>NC_136072.1:136664863-137879764 GCF_964261635.1 Lissotriton helveticus | reverse complement strand
GGCAAGTATGAACGTTGACAAAAATCGAGCATATCGTGTGTGGGTGATGAATGTGTGGTTTTAAGCAAACACTTCCGGTTCTTCTATGTTAGTTCACACATTTCCCTTTTCTGCCTTTTATTTCACCCAGCAACGCAAAATGGTGCCACCCCCTGCAGATTGTAATGATGGGCCCCAAAGTCTCTCATATTGTCCAGATATTAATTTGCCTGGAGCTGATGAAGGCCCCATGAAGGGTTTGGTGGCCCCCTGAACGGGGAGCCCTCCCATCCACGGCGGCCTGTATTCATGTACATCATTTTCTCCAGTTTCTGCCCATTGTCTCTCCCCATACTACTGTGTTTTGTCATCACAAAATTAAAATGAATTTGCCCAAGGGTGCAAAATGCTTTTCCACGTAATCTTGGTTATTTTACACAGTGTGCTATAATGAAACTGCCTTATTACTTACATATGCACTAATTGTCATCATAACGCCCCTTGATTTGTCCAATAACTGCTTGTTTCTGATGGTATAGTTGCATGCTGACATTATGTAATCGTAAATTCAAAAGTACCATGGGACTCACTTATGAGGTTTTGCCGTAGGGCAGCGCAGCAGGCCTTCCTACTGCGCTTCCCTGGGGCAAAAGAAAAGGGCAGGAATGGTAAGATACGGCACATTCCTGTCCTTTTCTCCAGTGCCTGCCCACACTGGTCTGCCGTGCGCTAACGCAGGCACCTTTGCACTATGGTGCAAGGGTGCCCGCGTTGCGGGGATGATTATTTTTTTACAGGAAGGTAAACCTTCCTATACAAAAATAATCACAAGAGGCTTTTTCCTCTAAGGGAAAACGAGGAGAAATAAAGATATTTCTCCTTGTTGTGCCTCCCTTATGCTTCCCTTGGTAAGTTTTTGGCTCTGGCTCAGAGTTATGATTTCTCGTAAATCTGGGACAGTGTCAAAAAGCCATGGATGTTGCTCGGAACGCCCCCATCAACATCCTCTGCACCCCCCCTTAACGCAAAAAACTGTGTTAAAAGAACCGATATTTATCAGGCAGCAGTACGCCCAATAAAGTGGCTTAGTGCTTCCTGATAAATAACACCCAGGCTTCTGCGCCAGGGAACGTCACAAAAAGTGACGTTCCGGCGTCGCAAAACGAGACCCCATATTTTCATGAGCGCAAAACTACTGCACAAACGATGTACAGGTTACTGCAGAAAGACATCTACTCGACAGGGTGAATGTTACTGGAGGCAAGACACAGTTCTGCTAAATGCTGAATAAAGCATGAGCCTGTAAGATCTTTTCAAACCCCGGGCATGATGGCTAAAAACCCTGCCAAGGTCAACTAAGCCTTTCATCTTCCCGTGATGCATGAAATGACTACCAATTACTTTTGTACAAAACATTGGAAGGAAAAAAAAATACCTTGTCAAATATTTTCTAACCGTACTCATAATTTGGCAATCTATAAATGTAATCCGTTTTTATTCCAAATACCTTTGAAATAATAAAAAAAAATACGTTTTGTGCGTTATTCTTTTGCCATTGGATACCCACTGTATTTATGGTGCTAGCAACTTGGAAATACCATTTCAAGATTAATTTAAAAACGGATGGTATTGTTTTTAAGTAGTTTGCTGAAAAGGAACTGCCCGTGTCTATGTAAATGACAATATGTAAAAAAATGGGCGATCATGAGAGAGATACTTGCTATGTGCAACTAAGGCAAACAGCAAAATAGTTGGGAAATATAAAGAGCTCCTTATGGATTGGATAGATGCTACTGTGATAGGCTCAAATAATTCTACAGATTAAAAAAATATGCTTTTGAACACAATTTTTATGAACATCAGGCCCTTTTTAAGGCATTGGCAAAGTGGGCAATTGACCAGGGTCCTTACATTCCAGACCCCGCTCCAGTCAATAGTCCTGTCATAATAAAGTCTACATAAAACACAGAGGGCTTGATTCACAAAGGTAAACTTACACTTTTGTGTAAGTTTAAGATGGTTTCCTATCCACAAAGAGATTTAAGAATAGTATCTTTACGAGTGCGAAGTCTCTTCACATAAAACGCCTATCTTTTTATGTGCAGAGATGCCACACTCGTAAAGACACTACTCGTAAATCCCTTTGTGAATAGCAAACAATCATAAACTTACACAAAAGTGAATCAGGCCCAGACTCTTTTAATTGGACAATTTAGAGTTCTTAGCAGAATTTTACTGGGCTATTCACAAGGGCAAGGTACTCTTGTGAGTCATTTACACATGTAAATATACTTTAACACTTTTTAATAACTTGATTGCTTTTGGCTATTCACAAAATCCAAGTGTAAAGGCACTTCACAGACAATCCGCATTCCGTAGACTACACAATAGCTGTCTCATTGACTTGAAGCATTGGGTCCTCTCCTGTCTGGAATTTCTGCAGACTACCCACAGGACAGGGCACATCTGTGCCTCCCCCTCAGGCAATCACATTCCTCTTGATTGCTCACTCCGCCCTGATGCCCCTCCATACAGGACAGGATGAGGTGGGACCATAAGAAATTAATAAATCAACACGCCTAGTGTGCATCCCAGAGCTAAGCACCCATTCTTTGAACACCAGGTACCTTTTCACCATGAGCAAGATCACTGGCAGCCCAAACTAACAATAAACAGTAAGAAAAGAAAATGGGCAGCTGACTCGGTCCCGGAGACACCTGACCCTCTGCAGCTCCGGCTCAGGCGCTGGATCAGGAAATAAATCTATTGTGACAGAGATGAAAGGAAGCCTCCACACTATTGACTCAAAAATTGATCTCCTCACTCGCAGAATCGATCATATCAAGGAGAGATCAACTTAATCAGTTGGGACATTGCCCCTCTGTTCTTGAGAGCACCTAAGCGTCTGTATGCGAACATTTTTTCTGCTTGAAAAAAGTTCTGGAAGGCATCAAGAACAAAAACAAAGACCTAGGAGGACGCTCAAGGCCAAAAACCTTTAAACAATAGGAATCCCTAAATCGAGTGCTAATGACAAAATGGAAAGGTTCATCAAAATCATGCCACGCTCCCTGTTTGGCAAGACCTTCATTGTCCCCGGTCTGCAAAGTAGAGGCATTGGGACCACCTTTTCCACCTGGGATCCTGGCCAGGTCCTGTTAGGACTCGGAGCGTTTAAGGAGGTCCTATACCTTTAGTGGCTGTTCAGGGTGTGCTGTGATGTGCTTTCAGCCTAAACGGGACTCCAAGTCCCATGATGCCTTGGGGCGTTAGAGAGAGACCATGCTTCTTTCTGCACCAATCAGATGCAGACTGGGAGGTTCATATGCCTCCTCCCTCTTCCTGGCGGTGCTTGGTTTTCTCATTTGGATTCCTGCTGGGTTCCGACCCGTGTGTCATTTGTACTTTCCTTCGTTCCCTTGGAATTGCAGTTTTGTTCTTTCCGCTCCCTGTGCGAGAGCTGCGCGAGGCCTCGTGGGCTCTTGTGGTGAACTTTGAGAACATTTACTCTCTGCGGCATTTTCGAGCTGAATCCTGTTGCCGCTGCAAGCGCCGGATTTGAATCTGCTTCCTCCGCCGCCTAAACGGCTCACAGGTGTGGCGCTGGGAAGCATTACACTGTCCCGTGAGCCGCTCCCTTGCTTCCCTGCTCCCTCGGACCCGAAAGCTGTGGATGGCTGCAGCTAACTCTCGACATTTGTTTGAAGTGAAAAGACAAGTGCCGAAGCGTTTATTTCCTTGCTCGTTTGTTTCTGTTCAAGTGTAAGCCGGGTGAGAAAAGCCGGTTTACTTAACCCTTGTGAAGACCTTCTCCTGTTGTTTGGAAATCTTATCATTTGTGCACAACAATGCTTTGTTCATCCTAGCGATATACAAAGGACACGGGAACTCTCTATGATGCATCAAACAAAACTTTATTGACAATTATGTCAGTGGGCAGACTTTCTCTGGTGTACTTCAATTTCAATTTATTTATTATGTTTGGCTCTGGTTAAGGGCCACATAAAATTCATGACAAATACAGACAAAGAAAAAAAAAGACTACATCACATATACAAAGTAAATTTCATCCATAGAATCGATGGCACGAGGGCACAAAGTCAAATCTCTCCAGGTTACCTTAATAAAGAGCTAAAAAACCTTTAAAGAAATTAAAAATATAGAAGCAAAACATTTCATTTGGGGGACAGTATAAAGCTCGCAAAAAAACATTAACATCAAATATACCCACTTGGAGACATAACGATTTTAACCATTTGAAACGCAATGGTCGGAGTGCAGGGCAGATTAACATAACATGGATACAGTTCTGAATACTCAAACTACAGAAATTACAGATGGGAGAGGTTCCGTACCATTTAGAAAGTAACAAATTTAAGGGCAGTAAATCATAGCGTAACAGAAACCATAATCTACGAATACCATGCGGTAAATTCCATATTGCATAGGGTTGGGGCAACTTCATGGTGTAGGAGTTAAGGAGGAGATTACTACCCCCCTTCCCTTGTATTGTATTCCTATCCATTTGGTAACAAAGTTCCCACGATGCTTGTTTTAGGACAATTTTTAGCTGTGATGATGAATATAGAAATAACATACTTTCATCTAGCTTTAGGAATGACACAGCTCTTCTGAAATTCCTTACCATCTGTGAAAACTCGTTAAAGTTGCCCAACAGTTCCTTTTTAAGAAGGGCCCTCATCGACCCTGATTCCGCTCTAGCCAAGCAGGCCACCCATCTTACCAGGGCACATAGTCCCTGAACCCAGCTGCTTCTAAGGCCGAAATCCAGCCTACAGGCTGCCAAGGAGCAGGAAGTATTAAAGCTGGATAGAGATCTTAGGAGTTTCCCCTCAATTTTATTACAGAACTCCCAGTGCTTCAGCTCTAAAAGTTCTATACCATACAGTATCGTAGGAGGAATCTTGGCCCTAAACACTTCAAGAAGACAAGCAAAGTGTCTCTTTCCAGTAGCGGAATAAAGGGAGTTTAAAGCTCTGCCGTGGGCAAGTGCTTTACGTGAACAGTGCTCTATATGGGGCCTCTCACTCAAGTTAGCCGCAATAATTTTTCCCAAAAAGGTGTAGGTTTTAACAACCTCTAGTTTTTGGCCCCCAATAAACCATCCAAAATTTACAGAACAGCATTTCTTTTTTCCAGCGATACACATAATTTTGCTTTTAGATATATTAATTTTCATACAGTGGGTATCAGCAAAAACGTGTAAAGCTTGCAGCCGATTAGCAAGACCTTTAGGGGTTAGATCTAATACAAGAATATCATCAGCGTACATGAGACAAGAAATCGGGGTCCCACCTACCACCGGAGCTATACCCACACACGCAGCTAAATGGGCAGGAAGGTCAGCAGTGTAAAGTGAGAACAGTAGAGGTGCCAAGAGACAGCCTTGTTTAAGGCCATTCTGGGAGGGAATCTTTGGTGAAAGTCCCCTCTCACCCCCCTGGAGAACACTGCACCACGTCTCTGAGTGGAGTGCACGTAACAGCTCCAATAGATACACTGGCAAACCAAGAGCAGCTAATTTTCTCCACAGCGTTCGACGATCGATTTTATCGAACGCTGTGGAGAAATCAATAAACGCCGCGAACACCACTCCTCCTCTTACACGTGCATATTTATCCGTAATCACATGCAGGGTAGTGAGATTGTCCAATGTACCGTGTTCCTTACGGAAACCTGTCTGTTCACATGGAAGAATATTGTTCTCCACGACCCAGTCCTCAAGCAAGCCCAGAATACATTTAGCAAAAACCTTTCCGACTGAGTCGAGGAGAGCAATCAGACGGTAATTCATGGGACACTCCCTTGATCCTTTCTTGAAAATAGGGATCAATATACTTCCCTTCCATGAGGCTGGAACGGTTTTGGTAATAAAGCAGGATTTGAACACTGGATAAAGAATCCTACTCCAGAGTAAAGGATCCTGCTTTAAAACTGTCATGGGGAGTTCGTCAGGTCCCATTGCCCCCGACGAACGCATATTCTTTATAGCCATTTCGATTGTTTTCTCAGATGGGAAGTCAATCAGATCCTCAGAAAGGGATTCAGGAACACTGTCTAAACCCGTGTCATCATTCCCTTCATACAGCTTTCTAACATAAGCGGACCATACCTCTTCCGAAATGGGTATAGGGAGAGGACTACTTCTAGTACCACAGCCCCTCCCGACTATGGACCAGAATTCTCTAGTTTTTCCATGAACAACTGCCTCCCGTAAGTTTATCCACAGTGAGTCTTCCTTCTCCTTTTTTAAACTCCTTCTTAATCTGATTCTCCTTCTTTTTAACCTCGAGATTTCTTTAGAAAGTTCCCCAGATCTTCCTATATATTGCATTCGCACGAGTTTATTTATTTCCTTGTTCAGGGTGCGCAATGCGCTAGGGACAAAAGGTTTTTTACCAACACCACTAACCTTTTTTACATCTGAAGTGATCTTTCTCACCAATTTTTCAAAATTGGCGATTTCAGAACCATACCAGCTATTTAATTCTAGTATAGTTTTGCATAAAATATCATGTACACCTCTTATTAGAGTGCTGCTCGAACAGCACCTACCCGAAGTTCCCTGAAAGGTGACCTCATTACCACCAAGCGACCAAGACTCGGTGGATGGAGGTTTAAGAGAGAGTATTATGGAAATTATGCAATGATCACTCAGAGAAGTGGGGGCTATCATTAGATCCTGGACATAAGGAAAAATGTTAAAATCAGAAATCACATAGTCCAGGATAGAGGAGCTAAAAGGAGACTTATGCGTAAAGTTCGCAGGTGTATCAGAAGGGAATCTCCCATTTAAAATAAGACCCTCAACCGTCGACAATTCCTCCAAGAGAATCTTCCTCTTTTATTAGTTATAATTTTATCGGGGAAAATTGATTGTGGAATAAAGTAAGCCTCTTCTTTGGGTATATTTCTAAATAAATTTAAACTAGCGTCCGAGATTTTGCAATTCAAATCTCCAACTAGAATGACATCAGGTGGAGAGGGAACATTCTTAATCTGTCCAATATATTGAAATACATGCTTCAATAAAATATTATAGCGCTCTTCAGGTGGAACATACACATTAATAATTACAATGCCGGATTTATTAGGAAAGTTTGGTAGATTCGATATTCTTATGGCTTGAAAGAGATTACTGGGATCAATGTAGTGCGAGAATCTCCAGCTCAGTTTATTAGTTAACATACAAGCTATTCCCCCTTTAGCGTGACCTTTCCTGGAGGGGGCGGCAGGTGCTTCTAAGACAAAGTATTCCTTCCCTCCATAGATACTATCAGTGCACCATGTTTCTTGGATACAGATCACACTTGCTCCTAACGAGAATAAAAAGTCAAGTTTCTCGGGGCTACTGTGTGTCCCGGCTGCGTTCCAAGAAATTAATTTTATTTGATTATTAAAGATGATGGAATAATTTGGAATTATCGGTGCTCTTGGTCGCAAGAACACCATGCAGCCAATTCCACCGGTGATTCTCGTCTACTGGGGCGAAGTTCTGGATTGGCGGAAGAAGCAATGCTTTAGAGACTGACCGTTTCCCCTTTGAGACCCAGATTTTTAAATCCTCAAACGGAGAGGGTACCCTGTCCAACTTATCACCCTTTCTGGACATCCCGTGGGGAGAGATGGATACATCAGAACTAAAAATAGGCAGAACATCGATACCTCTACATTGAAAACTCTCCATTTGCTGTAGTATCAAATTTACAATGAGTTTAGAATAAAATTTGACTCTAATACTGGTTACACTATCTTCACCTAACAGAGACACTAACTCAATATCCCTTGATTGAATAAGGTGAAGAGATTCCTGATCACTAAGACAGTTAAGCAACCAAGATCTATTTAGAGGCAGATTTGCATCAAATAAAGGAACAAAGTCCAAGACAAAAGTGTCCACATAATTCACTGATGATTTTTTTGCCTGAGGGCAATGGTACAGGCCTATATCTGCCCCGACCGCAGGGGCAAAAGAGGGAGCGAAAGGGTTAAGGTCCCCCAGTACAACCGGGGTATTGCTTCCTGTCTCCACCAGCTGCGGGGTAATCGGGCCATGACCACCCTTCTGGGACAAGTCTTCTGGAGGCAAAGGTGAAGAATTATCGTTAGTCTCCGTACCTAAGTGTTCATGATTAGATTCACTTGCCCTTTTGATAGTCCCCGGGTTTGAATTACTGGCATTCTCCTCATTGTTAATAGACACGATAGAGTCTTGAAAGATTATCCGTCTTTGTCTTTTCTTCCTATATTTACGCAGAGGTTTCCTTTTTTCCCTTTGTCGTTTCTGTGTTTTCGGCTTTTTTTGCTGATTTCTTGATCGTCCTCTTCTTGTAGCTCTAATTTCCCGGTTTTAAAAATCGGGAATAATTCCTGTACTGCTGCACTTGGTACATCAGAGTGAATTTCTTCCTCTATTTCAATATCAGAGTTTTTTACACAATTATTTGCCACTGAAGCAGACATGGCCGTAAAAGATTTTTCTTGAACCATAGCTATCGGCTTTATATCCGGCTTCTCCAAAGGTACATTTAAGTTCCCCATTGTTTGGTTGATATCATTCACATTCCGGGGAGCACTCCTGATTTCAGGGACCTTGTGCAACATTGCATTCAAAATGTTGGTGACTGACTCTAAGATGCAGTCCGAGCTGCCCACGAATTTACCCAAAAGACATAATATAGATGAGAGCAAATTTTCAAGGGCAATCAAAGACTCCGATATTGGTTTTTCGCAAGTAGCAACAGGAGGACAGATTCCCGAGAGATGGAATTCAGGAGACACAGAAACATTTAACAATGCGGACATATCCTGCGCATTTATTGAGGGAGTACTACTGTATAGCAATAGGCCAGATGGAGTCTCGCCCACAAATGGTTTGGAGGTTTCAGAAAGTTTTGGACTTCCTGTGCTCACATAACGGCCACAAAGATCGAGGTCAATAGATGATAGAGAACCTTCTCCCCCTGAGCCAACACAAACATTACCAGCCTGTGGCGCCGGAAAATTGGTAGGGTATTTTCCCTCCATAACATGGACAAGGGGCCCATTGGGACCGTTATTAGTGAGACGAGCAGGGCTAATCCCTACAGTAGTTTCTATTTGCAATGGGACTATCAATGATGGAGGAGAGACTGTATTATCAGCCGTTTGAGATGGACCTGCCTGAGAAATAGGTAGGAAACCGTCAATAGCATCCACAGCTGCTTTCTTATCCACGGCTTTATCCCAAAGATCAAATAGCTGGCACTGTCCTTTAAGTGAATAATTAATCACAGATTTATTTCTTAGGGGGTTAGATTTTGTTTTTGCACAGGTCCTTCCCCCCACTAATCTCCCAGAGCGGAGTTTCTTAGTCATCCTCACGAATTTCCAGATGGGTTGACACCACAAAAGAAAAGGGTATGTCCACTAATGTTACGATGGTTAAAATTAAGTAAATGAGCTTAAGATAATAAAAACAAAAGGAACACTGGAGTGCTGAAAACAATCAGCCCAGAGACAAAGTCCATGGACAAAAGAAGGTACACTAAACCCTCAAAGCAGGCACTTCACTATCCGGCAATATACAAATATTTGTATCAATGAAAATGGAAATATCCAGGCCCAGCCCAGCCTACCTCAGCCACTGAGGGCCACAGAGGGCCCGCCCTTTGCCCGGGCTTAGCCCGGCGTCCCGCACGCGTCCCGCTTAGCGTCGGGGGAGTGACTTTATAGGCGGAGCAGGGGCGGGAAGAGACTCCAGGTGCGCTCCGGTGCTCCTGCGCTGAACCCTGGGTCTCGCAGTCCCGGCCCCTGGTAGAACAGCCTCTCAAGCGGACAGAATACAAACTTTCACCCTCGCTTCAGGGGACAGCAGGCAAGGCGGTAGAAAGTCCAAGTCACGGTATGCGGCAGAAGCTGCGAGCGGCACCCGCGGAGCGGGGGCCGCGAGCTGTTAGAGAGGCAGACAGCCAATCAGGGCGGAGCAGGGGCGGGAAGATACTCCAGGTGCGCTCCGGTGCTCCTGCGCTGAACCATGGGTCTCGCAGTCCCGGCCCCTGGTAGAACAGCCTCTCAAGCGGACAGAATACAAACTTTCACCCTCGCTTCAGGGGACAGCATGCAAGGCGGTAGAAAGTCCAAGTCACGGTATGCGGCAGAAGCTGCGAACGTGGTGTACTTCGTTTTTGCCTGCATAGCGAGGATTATCGCTTACCTTCAATTCTATTTTGGAACACTTATATTTGAGAAGTGACTCAAGCCTAAACTCTCAATTGAATCTATTTCATTTATCTGGAGAGACCAAAGTATCTACCCTTCTTTTGGTTTGTATATTGTTTTATTCTTCCATGGATTCCTTTTGGGTGTGATACAATATTTGGGCAGGTAAGAGCATTACAGCACATTCTGTACAGAGATATAGCGAAAAGCTCCTTCTTGTTACCATCCTGATTCTGATAAGGTTCCTGTTGTGTGTTCTGTTTTCCTCTCTCCTCTGCAGGGTCTGCGTCCATTCCACATTGCACTCTTGAGTGCCCTGTCTTCAATTTGGAGACCTATGGGTTTTGGTCTCTCTCTTTTTTGGCGACCACTCAAACCTGTGTGTATATATGCTCGCTAGGTGTGGGGTGTCGTTTGAAACAGAGAGGGATACTGTCTACACTTCTGAGGACGCTGGTTTCTGCCTGGAGCTCGTTCATCGCCCGACAGGTCCATCCTAGCCAGGCTCCTTCACTATTGGGACAGGGATTTAATTCTACCACTGGCCTGGGTGTGCCAAGAAGTTCTATATCCGGGCAGTATTATCTCACTCTACCCAGATTTCACAGTCTCAGTTTAGACCGCACACACAAAGTTTCTCCCTGTGAAATGCATGCAAAAAGCTGGAATCACACACTTATTGCTCTACCCAGCCAAACTATCTGAACGACAAGCACCATTACTTCAAAGACCAACAATGTCACCATGAAATTTCCATTGAAATCAGCAATTACCAGGATGGCTGAGGCAATCTCCACCCCTGGACTGATACAATGAGACATCTAAGTGACAATGAATGAACATCAGTCTGCTGTGCTACTGTCCCCCCAAAATATGCAGTGGGTACAGATGGATATCACATGCTGTAGATGTAAACTGCACAAGGATGTCTGCCTGCATTTGCTTGAGGCTTGTGGCTAATATCCCTTGCCTTGTGCTAATGGCTCATGAGGCCAGGCTTACAAGATGTTCCCTTTGCTCTGTCATCCAGTAGACATTACATGGGATGTATGCCTGGCTTCCAGCTACACTGAGGGATGTTTCACATAGTGGCGGTTGCTCTATTGGGGTACAGGAGCGTCGCCCCGCCTGCTGCGAGTGCAGCAGTAAACCAAGTTAAATAATAAAATGGTCTTGGTGGCATTTCATTATGATGTGCGTGCCGAGTGTGAGGATGGGGCGGGGGGATTCTCTGATTGGTAGGCATAGGGAAAAGCCGGGATGACGCTGTAAAGTTCACAGTGCGCGTGTCAGATTGGCCGGCTGTGTTGAGCCTTCCAACTTGATATGCGCGCTTCTGCCTGCACCAATAGCAGCTGTGTTAAATAGCCGGGAGGATTGCACATGCGAGTTCCCATTCTCAAATGAAGCGCTGGGTTAGCCTGCTCCATCCAATCCTGCAGCTTCTGTCATGCTTCTCTCATGCTGAACAGCATGAGAGAAGCTGCAGGATTGGGTAGGTTCAAGGTGTCGTGAAACTTAAGTTTCTTCCAAACTTGGCCAGACTGCAGCCTCGGAGGTTGGACTGCCGCTGTGTACAACATTGACAACAAGAATAGCCAAATCAGGTGTGGCCAAGATGGGAGGTCCTGGCGGCTCCCGGGTCTAGGAGACTCTCGGTGTTTACAACATGAGTCTGGCCGTCGCAGGGGAGGGGGTGATATGCAGGCCAATTCAGTGAGGTATCTACTCCCGCAGCGCATCAAACACAGGTCTCTCCAGCCACAGGCAGTGTTGGCTCTGACTTCCAAGAAGATGAAAAGCCAAGCCTCATTCACTCGCATGATGATCGGTGAGGAAGAGGCGGGCAGTGCAGTCAGGAATGGCCGAGGACTCTCAAAGCAGTGGCTATGCAATGTGAGGCCATGGCCAGTGCTGGTCTTTGCACTCGGTGCTTGCTCTCATCGTGGCAGTACTGCTGCTTAGGGTACACTTTGAGAAGCTTGCAGGAGGTTGCATCCTTCAACCAGCAGCAGAGCCTGAGGGCGACCTGCATTCTGGCAAGGGGATAGCCGAGGAGGTGGATGGCGAGTCTCCCTGTGGCCAGACGCTGCAGCCCACTCACATGCGCCCCCTGCACTACAACCAGCTAAGCATTGCTGCCTTCATGGACAATTTCACCATCCCAGTGAAATGCTTAGAAGCCAGCCGCTATATATTGCTGCACTCCGACCGCGTGGCCATTGACCTGGTGCAGGTGGCTAAGGACAAGGTGTCCGGCGCAGTCAGGGTGTCCCATTACTTCACATACCTGGCCAATCAGGTTTTTGTGATGGTGCTGGAGAGAGCTCTGGAGGCACAGAGGAGCTATACTCTCAAGCTCCTCTACAGCGCCTTGATCGAGAATGAGCTGCTAGGCTTCTTTTGAAGGTTCTGTCTGAAACACTGCACCTCAGCATGCTGTTTATCTCACATCCAGTATGGAATCATCCCAGGCTGATCACAGTGGTATTTGGAACATCTCAGCACACTGCCCACCTCATGCATACTGTTGGGTCTTCTGATGCATTCACACAATATCACATCACCCTACTGGCACACTTCACTTTTCACTATGATACAAACTCACAGCAACAGTGGTTTCAGGTCCACTCACCATAGTGCATTTCCCACCACGCTGCATGGCTGTCTTGTGCCACTGCTCTCTCAGCACCACAGTTTGTGAAAAAAGATTGTACGCCGCAGTAACCCGGTCCCACATGCTTGCACCATCCGTGATTGTGAATACTTTTCACCTCCCGCCGACTGTCACCTAAAATCAGTGGTTAAGGGCCGGTACACTCCCATTAAAAGTATTGAATGCTCACTGAGAAGTGCAGGTATTCTACATTTTACATGAAAGAAGTGCCGGCTCTTAGAGTAACTGTGAGTATTTGTCAATTTAAAGCACCACCTGCTATACTAGCACCGCCATTTGTGGAACACCTAAGCATTCTGATGTCACCTCCCTTGCTTGGACCCTCCATTTGCTGGACCCTCCATCCTCAGGTTCCCCCAAGCATGGATGCCCATCTTTAAAATGGGAGGAAGATTTGAGCTTTACCATACCAGATCCTGGTAAGATAATTACAAACCTTGCTTGTCGCACTGTACAGTTTGAATTTACAAATTACACTAACCGTTGAACAATTTTAATTCAGTGACATGTGGAGCATTTTTATGTGTTTCAATACTATTAATCTACATTTTCATAATTGCTTTATACACCCTCTTGCTTTCTCAAATTTGCTTAAAAAAGCACCATTTGCTCACTCTTTCCCCAAAATGTTCTTAGGGGCGAACCTCCAAACTCCTCTTATGATGGTGGCCCTTGCTCGCTTGCCATAGGGCCCTCATCCCAAACTTTTACTCCTCACCACTTTCAAATGTCACCAGCCACCACTGGTTTCACACAAAGTTACACGATTGTTGGAAGGTATTAAGGGTGTCGGCGAGGGTTACAGTTGTTTTACCAGTTGAGGTGGTTGAAGTGAGATGTGTATGTGTTATGTCTTACTTCCCTGTTTTTTCCAACACTCACTGCACAGCATACTACAAACACTTTCACTCAGGCTCCCTGCGCAGGTGCACCATATGGCCCAGTACATGACATTAACCCCATTTCTGCTCTACACTGGATGATGACCATTAGATGCCTCACCTGGATTGTCTGTGGGCTTAACAATCAATGCAAATCACGACTGGTACAGACATATCTCACTGCCATCAAATATATATCTACTTCCTCAATGAGTTGCATTGTTGACCCTTCAGGCATGGTTGACTGCAGAAATGCCACACTTCATTATACTCCAACAATGACCAAGGCACTTCCATTCTCCTCCCTAAGGGGTTGCCTTGGCATAGTCACCAGACACTGTGACAAGCCGGCCAGGGAGAACAACCTTTACAACGCAACTTTTACAACGCACTACCATTACAACGAAACTTTTACAACGCAAAATCCATTACAACGCATGTATTTACAACGCAGTCATTACAACGCATGACACTACAACGCACGCCACTACAACGCATGTCATTACAACTCATTCATTACAACGCATACCATTACAACACATAACATTACCATCCAACACTTACCCTACTGTTGCACCCCCTGGAGTTAGAATAGTAATTTTTACCCCTACACTATCCAAAACTTACCCTACTGTTGCACCCCCTCGAGTTAGAATAGTAATTTTTACCCCTACACTATCCAACACTTACCTTACATGCAATGTAATGTAATGCGTTGTAATGGTATGCGTTGTAAATGTAGAATGCGTTGTAGTGGAATGCGTTGTAAAGGTAGTTGAAAAGAATTCGTTGTATTGGCATGCGTTGTAATGGTGTGCGTTGTAATGGATGTTGCAGTGTAAAAAATGCGTTGTAAAGGTAGGCGTTGTAAAAGTATGCGTTGTAACGTCATACATCCGCAGGCCAGATGTGTAAAACTACAGGGCATGATGCACAGCCTCCCTGTCATGCTGGTCTCAAGATACAGCCCCAATGTGGACAGCCCAGAATTTTTCATGGATGTCTGCCTCCTGATTGCCATCATGGGAGTTGGGGATATAGTACGAGGGGACTTTAACAGAGTGGTGGACTGGGTAACTGACAAAGCCAGTGACTCCACATGGCCACACCCTAGAACTGCAGCCCAACTACATACCCTCATGCATGATAGCTATGTCCATGACAAATATATGACATTACAACAATTGGGCACTCTCGGTCCGTTTAGGGATGGACTGCTTGGCCAGCCTCGGCTGTTGTTTCAAGCAAAGAGCTTCCACCCCGCATGGACCGTCCGACTCGAGGGCCTGCCGCCTGGCGGGAGGCCCCTTTCAACCCAGCAGAGGGAAGGCCGAGCGGCCCCGGCAGCTCGTGCCCCCCAGTGGTCCGACCCGAGCAGGAGGGGTTGGTTGGCGCCAGGCCCTCGGATGCCACTGCCCAGCAGGTCCGTTAGGCCCCGCATGCCACACCGCCGCCCCTCTCTGCCTCAGCACGTTTCCACTGTGGTAAATAAATAAATAATACCCTATTTTTGACTAGACATATATCATAACAGATAGCTCAATAAATAAGAGTCAAGATTCGAGGTAGTAGGAGTTTTGCAGGTTTAATACAGCATAAGGACAGGAACAGGACAACCTGCATAGGAATAGGATGACAGGGCCCAGCAGCGGCTGGGGCTGGGATGAGCGCGCTGACTTTTAATAACAAAACATGAGCATATATACATAGCGCAAACACATAGCATTACATTGCAGTAGGCGTAGCAGTGGGTGGAGCAGAAGACGTGACGCGTAGCAGTCGCGAAAGATAAGAGTAAAAAGAAGGTGTAACTCAGACATGTGATGCAAACGTAACAGAATATGTCATGAATGGGCGGAAACATAGGAGGGGGCTACCTAAGGAGCCGGGACCTCTAACCTGGTGGTGCGCGCAAACTGGTAATGACGTGTTACGAGGAGAAGCTGGGGGCTATGAACTCTGTGCTAGGAGCAGAGACTAAAGTCTGGAGGGTCGGAGCGACATGTACCTAAACCCTATCTGGTATCTAATGTTTAGGGAACATGTTGATATAAACTAGAAGTCATGAGGGGAAAAGCTAACTGACTCTAAGACTAGAACATGCATTTATTCTACATGTAGTGCGTGATGAAGAATATTAAATGACCATTAAATACAGTATTTCTCTTAACATGGAGCCGCATAGGCTAGACAATGACGGAAACTATTGATGTAGTTCAGTAGCTTAGGAATGCAGAGAAGGAGGACTAAACTGATAACTGGAATCATAACATAGTCTTGACAGACTCAGAGGCAGAGCCAAGCTGCACCGGGCACTGCGAGGCAGGAAGTAAGTGAAAGGTCGAGGATACAGGTGGGGGCTGTATCGCTCCTCAGCGAGGCTCAGGAGACAGGAGCTGAATCTGATGTCCGGGCCCTGTTGAGGCCTGGAAACGGGGACTTTATAATGAAATAACGTGCACACTGAGAAGCGTGGCAACATTACTTTACATAAGCCTGATATTCGTAGTATTCACGAGGAATGGAAACTGGCATACTAGAGGAGGACACAACTATAATTGCGTCATTAATCGGACATGGGGAATAACATATGCATATTGGTCATGCACACATAACATATGATGGATGACACGTAGGGACACAGAACATGACAAAATTTACTTTTCCACATTCCCTCCTTGTCACTACGTTTCCATCAGGAAACATCAATACTCATGATACCATCTATCATTTCATACAGTACCATTTGTTCATCTCGAATTGTCTTGGAACGGGATTTAGAACGGGGCTTGGGACTAGGAATACAAGAGGTAGCACACATGCCGCAAATCGCAGGGCCACATTGTATACAGAGGCAGCAGCTGAATATGATCGCTACTGCGATACCTAGAAAGGACAGGACTTTCCATCCCCAGGCGGAAATTATATTCCAGAACCAACCGGACCATGTCCAGGTGCCTGGATCTTGGTGTAACAGATGGGCAATTTTATGAAGTCTGGTTATAGCTGAATAAACAGACGGCGCGTTATTTGGAATGAAAATGCAACAACTGGATCCGAGGACTCTACAGGCCCCGCCCCTATCGGCCAGTATGACGTCAAGGACGAGACGATTCTGGAGCACAACAATTCTCATAAAGGATTGCTCTTCGGTTAAGTTACCTAGAGCGGAGGCAGTCTCATCTACTACAGCTTCAAGGGTTCTTGTTAACCTACGGATTAGCTTACTATTTACAACTGTACCTAAATAAGGGAACACACCTTTATCAATATCAATGAATTGCTCTGCAGCAGTTTCAGTATAATCGACAATCGGGAGGTTTCTCTTGTGTCTAGTATGTACTAGGTAGGAATTCCTATGGTAGTCAGGTGGGGCTAGAAAAACAGGTGGCAGTAGGAAGGCAATGTAACAGGTTCCCTCCCAATCGAGGGGCAGACGAGCATATGCAGTTTGACCACAAACAAAATAAGAATGACGTGAAGCTTTAAAAATAGATTTCCCACTGTCACTATACTTGATAATAGTAGTACAATCACTATGTCCTACACGTACGGAACCATAATTACGAACACATAATTCGCCTTTGACTGGTAATACTGAAATAGCAGGTGAGTCTGGAGTAGTATCAGACTGAACATTCAGGACCATGAAATTCGACGAATAGTTACCTAAATTGTACACTTCATTTTCTAGATCTAAACCTGTTCTGTGGGGGAAACCTTGCTTGTCTGGGAAACATGTGCTGTTAAGAAAAGACATGTCTGTTGAGGATAACGTTAACGTGGACCATGCTCCACACGAACCATTATGTGAAAAAGGATAAGGAAAAAGTGGCAGAACTCCCTTCGGTGTCTGGAAAGGGGGGAGTCGACCACACACCCAACAATTAGTGGCATTGCTGGTCTGGTGTGAATAATGTAACATGCGGATAAATGTATTGTTACGCATAGCGAGGCGGTATGAATATTCGTGAGGAGGCAGATCACTAAACGTGTGTTCTACTGTAACATTAGAAGGCTTATTTACATGAGGAACTGGAAAACACAGGAAAAATGCGTAACTAGTGCAGGAAATCAAAAGGCTGAGAAATAATATGAGACTTAGAAAAACGATACATCGGTTTGAGTTTTGACTAACTCTCTCACTATGGGGGTCTATTTTATACATGTCAGAAACAGTCTAACCGTTTCACCTAGGGGAGGACTTAGACAATCAAACTGACTGACTTATTTTACTAGACCGGAGTTTTTGCTTGTACTCCTGCTGCGGAGTTTTCTCTAACAGGGGAGGGGTTGTGTCAATGTCATTTGCGGGACAGTCCTTAGGAACAATGTTTTGACAAGTCTTGATATCCTCGGAAATGTTTTTAGAGACCGGCTTCAATCCGTAGAATTTCTTGACGTGCGAAAGGTGCACCCAGCCGCGGCGTCCTTCCAATTTCACAGCTGTACGGGTGGTGAGGAGGACCTGACGGGGCTCCTTCCAACGTGGCTCCAGCGGACTTGATCTGTCAAAGTTCCGGACGAGCACCATCGAACCTGGAACGATTTCATGCGGTGCCACCTCGGTATTGTCTGGAAATGCGGCGGCAACCTGTGAACGACATGAGTTGAGGGCAGACATCAAGGAAGCTAGGTAATCTGTCAGCATATTACATGAAACATCAGTAATACTTCGGGGTCTAGGAGTACCCCACATGTTAGGGGGGCGGCCGAAAACGACCTCATACGGGGACAGACCTGATCTGGAATGTGCGACCATGCGCATATAAAACAAAGCAACTGGCAGAGCTACTAGCCAGTCCACACCCTTATCTTTACATATTTTGGCAATTCGGATTTTCAGAGTCTGATTATGTCTCTCGACTAGACCGGCTGCTTCAGGATGGCGTACACAATGGAACTTCCACTGGTACCCTAACAACAGGGAAACGTGCTTCATCAATTCAGATGAGAATGGCTGACCGTTATCAGAATATACGACTCTAGGGAGTCCATATCGAGGGAAAAATTCACGAACCAACTGCTTGGCAGTGGTCGCGGCTGTGTAATCTGGGACTGGATATGCTTCTGTCCATCTGGACAAAGCGCATACAACTACAAGGACATACTTGAAACCTCGACATCGCTCCATCTGAATATAATCCATCTGGAGGACCTCAAAAGGGTGGTCAGGGGGCTGGAAACCCCCTTGTTCCACCGGGACACTTTTACCTGGATTAAACTGACAACATATCATACAGGTACGGACTTTCTGCTTAGCTGCAGCTCGTAAATGCTTGTTGAACCAAATGTTCTGGATACTGTCTAACATTGCTTTTTCTCCTAAGTGTGCTGGACTATGTGCGGTATTAATGATGACTTGAACCATAGAGTCGGGGAGAAACCATGCGGTCCTACCCTTTGTCACCCATCCTTGATCTGTCTGGACCCCTCCTTGTTCAGACCATTTCTTGATTTCATCGGGAGTAGCATGTAACTGGATATCTATGACATCTTGAGTAGGGTCTTTAACTGTCATACATGTAGTCGGATCTGGAGTATGTGTCATGTTAACTGGAATGTCTAGAGTCTGTGCTGTAAGCTTGGCTGTGCGATCTGCTAGATCATTACCTTGGGAAATAATGTCAGTAACTTTCGTATGTGCTTTGCATTTCATGATAGCAATAGATGTCGGTAAGTGTATGGCATCTAACAGAGCTTGAATAAGGAGACCATGCTGAATCTTGGTTCCATGAGAGGTCATGAAACCTCTCTCCTGCCAGAGCACTCCAAAGTCGTGTACAACTCCAAATGCGTAACGTGAATCTGTGTAAACATTAACTTTCAGGTTCTTGGCGTGTATACAGGCTTGTGTCAGAGCAACTAGCTCTGCTGCTTGAGCGGACAGGGTATCAATACGGTGTGTTTCAATAACTTCGGTGTCAGTAGTCACTGCATACGCGGCGACTAGTTCTCCTGTACTAGTTCTCATACATGAACCATCCACATAAAGTGTCAGGTCAGGATCTGGTAACGGAATGTCTGTCAGGTCTTGTCTTGGCTTTGTCGTAATGTTAACTACTTCCACGCAATCATGTGTGGCTGGATTTGAATTAGCTGATGGTAACAGTGTAGCAGGATTCAGGATGTTGCAGCGTCTAATTTCTATGTGTGGCTGAAACAGTGTCAATTCATAACCTGTTAAACGTGCAATTGTCAAGTGCTGTGTTTGTGTTCGGTTTAAAAGAACTTCCACGGAGTGTGGGACTTGTACTGTCAAGGTATGTCCTAAAACTATGGAATCACTTTGTCTGATAGCTAGTGCTGTGGCTGCAACTGACTTGAGGCACGCAGGCAGAGCCTGGGCGACTGGATCTAGTGTGCTAGAAAAATAAGCACAGGGCTTGTACTGTCCTGCTTGATCTTGTGTGAGAACAGATAATGCTGTACCTTCACGTTCAGTAACGAAAAGTGTAAAAGGCTTACTGTAGTTCGGTGTAGCTAGAACTGGAGCTTGGCATAAAGCTTTCTTTAACTCGTTGAAACTAAGTGTATGTTCAGATGTCCAAGGGAGAACAGTCGATGCGGCTGCCTCCTGTGTCGTTAACTGTATCAGTGGCTTGGCTAGAAATGCATACTGGGGAATCCATTGTCTGCAATAAGAAGTAAGGCCGATAAAGGCACGTACCTCCTTCTGGGTTCTGGGCTGGGGAAAACTCGCTATTAACTGGATACGGTCTGGTGTCAACTGCCTACCCCTCTTGGACAGTAAGTGTCCTAAGTAGACCACTTGCTGGACACAGAATTGAAGCTTCGAAGGGGACACCTTGTGCCCCATCTCGGCTAGGAAATACAAAACTGTCAGTGACGCTCGCTCGCAAGCACGTTCAGAACGGGCTGTGATCAGTAGATCATCGACATACTGGAGCAGGGCAGTGTCAGTTGGCATGTGAATATTGTCTAGTTGTCTCTTGAGTGCTTGACTGTAAATACTAGGGCTTTCTGTGAAACCTTGAGGAGCGCGTGTGAACATATAGCTCCTTCCATGTAAACAAAATCCGAAAAGAAACTGGCTGTCTGGATGGATGGGAACACTAAAAAATGCATTCTTGAGGTCTATGACAGTGAAGAACATGGCTTCGGAATCAATAGCAGTTAACAGGGAAGAGATATCTGGGACAACTGGGTACTGAGGAATAATACATTTGTTAAGCTCTCGTAAATCAATCACTAATCGATATACTGGGGGTGCATTTGGATCAGTACGTTTCATAACTGGAATGATCGGAGAGTTACATACGTTGGAGTCAGTTTCTACAACTACTCCTTGAGCCATGAGCTCGTCTATAATTTTGGATAAGGCTGCTACAGCCTCAGGTGGCAATCTGTACTGTCTGATTCGTGGTAACACTACACCTGGTTTCAGGGTCACACGATGGGGTGTGATTTGCATATAACCTACATCAGTTGGACCTTGCGCCCATAAATGCTGCGGAACATTAGACAGTCTGGAATCAAAATCTCGTAATACATAGTGACCCTTAAAGTCACGTAGGAACAAACGTATTCCCTCTGGGGAACAACATATAACTGCACCTAACTCTTTCAGTGTTTTAATGCCTAATAGATTTTCTGGACATGACTTAGTAAGTAACAGATCAGTAGTGCGGGACAATGGACCTACTTCTAGAGTGACTGGCTTTGAAATCTCATTAACGATAGGCTTTCCTGAAAATCCAAGGGAAACATTTCTTGAGCCTGAGAGCGGAGCCCCTGGAACTTCGGCATGACTAATTGTGGTCCTACTTGCCCCTGTATCAATCAAAAACTTTCTGTCTTTCCCTAATACTTGACTGTGAACATAGGGACCTTCTTGATCTACAGGTATCTCGATGAGAGGCAAGCCTACCTCCCTCTCTAGGCTGTTTCATGAATATGGCTGGTACTCTGGATACTCAGACTGTGCATACTGGTACATCTGCGATGTAACATGCTGTGTTGCAGCGATAGGCTGCGGTGCTGTAACTGTCTGTTGTGCATTCTGTGACTGAGGAATCTGTGAAACTTGTTCCTGTCTAGGCGGACGTGGTCTTTCTTTAGTCTTACCAGTAGCTATGTTGTGTTTCAGAACTGTACACTCATTTATAAAATGACCTGGCTGTTTACAATAATTGCAGTTCCCTTTAACGGGAGCTGCAGGATGACTGGCTTGATTCGGACCCCTCTTCTGACTGTCTTGAGGAACAGATTGTGCAACTAGCACTTTCATTTTCGTGTCTTTCATACGTTTTCTCTCGTGTTCTTGCTCTTCCCTGATTCTATTCTGGTGGTACTGGAGCATCTGGAGCATCTGGGACGGAGTATTTGCTTGCCAGGTGCTTTCGACTTTCAAAACTCGGTTTTTAACTTGTGGGCTTGAATTCTCGACTAATTTAGTAACGAAAAGGTGAGGGTATGACTCACTACTTGTCTTGAGACCACTGTTGATACTAAAGCACTTTTCAAACCTAGAATAAAAATCACTAATATCTTCATCTTGTTTCTGTTTACAGGCTGAGATTGCGTCCCAGTCTTCTTTTCTCGTTGTTAATAATCTGGGTAAGACTTGAATTAATAATTCTGGTAATTCTTTACATTTCTCTCCAAGACCAGTACCTGGTACACGTATCTTGTCTTCAGCTTCTAGGACTGCCCAATCTATCTTTTTCTCTCCCACCTCCCATTCTTTTTCCTTTAGCTTTTCATACACCCCTGCGGGCAACAGAACCTTTAACATTTTAATGATATCTGGGTAAGTGTATTCTCCCATACGGAGCATGTCTTTTAATTCTCTATGGAACCCTGCTGGATCTTTATCATGACAGGGAATTAATTTCTTCATTTCGAGGAGTTCCATCTTTGTGATCGGAGTGTATACAAACACTCGCTGCATTTCGCCACCCGCTCCTCTGACTGGGTGGACTTCTCGTAACGGATTCTGTCTGTCTATGTAGAATGGTTTACTTTCTGGGGGTGAGACATGAACAAAATGCGGGTTCAAGAATGTTCTATATTTGTGACGCTGTTCTAGAATGACACTAATTAAATCGGTACCTAGACCTCTCCATCTATACTGGAGTAACTCGTTCAAGATATCATGTAACGGGCCTGGATCAGAATGTTGACCCTCATACAGAGTAATGAGGTGCTGAATCATATACATACCCACCAGTCGCTGCTCGGCTGGGGGCATTTTCAGAAACATTTGTGCCACTATTTCGTCTGGAAAAGTGGTAGAATCAGTAATCCATCTGACTGCTGATCGGACTAGTTCCTGTTCATGCATAGTACTTAACTCACTGTAACCGATTCGTGATTTCAGAATGTGATCGGTAGCTTGAAATACTTGTTCTAGGGAACCTTGTTCTGGTGCTGAATGATGGAAAGTTGGCTTGTGTTCTAGACGTAAATGGCGATCTGGAAATCTAGGTTTTCCTACATACGCTATTCTGGCGGTATTCTCGTCGTCTTCCTCTTCAGGATCAGAGGTACTTTCTTTCTCGCTTACTTGTGCTGCTTTACGTTGTTCGTGTATCTTTATTATCTCTCTACGGATTTTCTTGTACATACTTTCCATGGCACCAATGGTATTGTGCTTTCCTTCGGCTATATTATCACTCCACTTTGTTAGAGTTTTCATTTCTTCCGGGTCTTTAGACGGGTAATCTTGTTCTCTTATTAGACAGTTAATTAAGAACTTTAATATCATACGCTGAATCTCGGCTTTCCTTTGAGACATGGCATCACTAATACTTTGTGGGTCATCCCCTGTACGGATGAAACGATATATCCTGTCTAGATCTTCTTTCATATTCGGCAGGGTGACTAGATACTCGGTCACTCTCCTTACGCGTACGGAATATAAAACCATATTAAACTCGCCTGGAACTGGGTCATAGACACATTCGCCAAGGGTTTGCCTGATTTCTGCAACAGACTTATTACTCTTGGGAGTACGCTGTGATGCTTGAGCATGTAATTCGAGTGCTGATAAACGTTTGTATGGCGGCGGAGTTTGAGGAAGACCTCCTCCTGCGGCCCCTAAACTGGAATCATCAACTGATGCTTTTCGTCCTGGCAGGGTGGGTAATTGTAACGTGGGCTGGACTTGTATGGCGGGCTGACCCAGGGGGGCTGTTAAGGGCACCCCGGTGTCTGGAGGAGCAGGAATTACCTGGTTTACAGGGACTGGCGGAGTGCGAACAGGATTTGCATATTCTGGGACTGTGTCGTCCAGATAGGACGAAATAAAAATATCAGCTGCGGTCGGTTTGTGACGTAGCTTGGTCGGAACTAATGGTGGCGGAAAGTTACTGGATGCCTCCGGGGTCGCTTTTGGCAAGCCCTCGGCAAGAAGAGGATACATACCCTTGATGAGGGCATTCCTCTGTCTGTCTAATTGCTCAGTTCTAACTCGTTCACCTATCTCGATTAATTCTCTTTCTTGGGCTCGTTCTTGGGATTCTCTACTTAGTTCTGACTTTCTGATTTCTTTTTCGGTTCTTTTATGAGCTTCTTTGCGCCATAACTCGATGGCATCTTTCTGTGATTGTCTGGCTTTCTTTTTCCATAATGCCTCTTCTACTCGCATGATGCATTCGGCATCCCATGTACCCGATACGGGCCATCTATACTTTTCTTCTAACTGTTTGGTATATTCTACCCATAAATCTAGATACAATATGGCGCTTATGCCATGCTTCTGATACATAAAGTGACCTGGACTGTCCCTGGGCGGGACGGGAACTGCTGCTTCCAGCAGACCCTTTCTAGTTTTTAACTGACGTAACTTGGAAAATATGGGCATGACTGAACTGTAATCTAGACACAATACAATACACAATAAACACGATACTTATTTCCCATTCATACCACGACATTAGAATACATGAAAAACATTTAAAATAACAGTTCGGACAGAATACTACCTGGAAATACTAAGAACAGAACACGTGAATTTTCTCGAGAGCAGAAACTGACTAGAACAGAAACGAGATGCACTGCTGAAACAGTACGAAACTTACCGGTCTCATAAAGAGACACGTCAGGACCCGTATCCACCGAAGTGGACACTTCGTTTGTGGGACTGTGTACCACCAACCCACAGACCAGAGTCAATTAAATTGACCCTGTCTAGATACCACCCCAGTAACGGTACTCACCGGGCAGCAAGAACGGACGGCCTCGGACTGGACTGGACTGCTACGACGACGAACTTCGGACTTCAGTTACGGGTGGACCTCCGGATACCTCGGACCTTGGACTCATGGCTTGGGCTCTGGTCGGGACTCGCCGCGTTCCTCCACCGTCTCGTCTGGATGCTGGACCGCCTCCTCCGTCTGCTCCGTGGGCCTGAGGGATACTTGAGCAGAAATATCTGCCACTGCGCAGAAGAGTTCCGTCACGACTGCAGAGGGTCAGGGGGTCGGCGTGGCTTCACCGACGCGTGGGGAAAGGGCAAGTCCCTGTTCGGGCGCCATTATGTGGTAAATAAATAAATAATACCCTATTTTTGACTAGACATATATCATAACAGATAGCTCAATAAATAAGAGTCAAGATTCGAGGTAGTAGGAGTTTTGCAGGTTTAATACAGCATAAGGACAGGAACAGGACAACCTGCATAGGAATAGGATGACAGGGCCCAGCAGCGGCTGGGGCTGGGATGAGCGCGCTGACTTTTAATAACAAAACATGAGCATATATACATAGCGCAAACACATAGCATTACATTGCAGTAGGCGTAGCAGTGGGTGGAGCAGAAGACGTGACGCGTAGCAGTCGCGAAAGATAAGAGTAAAAAGAAGGTGTAACTCAGACATGTGATGCAAACGTAACAGAATATGTCATGAATGGGCGGAAACATAGGAGGGGGCTACCTAAGGAGCCGGGACCTCTAACCTGGTGGTGCGCGCAAACTGGTAATGACGTGTTACGAGGAGAAGCTGGGGGCTATGAACTCTGTGCTAGGAGCAGAGACTAAAGTCTGGAGGGTCGGAGCGACATGTACCTAAACCCTATCTGGTATCTAATGTTTAGGGAACATGTTGATATAAACTAGAAGTCATGAGGGGAAAAGCTAACTGACTCTAAGACTAGAACATGCATTTATTCTACATGTAGTGCGTGATGAAGAATATTAAATGACCATTAAATACAGTATTTCTCTTAACATGGAGCCGCATAGGCTAGACAATGACGGAAACTATTGATGTAGTTCAGTAGCTTAGGAATGCAGAGAAGGAGGACTAAACTGATAACTGGAATCATAACATAGTCTTGACAGACTCAGAGGCAGAGCCAAGCTGCACCGGGCACTGCGAGGCAGGAAGTAAGTGAAAGGTCGAGGATACAGGTGGGGGCTGTATCGCTCCTCAGCGAGGCTCAGGAGACAGGAGCTGAATCTGATGTCCGGGCCCTGTTGAGGCCTGGAAACGGGGACTTTATAATGAAATAACGTGCACACTGAGAAGCGTGGCAACATTACTTTACATAAGCCTGATATTCGTAGTATTCACGAGGAATGGAAACTGGCATACTAGAGGAGGACACAACTATAATTGCGTCATTAATCGGACATGGGGAATAACATATGCATATTGGTCATGCACACATAACATATGATGGATGACACGTAGGGACACAGAACATGACAAAATTTACTTTTCCACACCACAGCAGCTCGGAACGACCATTCCGAGGGGTGCCGCTGCCGCCAGGCTCCGGCACCCCTGCGTCTTGCTCAGGCTGTGACTCGGCCGGCCTCTCCCTCCCGGGGGAGACGGCTGGGCCTGCCGGTGCCCATGCAACCGCACCTCTCCGCACCCCTCCGGCGAGCCCTCCCGCCCAGGCAGGTGGGCTCCTTCCCCCCGTCAGGCTCCTGAGAGACGGAGGGTTGCGCGAAGGTTGCCGGTCGGGGAGATGGGCACGCGGCTCCCCACCCCGTCGTCAGGTGCGGCTACCTAGTTGATCCTGCCAGTAGCATATGCTTGTCTCAAAGATTAAGCCATGCACGTGTAAGTACACACGGCCGGTACAGTGAAACTGCGAATGGCTCTTTAAATCAGTTATGGTTCCTTTGATCGCTCCATCTGTTACTTGGATAACTGTGGTAATTCTAGAGCTAATACATGCCGACGAGCGCTGACCTCCCGGGATGCGTGCATTTATCAGACCAAGACCAATCTGGGCTCGCCCGGCCGCTTTGGTGACTCTAGATAACCTCGGGCCGATCGCACGTCCCCGTCAGTAGATAAACACAGTTTCCTCCTCATACACACTTGTTAATTATTAGCGCTAGGATGCCTGCGGGTAGCTATCGCGCTTTATAAAAACCTATTTCAATTCAATTCAATTCAACAACGCAAACAATTACAATGCATGCTTTTACAATGCAGTATTTACATTGCAACTACCATAACTTCACATGATTTTACAACACACACAATTACCACGCATTTTTTAAAACTACTCTTACAACGCATTCCATTACAACGCATGCCATTACAAAGCATACCATTATGCATACCATTACAACACATAATACTTTTAGGGGAACAGTAGGGTGAGTGTTGGATAGTGTAGGGGTAAAAATTACTATTCCCACTACAGTGAGTGAAACAGTAGGGAAAGTGTTGGATAGTGTAGTGGTAAAAAATACTATTCACATCTACCCCAAAACCCATACCCACCCTAAAACAAAAAAAAATCCATTACTTACCCTATAATTTGTTGTAATGGCATGCGTTGTAATGGTATGCATTGTAAAGGCATGCGTTGTAGTGACATGCGTTGTAATGGCATGCCTTGTAATGGCATGCGATTTACAGGCAGTTGCATTATAAAAGCAGTGCGATGTAATTACTGCTTTGTAATGGATGTTTCCCGTCCATTACATATGGAGATCAATGCGCTTTCAGGGCTGAAGAAACATGCATCAACTCCAAGCACAACACCTGGTCTAGAATTGACTATTGGCTGGTCACACTGACTTGGGCCATAGCTGTCATCCATCAATGGAAGACCCTGTTGGGTCATGCCCTAGTTTTGCTGGAGCTTTCTCTCCACCATGTTGGTCCCAGGGTGTTCATGTGTTACGACTACACACACTCCGAAGCTTGGTATTCTGTGATGAATATTCAGTTGGAATGAGTGATCAGTATACTCATCATCCACTTTGTCGGAAGCATTCACGGCAGTAATTTGTGGTGCCTGCATTGCCAAACAGTCAGGAATACTAAAGATACCATGTGTACGCTTACCCCAACTGGAAACCGACATCCGCAAATTAGAAGTCCTTTATTTTGAGGCTGAAGATCCCCAAAAGCTTGCAGAAGTTTGAGAGAAAATATCAGATTACCATGAGGCGGCAGTCATGGAGACACACTATCTCGAAGAGAGTCCACTGCCAGATGATGTGGAGAGGGAGAAAGATGAGAAAAGACTCCAGCGGGATTTCTCCAGTAGCCCTAGGCCAGTGACTAAATCACAGAAGTCAGAGGCAAACAACACTCAACTCACACAAGACTGGAATAGACTGTACGGGTTACGACAGCCCTCTACACAGATCTCTATTGAACAAAATCGACCCCAGATGCTGATGCCTTTAATGTATTCTTTGACACAATTCAACTCCAATAGCTGCACTGAAGAATGTGCACCACCAATACCATGATGTTCCTTTCCTGGTGGATGACATAACTCAGGTCATTCAAAGCCTGCCTGGAGACAAAGCACCCATACTGGAGGACCTCACTGCATCCTTCTATAAAGAATATGTCTCATTCCTCGTCCTCTAGCTACTGGCGATGTACCAAGAATCTTTATCACAGGGCGCATTGCCATCCTTTTTGTGCAGAGCATTATTTATTAACATATTAAAGCCTGGCAAGTTGACTAACAGCTGTGATGACTACCGACTGCAATCAATGACTGACGTCAATTATAAAATATTGGCAACATTGATTGCATATCGCCTACTTACCCTTCTGCCAGACATAGTCCTGCCTGACCTATCAGGCTTTATCCCGGGCCACTCCATGGCATGTAGTCTCTGAAAAATCTGTGCTCTCATTCACACCATAGACCCCCAGTTGCGACCCACAGCCTAAGTACTTGGCACCACCAAGGCGTTTGATTCCCTAGAGTGGTTATATTTATTCCAAATCCTAGCTCAACTTGGGATCAGTCCTCGATTTCTAAGCCTGATCAAAGTGCTCTACTCTTCCCAGAGTCCAGAAGCACCAGATAGGATAACCCCTGTTGCCACTCCTATTTGTGATGGCAATGGAGTCACTGGTAGCCTGGTTGCACCAACAACACTCACACTGAGGCTGATCCTTAATGGCCTGGAGGATCTTGGTGTCCTTTGGTGTCCCTGTATGCAGACCACACCACCCTCTACATCTGTGACCCACAGACTAACATCCCCCTCATTACACAAAAGATGATACACTTTGGTGGACCCTCAGGTGTCTCCATCAATGGGTCTAAATCAGTCCTCTTCCCACTCACCTCAGTGACAGTACAATTTTAATCCGAATACCCACTCTGATTGGCAACAGAACAAGTTCAGTACCTGGGTATACGGCTTAGCATAGATCTGGAGGAACTCAGGAGGGTGAATGATGGCAGAGCCATGAACTGGCTGGTGGAACGGATGCCTGATGGGTCCAGACATACCTTAGCTGTAGCAGGCAGAATTTCCATAGCCATAATGGTGGTCCTCCCTAGGTTTCTGTATTTGTTCATTCATCTTCCATCCCTCACACAAGGCACTGCCTCAGGCAACTATGCTGTAATCTGGTGGTCCTGGTGTGGGCCAGCAGGGAGCCCAGGGTAGTGTGGGGAGCACTGACTCTTAGTTTCTCACAGAGCGGTTTGGGTGCCACTGATATGGACTTATATTTAGATTGTACACAACCCTAGTTTGCCTACTTATGGTTACGTCCCACACCATTCCAACTGCATACTGCCACAGAAGCAGACAGGGTAGACCCTTTCCCAATGGCCACTGTGCTATATCTGCCAGTCAGATGTCCTCACATTGTAATAGACATAGTAGCTTGCATGTTGTGGCTGTGGGATGTCTTACGGTGCCGTGCACAGGTCAACTGCCTTTATGCACAGAGCGTATGACTGGCCAGGGACCCTAATTTCTGAGTGTTGCAAGAAGAAGTTGACTGCCGTCGAGATCTCCATTTGAGGCTTGACACGCTTGGAGACCTATAGCTTGAGGAGCAGTTCATCCGTATACACAGCATAGTGGCAGATCCCCCCCACACCTCCGGGTATTCTATTGTACCCCAAACTCTGCACGGTAATGCATGCCTTACTCAGTACCTTCCCGATACATCCCAAACATTGCATGCGCTGGACAATATACTTAAACTTTTTTCACCACAAAAGTTCACCACCCAAATCTATGCAACAATACAAGAGAAGACCCCAGTGATTGTACCAGGGGCTCAAAATGCTTGGGCTGTGGACACGTTCCCACCTATCATGAAGGAACAATGGTGCTATTGTTTTGTTCAATCTGGCGAACTCTCCCCCAACTACAAAGATTAATCCATTTTAATTTTCTACACCGACATATCACACACTCGCCCAAATGCATAAAATGGGACTTATAGAAGAGTCACAATGTTTACTGTGCGCAGTGCTCACAGCCATGCTTCTGCACCTCACCTGGCGCTGTCTCGTTATACTGCCACTTTGGGCAGACGTTGATAAAGTTATAACATTGATCATGGGTCACTGCCTGCAACAGTTGCCCCTAGTTGCCCCACTGGGCCATGTAAAGTAGATCCTCCCTGAGACCAGACAACTGACTGCATTGCTACTTCTCCTGGCTAAGCGCAGAGTGGCTATACACTGGAGCAGGTGCCCTGCCTCTCATTTAAAAAATGTGCTATACCACATGACATACTGCCAGGAGCAGCTTACCGCCTATTGGGAAACCATGGCCCAAAGACATGTGTGGACCGCTGACCATCTATTTGACACAATAAAATGCTGTTGAAGCTCGAAGCCCAGTGCCTGACCTTGAGAGCTGTACTCTACCACACTACCATAGAAAATAATGGAGTTAAGGACTTAAATTAAAACCTCATCGAAAATAATGTCAAATTAAATTATTGAATTTAGTAAAGTATAAATAGATATTTTTATAACCATGATTGCATTTTAAAATTAATCTAACAATATATGATTTAAATATAATTAAATTACTTCTGATAATAAATAATGCATAATCAAAAAAGGTAATATAGTTGAGAATTTAAAAAACTTCTTAGCTTTTCTTTATACTTTCACATGAGTCGACCCCGCCAATGAGGTGGAGATCCCCTTATGGTGTGTACAGGTAACTTTTCAAATTACATTACCATTATGTGATTTCTTCCCCAACTGCAGAGATTTCTGTATTGTAAAATGTAGAGAACTTTTGCCTATACTTTACCATACAGAGATTTCCACCCAGTTTTGCTGAGTCCACCTATGCTAAATTATAGGGAAAAGTAAAAACATTTATTAAACCTGGAAAAAGCTTGAAAACATATTTTTATCTTTAATAATATCATAACAATAATATATATTTCTTTTAAATGCAGAACTAAAGAAAAATAGCTACAGAACTAATAACTACATTTTGAAATAAATATTGAATTCATATTTTTTTGAATGTTTTTATTACATTTTTCACCGCAACAGCAAGCAGTTAATACAGAATCAAAGGTACTCAGTAGCCAACAAGTCAACAACCCTCATTAGTTAGTGGTTCCACTATACATCGCCATCGTAATCAAGTGAAGCCTGTTTATACGCTCTCCAGGTTAGCTCCCGCTAGCCATAGACCGTTGTTGCGACTTACGACCCAATAAGGGCTCATCATTGGCTAATAACGAAGATGTGACTGTGACCTTACACAAAGTAAAATAACAAAAAATAAGCCAATCCATTCCCCACCTCCCTCCTAGCCCACTCGTGTCCCCTGGTGCGTCCAACTAAGGTTAGTCTATGAAATACAGTGCAACATTTTACTCTGCATTGCTCTACATGATAATGTTAATACAGTACATGCTAGCCCCTAATGGCTCTGCTTCAGTAATCATTTAGCCTTATTTACAGTGAGTCTTATGTTGCCCATGTGGCTCAGGGCGACACCGCTTGCACATTCAAGATCGATCTTGCATATGAACCTGCCTCTGGAGCTTGCCACAATACAACTAGGGCCTCCCAGGCCCTTGCGGCCTCCAGTGCCTTATCATTATTAGTCCGCTTGGCAGCTTGAAGCCGGACTGTACTTTCACTCGTTGCCATTTAGTTAATTCCGCTTTCCACCTCATTTGGTCGGGTGGGGAAACCAATGAAGTAAACAGGTACCCATGTCACATTCTGTTTGTCGTTCTGTGACCTCACAGAGTGGCTTGACCACTTCTTCCCAATATGTTCCTAATTGGGGGCAATCCCACATCATGTGGTTAAACTCTGCCCCCTCTAGGTTGCAACGCGGGCACTTTGCGGTGTCTATGTTAAAATACTTTTAATCCTGGCAGGAGTGAGGTACGCCCTTTGTAGTATAAAGAAGTGACCCAGTTGGAATCTGGCATTTCTGGTGCTTTTCCGAACTCTTCTAACTAGTTGAGCCCATGTCTTTTCAGGAATCTCCTTACCCAAATCCACCTCCCACTTTCGTTGCAGGTCTCTCAACAGTTCCATTCCCTCGCCTATCATGCGCCTGTATAAGCATGTAAGTGCTTTGTAGGTCCCTACTGCCATTACTATGTACTGACACACCATAGTCGTCCTCGGTTCTGATAGTCCCTCCCTCCAATGTTGCAGTATTGCCGAGACTAGGGCCGAATGAAGCACAAAATCCCCACAAGGGAAGCCATACCTGTCCTGCAAAGCCTGATAGGGTAATAGGGCGCCATCTTCATATAAGTCCCCCACTACTTGTATCCCCAGTGTCTCCCACTTGGACAGTGCGGTTCAATTCCCCCCATGCGGGAAAGCTGCACACATAGCCAAAGGTATATCCGGGGCATATGGGCGAGTAAAAACAGCTCTGAGCTGGCTCAGGTTCCAGCACAACCTCATCGTCCGCACCTCACCAGGGAGCGTCCCGAGGCGTAGCTGTTGCTGGAGGATAATTGAGAACAATATGTGTTGTGGGAGCCAGCATTCATCAGGGCCATCAGGGCCTTGAAAGTCCAGTGCCACTGCCTGAGGAAGCCATTGCAGCTGGGCCGCCAAGTAATATAATTAAAAATCTGGCACAGCTAATCCCCCATCAACCTCCGGGCGCCTCATCGTATCTAATGCAACCCACCTTCTACCAGTCGCCCATAGAAACCCCCCCAACCATTGAACGGATCTGCCTAAAAATTGATCCCGGGATCCAAATTGGCAATGTCTTAAAGTAACACAACAGGCGGGGAAGCGCTACCATCTTCAATAGCACCACTCATCCAGCCACCGAAAGCCAACCAAGCCAGCAGTGTGCTTGCTTTATCTTGTTCTGCGTGTGAACGTGGCAAGTATTTCTTATGGTCGAAACAACGCAGCCTCTCTACTTTTACTGCCACTGCCACTGCCTCCCTGGCATCAGAAACCTCTCCCTGCTCCTTAGGGCACTCAGGGTGGGCTCTTTCTGAGGCTAGTAAACACAGTAGAGACCGTTCCCAGATTAAGACCAATTCATAAAAAGTGAGGTGCCCAATGATTTTTGAGGCATCTCACAAAAAGTGATAGACTGGCATCACACTCCACCCGGAGTCATGCTTCATCATCTGCCAGTCCTCGCCCTCCAAAGACCGCGTTTGATGGAGGGCGGGCATGCACCTGGAGACAGGGATGCACTTCTAAGTGAGTGGGGGCCCAGAAAAAGAAAGTGAATTAAAAAGCCATCACAGTGCACCCATAAATCCTTTATTCAAAAGGGAGACTGTGTGGAATTAAAATCAAGAATGCGGTGAATAAGGATACTATCTTCCCATCACCGCTGTGAAGTTTTAGAGATGGTCAACATGTTTCTGCCTATTGTCCATATGGGTACATGGCATTCATCAGGACCAAGTATAAAAGAGGGGGGGGCTCCAATCTTACCAACTGTTTAGGCAGTGCCACTCTGTGGGAGTAATCCCTATTACTCTCCACTGGGTGGGTCCATAGACCCTGCAATAAGGGTGACTTGCCCCATGGGAGGGGGAGTTTTCTCAGGGGGTCCCTGTGGTCACACTGTGGTCACGGAAGCTCCCGTAGATTTACCTACAATGCGCGTCTCTCCACCTCCACCTTTCTGAGGCTCGCAAGCACTGTTCTGCTGTGTCTACATCCTGTAATACCGTCTTCCGTACTCACACCATATTAGTTATACAGAGCCCTCTCACTATCACTTTAAAAGCGTCCCATGTAATTGCTGTTGACAAAGCCGTTCCCTCATTTTCAGTAAAGTATTGAGTGATTCCTGTCCCGATCTCTTCATGAAAGACCTGGTCTTCCAGCGCCACCGGGCGCAATCTCAAGATCGGAATCACAGGCCGCTCCTGAGCCAACTGGAGTCTTAACAATAATGGATTATGATCTGAAAGTGTTCTTGAGAGATATTCACTGTGTCCCACCATAGCATGTATATCTGGGGTGCATAGTATCGGATCTAGCCGCACATGCAATTCATGCAGCACCAAGAAAAAAGAATATTCTTGTTTTCCTGGGTGTTGCGCGCGCCATTTATCTATCAGCCCCCATCTATTCTGCCAGTCCCGTCTAGGTTTGGAGATTCTGTGTGTGGATGCCTCAGGCAATGGGGGAGAGCTCTATCCATGACTGTGTCTGTTATAGAATGAAAATCACTACCCATAATTATGGGGCCAGTCAAATACGGTGCTAACTTCCCTGAGAGGTGGTTCACGTGGTCCACGTTAGGAGCATATACTCTACATAGCATCACATCTTCACCATTAAGGCGACCCGCTACTACCACAAAGCTCCCCTCTGGGTCCACTAAATGCTGTGTTGGCTGAAAAGCGACCCTGCCCTAATCCATATCAGCGCACCACGTCCAAATGCAGAGTATGTTCTGGAGAGGGCAGAACATTTGCTCTCTCCAGGGGCGCTGCAGTGCCAACCCCTCTACAAGGCTAATATGTGTTTCTTGGAGAAAAGCAATCTGGACTCCCCTTCGCACCAAATAAGCATGCACCCTGTGGCGTCTCAGCATTGTATGTAACTCCCTAACATTACATGTCATGCACTATAATTCAAGTAACACCCCCATGTTGCTATTGAAATCCTACACTTGACTGCACCCTCCATCGGCACACACCGATGGACCCAACTACCCCAAAATGAATGCCGATAACCCGCCAACACCCCCACCCCAGAACAGGCACTAACACTCTAGTTTCCATCCAAACTAGCAAACAAGCTGTTTCCTCTAGTAGCTGCCGAGGAACAACAAACCAAAAAGACGGGACACAGGATAATTGGTGGCGTCTGCGCGAAGCTCCGGGCTCACACGTCTGTCCTCATCGGCTCTTTAGCCACGCCCCTAAATATTCAGATCATGTTAATATATTAAATTGAACTACAATAATGTTTCTTAAGATTAAATTAAAAATGTATTCCCACCAAAAGGATAAAAATAGGATGCAATAATAATTTTTAAAAGTAATGCTTAGAATGAGTTAAAAGTAATGTACATATATTTGAAAAAATTATTATTATATTATTTTTGAAATGCAAAAACATTAAAATATTTTATAACTACATTAAAAATCTGTACTATGTTTAAATAGTTTTAAACATTATATATAATTATTTATACGTTTAGGGGTGAGGCTGAATGCCAATGGAGCGAGCAGAGTTGCTCGGTAGCTCTGCATGGTCGATCCCCATCCGGTGCCATCCTGTGAAGATCCTGTAAAGGACCCAAAGAACACTCAGGGGATTGTTTGGAGTGGGAGAATTTGCTGGGACTTCCATTGACCCAGCAGGTGGTAGCTAAACAGAGATCTGCGGCTTTGGATGCTGACTGCCTTGGCGGGGCCGTGATCTAAGATGGTGGCGTCTTGGGGCCTTGGAGACTCGAGGAGTTTCTCTGGTGGCATGACTAGGCAGCAATATTGGCAGAGCTGTAACCCGAGCAACTTGGAGCTGAACCACTCACTCGCCACCCCTCCCACACTTGTCGAGCTGAGAAGTGATGTAAACGGAGTAGGTAAAACAAGCAGTTAGTGCAGAGTGACCATAGTTGAGCCCAGCCCTCGCTGCTCCGAAACTGACCTGAAGAAGACTGATGTGGAGACCGCCAGGGTCTCATCTTGGGTATCGCTAAAGCGGACTCATTGCTCACCCAAAAGAGTGCAAGGGCTTTATTTGCCATCTGCGCCTGGTAGATGAGGTGCACTGCCTTCTGAGACAGACCAACAGGAGCAGTGAGTGTGGCGCAAAGGAGGGCCTGGTCAGCCTGTGGATTGGTGGTTAGCCCAGTACGAAAGTCGGCCTGATTGGCCTGCGAATCTGCAGGTGACTGGAGCTGTTGAGAGGAGTGTGAGACCCTCCTTAAGGGTGCCAGGGAGCCACACAGACTGGGACCCAAAGCATGAGCACTGCTCGCTGGGTGCGGAGCTAGGCTGCTTGTGGTGGGCTTGGTCTGCATGTCAGCAGGTGACCAGGGCACTGAGAGCGGAGGAGAGGTCCCCATCAAAGAAACCGCACAACCTGGAGACTCTGGACGAGGGCATAGAGACTTGGGCACCAGATTGGAATGGAAAGTCGGCCACCCGTTCTTGACTTCCTTGAAGAGGTGAAGGCGGCTGGGGGCAGCTAAGACATGCAGCTGTGGATCACAGAGGGGTGGAGGCAGAGGGTGAGGCCTGCTCAGCCTGCAAGTCTGTAAGTGGTTGATGGAGCCCCTGGGAAGGTGCCTGGTGGAAACTGCCGGCAGAGAGTGAAGAACAGAGCCGGATTGCCTCCCCCACATCATACCTTGAATCCTCCCCCTTAGGCTGACATTGGAAGGAGTCATATGAGGGACCAGCGACCAGTAGAGCAGGAGCACATATTAGGACAAGGAGTTGGTGGTGGAATAGCAACACCAGAGGGTGCCATTGGTTCTGGTCCAGCATTGTTCTGCCAGGCATCCTATGCTCTGGGCCTCATAGCCCAGAAAAATTCCACATGGGAGTTCCTGACTTTGGGTCCCTGGGGTGGGATGGTGGAGCACCACTGATGGAGAGGAGCCCCTCCTGGGAACAAATATGATGGACTACCTTGAGAGGTGGCTGTGGGAGGAGGTGGCACCAGAGGTTCTCTCCCACTTCTCTTCACTAGAGCGCACTCATCTCGAGCTTGCCAGGCCGCCTTTCCGTGGACCCACTGTGGCCAGTGGTGGATTGCTTGCTGTATTACAAAGACTGCAACTACATCCTAATGCAAGCCATCCGTACCGGGACTTATTAGTTGAAAATGCTGTGGTGCGGATTTTTCCTGATTTCTCATGGGAAGTACAAAGGCAGAGGACCTCTTTTCAGGCTGCCAAAAAAGAGACTCCAACAAATGGGACTTTCATAAGCAATGCTCTTTTCTGCCAGACTGCAAGTGGTGATATCGGAGGAAACAAAGTTCTTCCAGAACCCGCAAGAATTGTAGAACTGGCTGGACAAGTGCCCACAGCAGGATGGAGCCGAAGCCCCCAACCACAGTCCAGATCTCGGCACAGAAGATCACAGAGGAGCTCTGTGGCCTGATGCAGGCTGAGGCGCAGCTGGGTAGACCGAGTACAGTGGAGATAGTAGTACATATCAGTGGATGATATATAGGGCCCTCTTCGCCAGAGACGGAGGCTGTGCTGCAAGGTTCTGATTCAGGTAGGGGAGCCACCAGCTCCATGGACTCGACCCTAGTGTTGTCCAAAGTGACCCCAAAATTATCTGAAGACCTTAGCTGACACTCTGACTTCCTTGGCAGTGTGGTAAGAAAAGGAGTGGCTACGCATCAGTTATATCAGGAGTACTGATATTTTGCACTATAGCTCACTTATAGGTCAGGACTGTATACTGTCTCACAGGGGGTAGGGGTTGGAGCCAGTGGGAGTAGCATAGGCATTCCCCCCTCTTAAACCCTTGGGAATCCTCACAAATTTGTTAGTTCTAGACCAATTGTTTGGATGTGAGGCAAACACCTGCATGTCCTGGGGAGGGGGAGCTGGGGTTTTCATTTCTGGTAATATGTTGTGGAAACTCGAATCACACACTATCGCATACACTATCAGTACCACATAGAGAAGTGGTTGAATGAGGGAGTTGATTGCAAGGGGAATGGGCTGCACATGCTGATCACCTCTACTGCAGATGGTGAAGACTATGATGAATAAATGTCTCTCCTGGAATATCCTCGGCATGCACACCATAACCAAATGATACAAGGTGTTGTTACCAAGCATGGCATTACATCGCAAGTCGTTTCAACGACTTGCACTAGATGGAGCGCTGGACGTAGGAATAGTATAAATGACTATTCCTACTCCAGTTAGCGCAACAGCAGGGAAGCTGTTTGATTTAAAATCCAACACATTTCCTGGTGTTTCACGTCACCTAGCGCAAGTCGTTGCCATGCAGTGGAAGTGATACCCAAGCTAGACGCTCTTTATGCTATGGCTAAAGATGTGGGGGTGCTGCAGGATACCATTTGGGAAGCGCTAATAGTTCCCATCCTTAATTCAGGAAAATCTGCGCAAAATTGCTAATCATATAGGCCATATAGGCCAATTTCAATGATAAATACCGAATACAAAATACCAAGCAGTATCCTCGTGGCCAGTCAAGCGACTCCTGGTCATATTAGATGCTGAAGGCTACAATCAGGCAAGCGAGCCGGTCTTCACTGTCGACATTGAGAAAGAATTTAACAGTTTGGAATGGCACTATCTCTACAAGATATTGGCACATATGGGACTAGGAGGGGAACTTCCTGGCTTGGACAAATTTATTGAATGCGGACCCGACCACCAGAGTATGCAAAGGGTGGACCATTTCTGCTTGGCATGTGGTGGGCAGGGGCTGAAATAGGGCTGCCCTCTGTCCCTCTTGCTTTTTGCACTGGACATGAAGCTTCTAGCTGCTTAGAATCAATCAATCAATCAATCAAGTAATTTGTAAAGCGCACTACATACCCGTAAGGGTTTCAAGGCGCTGGGGGTGGGGGGGTGCTGCTGCTACTGGTCGAAGAGCCAAGTCTTGAGTTGTCTCCTGAAGAGCAGGCCTTCGGTTTGCCGTAGGTAGAGGGGGAGGGTGTTCCAGGTCCTGGCGGCGCGGTGGGAGAAGGACCTGCCTCCGGAGGTTGTTCTATGGATGCGTGGGATCATGGCCATGGCATGGTCGTCAGAGCGGAGTTTCCTGTTGGGTACGTAGAAGGAGAGTCGGTTGTTGAGATAGGCTGCTCCAGTCTTGTGGAGTGCCTTATGTGGGTGGATTAGGAGCTTGAAGGAGATTCTCCTTTCGGCAGGGAGCCAGTGCAGGTTCCTCAGGTGGGGGGTGATGTGGTTGCGGTGCAGACATCCAGGATCAGGTGTGCAGAGGTGTTCTGAATTCTCTGTAGTCTGTTGATGAAGTTGGACGAGGCTCCAGTGTAGAGGGCCTTTCCGTAGTCGAGTCTGCTGCTGACTAGGGCCTGGGTGACTGTTTTCCTCGTGTTTGTCGGGATCCATCTGTAGATCTTGTGGTGCATGCGGTGGGTGCTGAAGCTGGCGGAGGAGACTGCGTTGACTTGTTTGGTCATGGTGAGTTTTGTGTTGAGGATAATTCCCAGGTTGCGTGCATGGTCGGTGGGGGCCGGGGGGGTCCCCAGTGCTGTGGGTCACCATGAGTCGTCCCATGCTGAGGGGGTGGACCCGAGGATGAGGATCTCTGTCTTGTCTGTGTTCAGCTTGAGTCAGCTTTCCTTCATCCAGACGGTGATTGCCTTCATCCCCTGGTGGAAGTTAGATTTGGCGGTGAGAGGGTCCTTGGTGAGGGAGAGGATCAGCTGCGTGTCGTCGGCGTAGGAGATTATGTTGAGGTTGTGCTTTCGGGCGATGCGTGCTAGTGGTGCCCTGTATATGTTGAACAGCCTCGGGCTGAGGGAGGATCCTTGAGGGACGCCGCAGATGATCTCGGAGGCCTCGGACCGGAACGGGGGGAGGTGGACTCTCTGAGTTCTGCGGGAGAGGAAGGAGGTGGTCCAGTCCAGGGCTTTCTCCTGGATCCCTGCGTGTTGGAGTCGTGTGCGTAGTGTATGGTGGCAGACATTGTCCAAGGCAGTGGAGAGATCCAGGAGGATGAGGGCCGCCGTCTTGCCTTTGTCTAGAAGGATCCTGTGTTGTCTGTGGCGGCGATGAGGGCGGTCTTGGTGCTGTGGTTGCTGCGGAATCCTGATTGGGAGGGGTCCAGGATGTCGTTGTCTTCGAGGTGACGGGTGAGCTGGGTGTTAAGTATCTTCTCGATGACCTTTGTTGAGAACGGAAGCAGGGAGATGGTTCGGAAATTCTTGAGGTCGCTCGGATCCGCCTTGGGTTTCTTAAGTAGGGCGTTGATCTCTGCGTGCTTCTAATTCTCAGGAAAGGTGGCGGTCTCGAAGGAGAGGTTGATGATTTTGTGCAGGTGAGGTGCGATGGAGTTGCTGGCCTTGTTGAAGATGTGTTGCAGGAGAGGGTCAGATGAGGATCCGGAGTGGATTGTACCCATGGTCTTGATGGTGTCCTCGATGCTTACGTTGGCCCAGGTTTTCAGGGTGTGGTGGGTGTTGGGGTGCGGTGGGTCCGGTGCGGCGAGGTCTGCAACGGTCGTCCGGGGTTTGAAACTGTCATGGATGTCGGTGATTTTCTGGTGAAAGAAACTGGCGAGGGAGTCACACAGGGATTGCGATGGTGGGATGTCATTGGCACTGGCACTGGGGTTGGAAAGTTCCTTCACGATTGTGAAGAGATCCTTGCTGTTGTGTGCATTGTTGTCAAGGCGGTCTGTGAAGGAGGTCCTTTTGGCAGTCCTGATGAGGTGGTGGTGGTTGCGGATGGCGTCTTTGTGGGCAGCACGGCTGTCTGGTGTCTTGTCGTTTTGCAATATGTTCTCCAATTTCAGGCAGGTGCGTTTAGAGTCGAGGAGTTCCGGGGTAAACCAGCTGACCCTTTTGCTGGTGTCTCTGTTGGTGTTTTTTTTCAGCGGGGCTACGGTGTTAGTGCAGTCGTTCATCCAGCGTTTGAGGGTGAGTGCACCCTCATCGGGGTTGGTAGGGGCAGTCGGAGGATTGAGTGCAAGGCTTGTCTGTAGCTGTTCTTCAGTGACTTTGCCCCAGCAGCGGCGGGGGGACTGTAGGGTGCGGTGGTGTGTGGGGGGTTTTCAGAAGAAGAAGTGGATGCAGTGGTGGTCTGTCCAGGTGAGTTCGGAGGCGTGGCTGAAGGTGATGTGGGGGTTTGAGGAGAAGATGGCACGTTCGTGCATGGGGTGCAGTTTTCGGGGCCTAGGAATAGACGGCCACCAGCACGCCATAGCATTATATGCGGATGACTTACTGATCTTCCCTTGAGATGCCGAGGAGAATCTGGCTGGAGCCTGAACCATGTTAGAGAGATTTGGTCTGTTTTATGGACTGAGGGTTAACTGCCAGAAATCCAGACTGTTCCTTATGATGCCAAATTGGAACACACCAGTGGTTTTGGAGTACTTTGAGTGGGAGCCCCGTTGTATGAGCTGTCTGGGAATCAGAGTATACCACGACCAGGCCTACCTCTTAGAATGCAATGTGGTTCAGGCTCTCAGGTCCCTACTAGCTTCCACAGACTTTTGGAAGACTGTCTGGGGCTGCGATGCACTCCTAAAGATGGATGCCCCGCTGCGCCTCCTATATCTCTTTTTAACACTCCCAATATGGGTCCCTCATGACTTTGTTTCAGGAGCTAGACACCCTAATTTTTGCTTTCATCTGGTGAGCAGGGTAAAGACTGGTGGCGCTGGGCACGCTGCTGCACCCCAAATTGTTGGGTGGTATGACAGTCCCAGACTTTGAGACATATTATATTGTTGTCCAACTTAATTGGTTGATCCAGGGCTAGCAGCCAGGAGAAACCTTACTAGGGCTCTGAGCTCATTTACACCAAACTCTACCACCCTTTCAAAGGTGTTGCTGAGAATGCAACAACCCTCAATAGGAAATATGCGAGAACTCAGAGTAATTACTCACTACTGGCACAGGTGCTTGCTGAAGACAGGTACTCGAATTCCTAATTCCCCAGACCTGCTGCTCGCTCTGTTAAAACGCTTGCCAGATGAAGATGCTGGAGAGAAATGGATACGTGGGCGGCAACGAGGGGGGACAAGACAAGGGGATGTATTTAGGGACTCAGTGCTGTTGCTATTTGCATACTTCCAAGAAGACTTTAACTTACCACAGGGCCACTTCCTGTAAACATTGGGGTATCGGCTACGCGGAGTCACATGCGCTCCAGAGTTGCTACTATGTGGCGTTGTCTGCTGGCATAATAAAAACAGTGTCCTATCTGTAATAGGCAATCTGGGCTGATTGGCAGCACCCATTGTAGAGTCAGAAGGCGCAGTGGGAGGAGGATTTGAGTATTCCTGTTCATGAAAGGGACTTGTGTTCCACAGGTCCTATCTCACCCCCGCAAGGATTAGATAATATTTTCACACAGCTGAGGATGTTTGCCCCAGATGCGGAGAAGAAGGGGCGCACATCTAGAATATGTACTGGGACTGCCCTGGGTTGTGCTTTTTCTGGGAAGAGATCAAGAACATAGTAGCGGATGGTATAGGAAAAGAGGTTCCCTGTTCCCTGAGTCATTGCTTACTGGGGTGGTTCCCACGCATTTACAAAACCAAAATTACAAGCAGGTTAAAAGACATTGCATTTAGTCTGGGTAAGTGTAAAAATGCACAATATTAAAAATCACCAGGAGGACCCTGAATAACATCCTGGAAAAAAAGATTTGGAGAAATAGACGTGCTGTGAAGGATGACTACTACTTATAGAGGCTAAGTGAGGAATCGGCACATTGGGAGCAGCAAGAGCCTGGGAGGGGCTGGTAGACAGCGTAGTAACTCCAGAGGTGACATCGCTCACAATCTCCCCAGAGAGGACATAGACATCCCCTCCCCCCTATGATGGAACATGTTGGTCCCTCACTGATGCTGAGCTGAACACCTCCACCGTTTACACAGTATATTGCACCTCACCCAAGAAACTCCACACCTTCTCAAGTAGTTCCAATGGAATACACAGATATGTCCATTAAGGGCACAACATTGCCAATGCAGTATTGACTCCGGGGGAAGGAGGGGAGAAGGGGAAGTAGGGTTAATAGGAAATACAGCATTAGTGTTCAATGTACTACCACTAATTGCTGAATAGAGGCTCCAACGTTTTCTTAAATGAGATGTAAAACCCCAATAAAATATTTTTTAAAAATTCAAATTTATAAGTTTAAGTATTTTAGATAATTTAATTACATTTATTTTAACATTTTGTCCTATGAGGTTTTATTTCAAGTCCCTAACTCAATAGATTGTTATGCAATGTGTTGAGATACCAGGGTTTTTATTCCTTATACAAGAGACCAAGGTAGCCTGAATATGCCTACATGGATTTGAGAAACCATCACCCAAACTCATATCTAGTACCTCTTGGAGCAGTGGCCTAACAATATGAGGGGCCTCCTGCAAAATTTGACGAGGGGCCACTAAGTATCCCTTATCTCACAGATATCCATAGCCTTCATTCTCCTCCCTATTCCCATCTTTGTTAGTAGTAAGTATATACCATTTTTCAGGCACTCTCCCATTACCCACTCAGCACTTGGGGTGCAGATCGCTGCACCTTAGAACATAGGGGAAGTGAAAGCATAAACTCTGCATATAGGTTGTGAACGGCCTATTATCGTACCTTTTGTAGTACTGCAAAAAATGCTACAAGATGCAGTTTGTGAAAAGGCCCCTCAGTGTGCATGTCTGATATACTTAGACTAAAATTAGTGCATTCAGGCAGTTGGTGGCAATGAACTCAACAATTACATTTTATGGGGCAGAGTCAAGTTGGCGACCTGAGGGGATGCATCGCTCGCTCACTTCTTGCAGTTTGCCTGGAATAAGAACTGTAGCAGTACTCAAGTGGAACTTGTAACCCTGCACATGACTACGGAAATATAGGGACAACTGAAAATGGCAAGTTTATGACACTCATTGTCAGCTGGATCAAAGATTCAGATATGAGCACCGGACCAGTGTGCCCTCAAGCAACAAAATGGCCATAGCAGAAAGATGTGGCGTAGCCTCAGCTGAGTGGAGCTTGGCATGTCCGCCGTTGAGCCTCAAGAAGGGGCATAGGCAATGTCTTACACCCTCCAGTGGTGACACTGGGGGGGGGGGAGAACACCATGACCTAATATGATCACTGGGAAGTTGATTTCTGCAGAGAGATCCCTACGACATACGTTGGAGGCCACCAAGAGAATCACGGTAAACTGACGCAGAGCTGTCATTCATAAAGCCCTATTGATGCCACCACATTTGATAAATTGCAGCTAAAATATATTGTTGGTGAGTATTGATCACAGCTGAGGTGAGCCTTTCCAAAAAGAGTCTCTCATGCAGCACCAGGCTGCACACTCACCAGCAACAGGTACATGTGAGGGACAGTGGCCCTTAAATTTCAATCCCAAACTGGTGTGGTAGGGGGCTGTTAACTAAGGGAATTACTACGATACACACTCGTAGCTGAGGCACGGCTCTACCGTCTCCTAGGCTGCATTCATGCATCATTGAATTGTGGCTGTAGAAAGAATCAATGGTCTGGGTGCCCTCATTTGCCTCCTTCCTGTGGGGCCATACACAAAGGCAACAGAAATGGCAAAGGGAATGAGTGCAGGCCTACAGGTCTTGAATCCAAACAGCCGTGGTCGGAAACTTCTAAATTCTGAGTGATGAAAGGATACAATATGTAACACATGCTGTCCACTTGCTAGTGCCTGGTTGGCTTAGATGCCCCAATACACCTTCTCCCTGGTAAGAACATGCAATGGTGGAGTCATTATAAATACGACTGTACGACAACGCGCTGTGCCACAACTGAACCACTTTGTCCTGCCGCATACAGCAGCGTTTTAACACTTGTACTAACAATCTAAGGACCTTCACCTGCGACTAGACTAATACTCAGGTTGTCTCTGTAGAATGAATGTGACTGATGAAAATAGGCCAGAGGGACCTGCACATCTTTCTGGGAATGACAACCTCCTAACAAATTGGGAAAGCCTCAACCATTGGCTGCAGATTAAATGGCCCTCACAAATTCAAACCTTCTTGAGGGGCTGGCGACCCTGTTAGGGGGAACTTAAAGCAGACTTAAAGATAGGACTCAACAAGGGCCTTCAAATAGTGCAGGATGAGCTGCTCCATATAATTAAATGCATTGAGAACAGACTTTGAATTAGTGGACTCCAAGACTTGGCACCGCGATTTCCTCAAGATGTCTAACATAGCAACACTAGTCCTAGCCATCTGCGAAGACTTAGAGAACCAGCTAGAGAAAACATGCCTGCAAGAAGATGCAAAAGTCAGGATCTGGAGGCCCTCATTAAAGGAATGTTCTCTTCTGCTTTGGGAGATGATAGAGACTAACCAATAGAGTGTCAGTACAGCTCGACTTCATCAAACAGCTTAGAGACATCTGGTCTAAACTCCATTACTTTACCATCAAAGATGAGATTATGAAAGCAGCTCGAAGTAAGGGTGAAGTCACCTTTCAGGATTATTATGCAAAATGTCTCATGAAACTTTACAGAGGAGACAGTTGTTTTTACCTGTTATGGATAAATTAATGGCTGACTAAGTTAAATACAAATGGACTTGTCCCTTTGGAATATATTTTGAGAAGGACAATAAAACATTTCAATTCACGAATAGAGATGAGTCGGCTGTGGCTTTGGTATTGGGCATACATGATTGATTGAGACAAGCCACATCTCCCAGGTCTAGAGACCACACCTCTTCTTCATACGACCCTCCATTGATCTATCAAGGAATGAAATAAAGGCACAGTTGCATTAAGAAACCAGGCAAAGAGATAAACTTCAAAACTGCATGGCTGAGTGGTTGTGGGACATCAAGGAAGCCCCACTAGGCTGGTTGCAGCTCTCCTTATTGGCCTTGAAACACTCCTCTGGGACACCATTTGCAAACAGAGAAGCCACCGTGAGCACAGGCATATTAATTGGATTTTGAATCGATTGGTTGCTATGTGTTTGCTTTCTTGAAAATATAAAATTATCATAAGTAATGTGTGCACTTTTCATATGTAATTTTCACATGTCAATATGTTAATTTCTGCCATTCGGACACTGCTGGATGACTACACTAGATTTACTTTGGTATCTAGGTTATCTACACCTCACGGCCACTATTGCACACTGGCTAGCATTACATTCAGGAACTAGCCATGTTGTCATGGTGAGTCCTAAATTTCACCAATGGTGGTAATCAGTTGTATGATAGAGGCACGCATGGCTAAACCACGTCTACCTTTACAAGGCTGCCTTAACCAGGAATGTTTATAAACAAAGCATTCCTTTTCGTGGTAAAGGCATGACTGGTAAAGAGATATGCATCGTAAAGTTCACACCCAAGACCCCCGAGCCCTAAAAAGTACCGACCCCCCTGAGCCATAATAAATACCCCACATCTTTTGAGACCTAAATTATAACCTGATCCCCTGAGCCCTAAAAAGTACCCTACCCCAAGCCCTAAAACGACCCCACCCCCAAGCAACAAAGACTACCCAACCTCCAAAGCCCTAAAAACGACCCGAGTCCTAAAAATTACCTCGACCCCAGCCGTAAAAACGACCCGACCTCCTGAGCACTAACAACAACGCCGACCCCTTCGAGCCCTAAAACCTATGCTGACCCATGAGCCTGAAAACAACCCCGACTCTCCAACCCTAAAAACTACCCCAACCCTTAAAAACTACCCCCAGCTCCCACTGTTGAATTTACACCTTTTTCGGAGGAGGAGCTGAGTGAGCGGAGTCGAGGCAAGGCAAAGAGCAAGGCAAGGAGCGAGGGAGGAAGCCGTTCCGCATCCCGCGTCCCGCGATTGAGTCTCGCCCCTGAGCCTCCGAGCCCCCTGGCCCCAGAGCCTCGAGCCCCCGGGCGGAGCAGGGCGGAGCAGAGCGGAGCACGGCACAGCGGCAGGAGCCGCGAGGAGAAAAGAGACAGGAGGTGGCGATCAGCGCGGGCGGGTGAGGCTCTTCGTGGTCCCTGCCTGTGGCCGTGGCCATAGCCCGCACAGCCTTTTTTCTCACCTCACGGTGCTAGTCACCAGATACCCGGCACCCGGCCTCCACAGCACCTCTGCGCCTCAGGGGATGAACAGGGGGTAGCACGAGGTGAGGCAGCAAGGCACAAAGCAGAGAGCGGAGAGCGGCGAATGGTGAGCGGTGAATTGCTCTCACCTAGCTCCTGCCCCCGCTCACTTGCTCCTGCCTGCACCTGTGCACCCTTTGCCTTCCACAGAAACCTACACAATTGTCCACAGCTCCCACCTGGCTGCTGAGCTGAAAAGGCCGGGCAAAGCAGCCTCCGAGGGGGGTGAAGAGCTAGACTGCAACGTGGGGCTCAATAATATAAAATAATATAATATAAAACATTTTTTTTAAAAAGGTGTGGTCGAACAGTGGCTGAACAGTGGCTGAACAGAAGCCAATAGCAGCTAACAGGTAGCAGTTAGCAGCAGCTTACCAAAACAAACAAACGAACACACCTCCCAACCAAACAAACAGGAACAACCAAACAGGAGCTAAAATCATACGTCAGCGCCCACAAACCAATCAAAAAAAAAAAAGTAACAGTATCCATCACTAATCACCACTATTCACTAATCAGGAAAATAAATAACCAACAACAAACAATAAAACAAAACAAAAAAACCTAACTTCTGAGGCACAACCAAGGATCAATTAAGGTACCACAATCCTGCTGGTTGTAATTTCAGAGGCCCCAAAAGATCAGCAAGAATAGTGCCAAATCTAAGCACGTCATGAGGTCAGGCAAAATCAGGAAATTAACTGATGACATCCCCACCAAACGACGCAGGACCAACAAGCAGAAACTTAACTGTGACACTGACACAGACACCACGCTGATAGATCAAGAAGAGATCCTACTACTAGACCCTACGCCAGAAATGACGGAAAGAACTGCACCAAACCCCAGCAAAATGGAAAGAAAGAGCGCCCAACCTAAAATCTCCTTTTTTTCATTTCTGAAAGAACCTGGCTCTTACCTAAGCTCTACGAACGGCAATATTAAGGGACTGCCCTCGCCAATGGAACCGGAAGGGTGCTTGCAAAGTAATCACTCCGAAGCCACAGAAGACAAGAAAGGCACTAAAAGGTGGGATTCTCATGTGCCCAAGGAAGGCAGCGAACAACTAGAAAATTCAAACAACTGCGACAGCTGGGTGGATAAGATCACAGTCACAGATGCTGCCAACAAAATGGGACATCCCCTGGTGCCAACCATTGTTATCCGGGTAACCACGCAGCCCCAAGCAACAGGGGCTGAGAATAGCCATGGCGAGCTAAACAACGTGAGCAAATTAGACCCACCAGGAATCACTGAGCCTAAAAATCCAATCATGCCAGACCTGCAGCCTCCTAAGGAGATGGAACAAAAAAAAAACAGAATCCAACCTAGGGAACAGCACTAGCACCAGCACCATGAAGATGGCATGGACCCTACATCAGGATCAGGACTCCAACCAGGGGATTCAGCTAGGCCAAGATCATACCCACATGGGGTGGGACAGAGAGACAGAATCGATGTCAGAAGGTGAAGAAACTGAAGCAACCAAAGATATGGTAAAAATCGCAATTCCTGTCCCAGTCCACACGGGGTGGGCAAGGGAGTCAGAAATAACACAGCGAAGAGAGCTAACAGAGGCAAAGAAGCTCATAGAAAACACTAGAATAACCGACACAACCCAGGCCCTTGCCCAACCTGCATCCTCAAACATTGAAGAGAACTCCCAGATAACAACAGAAGAGTGGGAGAGGTTGGTAGCATCATATTCACCAGCTGCCACACAGCTCAACGGCTGCTCACTAGTGGGCAAGCAAGAAGCAGAGAAGACCCCACCAACCGATGATCCCCCAAAAAGCGCTGATGCACTATGGTCATCTTTGCTAAACACGCCTCAATTATCCATAAAGGCCATGCAGTACCACTCGGAAAAAATGGACATTCAACTATCCCTCTTAAATTTCTTGGCTATACATGTAGCCAAAATCGACAGCAAGCTGCCAGACATGAACTGCATGATAAAGAGGGTGCAAGCGGAAACAAAAATAGAGCAGCCGAGCTGTGCATGCTACTCAATAGTGGACAAACTCACCACCATCCCTCAGCTCCTGGGAGATATACTGGCGGACCTAAAACAGAAAACGGAAATAACAACCCCAAACATTCCAGGAACCGGGAAAGAGGGCCAAAACCCATATCTCGCACACCGCGGTGAACACTTAGCTACTGCACACATACAGAACCCACTAACTATTCCGAACAGTCAAAGAGGAGAATCTGAGCCAAACAGCCTAACTGGACCAGAAGACAACAAACCAACCCACGAGACCTATGCGGAGGCCCTAGGGAATCCCCCAAGGCAGCCTCCCGCCAAACAGAGGACTGAAGCCCTGGCACAAACAAACATACAACGCGGACACACGCAAGGGCTAGTACCTGACACAGCGACAACTCCCCACAATGACTCCATCGGTAAGGCAAGCAAGCAAGAACTCAGGGCAGTAAACAAAAGGTCACGAAAACAAAAAAGGAAAGGAAGAAAAAAGACTGCCAACATAAAAACATATTTCCATAGGTCAATTACGACCTCAGAAGTAGTAGCAGCAGAAGCTTCAGAAGAAGAAGCGACAGAAGAAACAAAAAAATCCGACCACGATCATAAAAACACCATCGGCCAGGAAGATGAAAAAGCCATCACAAAGAGAAAACTCCGCCAACTCAACACCAAGGGGGACCATTGGCAGACAGCAGCAAGGGCCCCCCCGTGAAACAAGATTCCAGACCAATGCCCAACAAGACAAACGGGGAACGGCAGGGGGAGGACCCAAAACCGGTCAAAAGAAAAGATATCCCACAGACGGAAATGGGCAAAAAAGACGACAAAAAATGGGAGACTGGTCAGGCGGAAGCCGAAAGCAGTATAATACTGTTCATTCCAGACTATAAGTCAAGAGGGAGAGGAGAAATCCTAAATCGAGGTAATATCTTACTCCTACTATCAACCTTTAGCAGTCTGACCGACATCAACTTCAAAGACCTAGCGGCAGTAAAATTTATCCACAGCAACCACCTGTCAAACCTGGAGGTCACAAAAACAACATGGGCAAGGAATGAAACAACATAGAGAATTATGGAATTCGAAACACATTTTCTATTGTGGGGGATACGCCTAAAAAGAATGGAAAAAAACAGGTATCCGGAACCAATAAGTCAGGCACACAAAGAGAGACAAACCCATAATTCAACAAGCATGCCACTTCTAGCAAAAACTGAAAGTGTCTTAAAGGGGGCAGGAAGCCTCTCAGTGTCCAGGATGACCCCTCTGTCCAACAGGCAAGAGCAAGGCCTAACTGAACAAGATGATTGGAACTGGATAGCGAGGACAATCAACACAAGGGCCCCAAAGTCTTGACAAAATACTCAACAGAATATCATAACACAGCAACAACTAAGAATATGCTCTTGGAATATAAATGGCTTAGGAAACAAAAGAGATGACGTTCAGCTATTTTCCTACCTCCAAAAATTCGACATAATAGCCCTACAGGAGACCTGGCTAGAACAAGCACATCACATTCAAGGCTTCAACACATATCATCTGCCAGCGACAAGAAACGCTAAATATGGCCATCCAAAAGGTGGCCTAACAATATACACTGCTATAAAGAGCTTCAATGAATCGAAGTACATAAACCCGAAACAGACAGGCAATAATAGCACTCTCACAGAAGAACTAGAAGTGCGGGGAAAAGATCTAAAACAAAAACTAAGGCTGATAAACGTATACCTACATCCCCGGGAAAAGAAAACAGGAATGAACCTCCTGGTGGAAGTGATCCCAAAAACATTGACAGAGACAGCAACTCCCAGCCTTATAGTAACAGGGGACTTCAACATGTTCTTGGGAGGGCCCCAAACCAGGGACACATCGCTAGAAGAACTGTTCCTGGCATGGGACATTCCACAACAAGCAACAAGCAAATGGGGCAACCAAAGCCGGTTGGCAAGGTCAAGCATAAAGGATCTAGAACACCTCAATCTGGCAGCATTAAATGGCCACTTCACAAACGACTGCCCCCCGTCAGCTACTTTTCCCAATACAACAGTTAGCTACACCTTAGACTTTACATTTGTATCCCCGCAACTCTTTGTGAAAGTCACGGACTTCCGAAGAGGCACAATGTCAGCCAGCGACCACTTGCCTCAAGAATTCGGCCTTAACTTCGAAGGGGTTGTGCAACCCAGGCCGGCAATAAATTTGGGATGTTCACTGTCGGTGGCACAGAAAGGAATTAAATGCAACACGTCAAACCTGGAAGGCTTCATAACTGATGCAAAAAGCCGGTGGGAAAAGTGTATCGCAAACAATTCTGAGTACCTAAACACCTGGGAACAATTCAGGAGGAGCCTGGGACAGTCTCACACAAGGAAACCCAAGACTCATTGCCAAATCTGCAAAAGCCAAGGAAAGAGAACTGATTCAGCTGGCAACTGTGACAAGGCCTCAAAGCAAGCCATGGAGATAAAGTTCCTTAAAAGTAACATCAACAAACTACTGCGGAAACTAAACCGTGACGGACCGGGCACTGCAACTCAATCGGAACTGCAAAAGCTAAAACAGGGCAAAAAGAGAACAATCTTGCAGCAAAAAAGGGAGGCAGAGGATGAGCTATGGGCGAGACTTCTACACAACGCTAAAGGAACCAACACAAGCGGAACATTCTGGAAAACAGTCAACTCACTCCAGAGTGCCTGAACGCCTCAGGGCAGCTGTAGCGCTTAATAAATCTTCTTTTCATTTCATTTCATTTTCAACTCCAGGATCCCCACCATCGATTCCTATGTAACTGAGGAAGCCTGGGCCAACTATCTTCAGGCTCACTTCAACACAGTGCCACAGTCTGCAACAACCAGCCGATGGGATAAGGTCAAAAAAAGCCCAGCACGGTCAACACAATTGGTCAACAATTCATTAGACCCAACTGAAAAACAAATAAAAAGCAGAATAGCGAAGGGGAAAGAGGAGGGGGCGCCAGGCCCCAACGGGATTCCCCCAACACTGTATAAACAAAACCCGGATTACTGGGCAGCGGCCTTAGCACCACTCTTCAAACAGATAACAGACACTGCAACAATCCCAGTATCATGGAAAGGCTCCATAATAGCACCAATACACAAGAAGGGCTTCGTAAAGGATCCAAAAACTACAGACTGATAGCCGTTATCGACAATGAAGCAAAATACTATGCTGGTCTCCTATTAGAGGAGCTCCTGGACTGGACGGACGAAAACGCAGTAATCCCCATTACCCAGACGGGATTCCGCAAACAAATGGGCACAACGTCAAACATGTTAGCTCTCTCACTTCTCATTGATGCCACTAAGGCAGCCAATCTGCCCATGTACGTATGCTTCATCAACTTCACCTCAGCGTTTGACACCGTTAACGGAAACTTATTATGGTCAAAGCTGGAAGAAAGGAACATTCCATCAGCTCCCCTTACACAGCTGATCTTACTACACACGGACACATGGGTTCAAGTCAAGCTAGGGCCGGGGGATCTCCTGTCAAGAAAAATAATGAGTACAAAAGGCCAAAAACAAGGCTGCGTCCTAGCACCAACACTATTTAACATCTTCATGTCAGACCTAATACAGCAGCTGGACGAAACTAACTCTCATGCTCCAAGCATAGGCGGTCTCACCCTCTCCAACTTAATGTATGCAGATGACATTGTCCTAATCAGCACCACGTTTACGTACTCAATAGACAACAGCTTAAGCATTAACCTCTCAAAAACCAAAATAATGAGGATTAACACAAAAACCTCATCAGCAGGGTTCCACTGGCACATGGGAGGGACCACACTGGAAATAGTGGACGAGTGGAGGTACCTGGGGGTAATTCTTGACAGAAAGGGCTCATTCCAACAGCAAAAGGAAGCAATAAAACGGCGGGGTATAAGCTCAGGGATTGCACTAAGGAGCCTTAAAACAAAAGCAGTTGGCAGAAGCTTCACCCCCTGCTCCAAGTACTTCAGGCAAAACTAACATCGGCCATAACCTACGGAAGCGAATGCCTCCGAGGAAGGGACACCCAGCAACTGAACAGCACAATAGCGAAGGCCATGAGAATGATCTTCAGCCTGCCTAACTACACCTCTCAGGCACAAATAAGGCTGGAATTTGGCCTGAGAAATCAAACGTTGGAGCGAATGGGTGCCTACGCCAAAAGATGGAATAAGACCCAGAGAGGAGAAGCCACTACCCTAAATCACCATCTGGAAAGCAAGCGCAATAGTGCAGCTGCGAAATATCTTAAGCATTCCATAAACACCTTGTGCCTACAAGAAGCCTGGCAGTTCAGTGGATCTCACAACACCTTCAAACAGTTAGTTAACAAATCAGTCAGATCTATGTCGTTAATCGAGGACAAAGCGAGTCTAGCTACCCGAGCTCATGACTGGACAGTTATCCAAAGCTAAACAAGCAGCCTCTACCAAAGCTATCTAGGAGTCGGGTTCACTAGGCGCACAAAGAAAAAGTTCCTACGCTTACGGCTGGGCCAACTTCCAGTACAAAACCACCTCCCCCTTTTGGGAAAGGCCCCAAGAAACAATCAACTGCCGAGTATGTGGGAACGAAAAAGAAGACATTTTGCACCTTCTATGCACCTGCAAAGGTCTGGACACAGAGCGCAGATCCCATTTAAAACAGCACTTCAACAGGCTTGGCATAAGAACAAACATTCAACTAGCAAGTCATGTTGTCAAATTCTTGGAGGAAGCAGAAAAGAAACAAGAACGATAGAGGGCAAATACAGGACGATGCTAACTTAAGATGCGAAACTCAAATGGTCATTGAAAAGGGACCAAATATATGACATGGGCAACGGACTGAGGCTAACTAGCACACAAGAAAATGCTAGGGGACCAAGACGACCCAACAGACTTTGCAGAAAAACAAGCTCATTTATGTTTGTAATATACACCAGAGTTCGGTCTAAACTCAGGCCCAAAACAAGTGACTCACCTCTTTTTAATTCTACGCTTAGCCCGAAAAAGCATAAAATTCTGTATTAATCACTATTTTTTATACGAAATCTTTCTCATTTTATATTTTTTACTCCAATTGTATTTAACTAATGTCTTTTTATATGCTAATATTTGCAATGGTTTTAATTAACTGAGCAATAAAGATTTACTTACTTACCCCCAGCTCCCAAAACCTGGCTCAAGCCCCACTTACCTCACCCCATCCTCTCCCAATCCTTCCTGTTCCTGGGCCCCCACTTCGAGCATCTAGACCATGCATATGCCTTGACCACGCAAGCGTGGTTGCGCTTGTGGGCAAATGGCACGTGTGGTATACCCACGTTGTAAATGCTGCTTCCCGTGGTAATTATATGGTAGAATTTTTAAGGCCTTTTCAAACAATAGGAGGGTGGGAGCACACTGCCCACATCCCAGTTCTCAGTTTGTCCAAATACATCATGGTAAATGGAGTGAAAGATAGCACTTACTTACGAGGTGCCGCTCGCTGTTGGAGCTTCCCTTTGTGTTGCTGGAGGGAGACTAACTTTTTCCGACCTTGGCGTTTTCCTGTGGGTCCCTGCTGGGTCCCTGCTGCTGGAGTCTTTGTGGGACATCATTTAACATCATTGTCATTTAACATCATTTAACAACTCGCGGCCACCGCTTCGCGGGAGTCGCTAGCTGTTGGAGCATCCCTTTGTGTTGCTGGAGGGAGACTAACTTTTTCTGACCTTGCCGTTTCCCTGTGGGTCCCTGCTGCTGGAGTCTTTGAGGGACAGTTCGCCAGAGACTGCTTGGCGGATGAGGTTGCGGGGGACTGCGAGGACCAGCATTCCTTGCTGCTGACACCAGCTGGTCCTCTTCCCCTAATTAGCCCCGCCCATCTGCTCTATTTTAATAAGCCCCTCCCACGCAACGCGCGCGGGCGTGTGCTGAGCTAAGCCCGGGCAAAGGGCGGGCCGTCTGAGGCCGTCAGAGGTCGATTGAGGCCGGGCTGGGCCCCCTCCCTAATCTCTGGTCCAAGCCGTGTATAACCATTATTCTTAAGGCTATATTGTACTAAATTAGTTGTTGTTTGTACCAAAGTTTGAGTCATCAGCTACAATGGCACTACGTTCCGGGAAAGACAGAACTGTACAAGTTTCAACCAAGAGCGGGGAGGTATCGGGAACTTTAGATAATTTTTTTAAACGGGCAACCGGTATTCTAGAAAAAGAAATAGCCTTTGCTGAGAAGAGCTTATCCGTGGATCTTATAACGGGTAAACGCTCGTCCTTAGGAGTCATTGGGTCAATAGTATCCCCCGTTCCATCTAGCCACCGAGTCTCCCTAGTCAATCAGAGTTCTTGTCCTGACCTTATGTCGGCAGTACCTCACAATGAGGCGGATTGTTCCATACTAAACACAACCATAACCAGCACGCCCCCGAGTAGTCCAACACACAGAGATGGTGATTGCTCCACGCAATTTAGTCCTGTTCAAAATGCACAAAATATGGGTGTATTAAAAAATTCAAAGCCCAATAAAAGGAAAAGAGTGGGTGGAATTCAGAAAGGGGGCACCGCTTAAATTTCCAAAAAATATATTACAACCCAGCCCTCACATGTTTTAACCAGCCCCCTCAATCCCACAATGGACCCCATTGACTCTGCTGATCAATGTCCCACTCGTAGTACAGATGATGGTCTTCTGGGTAAGATGGAAATTCTTGTTAAATCTCTGATGTTACCCTTACTAGAATGAACGAGGTTGATCAATTCTAAACTTGATCAGCTGGAGAATATAGTTACAGCTAACACTAATATACTGGAAAAATTAGTAAAAGTGTTGAAAAACCCTAAAGATTCTTCCACTGATCCCCAGGTAATAGGGCCCAGCGATGTATCAAAGTTGGCTCCTTCAGTTCCGATCGAAACATCGAATACACAGTTGGGACGACCACGTTCGGAGAAACCTCACGTCCGTAATAATCCTTTGGCTATTACCAGGGGTAGGGTCACGAAGGAGGGGGCGGTGCCTAGTACACATTCCATTCCTAGTGTACCAGTTTCTGGTGGCCAGTCTAAAGGGCACAGTCAATCGGGGAAGGAGGCCTTCAAACAGTGTCTCCCATGTGTTAATCTCCCCCCCAAGTCTGCCCCTTATACTATCATACTGACGGTCGGGGAGGACAAAACGGAATCCTATAGGGAGTTGAAAAATAAAGTCATTTACTGGCTAAACAAGAACAGAACTGTCCCTCCCTCCTCCAAAACAGAGATTCTAAACATCAGAAGAGTAAGCTTGGTGGGACCATGTTTAAAGGATCTAGAGGGATATTGTGTTATTATTAATTTTAGGGACCCTTGGGTGGTGGATTTCGTTTGTAGAGAACCAAGATTTGGTAGGGTGGGCGAAGTACAATCATTAGGCCTACACTATTTTTATGCTAAAAGAAACTGTGGTCCTCTTTACCACTCACCCAAGCCCCGAAGGAGAAGTCCTACTGGAAGGGTTCCCTTTGACCGGGTAACACATATCCCACATTTTCTACACTTGTTCAACCGTTTTGATCCCCTCTCAGGCTTGGAGGGAGTTGATTGACTTTTGACTAAGCCTGGTGGTAACACCCAGCCCGAAAACTCTGGAATGGATCTCGGGGGAACAATTATATTAGAGGTTGGGGTGGCGGATAGTCATGATTCTGTACGCTGTAGGCCCACTGAGGAGGTCAAGGGGGGACAGGTTGTTGGTCATGGTTGGTGTGGAATGGTCTACCCGGGGTTCCCTAGTTAGTGAACCCCTAGCCAGAGAAATGCCGATAGAGGGAGGGAGGATACCAGAACTTAACTTGGGGGCCCCCGAAAAAGCCAAATGGCAACACAGGATTCTTTGCTTAAAATAGTCTCATGGAACATTGCAGGGCTCAAGGGGAAATTAGATGTAGGAGAATGGGCAGATTTTGTAGATGAGCATGACATTTTAATTTTTCAAGAAAGTTGGGCTTCTGACCCCATTTTTCGTTTGGGGTATCTACATTTTTTTAAACCAGCCATCCGGGGAAACAAAGCGTCTGGTGGCTTAACTATTTGGGTACGCCAGTTCCTCAGCTATAGGCCCACTGAAGTGTTAGTGCATAATTCTGATATCCTTGGGATTAAGCTCAGCAGGGAAAATCACCAGGAAATTGTTATTATTAACATTTATGCACGTGGCTTACCTGGTGGGCTGTGTCCAGCAATTATTGAAGTGTTAGACTTGTTCCTCGATTCAATTGGGAGGGACAAGTTTATAGTCGTGGCCGGGGACCTAAACTGTACCTTTGAACCCCTTCTATGTGAGAGAGAGGACATTTACGCTGAAGATGATGAGTTATGGAATGTCCCTCACCTTGCCTTAAATCCAATTAAGAAGGGAACTGAGGCAGCACTTCATTGGCTGGGATTGTACCTTGAGTGGGGGTTGAGAGCGGTTAATGGCCGTTCACACTCCGACAAAAAAGGCAAGGCAACTTTTGATAATGGCATTAGCACAAGTAGAATTGATTATATTTTACTTAAAATTGAGTACTGGTCACTATTAGATGATATGCTAATTTCTGCTCGCCCCGAGAGTGACCACAACCCGTTGATTCTAAGTCTGAAACTTGAGGACGGTCCTGGGCGTATTAGTGCCACCAAGTGTGTCACAGCAGAGGCCATCCTAACCAACAACAGATGTAGGGTCCGATAGAGTAGGGTATTAGAAGATTCTGCTATTTTAGATAGGATCTCTCATGAAGTTTCATCCACCCGGTGTGCCATCCAGGCACTGATTAACACCCCAGGGTTCCTTGAGCATATAAGCGTTTACCACGAGCAGCTTTTTGATAATCTGAAAGCTCCCTTTACAAAAACCGAAAAACCCGGGATAGTCTTGGCATCAATATCAGGGAACAAATGGTATAACAAATAATGCCGTCAGACTCATAGTACCCTGATCAAAGCCATAAAATCCAGAGTGGTTGTGGATATTAGAATGGCAAGATTAGCGTATAAGAAGGCCCAAAGGGAGGCCAAGAGAGCATGGGACGATAGTCGCTGGCAGGATCTATATGAAGCGTGTATGTCTTCAAACCAGACTAAGTTCTGGCAGGTTGTAAAATGGGGCGGGAACCTGGATTTGAAAACCCCGGCGAATCACGTTCCTGCCGAGGATTGGGTTGATCACTATGCATCCCAGTTTAGGGGCCACGAGATAGAATTTACATGTGTACTGGCCAACCCTTCACCTATGTCCCCAATGTCATGTTCGCCCTTAGTGTTTGCAAACAAAGACGCAGAGATTGCGCTGGGTCTGATCCAAGCTGGCAAAGCTCCAGGCATGGACTGTATCCCGGCGATTTATTCAAGTACGACCTGTCGAACTGGGTGCCATATATTATGACACTTGCTAATGCTATTGCTAATGGGGCCCGGATCCCAGATTCATGGAGAGGGGCCGAAATTTTACCTATATATAAAAAGGGGAATCGCCCAACCCCGGGTAACTATCGCCCCATTAGCTTAATAGATGCATTACAAAAAGTTATAGCCAGGATGGTGCTAGCTAAAATACAGGTCTGGATGGACAATGAGAACATCCTATCTCCGATGCAAGCTGGCTTCAGATCTAGCATCAGCACAATCGACCAGGTGTTCAGATTTATTCTGATATACTGGAAGGTCGTGTTCCTGGGCGGAGGTACCATATATGCAGCGTTTGTGGACCTTAAGTCCGCGTTCGACCTCGTCCCAAGAGATAAGTTATGGGCTGCCTTAGGAAATATGGGAATGCCGCGAGAACTTTTGGATCTAGTAATAAGATTACATGTGGACAATTATGCAAGGGTTAGATGGGGTTGACAGGGGCAGGTGACAGAACGATTCCCAGTCACTCGCGGCGTCCGACAGGGGTGTGTCCTTGCACCGACTTTATTCTTGTTATTTATCAACCAACTGATGCACCTATTTTGGGTGGCACAAAGTTTACACTCCTTATCTTTGCAGACGACACCCTTATTCTCTCTAAAACACAAAAGGGTCTCCAATTAGCGATAAACAAATTTGAGGTTTTCTGTAAACTTAATGATTTACAGGTGAACGTGAGCAAAACTAAATTCATGGTTTTAACAAAAAAAAGGCCGTTGAAGAGCCATGTTAGCATGAATGGTATTGAATTAGAGCAGGTGGAAGCTATGACTTACCTTGGGGTAGTTTTAGATTACCGGTTGAGATGGAAACAACAGCTTGATGCACTCTGTTTAAAATTTGCTCGACTAACAGGGTGCTTAATTAAGGAACAAAGAACATCACTAACCAAAAGAATAATGCCAGCACTAAAAATGTATGATGCAAAAATAAGTTCAGCAATCCTGTACGGTGCGGACTTATGGGGCTTCCTGGACCTGTTCCCATTGGTTAGAATTCAAAATAAATTCCTACGCAATTTGGTTAGCCTTCCTCAATCTATCCCAACGAAACCCCTACTGCTCGATATGGGCTGTCATTCTATTAAAGATGTAGCGCGGTATAGGATGGTAGCACTGTGAAGGAGAATATGGTGTACTCCGGAATTGGCCCTCTTTGCCAATGAAATCTCTGATCTAAGATCAATCATGGGATCAGGTAATCTCTCCTGGTTCAGAGATGTGAAGTCTATATTGGGAAATATGGGTCTTAGTCTACAGTGGACGGCCCCCAGAAATAATGCCTTTCCTTCAAAAAATGAAATTAAAACTCTTTACTGGGCGACCGTAAGACACCAATCTGCTGTCCTGACAGAGTCCACTACTTTGACTGGTTGGTTCTTGGTTCACAAGCTCGACCCCCACTTGGAGGATTATTGGGATGCCATCATCAGGAGCAATGATAGAAAGCCTTATCACCAGTTTAGAGTTGGGACGCTACCTGTGAGGACATTTACAAACAAATGGCGTGGACAGTTGTCAGAGCGCTGCCCCTGGTGTAGAGACCAAAAGTAGTCAATAGGTCATATTTTCTTTTTTTGCCCTGTTTATCTAGACCCCCGGCGAAAATGGCTAAAACCAATCAGTAGAAATATGAATACACGGGTGGGTGCAGAGGCGCTATGGCTTTTAAGAACTAACACATCTGAGATTGTGACCATAGCAGTAGCAAAGTTTTTGGGGTGGGCATGGATTATTAGAGCTAGGTACCCACATGCGAGTTGATCAACTGACAGTTTTTAGTTTTAATAAATTCAGTACGTCTTTAATTGTAAATTTAATCATGTTTTATTAGTTTGCACAACTTGTCCAACACCCTATATAGTGATTATTTGTGTGTTGAAAATAACATATGTATACAAGTTTTTAATAACTTAGACACAATGTTTTTATCTAGGATAAATGTGTATGTTAATATTGCTAAGTGTAGAGAGTTTTTTATTTTTTTATGAATATTTTGTACGATGTTTTTTATGATGGAATATCTCGAAATAAAGACGTATGGACTTACTTCAATAGAGTCTTTACATTTTCACCCTTGTTTGTGCAGCATGTGCTAGGTGACTTTACAAATGTGTTTCTTGGTTCATTCCTTCACCAGTAGAGAGTAATAGATTGTTTTGGGCATGCTGGAAATGTTGCCCAAAGTCTTCTCAGGTCTCTGTACCATTCATTGGGGCAGGTGCATCACCACAAGCTTGGAAGCTTGGCAGCTCAAGAGAGCCTTTTCAAACAGAAGTCGTTTTGGTGGTGCTGGAAATGCTGCCCAAACTTTTACGTTGATGCACCTGTGCCTAGCGATTCAAAACAATGTGGTTCTCTTTAGTGATGAAGGAAGGAATCCAAAATTATGAATATTGGCTATGAATTTGCTGCCAAGAAAGTCTTTACAGCCATCTCTATAATTTGTGAGGAGATAGGAGTTCTCATCACAAACCCAATGAACATCATGTTGGACTTTGCCAATTTTGTAGAGCTTCCACAAAAACTGTAATCAAAGAAGATACCTCAACGCCTGAATCTGACATTCTCAGTGGTATTGAACTACCTAGCCTGTCCATAGGAGTGCAGAGGACGCAGAACCCTGTCAATGTGACAACTATTCACACCAGGATACCTTACATTTCATGATGTTCTGTCACTTTTACACTGATATTCGCCTGAAGTTTTTAATCCCTATCTTGAGAGGAATGGGTTTTTTACAGGTCAGACCAGCGTTACTCTATTTGCAGATACTGAACAATCCATGAGCTATTTTTAATATTGCGTGTTTTCTTGTTGCTGCTGTGAGGCGCAATAAAAATAGAAACCCGATGATTAACTTTGTCTGAATCCTATTGATAATATTTATGGTAATTTTAAGGATTGAGATATTTGGATACGATGAATTTCACAAGTCTTATTGTTTTATACATTCTGTTTAAATGTTTTTATCATTGTCTGTTGTTTGTTGTGTATTGTACTTTTATGATTTTAATTAATCGAATGAAGTGGATTGACTTGACTTGACTTGACTTCAGTGCAGTATCTATGGGGAGGTAATAGAAACGACTTGACAGAAAATCACTGTTCTATATAAAAGTTTACAAGATTGACAGATCCAGTATATCAAACATGATGTAGGTTGTTATCAAAGATAAGAACGTTACAGGATATCTCTTTTCCAGTTTTAATAAAGCATCTACTGAATTTTTCCTAAGCTACGAAAAAATTAATTGTCTTTTTTCAGCTATCATCCAAAATGTATGACCTATATTGATGTCAAGATATTTATGAAAATCCTAGCAAGCAAACTTGATCCATGATCAATTCTCCCGTTCATTAACCAGAAGCTATTTTCCCTAGATGAGAAGAAAACATTTAAATTGCTAAGTGGGGTATTTATTCAGAAGAATAGATGCAATAAATATCAGACCAATTTTCATATGTAAGGTAAACAGGCCACGTGAAAACCAAGCTGCCAGGGTGAAATATATGGGATTTTCTTTAACTCACCAGGTTTACTTTTTCTTCTAGCTCGTAAACCAATCTTGTTGTTGAGAGATGATCAAGGGACACAATGGGGATATATTGTGCTGCTGGGAAATACATATTTACGCTTTACACAGGCAACATGCTGTTTACCTTTTCACAGCTCAATTATTGAATACGCATTCTACTCTCTTTGATTTCCAATTGTTCCACTTTCCCATATATGTTTTGCTACCATCCACCAGTGATGTATTACTCCTCCTGAATATGCCGCCCCACAAATCTTTTTTCAATTTTGTTTTAATTCTTTTTGCCATACTGTGTTTTGTGCCTGTTTTGCAATTTACACCTGCTGTTTATCTTTTTTTGTTTACCTCATAAATTCATAGTATATGATGCCCAATTACACCAATGGACCATAGCACTACTGTTGCATCCATTAGTTTGTCTGGGCAAATATGACTCAAGTTCTAACATCGTAGCCAGGCTGCTACAGTTTTAGACATGTAGCCTGCCCGGTAAAAACCACATTTTTTGACAGACGAAAACCTTCCTTTTAAATATGAATACATCAACGCTTTGTAGGACTTGCATCCTGAGTGATGAGTGGTATTTAAAAAGCAGGACATGTAGAAATGTAAAGATAACATGTCCTTACAGTGACTAGCACCTAAGAGCTGTTGGTGGCTGACTATCTGGTTCACAAGAAAACAGTGGAAAACAGGGGTACATATTAATTCTGCTGTCTTTGGATTATGGCTAGCCAACAATATGAGTAAAAAACTCTTTTTAATATTCAATAAAAGACCAGCTTAGTAGTGAAGTTCAATTTTAATAAATACTAAGCAAAAGTAACTTTTAGAAAGTTACCATTTCATTGCCTGAAGCTCCTTAAGGCTAATCCCCATTAGCTCTCCAGCAGGATCCTAGTGGCTGATTAGCCATAATAGGGTGTGAAAGCTGCTCCCAGAGCAGTAGCGGTCGGCAGTAAGAGTTACTGCAGGACGGTGACATTTGCATGGGGAGGGGCAGGGTGGGGGTAGTAATGTATGGATTACGGAGTTTTACAGGTAAGTAAACATTTAAATAAATAAAACGAATTTGGTTGCGTGCACTGCATCACCAAATGCGATGCAGTGGGCGCAACGAAATTTGTTTTATTTATTTAAATGCTTACTTACCTGTAAAACTCCGTAATCCATACATTACTACCCCCACCCTGCCCCTCCCCCTGCCCACGTCATCGCCCTGCAGTAACTCCTACTGCCGACCGCTACTGGAAAGCTGCTCCCAGAGCTGAGACAATGGTTTGATTGAGGGGAGGTGTTTTCGCTTCCCTGAAAGGAAGGAGAGTTAAGTTAGGGTGTACCCAGGAACTTTATTTACTTCAAAGGGGCCTTCTCTGTCACAAGCAAATGTTTGGTGACATATAAGCATGGGCGCAAAATCCGTTCCGCTCGCGGATTTTGCGGATTTTCGACAAATTCGCAATCCGCGAACTCTCGCGGATGTAGCGAAAAAACGCAAATCCGCGCGCTGCAGATTTTTTGCTTGTGTTCGCACTGCTCGCGGTCCGCGGCACGGGCAGCAACAATCTCGCACTCGCGAAATTTCAAAAATTACAATTGGGGAGGGGTGAAGGAAGTGGCCCAGTCTCCAACTTCCTGTTCCTGTCCAGCAAGCTCCTCCCATTGCTTAGTCCATTTCCTGGCCACTTTGAATTCGATCTTGACTGGGAAGGATTACTTTTTGTGGATGCTGCTGGAGATTTGGCTTTGAGGCCTTTTGGATTACTTTTGGATTCGAAATTTGATTTCACAAGTAAGTTGATAAGTTGATGTTGTTTGTTTGTGGTGATTTTTGTGTGTGTTTTTCGACTTTTTGGGGTGGGGTTGGGGGCTGGCTATGTTGGTGGGAGGCCATTTAGAGGCATGGTCCTGCAGGTCCTGGCCATGTGGATGGGGTCAAGAGGCCATTTTGAAGTCAGGCAGTGTGCTTTGTGCCCTAGGGCTACCCAGTCTGCTCTGATTTTTTTCATTATGCCCAGGCGAAAATCGGATTTTTAAAAAAAATTTTTGCCTGTGTTCGCACTGCTCGCGTCCCGCGCAGCAACAATCTCGCACTCGCGAAATTGTAAAAATTACAATTCTGCACATGAGTTGGAAACTACCAGGCTTAGTTATGGGTGCATGCATGATACAACTGTTTTGTTGAATTTTAACATGATTCTGGCCAGGGCATGGATGGCATTGGATTGTGGTGATATTTGTATGTTTTAAGGCTTTTTGGGGTGGTGTTGGGGGCTTGCTATGTGGGTGGGGGCCATTTTATTGCCTGCTCCCGTGTGGGTGGGGGTCTAGGGGCCATTTTTAAGCCAGTTTGTGTGCTTTAGGCCATAGGCCTGCACCCAGTGTGCTGTGATTTTATCATGCCCAGGGGGCCCAGATTCGGTCTGTTCGTGGATTTTGCTGGTTTTTCGCCACGTTCGCGTCGTGAAGCAACAACCTCGCACTCGCGAAATTGCAAAAATTGCAATTCTGCACCAGAAAACCACAAGCAGGCAGCATAAACCTTCTGAAACTTGATGGATGGCATTGGATTGTGGTGATTTGATTGGTGTTGTGTTTTTTGACTTTTTGGTGTAGGGGTTGGGGGCTGGCTATGTTGGTGGGGGCCATTTTGAGGCATGGTCCTGGCCATGTGGATGGGGGTCAAGCGGCCATTTTGAAGACAGGCAGTGAGCTTTGTGCCATAGGCCTGCACCCATTTTGCCTTGCTTTCACCCATTGTGCCCAGGGGGAGTCAGTGGTACATGAAACTATAACCCTTTGTGTGTGTGCTAACTTGGATCAATGTTAAATTCCTGTTTCCCAAAAATTTAGCAATTCTTAATTTTGAAATTTCCATATTGTGTGGTGTGCACGTGTGTATTCATAAATGCCTACTTGCAAACTATTTATTTAAGCGCTACATATGCAACATATATTTACTGATGTTCCTCTGTCTTTGTTTGCTTTTGGGTGCACAAAGTCAATAACTCCGCATCATCGTTGAGCATCAGTGCCAGGAAGAAGTCCTGCTGCGGCCTGCTGTTCCGACATCTGAAGAAGATGGCTCCAAAAAGAGGTGCCCGTAGCTCCTCTAGCAAGAAAGATGTCTCTACTAAGGAGAAGAAGAAGCAAGTGGCACCACTTACCAAGGAGACTGGTGGCTCAACCACTAAATTTTTGTGGAAAAAACAAAGGCCCACCATGAGTGCTGCACAGGTAGCCTGTTTAGTGGTTCAATCACCAACGACCAGTGATGTTGGCTCATCGCAAGAAAGTAGCAGCACACCATCAACACAGGTTGTAACTCATCTCACAAATACTATTCAACAACCAAAGCCGCAACAACAACTGCATGGGCTACTAGTACAAGCACAAGTACATGCGCAAGGAGCTGGCCGAGAAGGAGCTGTACGAGAAGGAGCTGTCTGAGAAGGAGCTGGCCGAGAAGGAGCTGGCCGAGAAGGAGCTGTCCGAGAAGGAGAAGGTTGAGAAGGAGCTGGCCGAGAAGGAGAAGGTCGAGAAGGAGAAGGAGAAGGCCGAGAAGGAGAAGGCCGAGAAGGAGAAGGCCGAGAAGGAGAAGGCCGAGAAGGAGAAGGTCGAGAAGGAGAAGGTCGAGAAAGAGAAGGCCGAGAAGGAGAAGGCCGAGAAGGAGAAGGCCGAGAAGGAGAAGGCCGAGAAGGAGAAGGCCGAGAAGGGGAGGTCCATGGAGAGTTGCAAGTAGAGGTCAGTGAAGAGGCCCATGTAGCGGCGCATGGAGCGGTGCAAGTGCCCACAATGGTTCTTCTTCCAGGAGTAGGGGCACAGGAGGAAATTGACTTTGGAGCCGGGGTATCATGTCAGGAAGACGAAGGCACTCCTCCTGATGATTCATTTTCTCCCAGCTCCCCAGCAAGGAAAAGATCAAGGAGTGTGTGTAGAAGTTCCTCTTCAAGCCCCGCTCTATCAGATGATCTGGATCTAGATTGGCAACCATCTCCGATGTCTGAGAGGGAGGCACACCATGAGCTGCGAAAGGTATCAAATGTTAAAAGGAAGGGCCCCGGAAAGCTCATACTTATGGATCCGAACATCAGACTTGATGAAGTGGTGCATTCTGATGTTGTTGAACAGGATGACAGCAATGACCTAGTCATCACACACGTCATTCCAGCCACACCGGCCATGCAGCAGACAGACATTTATACCCTATCCCGACGTCATGCTGAGCGTGACCCTGGCGACGTGGCACTGGTAGCACCACCAACGCAGTCAAGTAGTACAACAAGTTCAACAAAACCTACAGCTCCCATATTTTCTCCCCAGAGGGGGACTCCATCCAGCTCGACTCCCTCAAGTAGGGTTGCTGCAATAATTGCACAACCCAGTAGATGTCTGCAAGGCTCATCCACCACTGCTTCATCTGGCATTGGCAGTATCATCTCGTGCGGCAAAACCAGAAGTTTCCAGTCCCCAGTTTGGAACTTTTTTAGTGTCCATGCAAAGTATGATAACATAGCCGTTTGTTGCATTTGTAAGACTAGAGTTAGCCGTGGTAAGACTGGTACCAACTATGGAACCGGAGGCCAGATAGGTCATCTTAAAAGAAGGCACGCTGTCGAATGGTTTGCGCACCTAGCAAACATCAAGGGAAAGCAATCCCAAAGGGCAAGTGGCCAAAATATACCCATACTAGGTGTTTCATCTGAAGATGACGGGGAGGTAGAAGAAGCGTCAGACATTTGTCCGGTTGCACCCAGTACCCCTGGCAGCACCACACCCTCCGGAACACATAGGAGGCACACTGAGAGTCTGGGAGACACACCAATGCGGAAAATATCAACACTGAGCAGAAGTGGGTCGAAGAAGGCATCAGCATCATCCAGTAAATTTGTCCAGCGCACCATTACAAAAATGTTCTCCTCAGATGCGCAATTTCAACGCAACCACCCAATTGTACGCCTGTATAACACTAAGCTGGCTAAAATGCTAGCGGTGGACCTTCTCCCTTTTTCGTTTGTCGAAAATGTGGGTTTTCTTGAACTCGTGGCAACACTGGCCCCTAAATGGAAGGTTCCTAGCCGGTTCTATTTTGCCAGGGTTGCTGTTCCAGCACTACATAAAGAGGTGCTTGAGTTGGTTGGGGCAGCTTTGCAGAAGAGTGCTGTTCACACTATACACCTGACAACAGACATGTGGACCAGTTGCCAAGCCCTTGATTACATGTGCATCACTGCACACTGGGTCTCTTTTTCAGGGGTTGCACAACAGATAAATGCAGGTGGTGACTTGGTCGAGATTTTTAAGGGTGCTCGTAAACATGCAACATTAGCCATGTTTGGCATGGAGAAAAATCATACTGCAGCCAACATTTTGGATGACTTTAACAAAAAGGTCTCGCAATGGCTGCCCCCAAGAAATTGCAAGGTTGGTTATGTTTCTACTGATAATGGCAGCAATGTAGTTAAGGCCATGGAGAACGGTTACTATTTCAGAGTGCCGTGTTTGGCGCAATGTATGAACCTTGTCGTGCAAAAGTTCTTGAAAAAAGAACTTGCAGTCGACAAAATACTGACCATCTGCAGAAGAATATGCACACATTTCAACCATTCTTTTAAGGCCCGGAAGGAGCTGAGGCGCCAGCAAAATGTACGTAGAATGCCAGTGAAAGCACTTATCCAGGAGGTGGCAACACGTTGGAACTCAACCTTCTACATGCTTGAGCGTCTGCATGAGCTGTTTCCAGTAGTCAATGAGTATTTCTACAACCTGGGTGGTGATACAACAGAAATGATGCTAGCGGTGGAGCAATGGCAGCTAGTTAAAAGCCTGACAGACATGCTTCGTCCTTTTGAGGTCTTCACGCGTGACGTCAGCAGGGAGGACTGTTCTTTGAGCAAAGCTATCCCATTGTTGCTGAAGCTCGAGCACCAAGTCAATGTGGTGTCTTCAGAATTAAAAGATGCTGGAAAGAATGAAGCATATGAGTTGGCACAGAGATTATTACAACGCCTAGTTAGCAATAAACGGCTTGTAAATATCAAGAAACAACAGCACTACATTTGTGCTACTATTCTGGATCCACGTTACAAAAAGCCATTGTTTGGCAAAGTAATAATTCCTTTTGAAACATCAGATGTTACAGAGTATAAAGGTTGGCTAGCTCAGTCAGCTATTCGTTTTGAAAGAGAGCGGAAGGAAACTGTAGGAGAACTTGAAGACAGTACTACTAGTGAATCAGCAGGCCATCAGGTGTCCCAAAAAAACACTTCTGCATCTGTGCCTGTGACAGAAGTGAGTGACTTTTCCTCTGAGCCGTTAACCACACCAGCAACCGTATCATCTGCACCAGTCACAGGCGATATGTCTGAAGCGGATTGGCTAAGTGAGCTAGGGTTTCCTTGTCCCAGAAAGGACACAGAAGTGCAAAGTACAGGAATCCGGGAGAACATTGTTTCAATGGTGCAGGCCTATCTGGATGACTCAACAGCGGTCAATATTACTGAGGACCCATTGGCGTATTGGCATGGGAAAAGAAAGATATGGCGAGAGCTCACCAACCTGGCTATCAATTACTTGTCTTGCCCACTCGCAAGCATGTCTTCAGAACGTGTTTTTAGTTCTGCTGGTGGCATTGTGACTTGCAAAAGGTCCCGCCTCTTGCCTGCAAATGTGGAGCGGTAACTGCAAACACAACAATGATGGACAGAATGTGGATCAATGTCACACATTCACCCCAGTCAAAAGATCTGGGCCCAAATCCATCGTTTTTCCACTCTACACCACCCTGGGTTAGACAATGGCGATATGCAAATCAGCGCTGACCCTGTTGCCCCATGGGAACAGTCCAGTCCGAACTACAAAAGCCATGTCCTTCCCAGAACGGAAACAAGCATCCGAGGACCGGCCCGGTTTCGAGGTAACACCTCTCATCAGCCCGGCTAGCTTGATTCCAGTGGTGTGGAGTGTCTGGGACTCACGTCTGAGCATCCCCAGTACACTTAGAGCGGTAACTGCAAACACAACAATGATGGACAGAATGTGGATCAATGTCACACATTCACCCCAGTCAAAAGATCTGGGCCCAAATCCATCGTTTTTCCACTCCACACCACCCTGGGTTAGACAATGGCGATATGCAAATCAGCGCTGACCCTGTTGCCCCATGGGAACAGTCCAGTCCGAACTACAAAAGCCATGTCCTTCCCAGAACGGAAACAAGCATCCGAGGACCGGCCCGGTTTCGAGGTAACACCTCTCATCAGCCCGGCTAGCTTGATTCCAGTGGTGTGGAGTGTCTGGGACTCACGTCTGAGCATCCCCAGTACACTTAGAGCGGTAACTGCAAACACAACAATGAATGTGTGACATTGATCCACATTCTGTCCATCATTGTTGTTTTTGCAGTAACTGCAAATGTGGAGCGGCTCACCATGATAAAGATGAACCAGCACTTCATACCATCAGATTACAAAGTACGAGAATGCACGCAGGAAGAAGAGGACACCGACCTACCTGAGGGAAGTTTTCATCAGTTACCAGAAGTACTACCGACTCAATTTGCAGAGTTTGAGGACGAGCTCTGCTTCCCTGACAGCGAGTTCTGAAAATGAGTCAATGATTCATTATTTCGTCCTTATTCACTTTTATTCCTGTGTGTCTGTCTTTCTTTGTTTAGCAAGTGCTTCATCACATTCACAACAAAACTGTAATCACCCAATCAAACAACAAGCTCATCAGCAGAACTGTCTTGATTTTGATGCCGCAGCATTCCTCAAGTTCACAACAGTTAGTTGACAACTCAGTCCTGGTCGTCTATCCTCCTCCTCCAGACTCACCCTATCCATTTGTTTCCCGTAATGCTGAAGCCTGGATTCTGCACAATGAAGAAACTTACGTTGACGAGTCCCCTAAAGAGGGACTGGAAGTAGTGAGTCCTCATTTAAATACATTTTGCTAAGTGTGACTTTTTTTCCCCGATTTGCTTTTTGGCTGTTTGGGGGGTGTCAAACTTGTTTGCGCTTGGGTTTACGGGTCTTGGCTGGGCCATTGCTGGCAAGGTCTATTAAGGGATGAAATTGGTTAGGCATTTACTTTGGAAAACATTTGGTCATTTACACGTGAATGTTTAGGCGTTATTATTGCTCGCTTGCCTGTCTTAGGGGTGCTGTCTGTGGGGCTTGTAGGTTTTTGGTGTCTGTGAGCACCGCTGCCACATTTATAATGTTGATTGCTTTTGTTTTGCAGAAAATCCACGCCGGGAAACTCCAGTTGGGGCCCTGCTGCAGAACGCTTTAGGACAATGTGAATTCCAGGTGGAGCCAGCCCTCAAACACAAATTACAGGTAAGATAAGCGTTTGGATGGGAGGTAGTATAATGGAGTATTAGGAGAGGCGAGAGAGTGACAGTGGTACTAGTAGTAAAGTCCTAGGACTCTTGAATTAACAAACTCTGTGAAAGGCATTTACTTTGGAAAACATTTGGTCATTTACACGTGAACTTTTAGGCGTTATTATTGCTCGCTTGCCTGTCTTAGGGGTGCTGTCTGTGGGGCTTGTAGGTTTTTGGGGTCTGTGAGCACCGCTGCCACATTTACAATGTTGATTGCTTTTGTTTTGCAGAAAATCCACGCCGGGAAACTCCAGTTGGGGCCCTGCTGCAGAACGCTTTAGGACAATGTGAATTCCAGGTGGAGCCAGCCCTCAAACACAAATTACAGGTAAGATAAGCGTTTGGATGGGAGGTAGTATAATGGAGTATTAGGAGAGGCGATAGAGTGACAGTGGTACTAGTAGTAAAGTCCTAGGACTCTTGAATTAACAAACTCTGTGAAAGACATTTACTTTGGAAAACATTTGGCCAATTACACGTGAACCAACACGATGACAGTGTTCAGTAAAACGAACTTACTGCAAACCCACCACCCACCAGGCTCAAAAGTAGTAAAAAACAAGTATGCTCAGATAAAGTTTGAAAAAGTGCATTTTTATATCCCTAACAAAATAAACTCCCGCAAGACCCTCCCTAACCCCAACAAATAAATAGTCCTTCAAAAGTCCCCAAAAACCCCAACTCCCAATTCCCACCCCCCAAAAGTCACTAAAAAAAGGGCAAGGGACACTCTAGGGATGCATGGTGTTGATTTTGGCCTCCAGGGCATCATGCCTTAGGGCCAGGCATCGTACTGCTCCCGGAGGGTGGCGTGATCTAAGCGGAGGCCCTCCACCAAATTTTGGTACTCTTTCAATTTCCGGACCTCCGCCTCCAGGTCGCACACTCGGTGGATTGCACGGCGCAAGCGAGCCTTTACAGTACTATGAGGGGCAGCCTTTGCTGCTCGGCGGTGGCGTCTGACAGCACGGCTCCGTTTCGCCAGAGCACTGCGATGACCGGCAGAACGTGGGGTCACGGAGGAGGATGCAGATGTCCCATTTGATGTACTCGAGTGCGTGTCGTCCCCCTCCAGTTCCACCAGCCGCCGATATTGGGCAACAGTAGCATCCAGCCTCCGTTGCCGGGCCAGTACAGCCTGCATACTCCTTGTAGGTTTTGTTGTTCTAGTATGACCAGCTATATGAACAAAGAAAGACATAATCTGTAACCAATGCTCTTTAAGAATATGATTAACACAAAATGATTCAGCAGGAAGTTGTGTCACAGTACAACTAGCAACTAGCCAGCGCAGTACAAAACTATTCAGGCCAGTATCATGGGCGTCCGCAGATAGGGGCATGAGTTCAACCTCATGGTCATAGTTTTTTTTGTTGCTCTAGATCCACCTCCCTCCCCCACTGACCCTGCCCCCTTCGGTGCGGCCCTTGGCCACAAACCACACTGTCAATTTGGCCCCGAGAGAAAGTTTGTGAGGACCCATGCTCTATAACCACATCCTCCTGATTTAGATTGAATTGTTTTTTTCTGGCAATTTTTTATTTTTCCCTCTGTTTTAATGTAGTTGCCAGGTCGTCTGCTGTGGTGCCGCACAAGATTTTTCTCTTCCCCCTATGTGGTTCTTTGTTTATTTAAGCTCTATGTCGTGTTAGATTTAAAAAACAATTATTTAATACTTGTGCTCAATCATGTCAGGAGTAGGACTCAGGAGATGGTGATGATGTTGCACCCCCCCTGGAAACATTTCATAGTATGTTCGTAGTTCATCCAGTGACTGTCTACTCTCTGTAGATACACATCATGTGCTATCTAAGAGTCAGATAGTACCATGATCCAGCTTACCTGTACCCGCCACCACCACTGTCTCCTTCCTCACAGTCTGTACTTCTTGGTCCTCTTGCGCCGCCTCCTCCCCAGAGTGGTCCTCGGACTCCGAGTCGATCACCACCACCACATCCGAGCTGGCCCCGCCACCAAATGTTCCACCTACAAAGTAGATTTAAGAATGTTAGATTACACCACTCACTAGTATTTGGTCTAGGAATGAAGAATGTGAAAACAACAGAAAAAGTAATTGACTGTCTACTCTAGTCTAAAGTAAAAATGTCCCTCCTTCCAGGGAAGGCTGTTGTCTTGCTGCACTTTTTTGTCACAATTGATGAATGCTTGCTTAATTTTAACACACACCATTTTTCTCTGAACAGACAGAAACTGGACTTCTAAGGACAAGAGCAACATCAACTTCAAACCAGGTGAAAGCTCGGCTCGACCACAAGAAATGTGTTCCATTACTCATCAACTCAGCACAAGCACTTTTCCATTTCCAGCTAACTTTATTTTAATATATGTGTTTACTTTAACTTTTAATAAAGCTTTTAAACTTGAATAGACTCTGTGGTTTTTGGTCCTCCAGACTAGAGTGACTGAGCGAAAAGTTTTGCAATTTTTGCAAGGAGGAGTCCGTGCCGCTGACACTACCAGGTTTATACAGTGTGCCAAACACGCCACTCTGAAATGTTATTACTCTGGTCTTTGGTGTCCATAGTTCGGTTTGTGGAGAATTGTCCCTGCAACAGTAGTATTATGGATTTTGCTCTTATCTAAACACTATTTCGAAAAAATTAAATTAAGAACGCTTGGACAACAATAGGTCCTCTATATTTAAATGAAAACTTACTGGGGCCAGCAAAGGAGCACTCGCCACCCTGGCCTACATTCTCCTCCTTTGGAGCCACAGCATCCTCCTTTTCCGTCCGCTTGCCCCTGGGCGGACCTGACGTACAACATGAAAGAAAGAACAGAAAACATTGATGATTGCTGCTTGTCGATGTCCTTGTCAACCAAATCAAACATTTAGAAAGAACAAGAACCAACTATTTCAGCCAAAAAGAGGGCTACAAAAGAAGGACTGCACCTGAGCCTCTACTCTAGGGGCAGATTTACAAGCCCCTTGCAGCTCTTTTGCTCCGTTCTTGCGTCACTTTTGTGACGCAGCGCCACAACAAGAGAGGCGCCATGGTGTGGCGTATATTAACAACGTGACGCATATGGGAGATGCATCCCATTCTAAAGCCCTGCGCCATAAGGGAGCGTTCCAGCGCAAGGAAGGGCGTTCCTGCGTAGGAACGCGTGCTAAAAGTTGCTATGGGGAATATATAAAATTTCAATCAGTCATTTAGGACAATGATGCATCACTGAAACCCTGCGCCTGCATGAAGCAGACGTACGGCTTGACACAGCATTGCTGGAGCTGCGCCATCGTTGCAACGCAACTCCATCAATGAGCCGCCTTTACAGCACCGATGCGTAACGCTTCGGTGACGTTTTGGGACCATGGTGTGCCGCATTGTAAATACGGCGCACCATGGGTGGTGCTGGCGTGCCGCACACTTTGCAGGGATGCGCAGGTAATTGCTAATCTGACACTTAGGGGCATACTTATGAGTTCTGGGCTGCACACCTCAAGAGGTGCACCAGAAGAAATGCTTAACGCAAAACTAACCTTGCGTCACGGCAGATGCGCTGCAATTACAATGCGGCAAACCCTGGCGCAAGGGTAGGCAGATGCGTGACGCATCTCGTGACGAAAGAGGGGCGCATCTCTAGAGTCGCGTCGCAGGCGCGATGCAACTCTAGCAATGCTCAGGGCTGCCCAATACTCAACATACCGCATCAGTCCTTACGCCTGCTTCAAGCAAGCAGGCATAAAGAATTGACGTAGCAGCGTCGCGGAAGTGCCTGCGTTAAATCTTGTAGATTTCACGCAGGCACTTTTGCGAGGCGCACAGCTGCCTGACCGCCACCTCCCCCCCCCCCCCTGCGTGGGAACGCACCCATTGTGGCGCAGGCCCAGGCCTTAACGTGGCGCATCTCCCTAGATGCATCACGTTGTACATGACTCACAGGGATGCGCCACGTTTACGTCGCTGTGCGTCAGGTAAGGCAGCGTAAACGTGGCGCAAGGGGCTTGTAAATCTGCCCCTTTGTGTCTAGCATTACGCAGTTCTGTAAAGTACACTCATACATTACTCAGCCCAATAAAATGAACACAAAATAGAAAACAAATAAGCAGTGGCACCGCCACAGAGAAGGAGAGCAGTGCAACTGAAATGCACAGAAGATTTTGAAATATTAATTTACCTCTCCTGTCAATGTAATCGGCAGCATTATTGCTCTTTGTAAAAAAGTTAAAGCAAACATTTGCAATATAACACACAGAGCAGGAGAAAAAACAGAGTAGTGAGTGATTAAAAAATTGTTACTACTACTCACCAAGCCCGGGGACCTCCACTACCAGCACGTCGAGCAGGTCACGCTCTCGGTCCAGGATATCGGTCCAGCGGTGGGTCACCTGATTATAGGTGCGCTGGACCCCCGAGATGTGAAACAGGGCCCGGCACACCTGCTCCCACCGCTTCCGTCGCTCCTGGCGGTTGGTGTAGCCACCAGCGATCCTGCCGCCTGCCGCGATGGTCTTGGGGAGGCGGCGCTGTACATAAAAAACGAGTGCGCCCACCTCCTCAGGGCTGAAGATCTCCCTGGGCACCACCATTTCCGCCCTCAACCGGCCACACGGGAGCCGGGCACGGGCTGCGGGGCCCGTCTTGGGCAGCTTCACAGCTGTCTTCACCATGGTCTGGGCAGGTGTTAGGAACAAGGAGACAAAATGAAAAAGAATAAAACTAGGGAAGAAGAAAATAAAAGTTTAAAAAAGTAGTTGAAAAGTAAACAAAAGTAGCCTAAAACACAAAATTTTAGACCTAGAAAACTAGAGGGATAGAAAAAAAGTTAAATAGATCAAAAAAAATATAAAAACAAGCAAAAGATGGCAGAGATATAGAGGATAGAAACACCATGCCCAGACACGTAGGAATGAATGAAAAACAAGATGGCGGCCCGATCACGTGCGCGTAAGTAAGTTTGCACGCGATTTCTCTCGCGAACTCGTGCGAACTTGCATTCGCAAGGCGCTCATTCCGCGAGATTACACATAGCGGGCGGAAACGGAAATACGTCACGCAAACAAAATGACGGCGCCCGTACTCAACCTTGGGGTAACTCGCACGAGTTCGCGTCTTCCACGGTCGAGTTCGCACGACGCCGCGCCTCGCGAATAGGGCGAAATTACCGAAAAACGAGTTTTGCAAAAGCAAAACGAACGAGCAGGTGCAAAAGTTCGAGCTCATCATTTGTAACCATTTCCCTGTAGTGCTTCCTGAAGGGGCCCTCCAGAATCCGGTTGCCTACTTGCAACTATTGTGTGACCCTGCTCTGACAGTCACAGAATAGTTACAAGTATGCCATTGCATCCTGTTAAAAAAAAATTACATTGCAACAAAAAGGAAAGGGAGAAGACAAGCAGGTGCCAGCCTTCATTAATGTCAGTTGGGGCAGGGCAGGTGTTGTTGTTTGCAAAACTTAAAGCACTTAGCAGGTGTGCTTTGCTTTGCCACAATAATGTACACTCACTTGTCAATCAGAGGGTGCTGTGATGACACCGAGGGTGGCATGGGTGTGCCAGCCAGAGGGTGGCATGGGTGAACCAGAGTGCCAGTGTTGACAGAGGATGGCAGTGCTTTGCTTTGCCCCAATAATGTACACTGGTGAACCAGAAGGTGCTGTGATGACACAGAGGGTGACATGGGTGAGCCAGAGGGTGGCATGGGTGAACAATGAGAGTGCCAGTGGTGACAGAGGGTGGCAGTGATGAAGAAAGCCTTGCAAACAGGCTGGGCACGTAGAAACAACAAGTTCGCAAAACTGGCGACCCGACAAGTAAGTTCGCAATTTGCGAAATTGTACAAAACCCTCGCGAACTTGCAGAAACCCGTGCGAACACACACCCCAAAAAAAATCCGCGAGAATTCGCGGATTTTGCGGATGTTCGCAATCCGCAAATTCGCAAATCCGCAAATTTGCGGATTGCGAATCCGCAAAATCCGCCCATGCTTAGTGACATATGGAAATGCCCCAGCTTTTGTTCTGCCAGTCAACAAGCACCAATCTTGTCCACTCTGCTAGGTGAGCACACAGACTTTGCACAAGGGGATAAGGATTTCCCCATCTTGAACTTTGGGAATGAGAGTCTCTATGGGATTGTTTGCAGTAGTATGCATAGGAACTGTTGCAAACGTGTGTAGGTTTACCCCTATGAACTTTTACCCTCCTGTTAAAAAAGGGTACTGGAGTCACTCCCCCCCACTACCTAGTTCCAGGCATAAATATGGCAACTCCAGGCCCCCTCAGCAGAACCCATATCTTCGACCTGTGAAAGAATATAAAAGGACTGGACCTGCTGTGTGTTACCTGAGAAGGGCCGTGAAGGACAGGACCTAATTCCTCTTGTACCCAGGGCAAGGAAAAAGACTCCAAGGGTCAGTTGCCTCCTGTGTATATAGGGCTACCAAAAGCTGCAAGAGTCCTTTCTCCTGAGATGCCCAACTGACCTATAGCGACTGGACCTGACTTGGCCTCTGCTGAAGTGAGTCTTCTGACCCGCACTCCATCACAGTCGGCAATAACTCACACCTAGGTCCTGATCTATCGAAATCATAGACTTTTGTTGGTGCTTAGTGCTTTTTTGTGCTATTTTAGCTTACATTTCATAACATTCCTAGCTCTAGTTTCCCTTACTGTTTTTTTTGTTTCATTGTAATCATTTTGCTTATTAAATTATTATTTGGTTGAGTGTTTGACTTTTAACTTTGTGGTACTTCTACATGCTTTACACATTTTCTTTAAGTTGGGTCTGTCTGCTCTGTGCCATAGCTACCAGCGTTGAACTCATGTATAAATCACTAAAACCTTTTAGTGGACCTAACAGCTTAGTGACTTTATGACTTGTGATGGAATTCCATCCACCCAAATTAATAATTCACTTTCTTACACCGGTCATCTGAATATTACTTATACTTTACCATAATATGGTATTACATTTTAGTTGTGACATCACAATGCCCACTGGCAAAGCAATCGGAAAATGTGAAAAGCAACCTGAGTTTGTAACTGCAGTCTAAGCAATTAAATGAAACACACATTTTTTTATAACACTTTTTCTAAACGTTTCATCCTGAAAAACCCATTCAACAACTGCTTATCATTAAATGTTTATTTGCTGTGCTGCCGAGACTGATGATAGACCAGCAGGAATGTACTTTTATGTTACTCACATTTTCTGAAGCAATGGAGTTGTTTTGATATTGAAGTGCCTGGGAGCCTGTATTTGCAAGAAATTAGAAACTGCTTATTGATATGTATATTTTCCCAGAACATATTACACATCTTATAAATATGCGCAACCAGAGTTTCTCTTTTATTAGAAAAAACAGGAGACTAAGGGGCATATTTACAATAAGTGGCGCATCCCTGCATATCAGCAGGTATGCGCCACTTATTGTGCGCCTTGCCTCCGCCACAATGGATGCGCCGCATTTACAATCCGGCGCACCATGAGGCAAAAACGGCACAGATGCGCCACGCATCTGTGCTGTAAAAGTGGCGCATTGCTGGAGTTGCATCGCAAGTGCGACGCAGCTCCAGCAAGGCTCTAGGGTGCCCTATCCTGCAAATGCTGCGTCAATCCTTAATCAATCAATCAATCAATCAAGGCATTTATAGAGCGCACTACTCACCCGTAGGGTCTCAAGGCGCTAGGGGGGGGGGAGTGCCGTTACTGCTCGAACAGCCAGGTCTTGAGCTTCTTCCTGAAGGAGAGGTGGTCTTGGGTCAGGCGCAGGTCGGTTGGGAGGGAGTTCCAGGTCTTGGCGGCCAGGTAGGAGAAGGACCTTCCTCCTGTTGTCGCTCTTCGGATGCGGGGGACGGCGGCCAGGGCGTGGCTGGTTGATCTGAGGTGGCGCTTGGGAGCGTAGAAGTTGATTCGGTTGTTGAGGTAGCTCGGGCCTTGGTCGTGTAGGGCTTTGTGTGCGTGGGTGAGGAGGCGGAAGGTGATTCTTTTGTTGACGGGGAGCCAGTGCAGGTCTCTCAGATGTCCGGAAATGTGGCTGTTTCGTGGGATGTCGAGGATGAGTCTGGCTGAGGCGTTCTGGATCCGCTGGAGTCTCTTCTGGAGCTTGGCGGTGGTTCCGGCGTAGAGGGCGTTGCCGTAGTCCAGTCGGCTGGTGACGAGGGCCTGGGTGACAGTCTTCCTGGTCTCGGTGGCGATCCACCAGAAGATCTTCCGTAGCATGCGCAGGATGTTGAAGCACGACGAGGAGACGGCGTTGACTTGTCTGGTCAAGGAGAGGGAAGAGTCCAGGATGAAGCCCAGGTTGCGTGCGTGGTCCGTCGGTATTGGGTGCGGTGCCCAGGGCGGGGGGCCACCAGGAGTCGTCCCAGGCGGAGGGCGAGGAGCCCAGGATGAGGACCTCCGTCTTGTCTGAGTTCAGTTTCAGGCGGCTGGTCGTCATCCACTCGGCTACATCTCTCATCCCTTCGTGTAGGTCGGCTCTGGCGGCGGCGGGGTCGTTGGTCAGGGAGAGGATTAGCTGGGTGTCGTCGGCGTAGGAGATTATGTTGAGGTTGTGTTGGCGTGCGATGGCCGCGAGGGGGCTCATGTAGACGTTAAAGAGGGTGGGACTCAACGAGGATCCTTGAGGGACGCCGCAGATGACTTCGGTGGCCTCTGACTTGTACGGTGGTAGGCGGACTCTCTGTGTTCTTCCGTCAAGGAAGGAGGTGATCCATTCCAGTGCCTTCTCCTGGATTCCGATGTTGCCGAGGCGCTGCACTAGGGTGCGGTGGCAGACAGTGTCGAATGCCGCGGAGAGGTCCAGGAGGATAAGGGCCGCTGTTTCTCCGTTGTCCATCATGGCTCGGATGTCATCGGTGGCAGCGATGAGGGCGGTCTCGGTGCTGTGGTTGGCTCGGAAGCCAGACTGTGAGGGGTCGAGGGATCCATTCATCTCGAGGAAGGCGGCCAGCTGTTTGTTGACGGTCTTTTCGATGACTTTGGCCGGGAACGGGAGGAGCGAGATGGGACGGTAATTCTTGAGTTCGGTGGGGTCCGCTGTAGGTTTCTTGAGTAGAGCGCTGAGTTCTGCGTGCTTCCAGCTCTCCGGGAAGGTGGCGGTGTCGAAGGAGGTGTTGATAATGTCCCGCAGGTGGGGTGCGATGACAACGTCGGCCTTGTTGAAGACGTGGTGAGGGCAGGGGTCGGTCGGAGATCCGGAGTGGACGGAGTTCATTGTGCGGACGGTGTCTTCGGTGCTGATCGGAGTCCAGGCGCGGAGGGTGGTGGTGGGTGGCGTTGCTGCGGTTGTGGCGTGCGTCGGTTGGATGCTGAAGCTGTTGTGTATGTCCGCGATCTTGTTGTGGAAGTAGGAGGCGAGGGAGTTGCAGAGGTCTTGCGACGGGGTGATGTAGTTGTTTCCGGCGTTAGGGCTGGAGAGCTCCTTCACGATGTTGAAGAGTTCCTTGCAGTTGTGTGCGTTGTTGTCCAGCCGGTCCTTGTATGCATTTTTCTTGGTGGCCCGGATCAGTTGGTGGTGTTTCCGGGTGGCGAGCTTGAGGGTGTTCATGTTGTCCATTGTTGGTTCCCTTCGCCAGGCTTTCTCGAGGGCTCGGCAGTTCTTCTTGGAGCTCTTGAGTTCGTCGGTGAACCATGGGGCTTTTCTGCTGCCGGGTCTGCTGGGCGGGGTCCTCAGCGGGGTGAGTTCGTCCGCGCAGTTGCTGATCCACTTCGTGAGGTTGTCGGCGGCCTGGCTGGGGTTCGCTGAGCCGGCAGGAGGGTGCTGGTTCAGGGAGGCGGTGAGCTGGTCGGCTGTGATCTTGTTCCAGCTTCTTCGGGCAACCTGTTGCTGGTGGTGGTGGATCGTCGTTCTTTTGAAGGTGAAGTGGACGCAGCTGTGGTCCGTCCAGTGGAGTTCTGTTGTGTGGCTGAAGGCGATGTCTTTGCTGGATGAGAAGATGGCGTCGAGTGTGTGTCCGGCGAGGTGGGTGGGGGTGGACACCAGCTGCTTGAGTCCGAGGTTGGCGAGGTTGTCGAGCAGGGTGATGGTGTTACGGTCGCTGTTGTTCTCCAGGTGGAAGTTGAGGTCCCCCAGGAGGATGTAGTCGGCGGAGGGGAGGGCATGCGGGCTGATGAAGTCGGCGATGTCCTCGCTGAATCGTGTGCGTGGTCCCGGGGGTCGGTAGATCAGGGTGCCTCTGAGGGTGGTCTTCGGGTCGGTGTGGATCTGGAAGTGCAGGTGTTCGGCGGTGGTCAGGGTGTCGTCGGTGTTGGTCGTGATGCGGATGGTGTCTCTGTGGATGATGGCGATGCCTCCTCCCGTCTGGTTGGCGGTGCGGTCCCTCCGGGTGATCTTGTAGCCCTCTGGGATGGCGATGGCGATGTCGGGCGCTGAGGAGGCGTTCATCCAGGTCTCCGTGAGGAAGGCGATGTCAGGGGCTGTGGTGTCGAGAAGGTTCCAGAGTTCGATGGCGTGTCTGTGGACGGAGCGGGTGTTGAGCAGGATGCACTTGAGGTGGTTGCTGCTGATGTTCGGCTTGGCTGGTGCAGGGTAGGTCCGGATGCAGGAGAACTTGCAGGCGTGGCAGCTGAAGGGTCCGTGGGTGTGCTTCGGGGTGGCTCGGTGGCACCCCGGGATGCCGCCGGTGTTGAGTGCGATGAGTTCGGCGGCGTTGTAGGTTCGTCGGGTCGTCTTCCGTCGGTGGGGGCCAGGGGTCCTGGCACTGGGCGCGGTCCAGGCGCGGACGGGCGCAGACGGGCTTACCTTTGGCGCACCTTCGGCGCTCAATCGGTGCTCCCGCTGCGCGCATCCGCTGCGCGGTCACTGAGGGGGCGTCATAAATAGGGAGGGTCAGGCGGGGTGGCCAATGGGCAGGGAGGGGAGGCGGGACTGGAGGCGGAGGAGGAGACTGGGGCGGCGGCGGGAGAACGGGGGTCAAGTGACCGGGTCAGCGGCGGCGGTCAGCGGGTGAGGAGGGGGCAGCGGCGGCAAGCAGAGAGCGTCCGGTGGTTCCTGCGAGGCAGGCAGGCTGTAGGCAGAGGCAGCGACTCACTCACCACACACAGTGGTAGGCAGGCAGCGGCAAGCAGGCAGGCGGCAGAGCAGTGGGGAGGAGCGACCGGCTGTGGGGGCACAGGGGGTCACACTGACCAGTCCGCCACAGTCCTTTTAAATAAGGAGCCGGGAGGGAGGGTCAGGCGGGGTGGCCAATGGGCAGGGAGGGGAGGCGGGACTGGAGGCGGAGGAGGAGACTGGGGCGGCGGCGGGAGAACGGGGGTCAAGTGACCGGGTCAGCGGCGGCGGTCAGCGGGTGAGGAGGGGGCAGCGGCGGCAAGCAGAGAGCGTCCGGTGGTTCCTGCGAGGCAGGCAGGCTGTAGGCAGAGGCAGCGACTCACTCACCACACACAGTGGTAGGCAGGCAGCGGCAAGCAGGCAGGCGGCAGAGCAGTGGGGAGGAGCGACCGGCTGTGGGGGCACAGGGGGTCACACTGACCAGTCCGCCACAGTCCTTTTAAATAAGGAGCCGGGAGGGAGGGTCAGGCGGGGTGGCCAATGGGCAGGGAGGGGAGGCGGGACTGGAGGCGGAGGAGGAGACTGGGGCGGCGGCGGGAGAACGGGGGTCAAGTGACCGGGTCAGCGGCGGCGGTCAGCGGGTGAGGAGGGGGCAGCGGCGGCAAGCAGAGAGCGTCCGGTGGTTCCTGCGAGGCAGGCAGGCTGTAGGCAGAGGCAGCGACTCACTCACCACACACAGCGGTAGGCAGGCAGCGGCAAGCAGGCAGGCGGCAGAGCAGTGGGGAGGAGCGACCGGCTGTGGGGGCACAGGGGGTCACACTGACCAGTCCGCCACAGTCCTTTTAAATAAGGAGCCGGGAGGGAGGGTCAGGCGGGGTGGCCAATGGGCAGGGAGGGGAGGCGGGACTGGAGGCGGAGGAGGAGACTGGGGCGGCGGCGGGAGAACGGGGGTCAAGTGACCGGGTCAGCGGCGGCGGTCAGCGGGTGAGGAGGGGGCAGCGGCGGCAAGCAGAGAGCGTCCGGTGGTTCCTGCGAGGCAGGCAGGCTGTAGGCAGAGGCAGCGACTCACTCACCACACACAGCGGTAGGCAGGCAGCGGCAAGCAGGCAGGCGGCAGAGCAGTGGGGAGGAGCGACCGGCTGTGGGGGCACAGGGGGTCACACTGACCAGTCCGCCACAGTCCTTTTAAATAAGGAGCCGGGAGGGAGGGTCAGGCGGGGTGGCCAATGGGCAGGGAGGGGAGGCGGGACTGGAGGCGGAGGAGGAGACTGGGGCGGCGTTGGGAGAACGGGGGTCAAGTGACCGGGTCAGCGGCGGCGGTCAGCGGGTGAGGAGGGGGCAGCGGCGGCAAGCAGAGAGCGTCCGGTGGTTCCTGCGAGGCAGGCAGGCTGTAGGCAGAGGCAGCGACTCACTCACCACACACAGCGGTAGGCAGGCAGCGGCAAGCAGGCAGGCGGCAGAGCAGTGGGGAGGAGCGACCGGCTGTGGGGGGGCACCCTGCGCCTGCTTCAAGCAGGCGCAGGGTTTTGACGCAGCATTGGCCTAAAAGTGACTGAGTGAAATCTTGTAGATTTCACTCAGCCACTTTTAGGAGGCGTTCCTGCGTAGAAACGCCCCCCCCCTGCGCAGGAACGCCTCCTTATGGCGCTGGGCTTTACAACGTGACGCATCTCCCAGATGCGTCACGTTGTTAATACCCCGCACCATGGTGCATCTTTTGTGCCACCGCTGCGTCACAAAAGTGACGCAACGGCGGCCCAAAAGAGGCGCAAGGGGCTTGTAAATCTGCCCCTAAGCATTTAATGGGGATTTGCGAGGACAGAGTAAAGCTGTGAACGTGTATTAAAAAGGATTACATTCCCCTCCCATACATAATCAGGATATTGGAAAGCACCTCTCAGTTTCTTGAACACAAATCTTTTGCCATATTGTTTCATTGGTAAATTAACTCCTGCCTATCAGTATCTTTTAACCATAGGGTAAATGGTATTATCAAATCACATGACATCCATAATATCCAAAGGGTGCAGATACATTTTTAGTTCCTCTGATGACCAGGGCCGCTCACAGGAATCCTTCTTCTCACAAAATTTAATTTCACTTTGATAGAATTGAGGATCTCTAGTTTGCAGAAGTATGCTCCTTTGTCCAAGTAGGGACCCTTGCTTGTAGTCAGGGTAAGGGGGATAAACACTTTAGATAACTCTTGCTCACCCCCTTCGCAGCTTGGCACGAGCAGACATGCTTATCTCAAAGGCAATGTGTAAAGTATTTGTACTCCAAACACACAGTAATGCAGTGAAAACACCACAAATGGACAGCACCCAGTTAAAAAAAGATAAAGTATCTTTATCTAATCTTAACCAGACCAAAACACAAAAATCCAACATACGTCCAGTAAAATAGCACTTAAAAACAGTAATTTCAAAAACAAAGATTGTTGCAAACAAATAGCTCCACATGGGGCTATTACGACATTGTGACAGCAACAAATCCAAAGTACTGGGCCGACCGTGAGGTGCGAGGCATCAGGAACGTAGTCACATAGACCCCCAAACAAAGAGTACCTTGGAATACGAAGTCTATGTTGATGCACTGTGTCGTTGCGGTAAGACGTCGGTGCCGAGGTTGAGGCCGGCTCTCTGGCTGCCACAGGAAAGGCGAGGTGTCATGTCTGCGAAGAAGCGATGTGCCAAATTCAGGACAGGGGAAGTTGGTTGCATCGGCTGTGAGGCGTCGTTTCCGGTGAGGCGATGTGAAGTAAAGTTTTCAGTTCAGTTCAGTTTAAAAAGTCTTTATTCAATTATTTTATCATAAAAGACAGGTACTTCCAAATTTAAAATTAACATAAAAAATACATCATGAGTTGGTTGGGAGATATTGTACAAAATTCTTACACCAAGTATCACCATGTATTATTAAATAAATGTATATACATAATAAAACAACATCTTAAAATATGATATGATATGTATATATGCATAACTCTGTTGATACTGTATACGTGTGCACAGGCTTGTCGCTATTGTATATGTCTGTGGTCAGACACTCAGGCGGATCAGGGTTAATCCCCTCCTGTAGAACCGTCTCACGTGGACCTAAGATACACAACACGCACACTCATTGTGGCACCTTTGCCTACCACATATGTTGAAACGCTGTCTTGTGTGTCTAAAGCTCCAGGGTTGTGGTGGTAAACCATTTGCTTCTACAAAGAAGGTCACCTTGGGGCCTTTTCTCCTATGTGAATTAAGAAAATGGTGGGAGTAAGAAATGGTTCAAGGTCCACTACCAACTCTTAACCCCTCCCGTGCTCCACTCCCTCCCTTGTGCTGCCAACAGCCAACGGCTGTCGCAGCCCTGCCCACCTTTTAGAACGTCCGCACCGCGGCGGAAATCCCGCCTCGGTTAAGGCGTTAAAAAAACTTTTTTTTAAAACTGAACTGTTTTATAAACACAGCCCCATTTCCTTTGTGAAAACCAGCATGTAAAAATGTTTTTAATTTCTTTAGAGGTAATCAGAGACTTGATGACAATCTCTGTGATGTGCACTAATGGAAGTGAGTCTCAATGTGAGTTCCATCTCATTAATATTCATGAGGCAGGCCAGATTACTACCCACTCCAAATCAGAATCTTATAATCTGATTTATTAGTACATAGCTCAGTTTGAAAAATTCTTTATTGGTCAAAAAAGAAATGGTCACAAATTTCGACAACGTTTTTGCGACCAGTATTTTACACATCAGGCCCCTTTTCCTCACTCTCGTCCACATTTCAATGACTGTTTTCATATATCCTTGCAGATATTTCAGTTTAACACATTTCTCGTGAGGTTTGTGCATTTTGTGTGCAGTTTTAGTACACCCAAGCTGGCCCACCTGGATACAAGCTAGTCATGCATGTATACAAATCACAAACATTAGCATAAACAAGTAGCAATTAACAAGATAAGGGTTTCAATAAAACAGAGCATCTTAGAAGTTCAAGAGTAATTGCTTTTCAGTGAACTTTTCGGTTGATGGGTAAATCGAAACTATACAAATATGAACCACTAATGTACCCTATGGATTTGAGGACAATTATGAAATCTAAATTTTGCAAGTGCTTATGAACTTAGAGCTCTTGAATTAAATGTTTTATTCATGACTTTTCAACGGGCACTGCAGTTAACGCACAGATGCAGTCCTTCCCTGCTCTAAAGATGTTTTATGTTTTGCCTGCTTCCTCATATTTACCATGAGCAAGAGAGGGAGCTCTTTTTAGGGATTATTTTAATAAACACCTGTTCGTGCTTAAGCAGGAGTGTGTGATATTTGCTCATTGTGTAACTTTCAATGCTCCAACAATGTGGCTACACTTTTCATTTACTTTTTGATATTACAAGACTGAAAAGCATTTCACGACTGACTAATCAACAGTCATGCCATGGCAACCAGGACTGGTTTAATGCAGCAGATTAAAGAAGATATGCAATAAAACTAAATGTGGGCCTATTTGAGTTTTTTTTTATTAAATGCATAAAAAGCTCTTCAAAATGATAGACCCACAATATAATCTACGTGTTTATAAAAGGTGAGATTTGTGACTAGGCCTGCTCACAGGACGGTAAAAATTCAAGATTGATGTCTACTTAAAGGTTACATTTTTCTTTCCCTCCCCTCATGCAAGGACCTCGAAGAATAGAGAAGAGAAAATTAGAGAAGTCCCATTACCCGTTACGTTTGGCTGAGGATGGGTGGGGGAGAGCTTTCTTCCACTCTGCCCAAACTTATTTTCAAACAGTGTCAGTGATGCACTTTAAGATCATATTCATCCAACTAAATTAGCATGAAACAAGGTCTCCGAGAAGTTTGGGAAGCAGAATTTTTGAAATCTGCAAATAGTACAAGATCTGTTGCAGAACCCAGAAGCATTATTATTGTTATGTTGCTAAAGCATCTCAGGGCAGATTTACAAGCCCCTTGCACTGCCAGTGCGTCACTCTTTGTGACGCATCAGCAGCGCATTTCTCTGCCCCATATTTACAAGGACAGGAAAAAGCCTCCATGCGTGGCTTTTAGTGGCTTTACCTGTCCTTGTGAATACAACCCCTTTACATGCAGCACTTTGCAAGAAAGGGGCGTTCCAAAGGTGTTGCTGTGGGTGTTCCCAAGCAACACCCATTGAACCAGACACATTTCCACATTTACAAGAAATCGTAAATCTGGAAATGCGTCTGAATGCTACGCCCCCCCCAGGGGAGCCATAGGGAGGCGCAACGAGGAGCAATGTATTCATTTCTCCTCGTTTAGTTTCCTCTTTCCATGTGTGCTGCATTCTGCAGCACACATAGAAAGAGGAAATCAGCTCTGGTGATTGTTTATGTACAGAAAGGTGTCTCCTCCTGCACTTTATTAACAATCCTTTTAATAAAGACATTTTACAAGTTCCATGTGTGCTAATGCAGCACAGATAGAAGTTGTAAAACTCCATTTCTGATTGTATATGGGCAGGAAGGGAACCCTTCCTGCACATAAACAATCATCCCTGTGACGCAGGCATCCTTGCACCATGGTACAAATGTGCCTGTGTCAACACATGGCAGCAATTCATGCGCCAGCGCGGGGGGGGAAGCACAGAGATGCAACATATTGTTGTAAATATGTTGCATCCCTGTGCTTCAAAACTAACGCAGCACGGCGCAGCAAAATGACTTGTGGCACCACGCTGCGTTAGTTTATTGTAAATCTGCCGCTTAGTTTGCTCGCCAGAACCATTGCCTGAACACGTTTTGCTTTCAGATCCTTCATAGTTCCTTTATTCTTTGGATGCTTTGTGCTATGCTCTCTTTGGTCAGAGTAACAAATAACTAGTGCTTAATTTTAGCAGTGGTTGCAGATAGGGTTCACCGGCACTCATTTATTGTGACCAGCACTTATTTTCCCTCATCAGACTTTCACCTAGAGCAGGAAAAACTCAAAAGTTTGAAGGAAGAAGGAAGAGAAAGATAGAAAAACAGTCACGAAGGGAGAAGGCAGGGATAAAAAAAATAACCTGCAAGAGTGAGATAAAGGGACAAGGAGTATCTGGCGGTGGATGAAAGAGGCCTTAGGAGGAATTGCGACTATACAGCCTTGATAATTGTCAACCCTGATATTTCTAACACTGGCTGTGGGATCTGGTTAAAACGTTAGGGCCAGGAACTTCTTGTTTTAAAAATTAAGCCCTGCATTTCAATTCATATTCAACAGTCACGAAGGGAGAAGGCAGGGATAAAAAAATAACCTGCAAGAGTGAGATAAAGGGACAAGGAGTATCTGGCGGTGGATGAAAGAGGCCTTAGGAGGAATTGCGACTATACAGCCTTGATAATTGTCAACCCTGATATTTCTAACACTGGCTGTGGGATCTGGTTAAAACGTTAGGGCCAGGAACTTCTTGTTTTAAAAATTAAGCCCTGCATTTCAATTCATATTCACAGGAAAGGAAATGAGAGACTTTTAAACATCTGCAACCTAACTTTGAACCTGTTATAGCACCAGCATGCAGTTTGCTGTACAAAAATGTTTTCTGGTGAGAAAGTATTGATTATCAGATCCTCATCACGCGGTTTGCGTTCTACTTCTTAATATTATGGAAGTTGTTAAGGTAATGGCAAGAAAGAAGTCTTTTGCTGAAAGCCCAACATAGGCTGGAAAATAAGAAGTGTAAAAATAAAAAAACATATATATATATATATATATATATATATGGATTGGTGTCACTACAACGCGGTTTTTTACATCGCATTCTGTTACATCGGAATTTTTACAACGCAGGATCCATTACATCGGATGCCATTACAACGCATGGCATTACATAGCATATGCTATTACAACGCATGGCATTACATCGTAAGTATAGGTAAGTTTACCTTTTTAAAAAAAATGTAATTAAGTTAATTTAATTAATTTATTTTAATTAATTTAATTAAAATACATTTTAAAATAGTAATTAATTTAATTTAATAGATTTAAATCTATTTATTTAATTTAATTTTAATAAAAATTGTAATTAATTTTAATTAATTAATATAATGAAATTAATTTAATTTAAATATTTTTTAAATTGTAATTAAATTAAATTAATTAAAATAATTTATTTAATTTAATTAATTTAATTAAAAAATGTAATTAATATAATATAATTAATTTAATATAATAAATATATTTTAATTAATTTATAAATGGTAAATATAATTTAATTAGCCCTAAGCACAAACCCAACCCTGAACCCTAAAACACCCCTGTACCCCAAAACCCAAACCCAACCCTAAAACCTAAAAATACCCCTGTACCCCAAAACCCAAACCCTGCCCTGAAACCTATAAACACCCCTGTACCCCAAAACCCAAACCCTGCCCTGAAACCTAAAAACACCCCTGTACCCCAAAACCCAAACCCTGCCCTGAAACCTAAAAACACCCCTGTACCCCAAAACCCAAACCCTGCCCTGAAACCTAAAAACACCCCTGTACCCCAAAACCCAAACCCTGCCCTGAAACCTAAAAACACCCCTGTACCCCAAAACCCAAACCCTGCCCTGAAACCTAAAAACACCTCTGTACCCCAAAACCCAAACCCTGCCCTAAAACCTAAAAACACCCCTGTACCCCAAAACCCAAACCCTGCCCTAAAACCTAAAAACACCCCTTTACCCCAAAACCCAAACCCTGCCCTGAAACCTAAAAACACCCCTGTACCCCAAAACCCAAACCCTGCCCTGAAACCTAAAAACACCCCTGTACCCCAAAACCCAAACCCTACCCTAAAACCTAAAAACACCCCTGTACCCCAAAACCCAAACCCTTTAATTATAATTAATATTAATTACATTTATTAAATAAAAATTAAATACTTACCTATACTTACGATGTAATGCCATGCGTTGTAATAGCATCTGCTATGTAATGCCATGCGTTGTAATGGCATCCGATGTAATGGATCCTGCGTTGTAAAAGTTCCGTTGTAATAGACTCTCGTTGTAAAAGTTGCGATGTAACGGTGCATCACCATATATATATATATTCACTGAAAAAACCATAAGTTATAGACCATATATAGGGGTCCATTATGATGACGGGCGGACTTAGTCCGCCCGCCATCACATCGGGACTCGGGACCGCCCGCCTTAAGGGCGGGGGTCCCTATCAGGGCATTAGGATGCGCCCGCCACACAGGCGGGCGCATCCTATATGGGTGCAATTGCGGCGGGCGGAGCAGAAATCTCCGCCCGCTGCCCTGTGTAAAGTGTACGTTTTGCGTTTCAAAGTGCAACATGACAGGCACCGCGCGGTGCCTGCCATGTTGCACTTTGAAATGCGGGGGGGTACCATAGGTACCCCCCATGTGCAACCCCCCAAGCCACGGACTCCCAGGGGGCCCGCAACGGGCCCCTGCAGGTAGTCTCCGAATGCAATGCCGCCACGGAAATGCATTGGTGAAAGCCAATTGTAATATGGCGGGCGGTGTCTAACAGACACCGCCACCATGTTACAGGTTTTCCGCCCCGGCCGCTAGGCGACCGGGGCGGAAAACAGGCGGGCGGTGTTTCGCCCCGCCACGGTCCCCTCCGCCATCCTAATATGACGGAGGGGAATTGTGCTGATGATGTCGGGCGGATTTCCTCCGCCAGGCTGGCGGTAGCCACCGCCACCTGGCGGAGGAAATCCGCCCGTCATCATAATGGACCCCATAGTTAGGAATTAGCATTTACAAAACCTTATTTTACTCACACAAAACCATTGAAATTCGCATATATAGTTAGTTGTACTAACTATATATCGCGCACCCGCAATCCACTGGTGATCATGTCACATATTACATCATTCATGACATGGTCAGTGACATCACTGATGACATCACTGATTACATCACTGATGACATCTCAAATGACATCACTGATGACATCACTGATGACATCTCAAATGACATCACTGATGACATCACTGATGACATCTCAAATGACATCACTTATGACATCACTGATGACATCTCATTTGACATTACTGATCACATCACTGATGACATCATTCATGTGATAATACGAAGAACCTCTTCGGGCTCTAATATAACCTTAGATACACTCAGTGTAAACAGACACTCACAGACTGTCACTCATCCATGGAGTTACTCACACACCTAGTCAGTCATGCAAAGAATCAATCACACCTCCATTTCCTCAACTATACAGTTATACACACCTTACTTATTCAAACATATACTAACACATATTTACTCTCTTATACAATCCCTGATACAAGTTCACAATGATCCATACAGCCACTCACACATTCACTGGCTCTTATGCACAGTTATTTATATATGTCAACTCTCACATGTACTGTGTTTTACATATGTACTTACTTTGACATGTAGCACTGAGATATCCATTCACTCACCAATACACTCATGCACACAGTCAACCGCCCATACAGCTGTTTCCACATGCATTTTTGAACCCATACATCTAGTGAATCAACTGCTCACACATCTATGCACAGAGTCATACACCTCCCAGCCACCCACACACACACTCAGTCTCCCATACAAACACTTGGGCAACCAATCAATAACCCATATAGTTACTCATATAGCTACTGATCAACACATGCAGCAGTTTACAGAACAACAGACATAATGATGCACAAATTAAAACAGTTTAGTCACTAACCCATGCACTCAGTGAGACACATTTAATCACTCACTCATACAGTCAGTCATGCACCTACTAAATCCTTCATCCAGACACTTATACATCCACTCATTCTTCAATATGTAAGACATATTTTAACTTTACAGAAACATACAGTCACTGGATGTTGTCATCAGTGATGTCATTTGAGATGTCATTAGTGATGTCATCAGTGATGTCACTGACCATGTCATGAATGATGTAATATGTGACATGATCAGCAGTGGATTGCGGGTGCGCGATATATAGTTAGTGCAACTAACTATATATGCGAATTTCAATGGTTTTGTGTGAGTAAAATAAGGTTTTGTAAATGCTAATTCCTAACTATATATGGTCTATAACCTATGGTTTTTCAGTGAATTTTCAAGGTTTTGTAAATGCTAATTCCTAACTATATATGGTCTATAACCTATGGTTTTTTCAGTGAATTTCAATGTTTTTTTAATAGCAAATATCAAAAGCTGTAAAATGTATTCTTCTTTTAAAGGAAAAATATATTTTATATGTATTTAATATAATTTTTTTATGTATATAAATTTTTTGAGGGAACGAATTTATCAACTATCATGCTGAAGAAGAGTGTGGGGAAAAAAAACAAAGAGGAGGACTAAGAGGAAAGAACAATCAGTTCAAAAATACAATTTCTTTAAAGCATGAAGTGCTTTTCCACACATTTACATTTAAATAACCCATATTAGAACATACAAAATATCTACAGAGGAGACGGTGTACATTGAATTTTAGACTCTTCATTGGTACCTACATGTTGGTACTTACATCACCCACATAACACAATAGCTCTATTCAGAGCTACCCTACCTCAAAGCACTCCAAAATATTATTTTACTATTTCCCTTGGTTTTCCCCTTGTTCCGCTTTCCGCAACGCTACCCGGTGCGCGGACCGGACGCTAACCGTGCGAAAATTTTAAAAAAAAGTTTTTGTTTTTTTTACATATATGGGCCTCCTCAGCCACCCTCAGAAAACCTAGGGGGTCAGGATATGTCTCCCGTGCCCCCTTACACCCATTCCCAACTATGTTTATCCTCCATCTTGTGACTAAATTCGTCCGAAACACAAGATGGCGGACTCCCGTTACGCTACCGGTGAGCTACCAGGTTCGCGTACCGGGTAGCGCTTCCACCGCGAAAAATTTAAAAAAAATGTATTTTATTCTTTTGCCCCGCGGGGCCCTTTAATAGCCCCCACATCAATCCTAGGGGGTCAGGAGGGGTCTACCTTGGCCCTTTCATTCATTTCCCCCTTCATTTATTTCCACCTCTTGTCTCTCGATCCTACCGAGAGACAAGATGGCGGCCGCTCCGGACTGTTTAGAATGTTGAGAGTCACCGGAGAGCCAATCCGCTTCTCCTCACGAAGTTCCGTTACGCGTCTGGTACGCGAACCGGGGCGCTAACCGGGACGCTGTCACAGATATATATATTTTTTTGAACGTTAATTTCTTTAAATCCACTGGAGCACATATCTTGAGACCTAGCAAAGGCACATCGGGCAAACAGTCTCTACTATTTTGCCAAGTTTCATAGAAATCCATTCTGCCGTTCGAGCTAAAAGTGAGTCCAACCGCCCTATGGAAAACTCAATGTTAAAAACACGTTTTGGGACCCCCCTTTTTTTTCGGCCCCCGCTTGACGAAACCCCCCCAAACCTTCAGGGGACGCTCAGAAACAAAATGTGCCATTTTCCTGAAAATTTCAGCCAATTCCGTCCATCAACGCCAAAGTTATTCAACATAGAATTTTCAGAAATCCCTATTCAAAAAAATCCTAACTATATATACCTACTGGCGACTGCCAGTAGGTAATATATATATATATATATATATATATATATATATATATATATATATATATATATATATATATATATATATATATATATATATATATATATATATATATATATATATATATATTCACTGAAAAAACCATAGGTTATAGACCATATATAGTTAGGAATTAGCATTTAAAAAACCTTATTTTACTCACACAAAACCATTGAAATTCCATATATAGTTAGTTGCACTAACTATATATCGCGCACCCGCAATCCACTGCTGATGATGTCACATATTACATCATTCATGACATGGTCAGTGACATCACTGATGACATCACTGATGACATCTCAAATGACATCACTGATGACATCACTGATGACATCTCATTTGACATCATTCTTGTGCTAATACGATAAACCTCTTCAGACTCTAATATAACCTTAGATACACTCAGTGTATACATACACTCACACACTGTCACTCATCCATGGAGTTACTCACACACCTAGTCAGTCATGCAAAGAAACAATCTCACCTCCATTTCCTCAACTATACAGTTATACACACCTTACTTATTCAAACATATACTAACACATATTTACTCTCTTATACAATCCCTGATACAAGTTCACAATGATCCATACAGCCACTCACACATTCAGTGGCTCTCATGCACAGTTATTTATATATGCCAACTCTCACATGTACTGTGTTTTACATATGTACTTACTATGACATGTAGCATTGAGATATCCATTCACTCATCAATACACTCATGCACACAGTCAACCGCCCATGTAGCTGTTTCCACATGCACTCTTGAACTCATACACCTAGTGAATCAACTGCTCACACATCTATGCACAGAGTCACACACCTCCCAGCCACCCCCACACAAACTCAATCTCCCATACAAATACTTGGGCAACCAATCAATAACACATATAACCTCTCGTATAGCTAATGATCAACACATGCAGCAGTTTACATCACAACAGACATACTGATGCACACATTCAGACAGTTTAGTCACTAACCCATGCATTTAGTACGACACATTTATTCACTCACTCATACAGTCAGTCACGCACCTACTAAATCCTTCATCCAGACACTTATACATCCACTCATTCTTCAATATATCAAACATATTTAAACTTTACAGAAACACACAGTCACTGGATGATGTCATCAGTGATGTCATCAGTGATGTCATTTGAGATGTCATCAGTGATGTCATCAGTGATGTCATTTGAGATGTTATCAGTGATGTCATTTGAGATGTCATCAGTGATGTCATCAGTGATGTCATTTGAGATGTCATCAGTGATGTCATCAGTGATGTCACTGACCATGTCATGAATGATGTAATATGTGACATCATCAGCAGTGGATTGCGGGTGCGCGATATATAGTTAGTGCAACTAACTATATATGGAATTTCAATGGTTTTGTGTGAGTAAAATAAGGTTTTTTAAATGCTAATTCCTAACTATATATGGTCTATAACCTATGGTTTTTTCAGTGAATTTTCGAGGTTTTTTAAATGCTAATTCCTAACTATATATGGTCTCTAACCTATGGTTTTTTCAGTGAATATATATATATATATAACATCTCTATGGCAAAATGAAACCCCTCATTTTGTTCCTTTGCAAATTAAATGTTTTAAGTGTTAACACTTTATTCCAATCAAGATGACTTCAGGTGTGCCATACTTTTGTCATAAGTAAGACTGTTAGCGCTCTAGTTGTTCTTTAGAACACTCTGGGACATTCTGTCACTGGGCTATAGTTGGGCTACATCTGGCTGATATTTGGGCTACATTTGGGCTCTTTTGTCTCTGGTGGCCATCTTTGGGCTACATTGGGCTACATTGGGCTACATTGGGCTACATTGGGCTCCAACATATATATAGCCCAATGTAGCCCAATATATATTTTTCAAAGTTAATTTTCGTAAAAACCACTGGAGCATATATCTTGAGACATAGCAAAGGCACATCGGGCTACCAGTCCCTACAATTTTGCCAGGTTTTGTGGAAATCCATTCAGCCGTTCGAGCTAAAAGTGAGTCCAACCGCCCTATGGAAAACTCAATGTTAAAAACACGTTTTGGGACCCCCCTGTTTTCTCGACCCCCACTTGACGAAACCCCCCCAAACTTTCAGGGGCTGCTCGGAAAAAAAAGGTGCAATTTTCCTGAAAATTGCAGCCAATTCCATCGACAAACGCCAAAGTTATTAGACATAGAATTTTCAGAAATCCCATAGAGAAAAAATCCTAACTATATATACCTACTGGCTATCGCCAGTAGGTAATATATATAACATTTCTATGGCAAAATGAAACCCCTCATTTTGTTCCTTTGCTAATTAAATGTTTTAAGTGTTAACACTTTATTCCAATCAAGATGACTTCAGGTGTGCCATACTTTTGTCATAAGTAAGACTGTTAGCGCTCTAGTTGTTCTTTAGAACACTCTGGGACATTCTGTCACTGGGCTATAGTTGGGCTACATCTGGCTGATATTTGGGCTACATTTGGGCTCTTTTGTCTCTGGTGGCCATCTTTGGGCTACATTGGGCTACTTTGGGCTACATTGGGCTCCAACATATATATAGCCCAATGTAGCCCAATATATATTTTTCAAAGTTAATTTTCGTAAAAACCACTGGAGCATATATCTTGAGACATAGCAAAGGCACATCGGGCTACCAGTCCCTACAATTTTGCCAAGTTTTGTGGAAATCCATTCAGCCGTTCGAGCTAAAAGTGAGTCCAACCGCCCTATGGAAAACTCAATGTTAAAAACACGTTTTGGGACCCCCCTTTTTTCTCGGCCCCCGCTTGACAACACCCCCCCAAACTTTCAGGGGACGCTCAGAAACAAAATGTGCCATTTTCCTGAGAATTTCAGCCAATTCCGTCCATCAACGCCAAAGTTATTAGACATAGAATTTTCAGAAATCCCATAGAGAAAAAATCCTAACTATATATACCTACTGGCTATCGCCAGTAGGTAATATATATATATATATATATATATATATATATATATATATATATATATATAACATTTCTATGGCAAAATGAAACCCCTCATTTTGTTCCTTTGCAAATTAAATGTTTTAAGTGTTAACACTTTATTCCAATCAAGATGACTTCAGGTGTGCCATACTTTTGTCATAAGTAAGACTGTTAGCGCTCTAGTTGTTCTTTAGACTCTGGGACATTCTGTCACTGGGCTATAGTTGGGCTACATCTGGCTGATATTTGGGCTACATTTGTTTTTTTTTGTCTCTGGTGGCCATCTTTGGGCTACATTGGGCTACATTGGGCTACATTGGGCTACATTTGGGCTCTAACATAAATATAGCCCAACGTAGCCCAATATATATTTTTCAAAGTTAATTTTCGGAAAAACCACTGGAGCATATATCTTGAGACATAGCAAAGGCACACCGGGCTACCAGTCCCTACAATTTTGCCAAGTTTTGTGGAAATCCATTCAGCCGTTCGAGCTAAAAGTGAGTCCAACCGCCCTATGGAAAACTCAATGTTAAAAACACGTTTTGGGACCCCCTTTTTTCTCGGCCCCCGCTTGACGAAACCCCCCCAAACTTTCAGGGGACGCTCAGAAACAAAATGTGCCATTTTCCTGAAAATTTCAGCCAATTCCGTCCATCAACGCCAACGTTATTCAACATAGAATTTTCAGAAATCCCTATTCAAAAAAATCCTAACTATATATACCTACTGGCGACCGCCAGTAGGTAATATATATATATATATATACATATATATATATATATATATATGTTATATATACACATGTATACGATCAGCTGATTACTTTTGTTGTGTTGTTTTTGCATCTGCTACTTTACATGTATTCTTTGTTCCTAAACACATTTACCCATTGACTACAACACATATGTATCTGGTCTACCTCTGTAGGTCTGCCAGTGCCCCTCCTGCCCCTCCTGCATTCCTTTTCATCTATGTTCCCCCTTCTATGCATTGCTACCTCTTTGTCTAATAGTATTTTGTTTGTTTCTGCACAAGTAACTTTACAGTGTCTGTGGTCCTACTACATGTACTAGTGTGCCATTCCGACCACTTCCCCACCTTCTAATATTGCTTTATACACACATCATTTCCTTGGCCCATCGTCACATGTTTATTTCTCACTCCTACAATGTAGCTCCCAACCACTCCCTTTATCACCTGCTGCCATTATTTGCCTTTCGTGGCAGTTGTATACTTGCAATGTAGGAAAACAAAATTCTCCTTTTCCCTGTTTTGCTAAGACAGAAAAAATGGAACTCCTTCCAAGCGCACTCTCACTTTCTGTTTCATGTGAAGAGCGTTTTGGGGTCAAATTAGAGAAATTACATGGGAAGACGGTTATACCCTATCTGTTTACCTGATCCTGATTACTAAAAGCGTGTAGTCTTGACGTATTACACAACAGTATTTACCCCTTTTATCCCTATATAAACTTTATTTAGGAGACTGTACCAGGACCCTTGCTAAAGTCCAACAAATATGGTGCTACATAGACATTCCGCCTGGTAGAAGCGGCATTTTGATCTGCTTTCCTGCCCTCAGTGTTGCGGATGGGGAAGCATCAAAATATTGCTGCTCCAAGGAGGGAGCAGCATTAGTAGTAAGGCCAGAGCTTAGGTGAGGGCCTAACAGGGCTCAGGCAGGGGGGCCACATGGCACCTCTTGCCTTTTCTTCAAAAAAGGCCCTAAGGGATGGGGGCCCTAGGGCCTAATATGGCGCAGGGAGGAGTCAACATGACCCTCCCCAATTTAATTATAGGAAAAAAGCCCTAGGGATGTGGTCTGCAGGGCCTAATTAGGTTCGGAGGGGGCGTTTCTTTAAAAAAATGACCCTGTGGGATGTGGTACCCAGGGCCTAATAAGACTCAGGTAGGGGGGTGCAGCCCCCGTCCCTCTAAAAAAGCCTCCGGGGGATAGGCTCCTCAGGGTGTAATAAGGCTCAGGGAGGATGGCCACTTGCAACTTAAGGCCCTGGGATCCTCAAAGCCTAATGGCTTAATTAGTCTTGGGGACAGTGGAGGGCACATGGTCCCCCTCCAATTTAAAAACATAGGGGCCTGTGGCCAACCCCCTACTGTGCACAGCCTTTACCCACATGCGGCGGGGAGTTGGCTTTATGTGTGGTGACAAAATGTTGCTTTACGTCAAATGAAAAACTAGAAGTTCAATGAAAAAAACGAAAGTTAAAGAAACGTTATAGTTAGCTATGATAAAAAGATCTGTTTTCAATTAAACAATACCTTAGCAATTCACTGAAAAAAGAAAAGGATAAAGTAGCGTTTGTAATTTATGATGTCATCTGTGATGTCATAAATGAAAATTTGTGAGGTCAAAAGCAGTGCAGTTCATAATGTTAATGTTGTCACTGACAAATTCACTTAAGTATAATGTTACTTTAACCTTTGATTTTTGTCAGTGAATGTGTATATATATATATACATATATATATATATATATTTTTTTTTATTATTAAGCAAGTTCTCTCTACTCGAGAGAGAGGGATGAGCTACACACAGTTCAGTAAAATGGATTCGCTTTTATTCAAGTTGCAGCGCTGGCAGTTTTCCTTTTTCCCTGATGCATTTTGGTCAGACTTTGACCTTTTTCAAAGGGGAAAAGCCACGGCATCACGGAGTTCAATTAGCACACTAGCCAAGGTTGCTCTTTTAAAGATGATCGCCCTCTGGTGGTCGCCGCTGTGGGCTGGCTGTCTCTCCAAGGCATGATGGTTCTCGTAGTGTGCTTATTTCCAAGGTAATTATTTCCCATCTGTGGGTGATGCTGACATTCAATGCTGCTTTGCATTTTGACTGTAATCCCCACGCAGTATACTTTCAAAACTGCCGGGGTCCATCCAAAGTCAAGTGCTTGGTGGCTACTGGCTGCCCTATTTGTTTTCACAAGCCACACAGAGAGGTCCAAGGTCGGGCAGTTACGGCGCCATTTCATGGCAGTGCGTTGCTCGAGGCAGGACCAAGCCTCTTAATATTAAACAAGTTCTCTCTACTCGAGAGAGAGAGGGATGAGCCGCACACAGTTCAGTAAAATGGATTCGCTTTTATTCAAGTTGCAGCGCTGGCAGTTTTACCCTGATGCATTTCAGTCAGACTTTGACCTTTTTCAAAGGGGGAAAGCCACGGCATCACGGAGTTTAATCACCACACTAGCCAAGGTTGCTCTTTTAAAGATGATCGCCCTCTGGTGGTCGTTTCTGTGGGCTGGCTGTCTCTCCAAGGCATGATGGTTCTCGTAGTGTGCTTATGTCCAAGGTAATTATTTCCCATCTGTGGGTGATGCTGACATTCAATGCTGCTTTCCATTTTGATTGTAATCCCCACACGAATATATACAAATATATATATATATATCATCCCCAAAGTGATCCTTATGTTCCGGAAGCGCTCACCAGTGGGTGCTCTGCATAGGGGCCGGATCCTGGCCCTGATCATTTTTTTTAAACAAAGGATGCTGCACTCTTGAGCAGAATTTTGCTTATTTTATTAGCAGGCGTTCACTCCACCAACACGTTTCAGCCTAACTCATCTTTTTTTCATGGTCAGTGAGTCTTTCTTCACTTTACACTTTTATACTACCCATCTTTTCTGCCTTAAAGTGGCATTATGGGAGTTGTAGTCTTCAATTGTATTATACAAAATGTTCAAAACTTTATACATATTTACAAGAAAGACAATCGCGCCTTATGTCAGATGTTTACATTCTCTGCGGTTTCTGTCATTGCGTTGCATAATTGATTTTTAACAAATAGATTTAAGCCATATTTATTTGCTTATACTTTGTGCATGAAAACAAACCGTTCTATATCCAATTAGTATATCCCAGTTCAGTATAGTTCCAACTACTGTAGATGTTTACATATTTTTTAATATTACGCTGCATGCAATCTCGCATATTATATGGCATCAGTGCTTTTGATTTCTCAGCGTAAAAGGAAAAATAGATGTTCACATTTCATATTCATATTGTGCAGGTATAGTACCCAGTTCATATCTCTACAATACTTTTCTCCATTCTGGAACGGCAATCATCTATTACATGTCAAAAATCTCTCTATTGAAGGTGTGCGTAAAGTTCTTCGTCATTATTTATGCCTCTAGGGCTTTTTGTCCTGAGTCTTAAAATGAAGCGGGATTCCAATTGGCGTAGCGTCTTAACTCTATTCCTACCATGTTCTCCTTGGGGTATCATCTTGATTCCATAGAAAACCATTGATTTCCAATCGCCTTTTTGGCATTTGCTCAGCTGTTTCTCTGTCGCGTATGCCATGTCCCCATTCTTTACTGCACGTACATGCTCAATAATTTGTTTTTTAGTCATACATGTGGTGCAGCCAAAGTATTTCATATCACATTTACATTCTATGATGTAGATTACAAATGTAGATGTGCAGGTGATGTTCTGATCAATCACAATTGATTTGCCATTGGGTTCCAAAATAGTGGTCATATTTTTTCCTATTTTGCAGGCTTTACATGAGTTATATTTTCTCAATCCTTTCTGTTGATCTGTTAGTTAATTGGTATGTTGTTTAGGTTGAAAATAGCTCTTCACTAGTAGATCTTGAAGAGATGTTGTTTTCCTGTAAGTGACCACTGTCTTAGTGCCTAACAATATGCCTATGTCCGGGTCTCCTGAAAATAGATGCCAATATTTTCTCATTTTATTTACAATTCTTCCACTTTCCTTACTGTATGTAGTCACAAATCATGGTGCTTCGTTTCCTTGAGGGATTTTTGTTTTTTCAATCAAAGTATCTCTTGTCTTTTTATCAATTCAATGTTTACATTTTCTGAGTGCTCGTTCACTATAGCCTCTCATTTTGAATCTTTTTTTCGTCTCTTGAATTTTTTGTTCTGCGTCTGCCTCTTTAGAGCAGTTGTTCTTCATGCGTGTGAACTTTCCATAAGGGATGCTGTTTATTAATAGTCTAGGGTGGAAACTTATCCCATGCAGAACACTGTTAGTAGTCGTCTTTTTTTTCGAAAAAGTGCTGATTGTATCTTCCCGTCTTCTATATAGACCTTGGTGTCTAAGAAATCAATTTCTTTCTTGTGTGCCATGCATGTAAAAGCCAAACCGATTTGATTTTGATTGAATTTGGAAAAGTATTTGCAACACTCTTGTTCCGCTCCGTTTCCAAATTAGGAACAAGTCGTGTTTATAGCGGACCCATAGGATGACCCGCTCAAGGTCATCCTGATTCTCTACACTCCATGCTATCTATGCTCCTTTCCCACCATCCCATGGTGAGGTTGGCATAGTTTGGGGAACATGAAATTCCCATGGCTGTACCACACTCTTGTTTGAAGAGCTCTTTGTTGAACAGAAATATGTTGTTCGTTAAATCTGTTTCTATCATGATGAGAAGCATTTCCGTGTGCTCAAGTTCTGATATATTCAGCTATTTAAGGAAGTATTTACACACTGTTAATCCAATGTCATGCCTGATTGGCGTGTCAATCAGGCATGACAATGTCTATTGTACCCAAAAAATATTCTAGGTTCCATACTATTCCCGTTAGAATTCTGACGAAGTCTCTTGTGTCTTTTAAATACGAGCTCATACTTTGTGCAATTGGTGCTAAGAACTTGTCCACGTACTGGGACAGGTTTTCATATAGAGAGCTGCAAGAGGAGACTATTGGTCTCTCAGGTGGATTAATAAGAGTCTTATGATTTTTTGTCAAAAAGTATATACATGGTATCACTGGAAAGTCCTTCGTTAAAATGTTCCTTTCATCATCACTGATGAGATGTTTATCAGACCACCGCTGAAGGTTTGAGTTCATTTCCATTGTCATATTTATTAGATTATTCTGTAATCTACGGTAATTTCCCACATCATTTAAATGCCTTAATGCCTCTTGAATGTAATCATTTGTGTCCATTATCACAATATTTCCCTCTTTGTCGGCGGGCTTAATTGTGATTTCTTTGTTATCCACCAGTCTATCAATTGCTTTTCTTTCATTAGTTGTTAGATTTTCTCTGTGTTTTGAGTCCCGTGTTTGTGGCATTCTTTCCAGCTCCTCAATTATTGCATCAGAGAACAGGTCAATTTTGTTTCCTGGAGACAATGCCGGGCAGTATTTGGATTTTCTCCTTAGTCCACTTTCTGTTCTCTTATTTGTTTGTATATCCAGATGTTCCAATATTTCTTCCTTAGTCATTGCCTCATCCCCCAAGTTATATAGAATATCACACAAATTTTTGAGGTCTGACATTTGTTCTATTGTGATCACGAGGTTTTCATCATTTTCAGGCTGCTTATCACTTTGTACTTTGTGTTCTTTATTGGCATATATTTTCGCCAGCTTCAGCTTTCTGATGTATTTATACAAGACTATTCTTATTTGTGTATAGTTGAAGCGAGATTGTAGACAGAATGATAAACCTTTACTTAAAACTGATATCTCATCTTGTGTTAGTTGATACTGCGAGATATTCACGATCAGGTTGACTTTTTCTACTTCCGGCTGCGCAGTGAATACTGCTTTCTTTCGATTGGCCCTTCTTGTTTTTCTTGTGCTGGTGAGGGATTTTTTGTCCCTCTTCCTCTGCCTTGGCTTGCAACTCTTCCTCAGCTGCCCCACCTTGTTTAGGATCTTGTCTAGGTTCATCAACCTCCTTTCTTCTAAAAAAGTCATCCTTGGAATGCCACTTGTGTCCCTTGATGTTTCTCCCTCACTGGCCTCCGATTCACTTGCACTCACTGCTGCTGGCTTGATATATTGTCCTGGATAGTTCTTTCTTAAGGTGTCGAATCGTCTTACGAATGTTAATATTCTGCCTTGTAGGTAATCCTGCTCGTCTCGCTTGAATTTGCGAGCTTTGTATTCTTTGTTTCTCTAATTCGTATTTTTCAAGTCTGGTATCCATTTCCTTTCTCAGTTTGGATACTTCCTCTTGATTTGTCTAGTTTTTTTAACATTTCCTCCATATCTTCCAATTTCTTAGTTATTTCATCCACATCAATTTTAGCATGCTTAATGAGTATCCACATCATGTTCAGTGAGCATTGCAAATTGTTCTCAACCCATTCCTCCAGCAGTTCTACTTTAGTGTCCGGGTGTGTAGGCTTGGTAAAAATTCTTAACCCACATGGAATACTTTTCACTTCAATATAGTTTTCTCGACCTATTATTTCCCAACTTTTATTTGTTTATTTTATGTACATCCTTTTCATTTGGTTCATTTGTTGCTTCAAGGACATGCTGCTTGTAATTTGCACATTTTCACTGCTTGTCCCAGCGAAAATGGAGGGCTCGAGCAGCAAAGCGAGCATCTAAAGCGATGTTAATGTTTAAGCCTGGAGTAGTAAATGAGAACGCTGGCTTGGATAAAGAATTGGTTTCTGAAAAATGAATTATCAAATTTCATAATCTACCTAGGGCCGGCAAACAAGGAGATCAAGCCAGAAAACCTTTTACATCTCCTGGCACCAATGAAAATAAAAAAGAATCTCAAACAACTGCTGCAAAATGTATGCTGAAGCTTACCTTGAAAGAGGTGACTCACATAAAAACAGCTCAGAGGGCCCACATAGAGAGCCTCGACCAACTGAATGAGAAAGTGGATTCTCTAGCAAAAAATAAATGGTGCTATCAGTAATCTCACCACTGAGACAGACACAAAGATTTCTTTTTTTGAATTGTTGTTGTTTTTTTGAGTTTTATTTCTCATTTTTAAGAAACAGATACAAAAAAAGTAACCAAGCATCTTACAGTTTTTATGAGCTTTCACATTCCTCTCCAGCACAGTACAGCAGATTTGTATTTAGACTTAAGTACACTGATCATTTGTTCACAGTATGTCCATAAGAACCATCCAGCAGGGCTTCCAATACATTATGCTTGTTGTTAATTCTAATCACAATGTCCAGGATCAATCTTCGGATCTACAGCGGTTATCTCATCCAGGTACAAACAGGAGCAGTTGGAGAAAAGGTTAGCAGCGGAATTGCAACACCTTGTGAACATATCATATCTAAAGGACACATTTAGTTGTCATCCGAGTGTGCAAGCATGTACTCTGTATATGGTCCACATACATCCCTTGGGCGAAACCCAACCGTTAGACTTTCTGCATAGCAAAACCAGCTGATCACGGCAGTATGCATTATCTAGTAACCATTGTTTGTGTTTAGGTGCCAGCCTGCCATCCCAGCACATGGCCACCCTACGCTTAGTCAACTGTAGCGAGAACACCACTAGTTTACGAACTCCAGCCGGAACTTTGGAGACAATACCTAGCAGACATATCCGTATCTCACGTGCAATCTGCACACCAATCATACTCGTCAGGGCCGTCGTCACTTCATCCCAGAATGCAAGAATTCTCGGGCACCCCCACGCCAGGTGTATAAAGTCAGCTTCATCTGCACCACAGCGCTTACAACAGTGAGAAGCACTCAAACCATACTTATGTAACTGTGCCGGGGTATAGTACATCTGATGCAGGAACTTATAATGAATAAGTTTAAAATTACCGTTAACTGCAAAGCTCCCAGTCATGCAACAGCCTTCCTCCCACTCCTCATCCGTCAGTGGCTGTGGCAAGCACCCGTCCCACTTGGCCCTGGAATTGTTCAGTGGGGTACCCTCCTCCATTTGCGAGACTTGGTATAGGCGAGATACCTATTTTGTTGTGGTGGTTGCTGTATAAACAAGCTGTAGCGCCCCCAGCGTAGCTGGCTCATCAAGAATACTCGGATAGAGGCTGCGCACCGCTGCTCGCAGCCTAGCATATATAAATGTTGGCATAGTCTCATTGGCCTGAGCTCCCAAAAAGGTGTTCAATGTGAGGAACTTTCCACCCGGAAAGATATCTCCCATGTTATGTACTCCCGTGGCATGCAGGACCTTCAGTGCACCAGCCTCGCCCGTCACAGAGAGATTGGCATGATGCAACAAAGGCAAAGCAGGAGCATACAAAGGTAGCCGCCGTGCTCTATTCCCAAGCTCCTCCCAGGCGTTCGTCGTGCACTGCACCGTATCCACCTCACCCCGTTCATACACCGTATGCGGGTTCACAATCATCGCCTTGAGCGGAATAGGGTGCACCGCGCCCGCCTCGACAGCTACATGCGGCGTGTATGGAGGAGCGTTCTGCCAGTAATGAGCAAACTGCGCCTGCGTGCAAAGGTAATATAAGTTCATGTCCGGTACCGAGTGCATATGGCTTCGTCAAGGTCTCCCACCCAACACCTGACTTCTTTTCCCCCCAGGCCAGCGTGATCAGTAAGGAGCGCAACGTCATAAAAAAGTGGTGGTAAAGGGATAGGGACATTAACAAACAAATATAAGAATTTTGGTAGCACCACCATTTTAATTAGGGCAATCTTGTCTGCAAATGTCAGCGGCAGCCGTATCCAACGAGCCACATGATCCTCGAGTTTAGACACTGCCACCCCATAGTTAGCCCTGATAACTTCTTGCGGTGCATCCAGATACCGAGATATCGCACAGGTTCAGAGACACATTCCAAGGGGTAATTCAGCACAAACTGTACCGTGCACCGCGTGAGGGGGAGAATCACAGACTTACCCCAATTGATGGACAGACCTGAATACCACTCAAATCGAATGTATTCTCGTGTGACTTGCTCGAGGCGCTGCTCTGGTTCCCTAATATACAAGGCCATATCGTCCGCATACATTGATACAGACAACGGTCTTTGATAAAACCGCAAGGCTGAGTCAGCATGTCTCTGTCGTAGCACACACGCAAGGGGCTCTAGTACAAGTGCAAATAGCAGGGGTGAAAGCGGGCACCCCTGCCGAGTGCCCCTACAAATTGGAAAGCACTCCGAGACATGCCCATTGACCCGCACGCGGGCCTTCGGGTCTGTGTATAGCAGTTGTATCCAGCTGGTAAAGAAATAAGGCACCCCCATGCGGTGTAGGACAGTGAACATATATGTCCATGCTATCGAATCAAATGCCTTTGCGGCATCTAATAAAACTGCCACCGCTGGTAGGTCTGGCTTCAGAAGATGTAACACCGCAAATAAAGCCCTCAAATTGTGTGTTGTGGAGCGTGTGGGAATGAAACCCGACTGGTCCGGGAGGACCATAACAGTAAGCAGTAGACGCAGGTATTTTAACATCAGTTTCAACGATAATGGCCTATATGACTCGCATTTATCCGGTGGCTTGCCCGGTTTCAGCAATGCAACCAGCAGCGCCTCCCGGAGTGTATCAGGCAACCGTTGCTGTTCAAAGGCCTCCGTGTACATAGCAGCTAAGTGCGGTAATAACACATTTGTGTACTCCTTATCAAATTCAGATGGCAGGCCATCTGGTCCCGCAGCCTTTCCATTTGGCAGCGCTGCGATGGCTGCTCTAATTTCCTCCGCAGTGATGTGGTGCATCAGAAACTCTTGTTGCGCTTTAGATAGCCAGACCAAGGCCACATCATCTAGGTATCGTGCAATCTCATCTTCACCAGCAGTTACCCTACTCCTGTACATTGACTTATAATATTTAACAAAGTGCCCCAATATATCCGTAGCACCTGTTATAGCCCTGTCATCTTCCGTAAGTACTTGTACCTCACAGTACCTAGCCCATAGTTCTTTGATCCGCTCAGCCAGTGCCCGCCGCGGTCTACCTCCCTCTCCATAATACAGAGCTTTGCTTCTACGAGCTAAATGCCGTACTTTCTGCTCAGCCAATTCATTGTAATCATTCACTTGCAGCCGTATGGCAGCTAAAGCGGCCGCCGCAGGCGCTTTTTTGTATTGCCGCACAGCTCACGTTCCAGTCGTACCATAGACTCCAGCAGCAACTTAAGGACCCCTGCTTGCAGACCTATGCAGGCCCCTCTTATGGTCACTTTAAAACGCCCCCCAGACGACCCCTGTGCTTTGTACAGACCCAGCATTTTCGTCAAAGTAGTGCTCTATAGCCTCCCCAACACCTTCCTTAAACACCAGATCCAGACAGACACAAACGTTAGTGGTGAGGAAACACTTCTATATCTGAACATATGACAAAACACCTGCTTCCATAATCTAGAACACATATATAAAGAAACGGACAATTGACCTAGGTGTGATGATATTCGGATAGCTCGTATCCATGGATGAACAGAGCAGTCATCTGAAAATCTGGCTTTCATCACTTGGATTGCACATCTTTTAAGGGATGAAGTCCTGGAAGAGGATAAAAAACCTATTCAGAAATGTTAACCATTGCTAGAGTTCCCAGGATCCACTATGTGATTCCAAAGCAAAGTGTTCCACCAAGAACAATTATCATAATTTTCCGCAATTTATTACTCAAAGATTAAATATTGAGCAAACATGGAATTAAGACAAAAATGTTGACACCAGCAGAATATATATTTTCTAATTTTTTTTCTGACAATTCTTTCAACACAACCTTGAGATTAACGGAAATGAAAAGGCGTCAAACTGAATTTAACAGATAGGGAATTACTTCATCTATGGTGGCCCTGACAAGCAAGAAAATAGCATGGCAAAGAGACTTCAAAATGTTCAATGAGCTGGAAATAGCCCAAATGTTTATCAACGTGCTTTCAAGAGACAACTAGATCTAACAGCTCATCAGATTAAGATATGTTCCTTCTTGCTTTTTAAAAATCTTCTCATTTCTTTTCTTCTAGATGAATACCTGTAGCAGCCCCACAGTTTCCTGGAATGTAGATTACATTTCCACCGATGACAGATGAGAACCGGTTTTGGACTTGGCAAGTTTCTGGATGTGACGGGACTTTGTGAGGGAGGGGATAGAAGGGTGGGAGGAGAGGGTTATAGGATACAAACAGATGAAATAAGGCAAGCAAAAGATCCTAATCCACATCACCTGTAGCTTATGTCCAAAGAACAACTTAGATGCCTGGCAAACTCTGTTAGAATTCTCACATTAAATGCCAAAGACCACAACACATGTGCTAAGCTGTATGAATCAAAGATGAGAACACTAACACCCACAGATAGCTTGTTGCAGGAAACCAGTTTATCATATCTAGATCATTAAAAATATTGTGAACTCTGTGACAAAATCACACTATTCCACCAGAAAGAAGGCCTTCGATAAGTCACTACAATATTTATATTTTACACCTCCCTGAGGGCTATCCAAACAGTGTCACATACCACTGGCAGTTGAATTAATGTAACAATCAGGATGGGTAACAAATATTAGCACATTTGTTCCATATAAGGCCATAACTATTAAATACCTACATCATTCAAACAAATACAGAGCAAATAACTCACTACACATGGTAGTTATGTTATTGCAGGTGATTATAACTGCATCAGCTTCCATCACTGCAACAGTACAAATACCGTGTCACATCTCTGTATGCCATGAAGTGCCATTTTAGCTTTATGGCCGACACTAGATGTTGTGGAAGCCTGAAGGTGAAGATACCCCCAGGCAAGAGCATATCTCTTCAATTCTATACTACATCAGCAGAATTCTATAGTAGACTGTTATTCAATAAGCCAAGCTGTATTAGACATTTCTCAGATACAATGTGTGGCTCACTGGTTAGAAGCGGCAGTCCCTGATGCAGAGGTCTGGCCCGGGACCAGGGTTCAAGTCCCGACGCGGCAGGGTCTTGGGCTCAATGTCCGCGGACTTGATAATTCTCGCCTCGGTGCCTACTCTAATCATGGGTCCCACTCTGCAACTCTGGGCAATAGCTTGCTTAATCTCCACAATGGGCCCAACAGCGCTGGGATGCCTGGCTTCACCTTGGGGGTGCCCAGTAGGGAGCATCTCACAGGGAAAGCTAGGAAGGGTTCCACAGCGGTATACAGCGCCAGGATGCCCCGAGATGGGGCGGCAGTGCGCTTTACAAGTATACCTACATTTACATTTACATTTAAAAATACCATTCTATTTGGAAATTGGGTTGTGCTCGTTTTGCATTAGATATCACCTTAATTAGGACAGATAGAATACATGCACCAGAATGAACGTTCTAAATTCTAACAAATTTAAAAAAGGAGGCCTACGGACAACAAGTACTGATGCATATATGTAGAGAAAGCGAATTATTGGTTGAAGTGTATCACAACTCTCTTCAAATAATAATGGCATTATTCCTTACTACGTCCTGTTCAGTTTCATTAAATTAACTATAAGCTCAACCATTTCTAGCACCAAAAAGCACAAACAGCCTACTTCAGGCATCTGGTCATACTAGACCAGGCCATAGAAACAAGTTAAGATCAATGACAATGGAGCATGGATCAGATACAGAGACTATGTGTGTCTGGGAGGAAAGTTTACAATCTGAATTTACTTTCTTCTTGGAGAAAATCTTCATCAACTAGGCTGTCAGTGGGTCTGGGTGCCAGCTGGATACAAAGCAGGGGTTCGCTCACTGGCTGTCCAGTGTGCGGGGCCTCTGTAGGAGCATCAGTACTGGCAGGACGTTCGAGGCTGTCGACTTCAATGGCAGTAAAACCTCTGAGTGGTGAAATCTGAAGAACAAGCCTAGGAAGGAATGGACAATGGCTGGGTGCTGGTCACCAGCTGGAACTGGTATGTTGGGCTCTTGAGCTTTCAAGCTTCGTGCACCTTTTATGTTCTTGTAGCTTAACAGGAGGCTAAACAACTAGCCCTTGGAGTACACACTTCTGCCCAGGGTACAAGTGGGAGCAAGTCCAGTCTTTGTGAATTTTCTCCAAAAGTTACAGTAGCTGCGCTCCCTTTTATGAAGTCCAAAGGGCTTAGGTACAGTCCTTCTTCTGTCTTCCATAGGTAAAGAAGTATTCTGTAGCAGATACAGATGGGTGACACTTTATGCCTGGTACTAGCTTGTGGTTTGGGGTGACTCCCTAAACAATAGGAAAAAAGTTCCCAAGAGAAACCCTACCCAATTTGACATCACTACCTTTGAGTTTGGCCCTAACCTATCTCATGGTGCCCTGCTCTGCCAAAATGCAAAATGGCAGAATTTGTCTTCACCTGATAAGAGCTCTAGGCACACCACTTAGGTGTGTCTAGGGAAATGAGGATCTACCCCAGCAAAATAAGTCCAGGGACTGTTTTTCCCCCATTGAGATTGATGCCACTCTATCTACTTGGGTAATTGTAGGGTCAGGCCTAGGTGTGAGGTACATCGTCTTGTGACCCAAGATGTCCCTTTGGAGCTTGTGCAGTTTGTGGGCACATTGGCTATCTTGCCAGGATGAAACCACACCTCCTCCCAGACAAGGCCCTTTGGTTCCCTTTCTTGGGAGCAATTCAAACCTCCCAACAGTTGGGGATTATCACTGACAGGCTTACCAAGGCTTTAGGTAGGAAAATTACAACTTTCTAAAAGTGGCATTTTCATAATATAAATTTAGAAACCCTATCTAATACCAATTATAGACAGGGTTTAGTGCCATCCGAAAGGAGGTGTTAAGAGGAGAAATGTTTTAATTTCTCCTTTCTTTTCCTACTTTGCATGCAAGCTGCACTATGCAGCACATACAAAGTGGGAACAGTGTTTGAACTTGTCTAGACATAGTATTTTGTACAGGACGGGTACCCTTCCTGTACAAAACCTATGCTAGACTCAAGCATGCAGCTGGCGCGTGGCAACTGAAATCAATGTTGGCGCTAGGGAGAGGGGAGAGACACATCTCTGTTTATATGGCGCTCTCCTGCACCCTCCATGTCACAATACACAACACAACATTTTTGGCTGCTGTGCTGCATTGCATGATTTCTTTGAAAATCTGCCCCTGTGTATGGTATCCCAATCCCAGTTACCAGGCATTTCAAGTTTACGACCTGATGGGGAATAACATGTTGGATCCAGATTTAGGGGGGCCAATTCCACACGTTATGCACCTTTCCAGGAACACATTTTCTTCCTGTTTTTGGGAGGAGGAAAATTAAACAGATTGTATTGATTTAATTAAATATAATTGCATACAATGGCAGGTTAAAGAGCATTTTGCTCATTTGCATGATATGGTTCTGCATTGCAATTTATTCCAAAATATATAAATTATTCGACATGGAATAGGTCCAGTTTTTACTTCAGTATGATGGGCCAACATAAGCACCTCATTTGTGTCATTTTCTTGTTTTATTAGAGAGGGTTGCAATTAGCTATTTTTAGCTCATGGAATTATAAGCAAAATATAATGGTGTTCAGTCAAATTAGTTTATGCGTCTGTGAACATTTTCTTTAGTTAAAAAAGGGTGCAATGTTACATCAGCCATTTGTCACACGCTTAATGGCCAGTATCACTGGGCATGTTTACTGTTTAGAAACATTTGACCTAATAATTCCACAAATGTGTGGAGTAAATGTTACTCATGAATTAGGAAACAAGAGTAGCACTTGTTCAAAATTCTTCGATGGTTCTATGGTTATGCTTTTGTAAATTTTACAGCAGTGAGTGCATACTATTCCTTATCAGTTTACATTGCCTAAATGTTTTGTGCAGTATAGAGGCAACACATTGGACTGATGCTTTCTGCAGTTGCAGACAACTTTCACTCTGTCATCAGTTTTTATACCCATTCTCTCTGCACATGTTTTTGGATAACATTGAAGAACGGAAGTGCATTTCTTGAATACCATGATTATGAGAAATATATATTTACTTTCAATTGGAAGAAGTCGATCAGTCTCTATTAAACTCAAGTGTTATTGATAAAGAAGTCACAAACCTCAATCAATTTTTCACTAATGCAGTTCTCGAAATGTGTTACAAGAACACATTGACGAAGCTTTTGTTTTTTGAATTGTATTTTATCGTACTTATTTTCTCACAATCTAAGAAACAGAAAATAACAGTAACAAAGCAACTCGTACAAGATGTCTGTATGTGATTTACATATAAGTTTCCACAATTATGTCTGATCATTGTTAATATACCTTCATATCCTTTAAATGTTGTTTTGCCTTTTCTTCTTTCACAACATTTACTTGTAAGAATTGTATAGTCCAGTCTTGTAAGAGTTGCCCAACCACAAGCAGCACTAACAGCGACCTGCATTGCCATTTGTTTACTGTGTTTTAGCTCGCTTTAATGCTTAGGTTTCAAGTTCTAATTTTGATTTTATTCTATATTTGCTCACCCACTTCATTTCAAATAAACATTGCCTATATGTACAATTTTCATAGGTCCTTTCATTTATCTAATCGCCCTCAGACTCCCTCCATCCAATTTATTTTACCTGTGTGTGCATGCAATTATCATTTCAACATAATTTATTAAATGTTGTTTCAGTTTATATTATCCCAATAGGTATCTGCAAGTGCCATGGACCCAGAGCATCATGTCCTTGGACTAAAGCCATTTTTAGTCATGAATGAGAATAAGTGCTTAAAGTATACACAGAACACTATCCGTTATTTTAGGCCATGGACTAACAGCCAGATTCATCATGGTCCCGATTTGCGAGTCCTTAATAGCGATTATTAAGGAATCGCTATTAAGGACTCTCAAATCGGGATTCATGTAGAAATTGCAAAATAAATTGCGATTCCTACAGCCTCCTTATTTGCGATTAGCAAATTGCTAATCGCAAATAAGGAATAACTCCCCATTCATTCCTATGGGCCTAAGGGCCCATAGGAATGAATGGGGAGTCAATCCTTATTTGCGATTAGCAATTTGCTAATCGCAAATAAGAATGGGATTTCAAGGGTGCCAGGGGTGTCCAAAGGACACCCTGTAGCACCCTTGAAATGGAAATGTAGCCTGATGTTGCGCACACACATGTCCAAAGGACATGTGTGTGTGTAACATACCACTTAGAGTTTTCGCTATTTACCACAAAGTCAGACTTCGCGGTAAATAGCGGCCGGAAATTGCGAATTTGCAAATTTTAAAAGTTTCATGAATTGCATTTCAGGAATCCCAAATAGAGATTCCTTAAATGCTATTCCTGGCTAAAATGCGAATTCTGTAATAGCGATTTTTGCATTTGGGATGATGAGTCCCAAATGCAAAAATTGCGCTCGCAAAGGGCCAGATTCTCAGAATCTGGCCCTTTGCGAGCGCAATTTCCCTTGATGAATCTGGCTTAAAGTTCACTAAATATTGCAACACAGCCCACCACACACAACTTTCAGGGGCCGACAGTGCCTTTATCTACAGACAATGCAGAGTGCCCGAAAGGTCCAAGTCTATGGCCTTATACCAAATTTTTAATCTCTTTATGACTTTGTTTTTATCACTAAATATCTGATTTTTGAAACTCACAATTTCATTTCCAAATCATTATTTAATTTTAAAGTCATAGGATGTATTTTGTCTTCTAAGATCTTCTATATTCCCCTACAGTTAAAAAGTACCCCTTACGTCATTCAAAGTTTTTGTTCCTTAAAGCAAAACTAACATCCTTTCAGGTAAAAAATACATATGAAAATGGAATAGACAAAGTATTTTACCAACAAACTGCATTTCTGAAAAATTCTAATTTTGTCCACAGTAATCACGAGTCCCTAAACAATGTTCTACCTGCTCGTAATATAAATCACTTTACAATATGTTGCTCTTCTTTTTGACATTTTACAAAACCTAGTTGACAGATTTTAATTAAAATAGTGCTATGATTTGCTACATTCCATTAAACGTCATTCACGTTTTGTGAAAATAGTTCCAATTTTTTTTTTGTACCCCCACAACAGCATTTTTCCTGTCAGAATGCACTGGGATTCCTTCAATATGTCTCCCACAAAAGATCTTCACAAATCTCCCCAAAAAAACAGGTTGATGAGTTAGAGTTAAACCTTTGGGCCGTTTTTCACAGTGTCTTCAAAAGGCATCAGTTTTACTAAAGATGAAAAAACTATTTTCCTATGGAAAGATCAATGTACCCATAACTAGAGCGTTACTATACAGAAGCTTTTTAGGTTTTGCCTGCAAGTGCGCACGTAGTGCGCATGCGCTAAAAAACTTCTTGAGTTCTATGTGGGATCGAGGACCCGCCTCTGTCTCTCATTGGCTAGCTCCATAAATGGAGGCTAGCCATTGGGAGACAGAGGCTGTCAATCACGCTTTCTCGGGGAAAACGCGATTCGGGGGCGTTTCTCGGGCTTTTTTAAGCCCCGCCCCTTGTTGCCGTGTGTCCCGGGCCGCGCTGTGATTGGCTGCAGGCCCGGGACACCCCAGTGACGTCATTTCCCGGGCCGCGCTGTGATTGGCTGCCGGCCCGGGACACCCCCGTGACGTCAGCCAATCACAGCACGGCCCGGGCCTGACTTGTTTATGTGGGTTTAGATATGCGGGCACGCTGCTCTGTACCTGGGCCTGTTTTATTGCCAGGTCGGAGTATAAGGATGAGTAACCCCCCACGAGGGCCACCACGTCAATGGGATTACACGAGGCACCGGCGGAATCCTCCCAGTTCTACAGTTAGATGCAGTGGCATCTACAGACCTCCAGACTTGCTTCTGACAGGGTGGAAAAATAAACTGAACTGGGTTAACTCTCGCCACGAGCTATGTAGATACCATATCTGAATACATAACACCTTCCAACAAAGCTCCAATGCCAGCGAACAACTGACAGGAGGTACATCAGCCAATCCTACGCCAAGACTTCTGCCAACCAATGCCAGGGCATCATACTCCGTCCGACACTCCAGGAATGTCTCCGCCTCCCTGAAAGGTTGAAGTCTCCTGTGTGTGTTACATATCGTCCCTGCGCCCCGTAAAGCTCGTAATTGCGGGCATAATGCCCCTGTAGAAGAAGAAATTGTAGACAGTAAGATAGCGGCCAAGGCCGGGGTATTTTGGACAGGAGTCACCCCTCTCTGCAATGGGGAGATAGGGGCGGGAGAGCGGACTTCGCTTCCCGGCCACCATGCACGACTAAGGGGAGCAGTGGGACCTGCCACACTCTCCCCACCATGGAGCTGGGGGTCTCCTCGGAGATGCTGCAGGTGGCGGAGGAGGCGGCACGTGCCGGGGACTACGGGCTGGCAGCCGAGATCTACGCCTCGGAGCTGTCCGAGCTCCCGAGGCCCGAGCGGAGCCTGTGGCTGCGGCGGGGGGAGGCGCTGGCCCGAACTGGACGCGTGTCCGAGGCTCTGGACTCTTACAGCGCCACGGCGGCGCTGGGGAGGCTGCGGCCGGAGGAGCTGGGGCCTTTGGTGGCGAGCGTGGCGAGCAGCCTGCGGGGGAAGGACTTACCGGCTACACCGGTGGAGTGTGACTCTGGACCGGCAGGCCTCCCCCCGATGCTGTGCTGTCCGTGCTGCAGACGCCTGCTGCTGGAACCGGTCACCATGGCCTGCGGCCACAGCTTGTGCCGGGGCTGCCTGCGGCCTGTGTCCGGAGACGAGGCTCCCCTCCAGCAGTGTCCGCTGTGCGGTCCCCAGAGCTCGCCCCTGCCCGCTGGCTGCCCTCGAGTGAACGTGATACTGGGCAGCCTGCTGCAGAGGATTTTACCTGGAGAGAGCCTGGCGCGTACCTTGTGCGAGGAGGCGCAGAGCCTACAGCAGAAACAGCAGCTGAAGCCGGCCCTGGACAAGTACATTCAGGCTGTAGATCTGGGTGAGTAGAGATGGTCGAACCAACAAATTAACCGGGAGAGCCGAGCCAAGGCCTGCCCTGAACAGTAATAATACATTTATTGTATGAATAATTAAAACCTTAACAATATAGAACATTGAGCAGGCATTAAACAGTAAAATTAGTTCGGATTTTTTTAGTAGTTGTTTGAGTACTTGTTGTAGAGCGACTTTGATGTTATGGGTCTTATGGCATGGTTTTGTCATTTTGCGAATTTGCTGTGCGCTGATCAAGATAGATTGGGTATTGTTGGAGGTTCTTTCCAGAGGGCACCCATGTCCTAGAGGATTGGCTAATGATTTCTGAATGCTCCTGATTATTGGTTCCCAGTGGCGTAGTAGATGTTTGCCGCATTGGGCCTGAAGAGACTTGCCTATAGTAGATTTCCATAGTTTTATTTTGTGCACGCAGATTGGGCCTCACTTTATTGATCGAATTAGCAATGTAGCTTCATCGTTGAGAGAGTGGCCTGGGTCGTGTGTTGGCTTTTTTGATAGCTTCATCAATTATTTTATTGCTATACCCACTAGCTTTTAACCTTTCCAGCATCTCATTCTGGCACCTGTTGAAATCGACCTCATTGCTGCAGATACACTTGAGCCTAAGGATTTCTCCGTAAGGTATACACGCAAATAGTTGTCTGGGATGTGAACTGTTGGCATGCAACGTGATGTTACCAAACGTAGGTTTTCTGTAGAGAGCTCGAACAGCAAGAAAGGAGCTGTTGACCTGGTGGTGTTAACAGGACGAGGAAGGTCATGTCCTTGACATTCTGAATCTGTGAGACGGCTGCAGGAAGCGGCTTCATTTTAATGTTGCACGCAGTGGCAAGGGCAGCCTGGGCCGTAGTGTTAACAAGGAAGACGGACATTCATATCCGGGTTTCATAGAAACAAATCGCTGCATTTGTAGTGCAGTGGGTTTCTCGAGCCTTTGAGCCCTGGTCAGTGCCGATTAAACCCTGTGGAGGCCCCTAGGCAGTCGAAATTTCGTCCCCTCTCCCCCTATTATCTCCTAATACATTTTTAATTTTATCAGTCAACAATTTTAAAAAACAGTTTTATTACACAAAACGAAACATTAACAATTATTAATGTTATTAAACAAAAAAAAGAAATGTTAACATTTTTAATAAACCAACAAAGCTTTAAATATTCAATGGGTACATTACATTAACGCTTCATTTTATCTATCGAGCCTTCAATGTAAAGTTGTCGTTTCTTTGAGTTGATTATTTTTTTTCTATATTTGGGAAAAAATTCAGGACACCTTGATTGTAATTTTCTTTCAAGATCAAACCAATATTACTTTGATTAATCGTCGCGTGCCCCTCAAAGGGGTGGGACCCATAGGCCAGTGCCCACTTTGCCTATTTGGTAATCTGGAACTTGCCCTGGAGCCACTGCACCAGCTGCACCCCTGGACTCAAGGGTACAGTTGGAGTAGTTGCGGTACTTGGAATTCTGGCAGAGCAGGACAGGATTCCTAGGTGCTATGGTATGTTATGTTTGTGCAATTTGCAAAGCGCATGCCTACCATTTGTAGGGCACAGTAACACTGTTTGGGGTCTGCACATCCATTGCATTCAGTCCCACGGTTTTCACTGACTGACCAGGTGTGTTTGGTTGTGTTTGCTCACTAAAGACTGCTTTGTCCAGAGTCTTACATAATGATGGCTCAATTTGGTACAAATGTGCCCGTTAGGGATGTTCATTGAGTGCTAAGTGAATACATGTGTGTCCTGAAGGATTTTGTCATTTATTTAGTTCTACTCGGGAAAACAGATATCTATTAACTGTCTTGAACAGCTGTTCTGTATGTTTGCTTCCCTGCCCCCTCGCTGTGCTTGCTTCCCTGCCCCCTCGCTGTGCTTGCTTCCCTACCCCCTCGCTGTGCTTGCTTCCCTGCCCCCTGGCTGTGCTTGCTTCCCTGCCCCCTGGCTGTGCTTGCTTCCCTGCCCCCTGGCTCGGCTTGCTTCCCTGCCCCCTGGGTCGGCTTGCTTCCCTGCCCCCTGGCTGTGCTTGCTTCCCTGCCCCCTCGCTGTGCTTGCTTCCCTGCCCCCTCGCTGTGCTTGCTTCCCTTCCCCCTGGCTGTGCTTGCTTCCCTGCCCCCTGGCTGTCCTTGCTTCCCTGCCTGTGCTTGCTTCCCTGCCCCCTGGCTGTGCTTGCTACCCTGCCCCCTGGCTGTGCTTGCTTGTCTGCCCCCCTGGCTGTGCTTGCTATTGGCATTAGATTAAAGTTGTATCTAGTTACTAATTTTTGCTTTACATAATGTTTTGTTGTGTAATGTTTACAATTTGTTTTGTACATTATATATTATATATGAATGTACACTCAGCCCCCTTTCCGAGGTTGATTTTAGCCTGGGGACCACATTCCTCAAAGCCTGTACTCAAATTCACAAGGGAGGTTGGCCACGCTGTCCATTTCCGGGAGTCAGTCAGTCAAAATACTTTATTTTGATCAAACAAGAAGAAAATAGACACAGTTAACAGAGTACTAAATTGATTTTAAAAAGACAGTCAAGCTGTTATCATAAAATGACTAAGGTTATTAAAACAAGATCTAAAAAAATGGTGTACAAAACTTTCCACTGCATTCATCTCAGATATAGCTGCTCGGGAGGTGACTTACACATCTAATAGGCACTTAGAGTGCCTTATCCAGGTTGCCATAAAAAATGTGGCCACCTCGAAGACAGGGACCTAGCTTTACTGATGTTTCCTAGTACCAAGATTTGTACACAGTGGAACAATCCACTTTGCTCACAACCTACTGTACTGGGGACAAAAGAACAATACGTGTTCCAATGTTTCTGCTCCCCCACCACATGCCGGACATTGGTCATCACCACCCTCATTCCCTGCACATCAGTTAAAAATAAAATATTTGACCAGAAGGATACGATATCTAAACTGCAGATATAGTTTGTGTGCAAAAGAGGGTCTATTTCATTGATTGACATCTCAAAACTCATAAATGGTTTAAAATCAATAAATGATAAAGTGAGACTACCTGTGCAATTAGTCACCATGTCCATAGCTGCTGTTTCCAAATGCAGATTTTTAAAAATTCTCTAGATAATTAGCACACTTGCTCCAGGAAAAGCCAATAATTATGTAGACTCAACCTCTGTAAGAGAGTTTTGATAGCATGACATAGTTTGGACTACACCCGGCTGGGTCAACAAATCTCAGACACCTTCATGATAGGTTTCAAGATTGGCTAAATTTCATAAACAATACCAACACAATAAAATTTGGCAATCAATCTTGTACAATATCTTTCTCTGGGCAAGATCCAGATAGAAGGGGACAAGAGGCATACTCATTGGAAGTGAAAGGATAGACTTCATAAACCTATGCTCAGCCATAGCAAGGCTATTATATTTTGATGAGCTCAATACTTCAGCACCATACAATACAGACCCAATAACTTTATCAATGTAAATCTCCAAGACAGAAGCCACTTGCCTGGTAGAAGTTCTGCAGTGAACTTTACCAATTTAACAGACTGTTGGGTAAACATTGATTGGCCCTTTTCAATCTGTGGGGTCAAACTCAGGTTAGATGTTCACCGTATACACAATCGATTGGCACGTTTTCCACCAAGATATGTCTAGTACAATGAAAATGTCTGGTGCTAGAGAAAAATATGTATTTGGTTTTGGTACCATTTAGCTCAAAGCCCCTCTCAGCACAGAATGAAGAGAAATGGTTCAAGAGCAATTGTGGGCCTTGCGGTGACTTAGAAATTAATAAGGTTTCATTGGTGAAAAGGAGGGCTGGAACACTCTTTCCCTCGGGACTTGGTGCATCACACCCCTCCTTACTAAGGTGGTCAATCACCCCATTAATTCTAAAAGAAAAAAGAGTAGAGGCTAAAACACAGACCTGTTTGACTGCTTAAACCTCCCTAAATGGATCAGTAAGCTGTTTATCTGTGCCCCATTGAACCTGACCCTTATTTCCCACATGGAGTCTCACTAAAATGTCCAATAGGGAGGGGAAAGTACACAGGTTATCCAGTAGTCTCCACATACATGCCCAGGGAACAAGGTTGAATGCTGTACGCAGATCTACAAAAATGACATACAGCTTTCCCCAATGGAGTAATACCTTGCGCCAATATAGACACAGCAACTAAGGACCTGACCCACAGTACTGATACTTGTGCAAAAGCCTGCCTGGAAGTCAGATAGACTACCCTCTTTATCAATCCAGTTCTGCAAGTGATAGAGTACTTGTTAGCTGACATTTTTTGCAATTAATCAATCAAACTGATGGGGCGATAGTTTGCCGGGCTTGCCTGATCCCCTTTGTTGTGGATGGGCAGGATCTTGGCACACTTCCAATTGCAAAACCCGGCAATATAACATTCAACAGATTATTTACCCCACACTTCTGTGTTGGCTTTAAATATATAGTTAGGTATCCTGTCCAGACCAGCGGCATGAGTGGTAATACTTGAATTAATGGCATTTAGCATCTCTGATAATGTAAAGGCAAGAGTGTTATTACATTTCTGAGCATAGACACATTCACTCAGTTTACTATCCATAGTTAATACTCCATTGGTAGAATATAACTTGCTGAAATGTTCTACCCAGTCATCGGGTTGTACAAAAAGCTCCAACACAGTTTGGATAGCAGTAGTACAAGTGGAGGCCAGGTGCCAAAATGTACAGCTATTCTTAAAAATCATGGCCTCACGAAGAGTTAACCACATTTTGTCCTCTGACTCCTTCCTTGCCCTTGACAAAATCTGTCTGTATTGGGGCCTACAGCTGTTTATATTATGGCACATACTGGATTTCACTGTTAGCAAGAACTCGCTTTTAGCTAGCCTTTAGGAGCACTTGTACCATGGGTGTGCCTTAGGAAAACTCACACTCCCCCTTTGGTGTATTTCACCCAAAAGATCCCTGATCTGGTTAAAAAGATGCAATGTGTCTCAACTCCAGCACCTCACATCTGGTGGAACCAGTAAGGGGTGAGAGAAACTCTACTTCAGTTATTACTTTAGAAACTACTGCCTCAGGAGATAAGGGATTATTTTCCACCCATTTCCACACTATGGGGCATACGTACAAAGAGTTAACGCCACTGTAGCGTCAATTGTTTAATGTTATGCCAGCTTTTTTATCATCTTATTTACAAGTTGCCGCTAACCTCAGTTAGCGGCAGTTTTCTGGCAAAAATGTGAATTTTTAAGATTGCCATTTCTTTTTTTATAAATCTTTTTTTTTATTCATTATCAACAACATATTCACAGATCCACATCATATTTGGGAGCCAGTATACAAAGCAAAGAGTTATACATGATTACAAAGGTCGAATGCACAATGACAAATACTAAATATTTTAGGGGAGAGTGAGTTGGTTGTCCTCGTTTAATGGCGCCGGCGGGCCGCAAATGTCTCCCCTGTATGAATTCCAATGACCCCAGACCCTACTCCACTTCCCGGGACACCCTCTGGCAATGTAAACTGACATTTCTCTGAACATACACCAATCAAGATCTTCCCTCCATTTCCTAATCCGAGGCGGTTGCTGCGCACCCCAGTTCTGCGCGATGTTTCTTTTAGCGATCATGACTGCCAACGTAGCCCACTGCTTGGTGTATGAGGTGAGGTCTGTCGGTTTCCATATACTTAATAAACATCTCCGTGCCTCAGGCCGCAATTCAATCGCAGGGACCTCACTCAGCTCACGATGTATGGTGGACCAGTAGACCTGTATGAGGTTGCATTCCCACAGAATGTGGATGAAGGTACTTTCCCTCCCGCACTGGCGTCTACAATCTCCATTGACAGCCCTACCCATATGCACCAATCTGGGACCCATTACGTAAGTCCTATGTAGACCCTCTTACCAGCACGCAGGCAGTCCAGCCAAGCCTGCCACACCAGCGGGACGCCACTTCGCTCCTGGGGCCCTGACGCTGTGGTCTCGCCGCCCAAGCTCCATCGCGGCGGCTGGAGACTACAGCTCCCAGAGGGCTGAGCGACAACTTCCGCCCACTTCCTCCCGCAGCGCGCCCGGAGGCGCTATTAAAACGGGGCTCTTCCTCGACGGAGTTGGGACCCTCTTACCAGCACGCAGGCAGTCCAGCCAAGCCTGCCACACCAGCGGGACGCCACTTCGCTCCTGGGGCCCTGACGCTGTGGTCTCGCCGCCCAAGCTCCATCGCGGCGGCTGGAGACTACAGCTCCCAGAGGGCTGAGCGACAACTTCCGCCCACTTCCTCCCGCAGCGCGCCCGGAGGCACTATTAAAACGGGGCTTTTCCTCCGCATCACGGACGCGCGCGGACGGTGCCGGGCGGAGCCCGGGCAGAGGGCGGGCAGTCTGTGGCCGTCCGGGGACGAAGAGGGACGGGACGGGCCACCCCCCTTGGCTCCAACGCTTTCCTCTGAGAACACTGCCAGGTACTGCACTGCTTGTTTGCGCAGGGAAGCTGTATAGGGTATTGAAGCCCTTTGAAAGACATTAGTCTTACCCTTTGACCTCACGCAAGAGGAGTGGCAGTAACCCACGCTGCATAGATTTGTCGCGTAAAGGCAGGAATCTTCAGGGGAACCATGTCTACCCATCCTAACACCCGTTCAGCTGGGAATAAATCAAATAAAAAACCCACCCTGAAACCACCCAGGGGGGAAACAACAAAGGAGGGAGCCCTTGTAAATGGGAACAAACCAACGGCGATTGACTTAATGCTAAAGAAAGTGACAGGTGAAATTGAACGCATGGAACGGAGTTTATCTTCCTCGCCGAACCTTAATGCCATCACTCAAACACCCTCCAGAGATGTCTTAATAGTAGATAGCCCAAATACTCAGGGCAGTGTATCTCAAATAATTAATGATATAGAGGACATCCCTTGTGCACAAACCTCAGGTCTAGAAACCTCTGAGCTCAATGATATAACCCTTAGGAAAAAAAGGAAGCGACTGGGGAGAAACAAGGGACATCAGAGACAGAGGAAAGCACCAGTAAGAGACAATTCTCTAACACGCACCCAAGAGCACACATTAGCAGTAAATGTCTCTCAAGTAGAACCTATACCACCAGGGTGGATTGACACGGTAGTTATGGATCTGAAAAAACAACTAGAATCATTCATCACGGCACAACTAAAGCCTATTATAAGTAAGGTGGATAAAATAATGTGTGAGCTCGCCAAACAAGCTAAGGTACTAGAGCACACACTTATTAAATCTCCCCCCGACCCACCCCAATTAATTGAGGAAGTCGCAAATGATAAGGTATACCCAAAGAGAGCGCAAAATAACAATTGTGTCAGTCACTCCCAGCAAGAAATAGTCCAGATTCACGAGGCCCCTAAAACTGTTCAAAACCCCAAAGGGGGTACTAATGATAACTCAAGAGGGAGACATAACCAAGGGGCAAATAATACACAAAGAGATAAACCCACCCCACAACCTTTAATGCAATGGAGACAAGACGATCGCACCCAGAGGGAAGGGAATTATAACTACTGTCACACAGACCCTGACCCCTTTTATAACAACAATGCTCCACACATAGATCTCCCCCCCGAGGAGTGCCCTTTTGTAGTTATCTTTGCAGGGGTCCCGGAAATTAGGTCAAATGAGAGAGAAACCCAACACCAACTGCTGCCCAAAATCTCCAAGTGGCTGAACATCCATAGGCCCTTAAACAATGGGGAGAGAGGAGAGATAGCAAGTGTAAGAAGGGCAACCTGGATTGGAGGGAGAAATAAAGATATCAGAGGGGACTGCATAGTTGCACACTTCACGGATACGAGTTTGGTTGAGTATATCTTGAAGAATTCCAACAGGAACCAAACCAGCACCATTTGCGCACTCCCACTTGGCTATTTTTACCCTAGGTTTAGGAATAACAATCGTGGGGGCGACGAAGGAGGGTGGACGCGGGTTAGAGCACAACGTCCACACAGACCGAGACTAGCAAGCCGCCCCGAACAGCCCTACCCTCCCCGAGATTACGCACAATGGTCAAATAGATTTGCCCCATTCCAATCACTAGAAGATATTGATTGACTCATACCCACAGAAAATAATAGCGATGTGAGCCTGGCTACCAGTGGCTGCTCTGGCCCAGAAACACAGGGTGTACGTGGGACTGAGGAGAGCATCCAAACTGGGAGTACAGACTTACCGCGGAGGCAGGGGGGAACCAAAGTATCTAAAATAGATTCACCAATAGCTGGGGAGGACAGATTAATCCTGACACCCATAACAAAAGGCAAGGACAAGATGGAGGGTCTGACCATCCTTTCTTGGAATATCGCAGGGCTGGAAGCCAAATTCAAAAGTAAGGAATGGTTAGAATTTATAAAGTGTTTCCATGTCATAGCACTCCAAGAAACTTGGGCAAAGGACTCAGGCCCATGCCAATTGGAGGGCTATAAGTGTTTTTTTAAACCTGCCCAAGGAACAAACTCGGGTAGAGCAAAAGGAGGCTTAGTAGTCTATGTAGATTTAGATCTGAAAGGTAACTGGTCATACTCAGATTGTCTCTCAGACAATATACAAACAGTTAGACTTCTTCACAAGGGGGAGAGTCTACTGTTTGTAAACTTCTATAACTCCGGACCAGTGGAAGGGAACTTCCCAATACTAGCGGAGCTGGAAAGTAGACTAAATGAGGAACTAGAGCAAAGGACAACGGGGCCAGAACCAACTGTTCTGTTAATGGGGGATTTTAATTGCCATTTATGCCCCAAATTACTCCCCCCGACCCCTGACTGGTCAGCTTGTCCATTAGAAAAGGGCCCCCACTTTACTCATTGCAAAGAGGGAATAACCTTGATGAAGTTAATAGAAAATTTTGCCCTCGCTCATGTTATGGATTTAGCGGCTCTCAAGGTAGGCGAATCCCCAACACCGACATTTAAGGGTAAAGGCGGGGGGTCCATAATAGATTACATAATGATCTCAGCTAGTGCAAGAGATCAGATTTTAAACACAAGGACAGAGTGGAGTCCCTTCAGTGATCACAATCCCATTATAATAGAAATAAAAGGGAATGATTTAACCAAAAAAGATCCAGGGTTGATTCACCAATCAGAAATTCAACCTATTGCCCAAGTGAGACGCTTAAGGTGGACAGTAATTAATCCCCAGGAATTTTACGTCAAACTAGTGGATGAAGGGAAAGCCCACATAGAGACCTGTTTAGAACATACAACAGAGGACAAAGGAGTAGTAGAGGCATTTGAGAACTTGACTAAAATAATTGAGAGACTCCTGACAACCAGGAAGCCAGTAACGCAGCTATCCACGCCAAGATGGTTTGACTCAATCTGCTCTAAAGCGCTAAGAGACTTAAAACTGAGCCTGAAAAAAACCCCAAGAGACAAGGTTGAAATCACTCGCTGCAGAAAAAACTATAAAACCCAGGTAAAGATCAGGAAAGGGACTCTTCAAAAAGAAGTTTGGGCAGACCTAAGGGAGGCCGGTGAGAACAAAGACTATGCCCAGTTCTGGAAAATCATAAATAGACCATGTTTTCGTGATTCAAACTCCCCAGTCATCACTTCTAACATCTTACCAGAACAGTGGATCGCTCACTTTAAATCCCTGTACAATCAACAGGAGATAGACACTGGTGATGGAATATGGAGGGGACAAAGGGCAGACAAATTAGAATTATCTTTGGATGAAGTACTCAAAGCAATCTTAGGTCTAACGCGAAATAAAGCCCCGGGTCCGGACGGGACCCCCCCTGATCTTTTCCTGAGTAACACTGACCTATGGGCCCCAATGGTAACAAGAGTATTGAATGCAGCAATCAAAACGGGTCTGCCGAGATCATGGTCCACTGCGGTGATTGTCCCGATTTACAAAAAAGGCTGTAGGGACAGCCCGCAGTGTTACCGTCCAATCTCGCTCATTGACGTTTCTGCCAAGGTACTAGGGAGGGCACTTCTCAACCGTCTACTAGATTGGACTGACACCAATAACATCCTGGTGGACACCCAGTATGGGTTCAGAATAGGCAGGTCAACTACCGACCAATGCCTTAACCTGTACTTGCTCTCCGCTAAGTACACCAAGGCATCGGATGGCACCATTTACATGGGGTTTATGGACTTAGCAGCCGCTTTTGATAATGTTAACCGAGCTAAACTCTGGACACTCATGTCAAACCTAGGCATTGACCCGGATCTCATTAACATCTTAAGGGAGCTACACTGGAACACTACTGCCAAGGTCCGCTACAGCGCGGGGGGGGTGAGTACTGATCCCTTCCTGTGCTCGGGCGGGGTGAGGCAGGGGTGTATCCTGGCGCCATTCCTGTTCTCCCTCTATATAAATGGCCTGGAGAATGACCTCATAGCATTGGGAACCGACTGCCCTAAGGTGGGCACGCGTCATCTGCCAGTACTTTTGTACGCCGATGACGCGGTTCTCCTAGCCCGAACGGCTGTTGGTTTGCAATTGTTAATCAAGGGTTTCTCGGATTTCATGAGGAAATTGGACCTCTCTGTCAATATGACAAAATCATTTATCATGATAGTGGGGAAGAAACCTCAAAAGAAATTTGCATTCAAACTGGGGAATCATGTCTTGGACACTGTTAAAACATTCCCATATCTGGGCCTTTTATTTGACGAGAAATTAAACTTCGCCCCTTTGATTGAGGAGAGGGCGAGGAGACTAGTATCAGCTAATGGGGCCATATTGAACTTTGCACGCCGAATGGGTCGCTGGTCCCCAGAACAAGTGATGACTTTGTATAGATCAGTGAGTATCTCAAAGACCACTTACGGAGCAGAAGTGTGGGGCTACAGAGATGCACAACTAATCCAAAGGGAGGAAGATAAATTTCTAAAAAAACTACTAAAACTTCCGCCGAGCATCACTGCAGCAATCACTCACGAAGAGCTGGGAACCAAATATATTGTTGATACTATTAGACTGAGACCTATAATGGCCTGGCTCAAAATTTGGACAAATCCCAAGGCAGAACTATCCAGACAGATTATCCAGGATTGCTTGCTGAAAGAGAAATACCTTCAAATCCCATGGCTGAAATACGTCAAAGATACTCTGGGGGATATTGATGAACAAATGCTATTCTTGGACCCCACCAGGGTGGATATATACTCTAGACATTCTGTACAAAGCCTACTGTTGGATAAATTTAATGGCAGGAGGAGGGAGTTGGATTTAATTAAATCCTCGGCAGTTGCCCACTCCCTTGTCTCTAATCAAGCTGGCATGGAACCGTACCTCTTTTTAATGTACAGTCAGCACGAGAGGTTTTTAATGACTCGTTTTAGGCTCAATTTGTTGCACCATATTTTAGCTTACCCATCAGGCTTTACTCAAACAATTGAGCAGAAGGGTGCCTGCGGCTGCGACAATAGGTCTCCGCAGGACACCCTTCACCTTGTTTTATTGTGTCCTTTTTATAAAACACCGCGCCAAAGGTTTTTGGTGGGTGTTTTGAAGGACTCAAATATTATCCATGCTAAATCTGCCTTATTGTTCCTGCAAAGAGCCACTGAAACGCGAACCCTATTTGCTGTTATAAGTTTCCTTAAAATTGCTTTTAAACTGAGAAATACAAGGGGATGATGAATTGGTGGGTTAGGGAGGTATCTGAAATAGTATATGGGGTCCTGCATTACATTTGCTTACAGGTTTTTATCTGTCACAAAAATCCTTCTTTTTTTAATTGGATGTCTTTTTCTCTGTCCTCTTTTTAACAATTGTCATGTTGCTCAGAATGTTCCTTTTTGTGATTATGCATTATGATGATTATGTATTTTTTATGATGGTTTTTAACCTTCGAAACAAATAAATGATTTGATTTGATTTGAAGTCCTATGTAGAATTTTAAGTTGCACCAATCTCAATCACATCTGGATTGCCATCACCCTCGGAGAGGAAATCACCTCTTGCCAGTCCTCCTCATCCAGTTCAAGCCATCTCTCTCCCATTTGATTTTAAGAGCTTGGAGCGGGTCTTTCATGTTATTAATTAACTTTTTATATATCAAGAAAATAGTCTTTCCGGGTAAGTGACCGTCCAGGATTCTATCTTGTAGCAGAGAGGAAGGTGGGGGGAGGAGCCCGAGGTAAGGTGTGCCCGAAGAGCATGCCCAACCTGGAGATATCTAAAGTATTCCGAGTCTGCAAGACTATATTGTTGCTGAAGAGAGGTGAATGAAATTACTCTCCCCAGTCCCAAAGGTCTTTAATTTGGGAGATGCCGATTAGATCCCATTTATCAAATCCTTTAGTTTGCCACAAGTTCCCGAGCTTTTGGGAATTCCACAAGGGGGTTGCTAATGTAAGTCTACCGTTCCACCCCGAATACTTATGTATTGTGTGCCAAAAAAGAATTTAGTGAGAGGTTGGACCATCAAATGGTATCTACCAGGTTTAGAATATAACACCTTCCCATAGTCTCCCCCTGGGAAAAGCCATCGGCCATTGCGTATCCAGGATCACCAAGGCCTCCATATGATTAATGGCGGCTAGGTGAGCCGACCAATAATATTTTTTGATGTTGGGGAGGCTGATTCTTCCATCATACCAATTCAGAGTTAGTTTAGCTAATGCAATATGGGGGTAACCTCCCCACAGAAGGTCCCTCTGGAGACTCTCTATTTCCCTAAAGTAGGAGGCGGGGACTGGGTCCATCGAATTTTGGAGGGCATAAAGGAAGCGCAACAGTAAGAGTAGCAGAGCTTCCCAGGCCACTATATCTTTTTTCAGTCTTTGTATAGGAGGTAGAAGATTACGGGTGAAACGGTTCTCTGGATTGAGCGAGATGAAGATACCTAAGTACTGGAACCCGTCAGTCACTACCTGAAGAGGGCAGTTCCTCTGAATTGTGGGGGGTGCCCCCTGTAGTGGGTAGAGGACAGACTTTGACCAACTCACGGTGAAGCCTTAATATCTCCCAAACACCGCCAGAATATCAAATAAGCCTATCAAAGAGGCCCTCGGGAAAGACAAATACAGTAGGATATCATCTGCGTATAGGGATATCTTATCCTCCCAACTTCTTGACCAACTCGGTCCACGGATTACTGGGTCTTTCCTGATCCACGCCGCCAGGGGCTCTAGAGCCAAAGCGTTAAAAAGGGGTGACAAAGGACACCCCTGTCTCATTCCCCTACTCAATTGAAATGTAATTGAAGTGTGATTATTCACTACTACCCTGCCCAAGAGATCGAAATACAATAGCCGGACCCAGCTCACAAACCTCGGGCCAAAGCCCATTTTGACTAGTACTGCAAAAAGGTACGGCCATTCCACCTTGTCAAATGCCATGGTGGCATCTAGCGATACCAATACCGCCGGTTCCTGGATAATCACTGCCCTACACCAGTCCATTGAGTCTGCGCAGATTTAAACCAATGTTACGATGCAGCATGAAACCGGACTGGTCCGGATGCACCAGACTATCAATCACCTTTACCAGTCTGATCACCAATAACTTTGCAAGGATCTTACGTTCTACATTAATCAAAGATATCAGCCTGTAGGAGGCACAACTTGTCCTAGGTTTACCTTCCTTATGAATAACTACTACTTTGGCAATCCGTTGATCAATGGGAAGTACACCCTGCTTCCTACTGTCCTCAAACTTCGAGCAAAGATATGGGGCTAATTTATCCGGCCAGACCTTGTAGAGCTCAATAGGTAGACTGTTAGGGCCCAGTGCTTTCCCAGAGTTAATCCCCTGTATCGCTTGGGCTACCTCGTCATTAGAAAACTCAGACTCCAAATATTTCCTGTTTTCATCTGATAGTTCTGGGAGCGAGATGTCCCGAATCAATTTGCAATTATCTTCCAATGAGTAGCTCCTTTCAGTGCTATATATACTTTTATAACATTCCACAAACTGATCGGCTATTTCCTACGGATCAGTGACGGGCCCGACTCCCTCCACTCAGAGCTCAGGCACAAGGCGACTAGCCCATTCCTTCTTATCCAACAATGCTATCAGTTTACCTGCCTTGTCCCCTTGCTCATATATTCTACTCTGTGTTTCTCTATATTGAGCCTTGGCCCTATCCGTCGCTATTGCCTGGTAGTCATCTTGTTTAAGCTGTAAAAGATGTGAATTATCTGCAGTAACTTCTGCTTCCAAATCTGACTCCAACCTCAACACCTCGCCCTCCACCCATACCAGTTCCTTCTATTTTTCTGTTTTCTGACCTGCTGTCAGAGACAAAGCTTGCCCCCGAATAACCGATTTATAGGCTTCCCACAGGGTTTGAACTGACCCCACAGTGCCCTCATTTCCAAGGAAGTAATGATCTGTTTCTTAGATCAGTTTCTTACAGAGACTAGGGTCTCGAAGATACCATGAATTTATAGGGGCGGGTCTACCTGCACTCCCCCGCCCTAGGACGATGCGTTTCCAGATCGGTGAATGGTCAGAAAGACCCCTACCTAGGTGTCGTATTTCTCTGATACTAAGTGCCAATGCCTCCGGAACAAGTATATAATCAATACGCGAGAGGCTATGATGGGCCCTTGACAAGAAGGTATACTGAGTACTATCTGGGTTGTGAGTTCTCCACCCATCCACTAATCCCATCAAAATCCGGCAGCCACCGACACTCGGGTTTAATGTCTCGTGGAGGGTGGCGATCCAAGATGCCTGATACCACTGCATTAAAATCTTCCCCCATGATGAGGAGGCCTTCTGGGAAGGACAGTATGATTGCACTCAGGTCTTTAAACGTCTCACTCTGGAGGCCAGGGGGAACGTTTACCGACACAAATGTGACTACTCTCGCCTCCCAGAGGCCCGAGACACCCACATATTGGACCACATGGACTGTAGTGTAAATGGGAACGAGTTTTTCAGTGCTATGCCCACTCCCCAAGACCCGGTTGTGAAAGCGGTATGAGCCACCAACTTATACCCACCCATATTCATGGCCTTACACATGTTTCTGACCAGGTGAGTTTCTTGTAAGAAGATGATATCTGGGGACCGCTCTGTGCTATGTTGTGGTGATGTCAACGAAACAATTATTTACCTCAACCGAAAACTCTCAAACCAAAGCAACCCTTCCCGACCGCCCCCCTCCGTGCACCCCTGCCCTCTGCTTCAAACTGCCTATGATAAAACATGCAGAGAGCCTGTCGCCCATACACACCAACTAAATGTAGCAAATTGGGATACGTGATGTCTTTCCCCCTCCCAACGGTCATAGAATTGTCATACTAACAGTCCCAAAGTACCAATCTACAAATAGCCTAAAGGACATTGCGCTCTGCTCTCCACTAAATGATGCACGGCCTCTCCGCTCAGATCTCTGGCTCCCAACGGTGGCTAAGCTCTGCCAAAACAAACCTCTAAGGCCATGGCCCCTGCTGTTTCCGAACCCCCTGCCCCCATATGGTACCCCCAGTCCATTGTCTCTCGCCAATCAGCGGGTCTACAACCAGTCCGCTGCTGCCTCTGGTAGGTCAAAGAACCAGACTCTGCCACCATCTTCCACACGGAGCCTGGTAGGGAAGAGCATTACGTACTTATAACCTTTATCCCGCAGCGCCTTTTTGACCCCCAGGAAGGAGCGTCTCTTTCTCTGAACCATCTGGGTGAAGTCTGGAAAAAAGGAGCTGTGCGCGTTGTCATATCAGAGCGGAGGCCCCGCTCTGGCATGTTGAAGTATTATGTCATGTTCTCTGAAGTTCAGTACTCTGGCGAGGATTGGGTGCAGAGGGGCCCCGGCTTCGGGTGACCCCCCCCCGGTACCCTTTGAGCCCTTTCAATGACAAAAAACTTCCAAAGTCCCTCTGGTTGCAGGTGTTTGAGGATGTGGTCCTCCACAAACAGATCGGTGGCCTGCCCCTCCGACTTTTCCGGAACTCCCAGGATACGCAGGTTGTTACGTCCCAGCCTCCCTTCGTAATCACCCATCTTCGTTTCTGCGTACTTTCGAAAGGTTTGAAGTTCTTTAATGTCAGTTTGCACCTGGGAAGTATCCTCCACCAGACTCGCAGTTGTAAGTTCCAGTTGCTTGATTTTCTCACCAAGTTTGTTCTGGTCAGCCCTGAGCAAGTTGACTTCCACTGGTATAGCATCCATTTTAGACTCCAATGATGTCTTGATACCTGTGATTGCCTCCAGCACATCTTTGAGGGTGGGTTCCGGGTCCGACTCAGATTGCGCTCCATCGTTTTTGCCCTAGGGGGAAGGTTTAGGTAGTAACGTCTTGGGGAGAGTGTAGCGGTCGAGTCTATTTTGCTGCACCTGTTTGCTGCCCCTTGACGATGCCATTATCACAGGTGTCTATCCCGCTCACACCAACCCAGCCGATCAGTCGGCCGTCAATCCAGCTAGGCTCCCCCAGGAACAATGACCACTTGCCATCCCAGATAATGCCACCAGCTCACACTTGCAGGTGAGGCAAGGCAGTGAGGTCAGTTGTGATGTGTTTCAGTGAGAAGTAGTCCTGTGACACCTCCTAGGATCTATCGCACAACCACGGTAGGTTATGACAGGAGTAAATGAGGGCCACAACCATTTCATGGCGTCCAGCCCCATCTGGTTGCTGCTTCCACTGTGGGTGCTTACTGCGACATCTGACTTGACAAACTACTGGCAGTCCAGCGATATGTCCACAGATACACTGGCCCCTGTCCCCCACCGCTGCAGCTGGGCCTCATGCACAGGGATGCACCACAGGAAGATCGTGTGCCCCCGCTCACCCCCACACCTGAAGGCCCGTCAACACAGCTCCAACACAGGACCAGCCACTAATTGTCCTCACCACCGGGCTAGCCTGCACAGGGATCCTCAGCACCGCCACCAAGACCAGCGATCATCACCGCAGTTCCTAGGCCACGTATTCACCAGAAAAAGACCTCTATGCCGTAACACCCCCTCACGACTTCTCCAGAGCTGCAGAGAGGGATCAGGGACCCAGGAAACACTCACCCTGCTGGGGGTCACCAAATCCGACCTCCCGATATGCTCCAGCTTCTCCAATGGCCAAGGGTCCAGGCCAATCCTCTGCCTTCACTCGAGTCCCTGGCGTCTCCCGTCCACAAGGCCTAAATCTGTTTGGGTCTCATGCGCAGTCCAGAGGATCCGTGGTGCAGCCGGGGGGGAAGCGCCGCTCACCTTTACTTCTCGGCGCCAAGGAGGGGACTCAATCCGCTCTCCGGTAGTCTGCGCCTGCCAACCGAACTCCTCCGGCTCCACCTTAGGAGAGTGCCCCCGGTCCACACTCTAATTTCCCGGCCTCTATCGCCACTCGAGGCCCCGGCGCCACAGCTCCCAGTAGGCCCAATAGTCAAACGGCTCAGTCGGCGGATCAGCGATACCTCCACAAGCTCCGGTACAGCCGCATAAGATGTTAGGGATATTGCCCCCTGCAAGACCGTGTTCTGGTTCACGGATAAATATCTCGGATAGATGGGGGAAAGGGGAAGACACGGAGCTCTGCTAATTCGCGAAAACCAAAAAAAACTGCTTCTAACCGTTGTTGGAGGCAGTTTTTTAAGACCAGAAAAAAGCTGGTCTTAAAAATGGTGCAAACACTGTGGGCCTCATTTCAGAAGGTTTTGGTGATGGACAGCGCTGCAAGGAATGTTGCTGAGCTGCCCTGCAACAAAACTACAGGGCAGGAATGAGCAACATCAATAAGATAGGGCACATTCCTGGACCTCATTCATGAAAAATGTTGCATAGCTGCGACAAAACAGCATTGCACCAATTTTCACAACGCCCTTCTTGAGACACCATGGATGCGCTGTATTCACTGTGCGACACTCCATGTCGCAATTAATGACAGCTACATTTGGAATCCTGATGTATATGTCAGCGCTAAAGTCACACATTGCTGCAGTTGTGTCACAAGCATGAAACAATTCCAGCAATGCATGGGGCTAGCCTATCCCTGTCGCACAGTGTCACCCTAATGCATTCCATGAGGCAGGTGTAAGGTACTGATGCAGTGGCATCCTACAAATGTTGCAGTAAAATCTGAAGAATTTCACTGCACCACTCCTATGAGGCTTTGTTGCGTGGGAATGCCCACCCTGCATATATTATACCTGATGCAGGTATAATGTGGCACAGGTACTTCACAAGGTCACCCATATGCCTAGATGCATCACTTTGCAAATATGGCGCAACGCGGTGCAAGAATCACACTGCAAGTACGTCAAGCAAATGATGCATCAGCAGGGTGAAACTGTCAGAAAGGGCTCATGAATAAGCCCCCTGTCTTTTTCCCCTTTGCTGGCGCACAATGGCTGCCATGTGCCAATGGAGGCACCCTTGCGCCATGCTGCAATGGTGACTGTGTTGCGGAGATGATTGATGTTGTAGCTCCATCACTTCTCGAGATGTCTGCAGGTACATCTGGACTAGTGGAGGGCAGGAGTAAACCAGTTGGCCTTCTTTGAGTTTTGTTTGCCTGGTCTTTTCTTGAGGGGTGCTAGGGTGTCGGTGCAGTTGTAGATTCATTGGTGGAGGTTGAGAGCTGTGGTGTTGGCATCTGTAGGATTTGGCAGAGTGGTGGTGGGAGTTGACGAGATGTTCTTCGGTAGCCTTGATCCAGCTGCGAGGGGGGTAATGATGGCAATGGTGTACATTGGGCATGGTGAAGACGTGATGTATACAATGATGGTTGGTCCAGGAGAGTCCGGTGGTGTGGCTGTAGTTGAAGTTCCTGCTGGTGGAGAAGAGGTGCTCAAGCGTCTGTCTGGCTATGTGGGTTTGTGTGGTGACTAGCTGCTTGAGTCCGATGTTGGTGAGGTTCCCCAGGAGTGTGGTGGTGTTCTCGTCACTGGAGTTGTCCAGGTGGAACTTGAGGTCCCCCAGTAGGATGTAGTCAGTGGATAGGAGAGCCTGAGGTGCAATGTCGCCTACAATGGCAATGGTGAATGGTGGTCCATAGCCCGGGGGCCTGTAGATGAGGGTGCCACAGAGGATGGTGTTGGTCCAGATTGGGAAGTCGAGGTGTTCCATGGTCAACGTTGGGTCATTAGAGTGCGTGGTCAGTCGGAGTGTACTTTTGTAGATGATGGCAATGCCTTCTCCTGGACGGTTGGGGTGGTCCTTGTGGGTGATTTAGTAGCCGTCAAGGATGGCGATGGTGCTGTATAGTCTCAAGCAGAGGTTGGTCCAGGTTTCGGTGAAGAAGCCGATGTCTCAAGAGGTGGCATTGAGAGGTCCCAGTTGTCTGTGGCATAGTTGTGGAGGGACCGTACGTTGAGGAGGATGGAGTTCAGTTGTTCGGATGCGCTAGTTAATGTTAATGTTAATGTTATGTGGTATTTATAAAGCGCGAAACTGTCGCTCCGAAAGGAGCATCCTGGTGCTATGGAAAGGTAGAGAAGAACGTTGAGGAGGCACTAGATGATGTTCAGCACATAGGTGTCTGTCAGAATGTATAGCCAAGTTTTAAAACTTTTCCTGAAAGCGGCCCCCGTGTGTTGCATTCTAAGATCATTTAGCATCGAATTCCAGGCCTTGGAGGCCAAAACACCTAGTGTTTTCCCTCCTTTCGTTTTACGACGAAATTTTGGGATGTTAGCAAGATTATGCCCTGCTGACCTCAAAGCTCTGGTGGGATTATAACGGGTAAACATATTTATTAGGTACCTTGGTCCGATATCATTTAGAGATCTAAAAATGGTCAGTAGAATCTTAAAAAAAATTCTTTTGTGGATCGGCAGCCAATGCAGAGTTCTAAGAGCTGCAGACGCTGAAGATTTTCTAGGAAGTTTAAGCACCAGCTGCGCTGCTGCATGCTGGACGCTCTGTAACTTCTTTAGCGTTTGTTTCTTTACCCCTGCCATCAGCCCGTTACAATAATCGAGGCGAGAGAGTATAAGAGAGACTGCAATAGACTTTCTAGCTTCGATAGGAAGAAAATCAAAACATTTCTTCAAGGATTTTATGATATTGAAGCAGCAGCCTGCCATATTTCTTATATGGAGGTCCAAAGAAAGTGAGGAGTCATAGAAGATACCCAGATTCCGTGCCGACTTCACCGAGACAGGAGGCAGAGTGGTGCCATCAGGCCACCATTTGCTGGGGCAGAACTCAATGGTTTTTCCAATAGGCAGGATTTCCGTTTTGCTGGAATTACATATTAGATGATTATTTTCCATCCACTGGAAGATCTCCATCAAGCAAATTTGAAAATTTTGTTCAGCTTTAGTTGAGTTTTTTTCAAGGGAAACAGTCACTTGTGTGTCATCTGCGTATGAAGTGACACATATAACATGTGATTCAATGAGGGTAATGAGAGGCGACATATATATGTTAAAAAGCAGGGGACTCAAAATAGAGCCCCGAGGGACTCCTGCAGTAATTTGTTTCTCCTTTGAGGAAAAAGATCCTAATGATATAATTTGGGTTCTCTCCGAGAGGAAAGAGCCGATCCAATCAAGAGCTCTATCGGTTATACCATTTCCTCTCAATCTGTCAATGAGTATGTCATGGGAGATGGTATCGAACGCCGCAGATAAGTCAAGCAATATCAAGACGGCGTTCTTTCCCTCATCTTGAATGAATTTTATGGAATCGGTTAATTCCATGAGAGCAGTTTCCATAGAATGCTTAGGCCGGAAGCCAGATTGTTGATGATGAAGGATGTTATGAGTTTCCACGAAGTGTGAAAGTTCTTGATGCACCATGGCTTCAGTTATCTTACCAAGTATTGGCAGGAGGGAGATGGGACGTAAATTGTAGAGCTCTGTCGGGTTTTTATTTGTTTTTTTCATTAGAGGTTTAACTTTAGATTTTTTCCAATCTCTGGGTACAGTACCTAAACTCAATGAATCGTTAACTATTCTATTGGTGTAAGGATTTACTATGTCCACAATTTGATGGAGAATAAACGGAGGACAGGCGTCTAAAGGTGATCCAGATTTACAGGATATAATGGCATCCCTTGTAAGGGCAAGAGTGTCAGTCCTAAACATCCTCAGGGGTTCATATGTCATGGCCGGGGTATCTTTAGTTTAATTTAAATTAGACAAGGTTATTTGAGGAAAGTCCTTCTGTATGAGACTTATTTTCTCCTCAAAGTAATTCGCGATCTGGTCGCAGAGAACCTGAGAGGGGGAATTTCTGTTTGAAGCACTTTTGGATGGGTAAAAGATTTCACTATAGCGAATACGTTTTTTTGTTTTTGTTGGGCCTCAGAAATCATTTTGATGTAGTAATTTTTCTTGGCCGTTTGATATGTGCAGAATATTCATTCCTTTTTTTTATAAAAAGATCTTTTGCTGGAGGGTCATAGTCCTTTCTCCATTTCCGTTCGCTTTTTCTACACTTGAGATGAATTTCCGAAAGAGCCTGTGAGTACCATGGTGCGCTTATCTTCTTAGGTTTATCATTTATCCTAAGGCGCTTTGGCGGTACCAGATCGTATATTGCAGACTGTATCCAGGTGTGAAAACTTTTGGAGTCTTGCTCAACGTTGCCGGTCATTTTAGGGGCTTGGGCGTGGGCTGATTGCTTAAGTCTAGTACTCTTGGCAATAGCTGTCCAATTTTGCGAAGTGGTAATAAGTTGTCGGATTGTTTTTTTTCCGACTTTAGGTGGGCGGTAGACATTTATGCTAAAAGGAATAAAGCAAAGATCAGACCATATTTGAGGTATAGGATGATGATCCACTAGTGCTGGGAAGTTGGAACATATACTATCCAAAGTATGACCAGCTGAATGCGATGCATTTACTATTCTTTGAGAAAGTCCAAAAATGTCAAGGGTGTGTAAAAAAAATTTGACTTGGGGATCGGTCTTCGATTCCAGATGCAAGTTGAAATCTCCGAGGAGAGGAAAATGAGGGTAACAAAGTAGCTGCTGACCTAAGAATTCGCCCAGAGATTCCATAAATCCAGAGCGCTGCCCGGGGACGATAGATCAATCCTCCTGTGAAAGACAACGGGGCATGGAGGGAGATGGAAAAGCCAATGCTTTCCGCCCCTTAGTGGTCGGCTGGGTGGCAAAAGGCGCTAGTGTTCTGATGTGGCAGAAGGTGTGTTTGCAGTTACCACAGGCGCAGGGTGCAAGGGTATTCTTCAGTGATGCTAGATGGCAGGTGGCGTGGCATCCATGGTTGAGGGTGAGGAGGTTGCTTGCATCGTAGCGGTGGAATTTCTGAGAGGCAGGGTCAATGGTGCTGGGCATGGTAGAGGGCTGGACGGACATGGACGGGCTTGCCTTTGGCTTCCCTTCGGGGCACCATTGGCATGCCCGCTGCACATGGCTGCACAGAGATAGCCATTACATGGTGCTGCAGTGGGGCTGGACAGCTGTGAGGTGGGAAACGCGGGAAAGGACATTGCACGGGGCGGGGACACGGGTGATTGCAGCGGCAGCGAGGGAGAGGATAGGGAAAAAGGATCTGCAAAACAACACAGGAAAACCAAAGCCAAACACAGCAAAGATAAAACAATGAAGAAAAGGGTAGGGAAGCTAGAATAAGAGCAGAAAAATTAACACAAACAGCAGACGAGAGGGACAGGAGGGCAGTCAAGCTGCAGAGCAGTGATGCTCTACCACAGGACCACTAGGGATGAGGTGCAGGCAGGAGCCTGCAGGTGGAGGAGGGACTCGAACACCTGACCTTCGTGTCAGAGGAACCAGCAGCAGCAGATGAGGACAGCAGCAGCAACCAGATGGTGCAGCGCTATGGAAAGACGAAGTCTGCTATGGGTTAGTCCCCTGTACATCCAAAAGGGATATATGACGGTACCACGCGTACTTTTACAACGCGTACCGTTACAACGCTACTTTTACCACGCAAGTCGTTACAACGACTTGCGTGGAGGGGCGCTGGATAGTAAATTTTTTTATTTACTATTCCAACTCCAGTCCCCGTGGACTCTAGGGAAAGGAGTTGGATAGTAAATTAATCTATTTACTATCCTGGAGCGCCCCCCCAGCGCAAGTCGTTGTATCGACTTGCGTGGTAAAAGTAGCGTGGTAACGGTACCGCGTTGTAAAAAATGCGTGGTTACCATTGTATACCATCCAAAAGCAAACTAAAATGGGGCAAAGAAAAGCAGCACCACCCAGTTGCCTCTTCCGATCTGACAGTGGCGACTAGATTCCATGTTCCCCAGTTCCCCAGTAAGTACCAGCAGATCAAGCTGCATACCCAAGTGCCTGGGCAAGAACCAGCCCTGTGTCCCTGGCACCCACTGCCATAAATGGCTGCTCTCAGTGAATTGAGTGACAGACCAACTGATATTCTGACACAGTCAATGACAGACCCACTTAAAGTCTCGTACACCCACTCAGACACTAATTCAGAGACTCATGCGTCCACTCACAGACCCTGTCAGAGACTCAGACACCCACTCACAGACTCACTCAGACACTGATGTGCCCAATCACAAGCCCACTCAGAGACTCGTGCATCGAGTCATACACCCATTCAGAGATGGACACATCCACTGAAACGCAGATACTGGCCCAGTCATACACTCACAGACCTACTCACAGACCCACTCAGATTCTTATGCACCCACTCAAAGACCCAATCAGAGACTCATACATTCACTCACAGACCCACTCAAAACCTCATACACCCACTCAGAGAACCACTTAGACACTCATGCACCCACTCACACGCCCACTAACCCACTCAGAAACTGACACATCCACTCACAGATCCACTCAGATACTTATGCACTGACTCAGAGACCTACTCATATTGTCATGGAGAGACCCTTACAGACCCTCACACATTCACTCACAGACCTATTCATATTCTGACATGCTCACAGAACCACCCAGACACCCATACACCCACTGAGAGACCCACTGAGAGACTCATGCATCCACTCACAGACCCTGTCAGAAACAGAGAGAACCACTCACAGACCCACTCAGAAACTGACACACCCACTCACAGGCCTACTCAGAGATTCATGCACCCAGTCACGTCCCACTCAGAGACGTGCACACTTACTGACAGTCCGACTCGGAGTAAAACACACCCACTCACAGACACACTCAGAGACTCACTCAGACACTCATGCACCCACTCTTAGATCCCAATTAGACACTCAAACACCCACCCACAGACCCACTCAGATGCTGATAAGCCCACTCACAGACCCACTCAGATATGTAAATACCCACTCATGGACCCACTCATACATTCAATGTGCCCATTCACAGACCCACTCAGACACTCATACACACTCAGAGACCCACTGAAACACTCATACCCCTAGACACGGATTCCACTCCAGCACTCATATGCGCTGTCACAGACACATTCAGATACTCATACACATTTTTATAGAGTTATTAAGAAGGGATGTATCGAGAGTGATGGTACGAATCAATTATATAGTTGTACATTTTTAATGCACTGGTGGCTACTGAAGTCTGCTTTTGTTTTGTGATTTCACAAAGTATTCACGAATATTGCAACTTTTCAAGAATATTTTAAAAAATTGAAAAAAGATATTCGTAACATTTAAAAAAATATTTTGGGCACTAGAATAACTCTAAGAAGAGCTTTTTTGTTCATTGTGTGTTACATGACAACTACATATAAGACCAGAATCAGAGTTTCAGTTGCTGAGAAACACCAAAGTGTGTCCCTTGGTCTGACTCCAAAGAAGTCGGAAATTCAAAACGCGGTAACAATTAATCAGCAGTAACTACAGTGAGACTGTCCTTTCGTCTTATTGTATTCACAAAAAGGATAGGTGGTAGTGTCTCCCTACCAAGAGAGAGAACGTCCGCACATAGAGTTAATACATCTCGTAGAGAGTACGCGTGTTATATATTATATAAAAGAAATATTTATCTGCCCCTAAGAGGTGCTCTTATGGCCTGATGCACACCCACCACCAGGGGTGTCAAACAGCACGAAGTGCCAAATTTCAAAGAAAATGAGAGCAGGCCACACAGCACTCCCAAAATTATCCAATTATGTAATTAATCTAGGACGGCCTAGATAAATGTTCTGAATCTATCGAAACAAGATAATGTGTTATAAGTTCATTCACGATCTATAATATGCAATGTCCATTATTATAGAGCAAGCTCCAAATTCAGAGATCCAAGCCAAGTCGTATTCTTCCAACTCTTTATTGCATCCATAGACATATAAAAAGATATACGTCTTATTGGGTAGGCTTCCACCAACCTAGAAAATACACAGAGAATTTACAAGAATGTATTTCAAGCCATTACAGGTGGGCATTTCAACAAAATCAAGCTTCATTCAGTTAAAAGGTTCTCCTGACCTCCCTACATGACTCTTGGTGACAGGTGCTCATTTCCCCAAATTTTGTGGTTGACATACTAGGCAACGGTAACACAAACCATGTCTGATCAAAGAAATGCAACATGGCACACCTCCCGGCATGTGCAGGACAATGATAGTATCACGCCATAGGAGTGCAGAAAACGATCTGGCAGTACAGATCTGCTATCTGTGTACACCCACACCTCATCTTCTTGCCTTTTAGCACAACCTGCTTTGACCCCTCCTTGCTTTTCAGTTTCTGGTACCTCATCCTGTAATAAAGTCACTTCTTCCCAAGTCTCTACAGTGGATACAAACTGTTTGCAATCTGTGACATCAGTGTTCTCTCTCAGAGGATCAGAGGATCTTTATTGAAGGTATAAGATTTTAGAGCACAATCTGCATAGTGATAAACGTTGCCCTGCTGATGTGCTGCACACTTCCTCTTGGCAATTTGAGCAGGTAATTTTAGTGACAGCAAGAGGTTTCTCACACTCTCTCTGTTTCAGATATGGGACCCTGAGGAAATCATGAACCCTTGCTGTGACCACAATTGACAGAAGTCTTGTACAACACCAAATCCGTACTGACTGTTAGTGAAGATGGCAATTCGCAGTTTGTCAGATATTTCAAGCCCTTCATCAAGGCAACCAACTCAACCAGTTGAGCGGAGAACACACCTTACAACCTGGAAGCTTCAATCACACCAGCAACTGTAAATACAACATAATCAGTCTTGGCATGTTTGGTGTGGTTTCCCCTGACTTTTTGCCTCTACCTACAGTATTTTTGATGTGTGCTGGATTTTGTTTTTGCTGGCTTCGATGCTTTTATGCACTTTGCCACTGCTGATCAGTGTCAAAGTGCAAGTGTTCCCTGTGTAAATTAATATACAATTGGTTCTCTCTGACTGGCATATTTGATTTACTGTTAAGTCCCTAGTAAAGTGCACTGAGTATGCCAGGGCCTGTGAATCAAATGCTACTAGTGGGTCTGCAGCACTGATTGTGCCACCCATATCAGTAGCTCTGGAAAGTTATCTCAGACCTGCCACTGCAGAGTCTGTGTACAGGTTGAAACTTCCATGACGACCTGGCAAGTGCACCCACTTGCCAGGCCCTAGCCATCTCTTTTCTTACACATAAGACACACCTCAAGTAGGTCCAAGGTGCCCCCATGGGCAGAGTGCAGTGCATGTGAAAGGTAGGGCTAGTACTGGTGTGTGTGACATGTCCTTATAGTGAAATTCTGTAAATTTCTTTTTTCACTATTGTAAGGCTATCTGTACCATAGGATATCATGGGAGATACTTTATAAAATCTTACAGGTATAAATTCCCATTGGGACAAGATAGAGAAATACAGTTTAGGCACTCTGAACACAGAATATAATAAAACATCTTTTAGTAAAGATGCTTTTTAAATTGTGTATTTGAAAATGCCACATTTAGGAAGCAGGCCTTTTCTTATTTAACCATTATGTGTGCCTCTGACTGGTTGTGGATTGACTGCCTGGTTTTGGAGTGACAGGGGCTGCGGATGTGCATTCACTTTCAACAGCCACTGGGGGGGCTGAGGTATGCCTGGCCCTTCTTGGATGATCCAGAGCTGAGCTGAATAGACCTTAGCTGCATTTAGAGTAGTGGGAGGAGTTTTCCTTGCATCTGAATAGGGCCTGTCTCCCTTGCACAATGCTATCTCTACCCCTGTGGTCACACTGCACCAGTGAGGACAGAACTGGGTTGGAATGGGCTCAGAGACCCTTGCACAGAGAGAACAAAGACACAATGGGGTATAAGTAGTGGACCTTAAACCCCTAAACTGTAGATCACGTCTGGACTCAACCTTTGCCAAGGAAAAGAGCTGGAGAGCTGTGAGTAGGAGTACTGCCCCTTTGATGTGTGCTGTGTGGGGTTGGCCTGCCATTGCTGCTTCTGCCAAAGAAAGGACAACAACTGGAACTTTGCTGTGAACCTGCTTGAAGAATAATCTCCAAGGGTCTGTGTTTGCTGGCCTCCAGTTCTGAAGTTTCAGGGACACAAAGACTTCACCCTCAGCTCCCCTGAACTCTGTTGCTGAGATTTCCGACCTGCCAGGAGGTGGCTATTCCAGTTTAGGGCCTCTGGAGGTTGTTCCTGCTGTTGGGAGCCGGAAGCAACTCAAAAGAAGCAAAAAAACCTGACTCCGATGCGGTCAGCAAACACTGCTGTGATGGCGCGACCTGCATCGAGGCCAGGGGCACTGCTCAGGAATTGCACGACACACCACCCGGCCTGCACCGCAGCTCTGATGGCCCTTCAACACACTTTGACGCCGGCAGTTATCAGCATTTCCCGACGCCAGGTTTGCACCAACTCTGTCATCGCCGGCACCTACTTACTGTTATCGCTGCGCCGATAACTGCCAAAAGTGACTTAACGAACTCGCGACTTTGCACCATCAACGGAATCGACGCCTCACCGCTGATGCCACCGACCACCCCTGAACTGGATTCAACATGTTACCTCCTCGCGAACACAATGCCTTGCCTCCCCTGTAGCAGCCGGGGTGTCAACCTTGACCTCGGCGCTGACCCCTCACCTTCACGACGCAGTGCATCATCATAGATTTTGTTATCCAAGGGTACTGTTTGTTTGGGGTCCGTGTGACTCCGTGTTCGATGCTGTGCACCTTGTGGTCGGCGCCCTACTCTGGATTTATTGCTGTAACAATGTCGCCATAGTCCCAGGTGGAGCTATTTGTTTTCTGAAAGCTTTATTTTGAAAGTAACTGTTTTTGAGTGCTATTTTACTACCTGAGTGTTGGATTTTTGTCGTTGTGGTCTTGTTGAATTTATATGAAGATATTTTATTTTCTTAAACTGGTGCGGTGTCCATTTGTGGTGTTATCACTGTATTACTGTGTGTTTTGAATGCAAATACTTTACACATTGCCTTTGGAATACCCCTGTCTGCTTGTGCCGAGCTACCAAGGGGGTGAGCAGGGTTTATCTAGAGCCTGTATCCCCCTTACCCTGACTAGAAGCAAGGGGCCCTACTTGGACAAAGATCTGCCAACTAGAGACCCCCTTTTCTAACAAGCAGCCTTCAAATGTCTTTCTGATTCTGACAAACAAGATCCATCAACAAACAGCACAGGATCTGATTCAGGCAAAGTGGTATCAAAGACATATGGGCATGGCTTGGTGCACAGCTCTGTCACATCCAGACAATCATGATCAGCCTCATCAGTCACAACCTCATTTCCAGGAAGGGGCATTAAGGTTGAAGGATTTAAACTTATGCATCACATCAAAGTCACATTCTCAGCTCCCAGTATGATTTGTGCTCTTACCTGTTGAGATGGCTGTTTGTGAGGTGCTGCGTTTGAGTATGAGTAAGCAAAACCTCAACTGAATGTGGCACATACACATTAACCCCTTCCATGCTTATGACAGAACGGTTCCGTCATGAGCGACGGTTGAGCTGTGCTCATGACAGAACCGTTCCGTCATCGTTCCATTGGCTCAATGGAACGTTCAAACACAACAATGATGGACAGAATGTGGATCAATGTCACACATTCACCCCAGTCCAAAGATCTGGGCTCAAATCCATCGTTTTTCCACTCCACACCACCCTGGGTTAGACAATGGCGATATGCAAATCAGCGCTGACCCTGTGCCCCATGGGAACAGTCCAGTCCGAACTACAAAAGCCATGTCCTTCCCAGAACGGAAACAAGCATCCGAGGACCGGCCCGGTTTCGAGGTAACACCTCTCTTCAGCCCGGCTAGCTTGATTCCAGTGGTGTGGAGTGCCTGGGACTCACGTCAGAGCATCCCCAGTACACTTAGAGCGGTAACTGCAAACACAACAATGATGGACAGAATGTGGATCAATGTCACACATTCACCCCAGTCCAAAGATCTGGGCCCAAATCCATCGTTTTTCCACTCCACACCACCCTGGGTTAGACAATGGCGATATGCAAATCAGCGCTGACCCTGTGCCCCATGGGAACAGTCCAGTCCGAACTACAAAAGCCATGTCCTTCCCAGAACGGAAACAAGCATCCGAGGACCGGCCCGGTTTCGAGGTAACACCTCTCTTCAGCCCAGCTAGCTTGATTCCAGTGATGTGGAGTGCCTGGGACTCACGTCTGAGCATCCCCAGTACACTTAGAGCGGTAACTGCAAACACAACAATGATGGACAGAATGTGGATCAATGTCACACATTCACCCCAGTCCAAAGATCTGGGCCCAAATCCATCGTTTTTCCACTCCACACCACCCTGGGTTAGACAATGGCGATATGCAAATCAGCGCTGACCCTGTGCCCCATGGGAACAGTCCAGTCCGAACTACAAAAGCCATGTCCTTCCCAGAACGGAAACAAGCATCCGAGGACCGGCCCGGTTTCGAGGTAACACCTCTCATCAGCCCGGCTAGCTTGATTCCAGTGGTGTGGAGTGCCTGGGACTCACGTCTGAGCATCCCCAGTACACTTAGAGCGGTAACCTGCAAACACAACAATGATGGACAGAATGTGGATCAATGTCACACATTCACCCCAGTCCAAAGACCTGGGCCCAAATCCATCGTTTTTCCACTCCACACCACCCTGGGTTAGACAATGGCGATATGCAAATCAGCGCTGACCCTGTGCCCCATGGGAACAGTCCAGTCCGAACTACAAAAGCCATGTCCTTCCCAGAACGGAAACAAGCATCCGAGGACCGAATGTGTGACATTGATCCACATTCTGTCCATCACTGTTGTGTTTGCAATTACCGCTCTAAGTGTACTGGGGATGCTCAGACGTGAGTCCCAGGCACTCCACACCACTTGGATTCAAGCTAGCCGGGCTGATGAGAGGTGTTACCTCGAAACCGGGCCGGTCCTCGGATGCTTGTTTCCGTTCTGGGAAGGACATGGCTTTTGTAGTTCGGACTGGACTGTTCCCATGGGGCACAGGGTCAGCGCTGATTTGCATATCGCCATTGTCTAACCCAGGGTGGTGTGGAGTGGAAAAACGATGGATTTGAGCCCAGATCTTTTGACTGGGGTGAATGTGTGACATTGATCCACATTCTGTCCATCACTGTTGTGTTTGCAGTCAATGGAACGTTCAGCACAGCGCAGGAATCTGCGCCGCGCTGAAGCGGTTAAGCAGATGTCCATCACAATGCACTCACTTTGTTCCAGACTCAGACATGTTGCTGAAACAGATTTTTCAAATCCAGTCAATGCAGTGGCAACAGGATTACGAGTTGCCGAAAACTATGCTACAGGCCTGCAAGCAATACCATGTATCTAAGCTAATACTGATAAAGCACATCCCTTGAGCTCACTGCAAAACAGACTAAAGCTTTCGTTATAATCTGGCATTTCCAAAGCTGGAGCTTGACAAAGACTCTTTTGCAGTTCAGTAAAAGAGTGTTTGCAATAATCATCCCAAGTTACCAGATCTGACATGTCTTTGTGTATCAGCCTCTGAAGAGGTTTGGCTTTCGAAGTGAAATTGTGAATCCATTGGCGACAATAGCCAACAATTCCCAGAAATATGCAGACTTCATTTTGTCTACTTGGCGGACTCATGTTCAGGATCGACGTGACACTATGGTATGCATGATGCAGAATGTTCCTTTTGCAAAATTGTAGTTTGGACAGTGACACTTTGGGGTCGATTCCGATTCGGGAAAAAAAACGTCCGTACGATTTGTATCCGGAGCCCTCTCCGTACAAATCTTACCCGTCTGTCCGAGTCACGTAGTACGATCCGCATTCTGTGAATCCGTCCGAATCGTCGCAATCCGTACGTATTGCAAGGCTGAAACCGTGAACCGTACGGCTCGGACACATGCTGTACGACTCGTACACATGCCGTACGACCCGACGAGTACGATCCGGACTGGGGTATGAGGATGCGATTTGTACGGTCCACGTCAGGTAAGGGCGAGTCGTACGGAAAAGCACACAAACACTTACACACCGTACGGTCCGTACACCCCATGATCGCAGGGGTACGCACCGTACCCCTGCGATCATGGGGTGTACGCACCGTACCCCATGTATGATGGGTGTACGCACTGTACCCCATGTACGCTGGGTGTACGCACCGTACCCCATGTACGATGGGTGTCGTACATGGGGTACGGTGCGTACACCCATCGTACATGGGGTACGGTGCGTACACCCATCGTACATGGGGTACGGTGCGTATACCCATCGTACATGGGGTACGGTGCGTACACCCATTGTACATGGGGTACGGTGCGTACACTCATCGTACACCCAGGGTGCATGGGGTACGGTGCGTACACCCATCGTACATGGGGTAAGGTGCGTACATCCATCGTACATGGGGTACGGTGCGTACACCCAACGTACATGGGGTATGGTGCATACACCCCATGATTGCAGGGGTACACACCGTACCCCTGTGATCATGGGGGGTATGCACCGTACCCGGGGGGACCGCTCCGTACCTGTTTCGCAGCAAACTCTGCTTTTACGGCTGTTACCAGCTCCCGTAGTAAAGGGTCGTATGGTGCGTACCCGACACGTATTGTACTTGCTGGGTCGTAAAAACCAGCCGCGAACCGTACAGATGTCGCGTACAGCGGGTTCCGAGGGAGAATCGTAAGGAGATTAGAGTCGTACGGTCTCTGTACGACTCGTACGGAGTACGGCTCCTGGTACGAATCATACTTCGTCGTATGTACGGGGGACGTTGCAGGGTACGATTCGTATGGGAAAAACGTTTCGAACGGCTATTCGGAGTGGTTGTTCCCGAATCGGAATCGGCCCCTTTATGTCCATTTACAGCCAAAAGATTCAGTAAAACAATGGAATCACATGTGTAAGCCTCCTAGGTACTTGATGCTGCCAATAATTCATTAATTAACTGGATGAGGACAGAATGATTTGGCATCTCCAAGGATTCCAAATTCCTTTTCTAAATCTGATCAAATATCAAGAGGCTTTCCCAATACCCTGGTGGAAATCTGCATCATGCCAAAACACAGATGTCGAACCAGAAAGCAAAAAAATAATAACTGTCCTCATGCAATGACACAAATCAATGCCCGAAAGAACTTCAACTTCACATAAAATCCGGAATAGAATCACTTCTGGATTTAGTAGCAAGTGACAACATGGGACAACAATGTGATTTATTTTGTGCAAATCCTGAACAACAAGTATTTGCCATTGGGTTTCTCCAAACCCATGATAGGAGAGTTACACCGGCTTCCCTTTATTTCTTTCAGGATTCATTGCTTAATCATTGAATCAATTAAAGGAGTGATCCTTTCAATGGGTCTGGGCTCAAATTGTATTGCAGGAGCTGTGGGAATTCATTATTGGGCTTCAAAGTAGTTTTTACTGGAGCATCACCTTTGATCAGACCAATGTCACTTCCTGTAAAATGTCCTCCAAAAAACTGCAAATGCTGTTTAAGGAGAGGCTAGATTGCATAAGGGAGGAACACAGGAGAGTGACAAACTGGAGTATTTAATACTTATTAGTAGAACCCTCACTCATCAACATAGTTCATGACATGCTTCATCTTAGGGTTTTACCAGGGAGACCGAATGTCTCCCTGGTATGCTACCACGCCTGTGTTACAGCGGAGCAGGTTTCAACAAGATGTGAAGTGGAAGGTGTTCAAAGAGTGAAGTTAAAAAATGGCGGACTGTACTCAAAAGTGATTTTTAATAAAGAGTCAGACCACCATTATTAAAAATTGTGGTTCGGACATTGTTCACCATCAATTTGGGTCAAATATGTCCTTTGTGAATTAAAAGGTCAACATGTTTCTGCTTTCAAAATGCTATGTTCTGCAAAGCTTTTGTCAGGCTCTGCTTTCTGGCCTCTTCGGGGCTGTGTTGCTATGCCTATAACCTCCCCTATGAACGACCTCAGAGTCTGAATCAGGTAACACAGGCAACCGAGGGAGTCCAACCGGGGAGGGAAAGGAAGGGGACAGCAGGGAGGGAGATCTGCAACGACAAAGAACAACTTGTTTAGAAGACCCTCCCGGTTTTGTGAATCTAACCCACCCACTTTTGTTGCTGGCCCCTTAACATACAGAAAGACTTTACACCACCACACTCGTACCTGTAAAGGAAAATACGATTGGTTGTATCTCGAGAAGACACGACGTGAGGTGGTACCAGGCACTCTACCCAACTGCGAAATAACCAAACAGAGAGTCACTTCATGAGACCCTAACCTATGAGGGTTACACTATGTAAAGGGAGGACTGATACACCTACCTAAAACAAGTTATAAACATTCCTCAATGGGTGTGCTTAATCCCTCTGAGTAAGTACCCCTCTTGTGTCTCCTGAGTAGGAAGAAAGGATAAACAAATATTGTGGTAGAACATCAAATAATATAGAAGCAGAAACAGAAAGGGTCCTCTGTTCTGTTTCTCATGTAAAGCGTGTCTTTGAAATGTGGGTGTTCAACAGCACACCCTGCATAGCGTAGCACAGTAATAACACAGCAAATTGTTTTACCGAGGTCCAGCCTCGATTCCCTGGTTTTGAAGCCAGGAATTGCACACAAGGTTCTCCTCTTTCCCCCTCAGCCGAGAGGAAAAAAACAATAGTCACCAAGATGCCACTTTCCCAGCGTGGCTCTAATGTTCTTTACCCAATGTCTCACAAGTTCACAATAGCGCCGTAGCTTCCCCCTCAGCCGAGAGGAAAAAATGGGAAATGTAACACGGCTCCACGCCACCAGCGTGAAGCACACTGTTCAGACACAGAGTGCCTCAGAGAACAGGAATTCGCAGACCAAATCCGCGTTCCTACCGCTACTGTCTGCAAACAAACCGTCCTCCAATCTGGAACAGGAATTATCGGCAATGCCGTGGCTGCCGGGGCTCCTTTTGATTACCTGTTGCGCACGCTCCGTGCGTTCATCACGTCACTGCCCCATTGCCTGTCGGGAAACGTAGTTCTCGTGTTTCCGATGCGCGAGGAGCGCGGCATTCAGGCTGTTTGTGTCTCTCGGGCGTACGGGCATACAAATCATGACAGCTTTCATCAGGATCGAAAAAGAAATTTCGAAATTCCCAGGCGGTATACGCACCCTAAGGCGTACCCTAACCTTGGGAATGGTTGTGCAAATGGTGGTAAACTCACGGTTTTACCAGGTTGTTGGTTTGGCTCAGAATTCCCGGAACCTACCAATCTGCAAGAAAAAACTCATATTTAAAGAAATAACACAAACATTGCTTTGACTGAAATAGATAAAGTCAATGCACAGTAAACACTGTACTTCCTATGTAATATAGTAATGACCATATTTCAAATATATGTACAAAATAACCCAAACTTAATTGTGGGTATAAGCAGGACCAACCTACCCTGTCATTTTCATATATAGTACAACAGATTTTACCCTGCATTCTTTACAGCCTAATTTAGACTCAATCTAATAATCTGATTTCCTTCTTAAACCTAACTGATTCAAAAGGCTCCTCCCCAATGGGATAGTTTAAAGTTTAAAGTTTAAAGTTTATTGCACAGTTAATTAAAACCAATGCGATAAAATACCACAATAAGAGAAGTTAAAATGCAGCATAAAAAAAAACATACGTTTAAGACCAATGCTATACAATGACGAGATAAAAATAAACAATTCAACATAAAAGAGAAATTTTGTTTGCAGGCCGCCTACATTGGGCCGTACTATACTCCCCATCCTCTTTGTAGGCCTGCTAGTCCATTCATGTTTTGCATAAAATTTTGCGTCATAGATGATTTCCACAATATGAGTTAAAACAGATGTCCTAATTTATTGATTTTTCATGGGTCAATTTTTGGTAGTTTTGTTTCCACGGCTTTTAGAAATTTCACAAAGCTGCAGCTCAGCTGAGGGTCCTGTGCTGAGAAGCAGGTTAGCACTGCGCTCCTTCGTGTACGTGCCCTGTATAGAATAAAATGGCGTTTCAGCAGGAGCTTCCTTTCTTCTTGCATTTCCTTACACAAACATAGCAGGTGCAGCATGTCTTCTGCCCCGGTGCCGCATAGCCGACATAGTGTTCCTGCTTTCGATCTCAGCCAGTGAGGAAGGTGCTGAATGCATGGTAGCAGGCCCAGTCTTGTATCTTAAGAAGGTCAATTTGTTTTTTTTTTGCGTAACCCTGACCGAAATAAGGCTGGGAGGCTTGTGTCGGATATGTATTTAATACGATCCAAGCGTGAGATCTTTTTGATAGGATGGCTTTATCCTGGACCCACGACTGTAGCTTGATCGATTTCTTTACCAGCTTGTTAAGTGTTTTATGATCTGCAGCGGACGCCCAGAGCTCTGCCAGCCCGGTATTCTCTAAGCTTTTTGCCAGGTATTTTGCTGCTGGTGAGTTTTGGGACTGCTCTAGCTCTTTCCATGAATATACATTCAGGGTTCCTTCGGTAGTTTTTCTCACTTTGTCCCAAGTGCAGATATATGCGTAAGCATGGGCGGATTTTGCGAATTGGCAATCCGCGAAATTGCGTATTTACGGATTCGCAATCCGCAAAATCCGCGAACTCTCGCGAATTTGCGGATTTTTAATTTTTTTTTGTGTTCGCAAGGATTTCTGCCAGTTCGCGAGGATTTTGTACCAGTTCGCAAACGCGAACTTACTTTTCGGGTAGCAACGGTCGCGAACATGTTGTTTCTACATCTGGTTCATCACAGCACCCTCTGTTTCACCACTGCCACCCTCTGTTTCACCACTGCCACCCTCTGGCTCACCCATGCCACCCTCTGGCTCACCCATGCAACCCTCTAGTTCATCACTGTAGATTATGGGTGGAAAAGCACACCTGCCCTGCCTCAACTGACATAAATGAATTAGGGGCTGATTAATGTGTTACTGAATTTGAACTTCCTGGCTGGAACCTGCTTCCTTATCTGTAATTGCTTTCTCTGAGCCTGCTGTGAGGGTCAGAGCAGGGTCATAGAATAGTTGCAAGTCGGCAACTGAACTCTGAAGGGGCCCCTCAGGAAGCACAACAGGGAATGGTTACTAATGATAAGATTGAACTTTTGCACCTGCTGAGTGCTTTCAGTTTTGCAAAAATCCAAATATCCAGCAGCATCCACAAAAAGTAATCCTTCCAGGCACTACAGGGAATGGTTACTAATGATAAGATTGAACTTTTGCACCTGCTGAGTGCTTCCAGGTCAAGATCCAAATCAAAGTGACCAGCACATGAAGAAAGCACTGAGAGAAGCCTGCTGGACAGGAACAGGAAGTTGGAGACTGTGGGGCACTTCCTTCCTCCCACCCCCCCCCAAAATGGACTCCTTGCAAAAAAAAGTGCAGGCAAATGTCAACCTGAGGAGTTATTCTGATAAAAATCATAATTTTCAAGGTTTATGCTGCCTGCTGGTGGATTTCTTGTGCGAAATTGCAAATTTTGCAATCTCGCAATTGCGAGATTGTCGCTGCCCGCCGCATCTACGTTTTCGCAAGTGTTTACTCCTGCGAAATTGTATTGTATTCTAGTTGGCAAGTGCGACCAAGCAAAAAAAACCACTTCGCACGGATTTACGAATTTTCGGTAAGTTCGCGAGAGTTCGCGGATTGCGAATTTACCGAAAATCCGCAAAATCCGCGAGCGGAACGGATTTTACGCCCATGCTTATATATGCCCCCTGTCGTGCCAAAAGCTGTAGCCGAATTCCAAATTCCAGTCTGATCTGTGCTGGGGAGGATCGTTTTGGGAGGCTGAAAATAATTCTATATGCCGACACGATTGAGCTGTCAAGTGTTATGGCATCTCTGCCTCGGTGAGCCTCGCTCCCATAAGTTAGTGTTGGTAACAGTTTGGCGCGTATGACATGTAGTAAAGGTGTTAGAGAAGGGCCGGAGAGGTTATTGTTTAGTGTTTTTAGAGCGATTGCCAGAGCAAGGCCTTTGCCTCTTATGCTAGCCCTTTGTGCGTTGAATTGGCCACCACTGTCTATCTTCACACCTAGGTATTTGTACGACAAGGTGTCTTTGATGCGGGTGTTGTTCCAGAACCACGAGAAAGCTTTCTTTTTTTTTTCTTACTGATTGTTTGCGTTTTCTCGAGGTTCACTGTTAAGTCATTTGACTCGGAATATCTCTGGGTCGTATTTAAGAGGTTTTGGAGCCCTACTCTTGTATGGCTTATTAGCACCAAGTCGTCTGCATATAAGAGGCATGGTAGATTGAGGCCTCCTAATTTTGGCGAGTGTGAATTGCAGTTGTTTAGTAGGGGCGCCAGGTCCCCCAGGTACAGGTTGAACAGTGTGGGGGCCAGTACGCAGCCTTGCTTAAGGCCGTTGTTTATTTGTATCCGCCTTGACAGCATTGAGCCGTCCCCCACCTTGATCTGAATCCAGGTGTCAGTGTGTAGGTTGATTAACAGCTCCAACAAAACTTTTGGGATGCCCCAGCCATTTAGTTTTGCCCATAGTAGATTGCGGTTGATATTGTCGAATGCCGCTTTGTAATCAATGTAGCAGAGGTGTAGGGGCAGTTTTTTCGTCTCTGCCTTGTCTATAAGCATACCCATTGTCAATATGTTTGTTGTTGTTCCCACTGCTTTAACAAAGCCTGTTTGATTAACAGGTATAAGAGATTTCCTCGTGGCCCATGCCTGTAGTTCTTCCAGTATGAGCCCTGCAAAATACTTCGCGTCATTATCGATTAAGGCAACTAGCCGGTAGTTTTGAGGGAGGCCCCTATCCCCTGCTTTATATATGGGGGCAATGATGGAGCCCTTCCCAATGGGATAGTGGGTTTAACCTTCGCAGCAGTATAATCAGAAAAGAGAATTTGTTATTCCCATAACTTCTGATCCTGAACGGAAAAGGACTATCCCGTAAAACACTTCCCATGAACATAGAAACCGTTAAAAACATTCAAAAAGAATTAAAAATGAAGGACTTTCAAGAGAGGAGTGACGACTTACTTTCAAAATTCAAGTATAGTGTTCCCTGGGCACTGCGGCAGGGGTATTCTTCACGGCTAGAATCATCTGTCAAAAGCAGTAGAATAAACCCCCATTACTCAAAGGTACTTGTGCAAGGGAATCGCAGATCTTTCTGCAAGTTAATCAAAAAATGTGAGCAGGGAAAAACCCCACTTCGACTGCTAACCGAGCATTATCAAGGGGAATCACATGCCAAGTTGCGAAATCGTGCAGGCAAAAACCTATATGCTCGTACCGCCCACAGCTAAAAGTAAACAGAAAAGGAGTTAGAAACGGACTTACTGCGTACTTGCCGGCTCCTCAATGGCTACCTCAATCAAACACATCCGCGGCCCGAATGATGTTTCATGGCTTAGACGTGGAATTACATATGCCTCCGAGCGGAGGTCACGTGATTGAAGTTATGTGTGCGGTATGACGCCTATAGCGTCAGTACGCCGTGTTTGTCTTTCAGAAAAAAGGGGGACGACCCTCTGTTTTTTATTTACTTATCTGGGGAAACTTTATTTAGATAAAGATAGTGTTTTATTGTGTATTCGACCGTCGTCTGAACCATTCATTACCGCGGCCTGGTTTATACTTCGATATCGGCAAATGAACACTTAGTATATAATGGGAGTACTTAGGTCTTTTAGACTATAAGCCATATACAGTTCTTATGATGTTTACTAAAGTCCCTCCTATATATCTCAAAAATAACACGTGTGATCACCAGAATGGGGTAAAATGAGGGTTATTAGAGTCTTCATTCACAAAGCCACACCGACAATAGTACTCATTATTAAGGGGTGGTTGAAAGTGACGACCCTATGTAAAAACACTGAAAACTTTATTTGAACAACAAAGTGAAACTGATGTATTATAACGAAGATGGAGTATTTAATAGATATTAATGGAAACCCAAATGTGCCTGAGATGTTATGTGGGTTTTATATACTCTTATTTACCTTATCTTTTCATTACTGAACCCCAGGGGATATCATCGTTCAATCCTGCACGATGGGATGAGAGGCGATATATCCATCGTAGTTACTTCTCAAAAAGGCCACCCTTTTGTCCACTGTGTGCTGTTAGTTGTTCTATAACTGTCCACCTTATGTCATTAGGTGTATGATTATATTGTAAAAAATGAGCCGTCAATTTTGTTGTGTTCTTGCGACAACATACATTACTACGATGTTCGCAGATTCGCTGCTTGACACGTCTGGTAGCCATGCCAACATACTTTAGGTCACAGGGGCAGGTGATTAAATACACAACGTTGTTGGAGTTACAATTTGTATGACTCCGCTGTTGCCAAAGCTTCCCTGGTTCCAAATTCAGAGATTTTGTACTCGTAGTTAGGTGGCATACACTACATCCCGCACATGGGTAATGACCCACGACTGGGGGAAGGCCCCATGTATTTAAAACTGAGCTGGTCTCATCTGTCACTTCAGTTCTTGGCCGTGTATGTACAAGAGAGTCCTTAAGACTTCTCGCCCTTTTCAAAGAAAAAAGGGGTTTCTCCCACTCATGTTGTGTACTCGTCAGGATCTTCCAATGTTTGTTAATACACCTACTTACAGAGTTGGAAATTGAATTTTAAGTGGTGACACATGTTAGTGGTGTATTGTCAGACGGTTCTTTCACATACTCCCCCAAAAGAGCTTCTCTATTTTGATTTTTAGCTCTCTTATTACTCTTCTGAAGCAAGTGTTTAGGATGTCCCCTCTGGTATAGTTTGTTGGTCAGTTCCATGGCTTGATCCTTATAGTCAGCTAGCTCACTACAATTACGTCGAAGACGTAAAAACCTCCCAGAGGGGAGATTCTCCCTCAGAGGGCGTGAATGGAAACTGGAAAATTGTAGGAGGTTGTTCTTAGCTGTTGGTTTGTGGTATGTTTTTGTTCTTAAATGGTTGTCCACTCTTGAGATGGTCACATCCCAAAATATGATTTTCTCCTTATCATATTCATGGGTAAACTTCAGATGTGGGTCGCAGGTATTAATCCACTCAAGAAACGAGACAACTCTTGACCCTGGCAAACGGCGGCACTGATCCTACTGGATCTCAGTGCCGCTTTTGACACGGTCTCTCATGAGATCTTCCTGTGCCGGCTTGAGGAGGTAGGAATCAGGGACATTGCTCTTAATTGGTTAAGATCTTTCTTGATGGAGAGGACCTTTTGTATCTCTACGCCTCCGTTTACATCTAAGGCGCACAATATTGAGCAAAGGGTCCCTCAGGGCTCCGCATTAATCCCCACATTGTTCAACCCCTTTGTTCTGCTGCTGGCTGCAGTCGCCAAGTGATGGGACCTCACCATAGTCTCATATGCGGATGAAACGCAGCTAGCGGTGGCACTGACGGAGAGTGCAAATACTACTGTCTCCAGGTTTAAAAGTGGCCTTTCAGCCGTGGCTGACTGGATGACATCTAATTGCTTGCAATTAAATGCAAACAAGACGGAAATTCTGTTGGTAGGCAAGAAGACGGACTTATGGGGTGATCACTGGTGGCCAGAGGCCTTGGGTACAGCCCCGGAGCCTAAGAGTGAAGTCAAGAACCTAGGGGTGTGGCTGGACTCTTCTCCTAGCTTCTGTCCCCATACAAAAAAAGTAGAAGCCACATGTTTTGGTATCCTTTGGGGTCTTAAACCCATTTTGAAGTTCTTTAATGCACCCACTAGACAGCTTACAGTCCAGTCCACTGTTCTATCCAGATTGGACTATGCAAGCTCTTTGCTTCTGGGTGCCAATCAAGCTGAAATTATGCGGATGCAGCGCATTCAAAATGCGGCTGCGAGAGCCTTGGTTGGTCTCCCACGGTTCTGTTCCATCACTGACACCATCCGGAGGCTGCACTGGCTCCCGATGGCCCAGCGAATTAAATTCAAAACATTATGTCTCTCCTTCAAGATTCTAAAACTTGCAACACCTAAGTTACTCTGTAATCTCCTGACCACTTATGTGCCTACTCGTGCACTGCGCTCAGCGGAACAACATCTGGTGACCGTGCCTCGGGTCAATCGCTGTCGAGCAGGAGGACGGTCCTTCCGCTTTGCAGCAGCAAAATTGTGGAATTCTCTACCTCCACATATACGAGAACTGGAAAATCTGATGGCCTTTAGGAAGGCAATTAAGACCCATCTTTTTCCCCTAAACTGAGTTTACTGGATGCTGTCTTGCTGAGCTTCTTCATTGTCTGTTGTTTTTGTGTTGCTAGAAGCGCCGGGACGCCCCTTCGCTGGGGCAGCTGAGCGCTATAGAAATTTGTATAACATAACATGACAAGTGTTGTTTCAGTCCCCTCCCATATGACCAGCACATCATCGATGTATCTTTGCCACATGGCCACGTTAGATGCAAAAGGGTTGGACTGTGCTAGGATGTACTTGCACTCAAAATCATAGACGTATAAACTCACCATACTAGGGGAAAAAGTACTGCCCATCGATGTCCCTGTGGCCTGTAGGTAAATAGTCGCCTGGTTACGCTTCAAAGCCAGGGTGGCACAGTCGATTACGAAAGTCTGAGAGGTAGTATATTCCCAGTTTGATTTTGCCAGTGTATCACTCAATACCTTAATAGTAGCCTCTTGTGGTATACAAGTATATAGACTTTCAATGTCTAATGTTACTAAAAGGCAAGGGCCCTCTGGCAGTGTGACTCTATTCAGCATGCTTAAAAGACTCTTAGTGTCCTTGATGTATGTACTGGTACTTTCTACCACCGGTCTTAAGAAAAAATCACAATATTTCGAAAGTGGTTCCAATAGGGACCCAATTCCAGACACGATCGGTCTTGCTGGGGGTGGTGACTTATTTTTATGTGTTTTAGGGAGGGTATAGAAGTAAGGAATCTTACCCTCGGTAGTCGTCAAGAAATCAGCCTCTTGTTTTGAAATAAGGCCATCCCTTTCGGCCGTGTTTACCAACTCAAAAATGTCTTCTCTGAGGGATTGTGATGGATCCTCATCAAGGAGAATATAGTTGGTGGTGTTATCAAGAAGACGTCTACACTCTGCATCATATGCTGTTACGTCCTGGATAACAATCCCTCCCCCTTTGTCAGCACTCTTAATGACAACATTGGTATTATTTTGTAATGATTCGATAGCTTGAAACTCCTTCGTCGTCAAATTTTTAAAAGGGGTTGGTTCTACCATTGTCTCAACCTCATTGTAAACGGCTTGCTCGAAAGCTAATATACCTGATGGAACCATATGGAATGGTGGGGTAGAGGTCGATTTTAACCTATATCCTGTGTCACTTGATGTAGCTTGGGTATTCCCCCCTTCCTGTTTCTCAAAAAAGCTCTTGAGTCTTAGCTTTCAGAAAAAGTCTGCCAATTTACAGTATAATTTGAAACGATGTAGGCGAGCAGTAGGTGCAAAGCCAAGACCCTTTTCCAGTACTGACAGTTCATCATCATTCAGGGTCAATGAGGTTAAATTGGTAATCAGGCTCGTAGGTTGCTCGGACCGGCACGGGATTCCTGATTCTTGCTCCTCGTATTGTGCCCTACTGCCTCTGTTAGGTCCCAGTGTACCTAGTGTCCACCTCTTCTCCTTCCCCGACCCCTCCTGCCCCTCCCTAAAAAAGGCTGTGGGAACATGTTTGGGGGTACTGGGGCTGTGTGGCGAAAGGTGGATTTCATCCCATCATTGGTGGAAAAGGTGGATGTTGGAAGGCATTCGGATGAAAACTACCACCACCTAATTGTTGGTAAGGGTACCACATTTGTGTATAATTCTTGCCTCTGCCTCTCCGCCGATTCCTACTTCCTGATTTATCCTTGCTGGAAGTACTGGAAAAAGAAGAGTCACTATCATCCCCAGTTGCCGCCTGTTGATCTTATTTTGTAGGTGGCAAAAAAATCAGGACTCGAATAGGGGTATATTTTAGTGTAGGACCAACGTTTGAGATCTTTTTGTAATTTTTGTGCTTTGGATTGAGCTAGATTGTCTTTATATTCGTTTACTTCTTTGTTAAACTCATCCAATCTTTTTTTGTATCCCGTCAGAGTGGCTTGAAAATGAGTCTCAGTTTGCTGTATCTCCAAAAGGAGGGCCTCAGAAAGACGTAATGCTGTTTTCATAATTAACACTGCCCAGTCACGGGTACAGTGCCATGCAATCTGAGCCCATTCTTTTCTAAATTGGGCATTGTCCAGAAAGATTCTAGGAGCATTTGTTACTAATAACCCACAGCATATAAGTTTCTTACACTTCACGCAGTGTTGCTCGAGAAAGGCGAATTCTGGCCTAACGTCCATTGCAGGTGTTGCTGAGGACGCTCCAGGCGTACTGGCCACAGCAGGTGAGGGGTTCAAAGCAGCTCGCCTCATTTCCTCCCGAAAAAGATTGAGAGGATGTGTGGTCCGGAGATGCTTGTACATAGAAGCAGTGCCACAAGAGTATTTTTTTTCACTGCCTCTTGACAAGACTCGGTCACAAATTATGCACGTCACCTTTCTCGCATTTACTTTCTTCTCTCCAGGTGGAAAAGTGTAGAATTTCCACACAACAGAATCCGGCCTCTGTGGACGTGGTGCCTCCTGCAAGAATTCTTCTTGAGAAGATACTTCCTTCTGCTGCTGCTGCTGTCCAGATGGCATTTTGTTTGATATTTTTTGAAAAACACCAAAAAAAAAGAAGCAAAAAGGGTTCTTGTAGGAAAAGAGATGTCTCTCTCAAGATGCTCCAACAAGAATGATTAAAATGGGTGGGGTCCTTCAATAGTTACAGTGGGAAATGTTATGAAATCTTTTTTTTAGGTCACATGGGATCTGCACACTCTGCGCTCACGAAGCACGCACCCGAGGCAATTTTGAAAAATATATTTAAAAATAATATACGTTTATTATAAAAACAAATATATTGTTGTTATGAACATCTTAGATAATCTCCTGCCCTAATATTTATATTAAAGACACATACATATCATTTTAGAACATAAAAAAAATATGCGGGAGTCACTCACCCAACGTGCCCCAGCGCGTATATGATGTCACGGGGGACCCGCCACCGTGCAAGCATCGCGTACCGTAATGTGCATGTGTAGCAAATGTGCGGGAGCTGGAGTTGCGGACTGGTCGCATACCAATCGCGCAGATCACGTGATATTAAATGTATATGATGTAACTAAAAAACACACAGCCGTCGCACACCGTACGCGTATCCTTCATAACTTTTCTAAAACGGCGCCTAGAATCCGCGCATCCACCGTGATGTGTACGCTTTGGGTGTGCGACTCCGAAACGATTTAGGGAAAAAACCAAACATGGGTTTCAGAGATGTTATAGTTAGTCATCAGTGATGTCACTGACCATGTCATGAACGCGTAAGGCAATATGTGACATCATCAGCAGTGCATTGTGGGTGCGCGAGTAATAGTTAGCAGAACTAACTATAACGGAGGAATTTCTATGGTTTTGTACGAGTGAAATGTCCAGCTAACCATAACACCCCTGAAACCTATGTTTTTTTCAGTGAATTTCAAAGCTTTTTTAAATGCTTATTTCTAACTATAACGTCTCGTTTTTAGTGAATATATATATATATATATATATATATATTCGGTATGTTGTCGTCCACAATCCAGCATGCTGAGCCGAACAGAAGAATGAAGCGAGACCCGGTTCTTTAGTGTGAATTATTTATTAGCCCAACACCAGTCAGCCATGACACATTTCGGCTACCAAAAGCCTTGATCACATGACAATGTCATGGGGGCTGGCCACCCATTTTTAAAGTGCAAGAGTGCCTGTTGCGCGATAGACATAGTAAACATACTACGAAAGTCATTGCATAAATGCGTTAAGTGTTCTACATTAATAGCAGTACAATGGGCCCGATTCACAGAACTAACTTAAGACAAAATCCTAAACTTACTACTTTTGGTATTCACAGAAGTTAGGATTTTGTCTTAAGTTTGTCTTAAGACAGACTTAAGACAGTCTTAAGACAGACTTAAGACAAAATCCTAACTTAAGTATGTCTTAAGTCTGTCTTAAGACAAACTTAAGATAAAATCCTAACTTCTGTGAATACCAAAAGTAGTAAGTTTAGGATTTTGTCTTAAGTTAGTTCTGTGAATCGGGCCCTTAGTGTTTGACTTGTCATTGCATGAATGCATTAATACATCATTTGCAAACAATTACGTTACAGTCAAATAAATACAATGCATAAGTGAGGATAAAATCAGTATCAGCAAAACAGAATACCACGCTAAAACATAAATAGTTAAAATGTTTAAAACGTATATTCCAAATCTGTCGCTGATATCATGATCACAGACATAATTGACACGGTAAAAGGAAGTACCTAATAGAGCCCACTGTATATTATGGTTGACAACAGGGGCATTTGTGCAAAACATGCAGTTGAGAGTAATTCTTTTCATGATTGCAAACCGTGAAAGTGATACTGCCCATGTGGGCTAATCCTGCTGCTTGTGCAAAGTAAGCTAAATTGATGTGCAAATTTGCTTGATGTGCAAAACCACGCAACAGTAAAATCAATGTGCTACCAATAAAAGAAAAATGTGTGTGTAAGTATAACCAAATTAGATAAAATATGTCATTTTTGAAAATTGAAGTCATTAATGTGGAGGACATGGTTAGTTCTGTGATAGTTTAAAACAATACAGCTACAAGTTGATAACATTGATTACAGAGAAGATGGCAGATCTGTTGATTCATAGGTAAGTGTGGCAGTCCTCACTGGCATTAAGCCCGTTCGGCATCTTGGTATCGAGCATTATAATATACCTAGTTTCTAGCTTACGAAGCAAAGGTTCTCTGTCGCCACCTCTTCTCTGAGGAGGCACACAGTCGATTACGAAGTAAACTAGGCCAGTTGGATTTTTCCCATGCACTTTTTCAAAGTGCCGGGCTACAGGATATGTAGGGTCTGCATTGCTAATTGCTCTTAAATGTTGCAGAATCCTTTTATGCACTTGAGGTCTTGTGCTACCTACATATCTTAGGCCACACGGGCATTCTAAAACATAGACCGCATATTCCGACCTGCAATTCAACTTTTCTCAAATTTTGATAGGCTTGGGGGAAAGCGGTGTCGTATATTCAGTTCTGCTAACACCGTTCTTGCAGGCTTTGCACGATGCACATCTCAAGAAGCCCCTACTACCACCTAGACACGAGCCCGTTACTACTTCAGGGCTGCTTGAGACCAAACTGTCCTGCATCGATTTAGCTTTCCTGTACGTTATGCTCTGTGATTTAGTCGCCAATTTGCCCACTACCAGGTCACTAGTTATCAGGGACCAGTTATCTTTGACTATCTTTCGGATCGATTTGTGTTGGTTGCTATAGCCAATAATTAGGCGTGTTTCATTGGCAATTGTGTTTTTAGATGTTCCAACACAATCATCCGAAGGACTCAGGAGCTGCTTTCTTTCCTGTCTGTTGGCTCTAGTGATGGCGTCGTCAATAATTACCCCATCATACCCTCTGGCTAAGAATCTGATCTGGCTCTCATTTTGGGCAATTAGGCACTCTGGGTTGTTACTACAGATTCTTCTGATGCGGAGCATTTCCCCATAGGGAATGCTCTTAATCAGGTGCACTGGGTGATGGCTGGTAGCATGTAACAGGGTGTTACCGGCCGTTGGCTTTCTATAAAGCTTACTCTGTAGCTTACCATCATCAACAAACAGTTCAACGTCTAGAAACACAACAGATTGGGCACTGATAGTACTTGTGATTTGCAGGTTTAAATCATTGGTGTTCAACTGCTCAATAAAGGTGGCCACTTCACTTGCAGAACCATCCCATACAAAAAAGAGGTCATCAATATATCTCAGCCAGCATTTTACCTGTGTATTCATGATGACAGTATGGTTAGGAATGAGGACCTGCTCCTCCCGGTAACCCATGTGGAGACAGGCATAACTGGGAGAAAAGCAGGCCCCCATTGCCACTCCTCTGGTCTGCAAGAACAGCTGATTTGCAAAGAGAAACACATTATTGTCCAAACACATGGAGATCATGGCAACAATCATCTTAGAATGTTCGTGATATTTAACAGGTCTCTTGTTGAGAAAGTGTTGAATAGCCCTGATACCGTCCCTGTGTTGGATGCTTGTATACAATGCGGTTACATCCATTGACACTAGGAGAAAACTTGGTTCCCACTTAAAGTCAGCAAGTTTTTTCAACAGATCCCCTGTGTCCAGGATGAATGACGACAGGTTTCTGACAAGCTCCTGCAGGAAAAAGTCAATGTACCTGCTCACGTTTTCCAAGATGCTGTTTCGGGCCGAGATGATTGGCCGGCCAGGCGGTTGTTGGCAGTTCTTATGAATTTTAGGGATAAAATATATCACAGGGGTAACAGGATAGTCATTTTTCAAATATTTGAATTCCTATTATATATATATTTGTAGACAAAGAACCTCGATTTGGCGAAGCACTCCAAACTGGATTCATTAAAGGCAAGCAGGCATTTCTAACCTTGGATCTTTTCTTTCTGCCTTACGCATTTCGGAGTTAAAACTCCTTGGTCACAGGCATTCAAGTACTGATGCAGTTTAAAAAGGGCACTCATACCAGCATGTTGTTTATAACGTCCTTTAATTGAAGACAGGTGAGTTCAGTAACGTACTGCATGCTGGGGATTGTAGTGCATAATGCACTTTCCTTCCGTTGACTTTATGCGTGTCCTTTGCAAGTTTCTTCCTTTAGTAGGTACTGCACTCTAATACCAATTCACTGTATTATTACAGCCCTCCAGTGGGCCTCCTTGATAAGATATGCTCCATATTTAAGCCATCCGGTTTCCCACTCAGAGACTTCGAACAGTTCTGTGTCTCCCTGGCCCCCTTGTAATCATCTTGTGGGGTGGTGCAGCGCCACGGCTGGATGGCCGTAAATAATGTTTGTAGACAAAGAACCTCGAGAAAGAAAAGATCCAAGGTTATAAATGCCTCCTTGCCTTTAATGAATCCAGTTTGGAGTGCTTCGCCAAATCGAGGTTCTTTGTCTACAAATATATATTTATATGGGTCGCCCCATAGTCTCTTCAATAGGCAGTGTATGTGAACACATTTCGAAATATGTAGATCACTTCCTAAGAGACTATGTAGTTCAATTACCAAGCTACTTACTGGACACAAAAGACTTTCTCAGCAAAATTGACAATTTAAAATGGGATACGGACCTTTATTTCATGGTACTTGATGTACACTCCCTATATACCATAATTGACCACCAACAGGGTCTTGAAGCTTGCGAATTCTATCTACGGAATAGACCCATGAGATTTTACGAACACAATGTTATGATTATGACTATGATTGATTTTTGTCTGAAAAATAAAAAAAATTCTTTTGATGGCGCCCTCTACAGGCAGATCAACAGGACTGCCATGGGTTCTTGCTTTGCTCCCAGTTTCGCTAATTTATTTATGGGATACTGGGAGCAGGAGATCCATGGCAGTCTCACCCTGAAAGAAGATTTCGGTAGGGTGGAGGTATGGCTCCGCTATATAGACGATTTATTTATTGTCTATAGGGGGAGCAAAGAACAGGCTGATACATTTGTTGATAATCTCAACATCAACAAGTATAACATCAGATTGTCAGGAACTATCAGCAATACCTATGTAGAGTATTTGGATGTTAGACTTGAGATCAAAAATAACCTTATCTGTACCTCCCTTTTCCGAAAAGAGACAGCTGGAAACAGTGTGCTGCATGCCCTCAGCAGTCACCCAGAGGTATTAAAGTGGAGTATACCTTACGGAGAGCTGCTGAGGGCAAAAAGAAACTGTAACACGTCTGATGCTTACTATATTGAGAGGGATATCATAGCAGACAGATTTAAGGAAAGGGGATATCCGCAATGGGTCATCAAACGTGCCATGGAAAGGGCCGAGAAAGTGGACAGAAAAGAAACTCGGACTAGTCAAGAAACCATAAATGAAGAGTTGGATGACACCACGCGAGTGATACTGACCTTCAATGGTAAATCGGAAGGGGTCAAAAGAGTCCTTGCCAAACATTGGGATATCTTGAGAAAAGATAATATCATAGGCAGTCAAATACAGAAACGACCCAGTATCACGTACAGACGCAACCTCAACATCAGGGATCTAGTCGCTATAAATGATGTAACGCAGTATCAAGATAATACTGAACATGACCTTCAGGGATTCTATCCGTGCAGTCACTGCAAAGCATGCAGCAACAGCACATATAAAAGTGAACTTACATACAATGGAGTTAGGAGAAGGATCACACAATTTCTTACGTGTGGTACTAACTACGTTGTATATATTATAGAATGTCCCTGTCATCTTTGGTATATAGGAAGTACCAAATGCAGTGCCAAGAAACGAGTACTTGAACATCGTAGGGCCATTGTCAACCAAGACCCTAAGTACCCGGTGGCACGTCACTTTAAGGACAAACATTATTCAGATGCGAACTTGTTGAGTTATATGCTTATCGAACAAATACCAGCTAGTCCGAGAGGAGGTGATAGATTGTTATCTCTCAGACAACATGAATCTAGACATATAATCAACTTCCAGAGCAAATACCCGGGTGGACTTAACTGGGATGAGGAACTAGCAGTGCATCTGAAAGAGGGCTCGTAGAGACAATAGAGAGATGAATCTCTATCTCCTACCTGTGTTTTCCTGATAAATCCCAAGCACTCTGTATACGTGATATGACATCTTTATCAACATACAGTGGTTGCTTCGGTTATAATTCTTAACAAACATAAGTAACTATTATGTCTCTTCTGTACATGTTTAAAGAGGTGCTAGAACTATATTGTTTTTATTCAAATAATTTATTGTTACATGTATATTGAATTCTGGTCTTTTGTGTATTTTTCTTTTACAGGAGAACAGGCAGGGTTTCCCAGTAGGAATTGATTCATCACCTTGGACACCCCACCTTGTTTCATCCTATCACCATCACGGGCATTTCTATCCTGTTTTCATCTTTTTCGTAGACACATAGGGACACGGTCAGATATTTAATTTTTTTCTATTTTCACTGTGAAGCACAAAAGAAGTTACTCGCAGCATATGGTAGAGCTATATGACTGTCATCTTGGCGGATGCTAATAACTTTATTTGAACTTTGTTATTTGTCAGTGTTACATATTATTTGAATTTACGACACTGGTAAATCATGTGGAATGACGATATGTAGAATCTAACTTGTTGAGGCGATTGTAAAATTGGAGGTATGATTTACTCTAGTGATAATACAGATGATACTAATAGAGTTTTGTTTTTCTGGCACTTGTCAGTAATTTTCAGTTACAATATTTGTGTGCACGATATGGTATGTGAACATACAATGATATTATCTGACAGAATTTGTCTTATCGAATATAGAAGTTATATACACTTCGTTTTCTAATCATGTGGAAAATATACACTGAGAGTGATAACCTATTTTGGTTATACTACCATCGTTGCATCTGTGAACCTCAATACTTTTTATTCGCTATACTATGTATAATTCTACATGCAATATACACTAAGTAACGTTACAAGATGGCCGATGGCTATGTTATACTTTTGCTCGTTCTACCTTGGTTCTCTGGCACTTGCCAACAATTTGCAGCTGCAATATTTTGGTTGCACGACATAGTATCGAAATTGGACTGTCTTATTATTTGTGAGATTATGTCTTATGCAGTGCGGAACAGTTATATACTTTATTTCATATCCATGTGGTTAATATATGCTGACAGTGATGATTTATTTGAGTTATCAAGACTATAACTGCATACACCAAGGTGTTTTATTTGCTGATTGGTATGCAAGCACAACTTATACTATGTATAAAGCAACGTTACAAGATGGCCGACACATTATGTTATGCATCTGTTTGTCCTACCTTGATTGCTATGTATGTAACTTTATTCATAACAGCACAATCACTCACACAAACTCACCACACGTGATCAAGGCAAGTCGCCGAAACGCGTTGTGTGAATAAACCGAAGACTCAACATTTCTGGACTGTTTTGTGGTTCCTGAGAGCGTACAAGATAATCTTATCTTTGTTGGACATATATATATATATATATATATATATATAATTTTGTCATAATGCTTATCTTTAAGGTTTGAGTCATTCTTATTGCATTTTTTGTTTTATTCATTATATAATGTCACTGTATATTTTTATTTGTATAATATTTGATATGGGGAATTTTTTATTATGTTAATTTAGTATTAGATTTTTGTTGTTTTGCATATATTTATTCAATACTTTTATTTCATATTTTTCTTATTATTTTTATTTTAAAATATTTAGGGTCAGATTTTCAAAACAACCACACAATGCAGCACCCAAAGACGTTGTGCTGTGTTGCGTGACAGGGAGGGAGCAGGAGAGCGCCATTCCAGATATGTCTCTCTCCTCCACTCTCCTTAGCACCGTCACTGATTTATGCCCAGCACCACACACTCACCTTGGCGCCATAGCGCTCAGTTGTGTGCTTGAGTCTAGCATAGGATTTGTACAAGAAGGGTACTCTTCCTGTACGAAACACCTAGCTTGAAAGTTTTAACGTTTTTCCCACTTATAGGTGTGCTGCACAGTGCAGCACACAAGCAAAGTAGGAAAAGAAAGGAGAAATAAAAAGACTTCTCCTTTAGCGTCCCGTTTGAAGTGCCATTATCTTTTGTCGAAAAACCCTGTCTACAAATGTTTGTAAATAGGGTTTAGCATCAAAAGGCATGGGTGGTTGCATGGAAACACCAATGTACCACCCCTGTAACAACTCCTTGGTGCAAAGTAATGTAAAGCTGTGCTTTGGGCTGCTTTGCGCAAATTTTAAGGTACTTTTCAGAGCAAAACAAGTTTTGAGCTGGAAAGTAAATTATCCCAAAAATATTTTATGCTGGGTAGTGTCACGCTAACACAGAGCAAAATGTTTGAAAACCTACCCCTATTAGGCTTACTTAAAGAGACCTTAGCCTCCAAAGCTTCACTTTTTTTGATGCTCCAGTGGCGTACACCTATCAATCATATCTAGGAGGCAAAAGCACCTTACATGGCTTTGCATGGCCGCATAGATATGAAGTAAGGCAGTGCAAAATGCTGTGTTTCCTTGCTCTGCGTCAAGGAGACATTCCATGGGCATTGCAGTGAGTGTTCCCATGCGACAACCCTGATTTTGATGCTGCTCCAGATTTAAAAATCATGTAAACCTGGGGCAGCACCAAAGCCTTATGCCTCCCCAGACCAGGCTAATGGGGACAAATATTTTCATTTCTCCTTGCTTTTTCCTCTTTCAATGCGGGCTGCATTCTGGATGAGGAAACCGCCTCTATGGATTGGATTTGTGCAGGAAGGTGCCTCTTCCTGCACATAAACAATCCTGCCAATGACGCAGCTAGCCTTGCACCATGGTGCAAGGGTGCCTGCATTGGTGATAGCACTAAACTGTGCTTTGGCACTGGCTGAAAGGACAGGAATGCAAAGTATCTCATAAACACAGTGCATTCCTACTCTTGTAGGGCAGCGGAGCAAAAAGACTTGCTGTGCTGCCCAATGACAATTTTATGTAAATGAGGCCCTAAATGTATATACATTTTTATACTATCAAAGGCTACAAATTAAAGCATATATGTAGTACATTATAATGTTAAATTCTGTATACTCACATATGTATGACGATATTTAGATCCACTACACTTTACGGTCTATATTTTTGTACTTTCTCTAAAAAGTATCTAAAGACAATATGTATGTCTTCAATAAATGTTGGGGCTCCATATGATTGCAATAATTTTGGTTATATATGTCATAGAAGCTTTGTTAAGTAGACAATGCTAATTGTGTCAAGGAAAAAGCTAATGTTTATCAGACCTGCACCTTTAGCTACATCAAAAGCATCTTAGTAACACATATGCTTCACTTTGTCTACATATTTAATGCCTCTTCTATACCTAAACACTAGCTATGGTACTGGTTGATTCAAGAAAAGTATTTCTCTCTGTTCTTGATGAGATGACCTGTAAGTATGTGTGAAGGCTTGCGAAGAAATATCATATTGTGTCAGAAAAACTATCAGTCTCCTGTCACAAAAAGATACTGCATAAGGACCATAACATTTTCTTTTAAAATTTCTGTCTATTAGGGAACTCAGCTATTGCACGGAAAAGCCATCACTGAAAAGTGTCAAGCTGGCTAGAGCAAATCAACAAAGGCACAGTCACCAAGCCTGTCATCGCATCTTATTGTGAGTCATTTATTTTGAAAAGATGGTGGAGGGGAAAGCAAGCGTCTATGTAAGAGCAGTTTCTGATTCCGAAACAGGATTTTTTTTCAGGGGACCTTTCAAAAGTGCATTTCTATGTCTTTATACTGCTTATGACATAATATTGTGGCAGTGACAATAAAATGAATAAAACTAAAATAACACGGTTTATTTTAGAATTGTGTCATTTTCTTAGCAGACAATTTGAAATTCTGACAGGAATATTAAAAAAAAAAAAATTAAACATCAATATTCTGTTTTTAGGTTCATATATTCCATCACAAATTAAGCAATATAGCATTAATTAATGCGAACTTCCTTATTTTAAAAGGATACAGTTATATTTTTGAAGAGTCTTTGTGCAGAATAGCAAATAAATGGTCACTAATTTCGATGACTCATTCACCAAGTGGAATTAAATTACAAGCCAGGGCTGGAACTTTCAGTTCATGCAAATATATTCAATGCATGCTTATAATTATGATTTTATGCAAACTGAAATGTGGTTCTGAGTAATTACATCTGCTATGTAATAGGTGACATTAAATGCAGATTGCTATATTGCAACTACTAGTATTCAATTTTCCTTATTACCTGTAGGCAATGTTGTATGTATTTAATATAAATATACAGTTTAAATATACACGTTGAGGATATGTATTTTAGGTATATAAAGCTTCTGAAGAATAATGCTTATAGGTCCTAATAGCCAGATTTGTTTTGCAGTTGCGAAGCCTTCGAATTGCGGATACACAGAGAGCCTTGCACATGTAGTGGAGGCCCCACATTAGTGAGGGAGTCTCCACACTAAGGGGGGAATCTCCGCTGTGAGAATTCCCATTGCGGAGATTCCGCCCCAAGTGCACAGACCCCCCCCCCCCCCCCCCCAGCCTCACAACAGCGGAACACCAACTTGAGTGCAGAGGACCTTTGTGAATCAGGCCCAGAGTTTGTGACCATAAAATTCCTTTTTGTAATATAGAAAACTCTTTCTTGCAAGTCACAAAATTCAAAAGTGTGTTAGCAGTCCTTTCCAAAATGCAAATAGGGTGGGGCATAAAAAGTCCCCCATTCTATGTGTTGGTCGCATTAGAGTGCATTAACGGATTGAGACCGCAATTTCAGTGTGAAAAAAATGATGAGTCACCAACACTCGCGTTGGGGTGTTCATTGATTCGCAATGGTGAGGTTGTAGCATTAGAAGAGATTCTGCATTTGGAGTTATGTCAGCTGCCCTCTGGAGAGCAAAGTGGTTCAAGGAACAAGTGCATGCTCCTCCCAGATATTTTCCAATCATGTCAATATTTATTTTTAATTGAGCAGTGTCTTTCTAATGATAGCGTTTTTAATAAAGTGTTGACATGTTATGAAAACTAACACAGGGATGGAGTTCTGCTGTCAATCACAGGCCTTCATCCCTTCATTTACAGAATTAACAGAGGGTAGCAAAGGTTACTTTCCTGAGTAATAATCCTAAGGTTGGGGGATTTTCAACCTCTAGCAAGATACAATTTGTGATGTGACTGATTCGCACAGCAGTCATGTGGTAAAATCAAGGCCAATTCTCAAATAAGTTGGTGCGTAATTTGCAAACTCCTCTAAATACCTAAGGCTCAATTTGTTTTTTTCTAGTTTTCAGTTTTTATTACAACTTTGAAACTAATCATTGAAGTTCAAATATTATTCTGCATTACACTTAGAATCTTGTTATGATTGATGCTTTTATGGAAAAACATCAGAGTAGAAGGAGAACGAATAAGCACATAACACAAAATGGTGTGATGACAGTGACTCTAATGCCTAGTGACTCTAATGCCTAGTTTAGGTACACAGTAGACCCATTAGGTAGACGGCCCTAGTTGTGCTACCAATAAGGGTATACCCAACCTAAGAGTGCAGGTTAAATTGAACCAGGAAGCCTCATCCAGCAGTACTAGAATGCTTCATGCTTGGCAAACTCATCCCAGCCTCCCAGGGATTCAACTGGATAAAGAAGGTGTAGATAACCCTAGTCAAGCAGCAACCACACTTAATGCTATGGTAGCTTGGCACAAAACAGTCAGGCTTAACTTAAAGTCAGTGTATGATGTATTCATGCAGCAGTCAGACTGTAAGTAAAGAGAAAACAAAGCACAAGAAAAATCCCACACCAATTTAGAAACATAGAGTAAAATGTAATAAATGATTTGAGAACAAAACATGAAAAACCCAATTAGTAGAACCGGAGAATGCAATTTTAAAGATTAAAGTAAAAATAGTGTTTAGAAACACAATGCACCAACTGTGATTATCTGGGTGCTCCAGTCAGGAATAAAGTCACAAGTACACGGCGTCTGCGATGGAGCAGGGACCGCGTACCGGGACCCAAGGACATATCTACAAAAGCATTTTTGCAGTTATAACAGCCAGATTTATAGAATTTGGCTGTTTCTGACCTCAAAAATGCTTTTACATATGTGCAGAGAACAAATTGAGATTTGATAACATGTTACTGAATTCCAGTTTGTGTTTAGCGATTCAGTATTTGGAAGGAGCATGTTTAGGGTGTCCATTCTTAATTCCAAATCGCAGTGGTATGTAGGAATTTTTTGCAACCAACTTACGGATGTAAACTTTCATTTTTTCACCAACAGCGTTGTGGTAACAATTCACAAATAGGAAGGAGTCTCCATGGGACACCTTCCCCTTTGTGATTGTTGAACCAAATATTTTTAAAGAGCAGACAGTGGTCCACGGACCACTGCATGCTCTTAAAAAATGTAAGTTTAAGGTTTTATTTTTTTATTTTTAAACATATCACATTTTCCTTTATGGTAAACAGGCTGCATTTTTTTAAATAAACATTTTAATAAAAAGCAATCACAGGCATGGTGGGTTGCTGACCTCAAGCAAGCCACCATCTGTGTGATGGCTGCAGTTCCTAATGGGTTGCAAATTGTATCCTACCTCATAAATGTTCATGGGGTGGGCTGATTGCAACCCCATTAGGAATTGCTAAATGAAACTCAATGGATTTACTACTTTAGGAATTGTGCTTTTCTAATTGCAATTTGCAAAGAATCCCAAATAGGAAATCTCTCAAATATGTACATATGACCCGATGTTAGGCCAGCTGACCAAAGTATCTTACATCTGGGTTGCAGAGCATTGCTAGGTCCTGCTGAGAGGATGCGTTGTACAGTGGTGATTCTGATGAGCTGTGGGGCTGTGATGCGAGGTCCTGTACTGGGATGATTCATGCAGCGGTGATTCCAATGAGCTGTGGAGCTGAGATGCGAGATTCTGCTTCAAGATGCATTGCATTCCATCAGTTCTGAGGATACATCATGTAGTGGTGGTTCTGAGGAGCTGTTCTCAAAGGACCACTGCTGGGCTGGCAGAGCATTTTCATGTCCACTTCCAAGGGCCCAGGACTGGGGAGGCACCACTTGGTGGCAAGACATGCAGCAGGCAGAGTCCAGCTGCAGGGTTCAAAGTGTTTGAAATGTGTTCTGTCCCTCATGCTCGGATTAGGAGGCTGACCAAGTAGCCCTTGGAGACATTCTGGTGGTTCTGTGTGTCACATGGTCAGGATAGGCCTAGCAGAAACACCGCCATTTACATGTTCATGTTTCTTAAGTTGCCCTCTCTTTCACGCACAATGACTTCTGTCATCCATTTGCATGTGTGTCAATGCAGGATAACATTCTCAGAATCTTCATTGCTTACATTTCCACTTTGTGGGTACATTATCATGACACCTTGAACATTTAGTACTAGGGATAAAGTTCACCTCGCAAATGTCAAGTCAAGTCAAATCATACTTTATTCGATTACTTAAAATCATAAAATCATAAAATCATAAAAGCAATTACATTTCATTTATCAAGTATTAAAAACAATTTCGCAAATGTCATATTTGTTATTTGTCTAGTTGGCGACACCGCTATCCAACTAGAATAAACAACTGAGGCCTAAAAAGGGGTTGAGACATAGCCACATGGTTATTGTTATTATAAATTCACAATCACTTCCGTGTTTAGGCAGAGGAGCACTTAGCTGACACAGCGAGCTTACTTCATGTCGGAATTCTAGCTAAACTGATTCCAGTTTACCAACATATTGGATGTCCAGATTTACACCAAGATGGCAGCCTGATGACTCTTACCCACAGGTAGTGGGAAGTTAGTCCACCAGGCAGGGATTTGGAAGATAACCCCCTAGGCAAGACTAGGTTCGGGAGCGCTAGGTAGGAGTATACTATACCAGTATGTATATGCTTAGTTTAATACATATATACTGTCTAATGTTCATCTTTTTCACTATCCTTGTAATGCTAGTTATGCTAATCGGTTTCATTCTACTCATGATTGCAGCACATGCACTTTTACAAGAATCACCATGCTTCATTAGACATTGAAATGCCTTGCTGAGTATTTTGTGTGTATTTCTTTGGGCATGCATGAGAGTCCAAATTAAAGGGTTCTGGATCTGTTACCACGATTTCCTTGGAGGATCAGAGTTGTGATGTTCTGAGGTTGCACACACATTTGTTACTCTGTAAAGTTAGAGGTTAGGCTGGTGCACTGTGAGCTACCAGGACTCTAGCCTGACATATCCTCAGAGTGTGCACGGAATCACTCAGACACAATCCTGACATTTATGCTGTACAGCAAATCCACAGTTTTACCGAAGGAGGTACAAGCCGTACAACAGTGTTTGAGATGCAGGTCCAGTCCTTCTCACCCAGGCAGCAGGGCAGCAGAGTAGCAGATTAACAGTAACAGTGCATCTTGCAAGTCCGCACCCCAGTCCTTTTGAGACTTCCACAGGTCCAGAGGTGTACTCAAGAGCTGGATCTGAGGGTTTTAATATATATACCTGGAGCTCACTTTGAAGTAGGAGAATGGTCCAGAAATTTCAATTCCCAGAGGTGCTTGGAATTTCCTGCCTCTCTGCCCAGGCTCCTGCTGGTCTAGGATCACCAAAGACTAGTGTCCAACCCTTTGTGAGTGTGCTCAGGCAGACACTGTGTGATGTGAGATAGGTGGCAGCTCCTTCCCCTCATCAAGTCAGAGACAGCCCATCCTGCGAACATCTATTCCCCCCGCTTTCTCACAGTCTGGGAGCAATGCACCAACTCCACCTCGCAGCTAGACCTAGTCATGTGACCTATTATACAGGCTGCAGGCACCAAATTAAATCCATTCAACTGTGAATGCCCATCCTATCATCACAATACCATTTTGACTTGGATATCATGCTATCTGCAGATGAACTGTAGCCAAACATCATCTACAAGACAGTCAAACCACTTCTCTCCACTGTGAAAAAAACAAGACATTGATACAGCTTCCTGTGGTTCGAGTCTACATTCTCATTAACTCCAACTGTCCACAGGAAGAAGTCCTCAGAAGTACAATTCTATCCCCCATAGCCTAAGGAAACTTCATCAAACAACCCTCAGCTGACAAATCTTTTTCTGCCTCATCAATATCCCCAGTCGATAGCATCTACATCTCTTACCCGTGGAGTGTTAGGACTTTTAAGATTTTGCCTCTCTCCAATATCCTGAGAGACCCCATGGCTAAGCTCCTCAATTTGCAACCCATCGCTGAGGCTGATACGCACAGTCTTATGCTGAGAATCAAATTAGGATCCCCTTTAGACCCTGCATCCCCGGCCATCTTGGATAAAGTCAATGCTGCCATTGTCCCAGCACTAACGGAGCTGGTCAACCTGTCGTTTTGTCTGGCATAGTTTTTTTTTGCTTAAACTCTTTATTGTTGACCATAGCGAAGCATCATGATATAACAGGGCATTTTCACATCAGAGTCAATTTTTTCCTTTTGTTGTGCAATATTATACAGGAATTCTAGTCTCAAAATAAGTAATTATCTTCCCTGCCGAGCTTCAGAGTAAGGCAATGACAGATATGAAGTGCTAACATCTACCATCATCAGTTTTTCCCACTGACTACACGTTATATATATCGCCTCATGCCTGCCAAACATCATTCTCATAAACGATAAACTTCCCTTCATAACAATCCCCCCTCCCCGCTAACCCACCCACCCACTCCTGGTCACGGCAGATTCAACTAGGTGATCTACTGAAGTGAAAAGATAATAGACATCAGGCTGTGATTCTAGTTTGTCTGACAAAGTTCATAAGAGTGGAAGCACACCATGGTAATTCCCCTGCTCAAAAAGCCTAACCTAGAAACTTTACAGCATGAGAATTTAAGACCTATCTCACAACACCCTTACTTTGCAAAGGTGGCTGAGAAGTTTGGGAATCAACAAATAATGCAGTTTGTACAGGAATGTGATTTCCTCCATGAGACACAGTCTGGTTTCAGACCCCTCTTCAGCACAGAGTCAGCACTACTTCTAGCTTCTGATTCATTACCCAAAATGGCTGATGATGGTCAAATGGCGGCCCTTATCATGCTTTACCTAAGCACTGCCTTTTATACGGTCTCCCATGGGCTGCTACTTGACAGACTACACTGTGCTGGCATAGGTGGTTTGGTTCCAGGTTGACTGGCAAGCTTTCTGGAAGACTTTACCTTTCAAACTACTCTGCAACCTTATATCTCGTCTATTCAACATCTGAAACAGGGGGTGGCTCAAAGTTCTACCCTGAGCCGGACCCTTTTCAACCTATATATGCGTCCTCTGGTATATCTACTGAACAAACATGGGGTGCAGATGGTGTCATATGCAGATGACACCCAGCTGATCCTTACCCTGGCCCAGGACAATGGCAAAGCAGCTGAGGAGTTCAAAATCTGTGTAGTAAAGTCAGGAAACTGGCGAGACTTAAGTTAAATTTTTTGAGTAGAAAGATCTACACAGCTCATCATCTGCTGGTCACATCCACCTCCAGATCAGTTGACTCCAGCAGTGAATACATAACATTCCAGATGCAGTGACATCATAAACCCAGTGACAGCTGTAATCAAATGTCTAAGTAAACTTGCCTAACAATCATGAGCATATAACATCATGTCAAAACATAGTACATAGAATATAACATACCTCCTTTTCTTAAATTAAAATAAAACAAAAAAATAAAACTGCTTTCACAAATATAGTTGGGACATAGAATAACTTTATATATTGTTAATCACAAAACCTTTGAGAAATAATAGGGACTCTAGAACTTTTCCTCCTCTGTCCAAAAGAAGAGGACCGATTGGTGTCATTGCTGTACTGTCCCTTTGAATCAAGACCAGTAGAGCCAGAACAATATTTGGTTTTGCCTACCTTTGATACATTCCACCAACAACCCCCTTCTTCTTACAAAATCACCATCACAAAAAGGAACAATCTTAACATTTTTTCTTTTGTCAAGCCATTCTTTTTCTTTTCCCTGTGTGATGTCAGCATTGGTCTTAACACTTTCCATAAGCAATTCAACATCAACCAAAGAATCAAACCATTTGCACATCCATCCTGGTCGAAAACTAGTATTAGCTTTCCTTCCCCTTAAAACTGCGAACGGACAAAACTTAGTAGAAGAATGAGGTGTGGTTCTGTAGAACCACAACATACTTTCTAGTGAAACCAACACATCATGCTTACTCTTGACAGCCCATTTGATACACTCACCTACAACTCTGTTCATTCTCTCCACAAGACCATTGGCCTGTGGATAATATAAAGAACTCTTGAGGTGTTTCACACCACTATATTTAAGAAAGCATTGGAATTCATGACTCAAAAATTGAGTCCCATTGTCTGAGACAAGAAATTGAGAAAACCCTTCCCTCAAAAACACCTCCTTCAAAAGTTTGATAACACTGGAAGAACTGGCATCGCTAACTACCTTGACTTCCGGCCACTTGGAAGTGTAATCCATCAAAACAATGATAAATCTCATGCCCAAAGGTAAATCTTCATATGGACCCCTAATATCGACACCTACCTTTACCCATGGCCCTGGTGGACACTCAATAGGGGATAAAGGTGGCGTAACCACTTTAACTGTTTTCTCTGACGAACAATACACTGGACAATTCTCTATAGTTGTCCTGATCTCATTGTCCATACTTGGCCACCAAAAATGTTGTCGGACCCGTTGTATGGTAAGAGTAAACCCTAAATGTCCTTCATGAGAAGCCTTAATGATGATAGACCTAAGAGAATGTGGAGGAACTAATTTGTCACACTTCATCAGAAGACCATCTTCTATTGATATCTCAGGCTCAACTTTCCAGTATGGCTTAAGTTCAAAAGATAAATATTTTTCTTTCAGCCAACCATTCTTTACAAACATACAAAAATCTTGAAGAACTTTATCTTCCGAAAAAGCTGACCTCCAGTCCTCTTCTGAACCAACAGCTAAAATAGGAATGTCTACAGACTCTACAAAACAATCATCATCCTCATCATTCAGCTCTTGAAAACCTGTACCCTCGCTAGGATCACCACATTGAGGAAAACGTGAGAGAAAGTCAGCTTTGGTATTCTTATCACCAGCAATAAGTGTAATTTTAAATTGATAGTGTAGCAGTTTGCGGACGATCCTGGTGATTCTAGGTGTACAACATTTGCTGGGACCAGAAGACAATATCGAAACAAGCGGCTTGTGATCTGTGACTAAGTTGCAATTCCTTTCCCAAACATATGGATGGTATTTGTCAATAGCCCACAAGCAAGCTAATAGTTCTTTCTCAATTACAGAATATTGAATTTCTGTACTCCTGAGAACCCTTGATGCAAATGCAACGTTATATTCCTGGTTTCCAGACTGTTGTGTAAGAATTGCTCCTAATCCGTCTTTACTTGCATCTACTGTAATTAAACATGGTAAATCTGGGTCAAATGGAGGAAGAGCATCACTTTTTTTAAGTGCATCTTTGACTTCCACAAAAGCACAATCAAAGTTTGGAGACCATAAAAACGTTGTAGAAGTTTTGAGGAGGTTACTGATTGGCCTAACCATAGATGCATAGTTTAGGACAAATCTAGAATAGTATTCCAACAACCCCAATAAAGATTTAACACCGGTTTTGTCCTTGGGTACAGGGGCATTCATGATGGCATCTATAAGACCTTGCCTAGGCTTGATTCCTTCTTGAGATAGAAGATGATCAAGATATTCTATTTCACTGCATGAAAACGTGCACTTTTCATTTTTTAATACCACACCATTTTTTTTTTTAATTTCTAAAACCTTTCTGATAATGTTGTCATGGGTCTCATTATCTTTGGCATAGATAAGGACATCATCCTGAAACATTAGGATACCCTCTACACTTCTCAACATGTTCTGCATAACCCTCTGGAACGCTGATGCCGCAGAGGCTAACCCGAAAGGCATCCTCCTGTAGCGGAAAGTTCAGAGTGGAGATACAAAAGCCGTGAAGGAGCATGAGTCAGGATGAAGTTCTATTTGATGGTAGGCGCTAGCCAAATCTAAATTAGAAAAGACTTTAGGACCTTGGATACTGGAGAATAAATCTGTAATCTTTGGCAACGGGTGAGAATCAACCCAAATCTCTCTGTTAAGAGATCGGGGGTCCACACACACTCTCAACTTGCCATCTCGTTTGCATGCAACAACCAAAGGTGATAAACAGAGAGAGGAATACGTAGGCTCTACAATCCCCTTCTCCCATAGAGAGGAAAGTTCTTTATTGAGGTCCTCTCTAGTGCTTAAGGGGACACTCCTGAGTTTTTGTTTGATTGGAGTTGCCCCTTTTTTAACAATTATTTTATGTTTGAACCCAGTGATTTTCCCCAATTCGTTGCTGAAAACAGATGGAAATTCACTGATCCATTTAGTGCTTTCTTCCTCACATGTGACTAACATACCCCGTTCTTTGGTACCGGGTTTCAATTGCATTCCAAATAGGCTCTGGTGGAACCAACCTAATATATTTAGGCCTTTGACGGCTACATAGATTTTTACCCTAATTCTCCTGCCATTGAAAACCAGAAAATCTTCAATAAAACCTAGTAATTCAATTTTCCGTCCCTCATAAGAGACCGGTGACCGATCAGGAGGGAAAAGTTCTCTTTTTCCCCATGTTCCATAGAAAAGTTTCTGTGCTATCATGGTGATTCTAGCACCGGAGTCCGCTAGTAAATTAAGCTTTTTATCACCAACCATAATTTCAACTATAGGGTCAATACATGACAAAGTATTCCCAGTGAGAGGTATTGAGGACCCATTAGAGACAGTGTGATCTTGCACCGCAGAAACAATTTCTCCCTCTGAATCATTGTCATCTGATTCTAAAATGCAGGCTACAGACTTCTTTTCTTTAAACAGACAGCAGCAAAGTGTCCAATGTTTTTACAATAGTTACACACAGAGTTCAACGCTGGACATTTTGATCCCTTACCGTGAGTCGAACTACCACATCGTAAGCAAACATTACTGGGTATAGAATTATCAGTTTTAATTTTTGAAGAAAAGGTTTTTCCTTTCTTCAAAACTTTGTTTCTTGACTTTTTAGAGGGACCTACAAAATTGATAGATTCAGCTGGTTTGTCTTCCAGCTCTTTGAGAGAAATATGTGAGGTTTCAATGCTTTTTTCTACTTTGATGGTTTCATCAAGTTAAGGGTTGTCCAGAGACAGTAACTTCTGTCTAATTTGTTTATCTTTGCAGAGACCCACACATTGATCACGAATCAGCTGTTCAGTAAAGTTCTCGAAAATACATACAGAGGCGAGCTTCCTGAGAACAGAGATATATGCATCCAGATCCTCATTCTCAAACTCCTCTTGAAGAACTTGTGCCTGAGAACGATTAAATTGAGTTTTTAACAAAACGTAGCTTAAGTTTGGCCACAATTTTTTGAGATTCATCTAATATTTCAACATTGTCAGGTAAATCAGGTAAATGTTTGAAAATCGATCTCCCTTCGAATCCTAGAGAGTGCAACAAAAGATTTTTTTTCCTTTCTGGACGATACCTCAAAGCACCAATTGCACCCAGATATGTCTTAAAGGCATCGAACCAGATGTCCCACTTCACTGGAGGCTCTCCTGGAGTTTCCAGGAATGAAGGAGGAGCATTAATAGATTGCAAAGCAGACATTGTACTGGAATAAAATACATTTGTGCAATAAAATTGAATACATTAAAAACAAGTGAATAAAAACATGCAACAATGGTTTAAAACCCAGAAGCACTATAAATGTATGAAACAAAATAAAACTACTTTCTGTAACTGTAATTCGCAAATATTATTAGAAGAAAAATCGAAAAAGTGTGCGAATCACTGCAATCCGCTTGTTGATGAATATGTGTGCGGATCACAGTAGTACATTGAAATTCTCCCAAATAATTGTAAAAACTAGTGTTTGTTGAAACAGAAAATATATTGAAAGAAGAATAAAATCAAGTTCAGCGAATATGGTACTTCAGGTCTTTAACAATGTCACCTTGTGATTTCATAGGGTCATCTCTTAGAAGAGATAAAACGTGAATAACCAAGATTCCCAGGCTCTTTAACAATTTCCAGCTTGTGATGTCATAAAGTCATCTTGTAGCAGGGATAGAACGTGAATAACCAAGATTTCCAGGCTAAAACACCATTGTGACGTCGTGGTTGGCAAATAGTTGGTTGGCAATATTCCGTTTTAAGAGAACATGGTTGGCAACGCTGGATGACGCTTATGGTTGGCAAAAACGTCCTTGGTTGGCGCGCGTGCGCGAGAAACACAATGTGCAAATCTCGCGGGGATTAAATTAATGCGTGAGAAGAGATGGGCGCGCGTTCAATGCCAACAGTCAAGAGTCAGGTAAGTGTACTTTCAAATCAAAATAAGTTGCGCATGCCAAATAAAAATGAAGATGAATTGGTGTTTATTAAAAAAAAATGAAAACAACAACCCAGCATCCGTAGTATAGGATCATTACCATGAATATTCTGCAAAATATAGAAAGCGCGCTGTACTTGAGAAATGTGAATCTCAACAGCCGCGATTTAAGGGAGAAGTTTAAAACAAACCCGCGCTGTGCTTGAGAAAGGAAACCTCATCAGCCGCGGTAAAGCACAAATGTTAAAGATATGCGAAATGTCTCTTGGTGAAAGATAACCAAAGGACATAGTCGTATTAATAAACATAGTACATAGACTATAACAATCTGCCCGGAGGACATGGCGAATTGGATGAAACATAGCTGCCTCAGGCTTAATGCCAGCAAAACACACATCCTAGTGGCAGGAAAACAACCCTCCATCTGGTCATCGAGATGGTGGCCCAGCCTGTTGCGATCTCCAAATTCCCCGAGTCAGAAAGTTAAAAATCTTGGAGTCTGGTTTGATTCAACCCTATCCTTCACTGACCAGATTACAGCTCGTACAGGCACCTGTTTCGGGATTTTAAAAATATTGAAAAAAAATCTTAAAACTCATCCCCGACGATGCTAGGAAGACAGTGGTACAGGCGCATGTAACATCCAGGTTGGACTGTTACAATGTCCTCTATCTGGGGGCACTAAAAGTGAGCATATATGTGCTCCAGTGGGTGCAAAAAGCAGCTGCTAGGATACTCTTAAACATCCCTAGACTCGCCTCAACTGGTAGCGCTTTGGAGATTCTCCATTGGCTCCCTGTTTAGGAGAGAATCTCCTTTAAAGCCCTATGCTATGTTCACAGTATACTACAGGACAAGGGCCCAAAATATCTTCGTCCCATGATACACTCCTACCACCCCACGGGCAGCCTAAAATCAGCGGAAACAGGACTGGTCAGCATTCCCAAATTCAATAGGAAACTTTTCGGACACACCTCTTTTAGGTACCTGGCAATTAAGAGGTGGAACTATCTACCTGTTTACCTCAGACAGGAGCCATTAGAAGCAGCTTTTAGAAAGCAACTCAAAACTTAGTTGTTTAGGAATATTTTAGCTACCTAGAATCTCTCTATCCTTTATGCTCTTCATGATCTCAGCCTCTTGAATGGAATTCAGCACAGGGACACTTTATAAACTAACATAATAGTAGATCCCATGAAATGATTCGCAACAACACAATCCTACAATTTTTCTGACACAGGCTGGTCCTTTGAAACAGTTTCCAGATTACCATAAACACAGTTCAACCCATTCTCTACCGACATAATCCCAAGTGAATAGCCACAAGCAGAAAACTCATACTTTCTCCTTATCTACAGTAAGCTCCAAGAAATAGTTTTGTAAGCACATTTATGCCTCTTTTGTATCACTAGTAACTGTTATGAAGCATTTCACAGGAGAACAATCTTACACAAGCCCTAACCTTAACAAACTCCCAAATTCAATTGTATTTGTTTATTCTGTTTTTTGCAGGAGAGATTTCGCACAGCCCTGCAATGTGAAATGGTCATTGTGGATCCTTATTGCGAATAGCATGCTTAATAATGACAAAAGTGTATGTACAGATTATGCAGCCATCTGCAACGAGGCAAGCTCTAACCTTTCTAAACCTGTGGCAATTCCTCGTCGTATCACTGAGTGCAGACATATGGTGGTTGATGGTAAGATTTGACAATGCAGAATTCCCCATAGTACTCCTCAAATCATACATTTTCTAAATAGACTGCTTCCTCTAGTTACAACTATCTTGTGGCAGGTCCTGCAGAAGGTTGTGTATTTTCTTCAGGACTTGAATGTGTTTCTTTGCATTTGCAAATAAGACCTGCTGATTGCTTTTGAATGTGTACAGTTTTGGATTGACATGGGTATATGTATTTGACAGGGTAAGGCATGTGTATGTTTTGAGACCAAATAGTGTTATTAGAAAGGTTAGTGCACACCCTATTACAGCAAATGAAAAACCTGTTTTGTCTGTGTACTCAAAGGATTGCGTGCTGACCTGGTTAGAGGGTTGCCAACCCGGCATCAAAGAAATAAGCTAGAGGAAAACGACTAGTATGCCAGGCGCACTGCTGCATTAAAGTATAAACAATTATCATGCTAAAAAATTTGTCCAAAATGTTACATCATATAATTTGTACATGGACCAAGAATCTGTGCTTTACATTGAGGAAAGAATTACTCAGAGAACACATAATAGGCAAAACAGTTTGTATTAGACTGTTCATACAAACATTTCAACAAGTTGCAGAACTTTATCAATCTAAAATATAATTGCTGAAACAGTTGTACTGCATACAAATTACTAATGTGCTACACACTCAGTAATGCCCTGATGCCCAATGCATTTCGGGAGAATATCCTTTCTTCAGGGGCACTGTTGAAAAAAGAAACAAATAAACATTGACATAGTACTACATGAAACTCACTAAACAAACAAGTACAATGTCCAGGATTCAGTTCAGTTTGTAAAAGAGTTGCTAGTGTGGCTGTTTACCAGTCAATAGGGAAACAACATTGAATCTATTGAACCACCACCGGGTGCAAAAATAGAACCTTAGTCCTCACACCGAAATTGGAAACAAGAAGAAAACACATTCCTGTGATACAGACGGACAAACAGACCATTCACCAGAACTAATGAAAGAAACTGCCGTGCTGTGAACACCAGAGCAAGTGAAGCCACTAAGGGTATGTGTGGAGAAAAAAACTCACTGGTGTACTGGGCTGAGTGAAGGGAACTGTATACATCGAAACGAATCCTAAAACTGAAGACTGTAGAATCTTCTGGTAGTAACACTACGTAACTGAAAAAGATGGATGTGGAAACTATATTATCGGAAACTCTGTAGCGTGAAAAGCACAGGCAAAATTTTACATTCCGAACTTACTGATTTACTGTGCCTGAAGCGTCTAGTGTTGAAAAAAGTGCACGTCATCACTGTAATGACAACAATGTTAACCAATTAGAGTGATATAGTCTATGGACGTGGCAATTGAGGTGTATTATGTGCCCCAAATTAAATTTTACCTGAAAGTTAAACGAAAATTGAATACTCCAGCTGACGAGAATGCGGACTGGAACTACAGTAATAAATGTTCGCTCAACTCAGTGAGCAAGTCTATGAAGAGTAAAAACGGAGTCTGACATAAGTGTCAGATAAAAACAAAAAAACGGTAAACGAGAAGACACAAAAGCATATAACATTAAGGTACTGGTGACCCTAAGAACTAACCTGACAGGATACGCCAGTCTCAGAAAAAAGACGCCACCGCCATTTGAAACGCGAAGCGTGTGATACTGCCTCGTGAACGCTGGTAGAAATCACTATGTGAGACAGCGAAAGAGGACAACTATGGTCGCCATCTTGGAGTGTGTAAATGGGACAAACTCGTCGTGTAAACTACTACAAGTAACAAGATTAGTTGTGAACTTGTAGAACAAATAAGAAACGCTTGAAAAAAACATCTAATGAAAAAAAGGGGGGAAATTATGCATAAATATGCACAAAGTGTGCACAAGAAAACACTTAGCACAAAAACCGAGCTAAAACCAGCAATGTAGGTCAATACAAATGGTATAGATAGGTTCAAGTTGCTACGAGGGGAAACATTAAATACTAGTTTATATTTGTGTGTATCCATCTGATACCAGTCACTTTTGGCTTGGGAGTATCAACAGAAGAGTCCCCCTTTTACTCTATGTCTTTACAGCTGCCAGTTCCTACGTGCTGGTCTGTTTAACTCTAAAGAAATGGATGTGGCTGATAATACTCACACGGTATTGAACTGATATATATGGATATATATTGGCAGGGTCAGAGACATTTGGTATAGACATCTAGTTAAACGTGCTTGACATCAACGTTTACTATTAATATGTCGTCACACTCTAATATATAGAAATACCAAGTTATAATTCATACACCCTTAATACTAGTGGTTTTATATGAATAGCAAGGTGTTCGAGGTCGGAGGAAGCCCGTTGTAATTACTAATGCAATGTATGATATTCGATCTCAGCTTGTACTTTGTGCAATCATGTTTAAATAAAGCTGACTTTTGTTTTCATCTTAAAAGAAACGCGATCGTGAACGATCACGTGATCGCGATACACGCAGTGCACGTTACGCTATGCGAAGTTAAAAGCTAGCAGACTCCGCGGGCTCCGTTATATTCGGGCCGCGGAAGAGTAGAGTCTAGGTGGACAGGCAGGGAGTCGTCAGCCATATAGTAAGTACGAGTCGAGGCCTCCTGTGGGCGTTTGTTACGTATATCAGCGATTATTTGGTAAAATAAATACGGAAATGACACAGCGCTATCCTAACAGTGTGCAGATAACATTCGCCGCACTTAGCAGTTAAACCACATATAAATGTAGATATTTGTAAAAACAATGTAGCGACCACGCAATGCTCTCTGAACAGCTCATAAATGACTCTTGGTGAATCTTGTTTATAACAGATGCTGACGTGAAGGTTTTTCCCCCACCGCGTGTCCAGGAAGCGGGTAACAGGATAAACCTAGTAAGTCGCAATGACAATTCATGATTCACTAGGGTGGTTTTAGAACAGAGAAGCAGCATTGGTCTATGAAGGGTGTTCATATGTAACGGCAACCGTGTTTAAAACAAATGCAGTGTTGAAAAATGCCACTTGCTCTAATTTTGATAATGATGTGCGGTTTACTTCTCAATACAGATCCTGAGGTGAAGGCTTCCCTTTCCTTGTGCTTAGGAAGCCGGTTGGAATGTAAACCGAGTAAGTTTAATCGATGACTTACACTGATATAACCTACCTGAGTCCTCCTATTACAAAGGCGTTATATGATTAAAGTTTGAAGGTGTTAAGGACAGTTGACCTCTAGGTCACTTCTAAAAGGAAATTTTTGTTTTAATTTGCATACATGCAATGAATTTGGGTAAGAAGAAGAACTTATGAGGCGAGCAATGCCTTTTGAGTGTTTCTTGGTAATGTGTCAAAGCACTAGTTTACGATAGAAAATCATGACTACTATGATGCGGGCAGTTAGGAATTCTGGCGAAAGGCCTGCTCCTTTACAGAATGGCTAGGGGCAGCCACCTATTTTAACTCCTTTTACACTTGGTTTTGGCTGTGTCACTGGGCAGGTGATGGGTTGTATAAGCGTATGGTGATTATAATGTAACCAATTTGTGAGTGAGGAATATGAACAATTGTGGACGCCTCAGGGCAGCTATGTGCGCTCTACAAATCGGAATTCATTCATTCATTCGTTCACTATTTATCTATGTTGTTGGTCTCTTTTCAGATTCCTTAACCTACAGAGATTAGAGGGGGTGCACCTGAGTTTTCCAGTGCAGCGATTCCAAGTTGGTAAACGCTTTTCAATAGAAAATAATTTTCCTCCTAGTTTGAGTAGGCTCCTTAGGGTGTGTCTCCATCTAGGTGAGAATAAACTATTGGTCCTGAGGAATGCTGAGTCGAATACGACTCATAAGCTGAAACATGTCGACCGTTTTTTAGGACCCTGGGTTCAAATTGGCACAACCCTCATGTGTCCGATTTTTTCACTTTGTTTTTAACTGAGTTCGAATCACCCCTCTATTAAAAGTTTTGGTTGGAACGAGTGGTCTATACTCATTTTAATTTGCACTTTATGTTCTGTATCACTGCACATACTAAAAACTGGAACCCGATGAGGACAATTGGCTACCTACCTTGTGCTGGTGCCTAAGGGTTCCTTTTTCCTCACTGTGAATATACAACCTTGATTCTGACACAGTCAATGTTTGTTTAGTGCACTTACGGGTGGTGGTGGTGATGATAGGTTGTCTCACTCCTTCTACTTTTTTGTGTTCACTTCTAACTGTGCCAAGTTGTTGGTGGAATGGTGGGAGGAGCTGGTAATCAGCAGTGAAGAGATAGTTCACTTTTCTTGAAAAGTGATTCTGTAGCTCAGGGATGCTGAAAACCTGTTTATTATCGGGAAATTTTCACATATCCTTTACTGGTACAATCAGTCAAGCAGAAGTAATTTTCCTTGATATACAACTGACCATGTGGTGTTTGTCAAATATAAAGAATATGCTGATTGTTAGCAAGTGAAAATATGCATGTATAAGCGGAAGAATAGGATCTCCAATTTACTAGTATTAATAAGGCAAAACAGGAAATGGGTAGGAGACAGAAATCAAAAGGAGTAGATGTTGTGTCTCCCAGGCATTTAGATGTTTTACAGCTCGAGTTTGCACAATCTCCATTGATGGTCTTGAAGAAATAGCGTCGACCACTGGTAAGTCAGCAAGTCTGATTGATGCTTTGTAAGCAAATGACAATAACGAAACCAGGAAGTATCTGGTGACCTTCCCTGAGATTGGGATCACCATAAGATGCTGAGGATATCATACAGCAGATGAAAGTCACTTGATGTGCTGGGCTTCAGAGGCATGCAAAGTAACAACAAAGATAGATGTACAGCTGTGGTCCTAATGGCAATGCGGATCAACACATCACTGGGTTTTGCTATTTGCTTTTGAAAGCACACAACACATTAGAAAAAGTTCTAGAATAAACATGAATATCTCCAAGACCAAAGCTCAATATTGTAGTTACTGGGAATGGGTAGACAAAACTCTGTTACCAGCTCTCCAGCTACCAAAATACACTCTGAGACCTAAAAGGGTAGAGAGCTTTTTTAAAGCGGGAATTCGGTCTCAGACACTCCAGTAAATGAGCCAAAGCAATGGAGGAGTGTCAAGTGATAAGCAGCACAGATCTGTAAGTATAGAGAGGGGAGGAGGGTAAACTGGTACTGTCTTGGCCAGTGCTTCATCTGTAAAAAATAAAATGCTGGGGCTCTGGTCAGGAGGACATTGCAGCTTGCACCACACATTGCCCCTGCTATGCTGCCAATCATAGTAACAACACAACTACTAACTATTACACTCCTACAAGTGTGACAATTCAGACTATTCCAGCCCCCCAAAGCTAGAAGAATGGCTTGGGCGGCAGATAATAGTAATTTTTAATGTTTAATAAAATGATAACTGTTTTTGTGGCCATCTCTAAATTAACCAGACACCGCCACCTTGTGGCAGACTGTCACAAGTGCCGGTGTTGACAATGAAGTGCCGGTGCCGAGCACCGGATACCACCAGATCAAATTAAGCGCTGGTCCTGGCAAAGGGAGAAATATCTACTGAGGGATCAGAGGAAAGGTAAATAAAACCAAGTGGGATCGCCTAACAGGTGCAAACTGTGAGATGGTATTTTTCTGTCCCAACCATTTGGTCCTTCTGCAAGTGTCTGCAGTCAATTGTCCGTAAATCACTCTGTTGTTGGGGTTTGTGTATTGCTTCCAGACGGCAACACAAAGTGGGCTCATTTGCGTATAGGAACGGCCATCCTGGCTGGATGACTGTGGAGGGGCAGTACCCAGCCTCACTTACATTACAAAGGGCTTTGCCTCCTGCAGAGACAACGGTATCTGATACCAGGACTGCCCTGCCTTTTTTAACTCCTAGACAGTCTATAACATTGACAGGGGAAGGGGGAGAACTTTCCAGAACCAGATGTGAGGCAGGACAGGGAGTCACCCCACACAAACACTGGCACCACACCAGGCATAAATATTGGACCTCCGGAGCCACACATCAGAACCCTCCTGGACCTGTGGAAGTTACGGACGAAGGACTGACCTGCTGATGATAGAAGGACTGCACTGCTGTCAGAAAAGAAAGATTGGGGCTGCTTCCCTACATCCCAGGATCTCCAGCGTGAGTCCAAGGGTCAGTTGGCTGATCTCCTGTGTGAGCTACATGGCTACAACAAGCTTCAGAGGCCCTCCTGCAACTGCCCAGCTTACTTTCTTCAATTGAACTTGCCTGTGCCTGCAAATGGACCTTCCTGAGCCCTGCAGGCCTCTGCTGGAGTGAGTCCTATTCCCCAATAGATGCCTTGCCACGTCATGGACCTGTGGCTGGTATCATGGTATTATCCTCCTATAGATAAGGATCCTGAACATCCTGAAGTTTGGGCTCCTCGCAACCTCAAACAGGCCTGCTCGCGCCAAGACTCTGCCGCCCATGATGACCAGCAATGCGCATCTCCGGTGAGACCATCTCTTCGCATCAACAGGGACCCCCAGCGATGACCAGCAACACAAGACCTGCACTTCACACAACAGCAATGATAAACCACAAAGACTGCCAAAACAAAGCTACAGCAACGACGGTCCACAATGCATTGTACTTTTAGGCTCTATTATTTACTTCAATCTCTGAAATTGAATATATCTGGCTCTACCGTTTGTTTTTTGTTTTTCAGGATTCATTTTATTTATTAAACATTAGTCTATTCTAAATCGGTTTGGGATTGGGATTTTTCTTGTGGTATATTTTCACTGTATTACTTTTTATGTGCTGCATAAATACGTACTGTTATAGAGTAAACAAAGGTCCAAAGCTCATTTCAATAACATGAAAAATGATAAACACAGACTTTAAATAAGAACTGCGTCTTGTTTTGACTCCAATATCCAGCCGGACAAGGAGATGTTTATTACAAAGGATTTTTGAATTGTATACAAATTTTAGAAGTGGGACAACCCACAAATGACTGGGCACAAGCCTGTACCGAGACCAAAGGGAAGGAACAGTAAAAAGGAAAAATAACAGGGAAAAATAACAGGCAAACAGTTTGGAGAAAAAGGTGGGTTACAGTGCATTCAATTATGTGAGCTCTAACCAACAGTAACTACCCCACATATCATAAACATAAAGGGAGGCAGTTCTGTGCAAACAGTCGACGTAACGTTTCAATCCCTATCTCCAAAATAAGGTTGGGATCATCTTCAGGACTACAATATATAATTTTGCCTGTGTGATTATATCAGCCCTAGCAGTCCGCAAGGTTGCGGTCACAATGTGCAGGGTTCAGCAAGGGAGGCTTCGGGGAATCTGGGGCGCCAGGCTGAAAGCTTGGGGCCGCCTCCCAATGACCCGAAAAATAACGGGTGGGTCCAGACCGAAGATCAAAGTGTGGCCTGCGCACGGATGCAATTGAAGCTTCGTTTAGAAAATGGTAGGACACGCCAAATGAAGCGAGCCTGAGCCGTGCACATCGTAATATAAATGATTTAGGCTACAAATGGGTCCCGTCTGGAGAGCATGATAGCTAGTGTCTCCACACTAGCTATCATGCTCTCCAGACGGGACCCATTTGTGGGATGGGATTCTTGCCCTTAATATGTTAACAGATTTTTTTCCCCACAAAGTAGACTTCGGTACATTTTGATATTAACTAAGTGTTTTTTTTTCTTTTTTTTTTTTTATATTATCCTCATTTGCGAGTATAGCTCCAATCTATCAAAACAAGAGAATGCCACAGGGCTGGAAATCAGGCTGTGCTGCTGTACTGTCTCAGCGTCTTGACCACACACTAATCTGATAACTTCACGCGATTACTGTAATATGTGCCCTCTTCTTCTTCTTATACTTCTCCTCACTACCGCTTTCCTAGTAGCACCTTCCTCTTCCCCATCACCCTCCTCCGCCTCAGTTTCCCAACATTGCCTTCACTCGAGTTAAGTTTGTTATTAGTTGCTTCAAAATCATTTATCCTCCTAATCTGTCTAAAGCTTCAGCAAAACAATTCAAGCATAACACCATTGAACATTTTCCTGATGCCCTCTTTGTTGACCAATTCTACAATGTTCGTTATTGGAGGCTCAAAAACGACTTCATTTGTTTCAATCACGACATTCCCTTTCTGGTTTACCAGCTTCCATAACTCCCTCAACATCACCTCATCCTCTTCTCTCCCACGTGGGCAACAGCTAAAATGTTCCCCTTCTACTTGCTTTAACGGCTCCCTCACTATCTCACTTTATAACAATGGCACTGTCATGATCCAAACTAATGACACCTGTCTCTCTCTCTTTGATCACCTCTTCCCTTCCCTACTTCCCACCCCTGCAACTGGGATCTTCCCTGATTCTTCATCTAGCTCCACCTGTTTCTCCATATCTCCTCCCTGCCCCCTATCCTCCAATAGGTCACTTCCCCTGGAGGCACATCCTGACCCTCTCCCCCCCCTTCCCGTTTTCCCTCCTCTCTCATTCTCCCCCCTCCCATTGTACACCCCCCTCAACACATCAGCCATATCCTCCAATAGGCCACTTGCCCAGGAGGCACTGCCTGACCCTCTTTCGCCCCCTTCCGCTGTTCCCTCCTCTCCCGTTCTTCTCCCCTCCCATTGTGCACCCCCCTCAACTCGTCAGCCATACCTCAAGCTAATGCTCTCTTCTTCCACGCTGCACCATCCCGGTATTCCAATTTTACCTCCTCCCACCGATCCCTGCCTACGACTCCCCTATTTTTTCAACCTGGTCCCCAAGCGAACTTTCCTTACATTCCCCCTACTTCCTCCTTTTCTCTTCCTCCCTATCCGCTCCCCCTCGCCTTGTTCCCTGAATTCTTCTTATACCTCCTGCATCTCTTTTTATTTTCCCATTCCTTCAGTTATGCTGCTCAACTCCCTTTCCCCCGGGTAACCCCTTCCCTTTCCCTCCCTCGGACCTAGCAGAACCATTTCCTTTCCTCAACTACCCTGTAACCCAACCCTCCTCCCTCTACCTGTCACCCCCCCCCCACATCCACCTCTCCTAGCTTTCGGGACCTTTCCAACCCCCTCCCCAAACCATTTCTTCCACTCTTCACCCTCCTATTCCTCCAGTAATGCTGCTCAACCCCCTATTCCTGCTCGGTTATCCCTTCCCTTTCCCTCCCTTGGACCTAGTGGAACCATTTTCTTTCTCCAACCACCCCATACCCCAACCCCCTCACTCTGCCTAGTGCCTGTCCCCTCACATCCACCTCTCCTAGCTCACTGGACACTTCCTACCCCCTCCCCTCTCTTCTATCTAAACTTCTGACCATTCTATGACTCCCCTCTTTCCTCTCCATGTTTCCTGCCCACCCTCCTCGTTCCTCACCTGTTTCCTATTAAATACAACCTAAATTCTTATCCCTCTTTGCAACATCAGCAAAGAGAATTCTCTCTTCACCTCTGATGCATCACCACCCGCTCTCAACCACCATCTCCCTCCACCGGTTAACCTTGTACACCAACACAGGTGTCCTTCTCCACCTGTTAACCTTGTACCCCAAAACCCCCAAAACCCCCTCCTCTCCTGTCCCTGCCCTACCTCGATAATTACACTCCCTCCTGTATCCATCGAGCAACCTAACATGCCGTGCTCAACCTTACTCTCTCTGGAAAATAAGCTAGGATCAATCATCACCTCCATCTCCCAGCTTGAAGCTACCACCTCACTCTTATGCACTAAGATTTCCACCTTTCCAAAAACCCCAATTCCCTTGGCAAATACTCACTTCCCCAAACACATGAGAAGCACCTTGCCTCCACGCCACCAAAAAAGCCAATCATAATCTGTCTTCTGCAGACATCGCCAGCCTATTGACTAGTAACAAGTCCTCGAGAGCCACCTCACCTCCTCTTTCCTCTCGAAGTAAGTCTACTATCTTCACTATTCTGACCATCTCTACTGTCAGAAGTAATCATCTGCCTTATTCCTCCTGGGCACCCTCTTATAAGTACAATATCCCTATCACCCCTCATAGCCCTATCACCACCGTCACCAAAACAGTCTCATCAGAGTTGCGCTGTCTGCTCCACAACTGCAGATCTGCAATGAAACACAAGCTGGAAATCTCTGACACCATCACCCTTCACAATCTCGACATGCTCTTCCTCACAAAGACCTGGTTCAATGACATCTCTGATTCTATGTTTGATCTTCTGCTACCCACTGACTACTCTATCCTTAGAAATGACAGAACAGACAAGGTTGGGGGAGGTGTTGCAATCATCTTTAGGAACTCCCTTCAACTGAAGGCTTTTCCTAACAGCTACTCCCGTACTTCCGAATGCCTATCTCTTGAGCTTCAAATCCAACACTGCTCACCCCTCAGATTTCATGCCATTTACCACCCGCCTGGTGGCTGCTCTTCTTCTATTTTGGAGGAACTCACCAACTTCATCAGAGACCAATACTTGCAAAGTGACAGACAGATCTTCCTGGGAGACTTCAATCTCCACTGGGGCGCGGTGGAGGATCCCTCTGCTAGTAGGCTGGCCACCTTTCTCTTAGCAAACAACCTTATCCAACACTGCACTGAAACAACACACTCGAAGGGCTTAATTCTGGACCTTGTTATATCTAGAGCAGACATGTTTACTATTGCTATCCCTATTCATGTAGACTGGTCTAACCACTTCCTCATCCCCTTCTCTCTACACCTATCACACTCTATAACTCTTGGAGAACCTAAAAGGTTTACTACCTGATTCTGTAACAACAAAAACATTGACCTTGATACTCTCTGTGATTCTGCTATGATATCACTTCCAAGGCTAAACCCGAACTTGGACTTCAATGATCTCATCTTCCAATGCCTCTCAGTCCTTGCAGTCAAAATTGATAATGTCGCTCCTCTTCAAAGCAAAAGGAAAAGACCTATAACCTCAGTACCTTGGTTCAACAAATCCCTTTATGGAGAAATGAAGAACCTGAGAATGCTGGAGAAACAATGGAGACAAGCTCCATCCACCACTAATCTTGCGACGCTACGTTCAGCAAGATCCAAGTACCACAAACACATCTTCCTTGAAAAAGCATCAAACTTTAAAACCCTCCTCGACTCAGCAGAAAACAGACCCAAAAAACGTTTCGATCTCGTCAAAAATCCTAACTGCTCTCCCCCAACCCTCAAGCCGGAGGATTCTCCAAAGAAAGCAGCGGGAGTCACTATATTCTTTGATGAAAAAGTGAAATAATTGGTGGATCAGGTCATTCATCCTACCCCCCCCCCCCTAGAGGAGTGCAAATCTTTAGTCATTTGGCAGAACTGTGATGCCATCTCTGAAGATGTCCTCCTCAAATGCATCCTCGAAACAAAGCCTTCCAACCATTCTCTTGACCCCATCCCTAGTGACATTGCCATTGACTTCTACACCCATACTCTTTCCTATTGGACCAGTCAGGTTAACCTCTCCCTCAGTCACGTCTACCTCCCTATTACCTTTAAAACAGGACAAGTTACCGCTCTTCTTAAAAAACCCACCGCTAATGCGAACGACCTTAACAACTTCCACCCCATCACTAACCTCCCTTTTCTTGCAAAAATCACAGAAAGATGTGTAGCGAAAAAACGTTCCCATCATATTAAGGACAATGATCTTCATGACAACTTTCAGTCTGGTTTCATTCAAAACTGCAGCACTGAAACAACCCTGCTGCAAGTGATTGATGACCCGCTGCGCATACTCAATTTAGGAGAGTCTTGACTTTTGATTCTTCTAGACCTTTCGCAGCCTTTGACACTGTCAAGCACAACACTCTCCTTAACACTCTTCAACAGAGAATGGGTTTGGAAGGCACAGTGCTTAAATGGCAGGCGCGGCTGGTCCATTTGGGCGAAAGGGCCCTGCCCTGCCCCCTTTTTCCCCATAGGAACAGTGTCTGTCAGGCTGAACAAAAGTCAGCCTGACAGACACTATTCACTCTCAGTTTAAGCAGCCAGGAGACAAACATGCGCATTTAGGACAGGCTCCTGGCTGCCTGAACTGAACTTTGCTGGGCTGAGAAAGTTACAGCTCCGTTGGGCGTGACTTTCTCAGCTCAGCAAACGTTAGTGAGGCCCTCCCCTCAGTGGCGAGGGATAGCGTCACTGATTGCCTCGCACCTGGGTGCTTCAGTTTTAAGCCCTGAAGCGCCCAGGGTCGAGTGTCAATCAGGGACACTTCATCACAGAGTGGTTTGGGGTCAGTAGTCTCCCTGACCCCATCCCACTCTGTGATGACGAAAGGGCTGCTGTCTTCCCTCATTGGCTGACCATAGGTCAGCCAATGAGGGAAGGCAGCAGTCCCAAGCCTCCTCAACCTCCGAGGCAGAGCAGAGCTGGCTGAAGGTAAGTGTGGTTTAAGTTCTTTTTACATTGTCTGGTGCGGGCGTGCATGTATGAATGTTTGGGAAAGAGTGTTGTGGATGAATGTGTTTGATTGTGTGTGTGTGCCTGGTTGTGAGAGTTATGAGTACGTGAGCGTGTGTGTGTGTCCCGTCCGCCCCCCTCCCCCCAAAACTTACCGGCCTCCACTGTTAAATGGTTTGCCTCTTTTCTCTCTGACAGATCTCAAATGATCAAAATAGCGAACAGTCTCTCACCTCCATTGGCGGTAGGTCAAGGCGTCCCTCAAGGCCCTATCCTTGCACCCACTTTGTTCAATCTCTATCTGGAATCATTGGGAAATCTCCTTAATAAATCTGGGATCCTCTACCATCTCTATGCGGATGACACCCAAATCTACCTTAAGGCGTCCTCCACGTACGATATATTGTCCCTCAACTCTACTCTCCACTCGATCTAAAACTGGATGTTAACTCATCAACTCATTCTAAATCCCTTCAAAACCGAATTTCTCCTCCTCTCAACCTCACTCTCTCCTCCTCCTGTTTAATCTTGGATGGATCAGCTGAATCTACTTATCAGTAAACCTATTGTTGTCGACAGCGCAAAATCCCTTGGTGTCGTACTCGACATAAGGCTCACTCTTCTCTCCCACATTAATTCCATTGTAAAGAATGCTCGATACCAACTGCGCCTTCTGTGGGGGATTCGACAATTCTTCCCGGAGCAAGACCAAAAACCCTGGTCCAATCGCTGGTTCTCTCCAGACTGGACAATTGCAATTCTCTTCTTACTGGCCTCCCCACATCCCATCTTTCCCCTCTTTAATCCGTTCTCCATTCAGCGGCTCGTTTTATTTTTGGGGCCAAAAGAAGTGACCACATCACACCCTTGTTGTCTTCCCTCCAATGACTTCCGATCGAGGCAAGATCAATCTACAAAACAGCCTGTATAAACCACAAAGCCTTGCACACTTTGTCTCCTCGCTACCTGGCGCATAAACTGAAAATCTCTGGAGGCTCTAGACCGTCTCGTAATGCAGAAAAACTACTGCTTGAGCCCCCCACTTTTAACAGGGAAAGATTGATGGCTCAATCCTTCTCAGGCAATGCAGTGAGAATCAGGAACTCGCTTCCGCCACAGCTCCGCACCACAACCTCTACCCAGACCTTCAAAACGGATCTCAAATCTCGTCTCTTTCAGAGACACTTCCAGAACTGATACACGCCCTTTCAAATCCCCCAAGGAAGTTCTTTCACTTTTGTAAATTTGTATTCTTTGCCTGTACAAGTGTCATCTTAGTGTGTTTGTGAGTGACTGTCTGCTATTGCTGTATTATTCCTCTTCCTGTATCTCGTTTCCTTCTGTAAAATGTACTTTTGTAACATTCTCCTAATGTAACATAACTGGTCCTATTGTAAAGCACTCTGACACCTTTGGGTAAAATCAGCGCCATATAAAAATGCATAAATAAATAATGAATAAATAAATCATTCAACACTGTTTTTCTTCTCACATGACTGCCATGAAAGGCATGGCAGTTTGCAAACAGAAAAAACGCATCAATGTCCTCACACACAGGAGATCACTTAGCCCATCAGTGGCATCTTTTTTGGTTTGTGTTCCTCTAAGCAGTACTTGAAATTGAGGTACAGAAGTGCAGGTACTCTCTAACTATAAGTATTAGATCTATTTTGAGAACTGCACATACTGTCCCTTTAAATTGAAAGAAATGCCGGTTGTCAATACCCGATTGAACAAGCCCATTTAAATCACTGACTGCACAGGAAACAATTAATCCATATAAAGTAACAAAGAAATATGCATATTCTCCACTTGAAATGTATCAAAGAATAGCACAGTTACAGAAAGATGTAAATTGTATATTGATACTTGTATAGCGCACTACTCACCCGCAAGGGTCTCAAGGCGCTTGTACGAATACCGCTGTGGAACCCATCCTGGCTTTCCCTGTGAGGTGTCCAGGCCAGGCATCCTTAGCGTTGTGGGGGCCGTTGTGGAGATTAAGCAAGCTATTGCCCAAAGTCGCAGAGTGGGACTCCATGATTGGAATAGGCACCGAGACGAGAATTATCAGGTCCGTGGTATTTTTTTGAGCTCAAGACCCGCCGAGGCGGGGAATTGAACCCTGGTCCCGGTCTAGACCTCTGCATCAGGGTCTGCCGCTCTAACCATGGTGACCGTCAACGTTTGTACTCCCAGCTATTGAAGCTGGAACAAAGTGACAAAAGTTACAATGCAAAAAAACCCGACTGGATGTTTTCATGTTTTCCTCCGCTCACTGGATGTTTTCATATTTTCCACCGCTCACTGCCAAAAACATGTTGGGTGGACTTTCACTTTAAATATAAGAAAAGGCATGCCAGGTGAAATAATTTTGCTGCAGATTATGCTGCATTTGTCCAGTTTAATCAGAATTTTGGGTCACATAATTTAGTCAACCCAAACCTCGCCACATATTTTTTCCTCTGTTGCCAGAGCATTTTTGTGGCCCTGGTGACAGGTTTCAAATAATGTTTGTTAATGCGTAGCAAGACAGAATTTAGCCAGAGTGTAAATTAAAAAAACTGGGCAACGCTTTTCTTTGCAGGTGTATACGAAAAAAAGATTTAACTTTAGGATTTGTATCTCTGGTAATGATCCTATGGATATCTCTAAATCTTGTAGGTTTACCTAAAAATGTGAGAAATTGATGGCGAGATTTCCCATAAAATGATTACTTCAGATTTTACCGCTGGTGAAACACTGAAGCGTATATGTTTGGGAATTAACTTTCTTAGTTAAAATGTTGCACAGCAAGGATTAGATGGATAAACAAACCGGAAGCAGTGTTTTATTCCGAGCACGCAGGAGCTATGAAAAGATCACTGTAAACGCCTCTCTTCCCACGCAGCACAACTCGAACGTTCTGCCTCACCGCCTGGCAGGTGACAAGAATTGTGTATTTTAGTCAATGGCCCTCTAAAAACGTGGCATACAGCTGCGTGGTTGAAATTGATTGATACGGCCAAAGTAAGACAGGCGCTGTCTGGTTTGTAACGGACAAATTCATTGGATGCGGATAACATTGTCGATGCGTCAATGCTAGATCTGTCCAGTGAATCAGAGGAAGTCGATACAGCCGTAATTGCGAAATGCCTACATAGGCTTTCCGTACTTGGTGCACAGACATTTGCTTTGAGCAGTAGCCTGTTTTGGAGATGGCAGTCAAGTGAATGAGAATAAACAGGCAGATGATGGACCTGCGTAACGCCAGCGAGGGGTTTAAAACATCGATATTTTGATAGCCTCGTTCTGGGACTTAGATGTGAGAAGAGTGAGGTTTCAAGCAAAAAAAATGTAGTGTTATCTTAGGTATACTTATGGTTGATTATGATATGCATGCAATTAATGCTGCGTACCTGCAGCAATCTTCTTTTCTTGTAAAGAAAATGTTGGTTAGCAAAAGTTTGCTAAAAAAATCTCTCACGATGCATAAACAATTGTAAAAAGTTCATACCCACACAAAGTGGTTAATGATTTATACGAATGTAACCTTAAATAAATCCGTGTTAAAGACCTGACTGTCTCTTTCACTTTTTTTCCTATTTTCTCTTTCTCTTTCTCTCTCTGAAGGCTTTTGATCGCATTCGCCACTGAAGCTATTATAATTTTCCAGTGTTGCATAAAATATTGAGGTAATTGAAATCGATCAAAGTGCTTATTGGAACCTTAAGAAAAACTTTGTTTTTACATATTCTATTTCACAATTTGAATATTTACAATCTGCTATAACTAACCTGGCTGAAGAGGGGTGAAACCCCGAAACCGGTCCTAGGCTGCTTCATTCCAGTCCAGGGAGGACCTGGCTTGGCAGTTCGGGCTGGACTGTTCCCATTGGGCGCGGGGTCAAGACTGATTTGCATACGGCTGGGTCCAAACTGGAATGGCATGGTGAGGAAAAAAACGATGGATCTAGGCCCAGATCTCTGTACTGGGGTGACTGTATGACATTGTTCTGCATTCTGTCAATCGATAGTTCTTTTTGCACCATAGAGATGGCAACGTCTGGCAAATTGAGTAAACAAACCCAGAGAAAGCATATCCTCAGAAGACACTCACCGGCAGGTGGTAGAAGATTTCTGTATCCAACAGAAGAGAGGGGGGGACCAGGAGCCAATCATGGTGCAGTGCCTGTGCTCCTAACGTGAAATATCTAAGTCAAAACAGAGAGCACTGTTCCAAGAAGAGGGGTGCTAGTAGTCACCCACTCGATGTGGAGGCATAAAAAGAAAAGATAGGGGCTAACAGATATAGATAGTCCTAGGCTTTTTGGGGCCCACATGTGGGAGGAAAGAGCATGCCTTGTCTCCTAATGCCCTCACACATCCCTAGGGATGTCATGCTTCATCATTGGGCGTTTTGTTCCTCTTCGGCCGGCGCTGCAATGCCCTACGGGTCCCCCTAAGGGTCACTTTGGCGGAGATCTTTTGAGACAAAACGCCGTATGGTGCATGCGGGTATGTGGTGTTGGTCTTCTAAGTGGGTGAAGTGGTGTGTGCAGAGTGAGTCTAAAAATGCCTAAGGGTTGTCCGAATAGAATTATTTTAATAAAGAAGGGCACCCTTGGCAGGTTAAAAAACCTGTAGGTCTGGTGTTACCTATGGAGGCTCAATGTGCTCTAGGCAACTCAAGAGGTTGACATCTTTCATGCCTGTGTGGTCTACTTAAATCCGTGGTGCTTCTTCAGGACCAAAACAGCTAATTTAAGTGCAGTGTTGTGCAAGTGATAGTACGTGGAGAACAGGGTCACTGCCCTGAGTGGGTAGCCAGGCGTGCACGGTCACACTAAATCATGCAGTCTAACTGCTACTGCTTAGTTAGATCTTGGTGGCTCCTGGATACCACCTAAACATGAGTGGACAGTTGCTGTATATGCATTGGATGCAGGCAGGAGTCCGGCTGGGGTAGGTGCACAAGAGGCAGCACCCGAGCAAAACTCCCGGCAAGGTGCGGGCGCTCGACTCTAACTAGCCTATGGAGCAACTCTCCACTCATGTTTAGGTGGTATCCAGGAGCGACCAAGATCTAACTAAGCAGTAGCAGTTAGACTGCATGGTTCAGTGTGACCATACATGCCCGGACACCCACTCAGGGCAGTGACCCTGTTCCCCACGTACTATCACTTGCACACACTGCACTTAAATTTGCTGTTTTGGCCCTGAAGAAGCGCCACAGATCTAGGTAGACCACACAGGCATGAAACATGTCGACCTCGTGAGTTAGGTAGAGCAAATTGAGCCTCCATAAGTAACACCAGACCTACGTGTTTTTTAACCTGCCAGGGGTGCATTTCATTATTAAAATTATTCTACTCGGACAACCCTTCGGCATTTTAAGACTCATTCTGCACACACCACTTCACCCACTTAGAGGACCCACACCAAATGCACCATACGGTGTTTTATCTCAAAAGATCTCTGCTAAAGTGACCCTTCAGGGGACTCATAGGGCGTTGCAGTGCCGGCCCGACAAGGAGCAAAACACCCAATGATGAAGCGTGACATCCCTTCAGATGTGTGAGGGCATTAGGAGACAAGGCATGCTCTTCCCTCTCAAATGTGGGCCTCAAAAAGCCTAGGACTATCTATATCTGTTACCCCCCTTCATTTCTTTTCCTGCCTCCACATCGAGTGGGTGACTACTAGGACCCCTCTTCTTGGAACAGTGCCCTCTGTTTTGACTTAGCTGGAAGATGTCTACCATGGTTCTTGCTATATAACATTTGTTCATTCTGCAATGATTCAAAGAGCTATAGAACAAGATGGGATAGTGCTAACCAAAAAAAGGAAAGAACATCTTTTAGTAAAGCTACATTTAAGAACACCATCCAATAAAGTACTATAATAAAATTATAAGTAGAATAATAAACGTATGTGATAATCCAAGTTCTCAAGATGGTTGATAGCCTGTTCTCCACCCACACAACAGAAGACCACCCACGCAAATTTTTATTTTATCACCACAGCGGGATGAATATTCTGATGATGAAAAAGCTGTTCCTACCAGCCCAGTGGGAGTCTTTCAACAGACCCTAATGCTGAGCAGGTACCATTTCTTTTCTTCCCCGTTGGCGTCCACTCAGTTTGTTTTTCATAAACTCAAAGTGGTGGTTTGTTCATGAAAATCAAAAACTGTATTGGTTCCACCTCGCAAGTGGCTATTATTTTCTTGGCCTGGGACTGTCATGGTTGACCAGGCAGGGAAAGATATCGGCAGCATTGCCCAAAATATACTAGGCTTTCTGATGCATACAAGTTGGTGACTATGTAGCCGAGTGGACACGAAAATTGATTGGCCTTTACAGGGCTGGAGATGCTTTAATAATGATTATTTGGGAGTTTTCCCACCTCTAAACGATGTAAGGTATTAGAGGCTGGCGTGGGAGGACAAGTGCTAAGCAGTATCGGTCGGTGCTGGGAGTGCTGCTGGGCGGTGACGTAGGGCAGGGGAGGGGCAGGGTGAGGGGTAGTAAACTATGGAATACGGCCAAATACAGGTAAGTAAACATAAATAAATAAAACACATTTAGTTGCGCGCCCTACATCGCCAAATGTGATGCAGTTCGTGCAACAAAATTTGTTTTACTTAATTATATGTTTACTTATCTGTATTTGACCGTATTCTGTACTTTACTACCCCTAAACCTGCCCATCCCCCGACCCTACGTCACCGCCCGGCAGCACTCCCACCACTGACCGCTACTGCTGCTAATGTACATTGGTTCTTCCATTCTGCCAACCTTTCAATGACTAGAAAGCACAAAAAAATAGCCCTGGGTCTCAATTCTGAATAAGAGAGTGCTGAGTGTCCCTTTTACAGGACCGTCCTGTAAAAGGGACACTCAGCACTCTCTTATTCTGAATTTAGACCCAGGGCTACTTTTTTTCCCTCACCCACTCAAAGGTGGAATGCTTCATCATTGGGTAACCTGCTCGCATGGCGAACCTGCTCGCAATGCATACTACAACCCCCTCTCTGAGCGGGAGGAGCTCAGGGATGTTTTATTTGTGAGAAATTAGAAGTTTCTTAAAACCTGTAGATGAGCAGGGTATTGTAAAGGGAAGAAGAGAGAAAGTGTATGTGAGCTAAAACGTACTCTAAGGTATGCAAAATAGCAGATCCAATAACCCTCTGTCATAGCTTTATTTTTTAATCCTGAACTCTGGGTGACCCAATAGAGCTTTTTGGCATACCTTAGAGGTCTTCAAACTTTTTTACTCTGAGCCCCCCCCCTAAACACAATGTTTTGAGGTCGGGCCCCCCTCCAAAACGTTATGGCAAGGATTGGCGAGCGGGAGGGACATGGCTTCATGCAGGGAGCGGGGCTTATAAGATCATTTCAGGAATACCTTTTCTATAGCTTATTTACTGCACCAAATATGAGACTTATAAAACAGCAAATGCATCAAACAAAAACAGATATCCCAAACAAACTGCTACCCATAATTGAGGTGTTGTGAGCCCCTCACACTCTTTGACCCCAATGCAACTATATCTGCTGCACTAAAGATAACTGCAGCCCGGAGTAGCAGGCTATCTCCTCTGCCTCTTTTACCTCTTCCTCACAATGATGGATCATCACCTCTGTCCTAATGCTTGAAAGGACAATAAGCTCTGATACCCCTTTTTTTAATGGTGGACAGTCATAACTGTAATGCAGTGGGCTCCCAAATCCCTGGGCCCAAGTCCTGCTGCATCTGCTCCTTTATGATAACCAGCAGTGGCCATTTACACACTTGGCAGCAGTACCAGCTTCACTAATGAATGTCCCTTTTAAAAAAACAAAAACACATACTGTCCCCTTCTTTGGGGTACCTCTCTGGAGAAGCTGTCTCTGGCCATTTGTAAAAATAAAAATGAGTCCACATACAGTGCTCCCTATTCTGGGCCTTCTCTTTGACAATATCTATGAATCTCGCTCCTTTCCTCTGTCTCCTAGACCACTACTGTGAGGCCCCAAGGGTCGAGAGGATTAGGGCTCTGCAACTGAATGCAACCCTGATGGCCTTCCACCTGCCACCCCATGGACTCAGCTTTCCCAAAAAAACTGCCCCTGAATGGTTAATACTGACTTTGCGATGCCTCTGCCTGAATTCGAAGTGTGTGGTGGTAGTGCAGAAAGTTAAAAAATAAACCATGGAATTATGAGTTTCTGCAGCAGCAGCATTTTCCACATAATTATCAGTTTACTGCATTTGCTACATAATCTGCATATTTCAACAAAAAACCTTGATTCTAGCTCAAACGGAACAAAAGTTATTTAAAGCGTGACAAAGTATTCCGAAGCAGTGGAAATCCCTTAGCAAAGATTGACTGGTAATCTTGTAGTTGCTTACTGCTGTATTTGGGTGCTCCACTGGTGCTAATGAGGTAAAATATTTCCCCTCACAGTGTTACAATGAGTTAAAATGACAAAATAATGAAGTCATGCTAACCACAAAATGTGGTGCATTGTGCCGCATAATTTACCTTTTCTTGCTGCATAATTTAGTCAAACCTGCCGCATAATTTTGTCTACATATTCACAGTGCTGTCTGCTACACGCTGGGACCTCATAGCACTATAAACAGGGCCATTGGAATTATGCGGCAGGAGATGGCCAAATTATGCAGCATGGTTGACTAAATTCTGCAGCAAGCAAAGGTGAATTATGCTGCATATTTTGTGATAGCATTACTGCACTATTTTGCTATTTTTACACTTGTTAATATTGTCCTGGCCTTTATTGCCCCTTATAAGTACCACATTAACACCCACATACAGCAATAAGCAACAGAAAGGTGACCAGTCAACCTTTAGAAAGGGCCTTCCATTGTGAGGTAACATGTGTTGCTGCATTTTTTAATCTGCAAATTATGCAGCAGACGATGGATTATGTGGCAAATGCAGGAAAACCATAACTATGTGCTGTGAGTGCAGGGTGAGTGTGAAAGTGAAGGGTGAGAATGAGGAGTGAGTTGTCTGAATGCAGGGTGAATTTCCAGACACATGAAGTTCATCAGCATGTCATTGATGGGGTGTAGGGTTTCAGATATAAGTTAAACTATTGCTTTTATGGAATTAATCAGGGAATCGAGGGTGAAGGAAATAAATAATGTACTGATCCTGCAACAAACTTCCAGTCTTATGTTTAGGGTTGCCAGCTAATTATTTTGATGTTGCAGATGGTACAGAAATAAACAGTCACCTAAAGCCCTATTTTCAGCACTTATCTGTGAATACTTCGAAAAGCAAATATAATGCACTTTTAAATGTGTTCTAGGGCTGCCTGGATGTTTCATGACTGAAAATAAAAGGAACAGACAGAAAGTCAAATTACAAATGAATATATACTTTTTATTTAAGACCCTATTTAGTGTCAAAGCAAGGTATTTGCAGGCTCTTTAAACATATATGGCTGGCATGTTTTCTATTGGTAACCCATCTTTATGTTCCTTTTCATGAAATGCATTTTTTACACTACAGGAGTAAATTTAAAATACAAATGTAAGGAATAGGCAGAGTCGGGGCCCAGGGGGTAAAAGAAAAAAACTAAGCCTTTGTAACCAGTTTCCAAAGGTATGCAAATGGTCTTTAAAGACCTGTGAAAAAGGTGTGCTGGAGTCTTAATAAGACTCCAGACACTTCCCAGCCAAGACCCCAGCAACACACCCACTGACCTCTGGCCCCACGGCACTCTGAGGGCTTCAGAGTAAATGCAGACAGCCTGGAAATGCAGCAAATAAACATTGCTGCACTTCCAGGCGTCTTCATTTACATGTGCTTGCAGAGGCCTTTGTGCCCCCCTTGGAACCCATCCACACTCCCCCAGAGTGGCGCGCCCTACAGTTTGAAGACCGGTGCCTTAGAGTCAGTTTTAGCTCGCATACATAGGTTCGCAATGCAAGGAGGGTACCCTATAATGAAGCAAGCCACCTTCGGGTGGGTGAGGAAAACTGTCCTGTAAAAGGGACACTCCAGCACTCTCAATTGGGACTAAGGGGCCTTTTTTGTCCTTTCTAGTTGTGATAGAGGGAGTCGTCCCCTGCTGGTCTTAAAACCTCCTCAGGCCCTTTTTGTGTGTTTGAACCTTTCAATGCCTACCTTCTTTCAGGTATTCCTTTAATATTGCTGTGTTTACATTTGGAAACTTTTAATGCGTTTTTCATGCAGGTCTAAATTGCTGTGTTGGACTGTCCTAAATACGGGGTTAAGTTCAGCAATTTAAAAATTGAGAAATACAAGCAGAAAATGTACTGCTCTCAGCTCAGCGTCGGTGGCTGCAACCCAAATATCAGGCGCGCATTTCTAAAGTTTAGATTCAATCAGACAGAAATTCTTGAAGTGAGAGGAAGTTGGAGAAATACATCCCCTCTGGAAAGGCGATGTCAGTTGATGAAGCAGTCATCTTTCATATGCTGGCATTCTGCCCTGGTCTAACTGATCTGAGGAAGAGATTTCTTTTACAAATATTTAGTAAAAGCGGCGCGAGCACTTTGAGGGATGCAGTTCAGCTTCGCTTGTTGTGTGGAGTTTCACACATTGTAATGCGGTCAATACGTTTGTTAGAGTATCTACGCAATTATAGATATCTGATGTTATCTGCCCAACTTCACAAATACTATACTCACGAACTTGCAGCATTGCCTTTGTGGCGATTAATGATGTTTTTTTATAATTGAGCGAACAATCACATCTACGCAAAATTTATTGAAACATATTTACTATTTTTTATAATTTTTATTTCATTAAATATTTTTGTTGTAAATACTGAAAACTGATTTAATTTTAACGTTTTAGTCTGCTGTGAACATTTTCTGCTATTTAGATTATCCACTACTAGTGTACCTTCTACCTTTCCTTGTACCTTTCCTTCTATGATCGGTATTTCACTTAGAAAAATGTGAATCATGTTTACCTACATACATTGTCATTATTGTATTGGCATTGTTAAAAAGGTTTGGTATTAAAACAATACGGACTTTCGATATGACTGGCTTACGTTTATGATAATATTGCTAGATGAAAGGGAAAAAAAAAGATAGCATGCCATATTCAACCTTATGTGTTTTACATTATATTGGCCTCCTTGCAATATCTTTCAGGCCCAATGTATGGACATTGGACATTAACGTTGTTTAGAACATATTCAAATCAAGGGTATCCTAAGTCTGTGCACTTTACTAGCGAATTTCAAGTCTGTGTCCAATCACTAACTTTGTTGTCAGCCTGGTGACAGGGATGTATGACGTTACAACGCATGCTTTTACCACGCATGCCGTTACAACGCAGTTTTTACGACGCATACCATTACAACGCATAGCGCTTTGGGGTGCTGGATAGTGAATAGTTTAATTTACTATTCCAACTCCAGTCCCCGTGGACACTAGGGAAGGTGTTGGATAGTAAATTAAATCTATTCCCTATCCTAGAGCGCCCCCAGCGCAATACGTTGTAATGGTTTGCGTTGTAATGGTTGCATCGTAATGGTAGTGCGTTGTAAAAGTTTCGTTGTAAAGACTGTTCACCGGTGACAGTATCATATGTTTGTTTGGGCAATTGAAAAAAGGGTGAGTTGTAGGGTGAATTGTTTTCCAAATGCATAATGGACAAAGCTACTAATCTCGGTTCATTTGAGAAAGTATTGTGACGCTAAATTAGCAATTTAAAGTAAAAATTGCATTGCATTGCATAGCCATGAATGTTACCATCAGCTGATACCGCAGTCATCTAGGACATTAAAGACCCAACATTGAAGCATCAAACGCCTTTGGGGAAGGGATGAAGTCTATTCATGCTCTGGCTATTCTTTTGGACCACTGTAGGTGAATGGTGGTCTAGACAACTCTATTGTAAGACGAAGTAGGAAGAACCTCTTTGGGGTTTTTAATGTGCAGTGCCACCAAAGAACGCCAACCGCAGGAAACAATATGGAAGAATCCACCCAACCTATGGCTTAGACAGAGCGCTGCAAGGGCATAGCTGTGGGAGAAGTGGGGTAGCTGTTAGAAGAAGACATAAGAGGAGGGTTAGACATCTGTTGTAAGGTCACCCACAGAATGAGTAAGGGAAGAAGAAAGGGACACAGGTCAAAGTAATCAGGAGAAAGTGGATATAACCTGTAGTCGGTGGTGAAGGCCCATGTTTACTCGTGGAGTTCAAGAAAGGAAGGGATTAAGTAAGGATTTTTCAAAGAGGAAGAAACAGACTGTGGGGACTTGGCTCTCTATCCTGAGGCTTATAAGCAACAACAAGCATTTGCAATGCAACCGGTCTCGCCTTTGGGACCTTCTATTTATTTAGCTATGCAGCACTTTAGCCTGGGTGCTGAAACATCTACTGTTCTTTAACATGGAGGGAAAGTAAGCACCAAACTGCCTGACCCGCCAGGTATAGGAACACATGGAGAGAAATATTGCCTTTCAGCAGGAAATGGTATAGTCCAAAGCACCGTTTTTAATATAAAATCAGGGTCTTCGTGGTTATATCACTGAAAATACAAGATTTGAAAAAAATATTATTGTCTACGGGTGCTTGTGGAAGACAATTTCTATGGACTGGCATCAAGAGAATGCTAAAGTGTTTCTGGTATTTTACTGACCTCTGCTGGTCGTTTTCTGTCAAGAAAGTTAAATAGAGGCAGTTGACAGAAAAAAGTCCCTAAGTGGAAGCAGACAAGAACTAGGGCTGATCTCCAGAGCCCACAAAGTACAATCATATATAAGTTTATAATAGGTATATACTAAAGTATATACAAGAGGTCTTGAATGCTCGACCTAAAAAAGTGAAAGAAACTTGGAAGACACTACAGCTGGTATAGAAAGTTAAGGAGTGAGTGCAGCTGTATTCAAATACATTAGGAGTTACTCACCAAAAGAATATCTATGAGGAGGGGACATGCCTCCAGTAATATCTGGAGGCCACCAAAGAAAGGAGTAGGTATACAAAACAACTAAGGATACCACTGCATATTCCATTAGAATTCACACTTTAAAAAGAGTGACACATTGCAAGAAGATACATTGGTAACATACATTTTGCAGGTTAAGCCGTTTATTTATGATTCTAATAAAGCTCTTATAACAAAAAACGTCCTGAACACACACCTGTGCCATCCCTGCCACTTTTCATAGATTTTTAGAGTTCCGCTCTTCCTCTGTTTTGGAGATAGATTGTCGGACACCTGCTTCGAAGGATCCTCCGAGTGCCAATTAGTGATCCTCAGGGTCACCTTTTAGTGAATTGTGAGAGTGGTAATCCTAAATTGATCTCCCCACCCTGTGGTCTCAAGAGAATAGATCTCCCTTAACTGGTTCTGCACAAGCCCTGACAGGACATACATACCATCTAATGCTTTGTCTCTCCATTATAAAAAGATTCTGATGCTTGGCTTTCAGTGTGCTTACAGTAAGGTGACAAAGGAAACATGTTGTGTACACAGTATGCACCTCTGCTACCTCACCATTTTGTTTATTTGCCCTTGATAGTTCCCCTGCCTTTTAGTTTAGGAGATAACTTGTTGGGCCCCTGCTTCTTAGGCTCCCCAAAGTGCAATGTGATGATCCTCAGAATCACCTTTTAGTGAATCATTAGAGGGAAATCCTAAATTGATGTTCCCACCCTATAGTCTCAAGGAATAGTGATCGGTTGAATTCCTCTGAAAAAATTATGCAGGGGTTCTGCCCAAATAACCTTCCCAAACCTGGGCTAGGTACATCACAAGGATAAGAAAGTAGAAAGAAGGAGAATGTAGAGGGATCAATTTAACGAAAAACTTTTTTACACAAGATATATTTAACTACCTTGCAATGTACAATTATTTGTAAGGCATATCATTTCACAAATTTACAAACACAAATCTACGCATCACAGGACAGGGTGGCACACAAAAGAAAAAATAATAATGGATAAATTATACATATTTACAATATATATATATACACATCATACAAATACATTATATACATTACATAAAAACAAACATAGTGTACCCTATAAAAAGGAAGAAAATTGGACTCAACAGTATTCACTATAACCTTAAAGTGATATAAAACTATAAAGGAAATCCTCTCAGCGCCTACGTTATCAATTCTTTTTACACTAAATTATAAAAGAGAAGGCGCCAGAAATGAAACACAATAATCAATGTAAAGGGACTCCTTAGAATGGTGTTGACGCAGTCGCGGTCGCGTTTCCGCCAAATATTTCTTTAGGCTTCATCAGGACACGGGTACTTAAATATCAAGCCCATGGGTCAGGGGCTCCTGGGTAGGCGAGGCAACCTCCTCACCAGGTGTACACGTCCTGAACAATTAATGAAGAGGGCGTCCACTCCAATGCCCAAAAAATAGCGTATGCCAATTCACACGGGGTAGGAATATATTTCAAACAACTCCTTTAGTGAGCAGTCTCAACGAACTAAACCACGGCACATCCAAGGAACAAAACGCTCGGACCTGCACCCTTCCGCAGCACAAGACCAGGCTGGATGCAGGTTACGGTGCAATGAGCATCTAATGCTTTGCATCTCGAGGAAGGAATTATTCTCATGCTTGACACTCAGGGGGATATGTACAAGGAAGTGGAGGAGAGAGGCGTTAGGCCAGGAAGGCTAACACCTCTCTCCTCCACTTCTGAAACGCAAGGCTGCACCATATTACAAGAATGTGGTGCAGCCTTGCGTTTCAACCTGAGATTGCGCTAGATTTAGCAACTGAGCGCCAACGCAGGCACCCTTGCACCACAGTACAAGTGTGTCTGCGTGCAGGGGAAGATTGTTTATGTGTAGGAAGGAGTCCTTTCCTGCGCATAAACAATCCTAGAAATGCCATTCTGTCACTATATTTTCCCCTGCAACTGCGCCTCATAAACAGTGGGGTGGTAAAAGGATAACATACTTACAGTCTTTCTGAAGTAGACTAGCAGCAGAATGCCAGCTTGATGTCAAATCAACATCCACTGTAAGTGCAGGTTGGGTTGGAGCGGAAGACCAGTGAGAGGGTCATAGACAAATGTGCTTTAATACAGGCTTAGGTTGACACTGCCCCTCTGCCAGATTCTGCCCTAATACAGAAAATTAGCAACATCTGAAACATATCAGCCCTAAGGAGGGAATGCCAAGCAGCAGGTACTCTCTTCATGAAGGACGTATAAGAAAATGCCATAGCCCTGTCTGTAGGCTTCTGAAATTCATTTCCTTCTAACGGTGCTTGAAAGGTTGATTTTTATAAATTCCTGAGGATGAAGAAGACATAAAACCTATGAGGTTGTACTCCTTTGAGAAAGATCCCACGATCTCCTGGGCCTGCTATGATGATATCATCAGCACCACCTGATTATCAGTGCCAATGATACTATCTTCTAGCCCTACGCCTGGTTAAAAATAAGGACAAACTAAGAGGCTTCCCCTTTCCTATGCTACGATTGATCTAGGGAAAATATTGATGCTGCCTACCATGAAGCCCACAGCAATCAGCTTATGCGTTACCTCTCTTCTGAAAAACAACTAACGCTATTGATCCCCAGTGTAAAGTATAGCAGATGGGGCATGCCTCTTTCAACCCTAAACTTTGTCCAGGAACATGGTTGTGGAAAAACATGTGGCTCTATCGCCTAACCCATGTACAAGGGATCAGACTATCTTCTCAGACCAGCAAACTCTGTAGATCTACAAAGAAATTAAAAACGTACATATCTCTAAATGGGGCTCTGTGGCTGAGAACTCGCCTGGGGTGTGTAGTGGAATGGACTGGTGCCCTGGCAAGATGTGGAACTCGAGTTTCCCTCGACGCCATAATGGAGCTTGGTCGCGTGTTCTCTTGGACCTTGCAGATCTTGCATTCATCTTCCTGAGATTCCCAACATTTCTTGTGATACAAGTGAAGAATGCTTACCAGATGTGAGCCACAGAACTCAATCCGTGATTGGCCCAAGAGGTTCTAGAACCAAGATGGCAGAAGGTCAGTGCAGACCCAGCAGTCACTGTATACCAAGTCTTATCAGCCTCATTGTGGCCTAGCTTGAAACATGTGAGTCTATGCATGGCAGACTATACCTACCTGCTGTAACACAAGAACTGCGTAACACAACATGACACATAACATAACATAAAGTAACATAACGTACCATTATATAATGAAACACATTGTTTTTGGGAAAGTGGAAGATATGGGTGGAAGCAGGAAATGAATAAATGCAAAGGCAGGGGGTAAAATTTCAATGTACTTACAAAGTATAAAAGAAGATGGCATGGGAAACCAAAAGTCGTTTAAAAGAGAGTGAGAGAGCTAGAAAGAGAGGGAAAGAGAAAGAAAGGGAGAGAGTTTTAGGGAGAGAGAAAACTTTTTGGCACCCCATCAGTTTTAAAGGGTATAATTCTTCTGTACATATCGCGGATATTGTACATTTCTTCAGTGTCATTTGACCCTGTAAAGGCACTTGAACTGTGACATTTTTGTTTTTTATCGTCACAGAATGTTCAAGTGCCTTACAATATCTTTTAATGTGCAGTTGGTAGTACTTAATCTCTTTAAAATTACGTATTTAGTGTTTAAGAAAATTACATCACTATTCACCTCTAACCGTTTTCCGTCAGTTAAGCAGTAAAATTATTAGATTTCACATTTTGCGTTATTGCCTACGTCACAGCCGTCTCCAATCATCACACAATATAAGGAAACCAAATACGCATCTGCTTGCTCACCTTACAGTAAAATGTTTGCAAAGAGGCAACACCACACCTCTGCCGACGCTGCTGGGGTCGCGAGGAAGCTGGCAAGAAACATCGAAAGCAGCAAACGGACAACAGGCTGGCGGCGCGCTACTGAGGAAAGTAATAATAATTATAAAGCACGCGAGGGAACTAAAAAAAATGGAACAATTAGGAATCTCAGTTAAAAATGCAATTCTAAAATAATGAAAACGTATGTGATAAATAATAAAATTGCCATTTAGGAGAAAATGAAAACATGACGTGGGTTTATTTCAAAGTAGGAGGAGATACCAAATGGACATGGAGGGGGGAGGGGTCCAATAAAAGCTCACAACATCTGCATCACTGTGAGATCTGGAGCCTTATGAAGGCACTCAGGTTTCTACACAGTGAGAAGATATTTCACCGATGTACAAAATATGTATAAGGTAGAGATTTGGACATGTTTTCCCATATATATTGAAAAGTCACTCCTCAAAGAGTTGAGAGGGATGAGCTGGCTCTTATTCTTTTACTGCTGAAGCAAACATGCTCTCTATATCTGACTCGTCAGTTCTCAAGCATGCATTAAAATAAGTGGTGAGTGCCAGACACCAGTCATCAGATGCCCTCCTAATGCTGCTTCCGAGAAGAGAATCGCATTGCTGGGCATCTGCGTTGATTTCCAATAATGTCAGGGGTAGGTGAAATGACATCACTCACCGTTTGATTTCCAGATGACATCACCAGAGCGGGACCTCGGTGGTTGCGGGACGCCCGGGTGTCATCACTGAGGAGGGGTGACAAAATGGCAAACATATGTTAATTTATTTGTAGAGTGCTACACTCATCCCGAGGGATATCAAGGCGCTAATAGCGAATAGCCTGGTTCAGCTGCAAGGGGGAGTCTTAGTACTTGGGGAACAGATGTGTTTTTAGTTTTTTACGGAATGATAAGGTAGTTGGAGGTAAGCCGTAGATCTAGAGGCAGTTCATTCCACTTCCTAGCTGCCAGGTAAGAAAAGGAGCGCCCTCCGGTCCTAACTTTCTTAATGCGTTTAGTTCTAGCCAGTGCTAGATGAAGTGACTGCAGGCTTCTTGTGGGGACATAGAACTCAATTTTCTCCTGGAGTATTTTAGGGCCGCTAAGGTACAGTGTTTTATGTGCGTTACTAAGTAGTTTAAACACTGCTCTTTGGCGCATGGGTAACCAGTGCTGGTTCTTCATACATGTCGAGGTCGAACTTAGCCTGCTCTTGTTGCAGACAAGTTTGGCAGCGGCGTTTTGGAGCACCTGTAGTCGCGTGAACAGGGACTTGGTCATACCTACAAATAGTGCGTTCCCATAGTCCATCTGACTTATCAGCAGGGCTTGCGTAACTGATCTCCTGCAGTCTAGCGGTATCCAAGGGAAAAGTCTGGCTGATAGTCTCAGGGTTGCAAACCCTTTGCCACAAAGAGTCCGGACATAGCCCTTCATGGTTAGGGTGTCGTCAATAATGATGCCTAGGTTTTTTGCGCAAAGTTTGGGAGTTGGGGCAGTACCAAGTGTTTGTGGCCACCACGTGATGTCCCAAACTAGCTTGGCACCTCCAAAGAGCAAGATCTTGGATTTCCCTGCATTCAACTTTAAGCAATGCTCATGCATCCATTGTGCCATCTCCGTAAGGCAATTGTGTAGTTTTGATTTAGTAACCTCAGGCCTTTCATCCAGGGCTACCATCAGCTGTGTGTCATCTGCTTAGGAGCATATGCCGATTCCCCACTTCCTGCTGATTTTGGCCGGAGATGAAACATAGGCATTGAATAAAGTGGGGCTTAATGATGCTCCCTGCGGGAGACCACAGCTGATGGTGCTAGATTTGGATTGAAATTGACCAAGGCAAACTGATTGTGTTCGGTTACTTAGAAATGAGCTGAATCATTTCAGCGCGTTGGAGTAAATTCCCTTTTTATAGAGGGTTTCCAGCAAACTGTTGTGAGAGACCGTGTCTAACGCTGCCGACAGGTCCAACAATATCAGAGCGACTGCCCCTTCTTGGTGAGTGCATGATCTGATATTGTCCAGCACTGCCAGCAGTGTTGCCTCCAGGCTGTTTTTGGTCCTGAATCCCATCTGTGAAGGGTCTAATAGGTTGTTAGTTTCTAGGTAATCTGATAGTTGCCTGTTCACCAATCTCTCCAAAACTTTGGCGAGGTAAGGAAGTTGAGATATTGGGCGATAGTTCTCAGGATTGAGAACGTCTGTTCCAGCTTTTTTCAGAAAGGAGATTACTGAGGCGTGTTTCCATATGTCGGGAAAGGTGGCCGTTCTGAGAGAGTTGTTGAAGAGTTGGGTGATGTATGGACAGAGGATGGTGGCAGTCTGAGCAAAAATAAAATGGGGGATCCAGATTTTACTTCACCCATAGCCTTTAGGACCCCATTATCCTTAAGGGGGTAAAGTTGCACAATGCCAATGTGGCTTCTGGATGCAGGGTCTGAAAATCCTGATTAGTTGTGTTGGTTTTTGTAGGGGGACTGAATGTGGAATCTATCTTACTTATTTTATCCGAAAAGAAGTTGCCTATTCTTTCGCAGGCTTATAAAGATGAGGGTAAAATGTGGGACATGATGGCTGGTTTACTGAGTTCTTTAACTATTTTGTATAATTCTTTTGCTGAGTTGCAGTTTTTGTTGATTCGTTGTGCATAGTGAGTCTTCTTTGCGTTCCCTATGGCGTGAATATAGGATTTAAGTTTGGACTTGTACCTCAGTTTGTCTGATTCCTTTTTTGACATCCTCCATTGATGTTCATTACTTTGGCACTTTCTTTTGAGTATTTTGAGTTGTGGAGTGTACCACTTCTCTGTGGGGGGTCTTTGCAATTGCTTGGGTTTCTGTTTGGGGGCTAGTTTGTCCAGAGTTATACTAAGTTCTGTCTCAAAATTAGCTGCTCCCGTGCAAACTGGGAGGTCACCTAGGGTCTGTATGTTAGGGTGAGTGAAGTGTGCTAGGAATGATGATTCAGTAACTAGTCTCCAGGCACGATTTGTTGTCTGATACGTTTTGCAGGGTTTAATTGGTTTAACTGGTAGACCCAGTGTGAAGGCAATAAGCGAGTGGTCTGTCCAGAGTAGTGGCTTGATCTCTTGGATGCGAGAAGCTTCAATATTAGGAAAAAAGTAAGTTGAGCGTGTAACCAGCTGTGTGGGTGGGCCCCACGATCTCCTGCTTGAGTTGGAGTATCTGCATGTCGCTCTACAGTTGAGACACGACCGGGTTGTCATTGTTTCCATAGTGTACAATGAAGTCCCTTATCACTAGGTATTTCTTGTATTTCAGGCAGACTGGAAGTAGTTGTGTAAGTAGTCTGGTTCTAAGATCTGCTTGGTGACCTGGGGAATTGTAGATCACAGCTCCCTCCAAAATACTGAGACCCTTGTGAAGTATTTGGAAAGATAGCATTTCATGTTCGTTCTGTGGTGCCACTTGAACAGGTTGACAGGTCAAATGGTCTTTGAACATGATTGCTACCCCCCCCCCCTTTCGAACATGCCTATCTTGTTTGACAATGTTGTAGTTGTCTGGTAATGTATTGGCGACGTCTGGGGAGGTGTTGTCATCCAACCAATTTCAGTGATAAAAACAAGATCGTGATTCCTTTCATTGAGACTTTGCCAGATTGCGGTGGAGTGCTTTGGAACTGATCTAGCGTTAAAGTAGAGTATGTGTTTTAAACACATATTTTTACCATTTTGTCAAACCGGGGGTGAGAAGAAATTTTCCGCACCGGGTACTACCTGACCTTGCTATGCCATTGACCTTGTTTAATGATTAACCACTCAATTTGCATCTGAAGGGTTACAAGAAGGACAATAAGCACAAACTACCGAAAGTAAACAGTGATTGTAGACTTTCTGCTCCTAAAACTATAACAAAGAGTCTGAGACCAGGGTGAGCAGGACAATGATATGAGTACTAAGGGTTGGGCTCCTGTAGGAACTTCTACCCCTTCAAGAAATAGTAGATATCCATGCTGTGAAATGAAAGTCCACTACAAATTTGAAGAATTTGTTGCTGCTTGATTGTTCAAACGTGAAAATTAAGCAAACACCTAGAAGTAATTATGATTCCTGTTAGACCTGTCAGCCTTAGGGTAGTCTTCCCCAATACATTGCCCCTTCACTTCTGTTTTGCTAAATTCGTTTTTTTAGACTTAGGACTCTGCACGCTTTACTAATGCTAACCAGAACTAAAGTGCTTGTGCTCTCTCCTTAAAACATGGTAGAATTGGCTTGCACCCAATTGCCCAATTTACTTGTAAGTCCTTAGGAAAAGGGAGGCTAAATGTAGTGGGGGCCTGTAAATTAAATACTACTAGTGGGCCAGCGGCACCTATTATGCCAGCTACTTAAGTAGTCTTTCAAACATGTCTTAGGCCTGGCATTGCAAACTGTGTGTCATTCAACAGGGCAAAAAAACCTTTTAGAAGGCCTAAACCTTCCTTTTTAATACATGCAAGTCACCCGTATAGTGGCCCCTACGCAGTCCACGTACCTTTAAGTTTTACATATCCTGGTAGTGAAAACCTTCAAATTCATTTTTCACAATTGCAAGGCATACCTTCCAATAGGACAAAAGTGAGCTACCTTTTTACCATTAAGCGACAACTTTTGATTGTGAGCAGGTAGGAAAGTCATATTTGGTCTTTAAAGAATTGGAATTTAAAACTCTCTTTAAAAATAAAGTCTAATTATAAACCACAATTCTAAAAATACCCCTATTAGGCAGTTGCCATTTGCTTATCCAAACCATTTGGTGCCTGCATCTTGTTTCCTGTGTCACATGACAAGGTGTAGTTGGCATTTGGCCTTTTGTATTTCTCCAAAGCAGCATCAAAATAGAGGGTCTGTGTGTAGGCAGGATGGGGTAAGCAGAGCTGTCACCTACCACAAATGCACTTCAAGAGCACTGGCTCACCTCACACACAAAGTACTTCACAATAGACAATTGTGCCTCCAGGCACACTGGGACCAGGGAAGGGAGGCAGTAAATTACAGACACTCTGTAGGGGCAAACTCAAGAAGTTTTTCCCACTTCAAAGTGGGAACAGGAATAAAAAGGGGACCCTCAGACACACTCTTCAATACACTCCTGGGCTTGCGTGCGGATACTGCAAAAGCAGGACACCCTGCTGCCTTCCTGCTTCTGACCTATCCTGCTTGCAGATTGGGTCTGTATTTTTCATCCCAGGCTGATGTGACTTCAAGGGTCAGTTGGCTGACGTCCTGTTCTGAGCTACAGGGACATAACAAACTCCAGAGACCTCCCAGGGATACAACAAACTCCAGAGGCCACCGAGCTGAACTGCTGATGCTTGATTTTCCTGAACCTGCAACTGGAACTGCCTGAGCCCTGCTGGCCTCTACAAAAGTGAGTCCCTGATAAAGGGGGGTGCTAGGTGGCACACATGCAGATGGCCACACTAGCGTGAGGCTCCTGTAGTCTGGCACTCAATATCCCTAATTTATCCTGCTCACGGACCTCGCTGACGGATCTGACTACAGACGGGGGTAGATCTTAACCCGCTGCAGCTCCAATTCAGAATAATTCGGTGAGGGTGAGACATTATTGCCGAAGATACAACCGTGTTAAGCTCTTGCCGTGGGGACGTACTGAGAGGAGTGGAGCCGGCGAGCGGAATCGGAGAACACGCGAGCCCGCGGTGGCCCATGTGACGTTCAGGCCCTGGGACGCTGTTCACTTCAGGGAGACTTTACGATTGTGGCCAGATAAAGACTCTACCCGTGGACCAGTCTGATGCCTGAACTGGGACCCTGATTGCCGAGAATGCTCTTGACGGCGATCGGCAGGGGAACTGAGGACGAGGAGTGGCGGTAGGTGCTGCACTGAGTGGGGTCTTTTTGCGGTGGAGGCCCGATCGATCCAGCTGCCAGCTTATTTGAAATATCCGGGCGGGACTCTACTAGCCCGGCTGCCACACGGAAGGTAAATGGAGGTCATCCCTGCTACTAAGCCCATGATTTAATGCTGGAAACAGTGCCGCATACTGATCCCGCACTCGCGGGGACCGCGCCTGACGAGCTCTGCTGCCGCGGCCCTCCCCTGCACTAGAATACTGCCTTGCCAGGGTGGAGGACGTGAAACATCAGATCGGGCGCTGCACACTCCTGGGTACCCCACTGATAGCAACCTGTTAACTGTCTGAAGGCCATAATCGGGCGCCATTCGGCAACCGGGGACTGTTGGCATCCATTTTAAGTGGGGAGGAGTCAGATGTGCCCTCCCCCTTGGACATTAGCATCTGCATGGGGCTTCACATTCGCATAGGGGCACGCATGCAGTAGTGAGGAACACACTGTAGTAACCTATCGGAGACGCAATTCTGAATCCCTTCACCAGTGCAATCTACCAGCTCCTTGAATACCATAAACAGGTGCCATCTCGAAACCAGGAACTGCCGGCCTCCATTTTGAGTAGTAGGGGGATCGATGCGCCTTCATCCTTGGACATTAGCACCTGCATGTGGCCTCTCACTCGCATAATAATGCGCATGGTGTAGCGAGAACCACACTGAAGTAACCTATCGAAGTAGCCAGCCGAAGTTAAACTTTAAAACAGCGAATTGGAGTGCCCAACATCTGCAAGATGAGCAGGAGGGTGACAGGGGGGATGGTGTGCCATCGCAATCTGCGGAAATACAAAGTAATATTCAGGAGGTTCGGCAGGGTTTCACCACCATAGTTGATAAAGTGGACAGAATATCGAAGCACATGGATGCCATTGTGCACAAACTTGAAGGGCATGAGGAACGTCTCAAAGAAGCCGAACATCGCATATCAGATACCGAAGATACAACGTCCCGGGCCACAACGCAAATTGCCCAAATGGACAAGGTGTTGAAACTCATTGCAGCAAAAAATGAGGATTTAGAAGCGCCCAGTCGGGGCAATACCATCCACATCCTTGGAATCCCTGAGTCAACCAACACGGGGAGAATGGAGGAGTACGTCGAGAAGCTGCGGGTGGCGTCGATAGGAGCTGAATCCTTTTCCAATCAATTTATAGTACCATGAGCTCATCGCACCCTGGGCCCGCGTCCGCCAGCGGCCGTACGCCGCGCCCTATTATAGCGAGACTCTTGAGCTACAGGGACCGAGACGTTGCCCTCCGTGTAGCGAGAAGTAAGCAACAACTATCCTATGATGGAAATACCTTCTCAATCTACTCATATTTCACCCCCATAGTTCAGGAAGAGAGACGCAAGTTCGCGGCAGTGAAAACAAACTACGCCTAGCCCAAATCGACTATGCATTGTTATATCCCGCCCGCCTCAGAGTTACACATCAGGGCAAGCAACATTTTTTCATGAAGCCGCAACAGGTAGATGAATTCCTGAAGCATTTGAAATGCACGAACCGCAACAACGGATCACACACTTCGTCTCAACAATCCACCTCGATAGGTGCAGAAGACGACTCACAATGCTGCCTTCCCACATTAACAGTGTTTTTGCGTAGCGGTGTTACCATATTAACTGACTGACTGCTGGAACTGCATCGCGGGACATACAAAAGTGGTCAGCTAGCGGTTTGTTTTGAGTTCATTTTGATGGCATGCCAGATGCCCTCTGCCCAGGTCTGTGCCCACTTATCCCACCTGGCATGGGCTAACAGGGTGAGGGATACCTGTGCCATCACCTGGGAATTACCCCCAACAGGTATTCCCCTCCCAGGGCTAGCTGCGTACTGACTGCAGCATATGTCTGGACCTTATTTTTTTCTACTTGTTGGGGTTGAGGGAGGGAGGGTGGGCAGTAATTTCTGGCAAGTTGGGGCTGTGTCAGTGGGTGGGGAGTGGAAAGTGGGGGAGTTGGTTTAATTGCAATACATTGGCGGGTGGGGGGGTTAAGGAAATGGGAGTTTAGGAGTTGTAATGGCACATACGCACAAGATGTTCCACACATACTTACTTTGTTGAGTACACACGTTCTGGAGTGTGAACGACCACAGAGCACAGATCAGGACAGTGCAAAAATAAATCATGGCACAGGCGGATAGGGCTACACGAAGAATACTGTCTTGGAATGTCAGGGGCCTTGGGGATCTGAGGAAGCAGAGCCAGGTGTTAGCATATTTAGAGAGACAACAGATACATGTGGCGTTTTTGCAAGAAACCCACCTGGATCCGAGGGCCCAAAATCACTTTGCAAAAAAATGGGCAGGATGCCGATTATTTTCTTCCTACTCCACACACACACACGTGGGACCGCAATACTATTTAAAAAACAAACTCGATTTGAGCTTGCAGGGGTGATGGAGGATACACAGTCCAGATATGTTATCGCATGGGGAAGACTGGGCAGGGACACAATCACATTTGCAAACTGTTACAGTCCTAACGTGGACAGCCCAGAATTTTGTACTGACCTATGGGGCAAAATCCTGACAGTGGGATCCACCCATATAGTTTGGGGGGAGATTTTAACGTTGCTTTGCAGCCTCATAAGAAGAGATCCAACATGGCAGCGCACCACTAAACAAAGGCACAGGAGGTATTGAAAGGCATAATGGAAGAGGGTGGGCTGATAGATAGTTGGACATACATACATCCGCGGGCACGGGAAGGTACGCATTTCACGTCATACAGGGGGAAGTAGGCAAGGATAGATTACTGTTTGCTGTCCAGGGGGCTAATGGAAGAGGTACGCAATGTGTTTCACTTGGCTAGAATATTATCGGACCACTGCTCAGTGAAGGTATCGCTCACACTTCCAGGGTATGATAGCCCACGGCCATGTTGGAGACTACAACCCACAGCTTTATTGGATACAGTTTTTCAAGCGGAATTTGGGGACAAAATACAAGACTTCTTTGCCAGGAATAAGGGATCTGTAGAGAGTGTGGAATTGATCTGGGAGGCTTTCAAGGTGACAATAAGGGGGTTCTACATGTCAAAGAGCTTCGGGGTACTAAAGGACATGAGACATACCTTACAAACACTAGAGCGAGACTTAATGGGATTGGAGAGGCAAATGGGCAGTGGGGTGACAGGGCAGGTGCAAAGAGATTTGCGAGAGAAATTATCAGAATATGAGGAAACTGCACAGCAAGAAGTGAAGCTAAAGGGACGCTATTGTATAGCTCGGAAATATGGGGAAGGGGAGAGCCTGGGTAAGGCTTTGGGGGAAGTGACCAGGCACCCCTGCTTCAATACACACATACTGGAGATATAAGGACCTGGTGAACTAGTATATCGAGATTCACCAGCCATATTGGATGTATTTGCGGCACACTACAGTACGTTATACACCTCTCAGAGAAGTGCTTCACCAGAGTTAGATGACTTCTTGGGGAAGGTGGCGCTCGGATGGCTCAGTGATACGCAGCGAGCCTTCCTCTGTTTCCCATTTGACTTAGATGAAATTAGGGAAGCAATTATGCAGCTGAGCAATGGGAAAGCACCTGGATCAGATCGCTTACCTGCTGAATTTTATAAAAGTTACATTGATATCATGGCACCGGTGCTAAAAGAGGTGTATGAGGAGTCTCTAGCGATAGGAATACTTCACTCCTCAATGAGAGAAGCCATAGTTACCTCCCTGCTGAAGTCGGGGAAACCCCCGGAATAATGCAATTCATATTGGCCGTTGTCACCGATGAACTGTGACACAAAGATATTAGCAAAAGTACTGGCGAGTTGCTTGTCCCACCTAATGGACAAACTCATACTTCCGGATCAGTCAGGGTTTGTACCGGGCAGGGCTACGTCACATAACCTTAGAACCCTGTTCTCATTGATCCAAACAGTTACGCCGGAATTCCCACTCGCCGCGGTGTTTTTAGACGCCACCAAGGCAATCGACTCAGTGGAATGGGACTACCTATTCAGGGTTCTACAGAGAAGGGGGTTCCCGTGATTGTATATATCATGGCTCAAATTGTTATATACCCAGCTCACTGCCAGAATATTAATTAAGGGGCACTTGACCCGGCAACTCACAATCTCCAGAGGAACACGGCAGGGGTGACCGCTCTCCCCACTCCTGTTCGCCATTGCGGTAGAACCGTTGGCCTCAAGAATACACCCGGTTCATCAGGACAAGGCATTTCGCTGCTGCCCGCAACCAATATTAATATCACTCTATGCAGATGATATAACGCTATACGTCAGAGATCCTCAAACTAATATAAATCCTTTATTGTGAGAGTTTATAAGATTTGGTAGACTGTCAGGTGTTAGCATCAACTGGGGGAAGTCCCAGGTTTTTCCTTTTACGCCGGCAGTGAGTCGGTTCCAACTCGATTTTCCGTTAGAATGGTGTCACCCAGACCTGCGGTATCTTGGTGTGCAGATAACCAGAGATAGGGAAGAAACCATACAAGTGAATTACAACACGGCCATAACACGTCTAACTACCATTGTTACACGCTGGATAGCACTACCATTTTCGCTAGCGGGACGGCCATCCCTCATAATAATAATAGTGCTCCCGAAATTTCTGTATTTATTTCTTAATGTTCCCTACCATCCTGGGCGAAACTTTTTCAACACGCTGCGTTCTGAACTCACTAGACTGCTCTGGGGGGAAGCAACCGCGATTGAAATGGCCTATACTGGCTAGGCCTTATGACCAGGGGGGCTGGATGTCCCTGATTTTGAGGTATACTTCTTGAGTGCCCAGGCCTACTACGCTTACTACTGGATATATCCTCCTCGCAATATGCCCCAGGTGGCGATTTAAGACTGGCTTGCGGACCCAGTACCACTAAATTGGCTGATATATTGACCTGTACGCACTCGCGCGACACCGCCCACCACAGTAACTAGTATGGTAGATGCCTGGAACCAGATAACTTCACTCTTAGATGTACCCCTTCTCTATTCCCCTAGACTACCACTCACTTACCATCCTAACCTATCCCTATTACAGGAGAAGGGATTCCTAGACTTATGTAAGCGTGCTCATATCGCTACATGGGGAGACCTCTTTCAGGTAGGGACATTTCGCACACTGGAGCAATTTATGCAGGGGGTGCAGCACACTCACCTGGATGTATTCCTATATGTACGACTACAACACGGAATGTGGTTGATTCTTCCCGACTTCCCACAAGAGCAGAATGCCTGATCCCACTACATCAAATGCTAGGCTCTACTGATGGAAAGCATTTGGTGTCAAGCTTAAACAGCACTATACGCATGCATAGAGTGGAAGCTTTCAGCCCAGCCAGACTGCAGTGGGGAGAAGATTTAGGGCAAGACATCATTGATGACCAATGGGAATATTGCTGCCTACAGACAGCACAGATCTCGGCTAGTTGCAGGCTGCGAGTGGTACACTATAAGTATTTACATCGCCTATACTACACCCCGGTGAAGAAGTTAAGGTTTCAGTTGACTGATAATGACAGATGTGAACGATGTAAACAGCCTGGGGCATGGTTTCTACATCTAGCATGGGAATGCATAAGGATACAAGAATAATGGGAACAAGTGTTTTTTGCATTGGAGAAAATGGTTGATAGCGAGTTGGAGAGAGACCCGCTGCATGCACTGCTTGGGTACGCAGCACGAATACCTAAAACGTACAGAATGTTTATAGCTATATCTTTCTTACTGGCGAAACGAAGGGTGGCCTGCAGGTGGGGGAGAGGCCGAGCTCCGAAATTTAAAGAATAGATGCCAGATCTCATACATTGCTAAGAACAGACTACCACATATGCCCAAACTGTTGCCGCATGCCTCCAAACCCAGAGATATATGGGGCACACGACAGGGTTACTTCCTCTCACAGGACCCCGAGGACGCACCTGCTATGCCACCGTTGATACATGATTAAGGAGAGGTATGTTTCAGTCATTGGTCTAATTCCCTATTCCCTCCTATGCTACAGAAACACCACGTCTGACATAGCCACTAGACTGACAAGGGCCTGAGTGCACAGATGGTAAAAGAGATGTTATATCACTGCTTGTGTGCGGAAGGCCGCCCTGGGGCAGCCCGAATGTGATGCTGTATGGTTATGATTCATTGCTCGGGGTCATCGCTCTTCATGTAATTGTAGTACTCTACATAAGATATTGGAAACAAAATGTATGTCGGAGGAGACTGAGAATATTGTTTATTAATTCACTGTGCTCAATGTGACTATGTGCTGGGTTGTAATGTCATAAAATCACAAATAAAGTTTAAAAAAAGGAGAAATCCTGAAGTTTTGTGCTCTTTGGGACTGCAAACGTGCCCATTCCGATCAAGATCTGGCTGCCCACTCTGACTGCCAGCACAATGCTCCAGCAATGACCATGTGCGATGCCCAACAGGATCTTCGTGCTGTAGCGATGACCATCCATAACACCCGGCCTGCTCTTTGCACTACAGCAATGACCATCTGCAACGCTCTCCCTGCTCCTCATGGCCTCTGCCATCATGAACAGAAATCTTCAAGCTGGACTTCAGTAGGTAACTTTTTCAGCAGTACTTACCTGGTCCCTGTATCTAGCCTGAAATCCATCATGATTGGCCTAACCTTGTGACTTTAAGCCGGTTCCGCATTACCAGATAACCACGAGTGGCACTTTGGGCTAATAGGCAGTATACTTACCTGAAACTTGTAAAATTGCATATTTCCGGTTCAAATGACTGGATTTTTGTTGCTTTAGTGTCAAACAATTTATCAAATTTGACTCTATTTTTCTAAATGTATATGGGTTATTACTGTTTGTGAGCTGCATAGATACTTTGCATATTGCCTCTAAGTTAAGCCTGAATGCTTTTGTGCCAATCTACCAGGGAGTTAAGCACAGGTAATTTAGTGAGCTTTCTGGTTCACACAGACATGGATTGTCTGTTGCTTGACCAGGAGTAACCCACTTTCAACCAACAAACTAATTTACCACAACATGAAACATCATATAGATCACAGCAAAATTATAACTTTCATTTCTCTGAAGCAGTTTATTTCTCACAATGAAATAATATGTGAATTATTACACTATCATATTATACATTTGAAAATAGAAAGAACAATCCTTTTAGCCTTGCATTTCCAACACTATGGCCCTAATTTACTACATTTACATGCTAGGTAGTGCAGCACTCATATTTGCTTCCCTACCTTGAACACAGGGGAAACCAGAACGTTGAGCCATACCTATGAAGATTGATCTGACACTTATGTCATCAGCTGCACAGGTATGCACAATGACTGCCTGGCACCATGCACAGCCTTGCGCCATGGCAGATGAGTTTTGCACTATCTTGCAGAGGAGTTGTACTGGAGGCAAACATTTCCTGTCAAATTCCTATGCTGAGACAACCGCAGAAGGGCCAGACATAATTAATGTGTGCTGTACATTATAGAAATCTTGTGATGCGTCAGTCTCTGTGGAAAATTATCAATTTCCCAAGTGTTTACATTTGCTTCTACTGGCATAATTTATTGATGCAAAGTCAGGTCAGGTTACGTAGTGGATCAGGCTTTCCATCAAAACCTATAGGTGTTTGAGCTAATCTGTTTCCAGAACTGCTCCTTGATGCAAAGTGGATTTGTCATTGTGAAATTGCAACATTCCATTTTAAGCTTGTGTGCTTAAAAGGAAATCAAAGTTGCCCCTTTGCACTACTTTGTGCGACTTTGCATTGCTGTACCTACATAAGTAAAATTGGACTGGTGGGACTGAAACCTGGGAAATTGGACTATATTAATTACTGGCTAATATTCAATTCAATTCAAATGATCTTTATTCGGATTTTGAGTACATCCATAAAAGTACATACAGAATGAATACAATTAAAAACAAGTTAAAAACATGTTTAAAAAATATAAAAACGATTAAGAAGTAGGACCTAAGCAGCAATGTGTCATAAAGTGCGATGTACCAATATAAAGTGCAAAATACATAGTAAATATAGGAACATTAATCACTGGGGTACTTAATCACAAAGTTCTATCATGATTTACCCAAAACGATCATTTATATCAAAGCACATGTACAGTTGAATCTGTGATCGGTTATCAGCAAATTAATAAAGTACATAGAATAAAGTACAATGAATACGTCAGATTACATAAAACTCTTGTCCATTATCCATATTCCATACTAGCCCTCGATCTCACACAAGCTTTTATAAAACAGCTTAGAGTATATATAACATCATCAATATGCAACATTTGAAAAAAAATTTATGCGAGATTATGATCTCTGATGTTATATTTGCGAAGAATCGGGACTAAGTATTTACAAGTATACAGTTTGTAGTGGCCACAGAAAAAGAGATAATGCAGCAGACTTTGTTTTCCACCAAGGGGACAGGGGCAGTCCCGCTCTTCAAGTCCATTGTTATGGCCAAGGGGGAAGCTAAGCAAATTAACTATACTTCCATCCCGAAACCTAAACAAAAGGCTCCGGTTCCACTTTCCCAGTGGTAATGATAGGTATCTGTAAAAGTTATCCAGGCTGTCACCACCTGGATCAATAATACGCAGATATCTAATAACAGCAGGTTTAATAAATTCTGAGCTCATGCGTTCCTCTTTATATAGGTCAAGCAGTGCCCGTTTAATGTTATTCTTGTGGGCAGGTACGATAGAATTAGGGGAGCTAAATAAAGAACCATGCCCCACACTCTGCAGGCTATTCTTGACTGCGTTTAACCAGGGAATGTAGTGAGATTTATCACTTAACAAGCAGTCAGCTATTATACTGCGCGTTAAGGATGCTGCCGGATTTAACCATATTTTGATCCAAAAGAGAGCAGGCCTAGACCTAATAAAATCAGCAATATATGGCAGCCTCAGTTCATTGTGACAAATAAATGTAGGGGCACTGAGGACTCCCCCCAACACCCTTCTACAGAATCTGTTTTCCTCCAACTGGAGAGCCTTGTTGTTACAGTAACCCCACACTTCTGCTCCATATGTCCCAGTTGGCTGGCATTGAGTACGATAAATGTTAAGCAGGGGTGTAACGACATCAGCCAATTTAGGTTGTCGAAGAGACAAAATTGAATTAATTGACTTACTAATTTTATTCCTAGCATGCACAGCATGTGGCTGCCATGAGCCTGTATTGGAAAACAACAGCCCTAAATAGGGGAAAGTGTTGGCACATTTTAAAATATTATCGCCAGATTTAATAGAAGTAATATTGTACTTTTTTGGTCCGCAATTCATGATGAAAGATTTTTTAAAATTGGTATTTAAACCAAGATCTGACATAAAGGCTACAAACCCGGAGATTAAAATGCGTAAGGCATTCGGGGTACGCCCCATTAATACTGCGTCGTCCGCATAAAGTAAGGTAGTAATGGGGGAGCCATTTATAATTGGAACATCCTTGCATATCCTACACAAAGTGCTACTCAGCCCATTAATGTATAAAATAAAAAGCAGTGGGGCGAGTACGCAGCCCTGTCTAACTCCTCTGCTAATAAAAACATCATTGGACAAATCGCCATCATTATTAATTCGTACTCTCGCTTTTAAGTCCCGATGCAAGTCAGAAAGAAAATACACCAGTGAATCATCCAAACCATAATCGAGCAAAAGTGACCATAACCTAGAACGATTAACAAAATCAAACGCGGAACTCAAATCCATAAAACCTAAATAAAGAGGGGATTTTTTAACAATGATATATTTGGCCATGATTAAATTTAAGTTTAAGCATTGTTCGACGGTGCCTACTTTGCTTCTAAAGCCCAATTGACTATAATGGAGAACATTATTTTCCTCTGCCCAATTCCTTATCCGCTTAAAAATCACCCTTCCAAGAACCTTTAGCGTATTATCGATCAGTGAGATCGGGCGGTAACAGGCGGGATCCGATCTGTCGCCTTTCTTAAATATCGGAACGATGACACTGTTCGACCAGGATTCGGGAATTGATCTATCACACAAATTATTAAATAAGTTACATAGCAGGGGGGCCCAAAAATTAATTTCTGATTTGATCTGGTCAATAGAAAGACCGTCAGGGCCAGGGGCTTTATTGCTAGCGCTATCCGTAATAGCATCCTCGACCTCCATTAGTGTGAAGGTCAGAGGTTCGGCGCTATTGGGTAGAGAGACAATATCTAAAGAAGTATCAGATATAGCGTAAATTTGAGAAAAATGTTCTACCCAAGCCTCACCCGTTATGTTACAGTTAATTGGGTTAATGTTGGAGCCAAAAGATCTTAAGGACTTAACCTCTCTCCAAAAACCTGTAGTGTCCTTTAATATGGCAGTACGCGTGAGAGATTCCCAATAATTAGACACTAAAGCCTCAGATCTAATATGTAGGGCAGTTTTGTATTTTGATCTTAGCTCTCTCACTTTTAGAACATCCCTAGGGATAGTTTTCAAGGCAGCCCTCAGGTCCCTATTGGCCTTAGAGCATGACAAATCAAACCAGCGGGGACCAAGAGCTGTGCTCTGCTTAAATGGTTTAGAGGATTCTCTTTTGATGGCCCCACATAGGTTGCCAAAGGCATCAACCACATCTCTACAAGGACTCATATGTGACAGACAAGTCTCTACAGTCTCAGAATATTTTTTAATTACTCTTGCTAGAATAACTTTATTGTCCACCCCTTTCCAAACTAATCTTAATCTGTCGGTGGACAATACCAGATTATGTGGACCAGTCTCTAGCTTCGCTACAACTTTCAAGGTTTGAGGGATATGAAGATATATTCTAAGCGGGTAATGGTCGCTATAAGCGGAGCATATAACTTCTGCTTTTAGAGTTATATCACTTAATGTTGGGCATGTAAAAATATAGTCTATCGTAGAAGCACAACCATGACCTATGAAAGTAGGTGTGGTTATACTATTTTCAATAGGACCTGCTATTTCCATTGCGTTTACTAGGTCGCGGGATGCTAGGAAGTTTTTCAGCTCCTCGCCGTTTTTGCATGGTGGGCTCCTGCGATACATATGGGCATTGAAGTCCCCTCCGATGCAAATACCATCAAAGGGCCCATACTTATGACCTACCATAATATCATCAATAAAAGCAAACAATGAAATAAAGTTAGCATTAGGATGAGTTACAAAATCATTATTATAAAAATTAATAATACACAATTTCATTCTGTTAATGTACATCATAGCCATAAAACAATTACCCGGTGTAGGGATCAATTTAGTTTGCACCCCGGATTTTATTTTGGACCAAATGGATAGGCCCCCCACTAGGCCGACCCATATGAGAGGGGGAAGCCTTTAAGTTATAACAGCAAAATCCCTCCATTGTCGGGTCCGTTAAGCACCAAGTTTCTTGTAACATCAGTATATCACAGTTGCAATCAACCCAATTTAACCATTCCCCAATTTTCAGCTTTGATTTTAAACCAGCTATGTTCCAGCTGACAAGAGATAATTCTGGGACCAAGGACGATTGTCCAAGAGTCTGGGGTTTTTGACTCAGAACGATTTGTGGCATAGCTTGCGTCAAGGCTAGAGGAGCAACCTGGGGTTCTAAGTGAGGTGACAAAGGTGATGCAACAGGATTAGGCAGGGAAGGTCAATCTTGCATATCCAGGTCTGACAAGGGTGCAAATCTGTTAAACATCCTAAATTGAAATGGAGCTGGTTGGAATTGCATGGGTGGTTGCTGACAATACATAGACGGTGCTTGAGACTGACTTGGGTAAAGTTGAGGTCGCATGAAGGGAAGCCGGGGTTGTGTTGCCATTTGTCTATAGAAATAACTCAAAGGTAGCATAGTAACAACAGTGGAAATGGCAGAACAATTACTATGCCTGTTAAGGAGGTTTCTCACAGTCCCTGGATTTTGAAAATTGAGGACTATGCAGTCGCCTTCCTTGTCTTTGGTCAGGGGCCCGACCCACGACACCCTGCGAACCGATAGAATCTCTCTGGAAATCTCATATCCAACACCCTTATGCTTGGTCAGCCAATCTATGCATTTGTTACGCAGTTGCACCCATGATTCCCCCTGATCTTCCCTCAATGGCGGTATACCTGCAAGGACCAAAACAAAAGGGCAAGCATCCGGAGGCAGATGTAAGGCAGGCCCTTGGTGTCTGAAAGGTTTGTTTGCTCCTTGACGGCCTTTACCCTCATTGTTATTTGCAACCGCTGGTCTAGATGCTGTTGTAGATTGAATGGGACCATCATTATTGTTACCGATAGTGGAAGTGATATTTTTTCTTGGAGCAGGTATGGGGGTAGGTTTAGTTGGTACGATAGGTAAATTGGACTTGATCAAATGTACATGGCTAATAGTTGCACACCATAAAATGAGGGAAGTTAAAAAAAACATTTTGCATTCCATCCATTAATTAAAAATTGAAATGTAATTGGAGCCAGCATATTCTATTCTATTCCATAGGTATATTTATTTATCTTGCCAATAGATTCTAAGATAATGTTCATGTGCTGAACAGAATGAAAATATCAAAAGACAATCCCTAAGATAAGTGAGAGTCTCACATTGTCTGGAATATTATCTCTAAAGATCCTCCAGAAGCCTGTTTTAAGGCAGTCTGATTGCATAATTAACGTCAGGGCCAGGGGCATAACACAACCCCCTGAAATCCTTGGATTTCAGTGAATTTCATTGTTGTATGGGAATCTCAGGGGATCCTCAGGGCCCTTCACCACATTCTACAGTGAAGCCTCATCTTTACACTCTATGCCACAGGTCAGTGTTTTTATGCTTTATCTTCTAATAAAAGAAGACCCCCATAGTTTTCACGTCCAATACTATAGGAATGAAGAGTTAAAGATCAAGTAAACTCAGATGTTGTTGGCAGTCTGAGAAGATCTTCATGGAGTAAGAACTCTGCTTTTATGTCATTCATAATATAACAAGCGTATTTGTAAAGCGCACTTGTCACCCGTGGGTCCCAAGGCGCTGAAAAACAGATGTTTATTGTTACCCAACTCAATGGTACTCATTTTATTGACCTCAGATGGATGAAAGGCCGAGTGGACCCGCAAGGATTTGAACCTGTGACCATGAGGTCAAACACATGCTCCTGCAGTGGATGAATTAGTCCACTAAGCCATCAGACCCAACTTAATGCACAACATGCCTTTTTAACATTGTGGCGGGTGCTGCTTACAGCACTGTCTGCCACTATGTTTTACCCATTTTGGATGTCATTTTATGTAGTATTAAAAAGAGGGAGTAAACCTATCTAAAAATCACCTGGAAACTTTAGGGATATGGTCATGAAGGGGATGAATGCAATTATTTAAATAGTATTGACAACAAACACTGAATCACATAAGACCATTTGTGTAGTGTTTTCAGTAGTCACTGTAAAATATATTTTACTTAGACAATTTAGCCTGCAAACATGGTAAAATTGACTTACACCTGATTGGCATATTTGATTTACTTACAAGTCCCTGGTAGTTTGTATACCATATAACCAGGTCCTGTAAATTAAATACTACTAGTGGGTCTGCAGCACCTATTGTGCCAACCACTTAAGTAGCCTCTTAAAACATGTCGCAGAATTGTCTTTGTAGCGTGAAGGCAGTTTTAAACTACCAATTCAACTTGCCAAGCCTTAGACTCCACTTTTAGTGCATATATAGTCAGCCCTAAGGTAGGTCCAAGCAACTCATTGCGCATTGTAATTAAGAGGTTGGGCATATACTTAAAATTGTATATGTCCTAATAGTGAAAAAAAATCCTAAATTTGTTTTTCACTATTGTGAGGCCTACATTTTCCCATGGGATAACATTGGGATTCCTTATTACATCTATTAAGGGCTAACGTATGATGGGAACAGGTAAACATTTCATGTTTGGTCTCTGAGAAATTGTAATTAAAGAGTCTCTTTGATGGTAAAGTCATATGATAAGTTACAATTTTGAAAACATTGCTTTTAGAAAACTGGCATTTTTCTGCCCTACCTATTTGGTGCCTGCAGCCTGTTCTTGGGTCAAATGACTGGGTATAGTTGGAGGATGGACTTTGTTTATTCCTCCAAGACAGCCACACAATAGAGGGATTAGGTGTGCCTGGATGGGCCATCACTGGCAGGATGGGCACAGCCCACTTGCAACTGAATAGGCTGTGCCCTGCTGTCACACAAAGGTCTTGTCACCCCTGCATTGCTCATGCCTGGAGCCATGACAGGAAAAGCAAAAAACTTGAAGCACTTCAAAGGGAATTCTCTAGAAACTTCTCCTACTTCAAACAAGGTACCATGTCTAAAAATAGGAGCCTCAGACGCAATCTTCAGTTCACCTTCTGGACCAGTAGAACGACTCTCAGATGACTGCCTGCTGCTATGGCCGGCCTGCTGTGTACTCCAGAACACTGCTTTGCTGCACCTGGAAGGACTGCTTTGCTGCCTGGAGACTGAAGTGATTCATCAGAGGCCAGCCCTGCTGCTTGAGCCCCATTCCACTGCATGAACCCAGGACTTCCAGAGGGATTCTAAGGGCTAGTTCACCTGGCTCGTGATCAGAGCCCCAGGGACAGATTAGGCTCCATCCATCTTGAACCCACACATGGGCCCGGCCTGAGTGAGTCCTAACCCCCAAGTGGTGCCACTCCGGTCCTGGACTCTTAGTGGTGGTGTTACAAGTGTCCATATAGCTATAATCCAAAACATGGGAATTAAAATGTTTTTGGCTAAACACTGCTCCAAGAACTGAGAGGAGAATGGGAGTAACCTGGTTGCCTATATACCGAGGGTGCATCACCCAACGGCCTGACTTGGTGGCAGCTTTTGCTCTATTTCTCTCTACAGCAGCAAATCCTGTTCAGTGGCCCATCGCCAAAGGGGTATTTGACCTTTTGGAACTCTCATCAGCTACAGTCTCCAGGCTCATCCAACTGTAGATTTGCAACTTCAATATAGGAGATTTAGGGGGCGATTAGAATGGCGGATGGACCTGCGTCCGCCCGCCACCCCAGAGGTGGGGGACCGTCCGCAGGGGTAGCGGCGGTCCCTCCATTCGAATTAGGATGTGACCGCCACCCTGGCGGTCACATCCTGTATGTTTAACATTGCGGCGGGTGCTGCTTGAAGCAGCACCCGCCGCAATGTTAAAACTGCATGCAGTGCATTTGCATGCAAATGCAGGGTGGTACCATAGGTACCCCCCATGTGCACCCCCACCCCCCAACACCCTGGGGGCCCGCAACGGGCCCCCAGAAGCAAAGCTACACATGCTTTTCCACGGCGGAGAATCCGCCGCGGAAAAGCATGTTTCCTCACCCATCGTAATTTGGCTGGTGGTATCTTGCAGACACCGCCACCAAATTGCAGACAACATCCCGTGGATCAGCGGCAGACGGACTTGCCGTCCGCCGCTGATAACACCGCCATCCTAATGTGGCTGGCGGTGTTTTGGAGGTCCTCAGCGGTGAATCCGCATTCTCCGGCCCGGCGGTGGCTTCCGCCGGCCCGGAGGATGCGGATTCACCGCAATCCTAATAGGCCCCTAAGTCTGAGCTTGGACATCTTCCCAGCGACTTCATCCAGCTGCTCCTCGTCAATGACGCCTCCTCCTCAGACACTGCCTGCAGCTTTGTCCTACTGCAGGTCTACCTTCCCGGAACATTTTCCAAGAAATTTCTGCCAAAGCCCGACTGTGCCAAATCCACTCTTTGTTTCCAATTTGCGCTACATTGCGTTCGGCCATATTTTCAGACTTTGGTCCGGTCTCACACAACTAGATATCCATGCACTTTTAGGAGCTTGTTTTTACCTTCAACTTTAAAAGTTCATAATTTTGGGTCTAATGATTGAATTTTTGTTGTTTCACTTTATTACTTTTTTTACTGCATAAATACTTTACATATTCCCTATAAGTTAAGCCTGACTGCTTTTGTGCCAAGCTACCAGAGGGTTAAGCACACATTAAATTAGTGACTTTAGTGCTTCACCCTGATGTGGAGTGGGGTTGTTGCTTGAGCAGGGTTAACACCCCACTGAACCAACAATACAATTTCACAAATTTGTGTTCATTGGCAGGATCTAATACTTATCTTTGAGCAGCACCATACAGTGATTTATGTAATACGAAGATCCCAAATACATAATTTGACCCAAGAGTTGCCTCTTTTTAAAATTCTCTTAGATTTCCATTGTCTGGTTCCTCCTTTTTCTAAATTTGAGTATCATATTTCCCTTTGTTGTATCATGAAGATGGAGGTGCTCAGCATCAACACCCTCATCAGGGCTGAGCTGTAGAAGCTCTGCAAAGAAAAGGGACTGAATGCAACAAAGTTGGACCTCCAGGTAGCACTCAGAGCCTATAAGGGAGTCCATAGGTGACAGTCCATCCTAGAGGAGAAGGGTGATTAGGAGGAGGACCCAAAATCTGTGTCCTGAGCTGGAGCATGAATCACCCTAGACAGTTCACAGGATGGGGTAGAAATCAGTGTGTTTGCCCAGGGTCAGTACCCAGAGGTGCTGGAGGACAGCAAGGTGGAGAGGGAGCTCAAACTAGAGCTACAGTGGTTCTACGTGTTATGAGTAACATGTTCTTCCTTTATGGAAAGCATCACCCCAAAAGGGTAGTGGCAGCTAAGGACTCCAGTGTAGGTGCTTTGGGTGAGAGTGAAAAGCTTATTCATCTCCAGGATGTTGAGGCCAGGAAGAGAGGGTACTGGGTTGAGTAATTTCCAGGGGAGACCAGTCATTGGCCTAGGAGATAGGGTTTACACTTGTCTACTGTGAAGGCATTTGTGCTGAGGCATGGGACCCTTGCCAAAGCGCATGTGGTGGCTGTAGTTTTGTGTGACCCAGGGAAGGTCAGTCCATTTAGGCATTTAGTGTCCTATATACATCCAGCAATGGGTTCCTTGTAGGACAAGTGGCCTCATTGCTGGTTGAATAAGGTGGTTTTGGCGGCTGGTGGCCAGCACAAGATATCTGGGGAAGTAGACAACTGGAGACAAGGCTGCCTTGTCAGAACCCTTTGTCTCTTGCTATCGCTGACTAGGTGAAGTATATAAATGTATAGTGGCTAATTTGTCCCCGTATCAGCAGGCGGAGGTGTCTTAGGTGATGGGTTCAGCCCATCAAACTTGCCTGAATTTTTTGCTTTTTGATCACCTTGTTTTTTACCTTTTTACTGTGGGTGAGCTTCACATCTGTTGACTTACCCATGGTAAATGCACGGTAAATGGACTGCACATGTTTACCACCACTGTCCGCCTTTTAAGATAAGGCCACTGATACACAGCAAGTGTAAGGGGCATGTGACTGGTTACACATGAACACATGTGTACACAAGTGTGTACATGTGTGAAGGCCTGCTTGTGGGAGACTCCTGTTGTGTACAGCTTGGTAACTGTACACTGGGAGCCTGGCACAGAGGGGACGCTGCAGGATTGAATAATGACCTGGCGTAGCCCTCGTAATGTAAGTGTACACTCATAGGGAAAGTCAGTGTGGTTTTCTGTCTTGTTTGCAGTGACACTCCATTGCACATCTATGGGAAGACTGCCTAAGAGTGCAGTTTTGATTCCCTTTGGATTACAGAGACCAGTGACATATTTCATTTGGGCATAACCAGTGCAGGAAAATTAATTCTGCCCATTCAAAAAGGTATCTGTACAGCTCATGGGTCATCCAGGATGGTCATATTTCTCTGGCTCAGCTCAGGATTCAAGCCCAGGCCTTTTTTTAGGCTGCTGTGTCGTGTTAGTTGCATTTCTTTCCAGCAGCAACAACAAAGACCACACAAAGAGAGAAATTAACTGTGCTTCACTCAGCTCCTGAGGAGGAGAAAAGGGGTGGGGATGAAGGATCTGCATCACTCGACCAGCGATCACACTGTACCAGGGATGGGCCAGCCCAACTCACTGAACAAAAGAGCAAATGTGGCTAGTGAGGCCATATTGAAATGTCCCAGCAGGATGTGCAGGTGAGTTGGGACAGAGGCAGAGAGGTGAGGTACCACCCCAGGACAGATCAGAGGTGCCTCACTTCTGAAAATTCCTGCTCCCTCTAAAAGGTATTGCGCAAGAGGGAGAGCTCTTTCTTGATTGTGACTCTCTGCTGGACAATGGAACTTGAGTTGGAAGCCATGGGCATTTGGAAGGAAGAACCCTCTGAAGCCCATCTGGATTAAAGCCTCTAACTTAATTTGACTCCATGACCAGTATTGCTCTCCTCATGACCAAAGAGACTGTTCCCCTCATGCCCCTGAGGAGTTGTTGAGGAAGAGACGGGGCTTCTGAGCCAGGGAGTGGAGAAGTTCCAGAACAAACAAAAGACAAAGGCTGGTGCAGGGAGCCAGTGGATCCAGCCTCCTGCAAGGTTCACTGCCTGGGATTCATGAGGCCTCAGGAAAGAACTCCAGGTGGCTAGGGGTTGCCACTAGGAGCAAAATGAGCCCAAGATGGAGTAAAAAAGCCAACTGGGGCCCAAGATATCTGCTGGAGAAGGATTTAAGCTTTGTCCCCCAGCGATTGGAACACGTGAAGCTTTGTGACCAGCTGATAAAATACACCCTGGGTGAGCCGGGGCCTGGGGTCGCCACAAATAATCCTTTTAATTTTGAGCCATGGGAAGGAGGCTGTGTGCAGCATGCTCCCCAGAGACCTGGGGGCTTGGGGATCCCAACCTCCATGTCACGCAATGGAATGGGTTCTAATACCCATCGCCCGACCTCTGATGGCAGAAGAAATTGTGGTAGTGCCATCATGTCCCCACACTGGAGGAGGAGGTCCCCAGGACCCCATCCCTGGACCCTGGCAGCAGGCAGGTCCAGGCAAAATGCTGCAGTGCTCCCCCTAGTAATGGCAGGCTCATGTCTCTATCCTTGCCTGTGTCTGAGGGGAGCAGTTGGCTGCCACGTTGATTGCACCCTGCCCGCAATAGCGGGCAAGTAAGAAGATACCTGCTGTTCCCTCTCAAGCCCATGAGAAGTAGTGCTCATGCTCGGAGCCAGCTGGGCAGTAAGGGGTGGGCTTCCTCATCTGCCACCAACATCTAGAGTGGATGAGGTGCCCGGGTAGGCCTGGGTACCCCCAATAAAAAGAAAGAGCTGCGTAGAGCGAGGCAGAGTGGCAAGCAGAATTAAAAATTAGAAAGGCAGCGGCTCTCCCTGGTGCAGTAGCAGAGCCGCTCATAAATTATTGAAGCTCCAGAAAGAGTGCCCAATATTGCCTGTGGGCTGTAATTAACTGACCCCATTTATGCTGCTGTGGTGGCCCCAGGACAGCAGGGCCACCACCAATAACAGAAATAAAAGAGCACAGGGAGCTGCAGTAAATTTGCAGCCCCCAGGAGCTTTTCACAAGTGCTGACTTTAAGTTTACAGGGTCCCAAAAAGAAAGAGTAACCCAGGAGTTTCTTGACGATTTAAGCACTTCCTAGTCTGGAGCATGTGCTTTACAGCTGGGAGTGCAGTGTCCTCTAGGGGCTCAGCCTATGGTTGCAGGTATTGTGGCCTAAAGGTGTTCAAACAAAGAACATGCATTACAATGCTTCAAGGGGCTAGGTTTATGGTTACATGTTTTGTGATTAAAATGTGATGCCCTCTAGGGGTTGTTTCTTTAATTATGTGTTTAAAAGGGTGAAAGTATATAAAAAATGCTCTGAGACATATGTGAGGTTCATATTTTTTAAAATGCTTTATTGATATAATAATTATAACAGTGGCTACTGATCAAGTGCATATGCTTTATTAACAGTAATGCGTGCATTTACTCATGGTTGTTAGGGATTATTGCATTCACTCCAAAAATTATGATGTTTTGACATGTGATATGTGATCTTGAAACTGTGACCAAGTCATTAGACCTAAACAATGTGTTCATATGGCCTGATTATGCAATGTCATCAAAGGGTATGTTCATCAGCCTTATGTTAATTACTACATAGTATTAAATCGTGTTTATGTAGTAATGTAGTAAATGTACTTTTACTTCTGCAAAGACAAATCAGATATAGGACACATTACTTATTGAGCGTCATTATAGCATACCAGTGATTTGTGAATACTAGCCCACTCCCATACCTGTGGATTGTTTGCTTGGGAATGATCTGACAAACACTGCTTGGAAGGAAGTGAAGCTCAGGTCCTACCTGGAAATGTTAGGGTTGTCTGAATGGGTCCATGTTACTGCGAGGTCCATGGCTACCTAGGTGGGTAGCCAAGAAGGACTGGAGCCCGGAAGAATGGCACTTTGAAAGAGTGGGTATCGACATTGTAGGACCCTTCAGCCCCAAAACTGTCTTAGGAAATAGGTTTATCCTTGTTTAGGTGGAACATGCCACTAGGTATCCAAAGGCCATCCATCTAAGGACTGTGACTGCACATGCAGTTGCTAAGGGCGCTGATGGAGAGTTTCACCTGAGTGGGGTTCGACAAAGACATGGTGTCTGAAACAGGGAACAACTTCATGTCAGCCTGCATGAAGTCTATGTAAGAAGAGTGTGGGGTAACCTACAAGTTATCTATACCCTACCATCTTCAAAGCAATGGGCTTGTTAAAAGACTTAAGAAGACCCTGAAAGGCATGATAATGGGCCTACCTGAGCCCCTGAGATGGAAGTGGGACTTCCTCTTACTACGACTACTCTTTGCCTACAGGAAGGTGCCACAGAATGGAATTGGGTTTAGCACATTCTAATTAATGTATGGACACTTTGTTATGGGACCTATCAGTCTTGTAAAGAAGGGGTTGGAGCAAGCTTCCGAGAAGCCCTCCCATGACATGGTTAGCAACATTGTAACCCTCATAAACTAAATGATCAAATTCAAGAAGACAGGAAGCTCTTGTATGACCAGAAGGCCACCCTGGTAGAGTTTCATCCTGGTCAGCAAGTGTGGACAATGGTGCTTTTGAAGCTCAGAGACATCCATACTTGTTGGACAGGGCCCTATGAGGTGATTGAGAGGAAGGGGAGGCCACCTACCTGGGGAACCTCAAGAACCCCAGACACCCCTTAAGTGTCCTTCACATCAATGGCCTCACACATCACTACAAGAAAGCTTAGGTCACCATGCTGTTGGTGACAAATGATAAGTGGACAATGAGAGTGAGGTTCTCCCTTATCAACTGTCATACGAAGAAAAAGATAAGTCAGTGGAAGATGTCATCCACTCTCCTACCTTGATCCAAACAGCAGAGGGACTGTCTTCAATTGCTGACAGATGTTGCCATACTGTTTTTCTTCACTTGTGCACCCATAATAGTGATACTGGAGATAGCCAACCTGTCAACAAAAAATATACCTGTGCGAGAAAGTCCTCCTTTTTGCCTTGATCACCCCCATATTTTGCTTGATAGGGATGGTAACTAACTCTGACTGGGCTCTGGGCTCTGCTTGCCAGACCACGGACAGTGATTTGATTATAAGGCATATGGTAATTATGTTTCATTACAATTGGTACTTACAGCCAGCTGAAGGTCTCTAGTATATAAGATGAGCATGTAGATGTAGAGACTCAGTAGTCTCAATGCACTTAAGTGTGCACTACTGTGCCGCCTGCTGTCATTGTAAAGGCCGCACTGCTTTTCAGGCTGCATTTACCTTAAAGTTATATGTAAAGGTACTTATAAACTCTCAAAATACCTTATTTTTACAGATTGGTCACACCTAAGGTCTCCCCTAGGTTACCCAGGGGTAGGGTGCCTTGTAAATATAAGCAGGGACATGATAAAAGAGGGTTTATATGCCATGGTGACAGAAAAACTGCCAATTTTGTTTTTCTCCACTGTAGAGAATTCGTTCCATAGGCTAACATGGGAATTATGTATGAGTGCATAATTATCGAGAAGAGCAAGCTAAAAATGTAATGTAAGGACATAAAATTCTAGTTCTGATAAATCCAACAACTTGCCACTGTTAGATTTATAATAAATATTACAGAAAATATGTTAGAGAACTTTCTTTTCTTTAAGCCAAAATCCAGCCTTCCAGCTGCCTTTCCTGATAAGCCAGCCTCTGCCAGGCTGAACCAAGCTCTCTTAATGAGGTGTGAAGTGGCCAGCTAGAGAGGCAATGGATTTCCGGTGGGAAGTGAACTGCAACTGCTGAAGCAGAAGGCAGAATAGGTGTGGAGTAGCCAAACTAGACTTCAAAGAGGGAATTTCACTTTAAGGCAGCACAGGCTCACCCCCACATCATGCACTCCCAGCCACACAGGTGCCCATTTTGCTTGGATATGAATTTACAGTAAAGAAATGAAAAAACAAGAGGCATTTGGCAAAGCAGAATCAAGTTACTTTAATTAAAAGCAGCAGATGGGAGAGGCTCAAGAGAATGCTTCTGAGGAAAGTATTTTGGTGTAAAAATGTTTTGAGTGACATATACATCTCGTTAGGTACAATAAAGTAATTTCTGCATTCCTAAAAAGCAGCTCAATCATAAATCTACAAGTATGGGTATCTAAAAAGGACCCAGATGGCTCTTGACCTCCGGAAGAGCTATTGTGGGTCAGTGTGTATGTGTCCAGATGCCCGGCCTGTGAAGCATATGATCACTACATGTGGTGTGTATGTCATGTCTTGATTGGCTGAGTGTTATTATCAACACACGCTATTTAACTTTGCGGTATTTGTGGGGAACGCAAGCCTTTTGCTAAACCTGTTTTATTGAAGGCAATTTCCTCTGACCTGTTTGAAGTGCACCTATCTATCTTTGGGTTCGATCAGGGTTTTCCATGGGTGTGCATTTGTCTTTGGGATAAGAAAAACCCCACCTGTGTCCTGTTACTCAATAGGCGTGTGTGGTAAGGCCTGCCTGACCACAAATCTATGACTCAGGATTGATGAGGAGGTCACCTTGGGTGAATACAACAGCAATGATACAAGTTCATTGGAACTACTGAAAATGAAATGGCAATGTTAGACTTGGCATCTTTGGCGTGGTTTCCCCTGACTTTTTGCCTCTACCTCCTGTATTTTTGATGCTGTGTTGGATTTCGTCTTTGATGGCTTAGATGCTTTGGGTACTTTCCCACTGCTGATCAGTGTCAATGTGCAAGTGCTCCCTGTGTAAATTGTGATTACAATTGGTTCTCTCTGATTGGAATATTTGATTTACTGGTAGGTCCCTAGGAGAGTTCACTGAGTGGGCCAGGACCTATAAATCAAATCCTACAAGTTAGCCTGCAGCACTGATTGTGCCATCCACATGAATAGCCCTGAAAAGGTATCTCAGACCTGCCACTGCAATGTCTGTGTGCAGTTTTTAACTGCCATGTCGACCTGGCACGTGCACCCACTTGCCAGGCCTTAACCTTCCCTTTTCTTACATGTGAGGCACTCCTATTGTAGGCCCAAGGTACCCCCCTCGGCATGTATATGTGATATGTTCTGATAGAGAAATACTGCCAATTTCTTTTTTCACTAGTGAAAGGCTATCTGTCCCATATGATAGAATGGGAAATATGTAGGGCCATCTTACAAGTTTAACTTCCCACTGGAACAAGATAGAGAAATAAAGTTTAGCTCTCTGAACTCAAAATTTAATAACACATCTGTTTTTTAAATTATGTGTTTGAAAATGCTACTTTTAGAAAGTAGAAAGGTAAAGATGCCTACAAGGGATTTATTGAAACCATAACAATTATATATAATTCTAGGTATATATGTCTATTAAATGATATCTAATAACACTAGATAGAATACATCAAAGTAAACCATAACAATTATATATAATTCTAGGTATATATGTCTAGTAAATGATATCTAATAACACTAGATAGAATACATCAAAGTATATTGTATAAAATTGATTGGTAAATCAATTACAGCAACCGGATGATCAGCTGTAGAAAAATATATTTCAAATATCATAAAAATAACTGACAATACTACATAGTCAATAGAACATGTAGAGGGGTACAGAGAATACAGCAACAAAACAAACTCAGCAAACATCGGCAATAGAGAACATACAAGTTGAAAATAGGAGAGCATCTTAATTATTAATGTATATATATCCAGCTTTATTCATTGAAACTGTGAGTATGTCCTATACACCGGATCCAACAATCAGAGATAAATTAATCTTAATAATTGCTAGAGAGAAGAATGGATTAGTCGTTGACATTTCGGTCTTCACTGTAACAAATCATTGAACCCATCTTCAGGGCAAATTTGATTCTTATGTAGTTTCTTGAACCCTTGGCCAACAAAGAGCAATTCAGCCAATCACTGTGTGTTCTGGCCTCCTGTTCTGATGTTTCAGGGACCCAAAGACTTCACCCCCAGATCCCCTGAACTCTGCTGCTGAGAGTACTGACCTGCCAGGAGGTGCCTGTTCCAGTTCTGGACCTCCAGAGGTTGTTCCTGCTGTTGGGAGCTGGAAGAAACCTAAAGAACTGAAGAGATCAACGCATCGCCCTTCTTCCAGATGTGTTTCCTGACTAAGCGTGGCAGTGCAAGAAGAATTTTCATGCATCCCCGTGTTGCCGCAGAGACGACGCAGTGCCTGTCGCAGCTGCAAGAATCGACGCATCGTGGAATTGCGGCTGAAGAAACCGATACAGCGCCGCTTGCCGCCGCCACATTAATCGCTAGTGCAGCCCCGATTTTCACACATCGTACCCGTGTGGCAAGGTTTCTGGACACATCACCCACATACCAGACTCGTGTTGGAGTAGACGCATCATTTCCAGGTACCACCGCATTGATCGCCAGCGCATCCCAGATTTCCACACATCATACCTGTGTGGCAAGTTTTCTCGACGCATTGCCCACACACCAGATTTGTCTTGGAGTCGACACATCACTTCTCGCTACAGTCCAGATTCTACGCATCACCTTTGCAGCGTGAAGCAGACCTGTTGCATCACCTTCCCAAGGACGCAGGAACTGTCGCCTCTCTTGCTATCTCGACGCTTCCCAACTCTGCAGCTCTTTGGCCTTGTGAATTCTAAAGCATTTACAGGTACTTTGTGTAGAATCACGCATCCATAGTTTTCTATGAACCCAGTTACTTGAAACCTTTACAAATTCATATTCTTAGTACATGTATGTTGAATTTTTGTGTTTTTGTCTTATTGAGTTTAGATCAAGATTATTTATTTTTGTAAACTGGTGTGGTGTTCATTTGTATTACTGTGTGTTTTGAGTATAAATACTTTACACATTGCCTTTGTGATACGCTGCTTGCTCGTGCCAAGCTACCCAGTGGGAGAGAAGGGGTCATCTAAAGTGTATATCCCCCTTACTCTGATTATAACCAAGGGTCCCTATTTGGGCAAAGGTACCTACCTCTGCCAACTAGAGTACCCCATTCTTAACACTGTGTGTACAGTTGTCATAGCGTAAATCGACATTGTTTCTACTGGTAACAACATTGTCATTTGTGCATGGACTATGGCATACATGGATATCGTTACTGACAGTTTTGACACTGTTGTGTGAGCACAGGTTATTGCATACATTAACATTGCCTTTATGGACATTGACATTGTTATATGGGCACAGGTTATGGCAAATGTTGACATTGCATTTTTTGGTATTGCCTTTATCGGGCTTGCACATATCATGCTATTCATTGATATTGTATTTACCCATTCAACATTACCCCCTCTAGTTGATTCTTCAAGTACTCTATCTTCCCCATATGTAATGAAAGTTATATTTTTTTAAACTGTGTGTGTCCGTAGTGTCTGTTACTTTTTCCTTAGTTATGTGCATTTTACCTAATTGAGGACTGCATGTTTACAGCAGGAAACCCCCTCCTGTAGGAAACCACATAGCAGAAGGACAATAGTCAAAACCATCATGAGTGGTGTGAATAGTCTGGACATCCATTGAGGATCCACAAAAATATACTATGCAACCAGTCCTGCTCTGGGGTACCTCCCTCCTTCTTCCTGAAGGTGTGCAGATGATGCAGTTCTTGGATAGCATGAGCTAATTTCTTATTATATCATATCTGGGAGTAAATGTACAACAGGAAGCACCAATCTTGGCACACACCCCACCCTCCATCGCAGTCAACAAGTACAACATGTACCAATGTTACATCACCATAAGGCAGATAGCTCTCAGCTCTCCCTTTATAGCATGTAGGGTGAGCTCAGTATTATTGCTCATCTTCATCCTTTCCCCCCTGGGTATTTGTAACCAGCAAGCGTATGCCTTTGTTTGCATGGTGAACAAGGGTATTCATCCTCTGGTGTTTACTTTAGTCTATGTGAACAGTCTACATTCTTCTGGAATGTCCTTGTACTGAGCCCAGCCAAAATATTTAGCAGTTCTTCTCCTTCGAGGCTGATGCAACAGAGTTGTTCTCTTCTGTAACAGATGTTGAGACAACTGAGACAGATCTTCTCCAGGGATGACCAGGGTTCAGGTGTGTATGATCATGAGAGCGCAGAGGTCCTGCCACCTGGGGACGAACTGGGTGTAGGTAAGGTCACCACATTGCTAGTAGAAATCCAACAACATGGAGGTGCCCCGTTGCAGGTCCAATATGTATAGTCTCACCTGCAGTTCTCATTATTGCCCAAAGGTATGGCTCCTTTGTGTCTGAAACACAAAGAGTACTGTGTAAGTTTCTGTACAACTAAGGGTTGCCACTTCCCCTCCATCCATGTGTACCTATTAATCTCACAATTCCAGATTTCCTGGCATAGGGTGTCTATGCCAGAGTTGGTCTCCCTCCCATGAGACTCATTTCCCCTGCATGATTGAGATGAGTTGCCCTGCACTGGATTTCCATGTCCGGGGTCCACTTGTCATTAAAGACGATGGCCCCAAAGATGTTAAGGGCCACCCTGGGACCGCAGACGGAGGCAGGAGTGGATGTATATGTGCACTGGTGCACTAGTGTGGCTACCTCCAGGAATATCCTTTCTATGAAGCCCCTGGGCTAAACAGTTTCCTACCCTATGGTGCCCCTTCTGTGCATTCTGTCTACCTCAGATTGGATGTCACTAGGCTTGGTGAAGAAAAACGGTGCAGTGGGGTTGGTTTCATACTGGGTGATGTTTACTAGTGTTCTAATCTATTGTTAAAAATCTTTATCCTGATCCTACATGGTTTTAGATGGACGAGGCATTTTGCTCTTTCAGGGGCGTTCTCCTAGGATAGGTAAAGCCTGACTGTGTCTACTGTGTGGGGTAACATTGAACATATAGAACATGACCTGTTCAAAGTTTGAGTACCTACTGTGGTCATGTGTTGATACCAGGTGTTATGTAGGAGTGCGCTGTGTAGTGCGTGAGTAATACTAGCTTTTGGCTCAGTATAAGTGTATGTGAGGTGAAAGAGGTCTCTGCAAATGCATTGTAAGAATACAGAAGTTGAGTTTCCAAGAATATGCATACGTCTAGCTCCAGATGTGCGAGAGAGCATCATAAATGTGCACACAAATAAAATAATACATCATTTAAAAAGCATTTGTAGGCTGTAGTTTCTTCTTCGGGTGGCGTGTCTGTCATCTGGGTGCCCAGAGGTGTCTTGTCTTGATGCAGAGCAAAAAATGTCTCTCAAAGGGTTGTTGCAAAAGTCAATGTATTCTGTATTACTTGAGTGATTGGTCTTGCAAAAGAAAGTCCTTTTGAAAGCTTTGATCAAAGGAATGGTGGACCGCGACAGTGTTGGGGAACTTTCAACTTGATCAAAGACCTGTAGGATAAGAGCTGCGGGTTGCAGGTTACTTGGAAAAAACACATCGTTAGGCAGTTGTCTGGAAAATAAGTGCATTTTCATTTTACTGATGTGTTCGATATTTTAACTGTAAGCACATTTTTTCTAATGGGGTAATGAAAAGGAAGTCCTACGATTTTTGGCAGAATGATGAGTTTTAAACTGTTTTTAGAGGTGCTAGGATTTTAGAGCAATGGTGAGGTTTAAACTGTTTTGATGCTTTATATTTTAGTTTCCTTCTCTCTGAGCTACGGTGGGGTCAAAACTGTGCTGCTCTGTTTGAAGGTGTGATACTTTGATCGGGGTGGTGTCCTTTTGACATGCATGTGCTGTGGGTAATTGTGAGGGGAAGTGGATGTTTGAATTTTAGGCTGTTTCCATTGGCATGTACATGTCCCTTGGGTCTCTGCATGTGGCATGGAACAAAGATTTTTCTCTAATTAGATTACTGGGTTACGCCTTTTTTTCTGGAAGGATCAAGAATCTTTGAGCTGTTTTTAGGCTGTTTTGTACTGGTCCCGGTGGGTGGTTACCTGTGACATTTGTGCACTGCTAATTTTAAGAAAGGATATTGGAGATGGTTGGAAGGTTGTATGTGGACCCCCAAAGGTACCGCAGGGAAATGGCTGGAACTGTGTTTGTTTGCAGTGTTTTTACAGCCAGAGTCAGGGGTCTCATTGAAACTTATGGTGATATGTAGACTTAGGGTGATAGAAGTGGTGGAATGAGGCATTAGCCATCATGGCTTAACGTCTCAATCCACCACTTCTGAAACACAAGTCTACACCATATTTACAACGATATGGTGCAGACTTGCATTTCCCCCTGTGATGGCACTACACTTCGCAGTGTAGCGTCAACGCAGGCACCCTTGCGCCATAGTGCAAGTGTGTCTGTGTGCAGCACACATGAAAGTCACAAAATTTCATTTTTTTAGATTGTTTATGTACAGGAAGGGGGACCTTCCTTTACATAAACAGTCCATTGCATTTTGCATTTTCCATGTGTGCTGCACAAGGCAGCACATATGGAAAATGCAAAAATAAGGAGAAATAATGTATTTCTCCTTGTTTCAACAACTTAAGAACTGGTTTAATGTTGGCACTGGCTCCTATGTACGCTGTCCTTGTACATAGGGGGCAGCGTCAAAATCAATGGGTGTTGTGGTGGAACGCCCACTGCAACACCCACTGCCGCCCCTTTTACTCTAACCATAGCGTGAAAGGGGGCTTTATTTACGAGGCAGTGTTAAGCCACATTAAGTAGTTTAACGCTGCCTTGTAAATAAAGCTAAGCCCCCATCACGGTCAATCAATCAATCATTTGTAAAGCGCACTACATACCCGGGAGGGTCTCAAGGTGCTGGGGGGCGCTACTGATTGAACAGCCAGGTCTTGAGTATCCTCCTGAAGGTCAGCAGATTTTGGGTCCGTCGTAGGCTCAGTGGGAGGGTGTTCCATATCTTGGCGGCGATGTGGGAGAAGGATCTCCCAGTGGTGGTTGTTCTTCGGATGCGCGGGACGGTGGCGAGTGAGAGGTCGACAGAGCGTAGCAGGCGGTTGGGAATGTAGAAGGAGAGCCGTCTGTTGAGGTAGGCTGAGCCGGTCTTGTGGAGTGCCTTGTGTGCGTGGGTGAGGAGCTTGTAGGATATCCTCCTATTGACTGGGAGCCAATGCAGGTTTCTCAGGTGGGGGGGTGATGTTACGGTGGGGTGGTACGTCGAGGATCGGTCGCGCCGAGGTGTTTTGGATGCGTTGTAGTCATTTGATGAGCTTGGTCGGGGCTCCCACATATAGCGCGTTTCTGTAGTCAAGTCTGCTGCTGATGAGGGCCTGGGTGACTGACTTTCTTGTATCTGTCGGGATCCATCAGTAGATCTTGCGGAGCATGTGGAGTGTGTTAAAGCAGGAGAAGGAGACGGCGTTGACTTGCTTGGTCATTGAGAGCGTTGAGTCGAGGATGATTCCCAGTTTGCGTGCGTGGTCGGTGGGTGTCGGGGCTGCCCCCAGTGCCGTCAGCCACCAGGAGTCGTCTCAGTATGAAAGGTTGGAGCCGAGGATGAGGACTTTTGTCTTGTCCGAGTTCAGCTTCAAACGGCTGGTCTTCTTCCAGTCGGCGACGGACTTCATTCCTTTGTGGAGGTTGGCTTTGACTGTGATGGGGTCCTTGGTGAGGGAGAGGATCAGCTGAGTGTCGTCGGCGTAGGAGGTTGTGTTGAGGTCGTGCAGTCGGGCTACGTCTGCGTGCGGGGCCATGTAAATGTTGAACAGCGTAGGGCTGAGGGAGGATCCCTGGGGATGCCGCAGATGATCTCAAAAGCTTTGGAACGGAATGGGGGAGGCAGACCCTCTGGATTCTGCCAGAGAGGAAGGAGGTGGTCCAACCCAGAGCCTTGTCTCGGATCCCTGCGACGAGGAGACGTGGAGGCGTGCGCGGATTGTACGTTGACAGACGGTGTCGAAGGTGGCAGAGAGGACTTTGAGGATGAGTGCTGCAGTCTCGCCGTTGTCCAGCAGGGTCCTGATGTCATCAGTGGCAGTGATGAGGGCAATCTCGGTGCTATGGTTGCCGCGGAACCCTGAATGGGAAGGGTCCAGGATTCTGTTTTCTTCGAGGTATCGGATTAGCTGTCTGTTGACGTTTTTTTTGGGTTGGCCTTAGGTTTTTTGAGTAGGGCGTTGATCTCGGTGTGTTTCCAGATATCTGGGAAAGTCACGGTCTCAAGGGGGAGATTGATGACGTTGTGCAGGTGGTGTGCGATGGAGCTGCTTGCTCTGTTGAAGACGTGGTGCGGGAATGGGTCTGACGGAGAGCCGGGGTGGATTATGCGCATGATCTTGATGGTGTCATCAATGCTCACGCTGGCCCAGGCTAGCAGGGGGTCGTGGTCGATGGTGTGCGGAGGGTCTGTTGTGTTGCTGTCTGTTGGGGCTGTCTGGGTGTTGAAGCTGTTGTGGATGTCTGCTATCTTGCGGTGGAAGAAGGTTGCGAGGTAGTCGCACAATGCTTGTGACGGCGGGATGTTGTTGGTGTTGGAGCTGGGGTTGGAGAGTTCCTTCACGATGTTGAAGAACTCCTTTCTGTTGTTTGCATTGTTGTCGAGGCGGTCTTTGAAGGAGGTCCTCTTGGCCGCTCTGATGAGGTGGTGGTGGTTGCGGATGGCGTCCTTGTGTGCTGCGTGGCTGTCCGGAGTTTGTTCACTGTGCCATTTCTTCTCTAGTTTCCGGCAGGGTTGCTTGGAGGCTAGGAGTTTAGGGGTGAACTAGCTGGCCCTCTTGCTCGTGTCTCTGTGGGGGGGGTTTCTTCAGTGGGGCAAGGGAGTTGGCGCAGTCCTGGATCCAGTGTCTGAGGCTGTGGCCAGCGTCGTCGGTGTTGAAGGGTTCGGTGGGTGGGCTGAGTGTAAGATAGTTGGTCTTCGGTGATTTTGCTCCAGCATCGGCGGGGGATCTGTTGGGTGCCTTAGTGTGTGGTGGGTTTCTGGAAGGCGAAGTGGATGCAGCGGTGGTCGGTCCAGAGGATTTCGGTGCTGTGGCTGACGGAGATGTGCAGGCTTGAGGAGAAGACGGGGTCGAGAGTGTTGCCGACGGAGTGGGTGGGCGTTGTGACGAGTTGCATCAGTCCGAGGTTGGCGAGGTTATCAATCAGGGTTGTGGAATTGTTGTCGTTGTTGTTCTCAAGGTGAAAGTTCAGGTCTCTGAGGAGGGTGTAGTCGGTGGAGGTCAGGGCATGCGTACTGATCAAGTCGCCGATGGAGTCACTGAGCTGGCGGTGGGGTACGGGGGGTCGGTAGACAAGGGTGCTTCTGAGGGTGGAGTTAGGGTCTGTGTGGATTTGGAAATGCATGTGTTCGGAGGTGCTGAGCGCGTCGTCGGTGCTAGTTGAGACCCTGATGCTGTTCTTGTGGACGATGGCGATTCCTCCTCCGACTCTGTTGGTGCGGTCTCTACGGGTGATCTTGTAGCCGTCTGGAATGGCTATGGTGATGTCGGGTGCGGAGGAATCGTTAAACCAGGTCTCTGTCAGGAAGGCAACGTCCCAGGATGTTGTGTCGGGCAGGTCCCAGAGCTTGACGGCATGCTTGCGTGCGGAGCGGGTGTTCAGTAGTATGCATTGGAGGTGGTTGGGGTCTTTCTTGGCAGGTGGTTCGTCGGCTCTGAGGCTGGTGTTGCTGCAGTTCCGGCAGGTGAAGGGGCCGTGTGTGAGTTTCGGGGTGGCCTTGAAGCAGGTGTGCCTCTGTCCAGTGCAGAGTGCTGGCGTCGTAGTGGCAGCGGTCGTCGTGGCGGGTGCGGGGGCCAGGAGTTCTGGCGCTGAGAGCGGTCCAGGCGCGGACGGGTGCAGATGGGCTTGCCTTAGGCATGTGCAGCAGCCGGCATATATGGGGCGTTGGGAGGGAGGAGCAGCTGGGAGGTGGGAAGCGGGGCAGCAAATGGGCCTTCAGGGGGGCAGGGCCGCAAGGGACACAGCAGCGAGGGCAGTGAGGGACAACGAAGGTAACAGAAGGAAAAAGGGGCACAAAATCGAGGGAAAAACAAGTGGCACAGAAGGCAAAAGGGCATCAAAAACGAGTGGAACAGAAGGCAAATGGCCATAAAAATAAGGGAAAAACGAGTGGCACAGAGGGCAGAAGGGCACACAAAAAATAAGTGGAACAGAAGGCAAAAGGGGCACAAAAACAAAGGAAAAACGAGTGGCACAGAAGGCAGAAGGGCACAAAATACGAGTGGAACAGAAGGCAAAAGGGGCCCAAAACGAGGGGAAACGAGTAGCACAGAGTGCAGAAGGGCACAAAAAAACGAGTGGAACAGAGGGCAGAAGGGACAAAAAACGAGAGAAAAAATGAGTGGCACATAAGGCAGACGGGCACAAAAAACGAGTGGAACACGAGTGGCACAGAAGTCAAAAGGGCACAGAAATACCGGAAAAACGAGAGGCACAGAGGCAAAATACAGAACACAGAAATACAGGGGCAGCTAAGAACAGAAGGCAGAACGGGCAGAGAGGCACGGGGGCCGCAAGGGGAACAGAAGGGAAAACAGGGCAGAGTCACGGGGCAGCGAGGGGAACAGGAGGGAAAACTGGGCAGAGACACGGGGGCAGCGAGGGGTACAGAAGGGGAGACCGGGCAGAGAGAGCACGGGACAGTGAGGGGAACAGAGGGAAGAACCACGTACAGGCAGTGGGGGAAGACAGACAACAGCAGTCACAGACACAACAATGAAAATACAGGCAATACAATAAAAGCAATAAAGCGGAGGATGAACAAACCTACCTAAGGCCTACCACTGGCCACCAGGGATGAAGCCCAGGTGGTAGCGGGCCCGAACTTCCTCAGCAGCGGCAGCTGGGGCAGGGAAACACAGGCGGTGCTGTGCGGAGGGGGAGCGACCTACCTGTTGGGGTCACCACATCATCGATACAAGTGACGTTGTGGGGGCTTGTACATATGCCCCTTAATGTGCTTGGCCTGATGGAAGTGACGCTAATGAATTCAATGAGTTTTCCTATGGACTGGGATCATGTGATCGCCTGGAAGCTGTTCATGGCTTCTGTGACCTTGATGTGACCATGACTGGGATGCGGCCTCTTGCTTCCATGGACAATGTTCCATTTAGGCCCTGTGAAATCATTAAATCAGCAGGGGCATGGTTGGTGAGAATATCCCTTCACCTGGTGCTTGTGCTGCAAAGGTCATCGATGGAGACCCTCTTCCATAATCTGGCATATTTTGGCATATTTTGTCACCCTTGGCAGGAATCAGGGCCTCCTTGTCCGATGGTAAGCTACTCCCTCTGCTTTGGAGGGATATGCTTCGATGAGTGTACCTTTTGGATGTTCAAAGGATTCTGGAGGACAAGGAAGCAGAATGTTTGGCCCTTAAAGGTGTTCAGGTGTGCCACTGGGGCATGCTGTGAGTAAGTGACTGAACTGGTGGATCACTCGCGTGGATTTCCCTACTGACTTTGGTGCCGAGTTTGTGCATGTCCGAATGAGCTCTGTGGTAGTCGCAACAATCTCTTCTCCAGAGTTTATGGAAACCCTGGCTTCTGTCACCAGAGTGTCTGCCTAGTTTTGGAACTCTAGAGGGGCATCCATTTTGGAGGGGGCCTGAAAAAGTGTTTCAATTGGGGAGTACCCTAGTGACTTGAGCAAAGGGCACTCTCCTGGTTGTGACTGCAACGAAGGAACCTGGGCGCCTAATTCTATTTACCATCTGGGCATCTGCCCTGCTCCATTGTCAGACTGTTCTCCCCCCGGGGTCATGGTCAGCCAACCTCTCCCTTGGGAATCAACAACAGTGTGGGCCTCAGGCCCCTGCGGGGACCCGGATGGCAAACTCTAGGGTAGATTCCTGGCCGACATAGTACAGTTGCCCTGAGGATTTCTTGTGTGTAAGTAAAGGCTTGAGTCTTTCCTGCTGCTGTGTCACTAGTCCTTATTGTTGTAGTGACTTTTTGGAGTGGGTATCAAGTGGGTGCTGCCCTGAGGTCTAGGATTCACTGTGTTTTTGGCTTGTTCTAGGGTTTGTTCGATGGGTAGATATTCTGTGGGAACTCTCTTGGTAATATTCTATTTTGTTTGGGGTACCTGTTTAGATTTTAAAAATAAATGTTCCCTTTAGTGCACTCTGTCACAGATAAATCACCTCACTCATATTAAACATTCATCAATTCACTTGGGATGTTTAGGGCACTTATATTCACACAAATTGAAATGCCAAACTTCTTTTAATTAATACAAAAACTGTTTTTTTGTGTTGATGCGCTTACGATGTTTAGCCCACCACAAAACTTCATGTATATATATATGATAACTTTTACCCCAGCCATACCACCAATATGGCTACACCATTTGCCGCTTATTTATCGTCTACACAGCACAATATATATCGGCAATCAAACTGTTTTGTGAATATGTTACCATACTAAGACTCTCCCATGTATGTGTGTTTTGTCATACTTGTTGTATGTCCAGTAATGCTCTAATAGGGAATCCCCCTCACACATGTAAAGCACCTTAGTGAGTGCTACACATTTTTCAAAATTACACAATCACTTAAAATTAAGTAATTTGCACCTACACACTTTGGTCCTGAGGAAAGCCAGTTTTAATCATAAAGGCCTGGCTGAAACATGCAGACCACACCTGGATGTAGGAGACCCTAATTAACACTCCTATAACATCCAACAGCCTTTTTTAATGCTAACAGTGACCCAGTTATTAAAATATAATTTACCCTCGGGTACTGGGATCCCTGTATAGCTTTTAAATCTTCACCTTCAGGTCACTACACTGCACACTCAGAAACATACCTTCTCCGCTGTATTTAGGCGTCGAAGCACACCCAGGACACACTCGGTGTCACTGGGTGGGCCCGATGAGGAAGCATGCCACCAACCAGGTTGGTGGGTGAGGGCTTCATGAACACACAAAAGGGTTTGTACCCTGTCTTGCAGTCTTGAGTCTATGTAAATTCACAAATAGGCTAGTCCTTATTGATTTCACAGATAACCCAAGTGAGATATGCCAAGTTTACCTAAGCTAAACCCCTCACATGCATCACAAAAAAAATCAATCCTGGGCGGAGTTCGCTGAGTTCTGCGTAGTGCAAAAAAACGTAGCCGCACTACTCAGAGCTCCACAAGCGGTGGAGTGTGTTAGATAAATGCCATTTGAGGTGATTTTCAGTGCCTGTTGAACTGTGCAATCATTAGGAACGACACCATACACAGCACAAGCGGGCACTGCTTCTTTTCTGCCGCTAGAGTAGATTTTTTACTCGAGCAGCAGCTTTCTCAATGTGAAAGGACGGTTTCTCAACATAACCGGTCACAAGCATACGCAACCACTCACAATTAGAAATCTAACCACCCTCGTTGGGAGGTTGATTTTCCATGTTCGCGGTCACCAACTTGATGTTGAGGATCGTGAACATGGCAAATTTTCACTCGGAGGTGGATTTTCCTCGCTCGCCAACTTGACGTTGATAAACGCGAGTTTGGAAAAATCTTGTTACGTAGAGCGGAATTTTTCAGAACTCCGCGAGCTCTGTGTAATGCGGAGTGTGGAAAACTCCGTAAACTCCACAAGTGGAGCGGAATTGACCGACCAAACCATTGATGGAAGTTACCTGTTCCAAGTATGGTGTTCATCTACCTATCTACGTTTCTCTTTTTTTCTACGACAGTGACATACGCAAGTAGTGTACCGTAGTCCTTTGCATCTTCCTTTACAGCTGAGCATGAGAGTTCAGTGTTAGGCATGGGAGGTAGGCATCTTGTTTTTTCAGGAAATTATTTGAAGATGACCATTGCTGTCATAAATACTATAGATTAATCAGTACACTTTCTATGATTGATTGTAAGGTTGAATTAGTTTACTTTCGCTGTCACTGATCACCACACAGTCACCATAGGCTGGTGGGACTGCCATGGACAGAAAGTCAGACAGGGATATCATAATCCCTATGGAGGTGCCTGCGCAGGCACCACCCCATGATAGGGATTTGGAATCTGACCGACGTCCTGACCTTGAGCCTATCGGAGGCACCAGTCTTTCCCCCACCTAACTCGCTCTGCCTGCTGGGATCATAATCCGGCAGTTGGTCCGATGGCAAAGATGTCAGTGGGACCAGCACTAACGGCATGCTGGTGGCGGTACCGCCAACATCATAATGAGGGCATAAGGCTTTTGCTTGACAACTGGTCCACATGTCTCTCATGAAGTGGATGGACTGAAAGGCGCTATCCTTCACTGCTTTGCACCAATTACAACTGTTGATGGTGCTGCACAGCAGCAGTGAAACAATAAATCCAGCTCAGAACATTACATTTTGGGTAGAGGGTCTTAACTTAATTCAGAAACCCCTCTTCTTCCAACAAAGAAAAAGTGCGTGGGTTAATCACTAACACTATTTTCATAGGTCTGGTGGTGTGGCAACTCCTTGCTGAACATAAACTTGATAATGGGTTGTTGAGAATGTTTTTTTGTGAGGATAGCAAGTGACTCATGGGTAGCAGTTAAGCTGTTTGGATGCTTTGGGATGACTGTATCCCTCTTTTCCTTGTGCCATTCCAAGAGCTGCTGAGGGTGGCATCTTGTTCCTCACCATCACCTCTTTCTCTCACCTCAAATTCTTTTCCTCTCTGACCAGTAGCTATCTCTTTGAAATGCTCTTCCCACACAATTGCAGTTGAGCCAGTTGGCCCTTGTACTGTTGTTGGACTTGGCCCTTTTGGCAGGTTCTCCCCGAAACGTTTTGCATTTTCCTAGCCTGTTTCTGTAACCTGGTGTTGGTAATTTTAGGCCTCTGCGAACTTTTTCACTGTGGTCCAGTGTAAAGTGCGTGCGCTCTCTGTGTATGTGTGGAGTGAGTGGCCTGCCCTCCCATAGGAATGCATGGGGAATATGTGTGACCATGGTAGTTCCTGATGTGTGGGGAATGCAGGGTCGAGTTTGGTATGTGCGAACTCGTGTGATTAAATGCTGCGCGATGATGTGCTCAGATTTATTGTGTCTAGTGTGGAAGTGCCACTTCTAAAAGTTGGCATGTCTGTGCAGTAAATGTGAATTGACTGTCTGGCTTGTGATTGGCTGGAGCTGGCTGGTGTGCCTGGCTCCAGGAGTCAGGATGGGTCTGCCCCGGTGGTAAATGGAGAGATATGCGTGTTGATGGAAGGGAGGAGTGCACCTGGGACCTGAATAGGGCTGGGACTTCCCTCTACAATGCTGGCTCCACCCCCTGTGGTGTGTCTGATGTCCCTGACACACCCTGTGAATAGGCAGAGGGGCTGAGCAAAACTAAGTGCTCCAGAACCAGTTGCATCTGGTTCACCCTTGCCTGCACCTTTGGAAACAAAGGATGTATGTGTATAAAAAGGGGCTGTGACCCCATGAAAAATGTTCTTGTTTCTACTTGAATCTACCAGGGGCGTGCTGCTGCTGGGGCCCAGGGGAAGACTTGCCTTTTGGACTTTTCTTTTGGACATGGTTGCTGGGACCCCCTTTTTGCTTTAAAGGGTCATTCCTGGGGGGCTTGGTGGTCTCTGTGCCCCCCCCTAGTGCCTGGGAAGCACTGTATCTTAATTTGCCCTTTTATTGGGGGAGCCTACCCCTCATTGCTGCATTTACTAATGGCAGCGTGGGTGCCCACCCCGCTTATTTTATGTTTATAGCAGGTGCCTACCCTGCATTTTGCTCGTGTTTAAAGCACCTTAATTGCGGGGGCCCACCCCGCATGGCTGCGGTATTTATCTTATTTCTAATTACGGGTGCCCACCCCGTTTTATATTTCAATCTGAGGGAGCGTACCCCTCATTTTCTCCACAAAGAAAATCACCGCCGGGCCGAACAACCGGAAGTCAGGCAACTTGACCTGAGACGAGGGCGAGGCTCCAAACACGTCCAGCGAGCTGGGGAAGAAGGACCATCCACTGAAGGTCCGCAGGGAGCCTCGCCTGCTCCGTGGTAAAGTTCCGGGTTCCTTGAGGGGTACCTGGTGAAGCAAGGAGACGTCAGTGACGAGGAGGGGCTCCCGTGATGTCCACGGGAGGCCGCCGATGAGGAGAGGCGGCCCCAAAAGAGGAAGGCAGAGGGCGAGCAGGGCTCCCATGATCGGGAGGGAGCCCCGCTGGAGGCAGAGTCCGTGTGGAGCGGGAGCTCCTCAGATGCCGCCGAGCCTGCCCCCGCCGCACTTAAGAAGCAGGCAGCAGGAAAGAGGCTGTATGCACCCCGGCGGGGTTCCCATAAGCTTGGGAGAGCCCCGCCGTGCAGACCCAAGGACGTCCAGGAGATCGAGCCGCCGCCTGCAGCAGGACACACGAGAAAGCCCGGTAAGGAGAGGGCTCTGGGGTGCTGGTTTCTTGAGCGGCCCCTACGGTGATGGCAGTACTGGTTTAAAAGAGCCTATGTGTGGCTTTACCCTGGCCATGGTTGTTTACTCGGGCCCAGAGGGGCCCAGTACTCATTGATTAAGGGGCATAGTGGTGGCCAGAGCCCCGGAGGCTCCCCCGTCGCAGTATTTAATTACCGAGCCCGAGGTCCCGGGGACCCATTGTTTTAGGAGCCAGTGTCCTCCCTGGGGGCAAAGTTATTGGTAGAGCCTGCAGGCTCCAACTATGGGCATGTTTATTTTCAGAGCCAGATGGCTCCAACGAGGCCCCAGTTATCTTAGAGTCCCCATAAGGGTCTTGGGGGCATATGTTGTTTAAAGCGCCGGTTCTAGGGGAGGCATGTGCATTTTAAGAGCCTCGTGTGGCTCCAACCTTTTGGGGCACATTTGTTTTACGAACCTAGAGGGCTCCAATGTGCGCAGTATGTATTTTCAGAGCCCCGTGGCTCCAGCATTTGGCGCAGTTGTTTGAAGGGCCACTGAGGGCCCATCCCTTTACTCCTGTAGTAGTAGTGGGCAGCTGCACCATTTAGGCCCCATCCCTGAGAGGGACAGAGGTGACACAGAGGTGCCAGACCTTCCACAGCTGCGGAGCACTTAGTGCTAGCTGCAGCGTTTAGGCCCTGTTCTTGTTCTCAGCTACCCAGCAAGTTGTGGGCAGCTGCAACGTTTACGTTTGTGCAGATGGCGCACCCCTGACTGGCGCTGCCTTGGCAGCGCGCCCTGACATTCTGGACACAGGGCATTTGAGCCCCTTCTTGGATGGCTAGTTGACCAGGGGAGCGCGTATATGTATAGGGCGCAAGGCCCTAATGTAATTTTTGTGCTGAAGTGATTGTGGTGCTAGGAAATGTAATGCATTTAGTATGTTTTACGCACCCTGTGTTTTATACCTCTAAACTGTGGTTTATGATTATGAGGTTAGTTTGCATTCCATGTAGGTTTGTGTTAGTGAGGTTTTGTTTCACTCTGTGATTTACGCCCCTAATGTGAGTTATACTTAGGAGGTAGGGTCTAATGTGTTTAGACTAGTGAGCGATTGCATAATGTGTTCATGCTAGTGAGGTTGGCGCAGGATGTAATTCGCGCCTGATGTGACTGTACATAATGTAGTTTATGTTACCGGTTGAGGTGGATACAGTGATTACCAGTAGTTACTGATGGTAGGTTTATGATCTATTTTTACTTGTACCTATTGATGCTAAGTGTTGATCCTGACAGTGGCCCACGTGGCCCTGTCCTGTGTAAATAATCCCTTGTGAATATTGCCCGTGCCAGTTGACACTACGTATATCGTGTGATTACTATCTGATGTGTTTTAAGAATACAAAAGATATTTTTATATAACCTTGTGTGGAGTTCCTTTTGTGGTGTGCCTGGGATGTTGTTGCTGTGTGCGTGCGCAAATGCTTTACACTTTGCCTCCAGGATAAGCCTGACTGCTCGTGCCAAGCTACCAAGGGGGTGAGCAGGGGTTATCTTTGGCGTGTAACTCCCTTGCCCTGACTAGAGTGGAGGTTTCTGCCTGGCTTGGGCGCAAGCCTTAGCCAACCAGAGATCCCAGTTTTAACAACTGTATTGTCCACCTTGCTTACTACGACACACTGGTTTGCAGCAAAGTGAGCTTTCTGCAATGTGCTCCATATGCAGCCTCTTTTTATCCTTGCAGGAGATAGTGAAGCCTATGTGTTGAATGGAAGAGAAGCAACAACACCTTGCTCAGCCGCATGCTCAACTTCCTGCTCTGCTCCCACCTCAGGTGTAGCAAATTGTGGTTGTTGATGAGGTTCCTGTGAAGATTCCCTACACTGCTGGGACAATTTGATTTCGGACACACGCTGTTTTCACCAAACCAGCCCAGCTGCACTATCGGCCTGACCTGTACTCCGCAGAGTGAGCGAGGAAGACTCTGCCACCATCACGGACTCCTGTGCTGTTGAGACCCCCCACCGCCTCTCTACCGCCGTCCTGCTGTTTCCTGCCAATTGACAGCGGGGACGCCGAGTGGAGCGAGGCGAGGGGCTGCCTACAACTCCCGGCAGCCCTCGAGGTCTCCAGCCACACCCCCTTCACGACGCGCTAGGAGGCGCATAAAGGGCGTTACTCCCACAAGGAAACTGACACACGCTGTTTTCACCAAACCAGCCCAGCTGCACTATCGGCCTGACCTGTACTCCGCAGAGCGAGCGAGGAAGACTCTGCCACCATCACGGACTCCTGTGCTGTTGAGACCCCCCACCGCCTCTCTACCGCCGTCCTGCTGTTTTCTGCCAATTGACAGCGGGGACGCCGAGTGGGGCGAGGTGAGGGGCTGCCTACAACTCCCGGCAGCCCTCGAGGTCTCCAGCCACACCCCCTTCACGACGCGCTAGGAGGCGCATAAAGGGCGTCAGCGCCCCCCTTCGCGGGACGCGAGCGGGACGCTGGGCGAAGCCTGGGCCAAGGGTGGGCCCGTCCAAGCCCGTCACAGACCGGAGGAGACCGGGCCGGGCGCACCCCCCTAACAACTAAGTAAAGGTAAACCACCGAGGACAGGCCCCTTAACAAAAAGTATAAGCACCCGTCGTTTCGAACCAAAACCAACCAAGGTCATTACCTTTGCTCCACACCTGGTCAATAAACATACAATGACCACAAGAGGCTCTAGAAGCAAAACTATGAAAAAAAACGAATCAACTACTGTCGGTCCAATTGAACAATTCCTACACAAAGTAAACGAAACCATAGATCAAACAGTTCTGATGATTGACCGTCGCGTATCATACGAGCTAGACCAAGCTCGGCGCTCATCAATGGGCATTTTGGCACAGGCCCAAACACCAAATGCGATATCCTCAAATAAATCCATCATAGACACAAATGTGGAAATACACGCCTTACCTAACACCGTTGACTTATCGGTAACCACACAATTGTCACAACTGTCAAACTCACAATCCTCACAGGATCTTGAACTGACCCCCGATATCTTCGCAAGTCTCCAACCGACAATCAACGATCCAACGCAACAAGAACTAAGAGGCATAAGAGAAGGAGCAATCCCAAAACAGAACCCCTTACAACTACGATCTAATAGTTCAGAGCACACAAGTGCCACTAACCCAGATACTGCTAGTCAACAAATTCAGGAGAATATTGTCATCACAGACTCCGCTAAGAATATCCTATCCGATGTCCTCATAGTCGAAGACCACGTAAACAGATCCAGTTCCAACAAGATTCGTCAAGACAAACCATTTGTTCGAGCAGAAAAAGTCACAAATCACTCTAAAGTTGACACACTTCTGCTAAATAAAATTGCGGAAATAATAAAATATCAATTACAACCTTTACAAAAAAGCCTTGAGGTAATAGAAAAACAAGTGGCCATATTAATAGCCTCCGCAAAAACAACCACTATCCCAAAGAAAAACGATCTACCTGTTCCCCTAGGCGCTGCCACTGACTCAGGAAAAAGAAATGCAATCAACTCACCAAATCAAACAGCTAACAAACCGGTCCATACTACCACCACAACAACTACAACGAAAACAGTGACAGAACCAGAAAACAAATCTATCAACCAAATTAACACCGTAAAAACAAAGACCGATCAAAATAAACCAACACACAACTCAGGTACTCAAAACCAACCAAATACAGATTCCAACTCAACAAACGCTGTACAGACAAATAAACCTTCCAAACTACCAACTGAAATTCCCCCAAGACTCGAACAAACACAGACCAACAATAGCAAAACAGGACAACTCAATAAGAGATGGAGAAAGGTAGTAAATCTCCCTCCTGAGGCAACTCCGTTCGTAGCCATTCTAACGGGCGTACCCGAATTAGGCAGAGACTCAGATGAACCTACATGGTCCCTACTAAATAAAGTACGTTACTGGTTAAATGTCAACAGGCCCAACCACCCTAACAACATCCCCAGAATAACCACGGTAAGAAGGGTCTCGTGGATTGGCCACCAGCCTAAAACAATCCCAGGAGACTGCATAATCGTAAATTTTGAAAACCCACGGGCAGTTGATTACACTTGCTCCTGGGATACTCCAGAATACAACGAAGGAATAAGTGTCAAACGCCTATCTTTTTTCTACCCCCGACAATCCCATCGCTCCGAGGACCCCACTTGGCCATCAAATTGGTCCTGGAGCCAACCCGAGCAAGGACCAAGTAATTGGCACCAGGGAAATAGGGGACAAGGATATAGCCAGAGGTCCCATCCGCAGAGCGACTGGGGATACGAACCCACCAACCGAGGTGACTGGAATTCCGGTAAAAGACCATATCAACAAATGTATAACGAACCATGGTCGGGAATTCCGACATTTAATCATTTTAGCTGTCTGGATATGGTAGACTGACCACCATCTCAGCCCCATTCTCCAAGTCTCCCGTACAAAACCACCACGCTACCATTTTTGCCACCTACTGCTTCTAAAATACACATTACAGGAAAAACTCAGTCCGTAACAAAGCGAAGAACAAATAATGATACATCAAAACAGGGAAAATTAGATGGAGCCCGTCAGACCGAAACTAGACAACAACATGGTAATTTGGTCCCGGTTGTGCAGAAACTGTCATCATCACCCTTAAATAAATGTTTGTCTAAAACAAATCAGATAACCGATTATCCAAACGCAAGCATACAAGAAAAATCTGTCTCCATTAAGAATCACATGACAGACAAAGTCGAGCGGAACCTGTTGTTCTGGAACGTGGCGGGTCTTGTAACAAAGCACCAAGAAAAAGCCTTCCTGGAACTGGTCCATACACAAGATTTAATATGTCTACAAGAGACATGGCTGACCGACCCAGTCCACCTAGAGGGATATAGAACATTTTTTTCAAAAGCTACCAAATCGCAATCAGGGAGAAGCAAAGGAGGCCTAATAACATACATCTCGAATCTTTGGCCATGTCAAGATATAACACCTGTAGTTCTTCACCAGAACTATCAAATAATCAATATTAAAGTCACTATTAATATCTCCTATACAATTGTAAATTTCTATAACAACATGAGCTCGGAAGACTTACTCAAAATACTAAGTGAAATAACTGAAACAATAAATATCCAAAAAGTCAAATTTGTAAAAATTACTCATTCAATAATCTGGGGAGGAGACTTTAATTTACACATCTGCAGTCAAAGTAATGCACCCACTTGTGGGATCATTGACGAACATGATAATCCCCTAACCCATTTTGTACATACGGAAGAAGGAAATAACACACAAGCCACCATCTTCGAGTTAGATCTAGGGTTTGCAAATATGATAATGTCACCAACAACCCCATTCAAGCCAACCTTTCACGGAAGAGGGGCACAAACACTAATTGACTACATCCTGGTTTCTACCAACAACGCCGGCTTTATAAAGCAGTTTGAAGTGGTTAACAACGTATTAAGTGACCACTATCCCCTCAAATTAACATACCTTGAACCTGATCGCCACAAGAATCGAGTAAAAGACAATCATACTCTATTACTACAAGACAATCTTATGTTAAACAGGTTGAATGGCTTCACCTTAAAATGGGGCACCCTAGATCAAGAACATACCACCAAAAGAATAGTGGACAAATGCAGGCCATTCATCGAAAACTGCTTAAATCCTTCAGCAGGCGCTGACGAAATTCTGAACGACTATGACAGAATAGTGAAAACCATAGGAAATGAATTAACCAAGCCCAGAAAACAAAACAACACACAAAGAAATGGATGGTTTAACACCAAGTGTACAAAAGCCTACTCTACCCTAAAGAAAGCTCTAGCAAAGAACGAACGAAACAGGGAAGAGATAGCCAAACTACGGAAAAGTTATGCGCAAGCACTCAAAGAACGGAAAAACGAGATTCAACATAATCTCTGGACTCAGCTTTTAAATAGTAGTTTGCAAAAAGACAACATAGCATTCTGGAGAACAGTCAAGACTCCTTTCCTAGCAGGGAATAAGGAGGGTCCATCCCTAGACGTGGCAATCAATGCGAAAGACTGGGTAGTGTACTTTTCAGAAGTCTTCGGAGAGGCAAGAACCGGAGCTCCACCTACTGGACCAGCGCTCCCAGCGGTGAAGTATCCGTTAGATATACACTTCACCATCAACGAGACACAGAAAGCCATCAATTCGGCAAAAAATGGCAAAGCGCCAGGCCCAGACTCCGTTCCAATGGACCTCTATAAATTCCTTCCCGACCTCTGGTCCCCACTCTTAACAAAAGTATTGAATGCAGCTAGGGAAAGAACCCTCCCTAAATCTTGGTCAACATCAATCCTAATTCCCATCTTCAAGAAAGGAAACAGAGACAGTCCTTCCTGCTACCGACCCATTTCACTTCTGGACTCTGTGGGTAAGATGGCAGGAAGGATCCTCCTCGATCGTCTACAGGAATGGTCACAGGAACATGGGGTCCTCTCAGATCTTCAGTACGGGTTCAGGGCCGGCCTGAGCACCGTGGACCAAGTCCTGAACCTAACTCTACTGGCCGCAAAATACACAAGTGTAAAAAAAAACAGTCTCCACCTAGTCTACGTTGACCTCACGGCAGCGTTTGACTGTGTGGTGCACACAAAACTATGGCTAATAATGCTGGACATGGGGATTGATCCCCCAATTGTAGATTTTTTACGCGAGTTATACTCTGACGCCACAGGCAAGGTAAGATACGGGCTGGAAGGACAACTCACAGGCAGCTTCCCAATACGGAAGGGGGTCAGGCAGGGGTGTGTACTGGCCCCCTTCTTATTCACGCTGTACACCAACGGACTAGAGGCAGCAATGCTGCAGGGCACAAAAGACTTTCCAATAGTAGGACGGCGACCAATTCCAGCATTGCTATACGCCGACGATGCGGTGATACTTGCCCGAACTCCAATACAGTTGCAAAAAGCCGTAAACAACTACTGTACCTTCATGACTAACCTCAACTTGAAAGTTAATATAAAGAAAACTTTTGTGATGCATGTCGGCAGTAAAGGGAAAAGGTCGAAAACAATCTCAATAGATAACACACCACTCGAAACAACAAAAACCTCCCCATATCTCGGAATTACCATCGACGAGGAGTTCAAATGGAAAGACGCAATTAATTCCCGCAAGTTATCGCTCATACGAACAGTCGGCGCCCTAAAAGCCTTTTCTCTCCGCCTAGGGAAAAAACCCTTGGCGGAGATGTTAAAGATTTACAAAGCAAAGTGTATCACCACGGCTATCTTTGGAGCAGGAGTTTGGGGAACGGCAAACGTTGAACAAATCCAAAAGATCGAAAACACCTTCCTCAAATTTTTACTAGCAGTCCCTAAGAGTACGACTACCTTTGGATGCCACTTAGAACTTGGACTAGAATATATTTCAGATCTGATCAAGATCGAACCCATAATGCTATGGCGTAGAATATGGGCAACGGAAGAATGCACACTCACAAGAGCAATCATCGAGGATTGCATGAATCTAGAACATATGGAAAAGATCAGGTGGCTTCATTATGTAAAAACCTTCCTCACAGATATTGGTCTACTGAGGTTCTTCAACGACCCACAATCAGTCGCAGACATAGCAAAAAAAGAACTAAAAAAGATATGTCTGTCCCATTTAAACCAACTAAGACTGATGTCAGAAATAGGAAAACAGTCGGTACAACATAGCCTCATGATACAATCTGTTCCATCCATACAACCATATCTACAGGAAGACTTGACACATTTCGAAAAACTACTGTTAACCCGTTTCAGGTTTAATCTTTTTCACATCATGGTTTCATTCCCCACCCAAAACAACTGGACATACACTAGAACACCATGCCCCTGTGATTCTAATTCTTCCCAGTCCACAATCCACGTCCTCTTCTTCTGTACCTTTTACACTCCATTCCGGAAGAGATGGATTTTACCAATCCTAAAAGCAATGAAGGTCAGAAGATGTCGCCCAGCATTCTTGGCATTGCAGCTCTTGGACAATCTACTAGTCTCAAGATCCGTGGCACATTACCTTAGAGTATGCCTTAAACACCGTACGAACTTATGAACAACCCATGAATCCGCCTAAATACGGCCTCTAGTAAATCCATTGCACAGTATACAGTGAACTAATTGTTTTTAACTTATATCATGTACTTTTTAAACGTATCTATTTTTATCAGTGTTTTTTTACAGTATAAATTTGTACTTTTGTGGTTTTCATATTGAAATCCGAATAAAGTTAATTTTGAATTTGATTTCGGATTCACTGCTCTGGGCCATGACTGCAGTTACCGCAGCGCTGAGAAATATCTGCTTCAGTTTTGGTGGTTGTGCTGTTGTTAATTCAATGGTGATCCTCCTGTCCGATTTTTCCTCTTCAGTGGAGAGCACAGCAGGTACACTGCATTGCTACAAAATGGAAGTGGACTACATGGCATTGGTACCACTGGAAAAATGCTTCTTCTGCTCACTGGCCACTTTTGTGGCAGCATCTCTTCTATGAGGCCATATTCCTTACTTCTTTAATGAGTCAGCATCACATGCAGTGGCACATAGGAAAGAGGTCTCTATTCTCTGGAGTTACCTAATTTACAGACTTCTCTCCATCTCAATCAGTAATTTACTTATGTGCACCTGCAGGCAATACAGAAGGAAGAGAGTGGCCTTGTCAATGTTTGTCAACACAATACATGCAATCATTACAATAATTCTAACAATATTATAAAATGAGATTACATTATTGTAAAAAAAACTGGTGTTCCTTCAGAGCTCATTGAGTTTATATGGGACGTGTGTGTGTGTGGGGGGGGGGGTACAAAATCAAATAAAGCAATTACAAAATAACCAGTGTTCCTCCAGGGCCCATGGGGCCCCAATGGGATGCATGAAATGAAAGACAAAAACTAAATAAATAAAAACAACAACTGTGTACATCTTCTACAATCAGCCACAAACACAAGTACATTTATCACAAAAAACATATTAAGAAACAACAAAAAAGCGAAAAATAACACAAGCTCCTTCTAATATCAATGGTCCTTGGAAATTGAATGATTAACAATATTAAACACACACACGCTCCAGTCAATTGTGGTTTCTCACCACATAGCATGGCCAGCAAGGAATCAGGCATAGAGAACAAAGAAAAAATGGCTGCATATGACACACACACTGGCTCCACAAAATGTCCAGCAAAGAAGGAGGCAGGAACAGCATAGACATGTCCAGCAAAGAATGAGGCAGGGACAACAAAGAGCAAATGTCTGCCTATGACACACTATTACTGGGTCTAAAAAATGGCTATCACCGTATGGTCAGCAAAGACAGAGAAAACAAAGAAAACACGGCTTCCCTGGCTAAACCCTCTTCTTCCTCCTCCACCATGTAACACTTGCTGTGAAATGATTACGTAAATGTATATCTCCAAAATGAGACTGTGCCTATCCGTGGGCCTAGTACACTACCAGCAAAGCTGCAATATCAATTCAACAGCAAAGCAAAAATAGAACAGCGAGAAAAAATTAAACTTTCCTTGCCACCAACAGGCATTTGCAGACAGAAAATAACCTACATTTGGCATGAATACAGGGCCATGCATAAGGCTCTAAAAATATATATATTTAGCACACAAGTTGTGAGAATGTGAAAATTACAATAAAAATACATCCAAGGCCTACAGCAGACTAGGCCCCAAATAGTAAAATATATCGCATTATGAAGACAAATCTGGACAAAATTCACAAAAACAAAAGGAAACTGAGAAAATGTTATTAAGCCTAGGCCTCCACCATCCAAAATGCCTGTTATCCCTTAATCTCACATAGGCCTTCTTGCACCCTCCCAACCTAATTTCCAGGCTATCAGCAACAAACAAAATGACAAAGCACACAAGTAAGGAGGCCTGCCAACACAACCATTTTACAAAACGAACTGCACATAACCTACTTGAGTTAAAAATAAAAAAAGTACAGATTCTAACTTACAAAGATGGATGATTCAGCAGAGATTCCACGCAAAGGAACAGTGATGCTTTCCCTCCAAACTCCAGATTCAAAATGACCAGGGGCTTAACAAAGCCCAGCAGGGAGTCTCCGGGACAGGAAGAGGAAGATGATACTCTCTATACAGTAGCCTCACTTCCTGTGGCAATTCCTCTGTGTAGACCAACATACAAAAATATAAAAATGCATTTCACACTCCAAAATGTGTGGGTAAAAGAGTTAATGTGAAATTAATTTTATTTTATTGCTGCATTTGTAAAAGAATTGCTACTTGTCCTATGCTATTGTTTTGGGCCTATCGCGTTGCTACCGCATTGTGCATTCATATTTCAGATCAGTAAATAGATTTATGAATGCAAAATGTAGTTTGTGAAGACCGTGCACTCACAAATCCAGCCATTTACACTTCTAACATAAAGTTAGAGGCAGAAATGTATTTGTGACTTGTCAGCTAGTGTTGAATTCCATTATCAAAGTTAGACCCTACGCTGCATTCCCTGAACTAAACACACTGTAACAAACATTTGTGGCCTGCAGTTCTATAGCCAATGTAGGATTACATTTAAGATACTGAAATGCTTTGCATAATTAAATTATTCTTTTAAAATCGTCCTAAATGTGGTTTGCTAGGAACAGCCAGATATAATACAAAGCAGTAGGTTAATTATGACCTTGAATTGTATTTATATATATATATATATTTCGAAGATGGAATAACTCCCAACAATAGTGACTATAGAAAAAAAGGGATGACATATATTTAAAACATTTAAAATGACAGCACATCTCTCCAATATCATTATTTGCCCTGCTATGCTGTGAGAAACCAAAGCCAGTGCTCTGACCACACCATTATTTTAAGAAATGTGCGTCAAGCAGTAGGTTGAATGAATATTTGACAAAGATGAATTTAATCCTTGCCTATAGCACTGTACTCATTTTCCTAAGCCAAATTTGTTGTTTTACTCAGGGCTAGTGTTTCGGTTCATCTGTCAATCGTGTCTTTAATGTGATTAGTGGTTTTATTCTTGTCCTATTTATCTGCGTTAGTGAAGTCTGTTCGCTTTCTCGGTATCTACTTTCCTATCTTTTCGCTTCATTACAGCCATCTTTTATTCCAAATGCACAGGTTTATTTATATTTATAAATAGATTAGAATACATTTCTCCGACACAATGTGTAGAGAGTGCTAAACTAAAAGTAAATCGGTTGATTTGTCCTAAAGCATGTTTAGTGTTAATTTCAACCTATGCGCTGTTTGATAATTACTTATCACTTTCTCATAACAATTACATAATAAGCAACAGATTATTTTTTTTACACGTTGCATGGTTACGAGAAGCCCGAAGAGGCTGGTTGCCAGAAGGCCAGCAAAAGAAATGATGTAGACCTATGATGTTTGTGGGACCACAACATATTTGCTTTTTATATTTGTTAAGTTCAGAAGCGAGGACCCAACATAAGCACTTTACTCCGAGGACGCGAGGTTCATCTTAGTACAAAAAGCATAAAAGGAATGTATCCTGGTACTGAGAGAGCACAAGTTTGAAAAAATGTATAAGTACGCCATATTTACAAGCACGTAGTTAGTTTAAACATGTTTTGCACACGAGTGTTTTATATTCAGTAGTGAAATGTATAGAATGTTAAGTAGAGTAACTATAATTATAACGGTGTGAGATTAATGTAGAAATGTTGGAATATATGTGAAAAACCTCATGTTCTCATGTTAAAAGAATCATGTCCGAATTAAATGTAACTTTGAAATCCAGTATAATGTGTAGGCCTTAGGGCAATTCACAGCAAACCTGAACATGCTGCTAAATTAATGTGAGATAAGGTTGACATGGTTCTTCCAAATGTACTATTGAACTTAGGGTTAAAAGTATATGCTTTATAGATGTGTTATTTTAGAAACGTATGCTAGTTAAGAATGTTTGCTGTTTAAATCAAGTTAACGTTTTAAGAGTGCAGGGACCTGCTGCATGTAAATCAAGTAGGCCAGAGGAGATAATGTCATGTCGTTTAAATCGTCATGTGCTCGTTAGAGAAGAGGTCGCGAGGTGTCCAGCACAGAGCTTTGAGAGTGTTTTACGACTAAAGATATGGTGGAGTCTGGAATTTGAGGCCCACTGCAGGACGAGCTGTATGCAGGTGCGAGGGTCCTAATCAGCTCGAATGAAAGGGACTTTGTTCAGTGGCGCCTTGCGCAGGCCTGTAGGAGTTTCCAGGAATTTCAGGGGGTATCAGCGCACTGGAGAAGAAGCCTGGGAACCAAGGTCAACTATAACGAGGGTCTTCAAGAGTACCATCATGGAGTTTGCCGCGCAAAGATGTACCACGTGAGGGGCGTCCCAAGGGGCGTTTCTATTGAAAATGTGATTTGGTATTAGGGAAAGAGACCCGGGAGGAGAGCAGAGTAGATGATTTTGGGAGCCTAAGGAAGCGGATGGGTAGGCAGATAGGCTGATCAGGAGAGACCCATTATCAGAGAAGAGACAAAGAGAAGTGCGTGATCTTCTTAGGAAGTCACCACGGCTGACACCTAGAGGGTTAAGATCTTGCTAAGTAGGGATGTCATTTAATATAGTGTAGGGACAGACTAACCTTAATTTTCTTTTCTGTAATGACTTTGAGATTGCAACTTATATCTATTTTGACAACCCTTATGGTTTTTGAGCTTGTACTTATTATTTTGTTCTTCAGACTTAGATTATTCAAGAAGTTCATGTTTATAGTGATACCAATTTACCTTTGAATCTCATTTTGAGAAGTTTGTATCTTCAGTTATCTTTGACTTTATATTAAATCTTTAAAACTTAAATTTGGTCAGTGGTCATTTAGAGTGGTGTAAGTTCTTAAATTGATTGACTTATTGTGAGATTACCTTTTACTCAACGACAGGTACCAACGATTCAGTCGACATAGTTTGGGATTTGGTATGATAATTAGTAACCAGTAATCCCGCGTTAGCAGTTGGTAGCAGAGTGAGGATGGTTATCTTCTTGAGGAAGGTAATCTAGAGAGGTTAGTTTACACCAAGGCCCGAGACGCCGAGAGACGAGCAGCGGAAGAATCGTGTGCCGAAAGGTGCAGACGGTGCGAGAAAAGCAGCAGTATCGGAAGAGAGTGAGTATAACAAAGGGTCATGCGTGAACAGATTGCGGTGTTTTGTGTTGTATTTGTATTGTAATGTCTTGCGGAGTTGAATGCCTGTAGTGTGAATGAGAGAAGGTTGTGAGCGCGCGCAACCTGGTAAACTGGTTACCTGGTAAACGGGTGAACTGGTGAAATCTTAAGTTCAGGCCAGAGCTTAAGTGGTTTTGGGTGTATCGAACATCCAGGGTAGTTGTCGACCATAGTACGGAGGTCACGAGGTACCATTGACCGCCGTGGATCCAAGATAGGGGGAGTGTAAGAGTGAGTGTATGAGTAACGGACGCTGGTCGAAAGTTACTGTGTGTGAGTAACCTATCGGAGAAGGCGATTGTCTGGAAGTAAACGGAAAGACATTTCGCCAAGTTAAGGTGACAACTACAGAAAGACTGTGGGCGTACAGTCAAAGAAAGGTGATCGCTTGGACGGAAGTAATCATTTTTCGGAGTATGAATGGGACGCGTGCATGACCGAGGAGACGAGCTGAGAAAGGAGGGGAACTGCTGCGAAGGGGGACGGGTGACGTCGGCTAGAGCCGCGCTGTGATTGAGCGGTTGGTGTGACGTTAGCTAAAGCCGCGCTCTGGTTGGGCGGCTAGCGTGACGTCCGAGGAAAGTCGCGTACGGATAGGCCAGTTAGTGAGAACGGCGCTGAGATTGGTGGAGTGTCATCAGGAAGTAAACAAACGCGGAGAAAAGAGAAATCATGAAGTGTTTTAAGTGTTTGAAAGGGATTTTTAAACGTAAACGAAGTGAACATTATTATGGGGAAGAGGCTCCGCCGGAGGGTACGCCAGCTCATTATATGGCAACGAATGTTGGGCTGCATACCATATTATGGATTGGGGCTTGGAATAAGCTTACGGAAGGGAATGAGGAAATGCAGTTCCCGAGGTACGGGACGTTTAAGTTAGAGGTGTTACATCGGCTAAAAGCAACCATGTCCTCATTGAAACCCTCGCCCAGACCAACACAGTTTGAGGCTCTTAATGCATGGATTAAGGCTGCACACGACCGAAATTTGAACAGGCGTCAACAAAGACTGACGCGATCGGTAAGGGCAGTGCGAGATTCCAAATGGGATGAGGAGGAAAAGCGTTGGAGGGTACAGACTATTGAGGTGGAGAAAATGTATCCGATGAGGGAGGTGTCAGGAGGAGGAAACCTCATGGAAGAAGACGAGGAAAGCGAGTCGGAGGACAATCTGATAAACAGATTGTTAATGGATAGACCACCTCCGAGAGTTGAGGAAATTGAAGATAGAGGGCTTGCAAGGGAAGATGGGAATGACATAGAGGGATATACACCACTCCCTATATCGGAATGGACACCTATCAAAAGTGGAGAAACACCTCCAAACAACACTGTACAGAGTGTAGTGGGAAGGTTTGTGGTGCAGAAAACGCCAACCACCGAAAGGGCTGAGTCTGTGGGATTACCAGACGCTCTTCAAGTGCCTGTGACCATAGGACCCATAGTTTCGATCTATAACCCTGAGAGAGATAGGGGGGAACAACAAAGGCAATTGGATAGAGAAAGGATCGAGATGGAAAGGAGGAAAAATGTGACAAATGCATGGAAACAATTGCCAGGATCAGTAACATGGAATACCCCATTAGACATAACTGTCGGTCCCAATTCAGAACAGGGAGGTCCGAGAGGACCAATGGATCTAAGGGGACCACGGCCAAGATCCTATTCAGAGTTAAGAGCTGATTTGAGGGAATGGGACGGGTCCATAGTATCTCCAAGTAACAGGACAAGAACAGAACCAGAGTGGGAAAGCAGGGGTAACGGGACTGTATCTCATTGTGGGGCCAGCGAAAGCAGTCAGGGCCGGGAAGGCCAAAGTCAAGAGAATAGAGGGGATGCATGTCCTACAAATCAGAGAGAACAGCCGGAACAAAATACTAGGATTGTAAAATGTGAGGAAATGTCCCGTCTCTGGGGGAAAGGAGGAGATGAGGCGGTACGGGCTTTTCAGAATAGGTTTAGGTGCCTTCATCATACACTTGGGGAAGACGTTCAACATTGGAGAAAGGAGAACAGTGATAGGTCCCGCCACGCCTCGAATAATCAGGAATCCCAGGGAAGTAGGGAAGAAAGAGGGAGTAATGGAACATCTTACCCTGCATCCCGTGAAACTAGCCAGGATGGGGAGAGAGAGGCTAGGAGGCATGAAGGAGTGTTTCACCACCCACCCCGAGAAGATGGAAAGGCATGGGACTTAGAGAGATGGGAACAGGGGAGGACTCCCTATAACTCACCGATACCTAAACGTAGATCTCGGAGCTGGGATGGGAGAGATGCGGATGGAGGAGCTAAATTGAGTGTCTTAAAAGCTGAAATTAAGGCAAAAAGGCTTGATGTTACTAGTTTAAAATCAGATGTTGATGAGATAATAGATGGAACATTGCCTTTGGAAAGGATAGAATTGTATGAACAGGATGAGTTATTGTTCATGGCAAAGGATATTACTAGGAAAGCTAGAGCGGTTCATGAGAAACTGACTGATTTGGCAGATAGATATGCCGTGGATTTGTCTAGGACAAGGGCATTACAGAGTAACCACAGATTACAGTACGCAGACCAGGATCTAGATGAGAAGAGAACTACTGGATTAAAAACACACATAAGAGAGCTGGTATCAGGGATAAGAGTGTGGAGGGAACTGGATAAATGGGAAGAAAGGTGGTCGAAAAAGGGCACGGTTAGACGAAGTACAAATGTGATGACCCCAGAGGGAAGGGTAATGCATATGGAGGCATTCCCTTTGCGAGAAATATCAAATGGAAATTATGTACATGTGCCCTGGAGTAGAGGAGACTTAGCTGCATTCACCAACTCATTTCCGAAGTTGCGGGACAATCCAGTAGAGTGGTATAAGCAGGTAGAGAGGTTTGTTAAAATTTCGAAGGTATTGTGGATTGATTTGAACACGTTGTTTGACATCGTGGTCCCATCTGATCTGTGGACCCCTTGTAAGACTAGTGTTGAATGGCCAAATACTGAACCAGTGAGGGATCTTCGGACTAATGGACCGTCCGAGATTGTCATGCAAAAGTATGAAAGGGTAATAGCATGGCTGAAAGATAAGGTACCACCACAGGACATAGATTGGGTAAAAATAGACCGAACAAGGCAGGAACCCAAGGAGACAGTTCACGAGTTTTATGAAAGGTTATTGAAAACATTCAAGCAATACAGTGGACTAGATGTAATGGATCCCAAAGATATAGGGCAGTTTGTGTCAAAGTTTGTCTTGGGGTTGAGACCTGATATTTGTTTGATGATACAGCAACATTTAATCTGTTGGCAGAACAAACCACTAGATGAGATTTTACGTTATGCGAGGTACTGCAGTGACGAGATAGATTCTAAAGCCAAGAATCTAAAGGAGAAATTGATGGTGGTGCAAATGCAGTCCGCTGGGAAGGGTGGCCAGCAGAAGCAGGGGATGGGACGAAAACCAAACGGTCAGAATAAGGACAATGAGGAAGGGCAGAGACCTAGGATAGACTTTGCCACTTTAAAGAAAACGACAAAGTGTCATCAGTGTCACCAGGTGGGGCATTGGCGACGCGAGTGTCCCTTTAACCCTGAAAATGGAGAGCTGGAAGTAGAAGAGCAGGTCCAAGAAGTCCCAGTGCAAAAGGTGACAGTCCCAAGTAATAAGGTGGCCAAAGGGGGGACTTCGGCTCCACGGGCCCAATTCCCACAGCCACCGAAGATAGCAGCTGGGGGAAAGGTCTTTAAACAAATGCCTCTGTTTATCGAGGAAGAAAAGTGTTATTACATTGATCCATTGACAGGACAACGGGTGAGCAGTGAAGAGGACTGTACCCTTGGGGCAGTCCTAGAAGTGGATCAAAGAGGGCCATTTGTTGAGGCAGAAGTGGCAGGGTGTCCCACTACGTTCTTAGTGGATACTGGGGCTACTCGTTCGACTCTGAGATCAGCGGTGGTTCCAGACTTGCCAATGTCAGGGGAAACAATTCAGGTGGTAGGAGTCGCAAATAAAAGAATGACTAGTCCCTTGACAGAACCAGTGTCTGTGAAAATTGGAAACCACATGAATGAACATCAGTTTGTGGTTTGTGACTCGAGTCCGGTATGTCTGTTGGGAAGGGATTTGTTATGCAAATTGAATTGCACCATATACTGCACCCCACAAGGAGTGGAGGTACAGACTACCGACGATGATGCTACCTTTAAGGTGGCCAATTCAAAATTCTGTGTAGAACTATATCCTACTCTGACTGTAGAAGATCTTCCCCAAGATTTAAGAGATGCAGTGGCGTCAGAGGTGTGGGATTTCACAGGAGAAGATATAGGATTGATTAAAGGGGTAGAACCGGTAAAAATTCTGGTAAAACCAAATGTTGAGTTTCCAAGAACGCCTCAATACAAATTGTCCCAGGAAACGATTGCGGGAATAAAACCTGTGATCGAGTCAATGATACAGCAGGGAATACTGAAAGAAATCGTGGGTAGTCCTTGTAACTCCCCGATTATGGGTTTGCAGAAACCTAGCGGGAAATTCAGGATAGTGCAGGATTTACGAAAAATTAACAACATAGTCGTTTCATGTTGTCCCGTGGTACCGAATCCTTCAGTGATATTGTTTCAAATACCATGTCAAGCAGAATGGTTCACAGTGATAGATCTTTGTCAGGCTTTCTTTTCAATCCCATTGGATGAAGAGAGCAGGTATCTTTTTGCTTTTAAAACGGAAGATCGCGTTTTAACATGGTGTCGAATCCCACAAGGATTCACAGACAGCCCATCCATCTTCAACCAGTTGTTGAAGAAGAATCTCGAAAATCTAGTACTGCCGCAGAACTCGGTTCTGGTCCAGTACATAGATGACCTACTTGTTGCGTCAGAGACAGAGGAAGCCTGTAAAGCAGATTCAATTGCCTTACTGAATCATTTAGCCAAAAATGGACATAAGGTATCTCCGAGCAAGTTACAGTACTGTCTGACAGAAGTACAGTATTTGGGGCACCGGTTAGAGAAAGGAAAACGTAAGGTGTCACCAGAGAGGATTGAGGCGATAATGAAGATGAATGCGCCTACAACACAGAGAGAAGTTAGAATGTTCCTAGGAATGGTGGGTTACTGCCGACAGTGGATAGTTAACTTTTCACTGAAAGCAAAACCCTTACAGAAACTGACGCACAAGGAGGTGAGTGATCCGGTACCATGGGACGAAGAATGCTTGGTGGCGTTCTTGCAGCTGAGAGACGATTTGTGTCGTGCTCCGGCTCTGGGAATGCCCGATTACGAGAAGTCATTTTCACTCTATTGCTGTGAGAGAGAGGGATGTGCTTTGTCAGTCTTGGCACAGACCCACGGAAATGCCCGTAGACCAGTTGCATATTTTTCGGCTACATTAGATCCAGTAGCCGCAGCGTTGCCCGGATGTCTCAAATCCGTTGCTGCAACGGGTGTCAGCATTGAAAGGAGCAAGAGTATTGTGATGGGACATCCAGTGGTGGTGTATGTACCACATTCAGTTGAATTGCTAATGACCAGGACGAAGACGCAGCATCTGACCAATAGTAGGCTCACGCGCTACGAGCAAGTTATTCTTGCCGCAGAGAACGTGACTCTCAGGAGATGCTCTGTCTTGAATCCTGCTACTTTGATGCCATTACCTACTGTAATAGAAGGCGAAGGATGTGAAGACCACGATTGCCTTGATGTGACTGAACTATGCACGAAACCCAGACCAGATATTGTGGATGAGCCATTGTCAGACCCCGATGAAATTTATTTTGTTGATGGCTCATGTTTAAGAGACGATACTGGTCGGTTGAGAGCAGCTTATGCTGTTTGTGCCATTACTGGAGTTGTGGAAGCCGCTTGCCTGGAAGGAGTACATTCCGCACAGGTAGCAGAAATTATTGCCCTTACTCGTGCCTGCATAGCAGGAAACGGAAAGAGAGTCACCATCTACACGGACAGCCAATATGGTTTCGGTGTGGTTCATGATTTCGGGCAGTTGTGGTCTCAGAGGGGTTACATGACCTCCTCTGGTTCGCCCATTCGAAATGGAGAATTTGTGCGGCTGTTGTTAGAAGCATTGCAAGGTCCAGTTGACATCGCAATAGTAAAATGTGTAGCTCATACTAAGAATACAGATTTTGTGTCACAAGGCAACAGATACGCTGATGAAGTCGCACGCTATTGTGCGGAACAAAATTATTCTTTCTCAAAGGTGGAAATAGAAGGTGCAGAAGAAAAGACTGAATTAAGTATGATGTTAGAAACTGTAGACACTTGGGAGGATTTAAGAATAATGCAGGAGAACGCACCTGAAACAGAGAAAAAGGCATGGGAAATAGCAGGTTGTGTGCGAAGTGAAATGGATTTTTGGGTTTCAGCAGATGGGAGAGCTGTGTTACCTGAAGAATTAGCTAATCCCATGGCGAGAGAAATACATGGTCCAGTACATCTAGGAAGGGATGCTATGATGAGAGTGTTTAGGCAAACTTGGTATTGCCCCAAATTTAGAATAGCAGCAGAATCAGTATGTAAGCGATGTGTTACCTGCCAACAACTGAACGTAGGCAAACGAACACCAGTCACACTGAGTCACATTGGGAGGTCGGGGGGGCCTTTCAATAGAATGCAATTAGATTTCATCGAAATGCCAAGAGTCAATCGCCTTAGGTATGTGTTGGTGATTGTATGCGTATTTTCCAGATGGGTTGAAGCGTACCCTACACGTAGGTGCGATACACTCACAGTGGCTAAATTGTTGCTCAGGGAGTTGATACCGCGCTTCGGGGTGCCTGCCTCTTTGGAATCTGACAGAGGAAAACATTTTAACAGCGAAATAGTGAAGATGTTGTGCTCCACACTGAATATCGATCAAAAGCTGCATTGTAGTTATCGACCAGAAGCTTCAGGAATTGTGGAACAAGTGAATGGCACATTGAAGAATAGATTGGCTAAAGTAGTGGCATCCACATCTTTGAGTTGGCCAGATGCTCTTCCTTTAGTGCTCATGAGCATGCGCAGCACACCTGACAGGAGGACAGGTTTCTCTCCCCACGAGATCCTGATGGGGAGGGCCATGAGACTTCCTACAGTTCCAACTACTGCCCTATTGAATATTACAGATGATCTGATCTTGGATTATTGTAAAGGACTGTCTGACGCCATCCATTCTGTGTCCCTTCAGGTGCATGCGGCTGAAGTTCCAGCATCGAGGAACCTGTGTCATGATCTGAACCCAGGGGACTGGGTCTTGGTTAAAAAACACGTCCGGAAGAACTGCCTAGATGTTCGCTGGCGTGGGCCCTTTCAGGTAATCCTGATAACGAACACCGCGGTGAAGTGCGGGGGGCTGCCAAATTGGATCCATGCTTCCCATACTCGAAGAGTTCCAGCACCTCTAGAAGGAACAGCTCCCATCCCAGACGAAAGCCCGGAAGTGGAAGAAGAGTTGCAAGAAGGGATAGAGGCAGCTGAGGGGGTGTCGGAAGAAGTTGGGAACGCAACGGATTCAGAAGAAGAGCGAAGGCAGGACGGCAGTGAGACAGAAGACGCAACTGAAGGCGAGAGCAGAAGTGAATACGACTCAGACTCAGATCCATATCAGAGCGACCAAGAACCCAGTGAGAGGACAAGGAATAGGAGAATAAGGCTTGGAGCTGCCACTTGGCCAGCAAGGAGAAGAAGGCTAAGTTTGAGGTCGGCCCAAGAAGAAACGCTTGCTCCTATATCCGAAGACTCAGATCCAGAAGAAGATATCCAGGATCAAGCCGAGGAGGGTCTTAGAAGATCAAGAAGGGTGCGAGTGCCTAGCAGAAGATACTCTACTCCCGACTGGACCTACCTTGTTGCAGATGTCTGGGAGACACAGAACAGGGAGGATCAGGGAAGTGGAACTGATCAGAACTGACCCGATCATCACAGTGCAAATAAGGTTTCTACTGCCAGGAGCGGAGACCGAAAGGTTGCTGACACTCAACATCGTTCATCCTGCTCTCCTGAGTGGAATAAGAAAATTGATTTTAGAGACAGTTGAGTTTCCAGTTTGCTGTTCACGATATCCAATATTGGAGGGAACTCTTCTTCGTTTGGAAATGCTTGAGCGAGTAGTAGAAATGCTAGGAGCGCTTATTGTTGTGGATTAATACCATATTACGAATGTCTTCAAAGGGGCGCAGAACTGGAAAGGTGAAGAAAGTGATCCTGATTAGAACGGACCCCTTTGTAATTGTGGATGTAGAACTGATAGTACCAGGAGTAGAAATTGAAAAAACGTTAACTCTCAATTTCGTCCGTCCACTTGTCTTGAGCGAAATAAGGAGAATAATCCTAGAAAAAGTTGACTTTCCATGTTGTGGTACGAACTGCCCAGAACCTGAGGGAATGATACTTCGGATGGACATTTATGAAGACGTAGTGTCACTCCTTGAGCCATACATAACTTTAGATGAAAACAAGACTTTTGAAAAGAAATTGTAAACTTGTTGCAAGATAACCTAGCGCCGAGTGGAAGAAGAAAAGTGATAGGGGTTTCCTTTTAGTGGATGGAGAAGGGCTAGGGTTGTCTAATTTCTACGGGACTTTGAACTGTTTTGCGGAAACAAATTGTCAAGCTTCCAAGTGTTCAAAAGAGAGACATTGCAAGAGAGAAAGACTTTGTTTGAAAACGGGGAAGAAGTTGATGCGAGAAGAACGTCCAATCCAAAGAGACACTGTTTGGGAACATGGAGGCTGGCAACCCGAACCGCAGGGCAAAATGTATAGCTGTTACACTTTTAGGAGTAGTGGTTTCTCTTATAATTTTAGTGGTAACTGTTTCATTCCTAGTGGGACACGAAGGGGATGAAACTGCAGTCAAGGAGGATAAGGGAGTGTCAACACCGAAAACTACCATTATTAAGGAAAAGGGAAACATCAATGAGAAAGACAAAGCGTTGTTAGATGCAGAAATAAAAAGGCTTCACACAGATGAGTCTCAGGGAAATTACAAGTCAAATGCTTATGCTAAATTGCTTTATGAATATGTTGATGCCATGGAAGTGAAGGATTGTTACGTTTGTATGCAATTACCAGCTTCAGTGGAGGAGGATATCAGATACCATCATCTTCCGTTGACATATGGAATAACGTGCAGTTTATTGTTGAGCATGTTTTATGGACGAGAAGGATTCGAGTATTATTTCTCGAATTTCGACTCGACATTGCCAGAGGTTCCGAATTTCAAGCATTTGAACAAATGGGACTACTACAAAAGCGAAGACAGATTACACAAATGGTTTATTCCATGGAAAACGTTAGATACTTCACATGCTCGAAGGAACAATCTGACTTGTCAGATATCAGAAGTTGAGAAAAAGTTTATAGCACAGGTAGATACTAGATACAGGAGGCAGAAGATTTTGAAGGCATCAGGACAATGGGAAACAGATTGGACCAAGGAGGAAAGGGCACATCAAAGAAAAGGTAGTATTGGTCCAATTGCTTTGGATAAGGATAAACGGGGAAAACTGTGCATTCACAGGAGTTACTCCTATTATGAAAACTTTTATGTAGGTCAAGTCCATTGTGAACATGCCTTTCAATTGGAGTATTACTCTAAGAACTTTTTGAAAGGGATGCAAGCAATACCAAATGTATATTTTGTATGTGGAAGAAATGCCTATGTGAAGTTACCAGATAATTGGTACGGATCATGCTATCTGGCTGTTGTCTTCCCTAAAATATATCATGTTGAGAATTTAGACACGCCTAAGAAAGAAATATCAACTAGATGGAAACGAGGGCTGGGTGCAGCAGAAGTAGTTGGAGATGTACTAGGTGCTGCATTCCCTTTCTTAGGATTGATAATGAATGACATCAAAATTAGGAGGTTAGCTACAGTCGTAGATAGGCTATCTGCCAGTACTGCAAGATCATTGATGCTGATAGAAGGTGAGATGCAATCGATTAGGGCAATGGTTCTTCAGAACCGACTTGCTTTAGACGTTCTGTTAGCTAAAGAGGGAGGAGTCTGTAAGGCCTTGAAGGTCCAGGAATGCTGTACTTACATTCCAGACAATTCAAAACCTCTAGAGAAGTATATACAAAATATCACTGCCATACACTACGAAATTGAGGACCTAGCAAAGGTAAATGTGTGGGAAAAAGTAGGTCATGGAATGGGTAAAGTTGGAAGTTGGTTTGCCAACTTAGGAAAGGGTATCGTTTGGTACATACTGAAACCCATCATCATAATAGTGATTTGTGTAATCACTTTGTGGGGATTGGTGCGTTTGTATCAATGTTATAGAGCGAATAGGTTGCAGAGAACTATGAGAAAACAGGAAGAAGAGTTGACAGCGATGCAGGACACTCAATATAAGAGTCTGAAAGCATTAAAGAGTATGAAAAGAGGTGGAACTGCCCTGTCTTCACTTTGAAGGGTTCTACATTTTTTGGTGTCTTGGTGATGATGACCCCTGAAGGTCATCAAAGGGGGGACTGAGAGAGCACAAGTTTGAAAAAATGTATAAGTACGCCATATTTACAAGCACGTAGTTAGTTTAAACATGTTTTGCACACGAGTGTTTTATATTCAGTAGTGAAATGTATAGAATGTTAAGTAGAGTAACTATAATTATAACGGTGTGAGATTAATGTAGAAATGTTGGAATATATGTGAAAAACCTCATGTTCTCATGTTAAAAGAATCATGTCCGAATTAAATGTAACTTTGAAATCCAGTATAATGTGTAGGCCTTAGGGCAATTCACAGCAAACCTGAACGTGCTGCTAAATTAATGTGAGATAAGGTTGACATGGTTCTTCCAAATGTACTATTGAACTTAGGGTTAAAAGTATATGCTTTATAGATGTGTTATTTTAGAAACGTATGCTAGTTAAGAATGTTTGCTGTTTAAATCAAGTTAACGTTTTAAGAGTGCAGGGACCTGCTGCATGTAAATCAAGTAGGCCAGAGGAGATAATGTCATGTCGTTTAAATCGTCATGTGCTCGTTAGAGAAGAGGTCGCGAGGTGTCCAGCACAGAGCTTTGAGAGTGTTTTACGACTAAAGATATGGTGGAGTCTGGAATTTGAGGCCCACTGCAGGACGAGCTGTATGCAGGTGCGAGGGTCCTAATCAGCTCGAATGAAAGGGACTTTGTTCAGTGGCGCCTTGCGCAGGCCTGTAGGAGTTTCCAGGAATTTCAGGGGGTATCAGCGCACTGGAGAAGAAGCCTGGGAACCAAGGTCAACTATAACGAGGGTCTTCAAGAGTACCATCATGGAGTTTGCCGCGCAAAGATGTACCACGTGAGGGGCGTCCCAAGGGGTGTTTCTATTGAAAATGTGATTTGGTATTAGGGAAAGAGACCCGGGAGGAGAGCAGAGCAGATGATTTTGGGAGCCTAAGGAAGCGGATGGGTAGGCAGATAGGCTGATCAGGAGAGACCCATTATCAGAGAAGAGACAAAGAGAAGTGCGTGATCTTCTTAGGAAGTCACCACGGCTGACACCTAGAGGGTTAAGATCTTGCTAAGTAGGGATGTCATTTAATATAGTGTAGGGACAGACTAACCTTAATTTTCTTTTCTGTAATGACTTTGAGATTGCAACTTATATCTATTTTGACAACCCTTATGGTTTTTGAGCTTGTACTTATTATTTTGTTCTTCAGACTTAGATTATTCAAGAAGTTCATGTTTATAGTGATACCAATTTACCTTTTGAATCTCATTTTGAGAAGTTTGTATCTTCAGTTATCTTTGACTTTATATTAAATCTTTAAAACTTAAATTTGGTCAGTGGTCATTTAGAGTGGTGTAAGTTCTTAAATTGATTGACTTATTGTGAGATTACCTTTTACTCAACGACAGGTACCAACGATTCAGTCGACATAGTTTGGGATTTGGTATGATAATTAGTAACCAGTAATCCCGCGTTAGCAGTACCATGGTACTTTACGTCGATTTCATCACTATGCTCATTTGCTTCTTAACCAGTTAACCCCTTCCATGCTGCCATCGGCCATTGGCCGACGGCTGCACTACCTCGCTGGTGCTGCCGTCGGCCAAAGGCCGACGCGGCCCCACCCGTTTTGCGGAAGTGTCGCACTTCCGCAAAATCGGCGGCACAGCGGAGGGGATAAAGTCAAGACTGCCGTGATCGCCCTAACCCTCATCACTCAGTACATCGAAGTGCTCCTCCACCAGCAACCAGAAGCCACAGTTTTGATTTCAGGACTGTCCGTCAATTGCATACTGAGGTGAACCCTCTTAACTAGACAGGAATTATTTTACCTTATTTCCTTAGTAAAATAATTTAGTTAATTGTCCCCCTCCAGTGAATATATACCTTTACTACGCATGCTTTACATCGCAAAACTTAACTTTAACTGAGACAAAATCTTAACTTTACTACTCCTAAATTCCCTTTGTGAATACCAAAAGTCGTAAAGTTTGGATTTTGTCTCAGATTACTTTTGTGAATTGGGCCTGTGATTCCTGCTGATGCTTGGCTGGGCCATTGCTAAAAATAAAAATCTCCAGTTTGTCTGGAAGTAAATCCAACTTTAGACCGCAGCCGGAATTCTCAGCACTTAGAAACCCGCCTTAAAGCTATTGAAGTCTATGAGGTGTCAATATCCGTCAAAAAGTGCATACCGACAACAGCTACAGGGCTGGAAGGTGTGCCAGCTGACATTTTTAAGGCCGACCAAAATCTCTCGGCCTCTTTACTGCCAAATGTCTTCAGATATGTTTAGGTTCTTATTTTTACTGCATCTTTTAGCAGGACCCCTTTATTGATTTCTAGAAAATCTCATATTAATAGAAATATATAGTCCGTATTTAGATTTGCTTGTGGGCCAAAACACAAACCAATAGCAGAGATGCTGATTTTATTTAAAGGTAAATGACCTTCATTGGGGGTTTATGGTACTGGCTTATGGGGCCACTCTAATGTGAAAATTCTCCAAAGAGCTGCAAACAGATTTATGGGTAAACTTTTTATCTGTCCCAGGTGGGACTGCCACCTACATATGCCATGAGAAATAAGGCATTCCTTATCTGGAGAATTTAATTGGCCTTGCCCACCTGTTATTGTGGATTAAATGTTTGGGAACACCAGAGGCAGGATTTGCTAGAACCTGTACTTCTAATTGGTTTCCCCTAGATGAGGTGGACCACATTCTGTGGCTTTCTTATTTACAGAAACGGAGTACCTTTTCCTGATTGTACCTTATGAACGGTGTGCCTTACCCTTTTGGGGTGACCACCGACATGCAAAAAGACTGTGCAGTATTGTCTAGGTTACCAAATTTACAATGTAAAATATCAAAACCCTTCTGTGCAATGGGGAACCATATATGAATCAAAGACTTATTTCTATAAAAAATATTTATGCGTTTATTAATAAAATTTTGTTAAAAAAGATCATAGTATCACAATACTGTTACATGAGAAAACACTGTAAGATATAAATTCAATTGGTACAAAGCATATTCGTAACACATTCATTAAAACAATTCTAAGTTTAAAAACTGCTTGTATAGCTATGTTTACAAAAGACATATTTATACATGGTAGTGGAATAATATCTTAGTAGGAACAAAACTGTCGACGCGGCGTTTCGGTGCCTCTTTTATTCTTGCACCTTCTTCAGGACTCGTTCCCTGATTGATCAAATCTACAAAAACATATATCATAAAGCATTTCATTAGGTCCCATCTTATAGCATCGATTTCACTTTCTTAGTACATAACTGATTTCATCCTAGTATTTGGTAACCTCTACATCGATTTGTGCACACCTTTGCTAAAGACATTATACAATGTCCTTCACTGTCTGTTATCATTATCTATAGGCAGGTTGGCTAATGGGCAGGACAATGGTAGTGAAGTGTATTTTCCTTACTTCATCGTTAATGACTGACTCAGGTTTTTTTACTTTCCAGGACAGTCCTGTTCCACACCCCTTTCTCAGATTTTTTCAATATACCTGCATCATTATTTCTCACGGGTCCATTTGTTGTGACCTTGGGGATAGAGTTAAGGTTTCTTTTAATTAACTAGATCTATCCACCCCTCTCAATTTCCCCAACTTACCCAGGTCATATTCCCTGGATCTTTTTCTCTAGTCGTATGAGTCCGTTTAGCATCTGCTCATATTTTCCATTCCCTTTGTTACTAAGGAATTTCTATTTTTAGGACAAGATAAAAAAAGAGCATATTTTAGTTTTTGTTTAGATTTTTCTGTTAAATTCAAAGTGGGTTTCTGTTTCTCCCTTAGTTTGATTACCTTATCGTTCGATATTCTCGGTCTTTCCTCAGAATGTATGGAGTTTGACCACTTCAGTACTATAAAGCAAAAGAACATGCATTTTTCTATTTATGTTCAATTTATCAACTATTTCAGCATTATCGGCTTCATTGATTTACTAGTAGGCCTATAGATTTCTTACCGGTCCTATTTCCATTTATCTCTTGGTCATAAGGAGGACGCCTTTGGAAGCTCCCTTCTGATATTTCTACTCCATTCTCCGTCTAGGGATGGAATCATCTAATTAGTGTCACTTTCCTTCCACTAAACTCAATCTGGTGTATTCCATTATTATTTTACTTCTTACCTTACTGTGTGACAAGAGCTACTTTTAATTTAATTCACTCTTCTGTGTATCAATCCACTCTGGAGTTGGCAATCTTTATGTTATAGCCTTTTGACTTGGCTTATATCTCTATAGAGAAAAGACAAATGATTTTAAACTCTATCAGAGAAGTCTGTCCTTAGCATTTTCTTGCCTGCTACACACTTTTCCCATCCCTACTTACTTGATGGTGGGAGCTGAACTGCGTGGCGTCCTCCTTGCCTTCCGAGTCTTCTTGATCTAAACAAGCTAGCTCCTCTCTGGTTTTTATACCTTCAGTAATTGGCTGATTAGTATCACCTGGCCCTTGTTGGTACGTGCATTTATCTGTTGTCCTCGCTGCGGACGCCATCTTGTAGTGGGTTCGAATTCTTGATTACTTATAGGGGCTTATACTAAATCTGTTTATATTAGAGCTTACTCTAGCCATCTCAGCCTTCTAAGTAATATGACCAGTGTTTTCAGTTTTAATGGACCATTTCGGGATTCCGCCGAGATCTATGGCGAAATTCAAAAAATTTATAATTTTTCGTTATATCACCACTTCGTCACTATGTGTTTATTTAGTGAATTCTAATCGCTTGCCCACCTGGTGTTAGTACCATTATTACATATGCTATCTACTGGTATCTCGGAACGATCGATAGTTGTTTTGTGATCGTCACGCGGTCGCCATTTTGGATGAGGGGACCTTCTGTTGCTTAAAATCTCTGCTTCTTATGGTTGTGAATGTAAAAGGATTGTTTAATTATATTTGTTGTCCACCTCTCTGGTCCTCTTATTGATTGCCTTAGCCTTTCGAGCCCTTATATGCTCGTATCGCGTCTTCTATCCCCTGTCACTAATAGTGCGCGCCATCTTTGATTGGGGTGAAACGATCGATAGTTGTTTTGTGATCATCACGCGGTCGCCATTTTGGATGAGGGGACCTTCTGTTACTTAAAATCTCTGCTTCTTATGGTTGTGAATGTAAAAGGATTGTTTAATTATATTTGTTGTCCACCTCTCTGGTCCTCATATTGATTACCTTAGCCTTTCGAGCCCTTATACGCTCGTATCGCGTCTTCTATCTCCCTGTCACTAATAATGCGCGCCATCTTGGATAGGGGTGGAGAAACACTCGGAATTGTTCCGTTTTGGTGTTATTCTAGTATTCACACATCCACAAGGTTTAATAAACATATTGTGCGAAATTTTGGCTCCTAATTGTGTTATCATGTTATTATACACTGTTATGTCATCATCCTTATTATTTACATTATCAGGTGCATATGAACTTTTTTTTATGATTAATAAAAAATTCGATGTCAACAAACATTTTCATACGGTCCCATCTACATGTTTAATAACAAGGGGGACGGTTGCACTGTCTCTTGGGTTGATGCCGCCAACCTTGTTATTCATTCAGCTAGTTTGTTTCAGCTAGTATTTGTTGCATTTACCTGTGGTCTATAAATTTACCAGTTATCAGTTAGGTTTGCACAGAACTCATCAGGTCGCACACTCGCTCTTGGATGCATTTCTGTAAAGGAATAGTATTTAGGATTGTGTCATATTTAGAGACCATACCTATTTATTGATTATCCTTTGGGCTGCTCTCATACTCTTATCACTTATGTTACATAGAGACCCCATCTTCCTGACTTAACTCCAGAGTTGCATTATAGTATTTTTTCCCACTCTTCTTTATTATTAAGGCCTGTTTTATAAGAGCTAAATTTGGACCTATAATATTGTTCTCTTTGTCTACGTTTCTTAGTTAAGTCTCCACCTCTTCTATTTAGGCTGACTGCTTCCAAAACGCACCAACGCACGTCCTCAACTGTGTGGCCCATCTCTATCCAGTGGGCAACCAGTGGTGCTGCTATCTTTTTGGTACGGATGGCTGACTTGTGTTCAGTTATTCTTGTCCTGATCTCACGTTGGGTTTCTCCTATATATGCTTTGCCACAAGGACAATTAATCATATATATGACATTGTTGGTTCTGCAATTAAATAGTTCTTTATATATGTGTGTAATTTTGCCGTAAGTTATATTGGGACCTGATATGATGGACGAGCAGTTTTTACAGTTCCCACAGGCGAAATTACCTGTTGGTGTTGACCCATCTATTGTTCTAATTGAATTCCTTTTGTTTTTATTGGGATATGTTTCAACTAGACAATTTCTAATTGTGCGATTTCTTCTAAAGGCAAAGATCGGTTTTGGTATTGGTGTTTCGCCCAGGTCATTTATCAACTTCCAATTACTGTTGATACAGTTCTTTAATTTATTGGATATACATGAAAAATTCGTCACAAATACAATAGGTTTTGTTTCGTTACTCTGTCTGGTTTTTGGTTTGAATAGACTTTCTCTATTGTAATATTTGGCCCGTTTGTAAGCCTTTTTTATCATTTTCTTCGGATACCCTTTTTCGACAAACTTTTTTATCAAGACATTTGCATGTTTATCATACTCTTTCATGGTGGTGCAGTTTCGCCGAACCCTTAAGAATTGTCCAAAGGGTATATTGTTTTTTTGGGTAGCTGGGTGGTGGCTGTTAAAGTGGAGCATTGTGTTGCGGTCCGTTGGTTTTGTAAAAAGTTCCACTGCTAGGACGCCCTCCACATTTTTTATTTTAATGTCCAAAAAGTCACACTCCTCGTTGCTGTACGTGGAGGTGAAATTTAAGTTTTCATCACCCATGTTTAACCATGTGATGAATTCTGTTAGTTGTTCTCTTTCTCCTTCCCAAATAAAAAAAATATCATCAATGAACCTGGACCATTTTTTAATGTTTTCAAAAAATGGCGCCATGGGATTAAAGATATGTTTTGTCTCAAAGTCCGCTACGTATAAACACGCCAGACTAGGAGCACAGGTGGCTCCCATGCTGGTCCCCTTGGTTTGTTTATACATATTCTCTTTAAATAGAAAGATGTTATTTTTCAAGATGAGTTCTAAACATTCTATTATAAAGATTGAGTGCTCTGATAGATCTTCTTCCCCATTTAACAGTAACTTTTTAATTACTTTGATGGTATCATTTTGGGGGATGTTTGTATAGAGCGCTTCTATATCGAGCGTGACCATCCATTGGGTACAGGGGTTGAATTCAGTTCCTTCCACTTTTTTAATCATTTCTGTCGTGTCTTTTATATATGCTGGTTGGATTACAACCAACGGTTGGATACATTTATCCACATATTTGCTAAGTGGTTCTGTGAGGGAGTTTAAACTAGAGACAATGGGTCTCATGGGTGGGTTTTTGATATCCTTATGCACTTTGGGTAACCCGTAGATGGCTGGAATAGTGGGACTTTCATTATTAAGGAAGTTAAATTCCTCTTGATTGATTACACCATCTTCTCTTGCTAATAAAAGTAGGCTCTTTATCCGTTTCCCTAGATCGTGCCATTCTGTCATATTTGATTTTGTATAGTGGTTAGGGTTGTCTAAGAGATAGTTCATCCTTTTATCATAATCTGTTGTTTCTAATACCACTATACTACCACCCTTGTCACCGGGTTTGATGGTAATCTTATCATCTTTTTCTAGGTTACACAGGGCCTTTTTCTCTTCCAAGGTGAGATTATTTTTTACCCACATCCTCTGGTCCAGTATTTCCTCAAGTCCTCTTGTTATGACTCTTTCAAAGGTGTCTACCTTTTTATTTACCATGGAACTTAGTGGGGTCCATAGAGACTTGGGGCGTAAGCCGGATTTATTGTCTGTAGGCATTCTTTCTTTACCCTCAAAAAATTTTTTTAATCTGATTTTCTTTATTAGCTGCTGTAGGTCCCTTTCTAATGTAAATCTATCTGGTGGTCCTACTATGGCATAGCCTAGTCCCTTTTCTAGTAGACTGATTTCCTCCTTAGTCATGTCCCTATTTGCTAAATTTATTATTGGGGCTTTTTTGTCATGTTCTAATCCCATGTTTTTTGGCTCCTCGTTCTCATGTAGGGACGTTGTTGGCCCTGGTTGGTCTGATAGTTTCCTCTCCCTCTCCCCCGTCCCCTCGGGGTTGGGTTTTGATTTTGAGTTTGATTTCCTTTCCGCCTGTCTAAAAAAGCGAGACTGTCTCTTGTTTGTTTATTTGGTCGGTCCCCTTCTGTCTCGGGCTGGTTCCCTGTTGTTGTATCATTCTCTGAATCACTACTCGTGTACGATGTGTCGGAGAATGTTACTCCCTTTCTAGGGCCCTGGCGTTTGTTAGCTTGCCAGTTGCCTCTGTTTGGCCAATCTTCCCTGGGCCTATCAAAATAATCTTTTTGAATATAAGGATACACTAGCTCTTGCTTATATTGGTTTAGATCTTTCCTAAATGTATTACTTTTTTTATTGATTAGGTAATCCTTATATCCATCAAGATCCCTTTGGATCTCTTCCAGTTTTTGTTTTGCATCCTCCACTGAGGTGTTCTCTTTAAGTTTCCTTTCCATCTCATCTAGTTCTACTTTCTCTATAATAAGGGTGGCTTGTGCAGTTTCAATGATTAACAAAAGCCAATCTCTGCTGCATCTATTGGCTATGAACGTCCAAGTCTCTAAAAATTTCTCGTTTTTTACAAAAAGGCTCGGTTCGTTCTTAACCTGTAGCCCTGTGGGTATCATCCCCTTCTTGCAATATTGTATAAGAAAATCTGAGTGTAATTCAGTTCTGATTATCTTTTTCTTATAGTTCCAGAGTTCTTTCCATTGCTCTAAATCGGTATTTGTTGTTGTTATTGTGTTGACATTTTTGTCTGGACAGTTAACTAATTTATTAAATTGATCTTCTGAAAAACTGAATACTTTAAAGGTGTCCATTTATTCAATTTGGGACCACCGTGTGAAGAATCACACCTCACTGTAGCGTGAGGAAAAGAGAACAGAACTCCCCAGTTAACAAACTGTACTATGATATTAGAAAAGTTATGAGTAGGGAGCTACCCTTTCTGTCAGGAAAAGGATTGGGTTGACAATTGTGCAAAAACGGAGTACCTTTTCCTGATTGTACCTTATGAACGGTGTGCCTTACCCTTTTGGGGTGACCACCGACATGCAAAAAGACTGTGCAGTATTGTCTAGGTTACCAAATTTACAATGTAAAATATCAAAACCCTTCTGTGCAATGGGGAACCATATATGAATCAAAGACTTATTTCTATAAAAAATATTTATGCGTTTATTAATAAAATTTTGTTAAAAAAGATCATAGTATCACAATACTGTTACATGAGAAAACACTGTAAGATATACATTCAATTGGTACAAAGCATATTCATAACACATTCATTAAAACAATTCTAAGTTTAAAAACTGCTTGTATAGCTATGTTTACAAAAGACATATTTATACATGGTAGTGGAATAATATCTTAGTAGGAACAAAACTGTTGACGCGGCGTTTCGGTGCCTCTTTTATTCTTGCACCTTCTTCAGGACTCGTTCCCTGATTGATCAAATCTACAAAAACATATATCATAAAGCATTTCATTAGGTCCCATCTTATGGCATCGATTTCACTTTCTTAGTACATAACTGATTTCATCCTAGTATTTGGTAACCTCTACATCGATTTGTGCACACCTTTGCTAAAGACATTATACAATGTCCTTCACTGTCTGTTATCATTATCTATAGGCAGGTTGGCTAATGGGCAGGACAATGGTAGTGAAGTGTATTTTCCTTACTTCATCGTTAATGACTGACTCAGGTTTTTTTACTTTCCAGGACAGTCCTGTTCCACACCCCTTTCTCAGATTTTTTCAATATACCTGCATCATTATTTCTCACGGGTCCATTTGTTGTGACCTTGGGGATAGAGTTAAGGTTTCTTTTAATTAACTAGATCTATCCACCCCTCTCAATTTCCTCAACTTACCCAGGTCATATTCCCTGGATCTTTTTCTCTAGTCGTATGAGTCCATTTAGCATCTGCTCATATTTTCCATTCCCTTTGTTACTAAGGAATTTCTATTTTTAGGACAAGATAAAAAAAGAGCATATTTTAGTTTTTGTTTAGATTTTTCTGTTAAATTCAAAGTGGGTTTCTGTTTCTCCCTTAGTTTGATTACCTTATCGTTCGATATTCTCGGTCTTTCCTCAGAATGTATGGAGTTTGACCACTTCAGTACTATAAAGCAAAAGAACATGCATTTTTCTATTTATGTTCAATTTATCAACTATTTCAGCATTATCGGCTTCATTGATTTACTAGTAGGCCTATAGATTTCTTACCGGTCCTATTTCCATTTATCTCTTGGTCATAAGGAGGACGCCTCTGGAAGCTCCCTTCTGATATTTCTACTCCATTCTCCGTCTAGGGATGGAATCATCTAATTAGTGTCACTTTCCTTCCACTAAACTCAATCTGGTGTATTCCATTATTATTTTACTTCTTACCTTACTGTGTGACAAGAGCTACTTTTAATTTACTTCACTCTTCTGTGTATCAATCCACTCTGGAGTTGGCAATCTTTATGTTATAGCCTTTTGACTTGGCTTATATCTCTATAGAGAAAAGACAAATGATTTTAAACTCTATCAGAGAAGTCTGTCCTTAGCATTTTCTTGCCTGCTACACACTTTTCCCATCCCTACTTACTTGATGGTGGGAGCTGAACTGCGTGGCGTCCTCCTTGCCTTCCGAGTCTTCTTGATCTAAACAAGCTAGCTCCTCTCTGGTTTTTATACCTTCAGTAATTGGCTGATTAGTATCACCTGGCCCTTGTTGGTACGTGCATGTATCTGTTGTCCTCGCTGCGGACGCCATCTTGTAGTGGGTTCGAATTCTTGATTACTTATAGGGTAAGAGCGAGTGTGCGACCTGATGAGTTCTGTGCAAACCTAACTGATAACTGGTAAATTTATAGACCACAGGTAAATGCAACAAATACTAGCTGAAACAAACTAGCTGAATGAATAACAAGGTTGGCGGCATCAACCCAAGAGACAGTGCAACCGTCCCCCTTGTTATTAAACATGTAGATGGGACCGTATGAAAATGTTTGTTGACATCGAATTTTTTATTAATCATAAAAAAAAGTTCATATGCACCTGATAATGTAAATAATAAGGATGATGACATAACAGTGTATAATAACATGATAACACAATTAGGAGCCAAAATTTCGCACAATATGTTTATTAAACCTTGTGGATGTGTGAATACTAGAATAACACCAAAACGGAACAATTCCGAGTGTTTCTCCACCCCTATCCAAGATGGCGCGCATTATTAGTGACAGGGAGATAGAAGACGCGATACGAGCGTATAAGGGCTCGAAAGGCTAAGGTAATCAATATGAGGACCAGAGAGGTGGACAACAAATATAATTAAACAATCCTTTTACATTCACAACCATAAGAAGCAGAGATTTTAAGTAACAGAAGGTCCCCTCATCCAAAATAGCGACCGCGTGATGATCACAAAACAACTATCGATCGTTTCACCCCAATCCAAGATGGCGCGCACTATTAGTGACAGGGAGATAGAAGACGCGATACGAGCATATAAGGGCTCGAAAGGCTAAGGCAATCAATAAGAGGACCAGAGAGGTGGACAACAAATATAATTAAACAATCCTTTTACATTCACAACCATAAGAAGCAGAGATTTTAAGCAACAGAAGGTCCCCTCATCCAAAATAGCGACCGCGTGACGATCACAAAACAACTATCGATCGTTCCGAGATACCAGTAGATAGCATATGTAATAATGGTACTAACACCAGGTGGGCAAGCGATTAGAATTCACTAAATAAACACATAGTGACGAAGTGGTGATATAACAAAAAATTATAAATTTTTTGAATTTCGCCATAGATCTCGGCGGAATCCCGAAATGGTCCATTAAAACTGAAAACACTGGTCATATTACTTAGAAGGCTGAGATGGCTAGAGTAAGCTCTAATATAAACAGATTTAGTATAAGCCCCTATAAGTAATCAAGAATTCGAACCCACTACAAGATGGCGTCCGCAGCGAGGACAACAGATAAATGCACGTACCAACAAGGGCCAGGTGATACTAATCAGCCAATTACTGAAGGTATAAAAACCAGAGAGGAGCTAGCTTGTTTAGATCAAGAAGACTCGGAAGGAAAGGAGGACGCCACGCAGTTCAGCTCCCACCATCAAGTAAGTAGGGATGGGAAAAGTGTGTAGCAGGCAAGAAAATGCTAAGGACAGACTTCTCTGATAGAGTTTAAAATCATTTGTCTTTTCTCTATAGAGATATAAGCCAAGTCAAAAGGCTATAACATAAAGATTGCCAACTCCAGAGTGGATTGATACACAGAAGAGTGAAGTAAATTAAAAGTAGCTCTTGTCACACAGTAAGATAAGAAGTAAAATAATAATGGAATACACCAGATTGAGTTTAGTGGAAGGAAAGTGACACTAATTAGATGATTCCATCCCTAGACGGAGAATGGAGTAGAAATATCAGAAGGGAGCTTCCAGAGGCGTCCTCCTTATGACCAAGAGATAAATGGAAATCGGACCGTTAAGAAATCTATAGGCCTACTAGTAAATCAATGAAGCCGATAATGCTGAAATAGTTGATAAATTGAACATAAATAGAAAAATGCATGTTCTTTTGCTTTATAGTACTGAAGTGGTCAAACTCCATACATTCTGAGGAAAGACCGAGAATATCGAACGATAAGGTAATCAAACTAAGGGAGAAACAGAAACCCACTTTGAATTTAACAGAAAAATCTAAACAAAAACTAAAATATGCTCTTTTTTTATCTTGTCCTAAAAATAGAAATTCCTTAGTAACAAAGGGAATGGAAAATATGAGCAGATGCTAAACGGACTCATACGACTAGAGAAAAAGATCCAGGGAATATGACCTGGGTAAGTTGAGGAAATTGAGAGGGGTGGATAGATCTAGTTAATTAAAAGAAACCTTAACTCTATCCCCAAGGTCACAACAAATGGACCCGTGAGAAATAATGATGCAGGTATATTGAAAAAATCTGAGAAAGGGGTGTGGAACAGGACTGTCCTGGAAAGTAAAAAAACCTGAGTCAGTCATTAACGATGAAGTAAGGAAAATACACTTCACTACCATTGTCCTGCCCATTAGCCAACCTGCCTATAGATAATGATAACAGACAGTGAAGGACATTGTATAATGTCTTTAGCAAAGGTGTGCACAAATCGATGTAGAGGTTACCAAATACTAGGATGAAATCAGTTATGTACTAAGAAAGTGAAATCGATGCTATAAGATGGGACCTAATGAAATGCTTTATGATATATGTTTTTGTAGATTTGATCAATCAGGGAACGAGTCCTGAAGAAGGTGCAAGAATAAAAGAGGCACCGAAACGCCGCGTCAACAGTTTTGTTCCTACTAAGATATTATTCCACTACCATGTATAAATATGTCTTTTGTAAACATAGCTATACAAGCAGTTTTTAAACTTAGAATTGTTTTAATGAATGTGTTATGAATATGCTTTGTACCAATTGAATTTATATCTTACAGTGTTTTCTCATGTAACAGTATTGTGATACTATGATCTTTTTTAACAAAATTTTATTAATAAACGCATAAATATTTTTTATAATATAAGTCTTTGATTCATATATGGTTCCCCATTGCACAGAAGGGTTTTGATATTTTACATTGTAAATTTGGTAACCTAGACAATACTGCACAGTCTTTTTGCATGTCGGTGGTCACCCCAAAAGGGTAAGGCACACCGTTCATAAGGTACAATCAGGAAAAGGTACTCCGTTTTTGCACAATTGTCAACCCAATCCTTTTCCTGACAGAAAGGGTAGCTCCCTACTCATAACTTTTCTTATTTACAGGACATCTTTGAGAACATTGGACTACCTAAACTAATAATAAACCCTGCAATAATTAGTGTGGAACATAAGGCTCTGGTAAAAAAATGTTTTCTGGATTATTGTATGAATGCTCAGTTTGGGATAACCCAGGCTAAAGAAACGTTAATAAAATAATAATTGGTGTCAACCACAAGGAGTCTGGAACCCTTTTTGATATGAATTACAGATCCACCCAGCACTATTACCTCACTCTTTTTATGTTAAGCATGTTACATTTTAAATTCGACTTCCCAGTTCCAGGGGCTTGGCAGCATGATATTTCCCCCTGTTGCTGTGATATTGTTTCCATGCAAAGTTCTAGCCATATAATTCTGTTCTCTCACTTGAATTCAGTACTGAGACATTTCTTATGGGCACCTATTTTACAAAGTTAACGCACCACAAGGAAGGGGTTGTGTTTCTGCAGTGCTTAAATTCACTAAACATTTGTAATGCTTTGATTAACTTCATAGAAGTGGCATTTAATATTAGGAAACAATATATTTAATATAAATACCCTGGAAATAAGGCCCTGGCTGAATAATGATCCTCCTGGATCATGTATTTGTGTATTTATTGTGATGATGTTGCTTTGCATTTATGGCATTGGCCGAATAAAGATCATTTGCACTGAATGATCCAACCCAACAACTTAAAGTAGGCATAGACATTATCAGCCCCTTCACAGCGGGACCCAAATTCAGGAAATGGGAATTAGTTCAGTAAAGAAAAGTAATTTTCTCAAAATTAATAACAAGCAACACCATCTTCACATTGATATGGTGCCACAAAAGTTATTTGAGAGAAGAATTCTCAGGAAAACATTTTTCAAGAAGAAATTCCTTCTCAATATTAAAAGATGACATAAACTTATAGACATTCACAGTTACAGTAATGACCCTTACCAACTTCAACATCACAAATGGTGCCTTCTGCAAAGTGTCCAACCATAACCGGTCATCTCATCTAGGAGCAAGAGTTAAATGTGGACGATAGATCACAAGAAACTCTTTCAAGACTCTCAAAGTATAAGGTTTATCTTCCTAAATGCCCCATTAATGACAAAGGGCCTTAATAACGTTCCACTAATGGTGACAACCTTACAGAAACGGAAAAGCATCAACACAACAGATAGCAATAAATTACCAGGCATGGATAGACTACCTTTTGGGTCTATATGACCTGCATACAGAAGATCTGCCCATTTGTGTACTAGATATATATATTTTCCTGCCTCCCTTTAAACAAATTGTGCTTTATTCAAGAAGCCAGGCATTTAGGTAGTGATTGAAAAGGGGCCTAAGCTATGAGCAAACCTTTATGTCTCTTTTGTTTGCATATTACTATGATCCTTGCCATATTGTGAGTTCATTGACAGGTAATGTCATTCTAATGATTTACAAAAAGGGTTCCTGTAAACTGCTGAGTAAATATAGACAAATTGCTCTCCTCAACAAAGTTCATAAAATCTTCTCAACAAAGTATTCTTGAGCATCTTCAATCCTAAGTTTCAGATAATGGAATCATTCCTTGCGTTTAAAAGCAAGATGCTCGACACTTGATATTATAGCAATTGTAGAATCCATTATGGAGAATACGTTAAACTGAGGCGCCATCAAGTCTTCTCAGTTTTTATACATTTCTCTACTGCCTTCAACAGGGCCAATAGACTGACTGTGGAAAAATCAATGGCACTCTAAATTTCCCCCAAACTGTTAAAACTAATAGTGATTCTTCACACTCGCTGCCAGGAATTCTTGGGAGGAGAGTGAGGCCCTTCCTTGAGGATTCCCCCCAAAAATGGGGTAAACAATGGTAAGTATTGCTCACCTCTCAACTATTTGCCCTGTACATATGTGACATGGCATGTCAGCAATGCCGTATGATAGGATATCCTTTGAAGCTTGCATCATGGACATTGCAAAATTGAATCCTCCTTTGTTTAATGTCAAAGGGTTTCCACATGTGAATACATTAATTAGAATCCCACGCATCCCAACAATTTGCACACAATAGTCCCTAATGGTGTTTAGCGGTATGAACAAGAAGTGTATATGGTTTAAGGTGTGCTAAGTGAGGAAACATTTAAAAAAAAACATTTATCATTATTTAAGAGGAATCATGTCCTGTGACTGAAGTGATAAAGGCCATATATCCCAACCAAGTGGCTAGGCACTTGCCCATGGGGGACACATTAGCTTTTACATTATTACTGTTGAGAACTAACGTACTACCACTAAAAATTGTACTTAGGGTATGGGGAGAACTAGCGTACTATGAACGAAGTTGAGAGTTCATGAAAAGAAGGTCTGGCATAATAATTTGCACCTGACGTGGGTCTCTGAAGATGCAGAGAACCATGACCCAAAACCTTATTCATGGACTGGTTCAGAGGATCCTAGGTCTCAGCAAAAAATGCATTTCCATAACTCAATATTGAAACAGCTCACATGGCCCTCACATATAGGCAGCGACCTGGAGCCCCCCTTCCATTTGCCCTATAATGTTAAGCCTTTTGAACTACCTAGATTGAGATGCATTCCTACAGGCTGCCCAAACACAGCAAAATGTCCTCCTACAGACAACTAGGATTATGATATTTCTGGACTACACTGCTAGGCTCCATCAAGAGCAGATAAGCCTCACTGCAGTCAAAGCAAAAATGGCAGCAATGCAAATCTCCTACATGCTCCTTTTCCCAGCAAGGCTTAAAGATATTCATCAGGGCAAAACGCAATGCAGCAGACGAGGCCTGGACTTGGGTTGAGGAGATACCGATCTGATCCCAGCCCTAAGACTCACAGAAGACCAATGAATCAGATGATTGGGGATCGCTACCCTCTGGTCCAAATGCAGTAGGCAATATTGATGGGGTGATCAGATTTGTAATTCCTTTCCTCCCATGCTAACTCAAAGTAGGTGACACAAACTCTACAAATAATTCAGTTCCCAATTGGTCAACACACTCTATATGTGATAGCTTAATGCTGGAACTTCAACATTTGAAGCAGAAAAGGGACCTGGGAGGTGGAAGCGGTCAATCTTACAGGTCGGACGACAAGTGTAACGGATGTTCCCATTCTGGCTTCTTTCCGTCTCTATCTTACATTTACCAAGTATATTTGGTGTTCCTTTCTTTTTGATTCACTGTCAATAGAGTGGCTTCTTGGTGGAAACACATATGTTTGCTGGTGATGAATACTTCAGTTTTCGAAGTGTAGGGTGGAGGATTGTTGGGTGTAGGTTGTGGATGTTTCTTGGCTATATGGTTATATTGCCTTGTTCAACTCTACCCATTGGTTTTGAATATCCATTCCCTTCCTGCTGAATTACATAGATTGAAGTACAAAAACACTATTGCTTTATTTGTTGAATGTTAATTTATTTAGAAGTTTTCTATAGCGCTAACAAGACCCGAAGGTAGCAGAGCGCTTTACAATAACAGGTGTGACAGGGTGAACAACAAGACATGTAACAAGTAGAGGCAGTCCAATATTGGGGGAGGGAAAGTGCGTAACAGTGGGACTTTTGGTGTAAGGATACATAGCTAACACATAGTTCAGTGGGAGATCCTGGTTATCTGGGACCTAGGGAGCGGATGAGGAACAAGGATTTGAGTTGGTTCTTGAATTCCGCATAGGACGGTAGAGTTCTGATATGTGGAGGGATAGAGTTCCATATTTTGGGGGCATTTCCAGTGAAGGAGCAGTCCGCAGTTTTCTTCTTTCTGGTTTTTGGAAGGATGAGCAGCAGGGAGTTGGAGCTTCTCAAATATCTGCTTTGGCCTGCTTTTTTGAGCTTGGTTGCCAGGTACTCAGGTTTACCGGTGTGGAGGGCTTTGTGGGTTAGGCAGGCCGTTCTGAAAGAGCTACGCATTTCCACCGGAAGCCATTCAAGTTCTTTGAGTGCTGGGGAGATGTGGTCGAATTTTTTGCATCCTGTGATCATTCTGGCTGCCGCATGTACTGTTGTTTTTAGTGGCGCCAAGTGTGATTTGGGGATACCTGTAAGGATTGAATTCCCATAGTCCAGTCTAGATAGGACTAGAGATTGTGTAGCTAGTTTAAGATCCTTGTTGGGAATGAAAGGTTTGATTTTGTTCAGCAGTCTGAGGTTGAAGAAGGCACTTTTTGCCGAGTTCTTGATGTGGTTTGTCAAGGTGAGTTTGGGGTCTAGGGTGAAACCCAGAGATTTGACGGAGTCCGTTGGCGTGAGAGAACCTTTAAGAGCATCGATCGACTTCAGCCACTCCGTGACTTGAGGGTTGTCTTCTTTGTTTGATATGAGAAGGGTTTCGGTCTTGTCGGGATTGAGTTTCAGGTGGTTTTTTGTCAGCCAATCTTGAACATCTTTTAAGACAGCATTTAGTCTATGGATGTCGTTGGGTGAAGAGGTTTCCAGGTAGATCTGCGTGTCATCCGCGTAGAGGTGGAAGAGGATGTTGGCATTCCTGAGTAGTTTGGCGAGCGGTTCCATATAGATGTTGAAGAGCTGAGGAGAAAGTACTGATCCTTGGGGGACACCCTTGTTGACTTGCTGTGTTTCGGAGGTGAAGTTCTTCAGTTTTATTATTTGCGAGCGGTTGTGGAGAAAGGAAGAAAACCAGTCAAGAACTACCTCGCCGAGGCCGGCTCTTACTTGCAGAGTTTTGATGAGGAGCTTATGGTCTACCGTGTCGAACGCTGCGGATAGATCGAGGAGTATGAGAAGGCAGCACTTGTCAGCGTCAAGAGAACCGTGAATGTCGTCTATGATGTTCAGCATTGCGGTTTCTGTGCTACGACCTTGTCTGAAGCCAGATTGGAGGGGGTCCAGGAGATTGATGTTATCCAGGTGATGAGTTAGTTGCAGGAGCACGCAGCGTTCCAGTGTTTTGGCGAGTAGAGGGAGGTTGGATATCGGTCTGAAATTGTTCAAGTCTGCAGAGTCAAGGCCGGGTTTTTTCAGCAAAGGAGTGACTTGTCCCATTTTTAGACAGTCGGGGACCACTCCGCTTTGTAGGGAGCTGTTTATGATTTTGCCCCATATTGGTGCTAAGGTGAGCTTCATTTTTTTGACAAGTGAGGGGGGAATGGGGTCTGAGATGTGAGCTGATGGTTTGGAGGTCGAGATTAGCGAGATTATCTCCGTTTCCTGCACGTGGCGAAAGCTTAGCCAAGGTAGGGGAGGGGGGCCGGAAGGGAGGGCCTGAGGGATGGTCGTGTTGCTGATGTCTAGAGATAGTTCAATTTTTAGGACCTTGTCGTTGAAGAAGCTTGCGAAGTTGTCGCATAGTTCTTTGGACGCCTGCAGGGGTGAGGGCAGAGGCTTGGATGTTTGGTGTCTGATTATGTTGTAGAGTTCCTTAGGTCTGTTTTTGGAGTTGGCAAGTGCCTCTCGGAAGAAGTTGGATTTCTTGTTTTTGATATGGTTGTTATACTTCTTTCGGGCTGTTTTTAATTGTAGGCGAAGGAAGGTTGTTGGGTTGTTTCTCCACTTTCTTTCTTTGGCTCTCAATGTTCTTCTTTCTGCGTTGAGGTCCGAATTGAACCAGGTTCTGGACGGGGTGGTACGGCTTCTTTTGAGCTTTGGAGGAGCTAGATTATCGAGAATGGAGACTAGCTCAGAGTTGTACTGGTCAATGAGATCGTTGGTCGAAAGGTGTGGAGAGTTGTCTGGGAGAAGTGAGCTTAGCTGCCCTTCTAGAATGTCTAGGGGGACTTGAGAGAGGTTTCTTGACCATTTGGGTGGGTCTTGGGGAGGTTTGAACGGGATGATAGGGTGATTAATGTGAAATAGGATCATATGATGATCTGACCAGTCAACGGGGAGTATGTGGTTGATCGTGATTGAATTCTTTTGTGCAATGATGGCGTCCAGTGTGGCTCCTTTGTAGTGTGTCTCCTCGGTGCAATGTTGAGTGAGGTTGTTATCTGCGAGGAGGTTGGATAGCGATCTAATTATAGGGTTGCGGGTTTCATTCCATCGGAGATTTAGGTTGAATAATAGGTTGAATGACACATTTTAGAGGGTATTGGTCTCCACTATGACAGGCCCTGTGCCCAGACAGTGTCCTGATACAGGATACCCACTTACTTGGTAATAATTGCAACCTCCTTATAAGATATGGTTATTCCCAACTTTACTGTGCTGTATACAATAGATGGGCAAGATGAGTGACTATTCTAATTTGATATTCCTTTCCTTTAATTCTCTACAGCACATTCAACTGAACAGATAGGATGCTTTGTAACTGTAACCTGCACATTGAAAGTACATACTTAGTCAATTTTCAGTATCTATGTACACCCGGGGTTATTGGATTGCTTGATGATTGAGCTGTCTGAACAACTAACGTCTCTACTGGCTGGCAAACTAACAGTCCAAGAGTCAATCACAGGCATGAACAGTGGTAAGACTCCTAGTCCTAATGGGATTCCAACCTATTTAGTAAGAGCTACTCATCCGTACTGACTACATCTTTTAAAAATGTCAGACTATCTGTAGAAATGGATGGATTATCACCTGGCCTCAAGGGTGATATGATTACCAGCATTCTGAAACAGGGGAAAGACCTGAATGACTGCTCTTTGTATACTTCCATATCATTGATAAACACAGAGGCAAAGATGCTGGTCAGAATGCATGCAACATGCTTCACACTAATCGTACACTTCTTTATTCACTTTTATCAGAATGACTTTATGCTGTCTGTGCTGGGCTGCAGCATTGGTCCTTGTGGACTTTGAAAAAGCGTTTAACCCCATTCACTTGCCCATTATATTCCAGAACCTACAACATATGCATTTTGGGCCAATTCCTGTGATACGTCCAGACCGTATGTCACATCCTATACCACACCCATGGGAGTGAGTGCATGTAAAAAGAATGCTATCTGTCTCATTTGCGATAGAGAGAGGCATGAGACAGGGATGTCCCTTTTCGACCCTCCTCTATGCACTCACTGTTGAGCTATTAGAAGAATGGATGTGGCAAGACGCAGGTTTATTAGGAATTAGGTGGCAACCAGGCATCTCATTATACGCCGATTACCTTTTAGTATACTGTGTAATCTACTAATCTTGAATGTTTGCTGCCTTGATTATTGGAGGTACTCCAGATATAAGGGGACACTGCTGGGCTTCACTTTAATTAGGAGAAATCACAATATGTCCCCATCATGAAGCGACAACCTGAGTTCTCAGTGAGAGCATGCTTGAAAGACCCTGGGGATTCCTTTCCATACTTAGGCATGCACATGAACACTAGATAAAGCTCTCCTACTAGTGTTGAGAAACAATACCTATTGTGCTGGGATACACTCTTCTCAGTTAAGGGCTGTGCAGCCCTTTTAAAGATGGTGTCCCTTCCCAGGTTCCCTCGTACCATCAACAATCTCAATATTTTCTACCAGGTACCCTTTTTGAGGACATTATGACCATACTTTGGAAATTCCTTTGTGTGGATTCCCAACCTTGAGTTTTACTGGCTAAATGCATTCAAGCTTCATTCGATTGCAATTTGGGGGTTCCAGACCTTCACCTATACTACTGGTCTTCACAACGATTTGTAACAAATAATTGGACATTTGGGGACTCCTCTGAACTGACAAGTAGAATAGAAAGGGGCTCCATGTGAATCTGGAAGCGCAAAGTATTTCTGTATGGCACCTCTGGGATGAGGGACATTTTTGAGCTAACTAGAAAACTACTGACCTGTTGGAACAGTGCCTTGAGACATGTGGCCTGGTTCAAGAAGATAACTGGGGAAACCGCCTTGTTGCATGGTTCCTGCCTCCTGCAGGTATCGGCCCTTGCTGGGTTCAGTCACTGGGACCTCATTGACATTCCAAAAGTGGGGATGTCTGAGAAGGGTAGCAAATCAAAATGTTTGCCCAACTCACTCAAGGTGATGTCTTCTGTCCAGACATAAAGTCTCCTGGGTATCCAGGAATCAGTAGACTGGACCTTACCATATCTCTAAACTAACTAACATGAGCCTACCATATCTGCGAAACATTGAGGTACTTCCTATTCCCCCGCAGTGTTCCTGGTTGATCATTTTAGACATTTGTTTATGAAGACCTATACTTACCACAAACTATATAAAATGTAAGAACAGGTGCTCTGTCAACTGATTCCAGGACACCCTGGTAACTTTATGTTTGGACAGAAGGCATCACCTTGAGTCAGTAATTTGGGGACATTATTGGGAGACTGTTTCTACAGAAAAGTCCCCTAGCTTTACAGAAATTAGCAATTTCTATGATATTTAGAACCTTGAAGAAGTCACGCGGGTGACGAAACACATGTTGGCTGTACCTTCTGATGTTCATGACTGAAGATGTCAAGTCACAAGCAATAAACAAGACTTTGATTGAGCTGACTGTTATTCTGACTTTTTGGACTAAATCAAACTATTAAATTACCTAGAGTGCTGTGGTATCTCTTATGCTTTTTGGATTCTGTAAACCTATTAACAGCCTGTCACTTTATGGAGAAGAGCGCGGCTAAAAGTAATACAGTAAATGATCTAAAGGAAGCATGCTAGTCCTCCCAAGATCCAAGTATAACCAGCACGCTGGAAACTCTTGAAGCACTGCTTTTTCTTTGATATTTATTTAGGTAAAAGTGATATCTCAGAATATACTGATTGGCTTTTTTCGTTTTAGTCTTATTTTATGGCTATAAGTAATTCTATTTTTATACAAAACTGTGTGGAGTCTTTTTGTGGTGTATTCATGGTGATACTGTGTACACGTGGTACACAAATATTGTACACATTGCCTCTTAGGATTAGCTTGCCTGCTTTGCACCAAGCTACAAGAGGGTGAGCATAGGATATTTTAGGTGTGTAACTAGCTTAACCTGACCAGAGGTGTAAGTTTTCTCCAGCTGAGGTGCAAGCACTAACCAACAAGGAACTCCATTTCTAACAATGAGACGTGGTAAAGTCAGGAGGATTGAAGTGGGGGAGGGTGGCATAAAAGAGAGTAAAAATAATAATAACCTACCATAAAAAGATGTGTTTTTCAATATTGATATCACACTGTGGCTATGGCTGTGCTATTTTTGTTTTTGGTTATCCTAAAATAACAATGATTTTTTTTTTTTAAAGAAAATTCCATTTTAATTTTACTGTACGCATTAGCAGACTGAAGTTGGCCATTGTAAATGACAGGGGGCATTCAGTACAAATTTTACCGTGTAAAATCATGATAGCCAGTGTGGACAAAGCATTGTTTGTTTGTTCTAGGGTGTCGATGATCAAGCGATTAATCAACTCCAATGAATGTTAAACTGTGGGCATGACCTGACGATAATCATCAGTAGGTTGGTACAATATGATTGTTTACATTCTATAGCACTTTGGGGCAGATTTACAAGTCCCTTGCAAAACTTTTACGCTGCCTTTGCATCACTTTTGTGACGCAGCGGCGGAGTAAACAAAGCGTCACTATGCAACATATTTACATTGTGACGCATCTAGTGAGATGCGTCACATTGTAAAGCCCTGCGCTACATTATACCTGCGTCAGGTATAATAAGTGCAGGAAGCCCTGTAAAAGTGACGCCGTGAAATCTACAAGATTTCACTGAGTCACTTTTACGTCCCTGCTGCGTCAAAATCTTACACCTGCTTGTAGCAGGCGTAAGGAGTGACGCAGCACAGCAAGTATAGGGCACCTCTGAGCAGTGCTGGAGTTGAGTCGCGGTAGCGACACAACTCCAGCACTGCATCACCTTTACGCCGTCAGATGCGTCACTCATCTCTCTATCCTTGCACCACGGTGCACTGCATTGTGAATGCGGCGCACCAATGGCGCAAGGGGTTTTAACCGTCACGCAAAATAATTGGCGCATCCCTGCTGATTTGCAGGGATATGCCAGTTATTGTAAATCTGCCCCTTCATGTTTAACTCGATTTAATTGTATAACCATACAATTAACAGCGTACTCGTTTTCTCTACTTACAAACTCTCTTATACCAACAGAAATCATTCCCATAGATTATTTGCAGAATTGAATTTCCCAATTTAGCGTGACATTGTGTTGTGGTACTGATTTACGATCGAAAGCTATCTAAAAAACGCTTACTCAATTTATATACATTATAGGTTGCAAAAGTTAAACCACAACATACTTATGTAGGTGTCTTGGTTGGACACCAAGGTGAAATCAAGAAATATTACATTTCTAACCATGCAGAGGAGAATATCTCAATTAAATATTAACAGCTAGATTCATCAATATCCAGTTTTGCGAGTCCTTAATAGCGATTCATAAGGAATCGCTATTAAGGACTTGCAAAACGGGATTCATGTAGGAATTGCAAAAAATATTGCGATTCCTACATCTTCCTTATTTGCAATTAGGAAATTGCTAATCGCAAATAAGGAATAACTTCCCATTCATTCCTATGGGCCTAAAGGCCCATAGGAATGAATGGGGAGTAATTCCTTATTTGCGATTAGCAATTTGCTAATCGCAAATAAGGATGCGATTTCAAGGGTGCCAGGGGTGTCCAAAGGACACCCTGTAGCACCCCTGAAAAGCAAATGTAGCCAGATGTTGCGCACACAAATGTCCAAAGGACATGTGTGTGTGTAACATACCACTCAGAAAAATGCACTAATGCACTCGCTATTTACAACGAAGTCTGACTTTGTGGTAAATAGTGCCCAGAAATTGCGAATTCGCAAATTGAAAATGGTTGAAGAATTGCATTTAAGGAATCTCAAATAGAGATTCCTTAAATGCAATTCCCCGCAAATGTGCGATTTCGCTATTAGCGATTTTTGCATTTGGGATGATGAATCCCAAATGCAAAAATTGCACTCGCAAAGGGCCAGATTCTCAGAATCTGGCCCTTTGCAAGCCGAATTTTCTTTGATGAATCTAGCTGTAAATTCGTACCAAAACAGGCTGCAGTAATCCAGTATATTTGACATGAAATCAGTTGACCTGTTAGCTCAAATCTATCCATCTACCTATCTGTTTGCCTGTCTATCTATCAAACATTTTTTTAATGCTTTTATTTCGCTCTTTGTGAACATTGAGGCATTTGAGCTACAACATCACTTCCCGCTCCCTGCTCGTTTTTTACCAGTTAACCTGGAACCCTTTGTGCATACATGGCAGCATTTGTGCTCCTGCAGGTTCATTTAACACCACACTGAGAAAGCCGATAGCCAGCTGTATTGCTTTAGGGAAAGCCTGAACTGAGCCGTGGCTACTCCCTGCCAGACTGTTATGATAAACTCAGATGGCTGGAACAAACGTAAACATTTTGTAAAAACAACAAAAATAGGGACGGGGTGATGGAGGATGAATTTTAGAATTGACGGGTTTTCCTTTAGCAATGCACATACTTTTTATTGGTATTGCAACTCGTAAACGTATGAAAATAAACCAACAATATTAAAATAACAACGTGAGTGGTAAGGTGTTTGTGAAGGTAAATGAGAACAGTGTAACGAGACCACACAAAACACATTATTTTGCCTTGGAAATATTGCCTGACAATGTTAAGAAAAAACATTCCTCATAATTTTGCTAATGTTTCAACAATTTGAACTCTATTAATTAAATCGAGGGTCCAATGTCAGGAAAAGAGACAGCTCCTTCTTAAAATTAGGTAAAAATACTGAGTTAATTGTTCAATAATTCACTTATGTGACAGGACACATATTTTAAATAGTTTATCTGTTTTTACCTGAAATTAGTGCAATTCAGTCTAAGTTTTCTTGCTGCAGGGCTTAATGTTCAGCTGTTGTGAAAAATCAATGGGGATTCATCGCCTTCGTGAAAATTTGTAGGACCTGATGGGGGCGTGCTTCAATTTGTTGTGATTTGAAGGGAAAAAAGGACTCTATAACCTTTGTTTGAAAGCCAGAAGCAAGGAGTAGCCAGGTCAAGGTCATTGCTGAGAAGGTTTTTGGTCTGGGTAGATTGTACTTCACAGGTGCAGGGAGTCCAGGAGTGTCCAGCCATCTTTATATCATGGGCCACATTTATGAAAACTGTCACATCAGTGCGTAAAACAGCGATGCAACAGTTTTCACTGCGCCCTCCTTGCGACATGGTGGATGCGTCATTTTTACTGTATGACGCATCATGTCGCAAGGAATTCCAGATACGTCAGTGTTACTTAAGTATCTGTTGGTGCAAAAGTCACGCATTTCTGGGGTGTGTCTGAAAACAGACGCAACTCCAGCAATGTGTCCTTACACATGGGCAACCCCATGCGAAAGGGCCTGCGTCAGTCTTATGCCTGCTGTGAGGAAGGCGTAAGATATTGACGCAGTAGCATCCTAGAAGTGGCTTCTACAAGGCATTTTGTGGGGGGAATGACCACCCTCTATACATTATACCTGATGCAGATATAATGAGGTGCAGGGCTTTAAAAAGTGATGCCTCTGCTTAGATGCATCCCTTTGTAAATAAGGCGCAACGTGGCACAAATTTTACGCCGCCAGTGCGTTACAAAAAGTAAAAGTGTTGCAAAGCCTCATAAATAAGGCCCCATGAATCCAAAGTTAAATTATATTCTTCCGGGAGAGGAAGCCAATTAAGTGACATGGTGAAATGTCCTCTTCTGGTGAAACCCACTGTGGCATCCTGAGCACACTGACCTGAAATGTTAGCAGAGCGAAATTGACTGAGTTAGTTAAAATAACACCCACCCAAACACAATAACATGCAACTCCCTGAATTATTTATATAAATATCATGGTTGGGAGAGCTAGAAAGCCATGCTACAGTTCAGCTGGGGCAGTGCCCACTTCGAAACCTGCAACAGATCTATATCCTAAAGGGATTGATTCAGAAATTTTATTCTTATGAGTCTGATAAAAGGCATGCCATTTGAGGTGTACCCACATTTCTCCCTTCGCAGAGCAATCCTGAGTTAGAATGTAATCTATAGCCTTTGGTCTGGTCTCATGACGGATGGCCTATGACTTCTCATATCCCTTTAACATAAAAAAGTGGTATGTGGGTCTCCAACCTGTAGCTCGTGAGCTACTGTAGCTCTCCAGCTACCTCTGAGTAGGTCACCTGAGTGCAGCCCAGCTTATTAAATAAGAAAGCTTTTTCATTGTTGAATTATTATACATATAAAAACATTTAATTATACACCACTAATGATAATAGCTGTCAATGCGTTTCATTGAGCATGAGTAGCTCTCAGTAAAGAAAAGTTTAGAGACCCCTATTTGCTGTATTGTTTATATCTGTTTGTAGAGTAAAGCTACTATACTGATCACAGAAGATGATCGAAGGGAGGATTAGCACTGAATAATGGCCAGGAATGTAGAGAAAGTAGATGTTTGACAAAAAAACACATCCCCATTCAAGACATGGTTACTATGAAAGAGGAGCATACCCATTATGAAAACCACATTGAATGGATTACAAATTAGTATTTTGTTATTGTACCAAATCTCGCCCAAGCAAAGTCCATTTGCCCACTCCATCGTGACACAGAAAGGCTTACTTTGAAACTCATACAAAACAGAGTGAATTGCCTAGTAAACATCTGAATAGCTACATAGGCAAAATGGCACTGACATGTTGAGATGCTTTGCATGGATTAGGTGATGGATTGCACATAGTGGGGTGCTCCCAACGTCCTGCAGCACTGTGTATCAGATTCAATAGGTGCAGTGTCGATGGCTGCACTAATTATAACTCTACATACTGACCTGCACATCAGCAAAAGCCAGGGACAGGAGAATGCTCGACTAAGCAGCAGCAACCTTAGCTAGATGACCTAAGTTCATTTTAAATCCCTTCAAGCTAAACTGGACTTTGGTTTTCTTGAGATCTTTAAGGAATATTGTTTGCGACTGGGTTAAAAATGAACTAATAGAAACTCTGCTTGTTCCACTTTTCATTTAATCTAGTGTTCACAGAGAGCGGGCCTCCCCCTTCAATTTCATCTATGCACAATACACAAGTGCCCTACATCAAATGAAGCTTGCACATATCAACATGCCTGTGTGATGTTCATGATTAGCCTGGAATATGCACGTCCATTTATTCTGACTCCATGTGTTTTAGAGTGTTGCTTAGTAATAGCAAATGTGTTTGCATGTGTGTGTTTTGAGTGTATTACTACCAGGACTTCTGGCCACAATATTAGATAGTATAAAATTATGTTGTGAATTTGGGTCCTGAGGAAAGCCACAAATCTCATAGCGCTTTGAAGTGTGGCTGAAAAAGGTAGACTTACACTTATGCGAGAATATTCAACATTCCTAGGCATCAACTATAAATGTTTAATCATATCAGAGACATGCTTAATACATTTATTTTTGAGCACTCCACTAGATATTGTACTCTCTATCACTATTTGATCCCATCCCCTTTACTACCTCATATCAAAGAGGTCCCAGAAATGATTGAACACACCCTAACCTATTTCCAGTCTGGGTGACAAAAAAAGGCGAATATTGATACAATCAATGCCAATGTTTATAATGATACATTCACACATAAGAACGAAATCGCATCACTATTATCAAATTTGCCCGTCATGAACTTTTCATCAACCCTGACTCAAAAATACATGGTCAGGCAGGCTCCTAGACCTAAGCCTGCGGTTTCTGATTGAACAGTCACAGGTGGGGTGGCACGTAGCCGGCAGACAAATGCGCGAACAGGAAACTCAGGCCTATCCCCCCGATATGCGCAGTGACACCACAAATGTCCAGGGAGATCAGCCCCAATAAAGCATACATGTCCCGAGTTTGTGTTCTTTCCCAAAACAACATAATGTCAGAGGCCACCTCAAGTTAGGTACTCAGAGCACTGGGTGTGACACCAATGGTATGCTTGTCACCTGGGTGTGATACAGGGCTAAGGCTTCACCGCCTGGACTGCTGGGCTTGACACAGATGGTATGCATTGGCCCTGGGTGTCATTTAGGGCTGGCACCTCAATCTAATTTTTTAGTCTAAAAGGGTTTTCTCAGTGCTACCGGTTTCTTAACACTGTTGGTATCTGAAAGAAGTGAAAGGTGTTGTTTGCTTGGACAGCTGAGCATGACACAGATGGTACTCAGCCCCTAGATGTGATACAGGCTGCGATTCAGATGTTAGGGAAAAAGGTTTGAATTTGGGAGGTCAGGTGTAGCTTGTGTTTGGTCAAGGGGGGCCTGTGATTCTTTGATTTATTCCTTATCTCTATGAAAAAGTTAAAATTGTCTTTGTCTCAGGGCTGATATTGACAAACTATTGGGCTCACTTAGTCCCGTGTACCATGCAGGACTTCCCCTGGTCACAGGATAGCATGCGCTAGAAGCTGGCTTAGGTATTTTTTAACAAAGTCATTATTTTTTCTCTGTCAGTTTTTTCCTAGTATAATATTGAAATTTATACAATGCATATTTGATATTGTGATGATTTGATGATGTGGAGATGGTAAATAATGCAACTGTATTTTGTCTTGCGTATTGTATTTTGGAAAAGTCCCAATGTGCTATATGAAAGCATTGCTACTGTTATCTCATATTAAACAGCTTTCTGATCTGGGGAAGAACCAAAAGACTGATAAAAAGACGCCCAAAGCTAGCCCCCCCCCAAAAAAAGTTTCTGAAAAAAGGGCGTAGTCAAGACACCTGGAACCCATAGGGAGGGTCACGTTGCATGTTGGACAAGAGGATTCTATATGTAACAGCATTCAATTGCAACACTCCCCCTCTGTGTACATCGCCCCACACACTTGTATGTAAAAAGATACAACCCGCACAGAAAACACCCTCATGCATGCACTAGGAGAGATAGGATATTGGAGGGCTGGCATTACCCACTGAGAACTGATTAATAATTGAGACCATCTGCATGCTCACAAAGATCACTCTGTAAAATGATTTTCAGCCAGTTTGAGGGAGGAGAATTAACAACCCATAAAAACAAATGCATCCCACTCTTCAATGTAACCCATCAACAATAGATACTCTGAATAAGGCCACCTTCTTCTGCCCCACAAACAATTTGTGTAAATGGAGTGTAGAGAGCCACCCTTAAAGAAAAGCACAGGAACTCTGAAGAAAATGATTGACGGCACATGCAATATTGCACTGTTTTCTTAACTAATCAAAGAACACAGCTCTTATAAAACAGGTCAACAATCAAAGGTCCAAGTGCACCATCTTTTCTGCAGCTAAATCAGCCCCCCATATCATCTACTATGTGCGAATTAAGAACTACAAACTGTCCTGTGATTTTTTTTGCCTTGAACTTTGTTAATTAAAGACACTCCCAAATACCAGGGGACTGCAGATATCTCCTCTGGATTCATCCCAAGACATGCAATGTTCAAGAAGTTATGTATTGTTGTACTTCTATGTATCTTGATCTGTTTACTATGGGTGTTGTAACATCCGTTCATCAGCAAAGAACTACCTAGTCAAATGGAGTCCACCCTGAAGTTATCATCGCACTTGCGAAGTGACCTCTCCCACATCACTTATAGTTACGCCAAAACCAACACTAGCATTCCACACATACTACACACTCCCCTCTTACACAACGCATGGTATCAGCACATGACCGCTGTGAGCTCCAAGAAATCAGCAAGGTCATGTTACAAACTGTTCGCTGTTACCACATGCAGTAGGCGCAGACAGAATGTTCTTGTCCCAACGCAACTGAGTAGAATCCCATAGAATAGTAGTGAATATGACCAGTACACGACCAATCCCACAGCATTGCATCTTTTTATTGAGATTAGCGAAATTCAAATGGAGCTAGATAGGATGCGCAGGAGAGGCACCATAGGGGAGGTTAGTGTTTGGCCCAAGGACTTCCACAGAATAGATTCTTGAAGGTAGCAAAACCACCACACCAAGCCAATGCACAAATACTTCTGCTCCCATCTGTGGTTCCAGGGTGACCCCTTAGCATATCTGATGCTGTCATATTTAATAAACATAGACCCCAGACATGGAGTTCCAGTGTGGGCCCATCCGACTTGATGATATGAAGGAAAATGAGTCTCGTAGGGGAGGTTTGAACAACAGGATACCTATTCGAAGTCAGGAAATATTGAGTACTGAGGTGAATAGGTATACGTGGTTAGAAGGGAAGGGGCCACCCCTAATTGTAATTTACTAACACTGTTTTCCTTGTGTTTAAAAGGTAAAGGAACCATTCCACTGGAAACAAATGAAAATTGTAGCACAATACTGCATATTCCGGACATGCAATGGTCCACCTCCACACTGATGGATATATACTGGCAATGTAGGAAGTTTGCCTGCACTCAGCCCGTCCCCGGATGGCATGGCCTCTGGTCCCTCTTCATCATACACACCCCAACCCTGGTCATTCTGAAAGAAGATCCATCTGAGTTGTACTAATACCTGCTAAAGAAGAAGATGACTCTGTTGCTTCAGGCTCAAGGAAAAAGAACTGCTGATTATTTTGGCTGGGCTCAGTACAAGGACATTCCGGAAGTATTCAGACTGTTTTCTGACACACAAGCAAATGCAGGAAGGCCTGTACCCTTCTTCACCAAGCAGATGAAAGGGAACGCCTGCTGGTTACAAATAACCAGGTAGCTGATTCTCAATATGATGAACAGCACTGAGCTGAACCATAATGCGATCAAGGAAAAACTGAGAGCCATTCGCCTCATGATGATGCAACATCGCTATGCTTTGGACTTAATGACTGTAATGGAAGGTGGGGTGTGTGCCAAGATTGGTGCGTCCTGCTGCATGTTTATCCCAGGCAATGACCTAGGATAACAGTACTCTGACTCTTGCCATCCAAGCATTGCGCCGTATATAAAGAGACATGCGTGAGGAGGGAGGTGCCACTGAACAGGAGTGGTGCATGAATTGGTTCTTCTGGCTCCCCGGTGGCTGACTGGTCTATGCATGACATTGTTGCCATTTTTATGTTTTTATTGTTTTTGTGTGTTTTTCTGAAATTGGGCGTTTCCTATTGTTAAAACGCAGTCTTCAAATTGGGTAGAATCTAGGCAAGTAGGAAAATAGTAATGGTCAAAACGGAAGAACAACGAGTATCGAATAATGTGGCTGTCATGAAGTATGGGTAAGATAACATAGTTGAAAATTCAACTAGAAGTTGGAATGATAATATCAATATAATTGATGCCAATGTTTATAATGATATATTCACACATAAGAACGGAATTGTATCACTATTATCAAATTTGCCCGTCTTGAATTCTCAATCAACCCTGACTCAGAAATATGCTGTCAGGCAGGCTCTGTGACCTAGACCTAAGGTTACTGATTGACTAGTCAGAAGTGGGAAGGCACATAGCCGGCAGACAAATGCATGAACAGGAAACTCAGGTCAATCCCCCAGATAAACGCAGTGACACCATAATGGTCCAGGGATATTAGCCTCAATAAAGCATACATGGCCAGAGTTTGAGTGCATTCCCAAACCACCATAAAGTCAGATGCCATACGAAGTTAGGAACACACAGTCAATCAGGACACATCACACACAGTACACTTAGTGATCACACACCCCTCATGCCACATATATGGACACATTCCCCACTGGCCCTCATTGTTTCAAGACAAGGTTGAAGCCCACCTTCATTTGTTATCAGGACCCTTCTTTTGGACTCCAAAGCCAAGGCCCACATTCTTTTACCAACAAAGGATTGACAGAAGTACTTTATGATACCTACAGAAATGTATAAAAACCAGTTCAAATTGATTTACTTTAGGACAGTCTTTAGGCCTACTTCTGTAAATATGCTCCTGGCCAAAGTGGTTGCTTGAACCAACAGTTCCACTTTTGCCAAATGCCCCTTGTCTTTTGTTTTTTCAAGGTAAATTCATTTTTCGATCAACAAACCCAATGAAGAAGCATGTAACACATTTTAGGTGAGGATTCCTGTTCAATTACTTGGATCTCGTCTAACATTCAAGGGACCTCATTATGACAGATGAGCTTCCATTTCCTTCATGTTAATGAATGTTTCCATCTGCATATCGAGACTGGCACTCAGCCTATTAAATTCTTTTCTCATTTCCCAGATTTCATCTTTTCAGATTCTTGCTTGTCTACATATCTTCAAGTGTATATTATGATGCATACACCTACATCAAGTGGACTGATAGAAAACAGTGCCACGTTTTATACTTTAATTCACTCTTAATGATTTCCTCATGATATCTGTCAAGTGATTGTACAATATTATTCTCATATGGATTCCACATTGTGTCCAGGACCATACATCCATATCTAGAGTTCTCTCATTGGCAACTCTTCTATTGTCATGTTTCACCCTCATCACCAGCTCCTTATAACTCTCATCAGACTTTGGGGCTGTGGGACTTTTTCTCAATAAATACCTGGAAATGAATCTATTAAAGAAATGTCAAGCCTACCAAGCAACCTTATGTTTCTTCAATGCTTCTTCTTAACAGGGATAAAAGACAGGATGGGCCCGATTCAGAAATGCAATCTGGGACAAAAGTCTAACTTTACGACTTTTGGTATTCACAGATGTCATTTACGAGTTGTATTGTTATGTCCACAGTCGGGTCAGCAATCTCCGCACCTGGGCCATACTCTGGCTCAAGCCGTTCTCTCCGGCTCGGCTCGGGCCGGTTGAAATGTAAACAATGGGCCAGAATACAATTTTTTACACCAAGGAACACTAGAATGTGTGATAAATGGTAGAAGTGGTCTTGATAATCAGTTTGGGCAGCAAAGAATAGTGTGGCTTGACACCACATCATATCCCAGAAAGGTTTACTCCTTTGCATCATGGTACATGCAGTCTATGATTTGCGCTTCCCTCAGCATTGAGCAGCCCATGATTTGTGCTCCCCTCAGTGTTGACTGGGGGGGGGGGGCGCAAATCTTGGACTGCATGTGCCGAGATGCAAAGGAGCTAACTTTTCTGGGATGTGATGTAGTATCTAGCCACACCACTTTCCCTGCCCAAACTGATATTCCTGACCTCTTCTATCATTTATCAAATGTTCCTAATGTTCCTTTTTGTAAAAGTTTATTCCAGCCCAATGATTACACCTTACCCGGCCCAAGCAGGAGAGTACAGCTGGAGCCGGGGAGTATGGCCCGAGTACAAAGAGTACTGCCTGGATGCAGAGATTCTGGCCCATCTGCGGATGTAAAGATACGACTCGTAACTGACCTCTGTGAATACCAAAAGTCTTAAAGTTAGACTTTTGTCTCAGATTGCCTTTGTTTATTGGGACTGATGTTTTTAGGCTCCTACAGTTTACGCCACTTTGTGTATTGTGTAAATGATACATGGCAAATTCTAGACATCCTTCTTGCATATTTGAGCATGATCATATTATAATGAAAGATCTGTGTTTTTAAGAATTTTTAAGGCCACTTATGTGCAGAGGAAAGAACATAATTAGACTAATGGGCTGATTTAGAATTTGATGGGTAGGGTTTTACTGCACAGGGCAACAAAGTAAATTACTCTGTCACCCTGACAGAGTCCCTGCCAGCTAAAATATGAGATATCAACTGATCCAGTGGACATCTCCAGCATTGGAAGTCACTACTGTAATTTCTCTTTCTTTCTTTCTTTCTTTCTTTCTTTCTTTCTTTCTTTCTTTCTTTCTTTCTTTCTTTCTTTCTTTCTTTCTTTCTTTCTTTCTTTCTTTCTTTCTTTCTCCACAAGAGCACTGTGAGACATAAGTGTGCTGTTTATCATAATAACGACAGCATAACAAAGGTCATATATTAAAAACGTGACAGACTAATCAGAGGAGAAATGATGAAATGAACAGAGGGACTGAAAGGAAGTCAGATTGGGATGGAAGTAAGAATGAGGAGAAGATAAAGGAGAGTAAGATAAATAGGGATTGAAACTAACAAAAGTTGAGAGAAGAAAAAGAGCAAGGGTGAGGAAGAGAGGGAAGCAGCATAGAGGATTAGAGTTCAGGGGGGTAGAAGGACCACGGAAGGAGGTAATGACCAGGTTAAGAGGCTAGGCAGAAACGAGTGACACTGAAGAGAAAGTGAGGGAGTGGGAGCAAGCCAGGGCAATAGTGAAGATATGTCATGGGGAATAATGACCAGAACACAGGGATAAAGGCATAATAAAGGAGATAGATGAGAAATGGCAAGGGAGCAGAAAGGTGAGGGAGAAGAGGGTGGCAGGAGAAGAAGATAGCAGGAGTGAAAGGGGGCATGCATAGGGAAGGGGTCAGTGTGGATAGACATTTAGTGATATATCTGGAAGAGACAGAGCATATGAACACACTTAACCAGTTACAGTTGAGTCACTGTGTCTGAAGAGATGAGTCTGTTGGAGCCAGCAGGACAAAAGGGTAGCTTCAGTCCTGATATCTGCACGAAAAGAGATCCAGAGGACAGTGACAGATTTAGAGCAAGACAGATCCATGGGAAGTTCTGTGATTGGAGATTTTCTGAGAATTGTTTTTTGGGTCTAAGGATTCTCCTGTCACTAGAAGATTAGGCAGGTAGGTAAGATAGTTTGAGTGGCCTGCTTTACAGGACAAACATCCCAGCTTAAATACGATTCTAGTTTCAATGGGAAGGCAGTGATACTCAGTTAAAATTAGAGTGATGTGGTCAAATTTCCTTGATGAAGAGAGAAGTCTGGCTTTGGCATGCAAGACTGTTTTAAGGTTTAGAAGGGCTGATTGGGTATACTCAACAATGACTAAGTGTGTTCTCTGAGGTTTTAAGAAGAGAAGGAGCAATAAAGGTATTACCTATTTATTGTAAGCTAGAAGGAAGGTGGTAGTTTATTAGCAGGTTAGGGTCAAGGTATGTAGTATATGCATTGTGCATGTACTGTGTATCAAACGTGTATGTACATATTGTGTATGTATTGTGTCCCTAAATCTAAATTGCGATGTTGACTGTGCCATACTTAATGAACAACATTGACAACAATCAGTGATCTACTCTCATTCCCTTCAAATCGTTAACATTTCCCTTTAGATTCCCATCCGATATTAGAAGTTATATCATATTATTTTCTATTCCACCAGTTGAAGACTTGTGCTTTTCCACCATATATTGTATTTGTTGAGTAGGATATTAGATATAGATTTACCATTTATTCATGCAGCACAGTGCAGCAGCCGCAAATATTGCACTGTGCTGCGGGAGTAGGAAAGAACAGGAGAGTACAACATTTACTAAAATATGGCACTCTCCTCCCCTTTCCCTAGCGCTGGCGCTGAAATCAGCTGCTGTGTACCATGGAGACACCTTATTGTAGGTGTGTTTCAGTGAATCTAGCATAGGTTTTGCCCTGGAAGGGTACACTTTCAGTGCAAGATACTATGCATAGACTGACTTTAACCTTTTCCCTCTTTATAGGTGTGCTTTAAAGAACAGCACACGTACAAAGTTGGAAAAGGAAGAAGACATGAAAGTGTTTCTCTTTCCTTGTGCTTACTTCAAAAGGGCATAGTTTTCTGAAGCTAAGCCCTGTCTACTTCGTTTAGTAAATAGGGTTTAGCGTAAGCCTCCTTTGGTAGTTGCATAGGTACGCCCATGCGCCACCCATGGTATGCCCCCTTGGTGCGAAGTAATGCAAAGCAGCGCTATTGAATATCAAAGTTTCAGACCACGAGGAAGCTAGAAGTTCAGGCCAACTCGGATGAAGCACAGACCAGTAATAGGCACCAGATTAGTCCAGCTGAAAATTGTACTTTCTAAACGTCCAGTGCTGAATGCCTATTTCACATTGGAGGAAGCCATGAGGAGCAGGAAGAATGTCGTAGATAGTCGTCACTGTAGTGCAAAGAGCAGACATGGCAGCTTAGTCTTTTGTGGCGGTAGTGCAAAGCGCCATTGTGAGTTGCTGATCATGATTGCTGATGCTTCATATTGGTGGTAACCAAGAGCTGTTGTTATTGTAGAGCGAAGTACAGATCTCATGTTGTGATTGTCGAATGTGGTTGCTGTGGTGTGAAGAATCAGGTTCATCACAGCTGTTTGTTAGTAGTAGTATCTTGGTATGAATGGGCCCTTTCACAGTCGTGAATAGTCAAAAAGGCAAGATTTCTTCTGTTTTGGAAGAAGAGTGCACTTTGATGCTAGCCAAGGTTCAAGGACCTGTTTTATTGAGAGAGCACAAGCTCCTTCACACTGCTTGGCAGTGGTAAAGTGCACAGAGGGATAATGTCAACAAAAACGATTTCAGAAAAACAGGAGGGGTGAAGACAAAACATTTGGGGGGGGGGGTCTTGCAGAGAAGGCCAAGTGTATAATGGGGGTGATGTTGTTCAGAACTCCAACAACTTAGTCATACACGTTTTACTCATCTACAGATTTATGTTAAGCCCCCCGCCCATCATCTGCCCTTGAGAAGTAATGGGGGGTCCACACATAACATGGACCCACCTCCTGAATGTATATAAAATAAATCATACCCAGCTTCCTGTCATTCAACCCAATACCCTCTGCATTTATCCTCCCTCCACCACAATAAAAACATGACAGGTGAGTCCGCCAAATTCCCAGACCATAGTCTCACCTATTCCTTCTTTCCGCAGTACATATGAAAACAACTAGTCTCCTACCTGCCACCCTCTGTCTTTCCCACTCCCTTCCCTGCCAAAAACAAGCTCTCCATTCTAACATGGGTGGAGAGCTGACACTGTTTTTATCCATCAGCATGGCTCTCTAGCGAGCCACTCTGACAGCAGTATTTGCTGGTTGGCAAAGGCACAGCTTTGCCCACATACTCCAGCACTTCTTGAGTGTAAGGAAACTCAGGAGAAATGGAAGGAGGCAGGGGAGACCACCAACTGATATTCTGTTTTCTCACTTGGATTTCCACAGACCCAGGTGAGGCAGGGTAACACCGGAAAGTGAGTACTACCCAGGAGCAGAAATTTTAGAAAATAACTTTTGTCATCACTGTTGTCGCATGCCTTAACCACACATTTTTTACCCAGTATTTTCTTGCAGCGCTTATGCTTTTATAACATATCCCATTACCATGCATAGTTTATATATATAAAAACAATGTATTTGTGGGGAAAGACCCCCACACACCTCAACTTACCGTAAATGCATGGTAAAGGCATGAATTGTTAAAACACACACGTGGGAACAGCATGCGTGCTACTAAACAATGCACAGTACAGGCACAACATAGTAAAAACCATGGTGTAAAGGCTGTTTCCCATCTCACCTAGTTTGAATTCAAATGTTTCATTGACCATAATCCCACTGCTTTGAAGATGTCCACAATGGGCTAATGTATTTTTTTAAGTCTATGCTTCCATGTTGAAATGTGTCTGAAAAGAAGACGAAACGATGGTGAGTACAAGCGCTCTTCTTTATTGATGTTGATGTGTGGCTCTCTCAGCAGCAACTGCCCACCTCTCCAAGGTACACATTCCATGCAGAACATGGAATCCAAAGAGATGTCCCGTGCGTGGTGACACGCGGGACATTAAGTAAAGATAACATCTTTACACATCCCCCTAACTACATTGCAAATAAAAGAATACAACATTTTCTGAAGAAAATACAAAGTAACAAGGAGATTCAACATTCCCTGAAGAAAATACAAAAATTCCCAAAACACTCCCTTCCCCCATCCATAATTAAAATAATAAACAAAACAAATAAAATAAAACAAAACCCCAAAACAGAATATACAAAACAGATGACAATTCAAGATACAATAAAATCACGATACTTAGTAGGCACATATTTAATTCTTGACGGCCTCCTCTGAAAGTTAGAGCTGCAACCAGTGGTGTCTGTAGAAGTAATTGAATTCCTGATACTAGAGGAATCAAGGGAATCCAAACCAAATTTGTTTCTTACAAACTCAACCTTGAATTTGGGTACCATTGAAATGCAGGACTTATTCCAAATGTTACCATTGTCAAGCACTACAACCTGATCTTTCACTTCCTTGACCTGTACAGGAGGGGAGAACTTAGCTTGTCCTTTGCATATAAGCACAAGTTTTTTAATTCTAACCCAATCACCCTGAAATACAGGAGATGTTCTGATGCTTTTCTGTGCATACTTTGCCTGAGCAGAACTCCTAATATCTGCTACCCTGCCAATCTTGGTAACATCAATGTATTTTCTCAACATCAAATCCTTATTAAGGATGACTGACCCCTGCCCTCACCACGTCTTCAACAAGGCCGACGCTGTCATCGCACCCCACCTGCGGGACATCATCAACACCTCCTTCGACACCGCCACCTTCCCTGAGAGCTGGAAGCACGCCGAACTCAGCGCTCTTCTCAAGAAACCCACAGCAGACCCCACCGACCTCAAGAACTACCGTCCCATCTCGCTCCTCCCGTTCCCGGCCAAAGTCATCGAGAAGACCGTCAACAAACAGCTGGCCGCCTTCCTCGAGACGAACGGATCCCTCGACCCCTCACAGTCTGGCTTCCGAGCGAACCACAGCACCGAGACCGCCCTCATCGCGGCCACCGATGACATACGAACTCTGATGGACGACGGAGAGACAGCGGCCCTCATCCTCCTGGACCTCTCCGCGGCTTTCGACACTGTCTGCCACCGCACTCTAATACAGCGCCTCGGCAACATCGGAATCCAGGACAAGGCACTGGAATGGATCGTCTCCTTTCTCGCCGGAAGAACACAAAGAGTCCGCCTACCACCGTACAAATCAGAGGCCACCAAAGTCATCTGCGGCGTCCCTCAAGGATCCTCGTTGAGTCCCACCCTCTACATGAGCCCCCTCGCGGCCATCGCACGCCAACACAACCTCAACATAATCTCCTACGCCGACGACACCCAGCTGATCCTCTCCCTGACCAACGACCCCGCCACCGCCAGAGCCAACCTGCACGAAGGGATGAGAGAGGTAGCCGAATGGATGACGACCAGCCACCTGAAACTGAACTCAGACAAGACGGAGGTCCTCATCCTGGGCTCCGCGCCCTCCGCCTGGGACGACTCCTGGTGGCCCCCCGCCCTGGGCACCGCACCCAAACCGACGGACCACGCACGCAACCTGGGCTTCATCCTGGACTCCTCCCTCTCCATGACCAGACAAGTAAACGCCGTCTCCTCGTCTTGCTTCTACATCCTGCGCATGCTACGCAAGATCTTCCGGTGGATCCCCACCGAGACAAGGAAGACGGTCACCCAGGCCCTCGTCACCAGCCGACTGGACTACGGCAACGCCCTCTACGCCGGGACCACCGCCAAGCTCCAGAAGAGACTCCAGCGGATCCAGAACGCCTCGGCCAGACTCATCCTCGACATCCCCCGACGCAGCCACATCTCCGGACACCTGAGAGATCTGCATTGGCTCCCGGTCAACAAGAGAATCACCTTCCGTCTCCTCACCCACGCACACAAAGCCCTACACAACCAAGGCCCGAGCTACCTCAACAACCGGATCAACTTCTACACCCCCAAGCGCCTCCTCAGATCAACCAGCCACGCCCTCGCCGCCGTCCCCCGCATCCGAAGAGCGACAACAGGAGGAAGGTCCTTCTCCTACCTGGCCGCCAAGACCTGGAACTCACTCCCAACCGAACTGCGCCTGACCCAAGACCACCTCTCCTTCAGGAAGAAGCTCAAGACCTGGCTGTTCGAGCAGTAACGGCACCCCCCCCCCATACCAGCGCCTTGATACCCTACGGGTGAGTAGTGCGCTATATAAATGACCTGATTGATTGATTGATTGATTGATTAAGCTTGGAGCCAGCTACCCTTCCCCTGAGCAAGGTAAAAGGTGAAATGCCTGTGCTGACATGAGGAGTGACCCTCATAGCCCACAACATGTCAGAAATCACATGTCTCCAATGAAGACCATTAATAGTAGCAAGTTGTAATTGATCTTTGATAACACGATTCAGGTGTTCAACCAAACCATTGCTACATGGATGGTATAAAGACGTGAGCACATGTTTAATCCCATGCCTTTTAAAATAACTCTCCATCTCACCAGAAACTAATTGAGTACCATTATCAGATACCAACTCTTCTGGGAAACCCTCCCGCAGAAAAACTTCAGTAAAAACATTGATAATTGTAGAAGAATTGATACTTTCGACAAACTTCACTTCAGGCCATTTCGACATGTAGTCAATCAAGACTAATGCATATTTAGGAGTATTGCCCAAAACATTAAATGGACCAGCCACATCAAAAGCTAACTTGTTCCAAGGTATTTCCTTAACAGATACGGGATTAATAGCAGATGGACAAGTAACTTGAGTTTTATCACTAAGAACACATGCCCCACAATCCCGAACACAGTGCTCGATGGCCCGATCAACACCAGGCCACCAAAAATCTTCACGTACTCTCCGTTTCATGGCCCGAATACCTAAATGCCCCACATGAGCCAAATCAAGAACAGATTTGCAAAGTGAAGTTGGCACAACTAGAAGACTACCTCTGCGTAAGATTCCATCAACCAAAGACAATTCATCGCAAATTCTTCTAAACGGAACTAACTCAGGAGGTAACGATTTGTCATTCGGCCAACCCTGAGACAAATAATCTATTACTTTACACAAATTCACATCCTCAGAAATAGCACGCTTCCAATCAGTTTCTGATAAAGCAGCACCAGTGTCAGATATAGAACTGACAGCACACACCATCTGAAATTGATCATGTTCCTCCTCATGATCGGTGTGAGCAAGAGGTAACCGGCTAGATTGTTTTTTATACCAGGTACATATTCCAAGTGATAATTAAATTCAGCAAGTCTGTACTGCCATTTGGCAATGTGGGGTGTAGCCCTACCACCACCCTTGGTTGTGAAAAGATCCACTAATGGCTTATGGTCAGTTTTAAGAGTTACATGATTGCCCCACAAAAAGTTCCTGAAATATTGTACACCCCACCATAGAGCCAACGCCTCCTTCTCAATTGTAGAATAAGTACCCTCAGCACCTCTCAGTGTTCTGGAGGCAAAAGCAATCACTTCTTCTCTATTGTCAGCTCTCTTTTGCATAAGAACAGCTCCCAGTCCCACATTACTGGCATCTGTAACTACAATGCACTGATCATTCAAATCAAATAATTTGAGAGGGCGTGCCTGCACAATCACAGTTAGGTTAAAATCATTTGCACACTGTTCAGACCAGTCATACCTAGCATTTTTCTTTAAGAGATTGCGTAAACCAATAGTCTTGTTAGCAGAATTTGGGACAAATTTCGCATAATATTCAACCAGCCCTAGAAACGAATGCAGTTGATCTTTATTTTGCGGTTCAGGTGCATTACAGATAGCATCTAAAAGTTTAATTTTAGGTTCTACACCCGTGGCTGAAATATGGTGACCTAGATAATCCACACCATCTCTGAAAAACTTACATTTGTCCTTTCTTAAGGTCAACCCATGCAACTTTACAATATATAAAACTTTTCTCACTCTATCGTTGTGTTCTTGCATGGTTTTACCATGTATGAGAATATCATCCTGAAAGAAGACGACCCCTGCAGTGTCCTTGAAGAGACTACCCATTAGGCGTTGGAACACTGCAGAAGCCGACACCAAACCGAATGGCATCCTGAGATAACGAAACGCCCCTTCGGGAGTCACAAATGAAGTGAGATGTCTGGAATCCTTGCTTAATTCAATCTGATGGTAAGCAGAGAATATATCCAGAGTGGTAAAATACTTAGCACCTACCAGGGTAGACAACATCTCATTGATGTTAGGAAGTGGTTGGCGATCTATCCAAATACAAGAATTTAAATCGCGTAAATCAACACACATCCTAAGGGAATTATCAGCCTTCCGTGCCAAAACAACGAGGCTTAACCATTCTGACCCTTCAATTGGTTCGATGACACCCAAGGAACGCAATCTTTCTAATTCACTTTTCAACTCAGAACTCATACTCAAAGGTACCTTGCGAACTTTGTGGGCAATAGGTTTTGCCCCTTCTTTTAAAAATATGCGATGTTGGAAACCCTTAAGCTTACCAAGATTATCACTAAACACCTCTGGATAAGCACAAACCCACTCATTCTCACTCAAAGTTGACACAACATGTACTGACACAGGTTGTGCAAGTGAAACATAATATTGTTTGGCTTCATTCCTAGACAAAACCATGTCGGGATGATTAGGGTCCAGAATGATGTTTAGCTCACCTTGTTCATGCCATCCCAACAAGTTCGCACCCTCTTTGACAACGTAAATTACACATGACGTGCACTCACCCTTAAATTCTAGTTTGTTTCTAAATTTTCCCAAAACTTCAACCCTTTTACCACCATAAGCAAACATATTAATTGATGATGACATCAAAGAGATATCACCCAAAGCTTCAAAATCCCTAACATTGATCAAAGTAAATGGAGAACCAGAATCCGTCAAAAATTTGACCGATTTGTTGTTCAAGTTTATAACACAAGTAGGGGATTTCCTCCTCTGAGATTCATTAGGAGATGCAATCTCTACAATACCTTCTGATTCCATGGGGGAAGCCGATAACATTAATAATTCATAGCAATTATCATAATCATCACCATTGGTATTGTCACACTCTATATTCTTCACACTTTGTGACGGTGCCCTTTGGGAAAAACTAATTTTATACATACGTGCAAGATGACCCTTCCTTCCACATTTAAAACAAGACTGATTAATGGCAAAGCAAAACTTGAAATTTCCCAGATGCGACCTGCTACCACAGCGATGACATGACAAAGCTTGAGCATCACTCTTGGGTTTGTTAACAAATGCTCCTGGTAGGGTAGTGTTGGCAGTTCTGGAAGATCCTGGAACAGTGGCTCTATTAGTTTTTGAAGGAACCTTGGATGTTACTAAATTAACCTCAGATGACGCAAGTGTAGGAGTGGTAGGTGTACTCAGTTCCTTCATGCAAAACTGGGAATGTTCAACGGACTTGGCAAGAGTCAACCCAGTCTCCAAATCAGGGTCATCTGAGGACAAAAGTTTCTCACGCACTTTCTTGTCTCATGTGCGTTCAATTAATTGGTCTCGAATAATTTCATCTCTAAACTCCCTATAGTTGCAATTAACAGCCAAAATCCTTAAGGCAGCAACAAAATCATCAATCGACTCTCCAGGCATCTTTGCGCGTTGCAAAAATTTGTGACGTTCCAGAACAATATTGCGCTTTGGATTGAACCTTTTATACAAGGTTTTTATGAGAGAAGCATATTCGTCAATCACCAATGAATCACCCTCTTCACGAGAGTCATTAGATACTCTCACTTCCTCCAGGGGAAGAGTCTCTAGAATGGATCTGCCTTCGGCTCCTAAATTATAAACAAGCAACGTTCTCTTTTTTTTAGAGGTGAAGGTATCACCATCAATAGCATCAATGTAGGCTTCAAAAGTTGCTTTCCATTGTTTCCAAATCATAGGAGGTGGACCAGGAGACTTTAAAAAGGGAGGTGGTGTGGCTACTTTCTCCATTAGCGTGGGTGAGTTGCTACCTCAAAAAAAAAAACGATAATAGACCAGTTCTTAATAGAAAAAAAAATCAACTTTCCTTGCCCAGTTTTATTGTATAATCAATCTGCTGCTTGAAAATGTCTCATGAGGAACCAATCTGCTGCTTAAAAATATTGCATGACGTTTTCAAAATCAACTATCAAATTTATAGGATAATCAACCTGCTTGTTGTTTCTTTTTTTTTATTTTAAATGTCTCACAACGTTGTTCACTCAATCGCTGAAGAAACGTGTGCCCTGAGATAAATGCTAGATAAATTCCATGGCAACACGTCGGTGAAAAGCAGGCTGGAACGCACGCAAGCAAGAGAGCTGACGTGACGTTTACAATGTGCCGAATGCGCGACGAGATTGGAGCGTGCAAAAGAATGCTGGCAAATGAAGGCTCACGCGTCCACACTCGAAAGCAGTAACAGTTTTAAAAATAGCAGATGATTCTTTGTTTACTTTTCAAAAGATAAGAACAAATAAAATTCAAAGAAATCCTCGGACGAGGAACTCACGATGAGGAGACAAGAACACTAGGCAGGAAGAAAAGTTCAACTTGAAATCGGAAGCTCCGGAGAATGCGATCACAACGTCGCAGTTGCCTCGTCACGGAATTTAAATCCAGGACGTCCAGCAACACTGGAGAGGATGACCAGCATCAAACACGATCATCGCCAATGAAAAGAAGACGAAACGATGGTGAGTACAAGAGCTCTTCTTTATTGATGTTGATGCGTGGCTCTCTCGGCGGCAACTGCCCACCTCTCAAAGGTACACATTCCATGCAGAACATGGAATCCAAAGAGATGTTCTGTGCATGGTGACACGCGGAACATTAAGTAAAGATAACATCTTTACACTGTCTTTGTTTTTTCTTCTTCTCAATGACATGTTTAAGGTGTTTGCAGATGTAATATTCAAAGATTAGAGGGCACATATTCATGTTTGACACAAACTTCAAGTTATAACTGGGGAAGAAAGCGGTACACCTGATCCACAAGTACAGTAGAAAGAAACCTTTGTTAGCCAGTTGCATAAACAGTTTAGGTGATATAAGACTACTGTAAAAGAGCATCATAATCATTACATTTGTTATGAGGTTAGAAAGGGAAAAACATGTCAGAAAGTTTGTTTTTGGGACTCTGCTGCAAAGTTTGATATTTTTGTGTCATTCAAATCCAAGTTTGATATTTTTGTGCATTCCAACACAACTTTTGCTAATTCAACAGCACCATCACACTAATGCTAATAATTAGACTAAAACCAATGCTAATACTAATACCAGTACTAATGCTTATCGTAAGACATGTGTGTTCAAGAAGATGATGAAGAAAAGAAATGGTAATAAAGAATAAAAAGTTGTTTGAAATTAAAAGGTTTGGTTTTGTATCCACAGTCACTGTAGAGACTATGCTTTTGAATGTGTGGATATTTCATGTCACCAAATATGAGTTACAGAAGTCAAAACATTTTTTTTTACCTATCATAAATCTTTCACTTCTAGGAGAGATGGTAGATCCACAGCTCCATATTAGCAAGATACTATAATCCTCATTACAAATGTAGGGCTAGATTCCGATCACTGTGTAAGTGCTTGTTTGCACAGAGATAAGAATTATGAGTTGTGCGAGAAATATTACACTCTCACAGTTTTCCCCTGGTACATTCCAGACAGTCAAACGTCCCAAAATGTATCAGGGAAAAAGTTAATAGAACACTAGTGCACATCCAAGATAGTCACTTTAATTTACTGTTAGTTCATATCCTTGGTCAGAAGCCACTTCCAAAAACCACACGGTGTAGGAAATTCAAGCTTTTATTTTTCAAACGTTATGATCCACAGCCGACGCGCGTTTCGCCCCCTTCGGGCTTTCTCAAGGCTGTACGTCATACATGAAACAGAAAAGAAAGAAATATACATATACTAAATCCTAAGTGTTCTACCTAAATATTTAAAAATAAACATGTGATTAATCACTTTTTGTTCTTTATCATGCATGTCTTTCATGCATTAAAGTTTTTTTTTGTGGGATAAATATATTATTGAAACTTTTGTTTTGTGTAGTGACCACCATTACCATCACCATAAAAACGAATCATGCAGTTACCACCAAACCCATATTTGGTTGGGATTGCTGAAAACTGCAATTAATGACCCCACAGGAGCAAAACGAGGAAAGCTACGCACTCCAAATAGTCCAACCACAATTGCTAAATTATACCGTGCTAATCCTTCATGCGTAATAGTACAGGGTAAGCCAACCAATTGAAAACCACACCGAATCGCTATCACATTGTAAGATAGATACCCGGTGTCAGAGAAAAGGGTGACTGTCAATAACATGCGTATTCTTGAAAATTCAAGACGATGTAGCACATGCATATTTAAAGAGAACAATCTTTCAGCTCACCTTTTTATGGTATCAGATCAAATGTCAATTCCTGTATCAAATTAAGGTTTGTAAAACCCACTATTATGTCTTTGTCCAGTTAATATATAATGTAATTTACAAAAGGACACAATTTTCAGTAATATTCTTATACATTTTGAATTTAAGACCTTGTTAAATTCATTATCTAAGTAACAAGACGAATTCATACCTTAGCCTGAACAATCGTGAGATTATTGCACAATCTCTTTATTCATTTCGGATACGTAGTGTGGCCAGTCTGTTTTCCAGTAACAACATTAATATTGTGGAGCCATGATAAGTTCCCAGTTAACCTGTTGGTTAAATCATTTGTCACTTCAATGACGCCTTATTCGTGAAGATTTATCTAACAATATCATCGCTGTCAAAATTGAGAAAACGCTACCTAGTATAACCTCCTCCAATCTATAAACCCTTGATTTACACTTCAATATTCACGAACACCTCCAGGTCCGCCTTATATTTAATTGAAGACCAGGTTTAACAGCCTTTAGGAAATTATTCATCACTTGTGTTGATAAACCATTTCATCAACCTTCATTGATATACTCCGTTATGACTAAAAAGCATGTGCCGTCTTCGACTTAAGGCGACCGCATCATAGCAAGCTATGCCCCACATCTAGTCCTAAGTATCTTAGCGTGATTCTTAATAGCTACCTTGCTAATCTCGTAGCGATACCACTCTCGATTAATCTTACCTCAACGTTCACAAAGGTCCGTCCTGAATACCATCCCTGCAATCCGGCGGCACCAGCTTCCGCGTTACCTATCGTTTGTTTTATTTTCCCGCCAATTGGTCCACCAACATAAACGAAGGACACTTCCTCTTCTTGGCCTTCACAACCAGACCTTCCATGGTGGCCATCTTTGAGTGTATGACTTCTATTGTAAATACCAAGTTACCCGTAGATTATTGCACTTTATTTCTTTTAGGTTGGCTATATTTGGATAATGCGCGGCGATCGTCGCAAACCCCCGTGTACGCCATCGTTCATTAATAATTAAAAAAATTGTAAACAATTTTCAAGTACAAATTGATAATATAGGTTCAATTCAAAATTAATCATCATTCTGTCAATGTGAGCCACATGTATACAAACACCACGCAATAGATTTTTCGTTCTATTGCTCTATATTCCCGTGTACATATATCATATTTTCTAATACTTCTTTTCTAAAAACCAAATATGTGCATTTATACTGTTGTTCACATATATCCATATATGTTGTATGTATCTAAAACAATGATATCGCATTTTCTTACAACAACGTCACAAACGGACATATAATACATAACATGACAAATCTCTATTTTATGCAAAATTCATTCAGTCGTTGTCACAACCCCTTATTATCAAAAAATCGGGACTACCTCAAGCATTCTTTGTTTTAATGTGTCCTTCCATTGCACCTTTGTAAACTCTTATATCTGTCATATGTGATCTCATTTAGTTGCCACTTACCACTTTATGGACAAGAAATAAGAGATACTGAGAAAGTAAGGTATGGCTATAATAATACTCTCAAGGGCTACAGAAATTCCACAAGCTCTTTATCTACATTGATCCCCATTTCTACAGCTCGCGATAAGATGATCCATTTGCTTTCCTTTTGGCGTAATTTGGCGGTTCTATTGCCACCTCTACTGCCCACTGGGACTACATCGATACCATGAAACCCTATTTTATGAATCTCTATGTTAGTATGTATCGTGTTAAAATGTGTCGCTAAAGGGTATTGTGGGTTATTGTTCCCTATGGCCCGAAAGTGTTCCTGTATCCTCTCTTTTAGGGGCCTCGTAGTATTGCCAATGTAGATCTGATTACAGATACACTTCAGACAATACACAACATGTTTTGAATTGCAATTGATAAACTGATTAATTTCATATGTCTTCATACTATTGTATTGAAATTTGGTGGTCTTATTCATTGCAAAGCAACAAATACAACACATGCCGCACCTGAAAAAACCCTTAAGTGTAGGTGGACGCAAGTGTAGGAGTGGTAGGTGTACTCAGTTCCTTCATGCAAAACTGGGAATGTTCAACGGACTTGGCAAGAGTCAACCCAGTCTCCAAATCAGGGTCATCTGAGGACAAAAGTTTCTCACGTACTTTCTTGTCTCATGTGCGTTCAATTAATTGGTCTCGAATAATTTCATCTCTAAACTCCCTATAGTTGCAATTAACAGCCAAAATCCTTAAGGCAGCAACAAAATCATCAATCGACTCTCCAGGCATCTTTGCGCGTTGCAAAAATTTGTGACGTTCCAGAACAATATTGCGCTTTGGATTGAACCTTTTATACAAGGTTTTTATGAGAGAAGCATATTCGTCAATCACCAATGAATCACCCTCTTCACGAGAGTCATTAGATACTCTCACTTCCTCCAGGGGAAGAGTCTCTAGAATGGATCTGCCTTCGGCTCCTAAATTATAAACAAGCAACGTTCTCTTTTTTTTAGAGGTGAAGGTATCACCATCAATAGCATCAATGTAGGCTTCAAAAGTTGCTTTCCATTGTTTCCAAATCATAGGAGGTGGACCAGGCGACTTTAAAAAGGGAGGTGGTGTGGCTACTTTCTCCATTAGCGTGGGTGAGTTGCTACCTCAAAAAAAAAAACGATAATAGACCAGTTCTTAAAAGAAAAAAAATCAACTTTCCTTGCCCAGTTTTATTGTATAATCAATCTGCTGCTTGAAAATGTCTCATGAGGAACCAATCTGCTGCTTAAAAATATTGCATGACGTTTTCAAAATCAACTATCAAATTTATAGGATAATCAACCTGCTTGTTGTTTCTTTTTTTTTATTTTAAATGTCTCACAACGTTGTTCACTCAATCGCTGAAGAAACGTGTGCCCTGAGATAAATGCTAGATAAATTCCATGGCAACACGTCGGTGAAAAGCAGGCTGGAACGCACGCAAGCAAGAGAGCTGACGTGACGTTTACAATGCGCCGAATGCGCGACGAGATTGGAGCGTGCAAAAGAATGCTGGCAAATGAAGGCTCACGCGTCCACACTCGAAAGCAGTAACAGTTTTAAAAATAGCAGATGATTCTTTGTTTACTTTTCAAAAGATAAGAACAAATAAAATTCAAAGAAATCCTCGGACGAGGAACTCACGATGAGGAGACAAGAACACTAGGCAGGAAGAAAAGTTCAACTTGAAATCGGAAGCTCCGGAGAATGCGATCACAACGTCGCAGTTGCCTCGTCACGGAATTTAAATCCAGGACGTCCAGCAACGCTGGAGAGGATGACCAGCATCAAACACGATCATCGCCAATGAAAAGAAGACGAAACGATGGTGAGTACAAGAGCTCTTCTTTATTGATGTTGATGCGTGGCTCTCTCGGCGGCAACTGCCCACCTCTCAAAGGTACACATTCCATGCAGAACATGGAATCCAAAGAGATGTTCTGTGCATGGTGACACGCGGAACATTAAGTAAAGATAACATCTTTACACTGTCTTTGTTTTTTCTTCTTCTCAATGACATGTTTAAGGTGTTTGCAGATGTAATATTCAAAGATTAGAGGGCACATATTCATGTTTGACACAAACTTCAAGTTATAACTGGGGAAGAAAGCGGTACACCTGATCCACAAGTACAGTAGAAAGAAACCTTTGTTAGCCAGTTGCATAAACAGTTTAGGTGATATAAGACTACTGTAAAAGAGCATCATAATCATTACATTTGTTATGAGGTTAGAAAGGGAAAAACATGTCAGAAAGTTTGTTTTTGGGACTCTGCTGCAAAGTTTGATATTTTTGTGTCATTCAAATCCAAGTTTGATATTTTTGTGCATTCCAACACAACTTTTGCTAATTCAACAGCACCATCACACTAATGCTAATAATTAGACTAAAACCAATGCTAATACTAATACCAGTACTAATGCTTATCGTAAGACATGTGTGTTCAAGAAGATGATGAAGAAAAGAAATGGTAATAAAGAATAAAAAGTTGTTTGAAATTAAAAGGTTTGGTTTTGTATCCACAGTCACTGTAGAGACTATGCTTTTGAATGTGTGGATATTTCATGTCACCAAATATGAGTTACAGAAGTCAAAACATTTTTTTTTACCTATCATAAATCTTTCACTTCTAGGAGAGATGGTAGATCCACAGCTCCATATTAGCAAGATACTATAATCCTCATTACAAATGTAGGGCTAGATTCCGATCACTGTGTAAGTGCTTGTTTGCACAGAGATAAGAATTATGAGTTGTGCGAGAAATATTACACTCTCACAGTTTTCCCCTGGTACATTCCAGACAGTCAAACGTCCCAAAATGTATCAGGGAAAAAGTTAATAGAACACTAGTGCACATCCAAGATAGTCACTTTAATTTACTGTTAGTTCATATCCTTGGTCAGAAGCCACTTCCAAAAACCACACGGTGTAGGAAATTCAAGCTTTTATTTTTCAAACGTTATGATCCACAGCCGACGCGCGTTTCGCCCCCTTCGGGCTTTCTCAAGGCTGTACGTCATACATGAAACAGAAAAGAAAGAAATATACATATACTAAATCCTAAGTGTTCTACCTAAATATTTAAAAATAAACATGTGATTAATCACTTTTTGTTCTTTATCATGCATGTCTTTCATGCATTAAAGTTTTTTTTTGTGGGATAAATATATTATTGAAACTTTTGTTTTGTGTAGTGACCACCATTACCATCACCATAAAAACGAATCATGCAGTTACCACCAAACCCATATTTGGTTGGGATTGCTGAAAACTGCAATTAATGACCCCACAGGAGCAAAACGAGGAAAGCTACGCACTCCAAATAGTCCAACCACAATTGCTAAATTATACCGTGCTAATCCTTCATGCGTAATAGTACAGGGTAAGCCAACCAATTGAAAACCACACCGAATCGCTATCACATTGTAAGATAGATACCCGGTGTCAGAGAAAAGGGTGACTGTCAATAACATGCGTATTCTTGAAAATTCAAGACGATGTAGCACATGCATATTTAAAGAGAACAATCTTTCAGCTCACCTTTTTATGGTATCAGATCAAATGTCAATTCCTGTATCAAATTAAGGTTTGTAAAACCCACTATTATGTCTTTGTCCAGTTAATATATAATGTAATTTACAAAAGGACACAATTTTCAGTAATATTCTTATACATTTTGAATTTAAGACCTTGTTAAATTCATTATCTAAGTAACAAGACGAATTCATACCTTAGCCTGAACAATCGTGAGATTATTGCACAATCTCTTTATTCATTTCGGATACGTAGTGTGGCCAGTCTGTTTTCCAGTAACAACATTAATATTGTGGAGCCATGATAAGTTCCCAGTTAACCTGTTGGTTAAATCATTTGTCACTTCAATGACGCCTTATTCGTGAAGATTTATCTAACAATATCATCGCTGTCAAAATTGAGAAAACGCTACCTAGTATAACCTCCTCCAATCTATAAACCCTTGATTTACACTTCAATATTCACGAACACCTCCAGGTCCGCCTTATATTTAATTGAAGACCAGGTTTAACAGCCTTTAGGAAATTATTCATCACTTGTGTTGATAAACCATTTCATCAACCTTCATTGATATACTCCGTTATGACTAAAAAGCATGTGCCGTCTTCGACTTAAGGCGACCGCATCATAGCAAGCTATGCCCCACATCTAGTCCTAAGTATCTTAGCGTGATTCTTAATAGCTACCTTGCTAATCTCGTAGCGATACCACTCTCGATTAATCTTACCTCAACGTTCACAAAGGTCCGTCCTGAATACCATCCCTGCAATCCGGCGGCACCAGCTTCCGCGTTACCTATCGTTTGTTTTATTTTCCCGCCAATTGGTCCACCAACATAAACGAAGGACACTTCCTCTTCTTGGCCTTCACAACCAGACCTTCCATGGTGGCCATCTTTGAGTGTATGACTTCTATTGTAAATACCAAGTTACCCACAGATTATTGCACTTTATTTCTTTTAGGTTGGCTATATTTGGATAATGCGTGGCGATCGTCGCAAACCCCGTGTACGCCATCGTTCATTAATAATTAAAAAATTTGTAAACAATTTTCAAGTACAAATTGATCATATAGGCTCAATTCAAAATTAATCATCATTCTGTCAATGTGAGCCACAGGTATACAAACACCACACAATAGATTTTTCGTTCTATTGCTCTATATTCCCGTGTACATATATCATATTTTCTAATACTTCTTTTCTAAAAACCAAATATGTGCATTTATACTGTTGTTCACATATATCCATATATGTTGTATGTATCTAAAACAATGATATCGCATTTTCTTACAACAATGTCACAAACGGACATATAATACATAACATGACAAATCTCTATTTTATGCAAAATTCATTCAGTCGTTGTCACAACCCCTTATTATCAAAAAATCGGGACTACCTCAAGCATTCTTTGTTTTAATGTGTCCTTCCATTGCACCTTTGTAAACTCTTATATCTGTCATATGTGATCTCATTTAGTTGCCACTTACCACTTTATGGACAAGAAATAAGAGATACTGAGAAAGTAAGGTATGGCTATAATAATACTCTCAAGGGCTACAGAAATTCCACAAGCTCTTTATCTACATTGATCCCCATTTCTACAGCTCGCGATAAGATGATCCATTTGCTTTCCTTTTGGCGTAATTTGGCGGTTCTATTGCCACCTCTACTGCACACTGGGACTACATCGATACCATGAAACCCTATTTTATGAATCTCTATGTTAGTATGTATCGTGTTAAAATGTGTCGCTAAAGGGTATTGTGGGTTATTGTTCCCTATGGCCCGAAAGTGTTCCTGTATCCTCTCTTTTAGGGGCCTCGTAGTATTGCCAATGTAGATCTGATTACAGATACACTTCAGACAATACACAACATGTTTTGAATTGCAATTGATAAACTGATTAATTTCATATGTCTTCATACTATTGTATTGAAATTTGGTGGTCTTATTCATTGCAAAGCAACAAATACAACACATGCCGCACCTGAAAAAACCCTTAAGTGTAGGTGGAAACCAGGTACCCTGTTTTTTGGGGGGAATGTAGCTCGGGCACAGTTCTTGTCTGAGAGTTCTTCCCTTTTGAAAGGTGATAGTAGGCTTATTCCCTATTTTTTCTTTTAGGTTAGTATCTTCCGTAAGCAGATGCCAATGCTTATTTAAGATTTTATGTATGTCAGTACTAACCATACTATAGGGAGTTATGTATCTGATCTTTTTATTGTTTGTCTGTTTAGAGTGCTTTTTGTGTTTCAATTAAAAAACTTCTGTCTCTCAGATTGATTTTGCTGCGGGCCTTATTGATGATGTCTGCTCAGTAACCCCTGGCCAAGAATCTATTTTCTACCAAGATTAGTTCTTCATCAAGTTTCTTAGCATCACTACAATTTCTCTTTGTCCTTACCATTTCCCCGTACGGGATTGCTTTAATCTGTGAGGTTGGATGTAAGCTCCCCGCATGCAGTACTGCATTGCATGCCGTCGATTTTCTATAAGGTACAGATAGCAGTTTTCCATCCTCTACCAGGATGGTAATATCCAGGAAGTTGATATGTGATATACTTTGTTCTTTTGTAAAACTCAGACTAAATGGATTATCATTAATGTATTCAAAAAATACATCAAGCTCCTCATTAATGCCTGAGCAGAACATGATCATATCATCAATATATCTGCCTAGATACAAAATGTTGTCTATCAATTCCACAGGACCCTTACGCCAAATATGTATGAGTTCAAAATAGCCCATATTTAGGTTGGCCAGGGACGGGGAAAATTTGGCACCCATGGCCACACATTTTGTTTGGTGAAACCAACTGCCATTATGCAGGAAGACATTGCTGTTGAGCACAAGCTCTATCATGGACATAAGCATTGTGGAATGTTCATAAGTTTCAATGGGACGTGTGTCCAAAAAGTGACGAATCGCTGCTAAGCCTGCCTCATATGGAATACTCGTGTATAATGAACACACGTCCATTGTCACCAAATAGTGTCCCTGCACCCAGTCCACATCAGCAATTTTATTCAAGACATCTCCCGTGTCCTGGATAAAAGAAGGTAAATTCACCACCAATGGCTGGAGGAATAGATCAATGTATTCCAAGATTTTTTCCGTGGGAGAACCTATACCTGTTATAATTGGTCTTCCCGGAGGGAAATCCCCCCCCTTTTTATGTACCTTTGGTAAGCAGTATTTACACGGATAAGTAGGGACATCATTAAAAAGATATTTCATTTCAGTGTCTGAGATTAAAAATTTGTCATTCCAAGATTTTAGATGGTTCAAAATGTTGTCCTTGACTTCTTTGATGGGATTCCCACTCAGTCTGGTGTATGTCTCTGTATCATTAAGTTGCCTGTCCAATTCCTTAATATAATCCTGATGGTTCATCAGGGAAAAAGGCCTGTTAAAAAAGATAAACAGCATGTACAAATTGCTGTGTTAAATGCTGATTCCACATTTGAGGCATCATGTTCAGGTTAAGAACTCATAATAGGAGGTATTTACCACAGATGGTAAATACTCCACCTCGGGGTGAAAGTATTTACCACTGTTAGCAGTGAGGAGCCATGGAGAAGGTGGCGAGGAAACTGGACAACATAACAATGCAGGACTACGGCAGATTGAAAAGCAACTAAAAGGAGACAGGGGTGGTATTTGAACAGGCAACCAGGTATTTTGGAATTAAAAGATTAAGGGACTCCTGAGATCCGTGCACTGAGCAGTACAGACCTGTGCAGCGGCAACAGCGGCAAACTCCAGCGAACTTTCTTGGCGTGTGATGTCAACATGCACTCACTCACTGCTTCTGCACAATGTCTGTTTGTCAGGCTCACATGTCCACTGCTCAAATTAACTCAAATTTCCCTATAGTAATCCACCACAATTAACGCAGATTTCACTGTACTAATCCACATCTAATCCTTTTTGGGTTCCAGAATAGCATGCTACTGGCCGAAAAGCGCCTCAACGCCTCGTCAGGGGTTGTAAGCGTTTTATTATATTATATTATATTTTTTATATTATATTATATTATATTATATTATATTATATTATATTATATTATATTATATTATGTTATATTATATTATATTATGTTATGTTATATTATATACTATTACAATACAATTTGTGTTTGATATTTTTGGGGGTTGGCTGATTGATCACCTCTGTATTAGCACACTATGTAAAACTGCTTTCAAGAGCATAACCTGTAGCACTATATTACAACTATATTCGTGCACTGAGAAATGCAAAAAGATATCTAAATTCAAGCCTTCTGCATTTGTTCTAAAGAATGCTAATGGATGTGGTTACTACTGTAAAAGAATGTCAATGAAGCTTTTCTTCTTAAACTTGCTGATTCTCATATCCATCTCAAATGTGGCAAGAAAATTATGTATGTGATAAAACTAGAAAATGCTCAATTTAATGTCTTTGCAGCTTTCCTGGTTCATTAATTTTCTGATTTCTGGATATATTACAGATGGCAAAGTAGCTTTTCAGTAATGACAGCATAGCACATTCTCCCATTGGCGGGTGTGACAGGAGGTTATCACTACATTCACAGTTTGCACTGCAACTTTTGAAAGGCTGACTTTACTCTTCACACTATCCTGCTAAAGCAATTGATTGCTAAAAATAAGTAACATACAAGAGGAAAGCTAACCTTCATGAGTTAATCCTTGCATCTTTTTCCTTCACAGATATTTTAATTTATTGGAATATGAAGTTTGCATCCTAACGACTAAAATTCATTTATTTTTATAAACATAGATCTATACAAATAAGACCAGCCACCGAGTTCCATGTTTTCCTTTTTAAATATTTCCATGAGTGACTATGGGAAGGTGGCGTTCAGGAAAGAACATGTGCAGACAAAAGCCCTCCAATATGGTAATTTCGGACAGGAGATCTGGCGTGTCAAGACATGTTTCTGTGGCCCCTGGCAACAACTTGAGCAGGGCCCTTCAAAGAAAGTTGTCTTTAGAAAACTCTTTTCAAGGAAACAGAAAACACAGCAGTTCCAGTATCTATCGCCATCGAGTATTAATAGCCATGTTAGCTGCCTTGCCATTTATAAATAAGGCGGCTTTGCTTTAAAAACTATGAGACAGATTTACTAGCCCCTTGTGTGACTTTTGCGCCGCTTTTGCGTCACATGCGGCGTAAATGTTGCGGCCCATTTACAACGTGATGCATCTAGGGAGATGCATCATGTTGTAAAGCCCTGCATCACATTATACCTGCATCAGGTATAATGTATGCAGGGTGGGCTTTCCTACGCAAAAAGCCATGTAGAACTGACGCAGTGAAATCTGCAAGATTTCACTGAGTCACTCTAGGCCCTCACTGCGTCAAAAACCCTACGCCTGATGAGAATATGCCTAAGGAATGACGCAGGGCTTTTTGAATGGGACTCACCCATCTATTGTGGTGCATTGCTGGAGTTGCATCACTTTCATGAGCAATTCCAGCAATGCTTCTCTTTTGCGCCAGCAGATGCGTCAGAATTTCTGATGCATCTGTTAATCCTTGCACCTTGAAGCACTGTATTGTAAATACGGCGTGTCCATAGTGGCGAAAGGACATACGGCGCTGACGCAAGGATACTCTGTTCATCACCACCCCCTTTTCAGAATCGTTTTTGGCCACTATAGGTGTGGCAGGGTATACTCAGACATGAGTCCCTTGCTCACTGCTCCATCAGGATTCAAGCAAGCCGGGCCGACGAGGCTGAAATGCCAGAAACCGGTCCCCGGTAGCTTGTATCCTTTCTGGGGAAGAATTGGCTTGGTAGTTTGGTCTGCCCTGTTCCCATGATGCACTGGGCCAGGGACAGACTAATTTGCATATAGCCAGGTTCTGAGCTGGGATGGGGCAGTGAGCTAAATAACGGTGATGGATCAAGCCCTGATCTTTGGACTGGGTAAGAGTGGTCTGCTTAATTCAGACACTCTGTTCATCACCACCCCCTTTTCAGAATCGTTTTTGGCCACTATAGGTGTGGCAGGGTATACTCAGACATGAGTCCCTTGCTCACTGCTCCATCAGGATTCAAGCAAGCCGGGCCGACGAGGCTGAAATGCCAGAAACCGGTCCCCGGTAGCTTGTATCCTTTCTGGTGAAGAATTGGCTTGGTAGTTTGGTCTGCCCTGTTCCCATGATGCACTGGGCCAGGGACAGACTAATTTGCATATAGCCAGGTTCTGAGCTGGGATGGGGCAGTGAGCTAAATAACGGTGATGGATCAAGCCCTGATCTTTGGACTGGGTAAGAGTGGTCTGCTTAATTCAGACACTCTGTTCATCACCACCCCCTTTTCAGAATCGTTTTTGGCCACTATAGGTGTGGCAGGGTATACTCAGACATGAGTCCCTTGCTCACTGCTCCATCAGGATTCAAGCAAGCCGGGCCGACGAGGCTGAAATGCCAGAAACCGGTCCCCGGTAGCTTGTATCCTTTCTGGTGAAGAATTGGCTTGGTAGTTTGGTCTGCTCTGTTCCCATGATGCACTGGGCCAGGGACAGACTAATTTGCATATAGCCAGGTTCTGAGCTGGGATGGGGCAGTGAGCTAAATAACGGTGATGGATCAAGCCCTGATCTTTGGACTGGGTAAGAGTGGTCTGCTTGATTCAGACACTCTGTTCATCACCACCCCCTTTTCAGAGACGCAAGGATACTGGCGCCTTCATGCAGATGCGTCAGTTCCTTGAAAATCTGCCTCTATAAATATATTTTGCAGCTTCGGCCCTGAAAAACTGTGGGGCTCGGGAAATAATGACCCCCCCCTCCCCCATCTTCTGATACATTTGCAGATGAAACATTTGTTATGTAGTCACATGAAGAGCTAGAAGCTGTTATCGATCTTGTCCAATTTTATACTGATTTCCAAATTGTGGACATCTTTGAAGCGGTTAGCAGTTCAAAGAAAATGAAAGCAACCTTAGCTGTTCTTAATCCAAAATTCGATACAGTCATAGCCCAATCTTTCATGTCCCGAATCTCATGATCAAAAGAGTGTTGGAGGCAGCCCTTGCAGTTGTCTCTCTCTCTGTAGCAGGCACAGCAACAGAAAAAGGTTTTAAAAAAGCCGTTTTTTTGTTCCTGGCTACAGACTATCTTAAAACTGTATGACCATGGAACGAAGCCTTTGTGAAGCTTTCCTTGGGTTCCAGCAATGTATTTCTCTATGAAAAGACTCACAAATTGAGACTTCAAGAGTACCAAATCTAAAAGGGACTATATAGCATATTCGTTTGCACCACAATTTTTTTTTTTTTTATTAAAGTGAGTTTATATCGCTCTAACTCGTGTGTGGCCCGTTTCGAATGTTCTTTGGTTAGAAAGGAAACATCGCGATACTAGTACAACACATACATCAAACCATTACGTCCTCTTTTTTTGTGTTTGCTATATAATAGATTCAGTCATTCATTGTATTCATTCTTTCAGAGTCACGTCCTTAAAACGAGTTTAGTAATGCATTTATTCCTTAATCCATTTCAAAGACAAAGACTCACATATAATTTATAAATATACATCTTTAGGAGAAATCACATATTAGAAAATGAAGCCCAATCATATTCAGTTTAGCCCATAAAATATTTTCATAACATTTATACAGTATCATGTTATACCTCGACTGATTTATAGAACATAGGTATTATTGAAAATTGTAAATTACTCTAAAAAAGCTGAATAATGTATGTTGCTTAGATTGCTTACTTGTAAAACGTAGTGCCCTTACAAAGTGACTGAGTTCAACCCATTTAGCAGAGACGTTTTAAGGATTGGGCAAAGTAAGCAGTTGCCCAGGGCTCCCACTTTCAAGCGTCCACATGGGAAAGTGAATTTTCTCTCTATTTGACCTCTATAGATGCTATTTGTCTGTCTAACCCGTCTCTGCTTACCTCTACCTCAGTGTCTCTACCCTCTGTCATTTTAAGGATTTGGTGGGTTCTGAGCAAGACATATTTCAAATGTTCTTGTGTGAACCTAATACAGTTTAACATATAATTCAATATTGCTTGGCATCATCAGGACTTGAATTAGCTGTAATGAGTAATACAATTCAACTTTGTTCCGTTCGGGGCCCCCAATATATCTTTCAAGGGGCCCCAAAAATCCTTAAGACAACACTTCCATTAAGTACCCTAGTAAGGTGTGTTTTTAGAAAGTAACTATACCTCTACTATGGATTGGAATTTTAAGCACTGCTGGGGCAGGTGATTTTGCTCTTTGGCTCTGTCGTGCGGGGACCCCTCGTGACTCGTCCTATGACTGGGATGGCAGTCAAATTATAATAAAAGAAAGGCTTTAAGACTCATGTTTTGTATGGAAATGCTTTATTTAAAATGTGGATGTTGAAAATATATTTTCCATTATAATGAATGTGTTCGACGGTGCCCATTGATTTGAATCATGGGGCAATGATGTATTGTGACTTGTGGTTCATTTTACTAATGTGGTGACACCCTGACAAAACCAGGAGGCCTGCCTTATTGATACTGACTTACCCCTATATTGTGATGTTGTAGCTGCTATAGGTGGGGGTATTGTGATTACAGGATTCAGGACAACTTGGGGTGCAGTGTGATATGATGGTGTCAGCAAGGATATTTCCATCTACCTGATATACATATTTTCTAATTAATGGGTAGTATTTAGTAGTGTGGGTAATAAAAGTAGTTTTCCCTTTCAAAAACATATTTGAATGTTTGTGTTGTGTACCAGGGAGATGAGGCCGTTAGCCCACACCACTTACCCTGAGTAGGCCTTGTACTGCTTCACTACCATGTGAGAATGATTTGCTGCAATGAAGTACTTGGTTTTCAGTAAAAAGAAAATGGTGGACCCATTACTTGTGTGGGGATGCGTTGCTGTGGCTGATGGCTGTTTTCATCATTGTTTGGCTGTTTGCTGCCTGCCTGCAGGGGAGAGGAACTCCCAGTCCCAGAAGGTCATGACCGGAGGAGGAGGGGCCTACACTCGCTTTTCAGCCCGCAAGGAGTCCCTCGGCACGGGAGACGTTAATGTGGCTGACGGCTGTCTTTGTCATTGTTTGGCTATTTGCTGCCAGCATATGGGGGAGAGGGACTTCCAGCCCCAGAAGGCTGTGACCGGAGGAAGAGGGGCCTACACTCACTCTTCAACCCGTGAGGACTCCTGCAGTGTGGGGCGCGCGTGGGCTGTGCTAGGGTATATCCCGGGGCAAGGTTGGGCCCGTCCCTGCCCGTCAAAGCCCGGAGGAGGCTGGGTCACCCCTCTTGGCCTGTAGAGCCATGTCCTGAGGATGGACGCAGCGTGCTAAGGGTATGCTGGGAGTGCCATTGTGCTGTATTCCCGTTGTCTGTGTGCTGTCAGCGAGTGCTCTCCACCCAATGGCCTCACGGACCACATCCCCGCCCCTTTAACAGGTAGGAGGAGGATCATTGCTGGCCTGGGTGTAGGACAGGAGGGGGCTGGTCCTGTGCAGACCTTGGTGACTTTGTGGTGCTGAGTTTTTGAGCCAGTTTGCACGATCCTTGGTGACTGCATTCTCGCTGTGAGCTCCCCCCTTTTGTGCCAACGGGAAAACACAATGGGCTAGTCGCAGGCGCGTCTGTGCAGCAAGGTTCTACGATGGACTTGTTCCTCTTAAGAGCGGTGAGGATTATTGATGAGGAGATCAAGCTTGTGGTCTGCCAGCTGTCCCATTGGCCAGTCCCTTGCCGAAAACCCAGCTCACACAACAGGCCAAGGGACAGTGTAGACCAGCCTGAAGGACCTGTGGGGTCCGCATACCCAGATATCGATCTGGGTCCTTCTACCCCGTGTTCAAATACCACTGGCCTGGGGGTGGTTGCAGGACTCAGCCTAGGTGGAGAGCATGCCCCTACCGTAAAGCTGGATCCACCATCTCGCCCGGTCACTTGGGGCGCATGCGGCCAGGTCATTTAGCCCACCTCTCAGTCAAGGAGCTCCTGAGTAGGGACAGGGCTGGGGAATGGAATAGGCAGGGGAGTCAAAAGGAAAGGCTCCCTGCCGTTGAGTAAAGCAAAATACCCAAGGGCAGAGGGGCTCGGCTCAATGTGCAAGTACATGTAGCCCGATAAATGTTACCAAGGGAGAACTGACGATAGTGATGGAAGGATGGCTGGAATCGTTACTGGCAAGCATGGACCTCAAACTGGTGCCCATTAAGCAACGCCTAACTGCGATTGAATTGGAGCTCCAGAAGACACAACAGGCCATGCCAGCGGAGGTCCGTGTAACTCAGAGCAGGCTTGGGGGAGTGTCCAAGGTCAACAAAAAAGTGGCACAGCGGCTTGAATCATCCTGATGTGTTTGCTGTTTCTAATTAGGTTTTTCTGCAGACTGACTGCCGCCAGGTTTATCAGCATACTTTTTTCTCCTATTTGTTGTGTATGTACCTAGTGAAAAGATACACCTCCCCCAATGTATTGGAACCCAATTTGATGTGAACTAGCTGCCCCCATGCACCCACACTCTTACGTAAACCTTACCTTTAATGGTGTCAAGACCAAGCTTCCAATAAAGGGCAGATGTGTTAACAGTGACTTTCAGTAGTGACCTGCTAAGGTTGGATATTTTAGAACTAAGTAGGGCAATAGGGTCTGTACCCATTTCATGACTCGTTATTTACCTATAGCTAATGGGGCACATTTAGCTCTGTGTTGGTGCCTTCCCTATAGCCACTAATTTTCTTCCTTGTGATGATCTCAGCCTTACTCTTACACAACCCCTAAAACAATCAAATGTTCAATCCTCACTGCTCTGCAACCCTGCTACGCACCCATCCTCAGCTTAATCCTCCTCCCTGTAAAAATGTCCCCACCGATCATTGCATATTTGTTTGCCTCATATTAACAATTTGCATCACCGATTATCTCATCTACCTCCTTCTAGTGCTCCAAACTTATTCCTTGGATTTCTTCCAGATCCTTATTCAATTACCCTCTCCCCGAACCTTACTCTTTACTATCTGATTCTGCTCCTTTCCTACCTCCCCCTCGTTCCTGCCTCTAATCGTCTTCCACTTCACTGTACTCCCATCCATACTAATCCTTCTTTTCTCACATCCCTGCCATTTACACCAGCACACTATATCTATAATATATGTATAATATATGTATAATATCTTCTCATCCTGCTATGCCCAGTGTGGGTCATCTTTTTAGACATGATTGTTATATTGATAACTATGAGATATACTAATTATATAGCATTGATGGTTTGCTACAGCACTTTAAATATGTCCGAATCATGCATTCTGAAGAGACTGTGTTGCAAAACCTCTGTAGGTTGGGTACACACAAATATGAATTTACACAAAAGATTGATTCCATTATGAAAAATATTTACTTTAACTAAATCATAGTAATGTATTTATACCCCCTGTGTTTATATCTCTGTGTTGAGATACGTCTCAAGTGATGCCCGTGAGAAAGTGCCTCTTTTTGCGTGGTCATCCCCATTTTCGGTGGACTGATGCAAATGGATTTTTGACTGTACACTGGAACACTGCTAACCAGGCTCCAGTGAATGTACTCGGATCCCTAAAATATGTTGGTTTGGCTTACTCCTATTTGGTCTATTTAACTTTCACAAAAGGCCATGGTATATGGTGTCACAATATACACCCATGGCAAGGAAACTAAAATGTCACCAATGGGTTGACTTATAGCCCACAAGACAGGGTGCATGTATTTAAATGAAGGACATGTAGAAATTTAGAGTTTACATGTCCTTGCAGTGACAAGCACCTAAAAGCTATTTATAATGTAAGATGCTGGCTGAACCATAGAGAAATACTGGGAAGCAAGATTACATGTTAAATGTGATATATCTGGCTTCAAATCAGCTAGAAAAGTATTAAATTACTATTTTGATATATATCAAAATCTCAAATTAATGGTAAGTCAGATATTTGACAACTATTAAGAAAAATGCACTTTAGGAAAGTTCCCATGTCCCTGCTTAAATCTTCTGGAGGCTAATTTGCTTAGCTCGCCAACTGTCACACAGCTGGTGAATAGTCCTGATGAGGTGTGAAAACTGCTCCCAAGGCAGAGACAGTGTCCTGGGTGTCTGGAGGTGTTTATGTTCCTATGGCAGGAAGACCAGTTGGACTGTGCCCAGTAACTTAATTACCTTTGACAGTGCTGCCAATGTCATAAGCAGATGTCAAATGGCCCCTGAACGGGCCCGTCCTTTGTCCTTCGAGCCAGGCAGCACCAAACCTTTTTGGGGAACAGCTGCCTCCAGAGCTGGTTTGGGGTGACCACAAAGGAGGATCTGCTCATTACTCCGACCAGACATTTGGGTTTTCACACAGTCTGCTCACAAGGGTACAATGGTTTCTCCATCTTGGATTTAGTGAGTGAAGGCCACTGCAGATTTGTTTGCAGTAGCACAAACTGCTGCAAAAGTGGTTACATAACCCCAGGGCATGTTTATCCTATTGCTTAGGAAGGGTCCAGGAGTCATCCACACCGATGGGTGTGTGCCTGCCATAAAAGTGGCAACCCAGTCACCTTATACAGAACACTTTCAACCTGTGTAAGAACAGAAAAAGGACTGCACCTGCTGTCTGAGATCTGTGAGAAGACCTAAAGGGCCGGACCTGTCCCCAATTGTACCCACTGCAAACACATAGACTCCAAGGGTCAGTTGGCTGACTTTCAATGCGAGCTATAGGGCCACAGCAACCTGCAAGAGGCCTATTCCTGCCGTGCTCAGCTGGCCAGTATCAGATGGACCTGAAGTGGACTGTGTTGGAGGTCTCTAAGGAGTTGGGATTGACCTCCAAGTGCTGTTCCTGGGGTCCTAGATCCTTTGACTATGTTTAACTGGACTTTCATCACCCCTAATGAAAACCTGAAACATACAAAATTTGGGCATTTCAAAATACCCAGATGATCATAGCAAATCTGCGAACCCAAACCCACAAGGAGCAGCATTGGTGGGCTGAAGACACAGTTTCCCCTACTTGGAGCCTCTTCACAACAGAAAATGTGTTTCAGTCATCCTGGAGCCCTAGTTGGATACAGCATGCAGCCTTGCCCTGCTCAAGGAATCCGGGCTTAAAAAATTATACTAAGGGCCTGATTACGAGTTTGGTGGAAGGTATATTCCTTCACAAACGTGACAAGTATCCTGTCTGCCATATTACAGTTTCATTTTATCCTATAGAACTTGTGAGATGTCAGACAGGTTATCCGTCACATTTGTGACATAGTATCCCATCCGCCAAGCTCGTAATCAGGGCCTAAATCCAAGGGTAAAAGATGCTAAAATTATCAAAAGTCTTTGCTGGGAACTAAATTCAAATTTTCCCTCTCTGACCTTTCCTGACAAAACCAGAGGCTTCACTTCGACTTTACCAAACCCCTCTCTGATTTTTTGGAGTACTCCTCAGATACAGCCTGCACTCTTGCCATGCTGCAGTATTTTGGTTTCCGTTTGAGATAAAATACCATGTCAAAATATCCGACCAGGTTGAACCTGATTGGTATATCCAAATTGCGCATAGGTCCAGATCTACCGAAACTAGCTTACTTGCATTGGATGCTAGTGCATTTTGGCTCTGTTGTTAATGAAATCTTCTCAAATTCATAATATTGGTTCCTTTTATTCGATTTTTGTAGTTTTGGTGTCATATTGATCTTTACATGGAGGGAGATTTGTATGTTGTTTTTTTTCGTCTTTTTATCTGTTTTGATATTACTGAATGTGCTATATATTTTCTCTAAGCTAAGTGTTGTAGTGGTTAATTCCCCTCTTCTTTCTTCTCATCAATGCTCTCTCTGTTCAGCCTGCATGACAGTAGATTATTGTATGATGTCATGGAATGTTGGTGTGTGGACTAGTGGACAGCGTCAGTTGGAGGATGAGAGGCTGAGCAGAGGGAGACTGCTCCTGGTGGGGCTGTACATCCTATACATCTTTACTTCTATCCTATTACCATCCTACCTTCATCTTCTACAACTGTAACTGAAACTAATAAAGGATCTACTTGGAACTACCACTCGGCCTACACTTTGGATTATTTATTTACAACACTAAGCTTGTCTGCTGCTTGCCATAGTTACCAAGGGTTAAGCTCAGGTTTAAATTACTGACACCTTTAACTGGTCCTAACAAGATAATGCCTTCATTACTTGTGTTGGAACTCAATCCTCCCCAGTTATTAAACGACTTTCTCACAATGCCATAGAAGAATTTCATCTGACAGGGAGCGGTCTTACACAGTACCCAGGTAAGTTACCTGCTCAATTTATAATCTCATAACAGAAAACAAAAATGAAATGTTATAAGTGAAGCGAATTATACATGAGTCAAATGTTCAAAAGTCACCCAGCTAATGTCTAATGATAGTCTGATATACTTTACAATTTATTTGCAGCATCAAGATACCAGAGCCAAGGGTTCCAAACTTGAAGAGATACAATTCCTCTTTACAAATATAAATAGAAAAACAGATAACCCACAACAAAAATACTCTACTATAATACATTTCCCTAAATGTTCTGTGTACCTCCAAAGTCCTTTAATTTGGAAAAAATTAAGGAGCGTAGTTTTCTAATATCCCAATATGTGGCACATTCAGCAGTAAGTGCTCCCTGCTTGGCATTTTTTATGTTTTGTAATAATTAAAAAAAATACAAAACATGTTTGCTTTATTTATCGTCATGATATGCTGGAAAACAAAACGGTTGACCTGTTGCCTTAGAGCACAGCAGTACACAGTTTAACATTCCACGTTACGTTTGCTCTGAACGGTTGAACAAACATTGGTATTTCCTATGTCACCTATGGTTAGTTAGCAGGATGATCTATGTGACTACTTTACAAAGTTTGCAAACAGGAAATTTGAAACAATAATTTGTGATCAGTGCAAAGACTCCAATATCTACTACATGCAATTCCTCCAGAGCAAATTGTTTTTTTGTTAATTAGATCACTTCCGTGTTTACACAGTTAATTCAATTCACAGACAAAGACAGGTTGCTCTACATGCTGTGATATAGATTTTTTAATGAGGGGTGTAAGTTTAATTCAGATTTATAACAACATTGGAGAAAGAGAAGCTAAATTGAAAGTGAAATGCTTACCTTGACTGGAGAGGGATTATCTAAATAAATTATCCGATTTAAATTGTGAGATCAATTAGAATGCTCGAAATTTGTCTCTGATGAGTTTACATTTTCTATCAATTTAGTACTTTCTGTCTCAAGTAATGCAATTCCTGTTGCGTAGGGCAATGAGGAGAATTGACAAAAGAAGCAGTCACCTAATTGTCTGGTACTGCATAAGCTACTTGTCAACTTCCGAACTGATTATAAATTCTATTATCCCCAGTGCTAAATTTGAGCCGGTGGTTGATGGGCGGGGGGCAAAGGACTCATTTTTGGTGACCAGGACTTATTTTTCCTCATCAGATAGTTCCTGAGAGCAAGAAAGGGAAAAACACACAAGTGGGAAAGAAGGAGGGAGAGAAAGTTAACAAAACCGCCACAAAGGGAGAAAGCAGGAACCCGCAAACTTGAGAAAAAGGGGTTTGACTGGTAGTGGCTTAAAAAGGCCTGCGGAGAATTTAGGACTATGCAGCTTTGGTATTTGTCACACTGATATTTATTAGCATCCCCCCTGCAACTTAGCAGTGCTTTGGTCAAGGACTCCTATTACTTTACAAATTGAGCACTGGATGTCTGTATCACACTGGCCTGTGCTCCCAGCTGGAACTTTAGTATGTCAATATCTGATTTCGAACATTTTCACTCAGATTTACTCCTCAATACTGTCCAGTACTTAATTTATAAAAGAATAAGTGCCGCTGGGGCCCACAGTTTTGCTAAGAAGACCACATAGCTTTTGAATGTTGGGGGTGCTGAATACCGAGGCTGTTTAGCCTTGATTACTTTTCATACCTTTATTATCCACAACCAGACGCCATCCCTGCCCCTACATCTCACAATTTCCGGTACTTTTTTAGGCCTGCTTTCTTTACTTGTCACTGTTTTTCCTTCTTTCTCTACTCCTTTTGAGTTTTTCTCTTCCTTGCTCTGAGTCAAAGTCTGATAATGGAAAACAAAGTGCTGGTACACAAAAATGGGTGCCAGTGGCCCCATCTGCAACCAGCAGCTCAAATGAAGCACTGATTCTGCCTGTTAAGTGTGATTGGTTGTTGTTGGAGGAACATTCCAACCAGGCATTAAAATGACAGATTTTCAGGGCAGTTTGAGTGTTGTTCTGAATAAAATCCTCTGCCCCCATGAAAGACACTTCTGAAAGAACCACCAATTCCACATTAGAAAGGAAAGGCGTAGACAACATACTTAACATCCGAAGGAATTTCGAAATTGATACAATTCTTTCAGCAAGTAGAAAAAAAGAATACACATTGTTTTCACACAATTCCACCATGTGCACTTCAGCCGATTGTCCAACAGTGTGCATAGTACACAATTTGTGAGCTAGGAAATCTACGATTTGTGCAGATTGTCATGTGTAGTCATTGGGACACACTAAATCCATGTTCATGCACTAATTATATAAATCATAGCCTTGAATCTATGATGCAGAGATTTAAGCATTGCCTGAAAATGTAGACCATTATATAGACTTATTGTAGAGGCTTCTGAAAAATTAGAATGTTTCTTTTCAACAAATTCAGTGAAAAAAGAATGTTTCCCGACCCAACCCATCTGCAGATGTACAGGGCAAACCAGAGCAATATTCGTACCTAGGGACAGATGTACAACCTTTTTTTGTTGCCGCAAAGGAGAGATCCTCCCGTTTGCAACCGCAAAAAAGCATAATGGCATGTACAAATGCTATTTGCGACTCCCGCTATTAGGAAGGGGCGTCCCTTCCTAATGGCGAGTCACCATGCCATGAACAATTGTTTTGTGACCGCATTTGCGGCCGCAAAACACTATAAATGTTTCACCTACTTCAAGAAGGTAGTAAAGCAATCGCAAATGGGACCACTGCCTGGCCTTACAAAAATTAAACTGAAAAGTTTAATTTTTCTTTTTCAAATGCATTCCATTTTCCTTTAAGTAAAATGGGCTGCATTTTAAAAAAAGGACTGCTTTATTTAAAAGCAGACCTAGACATGGTGGTCTGCCGGCCCTAGCAGGCCACCATCCCTGGGAGTGCTAGCCATACATAATGGGATCGCAAATTGCGCCTGCCTCATTAGTATTCTTGAGGCATGCAATTTGCAACCCCAATAGGAATCACAAACAGTGTCTGAGACACTGGTATGGATCCTAATCTGCGAGTCGCAAATTGTGAGTCACAAAAGTGACGCAATTTGCTTGTCGCCAATTGGTGAGTCATACATCTCGCCCCTTGTACTTAAGAGAGAGAATGGTGTTTACTCAAAGAGTTCAAACCAAAAATCCTGATGAATTAGACCTTTGCGACCATGAATAGATGAATTCTGTATTTGTCTGGTTTATGTTTTAACAAGAATACATTCAATTTAGCCCTAAAATTTGTAGGCTGTTTGAAAATCCGTGATGATTTGGAGTTTTAACCTTGGCAGTTTCCCTGATCTAAGTTGTGCTTTTCTCTAATGGGTCGTGAATGGTGCTTCTAAGCTGCTAGACTCAGCATTCAGATGTTGACTTTTCTAATTCAGTTCAGTTCAGTTCAACTTTATTCGGATACAATAGTACCCATAAAAGCACAAAACCATAAATACATCACAACAATTCATACAAGAATTAAAATTCATATTCAAATATCCAAAGTGCATAGTGCAAAAAACAAGCCTTCCTTTTTACATATAATGGTTAAAACAATTCTCAAATTATGTCACATATGTTCAAGGATCCATCATAGACCTACGTGCTCTAATCGCAGTTTTAAGGAAAGTGCTAGTGCGGAAAATCAGTTCAACATCATCTAAAGCTAGTATACACTGATATGCTACATCCAGGGTATTTGGTCTTCTCTTTTTAAAATATGCATAAAGAAACTGCTTAGAATATGTAAAATAATATTTGCAGAAGAATATAAAGTGCATAATAGATTGCTCACTCCTCGCATCACAGGGGCACAAATTTTGATTAAACTTTGGGCTATAGCCCAATGAAAAACAAAGAGCAAATCTAATTGTGCCTGCTCTTAATCTGAACAATAGGCTCCTTTCCCAACGGCTCATGGCTAAAGTCAAATACATATGAAGCGGCTGACAATACTGTTCGATAGCCATATAGTTGCGCACAATTGTTTTCCCTGACTCCACAACATCCCGCTCGCTGTTATAAAGGGAATATAAAGCATCCCGCAATTCCTTTTTTGGGACTGATTCTGCTGATATGGGGGCTAGGAAGAGATACTCTCTTTTAACACTGCGCAAACTTTGAAGCACGCCTCTTAGCCATGGAATTTCCAAACCTTTGTCACAATGTAAACAATCAATAATAATCTGCTGTGTCATGGATGCCGCTTCGTTCTTCCACACTGATACCCAGAAAAGTGCAGTTCGGGCATGAATAAAATCAGTTATAAAATTTATATTGAGCTCCTTATGACATATAAATTGAGGGGTTGAGATTGGGGTGCTCAGCAGTTTACTACAAAATCTATTTTCTTCCTGTTGCATGCCTAAAGGTTTAACTGTTCCGCAAATCTCAGCACCATATGTTGCCACCGGAGTGCACTGAAGTTTATAAAGGTTTTCTAATTGATTAGGGATGCACATGTGAGGAAAAACAATGGCAATTAGAGGAATATTTCTCAAATCAAATTTGCAAATGCACAATCTTAGCTGTTTCACCACTGATAATGAACATAGTACCTATGGTACCACCCCCATCTGCTTCATCAGTGTCACTTCCAACACAGGTAGCATCAGCACACACCTAGCTGAGGGTTAAGGGTGTGTGATGCCAACAAAATCAGGAATCTGCAACCTTGGAAAAGGCAAGGAAAACATTTCAGACTCAATTTGCTGAGGAATATTGGGAATTCCCCCCGATTTTGCTTATGGTTATTTCCTGCTTTTTGACATACCGTGGGTAGAACATTCGGTTGTAAAAGCTTGTTAAAGCTCGCGTCCCTCCCACAGCCACCATGCAAGAGGTGCCTAAGATCACTACAACTTCAGCAACACCACTGCCAGCAGAAGCATACTCAGCACCCGACCAGGAATTTGTGGTATTTACTAAACTCAAAGCAGTCATTGTGAAGAGGTATCTTCCTGTCTGTGGGCCCTCTGAGGGTTTTCTGTCACAGGTGGGCGATTTATCCCAAATATGCTTGATTTGCCAGGGATCATTGGAAACTTCAGGCTGACTTGTCTTCTGAATATTTTCTTCTCTACTATGTTCTTTTGGTTAAACACTCTGGCGCATGAGATGTTTGCAGATTGAAGTCCTTACAAGGTCACTAAAACAACAGCAAGAGATAGTTTGGAGTGTGGGGATAATGGAGTCCGGCTTATCTTGTAGCGGTTGATATGCATGTCAGGTCAGTCTTATAGTGCAAGCTGCCATGTGGTGCTGAGAGTGATGCGCAGAGGGGGGGGGGGGGATTGCCACCACGGGAAAGAGAAAGAGACTCAGTGCAGGGTGCAGGGAATGTTTGCCATGCAGTGCCATCCCAGCTAAGTGTTAACTCCTGGAATCATGGATGTTTTTTTGCTACAATGACACTTCCTGTATTTAAGATTTGTTTCCACATATTTGAATGCAATAAATAAAAAAAGAGCATTGTGTTTCTTTGAACATTTTAATCCCTTCTTCACACTAGTCTCTCGCCATCCATTTGCTTTTACTTTTGCCTTGCATCTTGGAAATATTTTTTCCCAGCTGATACACTCAGGCCAGCAGATCGTAGCATTTTCAGATTCAGGGAGAAACATAATTATGACTGGTGCTGGTAGGTAGGAAGTACCTTCTACAGTAGTTGCAGGCAGTGCCAACAGCAAAACAGCACGATAATTAGTTTCCTGTATTTGTTTTTCACAGTGGTCAAAATAGTTCTAAAGAAACATCAGGGATATGGCACTTTTCAGCTTCATCCCTGTGTAGTCGTTCACAGCAGAGTTGGAGCTAAAGAGACACAGCACGATTAGGTCTTGATTGTTTTTTTTAAGTTTGAGTATATTTGTATACAGTAGTGAAAGTGTATTTGAATAATAAATATATGCCATCAAAAACCAAAACAGAACAGAAGTAATAAGCATAAGGCAGTAAATATTTTGATAAATATATAATAGGAAATATGAAAACATATGGACTCTACACTGTAATCAACTGTATATTAATATAAGAGGACTTTATTCTTAATTAGTAAATGTTTACCGACACCTAATCAAACCCTTGTTTACTCAGGGGGTCATGATTCTCAGTCGGGTGGTATTTACCTGGACAGGGCCTGGCAGTGTTAGCCGGGCTGTGTCTTTGAGAACAAGTTTAAGGCTTGATATAATGAATCCTTGTCTGTGGTGGTAGAATGGCCAAACATGGTTGGAAAGAATACTGCTCAGATTAACTACCACTTGTTACAAATTACTTGAGAATTTCCATCCATCAAATTTAGTTTTTCTTAGACATGTGGTGAGGGATAGGCGACGCAGCTATAATAGGACAAGTCAAGAGATGATTAATGTAATGGTCAAAGAGGCTTTCAAATATTTTCGTCAGTACTGATATTTGTGATTCGCGTTCTCTGCAGAGAGTGTTAACTGCTGTTAAGGGGAACAGCCTTTACAACGCGGGCATTACCACGCGCTGCAATTACTACGCTGCTTTTACAACGCAAGTCATTTTAACGACTTGCACTGGAGGGTGCTGTTGGCAAAGGAATAGTTTAATTTTCTATTCCAACACCTTCCGTACTGTCAACGTGGGCTGGAGTTGGAATAGAAAATTAAACTATTCCATGATCCAGCCCTTACAGCGTAAGTCGTTATAACGACTTGCGTTGTAAAAAACAGCGTTGTAATGGCACGCGTGGTAATAGCCCGCGTTGTAGTGACATACATCGGCTGTTTATTGCCCGACATCAATTGTGGTCATGGGGTAAATAGCAGGACTCACTATTACTAACAGCTTTTAATACCAAACAAAATATGCGCAACAGACTTTCAGCATCCGTTCCCATGATCTCACCCAGAGTTGTCATGCAATTAATAGCTCACTGCCAATGTCTGATTCATATTCCTGCCACTGTACCTTGAATGCAGATAACCTTCGGCATGAACTTCAATTGTTCTAAGTATTCTGCCTGGCTGAGACGAATTCATTATTTCCTGATGTGTTATTAATGGTTTCCTAATTTCATATTGCTTACATGTAACAATAGGGACAATAGGGATACAAATAATCTTGATAGAGTAGTGTCGAATAAAGATTTAGTCATAAACAAATGGTTCATTTTAGGTTTATGAAGTAGTAAGGACACATTCTGGATGTCAAAGATAATATACACCACAATAAAGTAAAGTGTACTCGACAGAAGTGTTATTTATTTTAAATGTCAATGAAAATCACAAGTGTGCATTGAATTGAATACAATAAAACAGCAGAATCAGACTATTTTAACTCTTCCTAACTAATCCACAGTGTGCTGTCACACTTTCGCCAGTAGATGAATTTAGACAGGAATTGTCTAGAAGACACATAAATATATGTAAATGTTCAAATGTGGATTTATCCATAAGAAAAGTTATTTCTAAGCCCCTTTTGAAGGGTTACTGTTGTCAGGTTTCAAGCAACAGAGCTTAACAAATATATTTAAAACTGAGACTTAGGGAAAGCTCAAGAAAAAATATTCTGAAATTCAACTTTTTTTGTGACCACAAAGGACATGTATGTAGAGCAGAGGTATTTTAGATATGTTTTTGGTGACTACAGGCTATCAGCCACGGTCCGTGCAGGTAACTGCGGTGGGGAGTAAGGGGGGATTTCGAGGGGCGATGCTGAGGGAAATTAAATAAATAATGCATTTTCCCTCTGCATCCTCCCTCGAAATCCCCCCTTACCTGGCCCCACCGCTGTTACCTGCATGGACCGCGGCTGCAAGTGTGTACAGTGAAAGAAAGACCATTGCACATTCTCAAATAAGCAAAAACCTTAGTACTTTATAGAATCCATTTGAGAGGGTCATCTAAACCACTGATCCACAGTTATAAGCATTCCCCTCAAAAATGACTGATCCTAATATTTTCATTTGAATCGTGTAGTCCAAAAGCAGCATGCTTGAAAGAACACTGTGATATAATTAAGGATTAGTCTGTGATGTATTCCTATAGGTTCTGAATCGATCCCCCTATTCCTGACCCTATTCTGGTTAAACAAACCAACAAGTTAACTAGCAGTCAGCCCATGAGGCAGAAAACCCCCATGATGCAGATACCGTTATCTGACGCAGTCACACTACGGCACAGGAACGTGTTATCTGATTAGGTCATAACGCTTGCGATCTAATTAGACAAGCGATATTCCTCCAGCCCCTGATAAGGCATACGGAGTTCTCATAACAAATCAAACCTATGACAACCTGGGCAAAACCCTGCGGCCATTGTTTTGATTTCACCGAGAACTTCAGTAAAAGAATGTGCTAACGAGCAAGTCGTATGACATCCTTATTGACGTATCTATGTCCATCCTTACGTCAATCTCGGCACCTTAAAGGTATAAATATTACCGATATTGCCCTATGCAAACACACGCGTGGTGACGAGACGGAGCAGCCATACTTGCCGAAGCCCAGAGCAGAGCAGACCCCGCTGGCGCAGCCCCGCCTTCCTGACGCGCTGAGAACGAGACGCGCTGATTTCTCCTGCCGAGAGATCCAGCACCGGCGCTTCCGGGTAGCCCTCGCAGGCAGCCTGGAATATCGAGACCAGAGACGAGAGATACCATCCCTCATTCAACCTAGATTCCAGGTACAGAACTGAATAACCCCTCACAGAGAATTCTTTAGTTATTCACTTGGCAAAAACAAACTTAACTTAAACTGTAACTTTCTATTCCCGCCCACGTATTAGACTTAGGTCAGGTACACGGGGTTGGCGTATTTAGAAACACCAGTTGAGTACGTTTAGTCAAATGTATATGTGTATGTAATATATTTTATTCATTTTAAACATCTTATGGCTTAGAAACCATATCAATGTTTTTACAGTATTATTTTATACTATTGCTTCTAATGTAAGTGAATGATATATATCAATCTAGGCAACAAAGCGTAATAAGTGGTCGAAATTAACTGAGCTACAACATTGGTTTTTTGTAAAAAAGGGGGAGTACAATTTTATTCACAAATTATTAAGACACAATAAAAATAATAATAATACACATTCACAATTTGTATTTAACACATATAACTCAATAGATTGAGAATACACAACAGCAAAAATGGAATAATCCAACGAAATAAATGAAGGTACATAAAATAAACACAATTTTAAGAGAGAATGTGGCTAATTTAATCTCTACGCGCGTTTCGGCGAACCAGCGCCTTCTTCTGGAGCAGCCACGATAGTATCTAAAAAGGGAAATGTCATATAAGAAAACATTATGCACAATATTGTATCACTCTTAATATGTAACACATGAACGCTTTAAAAATCCAATGTTATTCTAGTAGTCTCAGACTTTCCATTTTATTGTGACCAAACTTCTTAACATTACAACAATTCTTTTGAGGATTTCATTTCCTTGCCTTAATGGTAATCATGAATAAGCGACTGTAGTAGATCAATGAACCCGAACTCTTTTATCTGTAGCATTGGTCACAGAGAGAGGAAGGTGCCTTATTATAATAAAATGACAATTCCCAACATTGGAAGTGAGAGGGTTCTTAAACGGATAGGTATTGCAGGGATTCTGATAATGTATGCACTTTACTTAACTATAAGTATTGCAATAATATCGATCCATTTCTCTTGTATGAGAAAAGAGACTGATCATTAAATAACACCTTTTTATTGAACACGCCCGTCTCTTCCTTTTCTCTACAATCTGATGAGACTAAGAATGCACGTACTGACTGAGTAAAATAAATTGCCTTTTGTTCACACGACTCTCGAGATATACTCTTGATTAGGGGAGAGCAAAGTTGTCATGTTCTATGGTTGTCAGAAACTAAATCCCTTCTTGTCTAATCAGGGAAGTTAAGTCCTCCTTGAACATTCGAGAAAGTTTCTAGTGAACTCTGAGCTAAGCTGGCAAACCCAAAACTTTAAGTCTAGTATCGACAGTAGTAGACCTAGTTAACGTCTGGTCTAGGCCTTTACTGCTGTAGGTATTATTCCAATGCGCAGAGCCTATTGGGATGATAGGAACTACACTACAAGTCACATAAGGGAAGCATGTTTGTTCTGAATAACCAGACGTACCCAGAGAGCCTCCTATATTTTCATTTGATTCCCACATAAATGTGAAAATGTCGAACATGTTTTCATGCCATACATTCACAAATTTACTCAGCTTAAGTTAACTCTTCATAGTTTTATGTTTAAGAATTCAAAATTCAGCATTGTGAAAACAATATTGCACAGTAGAAAGTGGGCCCCCCTAATCAAAATAAGTATACTTTGTAAAGAGACATCATTTTCTTCAGGAATAATGTGTAATAAGCAATAATAACTATCTGACTAAATATATTGTGGGTGAAATATTAATCTCTATACAAATACATTTGGGATCCCATTTGAGAAAAGTTATCTCTAATTCATTCTTAAAATCCTGAAAATGGATAAACTACACAGGATACATTGGATACATAAAATCCAAAATGTGTTTTTCTTTCATGTCCTAAACAAATGACAGTGTCTCTTCACTGTGTACTGTGATACCCTGGTTTATTGCATTGCCAACATATTGGTGTGGAGAAAATATTTTCCTTTTATATAAAAAAGCTACCATGAAATATCTTTTTAATCATCAATTGATAGCTTTGTTTGGTCTGTAGAAAGTATACAATTATTGGCCTACAGTCTGATGGGAATTAGTAGAATTAAATTATCGGATCATAGTTTTACCCTAAGCTGGCTGAGGCCAAAATGTATCATTTAGTGGGCAGTGGTAGTCCTCCAATCCCCATGCCAGTGGAGGGTGTGCTGTCCACTCCCCTGGTGATGATCACCCACCAGATGTAGAGCTCCTCTCTGGGCAGGAGGGCATCTCTGAGCCTTCAGAGCAACTACCACTACAGTAGCTGTGAGTGAATCGTGCAGCGTTTTACTCTGTGGAATTCCACAGAGTTACCTTAAAACACTGTGAGATTCTGCGGAGTTCCACGAGCAGTGGAATTCTAGTATGTTGTGCTGCTCACGCTGATTTTTTTGCAGGGAGCGTGTCCCGCACTGTAAAATTGGCACAAATGGCACTGTGCGATGTTCCAAATGGTGCTGCTTCTTGCTGCTGCTCAAGTAGATTCTCTAATTAAGCAGCAGGTTTCGCAACTGAGCGGCAACTTTCACAATGCGGGTGGTAGCGAGCTACCGCCACTGCCCGTGTTGAAAAATCTCGCAGGTAGGTGTCTAGTGCTCGATCTATCTTGTTTGCCAACTTAAAGTTGGCAAGCCATGCATGGGCAAAACTCTGCAACGTGGCGAGTGGTAGAGTTTTTGCCAAACTCGGCACTCTAAGCAGTGCGCAAAGTTTGCAAAACTCTGCAAACTCTGATGATGAAGCAGAGTTTACCACCCACATCTACAATACAGTTGTTCTCTGTTTAAACATGTTCATTACATTTACATCTTCATTTATCTTCATACAAAATTACAACAAATGGTGCAATTAATAATGATACACAAAACTAGTTTATTGGTGCCATTGCATTACCTGGTCGCGCTATAAAATATGTCCGTAGGGCTATCTCATTTTATCTGAACGTAAATCTGAGAGGGAAGGTGTTAGACCTAGCATCTTTGGCGTGGTTTCCCCCTATCTTTTTGCCTCTACCTCCTGTATTTTTTATGCTGTGCTGGATTTCGTTTTTGCTGCTTTAGATGCTTTGGGCACTCTGCCACTGCTGATCAGTGTCAGAGTGTAAGTGCTCCCTGTGTAAATTGTTATTGTGATTGGATATACATGATTGGCATATTCGTATCACCAAGAAGATGACAAATGCTACTAGTGGGCCTGCAGCACTGATTGTGCCACCCACATGAGTAGCCCTGAAATGGTGTCTCAGGCCTTTCACTACAGTGCCTGTGTGCAGCCTGTGAACTGCCATGTCCTCCTGGTCAACCCTTCCCTTTCTGTGCAGATTGGTCACCCCTATGGAAGGCCCAAGGTACCCCTTGGGCAGGGTGCGGTGTATGTGAAAGGTAGAGCATGTACTCGTCCAGGAGGCTGGCTGAGTCAGCCCTAGGCTGAAAGACTTCATTTGCAACTTGAGTAGTGGGAGGAGATAGCACCTGGGCCTGAATAGGGCTGTGCTTGCCTTCCACAATTCTGGCTCAACCTCCTGCTGGCCGGCTGACGACCCTGCCCCTCACTCTTAAAGGAAAGGAGAAGCAAGGAAAACAAAGTGCTCAAGGAACACCCAGAACTGATTCAGACTGGGCTCAGGGCCCACTTGCACAAAGAGAACAAAGACTTTTAGGGGTATAAGTACAGGACCCCTGACAACAAAAAATTAGATCATCCTGGAATCAAGAAGGAACCACTGCCAAGGAGAAAGCTGAAACTGAAGAAGGAAGACTATCCGGCTGTTGCTCTGCTGGACTGACCTGCTGTTTATTTGCTGCCAAGGAGAGGGGAAGGACTTTGCTTTGTGCTGTGTCCCCTGTCTTGAAGGAATCTCCAAGGGCCTGAGAAGAGCTGGCTCCCTGTTCTGAAGTCCCAGGAACAAAAGGACTTCACCCCAGCTTCCCTGAACTCTACTGAGAGAGTTCTGTCCTTCCTGGAGTGCGTGGCCCATGTGTGGTGCCTCTAGAAGAGCGCATCCCCGACAGTGAGAGGAAATTCCCGCCGCTACGAAGGCTGAGATCGTCGCAGCGCCTCTTGCCGCTGCCAGAGCCATCGCATCCTTCGTTTGCGGGATGCACCAGACTGGTGCGGGAAGACTACCATCGCTGCGAGTGTCGTCGCAGAGCCTGTCGTCGCTGGGTGAGATCGCCGCACCGCTTGCTTGAGGACTAGATCACGTTGCTGCGAGTGTCATCGCAGAAGCCATCGCATCGAGGAGCTACGAGAGAGAGATCACCACTGGTCCGCGCATCATCGCCCCGGAGATTGTCGCAACTCCAAAGATCATCGCATCGTACCTTTGCGAGAAAAAACTTCCTACGGAACCTACGCACTGGAATTCATACAAGTCCGCCTTCCTCCCCATACATTCGTCGCAACACGCCCGCTGCTGCAGCGGCGTTGTCGCATCGCCTGCCCAGGGTCTCAGGAGCATTGCATCGCTTGTTTTCCACCGCACCAGCTTCTGCTTTGGAACTTTGTCACATTTAAAAGGTACTGTTGGCTAAACGTGATGCAACTGTGAACTTTTCACGCAACTGTGGATTATTTTATCGCAACCTTAAGAACTCTTTTGCAACCATATTCTTGAACTGTGTATGTTGAATTTTTGTCATTTTGGTCTTGTGTAGTTTAGATTAAATACCTTTATTTTTCTAAACTGTTGTGGAGTCAGTTTGTGGTGTTTTCACTGTGTTACTGTGAGTGTTGGTACAAATACTTTACACATTGCTTTTGGGTAAGCCTGACTGCTTGTGCCAAGCTACCAAGGGGGTGAGCAGAGGTTATCTAAAGAGTGTTTCCTCCTTACCCTGACTAGAAGCAAGGGTCCCTATTTGGACGGTGGTACCTACCTCTGCCAACTAGAGACCCCCAGTTCTAACAGAAGGAATAAGATGAAAAGAAGGAATATGGAAAGAAAAGAAAGAGGGCATGCTTCTACAAAGGCCCTAGGAGGTAAGAGAAGAACAGCCCTCAATCGATAGATACTGCTCCTAATTTACAAAGGCAAACACACACTATTGGTGTTAGTTTACTACTGTTTTGCTATTGAAAATCTACAAGTGTAGTTTTACGTGTAGTGTTTTCATGACTGCAGAGACTGTCCTATCTTTTAATGAGTGAAGTTCTCCACAATAAAGATACTACTCTTAAAACTACACATATAGATTGTGAGTAGCAATAAAGTTGTACACTTACACCAAAAGTGTAAGTTTACCACTTAGAATAAGGCCCACCAAGTGGAATAAGTAAATTTTACCCATAACTACTATAAATTCGAACTTGAATGAATGCTGACAGAAATGGCTAAATGTCCACTGCATCAATGTATAGTCTAAGGGGTTTATATATGAGAGGTTTGCACCACCGGACTGTCACTTTTTCTGACGCTTTGGTGGGGCAAACCTCTCAACCATATCTAGGAGGTCACGCATAGATATGGAGTTGCTGCGTTGCCTTAATCTGCACCAGCGAGGCATTCCATGGGCGTTGCAGTGGGTTTTCCCATGATTTTTGACCCTGTCCCAGATTTACTTGAGCACGGAAACCTGGGGCAGCACTAAAGGGAAACATCCTTTACCACACAGTCATTACCCAGATCTGCCTATAGAACGCAGTCACTACCCCAATTGCGAAGTTAACACATGTCCCTTTACCACACAAGCCACTGCAATGACTTTGTTTAGGGGGCATGTTGTTGGACTGGTGTTGGATTTTAAGTCGAACACCTTACCTACTGTAGAGTAAACTGGAGTTGGAATAGTAAATAATTCCAAACGTCAGCATTTTTCACACAAAATTTTAGTGGACTTCGGACATTAAGAAACAAATCTGCACTTAGTCAGCTCTGCGTGGAACCTGGTCTGATGCAGTGGCTGGGTCTTGCTGCTAGACCTGATTGGGAGGACCAAGATGGAGTTTAAGGTCGGGAATGGGTGCAGTGAAACTCTCTTACTTGGAATCATAGACGTGTACTGTGACTTTCACAGGACCCAATTGACTAGACTGGAAGTTCTCATCTCTTGAACATTGAAGCTTATGACTGGCTTGCTCACATGGAGGTGTTAGTCATTCTCTTAGTGTTGCCTATTTCTGCCTTGTGGTAACAGATCTATGGAGGGATTAGGGATTAATGTTTCGGCCCTGCCCATGTATTCCTTCTTCAGTCTGGTGTAGTGGGAATGGGGTGGTGACCTGACCTCATCGGACTGGTTGCCCCCTGTGGCACAGGGTCAAAATGAAGGACATGATGTGGTGGACGGGGTGGACATAAACAGAAATTTAGCCTGGATGGACCCCCTAGCATGTCACCAAATTACACTAATAGTGGGAACATGATTCTTGAACCTTTTGACTGTATCTGTTGCATGCTTATTTGTATTTCATCTGATTCCTTGTCTGACATGGTGTTGTGGTCCTTTGGATTGTCAGTGCACTCTGCTTTCCCTAACCTTACTGTGACAGAACCTGGTGGAATGCTATTGGCAGCAAGGCAAATAACTACTCTGGCTTGGTAGATTTGATTGTTGAGCCCCCACATCCCACTTCAGCTGAAGAAATTTGCTGCAACAAGCTGGTCGGTTAACACCTGAAATTAAAAACACATTGAAGGTGGAGGCTTACACGGATGCATGTGAGACCACCTCTTTTAACTGTTCTATTTCCTAGTGGGTGTGTCACTGGGAATGGCTAGCCTTGCTCCCTGGGTCATGTAACCTGCATGCACTTTGTACAGTGCCTGGCTAATTCAGTTGAGGTGTCCCAGTAGTGGGATGCTGACTTCGGAGAGAGAAAGAGGTTACCCTTATAGCTGAAGAGGTTTTAATCGGATCCAGAGAGCCAGGTCTTCAATTTCTTACTGAAAAGAATTTCAGAGGGGGCTAACCTGATTCCAACTGGAAAATAATTCCAGATTTTTGGTGCTAGATAACTGAAGTCCAGTTCTAGCTCTTTTGAATTTGGGGAGGAATGCCTGTGTTGCCCTGGCAGATATTACATTCCTAGTCAGAACATAAGGAGTGATTATTGAGAGGCAAGGGCCCTATAGCAGAAGCATAGAGCATTGCATGTAACTCTCCCATTTTACTGGCAGCCAGATCAATTTCCTCAGAGTTTCCTCAGAGCGGTGTTGATGGAGGCACATCTGGGGAGTCCAAGTAGTGTCCTGGCAGCTGCATTCTGAACCCGTTGGAGCCTGTACAAATTGGAATGGGATATGCCCAGATATAGGATACTACAATAGTCCAGTCTGGATATCATCGGTGCCTGGACCACAGTTTTCTGGGCAGGCAAATGAAGGATTTTCGTCAGGGGTCTTAATATCCTGAAACGTTTTTCTTGGAGAGCATTCATCTGGGCATTAAAGGAGAGTTTATCATCAAACCAGAGGGCCAGATATTTTTCCTTGGGCTTCGGAGATGGGAAAGGACCAAGGCTGTAAGACAACCATGCTTGGGATAAGATATTGATGTGCTTGCCCAGGACCAAAACCTCTTCAGTCCATCCAGGTGACAGGCAAGAGCTGAGTGAGGAGACAATTAGCTTGCTTTTCTGAGAGAAGGTGATGACAAGTTGTGTTTCATCAATGTATGAAATAATGGTGAAACAATATTGCTCAGTGACCTCCGCCAGCGGGTGGACATAGACATTGAAAAGGGTAGGACTCAGTAACGAGCCCTGTGGCACACCTTGCTGTAGGGAAAGCACAACTGAGTGAAATTACTTTAGTGAGAACTGAAAGGTGCAGTCCTGTAGAAATAATGTCACACAGAACAGCGGTTTGCCACCAATACCACAGTCCCCTAGCCTCTTGACCAGGATGTTATGGGATACGGTATTGAAAGCAGCACTAAGATCTAGCATTAGAATTGTCGCAGGTTCACCCTTATCCATAATCTACCATGCAAAATCAAAGACAAGCAGCAAGGCAGACTCGGTGCTTTAAGAGGGGTAAAGACTGATTGTGTCCTGTGCAGGAACTCATTCTCCTCCAGGAAGTTGGAACGCTGCTTGTTTACATGTTTTCTGCTATTTTGGAGAAAAGAGGCAGCAATGATATAGGCCAGTAGTTTTCAGGTTTGGGTGGGACAAGTAATGTTTTTTTAGGAGTGGGCCCACCATGGCAGGCTTCCACTGCTGAGGGACATGGCCAGAGGACAGGGAGAGATTAAATAATTAATGTATACACAACTGGTTGAATTCTCTCACAGTTTGGCAGATGGGTTATTATTCCATCCCAAATGCGACAGATATCCTGACCACCTTATTACAAATGCATTATGGGGTATTGTAATGTTATGGGCGGTATATCTGCCAAGCCTGTGATGGAGTATCAATCTGCCAAACTTTAAATCAGGTTCTTAATGTTTTACATCCCACTTACATGCTCCCACTGTTCACCACTGTTATACCTGTCCAATGCTTAATTTATGCGGGTGGTGTCCTGTGCTCAGCCCTGAAACTTAATTGCCAAAACCAGCAGTTGTGACCCTCTGAGACAAGGTAAACACAAGGAGATGATAGACAGAGCTCTGAAACTTTTCAGTCATTCACCTCCTGTCACAGATCTGGGCTGGATCCATCACCATTCTCTAGCTCCCTTCACAACACCAGTTCAGACCCAACGAAATTCGTTTTATTTATTTATATGTTTACTTACCTGTAAAACTCTGTAATCCATAGATTATTACCCCCCACCCAGCCCCTCCCCCTCCCCACATCACCGCCCTGCAGGTACACCCACTACCGATCGCGGCTGCTCACAAGGGTTATGCATGTCTTTTCGTTCTTAAATGAGTACAGAGTTTTTGGGGGGTCTCAGTCACAAACATTTTACTAGCATGCTAAATTCAGGGACAAGCCAGGATTATTATGAGACTAGGTCACACATACCCATGACAAAATTAAGAGAACTGGGCAAAAAATGCTGCCTATTCACATCTATCCAGAAACTAACAAGCCGTCTTTCTGTCAGAAATTCATCTTCCTTATGAAGTCACAAAGTCACAAATCCAGGAATTTCAATGGGTTCAGATTGTATCAAAACCGATTGACTCAGACTGCACTGCTGCCAATTTTTAACTAACTATGGGCTAGACGTACAAAGCTTTTCTGTGTTTGCAAATGGCCTGATTCGCAGAATTGGGCTGTTTGTGAACGCAAAAATACATTTTCAAATGTACTAAGTTGAAATTGTGATTCAGTTCCCTGTTACCAAACCTCAATTTGGGATTGCGAATCGGCATTTGGAAGGGGAGTGTTTTAGGCCATCCCTTCCTAATAGGATTCACATTAGTTTGTAAGAATGTTTTGCAACTAAAATGTGGTCATAACACATCTGCATTTTACCACCTACTCAAGGTTGGTGATAAGTCATTTGCAAAAAAGAAGGGTCCCCATGGGAACCCTTCCTGTTTGAGAATGTAAACAAATATATTTTTTAAGACAATTCATTGGTCTAATGGACCACTACCTACTCTTAAAAAAGAAAACTCATCACTTTTTCCTTTAAGGAAACCAAACTCCATTTAAAAAAATAAAAAGATTGCTTTATTTATGAGCAATCACAGACATGGTGGTCTGCTGACCCCAGCAAGCCTCCATCCTTGTGGGTTTTTTACAACTCCCAATGGGTGGCAAACTGATACCTACCGCATTAATATTCATGAGGTAGGTCTATGTGCGACCCACTGGGAATTGCAGAAAACAGACTTTCGAACATTACTGTTTCTTATTTGCAAATACCAAATTGCAAAAACGTGCAATCTGGTTATCGCAAACACGAAGCTTTGTACATCAGAGGGGGCCACCACCATGAGTCGCCATCATTGGAATTATGAATCATATGGGAAAACCTCAAGCCTGGTGTCTTTTACCCTGGGCTCCCCATTGCTCAAACTGTAAAAAATCGACAGGTGAAACTCAGTTGGGATTTGCTGTGGGAATTGGGTGTTGTAGTCTCCGTTCCTCTGGCAGTTTCCTCATTCTTCGGGGATACTCCGTGACTTACTCATAATCCAAGGACTCCCTGCTCACCTCTAGGCACATGTAACGAGTCCATTAGTGAATGAAGGAAGGAAAACCTTAATTTTAAGGATGTGGTATACCAAGAATACACCGTTCTCTTTTGATATACCTATTAGTCTTGTGCGATTAATAGCACGTTTTAGACCATTATTAGATGAGAATGCACAAATCACTATGGGGCATATTATCAAGCACGGCGTTAACATTATCGTCGCTTTACCAGCAGAAAACTCCTGCTAAAGCGGCGATAAGGGGCTTGAATATACACCGTAGAGAATTCTCATAGAAGCCTATGTTCACACCAGAACATGGGTTTCTATGGGAATTCACAAGGGCGTATTATCAAGCCCATTATCGCCGCTTTAGCAGCAGTTTTCTTAACGCTGTTACTTGATAATATGCCCTTTTTTTCTACAAGATGCAAGAAACTTTGATCAGTTCAACTTTGCAGAGAGTAAGCACTTTGCTAACTCAGATTTCTAAAGTCTGGTGCTATTAAGAAGGCAGACATGCTGCATGTCAAGCGCTCTCTTCTTCTGTACCTTCTGTACCTGGATAAGAACACTTGTATGGGATATGATAAGCTACTTGTCATTCCGGTAGGCTACGCTGATCAGAAGCTTAGAAGAAATGCAATTAGTTTTCCAGCTATGCCTCAGTGAATAGCAGGTACTGGACAGGCCGTTTCTGACTGCTTGATGGGAACACTAAACAAATTTGACATTCCTCTGAGCAGCTCAGCTTCTTTTTGTTCCTCTCAGGCGGAGAAACTTTCAGGATTGGAAGAATGACCAGGCTGTCACAATTAAAATGCTTACTCGAAATCTTAACATATTGCACAGCACATGATGTTTGTCTACACACCTAATATCATGTGAGCATTGCAGCACAATGTAATAATTGCTTCGCCTGTTGAAAAATAGATGGCATGCCAGTGGCAGACATATTTTCTGCAATCTCTACGCGCTGTAGATGTGACTACACTGTAATTAATGCAACGTTGAATGATGGTGGGACAATTTTTGTGCAGGAAAAAGCTTCAGAGTAGCAGGGAATGACTGAATCTGATATAGACAGGTATAAAAAATGACCTTGCTCATTGCACACTTTCTGAATTTTTCATAACTCCTGGTACTGAATTGTAATATGGTAAATGAACTAGAGATTTGGAAGCACTGGACCTGTTTAGAAGGCTGTAAAGCAGAGTTACAGATTACGCCTAACTCATATATTCAACACTGTAAATTTCGGGGCACATTTTTAAATTTCAGAAATTCCCTGGGATGAAGTTAGGATATCCATTTTATAAGAGATATATGGCCGAAGAATGTTGCTGGTGCAAAGCCTGCAATTAAAAAAATCACAGGGTTCTCTATTACCAAATGGCTTTCTGTTATGTACGGATGTATGATGTTACTACGCGGTCTTTACACCGCACTACCATTACAACGCTGGTTTTACAACGCAAGTCGTTACCACGACTTGCGCTGTAGGGTGCTGGACTTAGGAATAGTATAATTTACTATTCCAACTCCAGCCTACGTACAGTAGGGAAGGTGTTGGAATAGTTAATCTAATATTCCTTAGCCTAGAGCGCCCTCCAGCGCAAGTCGTGGTAACGACTTGCGTTGTAAAAGCAGCGTTGTAATAGTAGTGCAGTGTAAAGACCGCATCGTTAAGGATGTTCCCCGTTATGTACTAAACCCATTTTGCGATTCTGTAAATGGATACCCAATCACAAAATGGATTTAGAACTCAATAAAGAATCACTATTTGCACTGGGTATGTTAAGGAAAGTCTCTCTAAAATGTGATGCGTAAAGCAATGAATCAGTGTTTTGCAACCACAATCTGGTTGCAATGCATTGATAAGTCAGACTCTTGAGTTGTTCTGGTGACCCTGTGCTTTCCCTCGCGCTGGTGCTAAATTAAGCTGCCTAGCGCCAACGCAGGCACACCTTGCGACATAGTGCAAAGGGGTCTGCATTGCAGGGAATGATTGTTTATGTGCAAGAAAGTGGCCCTTCCTTCACATAAACAATCACTAATGGTGATTTGTTGCTTTTATGTGTGCTTCAGAATGCAGTAGCAAATAATCATTATTTAATGACTGTTTATGTGAGGGAAAGGACTCCATCTTGCACATAAACAAATCATTAATAGAATTGTGCTCTTTCTATGTATTCTGCATAATGCAGCACAGACAGAAAAAGCAAAAATGAGGAGAAATAAAAGTATTTGTCCTTGTTGCACCAGGCTAACACCTGATCTTGCATGCCGTTCGTTTTTGGCGCTGACTTAGATTAGCACCTCCTTGTAAATATGGGGCAGTGTCAAAGCAATTGTTGTTGTGGTGGAATGCCTACAGCAAAGCACCCATTGCATGCCCCTTCCACGCTAAGTGATGAGTGTAAAAGGGCCTCATTTACCAGGCTGCGTTAATCCACAAAAAGTGGCTTAACACTGTTTTCAAATATGGCGAAGTGCATATCGCCACCAGTACGTCACTAAAAGTGACGTTCTGATAGCAATATCCCCTTGTAAATATGCCCCTGTGTTTTTTAAATGCAGCCCAGTCTTCTCTAAGGAAAAGGGGCTGCATTTAAAAGAATAATAACAATTTAAAAAGCAATCTGAGACATGGGGGTCTGCTGACCATATCACAACACCATCGCTGTGATGGCCACCAACATGGGCGTCCGCAGGGAGGGGCAAGGAGGGGAGCTTGCCCCCCCCTGGATCGCTGGTCCGTCCGGTGCGGGCGTACTGGGGTTGACGTGGATGGTGTGGCCGGGTGGCAGTAGCGGCACGGGCGACCGGGCGCCATTATTTTTTGGATGGATACAGCAAACTACCGAGTCATGTTGCATTAGCAAAGGCATCTCTTTTTGTTCTGTAAGTTCCTAGGATGATCTGTCTACTTAGGAAGCTAATTTCACTTGCATCCGAAACTATTATCCACAACGGCTAAGACTGGATTTCGGAAATGATCGTCCAAAACTGCATGCTGTTTGCATTTTTGGACTTAGCCCATGTAGGCCTGAAATATTAGCACTAATCTCAGCATCTACATAGGAAACAAGCCTGATCAGTGCCTGGCGGATTCTCTTGTATGGACACAGCACATACTTTTTAACTCCAAAGGTCTCTGAAACTCATGATGTTCATTTGTCAAAATGTCCTAAAATGTGGTCTGCTGCCAAGCTGCCCAATGTGACGTGCAACATTTTCGGCCATTGCTACCTTTTGAATCAACTACACTTTTCAATTATGTTTGCCAGGATGTCTTAAGGATCATCATCCTGGGATCCACTTCGACCAATCTCTTCGGGTAACTGGCCAATTATTTGTGAGCACTCATGGCTGCTCAAAGTCTTATATGGATTTAAGAGCTGAACATGATCTCTTTTATTTCACCCTAAGGCATACACTACCTCGAGATCGAGGGGACTCTAATAAAAGTAGATTCCAGCTGACAGATGTACAAATATGAGCGATGATAAAGCAGTCACATATTTACGCACATCTACAATATGTGATACAGAAAAGTAAGAAGACACCATCTTAAAATCGACTGTGTACAATTTCTGTCAGCAGTAAGAGTAACACACAAACTAAGTTGAAGAAAATACACAAACTAACATATCTTTAAGCATATAAGGGGCATATTAACAAGGGATTTATCTCTGCTTTTTTGGCTTTAAAAGACAAAAAAGCAGGGATAAAATGATCTCCCTATCAACAACAGGGTGCTAACATGCAAAATCGCATGTTAGCACCCTTTTTCTCTACGCTTCCCTTTGCATCTCTAATGAGATGCAAAGGGGGCGTTCCAGAGAAAAATAATAAGAGAAATGTCGTTAAGAGACATTTCTCCTATTATCAAGCTTCACGCTATCCCTCTTAGAGATAAAAAAGCAGCGCTAACCACGGTTAACGCTGCTTTTTAAAGTCTGCTAATTTTCAGACTTAGGCATACCTGTAATGGGAGGTGGATTATGTGACTGCAACCACAGTCACTATCACCAAGGTTATCGCAGTTTTTCATTGAATATCGCTGGAAATCCAGCGTTATTCAATGTAAAACTGCGATATTCCTGCTATCCCTGTTTTTTTTATCGCCATGGAGCTCAGTGTAAATAATACTGTGCTACCATGCCGATTATCGCCAGGGATTGCCGGCAATATATTTTTTAACGCTAACAACGGTCAGCGATAATTTTCGCTGCCGCTTGGTAATATGCCCCTAAATTATTAAACTCTACCATCACAAAAACTTTAGAACATGTTATGTTGTTCTGCCCAAAATATAGTAATACGCAAAACAAATGGCTGATAACAGATCTGCGTACCACCTCTCCGAGCGCGACCCTCACGGGTGAGTAGCGCACTTACAATTCCCTGATTGATTTTTTGTAACCCTGGCACTCCTGCAGCCCAGTAATACACTGGGCTGCAGGAGTGCGATGTTACCAAAAATAATGTCTGAACAACTTACCGACCATCTTGAAGAATCCGATGCTCTGGACTCTCCTCTGTGAGTTTCTGTCCAAGTAGATAGATGGAATCAGTCATGGTTTTGGTACTTAATGAGTCGCTTCATTAATATTGTTCGAGACAATGTGGCTTAGCGAGGCTGATCCTAGTGGATGTATGATGTTATAACGCATACTATTACAACGCATGCTTTTACAACGCAACTTTTACAACGCATATACCTTTACAACGCATACCATTACAACGTAAGTATAGGTAAGTATATAATTTTTTTTAAATGTAAGTTATTAAATTTAATATATTTTTATTTTAGTTAATTTCAATGTAATTTAATTTTTTTAATTTAATTTAATTTTTAAAAATACCCCTTTACCCAAAAACCCAAACCTAGCCCTGAACCCTAAAAATACCCCTTTACCCAAAAACCCATACCTAGCCCTGAACCCTAAAAATACCCCTTTACCCAAAAACCCAAACCTAGCCCTTAACCCTAAAAATACCCCTTTACCCAAAAACCAAAACCTAGCCCTGACTCTAAAAATACCCCTTTACCCAAAAACCCATACCTAGCCCTGAACCCTAAAAATACCCCTTTACCCAAAAACCCAAACCTAGCCCTGAACCCTAAAAATACCCCTTTACCCAAAAACCCATACCTAGCCCTGAACCCTAAAAATACCCCTTTACCCAAAAACCCAAACCTAGCACTGAACCCGAAAAATACCCCTTTACCCAAAAACCCATACCTAGCCCTGAACCCTAAAAATACCCCTTTACCCAAAAACCCAAACTTAGCCCTGAACCCTAAAAATACCCCTTTACCCAAAAACCCAAACCTAGCCCTGAACCCTAAAAATACCCCTTTACCCAAAAACCCATACCTAGCCCTGAACCCTAAAAATACCCCTTTACCCAAAAACCCAAACCTAGCCCTGAACCCTAAAAATACCCCTTTACCCAAAAACCCATACCTAGCCCTGAACCCTAAAAATACCCCTTTACCCAAAAACCCAAACCTAGCCCTGAACCCTAAAAATACCCCTTTACCCAAAAACCCATACCTAGCCCTGAACCCTAAAAATACCCCTTTACCCAAAAACCCAAACCTAGCCCTGAACCCTAAAAATACCCCTTTACCCAAAAACACAAACCAAGCCCTGAACCCTAAAAATACCCCTTTACCCAAAAACCCATACCTAGCCCTAAATCCTAAAAATACCCCTTTACCCAAAAACCCAAACCTAGCCCTGAACCCTAAAAATACCCCTTTACCCAAAAACCCAAACCTAGCCCTGAACCCTAAAAATACCCCTTTACCCAAAAACCCAAACCTAGCCCTGGACCCTAAAAATACCCCTTTACCCAAAAACCCTACTTACCTATACTTACGTTGTAATGGTATGCGTTGTAAAGGTATATGCGTTGTAAAAAATGCGTTGTAACGGTATTCGTTGTAATGGATCATGCGTTGTAAAAATTGCGTTGTAAAAGCATGCGTTATAAAAGTTGCGTTGTAACGGGTGCATACCATCCTAGTAGCTCTTGAATTTGACACAATCGTCCAATGTATCATCATTGAAAGGTTTGCTGATGAGGATCTCTCTAGAACCACATCAACCTGATTTAGAAATGTTTTGTTTTTTCCTGTCATTTTTAGTTTTTCCCTCTGTTTCATTGTAGTTGCCAGGTCGTCTGATGTGCCCCCTCACAAGATTTTTCTCTTCATCCTATGGGTTTCTTTATTTAAGCACTTTGTCTTTTTAGATTTTTTATTTATTTATTTAATACTTGTGCTCAATCATGTTGAAGGATGGTGATGAATTAAAAATGTTGCCCCCCCCTGGAAAAATGTCTGCGGACGCCCATGGCCACCAATCCAAGTAAGTCGTAATGTGCAGCCTATACAATAAACAGTTATGAGGTCGTTTGGATTGAGACCCACTCTGATTGGGAATTTTGCGAATGTACCTATTAGTATATAGGAGGGTTAGCAAAAGTCTGTTCCAGCTACAAAATGTGGTGTGCAATTTTTGCCCTCTCTTTCGTTATTGTAGTTTTCTCTGGCCATAGAGACTAAAACTTTAGGGTAGGAATACAAAAACGTCTCATGTGATGCTTGTTTGTATTGAGGTGCTAATTAGCACCATGCTACGTATTGCACGTGTTTGCTATTTCGCTACATCTTGTTTGTGGCTTTTGTTGTCTTTTTTTTGGCAGCATCAATATTGGTAAAAATGCACATTGTGTATTTTGTTGAAGTGCTCTGATACACAGTAGAAAATATTAGTTTGCCCTCATAGGTTATTTTTCAAATGTTTGAAGTTTGGTATTGTTTTTCCATCCATAGATGTTTCCAAGAGTACAAATGAGAATCTGAGATGGTCACTGTCACAGGTATTTAGTATATGTCACCAGGCCCTTTGTGTGCAAGCCAATGAGGTATCCAAAATGGCACATTATCACTTTCCTGGTAGCTCAGTAGTCCTCCTCCTCGTCTTTTCTAATAACATTCTTGCAAACTTCCTCTGCAACATCATGCCATTTCTGCCTCCTCATTGGATGTTTTCATTGACTTCATTGCAGATGATGCAAAAATCTTATCTTTACTTTAGCCTTGTTACTCATCGTGATGGCAGCCTTGTTCAGCTAAGGATTCTAAAACCCTATACAGCTAAACATCTTCTATGCTTTCTCGATTTTGTACACCTCTCTTCACAAAATTGCTTGTGTCTCTTCCCCCTCCACCTTTTAAATAAAATCAGAAACCCTACATAACTACACCCATATTCACAGCTTGCATCATGTGTTCAGTCCATCCACACCGAGATGACCTTCCACCCCAAAATAAAACAAACTTATTAACTTAATGTTTTCAGATGATAACATACTATCTGATGCAACACAGCAACAACCTTCATTATCAAGGTAAGTGCATATCTTAATGCTCCACTTGTAATGCTTTCTACCTAATGAATGATGCATCAGTGTGCCACGGTAATATGCAAATAAAACCTCAATAAAAACATTATGGGGGATATTTACAACAAAATGTCAGAACGCTGTGTTATGCCAAAATTGGTAACGCCACCCTCTGAAATGTTCAAAATGCAGAGATGCGCTGTATTTACAAAAATATGGTACACCCTTGTGTTTAATCTACTGCTGGTGCTAATAAAGCTGACTAGCGCCAGTGCAGGCACCCTTGCACCAAGTTGCTTTACTGCAGGTGCTATTGTTTATGTGCAGCAAGGGACACCTTCCTGCACATAAATAATCTTGAAATGTGATTTGCTCTTTGTATGTGTGCAAAACACGAGGAAAAATTCATCATTTCTCCTCATATTGCCAGTCTAAGACCAGGTATTCCCTGGTCTTAGTTTTTGGCTCTGCCCCAGTCTTGTAAAGCTCACTGCAACACCAATCACACACCCCTTTCAAGCTAAATGAAGTGTGAAAAGAGGCCTTATTTACAAAGTGGCTTTAAGTCACTTTAAGTGGCTTAACGGAGCTTTGTAAATAAGGAGAAGGGGACATCACAACCAGAACGTCGCTAAAAGTGACGCTCTGGTGGCAATATCCCCTTGTAAATAAGCTACTGTGTTTACAAGAATTTACAGTTCTTATAAAAATATTATATAGTGGCATAATGCTTCTTTGTGCAAGAACAGTTATTCCAGGAAAAGCTCTTCAGCAGATAAAGATCAGTTCGACCGAGAATATCATTTAGGCACAAAGCTTCCATCACTGCAGCCTCTCCTCCAATTGTCCTGATTTTTGTCTGGGTTCAACTTTCACCTATTACTCTTTTCTGCCCATAGACAGGTTATTCACTGACTCCTCTACGCGGAATTTTTGCTACATATCTAATCACACATTAAAAGGGGCAGATTACCTTATCCGTGTAATTCATGGTGCTGTACTTTGGCATTCGCAGGAAGTGCCATATGATAACTTAAAAAACAAAATCCCATTAAAATGAATTTAGTGAGCATAAACAGAAAAACACAGTTAAAATAAAGAGTCAATGGAGGTTGGGTTAACCCTCTTATTCAATATATCCATGGCATGCAGTTCCACTAAAATTTGGAAAGTCCAGGAAGAACAATAGTTATTGTCATACTTCACATAAGGTGCAACACAGAGATAGAAAATGAAGGTAGAATAAAAGGACAATTGTTGATTTAAATTTTCTGTGATATCATCACAGTACAAGTCCATAGACTCATAATTCTGGAAACTAATAGGGAACTCATTTGATGGATTCTCAAATCGTTTATCAGCTCGTGATAGTTTAATAAGTGAGAAAGTATGAGCAAATATAAAATCAACTTAAATGTCAAGCGGGACAAAGGAGATGAACTCACTGACTTGTCATAAAATATTAGCTCTAAAATTTACTTAAGTAAAAAAATCATATTGTCATGATTATGAATCAAACCAAGTGATCTCATGCGAAAGGATCAGAGGGTGGGGAAGCAACCATTTAAAATTGGCACCTCTGTGTCAGTCATGCATCTTTAAAACTACATTTGGTAAGTGCATTGTTGACAGGCAATGTAATTGAAATATGGAGACGAACAAGAATCATGACCATTTACAAAAAGGGGCCAAGAAATGATCCTGCTATTTCCTATTGTCAATTCTGTATCCACTAGAAAATATTTCTACACAAAACCTTCTTGGTAAGAAACTAAGTAGCTCAAATGCCAACAATATAATATCATGATATGAACTAGGCTTCAGGGATGTTATTCAACTGTGCACAATGCATAGTCTTCACACTAATGTCTATTTGGTCTAGTGTCCTTGCAGCAATCCCAATATATTGTGCATTTCTTGACAGGAGTGGCTCCTCCATTAGAGCAGAGAAGCATCTCCCCACTAAAAAAAAAGCTCCCAGAAAAGTCACAGAGCTGAAAAATAAAATGGTAATAAAGTTTATTTAGTACCATTTTAATTTTTAGCAACCCATCCTGAACTGAGTGTCAGGATGGGTGGGGTCAGTGCTATTGAGTGGCAGCAGCGAGCACTGCATTTAAGTTTAAAGTGTGCATGTCTAATTATCCGGTTATCTTGCAACTGCCAGCTAGACATGCACATTTGAAAGCTCTCTTACCCAGCTGTCTGGGATAGCTGGGTTTGAGAAAGCACGGGCCTCCAGAGCTCTTGATAGCACTGAGAGAGGTCGCTCCCTCCAATCCTGACGCTACTCTCATGCTGTTTAACAACATGAGAGCAGAGACAGAATTGTCGTTGCAGTTTTCCGTGTCCCACGTTGGAGCCTCGAGGAGAGAAGACTTGAAACCAGGGTGAAAAGGACATTGTGTGACAAGCCAGCCAGGGAGGAAGTATTTTAGTACCACACATATTTTGTCCACCCCACTAGTCTCTTCATACATGCCAGCTACCACTGATTGTTGAACTTTCCAAAGTGTTTAGGTATAGCCTAAGGGCCAGTCTTTGGTCAACTCTTTTAACCGCATCGCTGCAGCGGCTTTTCCCACTGTACGCGGTAATTTTTAAAATACCGCGTTACATGACAAGCTCTGCTCGTCATGAGCGCACGGCAGGTTACGCTCATGACGAGCTGAGCTCGTCATCAGCCTGGAAGGGGTTAAGCATTGAGCATATCCCAACTTCAGTTCACAGAAGTTCTAAACAGTAATAAGGACGTCATCAGTGAAAGGGAACTTCAAGCAGGAGGTTTAGCTGCTCTTGGGTGAGACAGGTGCGCAACTTGGTGCCTAATCTCTTTCAATAACAATATGTACATTTGGGGTCAATCATGGCAACTCTGGGTCTATAAATGGACTTGATGGCACTGGGACTCCAACTACTCAAATGAAAGCCAGAGTCAAATAAACAATAACAAAGTCAAACTCTCATCTCAAGCATCTAAATTTAAAGTCTCATGCCACGGGAGGGCGGAGTCATGCTGCTGCCCAAGATAGCCCATCTCACCTGAGCTCTGCAGCAGCAGGAGAGAAAACAAGACAGCTACTATGGATGCCACCACTGTGGCCATAAGCAGGGGATGGGGAGTGTTCACTACTCTAGTACCTCTGACCCTGATCTGGTGACTCTGAAATACCCCTACCCACAGTGGCAGCTACTCTGTTCCTTCATCAGTAGCCCTGTTCACCTACAGCGATGCCGATGCCCCTGGCATGACTAAGCTACCTTTGAGCGCCCCTGCAGACTAACACATCCTGAATGGACCCCGCACAGCAACCAATGCAACCTACAGCGGTGTCCTGCTTTACCAACACTTGTGCCATTTGGCAGCCATAGCCCAAAGTGCCCACAATCAACTGAACTGCGCCCGCAGCCCCCCTCACCACCACGAGAATGTGGATACAGGGTCTTCATCCCAACGGGCCTCCTGGCCCTAGAAGTGAGCACAACTGTGGCTGGGGTGTCTCCTTCGGATGATTTTCCCCAGAGGCTGCTTACCTGCTTACTGATGATTGGAATGGTGGGCAGTCATAGCCAAAGTGCCCAAGACCTACCGAATGAGAGCATCTGCTTCTATGGGATCCCTGACAAATTTGGGGTCTCTGATATGTGAGCATTCTTATTTCACTCCCTTTTCTTCCCTTTGAAATCTGGAGGGCTTACACGATTTATGCCCACCATCTGCCTGAGTCTGGAACCACTAAGCCTCTCCCAGTTTTCACCTGCCTTCTAGGACACACACACATACCCATGGTCCATGTGACTTGGATAGTCATCAGACCTACTTGCTAGCCGACTTCTCTGCGGACACCAATTCTAAGCAGCGAGAATTACTGGCACTGCACCACCTGCTGCGGAAATGAATTATCAAGTTTGGACTGCTAGAACTCGCTGTCATGTGCATTACTATGAATGGGCACTAAAGACACTTATATGACCCACTGGAACTAGCTCTAATCTTGGAATCCCTGAGCGATTCCAGCATGGATACCTCCCATCCTCCAGATATAGATACAAATACTGTGGCTATCCCCTGTACTGTCCTGCTACGTTGAGGAAGCCAGCAAGTCCGGCCTTTACAGAAACCACAAGAACAGGAAAAAGTGATAAAAACTGTGGGGAGCTGATCCACTCTGAGAAGAGAGACAAATCTAGATCACCTCTGAAACCATCTCCCTCCTAGTCCAAAAAACATGATCTACCCCCATGAATAGGATATTCACTACCCCTCCACACTGGCTTACTACACCTCGAAGGAAATAAGTAGCATACCACAAGACTCATTAAGCTGTGCTACCCTGGATCTTGCTTTCGCCCCCATCCACTCTGCCCCCTCCTCCTATAATCACACCTCCTCACTGTACCCACAACCTTCCCCTCTCCTTTATACCAAACCAGAGATTTCCTACTCCCCCTTTTTCAGGTTTCGCCTTCACAGTGCTTGCTTAATTCGCTCCACAAGTCCAAAGTGGAATAAGCCATTATAAGCTGAAAGCCCAACACAACGAGAATGGAGAGAAGGCTCCTAGAGGAGCAATTACAGCAGTGAAAAGCCACATCTGCCATACCGGAAATTCAGGACTGCACTGGTCATATTATCCACGACCTACAGAGCATCGCAACCCTTTTGACGCACTGCACCATTTGATATAGCTCAGAATTCAAGATTGTGCAGACCAAACTACAACGTTTCTAGACAACCTACACCTCCCCAGCCTAAATGGGGATGACAGGAAACTTCTCGAAGGAGCAATCACCAAAGAAAAGGTGGCTCAGGCTATTATTAACATATTATAAGGTTCCCGGGGATGACGGTTTTCCGGGGCAATTCTACTGATGCTCAAAGACGATGCTGTAGACATACTTCACGCCACCTTCCAGGAAGCCAAACAGACCAGCACTCTTCCCCTCAAGGCCAACACGGCAGTGATTATGATTCTCCCCAAACTGGGTAAAGTGCCCCTGCAATGCAGTAGTTACAACGCAATCTCACTCCTAAATACTAACAGAAAAATTCTGGCAACTATTCTGGTGACCCGACTCAAATGAGTCATTCCAAGTCTGATTCAAGACTCTCAAGTGTAATTTGTTATAGGAAGATCCTTGCACAACCATCTCTGCGCCCTAGACAACCTACTTTGGCTCTCAAAAGACTCACCAGAAGTCACAATTGCCCTCTCACTGGACACGGAGAAGGCATTTAACTGGATTGAATGTGACTACCAATTCAGAGTACTACACCACATAGGCCTACGTGACAACATTATTTTGAAAATCTGTTGGTTTTATGATGACCCAACAGCCTGGGTCAACTGCGGGGGCTTTCTGTGAGATTCCTTCCCAGTTAAGAGGTGAACCAGGCAGGCATGCCCCCTCTCTACCATGCTGTTTCTTCTGGCAACTGAGCCACTGTCATCCGCCATTCCTCAAGCAACCCAAAAAACAGGTATTTCCTCTGCTGCAGGCACTGCAAAATACTCCTATATGTGGATGATATCTTACTCACGCTCACAGACTTGGACAGATGATTACCAGCCCTAATGTTTCTTATTATATCCTTCCCTCTATTATTGGGCTACACGATCAACAGGACAAAAGCAAATCCTTATCCATGTCTCGCTCCACCGCAAGAGCGGCCATAATAGGATTTTCATTTCAATGGAAGTGGCCCGGCTTAAATAGCTCAGTATCCTTAGCAATACAGACTTGGATAACATGTCTCTGATAACCTAGACCCCCTTCTAGCTTAAAGTAACCGTGAATACAGGAAATGGGCCCATTGTAATCTCTCCCTGTGGGGGAGAGAGTAAGCTGTTAAGATGGTCATATCCAGTGCTTCGCCTATCTCTGGGCATGTTGCTTCACCTTGTATGCACCTCCACCCCAAGGATTGTAGACAGAGTTATCCAATACTTCATAAGGGAGGACATGAGACCCTGTCTGTGCTTTTCCAAACTGTTGGCACAGAGAAGGTGTGGCGGGTTGGAGCACCGAGTATCAAACATTACTACCAGGACTTACATCGGGCTCAAATGGCGCACATGGACTTGCATTCCCCAAACCCGCCCACCATTTTGGATCTGACTTGAATGCACCATGGCACACAGTGGCCCTGACCTGGATATTCTTTACCAACACAAAACACCCACGTGTTGACCCCTAATCCAATTGTGTAAACAATGGCATGGATCTGTAACCATACCCACAAAACACTAAGCAGCTCCACCTGATTACACCTAATAGCCCCCCACTGTAATAATGCGGATATCAGGGTGGGAGGGCTCCTGTTATTCTGGAAAGCCGTACCCTTGATGGAGAGCTGAAACCTTTTGCCTCTCTACAGATAGAATTTCACTTGCCTGCATCACAGGCATGGTGATTATTCAACTACAACACTGTCTAAATAGTGTTCTAGGACCCCGACCATGCAATATTTCCACCTCTACCATATATTACAAATTGACAATCTTAGGACATGCAAGGAAGTGATGTCAGGACTATATAACTTGCTAATCCAATATTTCTACTCCCAGTCATTACTAATGCACCTCTGCATGCACTGGCAAAGCACTTTACAAGTACAATATTTATATATAATGTATTTTCAAATTAAATGGAGGAGCAGTAAAATCACTGGTCATGGCATATTCAGTGGGAGTCATGCTGATAGGGAGTTATGGATACCAATTATGATTGCAAAAAGAACAATTGATGGACAGAATGCAGAGCAATTTCATACATTCACTCCAGAACAGAGATCTGGGCCTAAATCCATTGTTTTCTTTGCTCACCATGCCATTCCAGTTTAGACCCAGCCATATGCAAATCAGTCTTGACCCTGCTCCCAATGAGAACAGTGCAGCCCGAACTGCCAGATCAGGGCCTCTCTGGACTGGAAACAAGCATCCTAGGACCGGTTTTGGGGTTTCGCCCCCTCACCAGCCAGGATACAGAGGCTACAATATTCAAGTCTGATCTATCCTGGTACCTCATTTTATCTTGCTCTGCAACAGAGACATTGTTAAATTGGATATTCAGGAAACTAATTTGCAAAGCTTTCCAAATTACAAATGGTATTCCTTGAACTGTGAACAAAGGACCGAACCCGTAGGAATAAGCACAGTTTTCAGGGATGAGATGATATTCATTAAGAAAATAAAGAGCTAAGCTGAAAAGAAAAATCAAAGCTTTTGCCAAGAGCAAACCATGGCATGGAGTTATGGTTTTAATTAGGCATTGAATACAATACCTGGTTATTTACAAGTCGTTTTGGTTTTATGTTCACTGAGCCATTTCTTACATGTAACTGTGATTTGTAGGGCATTCATGATGTACTGCATTCACCTGACATAAACCTATTCTGCACAATGCACAACTTGCAACTGTGCACGGCAGTGGTTGTTCTTGCCCCACAGCAGCAACCTTTGTATCCTATCTCTGCCTTCACCAAACTATACATTCACTGATGTAAAATTATGAAGAGTTGTGAATTTTGTGAAAATCATAAACTTAGGAAGGTGGGTGACTCGTTTCTACTACAAATAAAGGCAGATTTACAATAAAAAATGTCAATAGCATTTATGATTTGTGAGTCTTTACCCACATCTCTGAGTGTGCCAAGTGCTCCCGTGACTTCAGGGCATCTCATAGTACCTCCTATCTGCTCTGGAATTTTTTCCACAGTGTTAAAGTTGCAATTTTGACCAAAAGCATACTTTTCATAATTTCAAATTCATCAAAAAATTAAAATATGATCGATAGAAATCTCATTTTTGGAAATCATAATTTTTAGCAACCAAGCCAGCATGACCCTACACCATATCTAAAAATAACTGCATGCATTTACACCAAATCACAAACAGCACGCTTTCTAAATAAACATCTACAATTGGGCTTAATGTAGTAGTAGTTGTGAGCAAAATGTTGCTGTGGCAGTTAAAATGGGAAAAACATCTTTATAACTTTTCTTAGCTCTTCTTTCCCTCAATAAAACTACATAAAATATTTAATACCAGAACTTAGCTGCATTCTCCTTGTGAGTGTTTAATTTTGGGCAGGTTCTTCCATCAGGACCACAGGACCAAAGTTATAAACAAATCAAAAAATGCACTTCCAAGAGAAGGGGCTGGTGCAATAAAACTACACTGTGGCTGCCACTGTGTAATAAAACATCATATACACACTGTCCATTTCTACTGATAAACACACATTCACTGAAAATGTACGACCATCTGCAACTTGCAACACAGCACAAAATATTGATGCTGGCCAGATGCAATCTTTTTCCAACCTTAGAGGTGAAGGGCAGATGGCTAAAAATATCTATGAAAAGGAGAAAGTGTTGCCATTGCATTATCATTGCACTGACAGCACATAATCAATTTCCCACATAAAATATTTTCTTTTCAAAGTTGTAGATGCCTTATTTAAAAATAATATTTGAAACCTTGTCACAAATTTTGAAAACTTGTGTGTAAATAGATCATATTTTTTTTATAAACCTAAACTCTACTCTGCTTGCACATAGGTCACAAAGTGTATTTAAGATTTGAAAGATTTTCAATATATTTGATGTTGTATTTTAAACTTAAATAGATGTAATTGTATAGAAAATTTATGTTTACTAACACTACAAGGCTTTAAGCCTAGAAGAATGTCTCTTATATTCCATTTGTGTATTTAGATGCCAAATATACTTTATGCATTAGGAGCATAGGAAAAGAAAACTATGTTCTGCTAGTTGTCATATAGCAGATGGGGTCCTCACTCTAGGAGATGGAAGTCTTTCCAAACTAGAACCCGCATCACTTAAGCGCTGCCTCATAGTCAATTGCCTCAAAGTAAATACAGAATATTTGTTATGGAATCCTGCACTGTGAGCCTGATTGATAATGCTGAAATGCAGGCCAATGAATATGGACATTCTGACAAATGTGCCTCATGACCAACATGTCATTCAAACCCAATGGCTCACCAGAAATTTGGTAGGTGAACCAGCATGCTTGGGCTTACCCATGAAGTGCAAACGTTTACAAAATATTGCGCACTGAAAATCTTTAGAACATCTCCTTTTGTTTTTCAACAGGGATGGGAAGAATATAGTGAGAGATGTCATCTTCCTGCTCAACTAATTGGAACAAATGAAGGAAAGAACATTGTCTAACCTACCAGAAAGTGGCAGCATTAACATACCTGACATCAAAAGAATCGGAGTCCTTGCATAAGCTGTTACAGACATCAAAATGTCCTCACAAACCTAAGGGATATTTATCATCCTAATACTAACCATGTCAGCAAGAAAATCAACTGACCCACTTAAACACACAGTCACAGAAAAGAAATAAGATCAGCATTTAAAATGTGTAGTTTGAGAAGACCTGTTCTTTCAAAATGCTTTACATCATGCACACTAAATATTTGTCCTCCAACATTATAGAGTTTTTGTAAAATCATAGAATGGCTTGAATTTAATTCAGCTCCTGTCATAGCCATACCATTCTTGTTGCCTCCTCACCAAACGTTTACATTTTAAGGAGAACAGCCCAGTTATATAGATTTTAACTTAATGTAAATAATTTTTTCCAGCAGGGTCAGTAAACTAACTCACAGATAGAACACGAATCCTGTAGTCGAATATGGACATCAGGTGTTTTTTGAAGGGAGCATATGAGATAGGAGGATACAGTGCCCCAGCAAAATGTTGGCAACCTTTGTCCAGACGATTAAATCTGCCAAGCACTTCTTAAATGAATTAAATGTATTAAAACATGTCAAATAATATAAAGAGGAAAATACACCGGGACAAACGTGCTGGCCCTCCAGAAGCATCTTTTAAAGTGGTAGACTAAATGATTAGGCTAAAAATAAAACACAAACCAGCATAAAAAATGTCGACTAAATGGATTGAGACACACACTTGACTAAAAGAAGGTTGCTTTTACTATAGTTTTGTTCTCATTAATTTCTTTTTGGTTTTGCTCAAATTTCATGCATGTAAGAAAATTCCTTACAGCGTTTTGATCCTATCATATCACATGTCAATGCATGCTGATAATATGATCATTTTTGAGCTGGGAGTAAGTGAATTAAAAGACACTTTAAGAAGCCTTAGTGAGATAAACGAACATTGCTCTTTTAAGATTAACACGTGTAAGAATAAAATTTACGTTTTTACAAAGATCTACATATTTGTTTTCTTTTGTTGCATTGTGGATATGGGATATGCTTTTGATTTGCTGTTAAGAAACCCCCGCATTTAAGTTTGATAAAGAGGGTTCAACCAGTCATAGTTTATGTCATGACATAGTACTAGGTTCACATTATTGAGAATTGATCGTTTCAGATGTCTGCATTTATAATGACGAGTTGTTATGAAATTGAGTTGGTCACTAACCTGGTCCTGTATGATTTCCTTACAGACCCCTGAGGAAGGGTACTTGTTTCTTTGACCCGAAATGCATTGGGTGTTATTTTGAAGATTGGGAAATGAATTTATTGATATGATAAGATGAACGCATTGATTATCAGAAAGATGAAAATAAACATCTAAATCATCTATAAAATGGAATGAGTTTTTGAATTACAATCAGTTTTGAAATATTAAAAGGAACAAATTGTTCCAAGTGTGATTGAGCGCGCTTCTTCGTGAGAAGGTCCTTTCTCACTCCATATCTCTGTAACCTCAAAAGGGTACAATTATTTGTATATCTGGAATGATATTTGCAAAATATTTCTCATCTCCCTTACATTAAACAACCACATCTAAAGGCCTGAGCTTAAAGTGGAGGCATTCTCTCATTTTATATATCATTGATCCATAATCTGAGCGTACCTCGAATACTATTACATACAACAAAACATGTAGTTCTTTCACATGTTGCCTTCCTCATTAAATTAAAGGGAAAGAGCTTGAAACCTTCAGTGAGAGTAGAAACTGTCTGCTTAGAATTGGGTACAATTGATAGCTATTTTAAGACTTTAGTATGTTGAGGTTACTCCTAACATTATGCCTCGGATAATTTACATGAACCTCTGGTCAGAAAGATGGCAACATTGAACACCTATACTCCTCAAAGAGTTTTTGCCTATTAACAATTGGGTTTGTCCCGTGTTTTAATTATTTTGGATTTAAAGAGTAAGACTGCACAAGGCAGATTTGAAGTATTTAGGAGACATTAATTTGTCTGACTGCCATCATAGCGGTAGTGGGACCGGCCGCCTACGAGGGGATCCACCCAAGTACCACATTACAATGCAACCACCACCAGCGGTCTCATGCCCTATCTCTTGTATTGCGACGGTGATGCGGTTAACAAGCCCAGCCACAATACAAAAATAATGGCACTTGCATATCCCTGCACTATGTGACAGGCTTCATACAGTGCAGGGACATTTAGTGGTCACTATAGGTGCCCCCCAGTGCCCTTGACCCAGGCCCAAGGGATAAGGGGGTGTCGCTACATGTCCCAAATCTGTTTCCACCTGCTGTTTTGTGGCAGGCTGACCGCCGCAGAATGATCAGCGAAAAGGGACATCATTATCCCGATGGTGGTGCCTGACAGGCACCGCCGCAATGCTGGGCAATGCGGCTGCTCTGACAGGCGGTCAGAAAATGACCACCTATCGGAACTGTGATAGTTGGTCTTTCCAACTGGCAAAGTTTCCGCACACCAATGTAATCTGGCGGGCGGTAAACTGCAGTACGATGGGATAGGGCCTGCCACCAACAGGCTGTCGGTGGCAGGCCCTCTGCCATCGTAATGGCCTCCATTGTGTGTGAATTTGAACATCCAAATTGTTTCCAGAGATGTCTAAATGTATCCCATATTGGGGTCAGTGGTTCATTACAATTTTATGTGTGGATCTGCATGAAAACAAACATGCTCTAAAATGTCAAAATACCTCGACAACATATTGTACAGTTAACGTAACGCAACATTTCTGATTACAGATATATAAGCAATGTGCTAAGTTTTTTACAAAATAATTAATTAATGGTTGTGTGAAACAGAACATGTATATTGTGCATACTTTTCATATAACAAATTCAGATTAATGATTAATTAATTATCGAGGCAATGTGTGTTTTCCTAACTCATCAGACAACAGGCTCAGTTAACATTATGTCAATAGGTAGCTGACTATGGTTCAGAAAAACACAGCAAATGCCTAAAAGGCAGTATGAAGGATCAAAGGACCTAGTGGGGGCATTCTTTACTTGTGTAGGCCTACAGGAAAGTGACTCGTTATTTTCAAAGTGTTGTATTTAAGGGTTGTGTAAGATAGCAAATGGATATGAATGAATTACCCCAGGTATGATTGAATGAAGAATGTTGATGGAAACTTCAAGTACAAATCAGATTAAAAATATCATCCATCACATTCATGTCTCTGTTAACTCTATCAAATATCTGAATGTAACATGATTCGAGGACATGCAATTGTCCTTTTATGTCCCTGTCTCTTTTGTCAATCTGAATTTTCGCTAAGACTGTCCATTTCAGCTCTAATGCGGAATGGGTAGATTCTTTAGAATAGTTCACCAAAGGTGCTGTCATATTATTGCTGTGTGTATGTAATCTTAGTTTTCGGATGCATTTTCTAACTTGTTGAGAGGTTATTCATATGTAGGTCCTTGAACTTATATGGCATTATCATTGCGACAATTACTGAAGAATGTTTACACAAGTTTAATGTCATTAACTGAGATTTACTCAGTGTCAGGAGGGAATTAGCATAGATAATTATTGCAACATCTGTAGTGCCCCATAAACCTGGGGAAGCCCTAGAGGGTTGTCTGCCATTGTTAAATTACAATCTTCAAATGTGCCAAACATTTCTAAACATTGCACTTAAGTTGTTATTCCTTTAAAAAATGCAATTAAATACATTATTGACAATCATACTATTATGGGCAGCCAAGCCTTAGTAAAGCATGAAATTATCCACAATATGGTTGTCAGAAACGTAGGAGGGGAGGCTTGAAGAATGTTTGGAGTCTATTCCCCTTTGACACCTACTCTCAGCTAGGATATAAACGACAAAACTATGTTAGTGAAGGCCAATTACAGAGTGGGTAGCTCATTATCTTCCACTTATAAAGGCACTGGTATCAGCATGATGCTTACCTTGGCCAGATCCTTGTGCCCCTCCCTGGGATCAATTAAAGCCTAACCCTGGGTGGTGACCTCCGCTCCGCTCACTGAGTTTGCAGAGTTTTTCACACTCCGGTTTACGCGGAGCTTGCAGAGTTTTACGCATTGCGCGGAGCTTGTGGAGTTTTTGTCCTCGTTTGCGTTCACCAGCGTCAAGTTGGCAAGTGCGAGCAAGGAAAATCCACCTCCCAGCGAGATTTTTCCTCATTCGCGATCTTCAACATCAAGTTGGCGAGCTCGAGCATGGAAAATAAACCTCCAGGTGCTCAATAAACTTTTTTTAGCTTCTCCTATACTTTACCATATGAAGATGTCCCCCACTGGGGTGAATATCTCCCTAAGATAAGGTGTTGGAAACCTTTTCCTAAATTTTACTATGTGAGAACTTTGTTGGACTGTGGAGTCTCCCCACGGTAAAGCACAGGGAAACATTTAAATGTTTATTTAAGTAAAAATAATTTTGTGAAAATATTGTTTGTTAGAGATTAGTGCAAATATAGAACAATAGTCCATAATGTCATTGAAGTATAAACTTCCTTTTGAATTAAATCTTTGAATAATTTGAATATTTTAAATCAAATGCCAAATATTTTGCTAAAAGTTTATCATTTCACCACTTTGAAATCTTATTTTGAAGGTGGTTTGTATTTTAATGGCATATGAATTAAACTTTTCTCCAGATGAAGGGTTAAGTTAATGCTAATGATCTGTATATTACCTGTTTGCCTATTAATCTGGTTACTCTGCTTAGCATGTTAATTAGGTAGGTCTATCACTTATTTAATCTCCAGAAATCTATTCTGTTTTCAACATACAAATCATGATCCGTGTTCCCACTTCAACCAATATGTAACCTGCATGTTTTCAATTACTATTTCTGAGGATTATATTTTGGTGCATAATAAATCCATTAATTCCAATAGCTACTGATAATGTCCCTAATCCGTTAAAAATTTAATCATTTCATTTTTCATCAATTAAGAAGTTTATACAATTCATATGCTTTGTTTTGAGTTTTTATGTATATAAACATGTCAATATTGCAACAAACTGTATCTAATGCCCTAATGCATTTCTGACCTAATGCGTAATTCTTCTGTAAGTGTTACTAATGAAACTCAGTTGATGCCCCTATTGGAAGCCGATCACCATGATGTGGATTGCATGGCAGAATGAAACATAAAGTATTATATACCAAAGAACAATGATTTAGGTTCAGTAAACAAATTACCCTGTGTGATCTCAAACTACAAATACGAGAGTAGAGTCCCCCTGTTTCAGGGAGGAAGAAGGGGAGTCACATTGGGTAGAGAATGCCCTAAGAGAAGGGCAGATACTTTGAATGCTTCCAGCCAGGGCACAAGAGGGAGGCTGTTCATGCCTCAGAAATACCTCCAGCTATGGACAGTCTAAAGAGACAGCTAGTGTGATGGTGTGAGGCAGTATTTTCCAAGAAGCAAGTGTATGGCACGCCCTCATGTCATTTTTGTGAAAGGTGCACTCTGATTGTAACATAGTAGTTCCTATAGGAAGATAAAGCCCTCAGACAGGCTCTAGTGGCATTACATTTGTCCTGGATATGCTGCCTATGCTGTCAGAAAGGCACGTAGTAGAATACCTAGATAAAGAAAACCCCTATAAGATATTGACAGAGTGTGCTATGCTTAAGTGTTGAACTATAAGCCAATCAGTGAAGTCTTGCACTTCAGGATAACAATGAATTTAAAGGAACAGGCTCTGAGCTGGATGAAGTACCTGTCACAAGATACAAGCTCCAGAATAATGAGGTACAGGAGGTAGAAGGATGCTTGCAACATGAGCTTCAGGTCACCAACACTAGGAAGCCTACAAAATCTTATAATGTGAATGGCTCAGGGGCAAAATAATTCTCAGTGTGAGGGATGTGAGTGGTTTCCTGAATGGCCCTCAGTGGAGCCTATCTAGTAGGGAAATTATCCTGGGTCATGTGTACTATACCCTGATGTTTCAAAGGAGAGGGAGGGGGATGTACCAGGGATGGTCATCATAGGGATAGAGATCCAAAAGTGTGCACAGATAGGAGCTGTCAGTTATTCTGTCACTGCAGATACAGTATTGAGACCTAGACTTAAGTGACTGATCAGAAAGTGAAACCAGATATACGGAGGAGAGAGGCATGACCCGAAACAGAATGGTAAGATTGTCATGAGTGACTGTTTCTTACAGGAACCCTGTATGGACTAAGAAGTGATAGGAGATGATGGTGCCTTAGGTTCTATGCCTAACTCTTAACCTAAAGTCTCCAAACTAGGCAGTAGCGATCTCTTGGAGCTGAATGATTTGAGGACCTAGCCTTGTCAGAAAAGGCCTCTGAGACTAATGGGTGACCTCTTGCAGGGTTACTAGCTGGAGGTGCACTCTTACTAAAGCCCAGGGTTTGTTCAGTTAGCTGAAGATGACTTGTTCAGTGGCCTGGTTCACCAAAGAAACAGATGTCAATATTCACAGTTCAGTCGGCTTAGTGGCCCATCTCCTTAAAACCATACCATGGTCTAATCAGCTGTGTGGCAGATGTCATTCTTTTGCACAGCCATAGTTTGGCTGTTCAGGTCCATTTTGGGGCAAATGGTTTTGGGCCATGACCAGTAGATAGTTTTGCCATAATGGAAATCCTCTAGTGCAGGTAGTGCAGAACAAAAGAAAAGATTTGAGGAACACCCCAATACACAGAGACTGACACAAGGAAAGGCTTTCGGATGATAGTAATCCATAATAGAGGTTCTGCTAGGGAGAGTACCAAGAAAAAAGTTGTCTGTTGGACCTGGCATCATTGGTGTGGGTTTCCTCAGTATTTTTGCCTTCGGCTCCTGTATTTTTGCTGTTTGTTGGACCTCGTTTTGCTGGTCTAGATGCTTTGGGCACCTTGCCACTTCTGTTCAGTGCCAAAGTGCAAGTGCTTCCTTGGTCAATTGTTGTTATGGATTAGTGATTCCATGATTGGCATATTTGATTTACTATTCAGCACCTAAGACAGTGCACTGTCTATGCCCAGGGCCTGTAAATCAAATGCTGCTAGTGGGCTTGCAGCCCTGATTGTGCCACCTGCGTAAGCAGTCTTTCAGAGGTAACTCAGACCTGCCACTGAGGTGTCTGTGTGCAGTCTAGTACTGTCATGTCGATCTGGCAAGTGCACCCACTTGCCAGGTCCTAACCTTCCTTTTTATTACATGTTAGTCTCCCCTAAGGTAGGCCCATGGTACCCCTCTGGCAGGGTGCAGTGTATGTGAAAGGTAGTACTTGCCCTGATGTGTGTGGCATGTCCTGATAGTGAAATACTGCTAATTACGTTTTTCACTATCGTAAGGCTATCTGTCCCCATTTAATAGAATGTGGAGTTTTCTCATAACATATTATGAGTATTACTGTCCAAGGGAACAAGATAGGAAAATAAAGTTTGATATGCCTGAACTCAGAATGTTAAGATGGATCTTTTAGTGATGGTAATTTTTACATTCTGGGTTTGAAAATACCACTTTTAGAAAGTAGTTTTTTTCTTGCCTAACCATCCAGTGTGCCTCTGCTAGGTTGTGTATTGACTGTCTGGCTTTGGACTGATATGGGCTGGGGATGTGCATCCTGTTCGGACAGCCACCTGGGGGGTTGAGGTGTGCCCTGCCTTTCCAGGGTGAGTCAGAGCTGGACTGAATAGATCTGGGCTGTATTCAGAGTAGGGGGAGGACATTTCTTTCACACCTGAATGGGCCTGGTCTGCCAAGGACAATGCTGTCTCCACTTCCTTCCAGGAAGCTGCACCAGAGAGGACATAACTGGTTTTGGCTGGGCAAAGAGCTTCTCTGTCACAGAGAATAGAAGATTTTGCATTATAAAAAGAGGGGCCCAGACCCCAAACTGACATATCACTTCAGGGAAATCAAGAGGAACCTTTGCCAAGGAGAAGCGCTGGAGAAACTGAGGTGGAATACTGCCCCTGTGCTGTTTGCTGTCTGTGGTTAACCTGCATTGGCTACTTTCTGCCAAGGAAAGGGAAAAGGAGTTTGCTGTTTGCTTTGTCCCCTGTCCCTCAAGGGCTTGAAGAACAGCTTGCCTCCTGTTCTGAAGTCTCAGGGACACAAAGACTTCACCCCAGCTCCCGTGAATTTCCTTGCTGTGAGTTCTGACATGCCAAGAGGTGCCTGTAGCTGATCTGGGACTCTGGAGGTTGTTCTAACTGTTGGGAGCAGGAAAAACAATGCAACAACAAGAAGCACAATGCATCGGTACCAGTTTCCGATGCATCAGCGAAGAAATAAATGCAGCGCCTACCCTCGGCTCGAGAAATCACTGCATGCTGCATCCGAAGTATGAGAGCACTGCACTGATTCCAACACAAACCCTGCTGTGGTGCACCAAGAACTCATGCATCGTCCCAGATAGTCGCAGAGCTGTCCCATCAATGACGGATGCAGTAAGAAACCAATGCATCACCTACCCATGCAGTAAGAAACAGAGGCTTCACCTCCTCTCCAGGAAGGAACCGACGCATCACCCCCCTTGTGCAGCAGTAAGGAACTGATGCATCACCTCCCCCGGACCAAGGAACCAACGCATCACTTATCCTGAGTGTAAGAAACCAATGCTTAACTTTCCCTGTCACCCTTTTTGTTTGTGTGCGTGACGCATCCAAGGTACTTTGTGTGAAAAGTGTCACATTGGCAATTTGCTTGGAACGGAACTATTTCTACCATTTGAAAGTCATATTTTTATTCTTACGTTGTGGATTTTTGTCATTTTTGTCTTGTGTGGTTTAGATAAAGATTACTTATTTTTCTAAACTGTTGTGGTGTCCATTTGTAGTGCTTTCACTGTATTACTGTATTTGTTCACACATGCTTTACACACTGCCTCTGAGATAAGCCTGTCAGGGTTATCAGGGGTTATTTTAGAAGTGTATCCCTCTCACCCTGATTAGGAAGAATGGTCCCTACTTGGACAAAGGTGCCAACTGTTGCTAACTAGAGACCCCCATTTCTATCATTGTCCAATAAAAGCCATACAAATATGCGAAGAATCGTTCTGAAAAGGAAGCTAATGCAGGCTTTGCAGATGATGAGAAGTGGAATCATGACCGGGAAGCTGGGGTGGCAGTACTTTTTACTAACTGCATGGCCAAGAAAGGGAATTTGTTCCTGGCCTTTGTGGACCTCTCTGCCGCCTTTGATTGTGTGGTACATTCTAAACTATGGATATTGTTGGGACAACTTGGGGTTGAAGAAAACATTATTTATTTTCTTAAACGTTTTTACGGTACCACTTCAGCCCGCGTCCGTTATGGCCTGAAGGGTGAGCGCACGGACAAAATCCCAATCAGGAGTGGTGTCAGGCAGGGCTGTGTCCTGGCCCCATTCCTTTTTAACTTGTACATAAATGGTTTGGAGGTAGCCCTGTGCAATAATAGTTTAGATCCCCCATATGTAGCCGGCCGCCCTATCCCGGCGCTTTTGTACGCTGACGATGCTGTGCGAATGTCTCGTACTCAAGTGGGTCTTCAGCCCGTGGTAGATAGTTTTGCCCTCTTTATGAGCGACCTGGGCTTAAGAGTAAACACGTCCAAAACATTCACCATGCGCTGCGGCAGGTACCCTAAAACCTCGAGGGCCATTTTTTACAGCAGGACAGAAGCTTGAATACACTAAGCAATTTTCCTACCTGGGCATACTGTTCACTCAGAGTGAGTCATGGGGACAGGCAGTGGCAGCGAAAAAACTTGCGATGATTCGCTCGATGGCTGCCCTCAAGACTTAGTCGAAGAAATTAGGCACCAGGGGCCAGATGTAGGTAGGGTTTTACCGGTCGGTAACGGCCGAATTCGGCCGTTACCGACCGGTATTTGGCATTTGATATGTAGGGGCAGGTAAACAGGGAAAATCGGTAATTTTACTGATTCGGTAAATATACCGGTCGGTAAATTTACCGACCGGTATATTTACCGATTCGGTAAAATTGATATGTAAGTGGGACTCTTCTGAGTCCCACAAGGCCTACAAAATCGGTATTTTACCATCAAATTGTATTTGATGTTAAAATACCGATTCAGGTGTGCATGCACATGTGTGCATGCACACCTGTGCCATATGACAGGCAGACCTGCCCTTAGGGCAGGTATGCCTGCCATATGGCCCCCGAACCTTTTGTGGGGGTGCTAGAGGGTGTCAAAGTGACACCCCCTGCACCCTTGTCAAAATTATTAAAAGCCCATAGGAATGAATGGAGCATTACCGGTCGGTATTTACCGAATCGGTAAATACCGATTCTTAACGATTCGGTAAATGGAACATCTGGATGTTCCTACATATCCCCACTTCTTATTTACTGATTCTTAATTACCGAATCGGTAAAATTCGGTAATTAAGAATCGGTAAATAAGTTTTACCTACATCTGGCCCCAGACCTCCTGCGGAGTTGATTCTACAAAGCTAAATGTGTACCTGGGGCAATTTACGGTAGCGGGTGTGGGGATTTGTAGACCCTTTACCCATCCAGGTAGTTGAGAACTCCTTTTTAAAGTTCATCCTTGCAGTTCCTAAGAGCACTCCTAATTATAACTGCCATGCAGAATTGGGTCTTGCCTTTATATCTGATCCCATCAAGCTTGAGCCTGTGCTATTATGGCACAGGCTGTGGACTGAAGAAGAATGAAAGCTGAATAGAGATATTTTGACAGATATTTTGAAATTGGAAGGAGCTAAGAGGATATCATGGCTGAGTTATGCATGTACATTTTTAACGGATATTGGAAAGTTAGACTATTTTCTAAATTCTCTTACCATCTCAGCCATTTCACGCAAGGACCTGAAGAAGGAGGGCTTGGCTTTTTCGGATTATTTAAGAATTACATCTGAGGTCTTAAAACCTACTGTCCTGCAACATCAAATGTTATTGACAACTTTTAATATTCAAACCTATTTGGTACATATCCCTGATAATTATGATAGATTTTTGTTATCCCGTTTTAGATTTGAAATTTTCCACAGTTTGGTTAGTTTTCCAACAGTAAATAACTGGACACAAGACTTACCACCTTGTCCCTGTGACGATGTTTCCCCCCAAAGCACTATACATGTTCTTTTATTTTGTAAATTTTATAGGTTGATTAGGTGTAGTGTTTTATTGCCGCTACTGAGAGAGATGGGCCATCGGCAATGCCGTCTGGCAGTGTTAAGCATTCAATACCTGGATAATCATCTATGTGTTGCAACAATTACATGGTTTCTGAAAAAAGTGATGCGCAGTAGGAAATGTTTGATCATATAATGCACTTTAATGACATTGAGGTTGTTTATGTATTGGAAATATTTTACTATCAATGAATTTTCTACTTTGTATGACACTGAGAGAATGTACAATGGAACTGTAATGAATTTTTTAATGTAATGTTTTTTATGGACACTTTTATGATTGCTTTTTAACAATCGAATAAAGTTATGTTTGTTTGTTTGTTGTTTGTTTACTAACTGCATGTGGTGGGTGGAATAGGTTGGGAATTCTATGTATTTTATTGCATTCACTAGAAAAGCCATGATTTTCTCTCTTGCCTTTCATCATCAGCAGATAGACTAGTCTGTGGATTAGTTGCCACCTGATCACAGTGCTCTTACTGATAAGTAGCTAAGCAAACCAGCAGGATGTCAAGAAGATGACATCCAAGAGAGAAGCTCCTACCAAAAAGGAGGAAAAGAATTCTGTTGCCACCACTGGCAAAATCAATGGTATAAAACTCTTTTCCTTTTTCTGAAAAAGTACATGGTGTTCTGCTGCACCATCTTCTGGAAAGGATGAACCTTTCCTTATCACTGTTTAATTATACAACCATGAAAATGAAAGCCCTTGATATTCATTGCTGAAGTGACTTCACTCGGGTGACAATATTGAGCCTGAATTAGGATTCTCACAGCAAAAATAACTCTTCCCAGCAAACCAAACTGGAGAAAGAGACTGCTATGTCTGATCTCCTTTAGGTAAGAGTAGAACAGAAAGCTATGCCTGCAACACAGCACAGTGTTGTGTTTGCTCTTTTGTCATACACATTGCTTTGCATCCCCTCTTCCAAAGAAAAGAAAGTCATTATCCCCATATTTTGCAAGTACCCCTTCAAATAAAGCAATATGGAGTGGACCCGAGAGAGCCCGACTATAGAGGGCAAGGCAAAAAGATAGATCAGAAATGCAATTAGCACTGCGGAAGATGAATCTGTGATTGTTTGTGTCAAGAGTGGCACTAATTGAGTGATTATCACCTCAGTTTAGCCTGCTCCTCTACCTTCACCACCTGTTTCCATCTGCTAAACAATGCAAAAGCAGTGACTAACACCCCTTCTGAAGTTGCAGTCTACCCTAAGGGAAAATCAAGCTCATCCTAGAACTCCAACAACTTCTGCCTTAGGCTCTATAATGAAGTTATGCTTCCACGTTTGGGACTTTTACATTGCAGGATACACTGGTTGCTGCAGACCAGTGTGCTATGGAAAGCTACGAAGGTAAGCAGAGATTATGATACCAGAGGCCAGCTGTCCCATATTAAAAACAAACTCCCATTCTCGTGGGCAATAAAGGATTGGGATTTGGATACAGCCCAGAGAGATTGCCAGTGGCTGAGATCAACTCAAGCATTTCATCCAACACTTTCTTGTTTTTGCATTTGATGCTCTAACTGTACTGGTATGCCGAGATGTGGGTCCCAGGGTCCCAGTGCCACTGGAAACAAGCTATACCTGGCTGAAGAGCCTTACCTAGGCCAAAGCCAGTCCTACATTGCTTGTGTCCCAGATCAGGACCTGGCTTGGCAGTTACATCTGGACTATTCCCATGAGAAACAGGGTCAACACTGATTTGCATATGGCTGGGTCCAACCTGAGGTGACATGGTGGGCAAATAACAATAGATTGGGATGTAGCCCAGAGCAATTGCCGGCGACTGAGATTAATTTGAGCACTCCATCCCTCACCTTGTTGTTTTTGCATTTGTGCACTAGGAATGTCCAGACATGGGTCCCGGTCTTACCGTGCCACTGGAGCCAAACTATACCTGGGTGAAGTGCCCTAACTACAGCAAAAATTGTAATAGGATGCTGTGTTCCGGTTCAGAGAGAACCTGGCATTGCAGTTTGAGCTGGACTTTTCCCATGAAAAGCAGGGATAAGGCTGATTTACATATTTCTGGGTCCAAACTGAGGTGGCGTGGTAGGCAAAAAGGGATGTGTCCAGATGCAGCAAAGAGCAATTGCCTACGGCTGAGATTAATTCAAGGATTCCATCCATCACCTTGTTGTTTTTTGCATTTGATAACCTATATACCTGGGTATGCCCAGACATGAGTCATGGGCTCACTGGTACCAAGCACCACCTGGTTGAAGAGTTCTAAGTAGGGCAAAATCAGTCCTATGTTGAGTGATTTCCATTTTGGGTGGACCTGGCCTGGCAGTTCCCATGAGGAGCAGGGTCAAGGCTGATTTGCATATGACTGGGTCCAAACTGAGGTGGCATGGTGGGCAAAACAAATATGGATTGGGATGTGGCCCACAGTGATTGGCAGTGACTGAGATTAATTCAAGCATTACATACAGCACCTTTTTATTCCTGTATTTTACGCCCTAGGTGCACTGGTTATGCCTGGAGTAGGTCCTGGGGTCACTGTGCCACTGTAACCAAGATATACCATTCAGAAGAGCCCTAAACAGTACAAAATCAGTCCTAGGTTGTTTGTGGTCTGGTTAGGGAAGGATCTGGCCTGGAAGTTTGGCTGGACTGTACCTATGAGGAGCAGGGTCAGGGCTGCTTTGCCTATGGATGGGTCCAAATTGAGGTTGCATGGTGGGCAAAAAAATGGCTTGGTATGCAGTCCAGAGCGATTGCCAGCGGCTGAGATTATTTTGAGCATTCCATCCATCACCTTGTTGTTTTTCCAATTAATGCTGTAAGTGATCCTGGTATGCCTATAAGTGGGTTCCATGCTCACTGTGCAAATGGTACCAAGCTATAGCTGGCTGAAGAGCCCTAAATTGGGAAAAAGCAATCCTAGGTTGCTAGTGTTTGGTTCGGGGGGACCTGGCCTGACAGTTCGGGCTGGACTGTCCCCATGAAAAGCATTGTCAAGGCTAATGTACATAATGTAAAAACTGAGGTGGCATGGTGGGCAAAACATGATGGATTGGGATGCTGCTCAGGGTGATTGCTTTTGGCTGGTATTAATTTGAGATTTCCATCCTTCACCTTGTTGGTTTAGCATAACATTCTAGAATTGACATTTTCAAAATTTTGACTTCAAATCCAACTTTACCATTCAAGAGGTCTTTTTAACTACAATTCTTTGGATACCAACTCAAAATTTAAAGCTACCCCTTATTAAATGTGATATTTGAGCCCAACGATAACCTAATGGGGAAAGTCAGGCCTTGCAGTGGTGAAAAATTAATTTAAGAGTCTTTCACTATCAGGACCTTTAAAACTTAAAAGTAAATTCGAACTTTTTAAATACACCATTTAGGGCCTACCAGGTGGGTGAATTATACGTATGAAGAAGGAAGGTTTTGGCCTGGCAAAATCTTTATTTTGCAATATCAAAATTACAATTTACAATTGCATACGCATCCTGTATTGCAGGATTGGGGCATGTTTTACAGGGCTACTTAAGTGGGTGGCACACTCAGTGTTGCAGGCCCACCAGTAGCATTATATTTACAGGCCCTGGGATCATGTGGTGCCACTTTGTTAGGGATTGTTAGACCTGGCATCCTTGCGTGGGTCTCCTTTCCCCTTTACACTTCCTGTCTTGTATGTTGGCTGGATATAAATGTTCTGGGCGCTGTGCCACTGCTAATCAGTGCCACAGCGTGAATGCTCCCTGTATATAAAAGACTGTGTGAATAAGGATAACCCTAATGCTTATATCTGTGTAGCCTGCTCATTAAGGATTACTTTCTCTCACCCTATCCGGCCCTAGGAACCCAATAGGAACTTCAAGTTTGATATGTTTATGCTCAGGCCAGTGAGGGCCACCTTTTAGGAAGGACCGTTTAGATTTCACATGTTGTTAAATGCCTTTCCCAAAAAAGCGGTAGTTTCTTGCCTAAAGCGTTACTGTGGGCTGTTTTGAGTATGTGTATTGGCCATCTAGTTTTGGAGCAGCAGGGCCAGCTGGGTCAGACCTGGATGGAGAGAGAGATCTGTATTCCAAGCATGGGGAAGGGTGACTCTTTAATCCGAGCAGGGCCGTGCAAGGCAAGGTGAATGATGGCTCAACCTCCCACTGGGTGTCTGATAGCAGACCCCCTCATTCTGAAAAGGCAGGATGTCACCTCGTAAACCAAGTGCTCCCTGACCCCACCGAACTGGTTCTGACTGGAGTCAGTGATTTGCGACCTTAGAGAACAAGGACTTTATAGGTATAAAATGCTGCGCTGGAACTTTGGTCAAGTGTGTTCCTTCTGGACGTCAAGACGAAACTCTGTATGATCGAACAGAGGAAAGGACTTTGCAACTTTCACCAAGCTTGCCGAAGAACCTACCCGAGGGCCTAAATCGAGAGCGCCTCCTGCAGAAGTCTCAGGGACATTAGACTTCACCCCGTCAGCCTTCGGAATTCCTGTGCGAGGAGTTCTGCTTGCAGGTTAGGCCTCCGTCGAGTAATCCGGAGCCTCTAGTTCTACTGTGAGGACCGTGGACTGGGTATTCTCTGAACTTTTACTAAACCTGTGCGGGCCGCTGCAGCTAAGAGAGAGCTGCCGTCGCTGAGAGCACACCCAAATCTGAACTGAGACCTTCTAACCTTCTGCTGAACCTGTGCGGTCCGCTGCAGCTAAGAGAGAGCTGCCGCCGCTGAGCACCCGCATGACTCTGAACCTTTGAACCTTTTTGCTAAACCTGTGTGGGCCGCTGCAGCTAAGAAGAGAGCTGCTGCCGCTGAGAGCCCGCCGGAATCTGCACCTTCGGACCTTCCACTGAATCTGAGTGGACCACTGCAGGAAGAGGGAGTGGTGGCTGCTGAGCATCCACTGTGGTGCCAGCCTGGTCGAGGCTATCCCTTGACATGTGGGCCACCGCGGCTGAGAGAGAGAGCTGCTGCCGCTGAGTGCATGCACCCTTTGCCAATTTGCCCCATCATGATTTGTCCCGTGGGCCGCCGCAGCCGAGAGAGAGATGTAGCCGCTGAGTGCCCACACCCTTTGCTGCTGTGCACTATTGTGATCTGTCCCATGGGCCGCCGCAGCCAAGAGAGAGCTGTAGCCGCTGAGTGCACAGACCCTTTGCTACTGTGCAACATCGTGACTTGTCATGTGATCCGCCACAGCCAAGTGAGAGCTGCAGCTGCTGAGTGCCCACAACCTTTCCTCCTGTGCATCATCGTGATTTGTCGTGTGGGCTGCTGCAGCCAAGAGAGAGCTGTAGCCGCTGAGGCCCCACACCCTTTGCTACTGTGCAACCTCATGATTTGTCCCGTGGGCCGCCGCAGCCAAGAGAGAGCTCTAGCCTCGCAGTGCCCACACCCTGTGCTACTTTGCATCATCTTAATCTGTCCCGCGGGCCGCCTCAGCTAAGAGAGAGCTGTGGCAGCTGAGCGCCCGCACCATTGACAGCTTTGTATCTTTGGGATTTGTCCTGTAGGCCGCCGCAGCTAAGAGAGCTGCTGCCGCTGTGAGCCCACCACGGAGCTGCACGCCGAGAGTCATCGCAACCACCAGCCCAGGCCGCCACAGCCACGTGCTTTTGCTACTGAGCGCCCTCCTGTCCCCGAATGCCCAAATCACTGTGTGCCAAAATAGTGCTCACACCCTACCTTGGTGTAACAAAGAATAATATATTGTTTCTCCTCGTTACTTCCTCTTTGAATGTGTGCTGCATTCTTCAGCACACTTGCAGAGAGCAATAGGACCTTAAGGACTGCTTTTGTGCAGGAAGACTTCCCTTCGTGCAGAAAATCAACCCTGCCCACTACGCAAGAATTCTTGCACCATGGCATAAGGTTGCCTGCTTGGTCACATGGCAATCACAAGAGCACCTGCGCAGGGACAGTATGAACATCACCATAACTTTGTAAATATGGTGCAGTTCAGCTCTCTTCCCTCCCTGCAACAAAAGTGCAGCAACTTGCTTTACTCCGTTGCATGAAATGTTAGGAAAACTGGACCCAAATATTTAGCAGGATTCTGGTCACCTGTTTCAGGATTTGCACAGATTTGGGCCATTCTTTAAAGCCCAAAAGCAATTAAGGATCATATAGCTTATTAAGAAAGTCTTCAGAAAAGCCCTCATACAGGCCATGGAGATTTACGTTCGACATGCTGAAACTCCTGCTTGAGAAATTAGATCTATCAATTGTTGAGTACTACAAAGGAGAGGGGATGAAACTGCCAAAGCCATGATGACGGAGATCATTGCAAAAAGTCCATAATTACCATGGGTAACATAGCCACTTTATTTACACACATGATGCAGTATTGTGCACATTAGGAGAGCGCATGCATCCAAGGCAGCTTCAAAAACTGCTTCGAGAACTATAGTCTACCGAGTTGGCAAGTTTGTTCACTTTTTTAATTACACTGGGTAAATGATATGAACAAAATGTCCAGGAGCTCCTCATAGAGAAACTTGTGATTTCTTGATCAAGAAAGAACTAAGAAAAAATTAATTACCAGTTACATCTTCTGGATATTTAGAAATATCTCATCCAACATTGAGGACAAATGTATCACCTGCTGCCTCTATCTTTTCTAATCATACCTTTCATGGAGCATTGCCTACATCACATTCTTATGTTTTCCACCCATCACTCAATCACTAACAGAAGATAATTCAATTTCATCTTCCTAAAAATTTCTGAACATGCCACAGCTTAAAGCGTATAAATTCTGCCAGCATCACCGATCACAACAAAGATAACAGTATTAAGATTGTTATACGACATGGCCTCCGTGGACGCAAATCTATCCCCAACTCAGTTATGTTGTCAGGTCAGCAGGCATTCACTTGGCCATTATAGCCACACCCCACTCCAAATCAGTAAGCTCCAAAGCATACCAACATCATTCAACAGACAAAGAAATAACATCCACCACCTTTTAAAACAGACTGATAGAGAGCCTTGGATAGATTTAATTTAAAACTCTCTAAGTTCTCCTCAACACTCTCATAACTGCCACAAGGCAAGCCCAAAAAAACACATGTACCCCTTCCAAAAAATAAAGAATGCATCTCATAGTACAGCAACAACCTGAATATCAACCTTGTAAAATCCTCTGTACCTCAGATATGCACAAAATAAAATATCACAAATCACTTCTAGAATCAAGACAACAAAATCTTTGGGGACATTTTCTAGAGCTATGTATAGCATCTCAAAACCTGATACATATTCAAGCATTAGTGATGCCAAAATACCCCAATGCACTGCAACATGCCAGTCCTTATAACACCTAAAAAATCCAAGGCATTGTCTTAATAGAAAACATTCAGATAATCATAAAAGTCAAAGCTGTCAACAACTATAATGCCATATACACCAGCCTGCCTATGACAATCTCAAATAAAATGTATGTATGTATGTGATATTTGTATAGCATGAATCTAGCCAGAAAAGCAATGGACCTCTGCACAAGGTAAAAGGTAAGCTTAAAGTCAACAAGTGATAGAAGTAGCTTGCGTATTGGGTGTTACTGCATTGTGATATAGTGTTCTTTAAAGAAGTGTATCTTTAACTCTTTCCTAAATTGGTGAAATATTAGGGTGATCATGAAGGATGAGGGGATGCTGTTCAAGAATCTGGGTACATATAGGGAAAAGGCCTGCTGCCTTTTTCTTCTCTTTTACACTTCTTATCCTCCAATGTGATGGCTACCTTACTGCAGATGTTTTGAGAACTACAGGAGATGGTGAGCATGAAAGATAAGTCGGGATGCCGCATTGGAAAAGGAAAAAGTGGGGTAACTGATTATTGGTGACAGGTCACTAAAACCATAGACGGTTGTGAATAATGCCTGTGTGTCCTTAAGGATCTGACGGCAGCTTTTGATAGAGTAAATTGATCCAAACTCTGGGGAATTCTCATTAACCTGGACATAGATAAGAACATAGTGAATTTCTTAGTAGAACTCCACCTGGATTTAAAGGCATCAGTTAGGTATAACACGGATGGAAGCCTTTCTGCCCCAGTGAAGGTGCAAAGAGGGGTGAGACATCGGTGCATCATAGCTCCGCTATTATTTACTCTTTACATTAACAACTTGGGGACAATTTTAAGTGCAGCCTGTGAGGACATCCCCCAGTCAGGTTCTCTACTTATTCCAGCATTATTATACGCAGATGATGCAGTGTTGATAGCCAGGACACCAATAGGGCTACAGCGCCTGCTGGATATGTTTCTTGTCTTCAAGGAAGATTTGGATCTCAGTACAAACTATTTGAAGTCACAAACAATGGCGGTGGGCATTGGAAAGATACCCCAGAAAAAAATATTTGGCAGCAGTACTGAATTAACTAGTGTAGCAACTTAAACAGCGAAGACAAACATATTGACTAGAGCAGTGGGCGCAACTTTTGAATTTGCAAAAAGGCTAGGTGCCAGGCCAATGCATGCTTTGCTTGAAGTATATCAAGCCAAATACATCCCAATGGCCATGTATGGATTTGACGTGTAGGGATACAAGGGTGTAAGTGAGCTACAAGTAGTAGAAAACAATTTCCTGAGAAGATTGCTAACTATCCCACAGGGAGTCCCCGCATACATATTACATGAAGAAATGGGTATGGGCTATATTTCTTTTTTTTTTTTAGGTTTCAAAATATTTTATTTAAACATATAGGTGTGTCATTGAAAAATAAGAGCAATTAAGCATCTGACAATAAGCAGCAAATATTAAAAAACAGTGGTATTCCAGCACACATATCTGAATAAAACAAGGTATAATAATATCCAAAGAAGATAAAAAGAAATAGAAAAATATAATAAATGAGTCATAAAAGAAAAAGGAGGAAGTTAGAGAATTATGGAGGTTTGAGTACTTCTTGTTGAGAAGGATGCAGGAAAGAGTGATTCCTGGCACTGGTGTAAAAAAAAATGGCATAACTGGTAACCACAATTGAAGTCTTTTAAGAACTGTGGGTGAAGGCAAATTTGAAAAAGTGTCAAGTGTATGATTATGACAAACATCATACCACCATGCTTTGTATGAGATTTTCTCAAAGTTTTTCCAATTCTGTGTTATGTGTTGAAAGGCAACAGCAATTAATACATCAATCATTATAAAATTAGTTGCATTATCATTCCAAACTGAAGAAAGGCTGCCTAAGAAAATATGTGTCATGGAAAACGGAATATGTGTGGTAAAAATTAAGTTAAGTTGACGCCAGACCTGTTTCCAAAAATTATAAACTAGAGTGCAAGAGAATAAAAGGTGGAAGAGATCTGTATTTGGAGAGGAGCATGCCCAACATATATCTGGAGTATTAGGGAATCTTTTGTGTAGAAGTTGTGGAGAAAATAAGGTTCTGTTATACACGTAAAACAATGTTTGCGTTAAACTAGCTGATCTAGAGGACTTACGCATCTTGGTCCATAAATTATTCCACAGACTAAGAGACCAATCTGTGTTGAAATCTTTTTTCCATGCCAATTCAGTACTTGTTTTCTGTCGTAACGTGCTGGTGCTTTTTAAAAAGGAGTATAATTTGGAAGCCTTGGGTCGAGGGTATAATAGATCGGAGAGATCTGTATGTGTATTAGTGGAGGGATTGGAAACAATGTTATTGGATAACGATGTAAAAACATCAATAACAGCTTTACAAAGAATCTGATATTTGGAGGACAAAGAGTTGGTTAAAGCAATTAACTGTTGAAGCGAAGAAAATTGAAGAAATTCTGCATTTGAGATCAACTGGTGTACCCAAAATATACCACATTGTTTCCATGAATTCCAGTAAAAAGGTTTATTACGTATTAACAACATTTTGTTATGCCATATGGGGAATCCATAAAGGACTCTGGAGTATCATGAAGCATAGGGAAAACAGGGATTAATAATTTGGAGGTAAACTTAAGTAATGGAGTAGAAAGTTTTTGAGGTTTATGAGAGAAGGAGAGGTATTCTTGAAAGGAAAAGGGAGATAGAAATGAAAGTTCCACTGACGTCCAAAGAGGACATTCCTCCATAGAGTCAAGCAACCAGTATGAAGCCTGTCGCAAAAGAAAGGCTTTATGGTAATCAATAAAATTTGGGACGTTTGCTCCACCTTCATTTTTAGGGCGTGAGAGCTTTGAAAGGGACATACGTGATCTCTTCTTGTTCCATAAAAAAGGAAGAAAGCACTGAATTAATGGATTAAAAAAAAATTGTAGATATGGAAACTGGGATATTAGAGATGGTATTTAAAACTATAGGGGAAAGCATCATCTTAATAGTATCCAGATGGCCCCACCAGGATAAATAAAGAGGATGCCATTTACTAGTAAGGTCCGTGAGTTTTTGGATACAACTATTTAAACAAAGTATAACTGTTTCTTTTATTGTCGGTGCAAAATTTAAGCCAAGATATTTAATGGAGGATGATTTCCAAGTAAAATTAGTTGAGGAAAAATCGGTCTTAAACATCACATTTATTACTATTTAATTTATAACCTGAAACTAATGAAAAAGAGTGTACTTCATCCAGAAAAGCTGGAATCGAATCAGAAGGATTGGAAATAAAAAGTAAAATGTCATCAGCATATGCTGCACTTTTGACATTAGTTGTGGCGGTTTGAAAACCTTGTATGTGTACATTTTGATGAATTCTGGAAAGAACGGGTTCGAGGGCCAAATTAAAAAGAAAAGGAGATAGAGGACATCCTTGACGTACTCCTCTACCAAGGTCAAAGAAGGAGGAGACCAATCCATTGGCACAAACAGCAGCACGTGGACCAGAGTATAATAGAGAAATTAAGGAGATAAAATTGGGGCCAAATCCAAACCATTTAACGGTGTAAAATAAGTAACGCCATTCTACTCTATCAAATGCTTTTTCAGCATCCAGTGCAATTGCTGCTAGGGGATGTTTTAAATGCGAAGACTTGGAAAGGATATTAAAGAGAAGTCTGGTATTATCCTGTACAACACGAACTTTCACAAAGCCAGACTGTTCCTTACCTAAGATCTTAGGAAGATAGGAATCTAAGCGGAGGGCTAATGATTTGGAAAAAATCTTAAAGTCAATACTAACAAGTGAAATGGGTCTAAAATTCTTACAGTATTTTGGGTCTTTTCCATCTTTGGGGATTACACATATATGGGCATCAGAGAAAGTACCATTCAATTTTCCTAAGGATTGAAAAAACTCAAGTAAAAGATGTAATTTGGGCATTAATAAGTTAGAAAAGTGGAGAAAAAATTCAACAGTGAATTCAACTGGTCCAGGAGCTTTATCTTTTTTCAAATGCTGGAGTGCAATTAAAAGTTCTGGTTGCGTTATCGGACTTTCCAAAAGTGAAAAATCAGCAATAGGTTGTTTGGGTCGGTGAATATGTGAAAAGAACTGTGAGAGTGAGTGGTCAGTGGAGTCTGTTTCAGATGAATAAAGTTTCTTGTAAAACAATGCAAACTCATCTAAAACTTCTAAATCCTTAAACTTCAAATTAGAATCATCATCAAAAATAGCGTCAATACTAACTTTGCTTTGTTTTGCTTTTAAATAATTTGCTAAAAGTTTCCCGCTTTATTTCTACCACCATAACATTTTGCGCTAGATTTTAATAAGTATAAGGAAGCGTTGTCTGTTGTTTCCTTATTGAACTGTAATTTGGCATTAATAAGATTGGTGAAGTATAAAAAGAATGCTCCAGTCTCTTTATTTCTTGGAACAAAGAACGAGTGTGATTGAGAGCATTAGCACGCTTCTTTGAAACGTAAGATATAATGAAATCCATGGCGGAAGCTTTGAAATCATCCCAGATAGTTGAAAACGGTAGGGAATCAGAATAATTTCGAAGAAAATATTCATTCAAAAAACTTGTAAATGAAGAAGAGAAAACTGGGTCTGAAAGCAAGGCATTATTAAACGCCATCTTCTGGGGGCATTAAGCCTGGGTAAAATGTCAACATCAATCATGACAGGAGTATGATCAGAAATTAGAATAGGGCCTATTTCCGCATGAGTGAGACCTTGTGAAATATTATGTGATATAAAAAAATAGTTAAATCATGATTGGGAATGATGCACCGGGGAATAAAAAGTGTATTCCCTCGTAGTAGGATTACATAACCTCCAGGCATCCAAAAGTTTATGTTGTGTGATCGTTTGAATAAAGGATGTATGTATTTTGTTAGGAATAAATGACACTTTAGAGTGCCGATCAATAAAAGGGTCAAAAACGTGGTTACAATCTCCCGCTAAAATAAAATTATCATCCATGTGAAAAGTGATTTGTTTCGCCAGCGTGCGCCAAAAGGGTGCGTCACCGCCTGTTGGAGCATAAACATTGAGAAAAGAGACTGGAACATCCTTAAAAATCAATTTAACAGTAAGCCAACGACCATCTGTACCCGAATCTTGTGAAATAAACGAAAAGGAAATGGAATTACGACATAACATCAATACACCATTACGTTTACCATCTCCGCTGGAATAAAATAAATCTCCTACCCAACCTCTTTATAACTTCAAGGACTCTTGTTCTGTAAGATGAGTCTCTTGCAAAAATACTATGTCAGCATTCAATTTAGCTAGATGAGTTAATACTCTCTGCCTTTTAATAGGAGAATTGAGACCTCTAACATTCCAAGAAATTAACTTCAACAATACCATAAATTATGAGAAGTGAAAGAAATGGAAACTATATCAAGAGCTGCTAAAAGAGATAGAATACAATAAGAAGCCCAAGAAGAATGAAGAGTGATGAACAGTAAAAATAGAAGAAAGATAATGGCTGTGATGATTTGAAGAGAAAGAAATAGAAAAAGAGTATCAATGACACAAGAATAAAGAAAAAGAAGAGCAAGTGCAAGGAAAGGACAACAAAGGGAAAACAACAGCTGAGAAGGAAGAAACAAAGGTTGTAGGAACATATCTCCAAAAGAAAAATAACATGAAATACATGAAATGGACATACCGAAGTGGAAAGGGCAACAATAAAAGGCGGGGGAGGGGTGGAGCCACATAGGATAGATAACACATCCGAGGCCGGCTGAGCGGATACCAGGAAAACAAAACTGGATTGGATTAGGTAACCTGTGGGGACATAATAAAGGAAGACAAGTTAGGAAAATGGACTAGGACAAACAGTGACTAAAATTAGAGCAGAATTAGAGGAACACGCAACATTTATGTAAAAACAGAAACTGTAAGCATAGTAAACAAAGGATAATATAACACAAGGATTAAACTGTCAAACAATTGAAAAACAGAGGGTAAGAAACTCAGACAACATATTAAACAATCCTAATAGCTAAAGATCATGCTTGAAACGAGGAAGAAGGGCCAGAAGAGTCCATGGTGGAAACCGTGCAGGAATTTATGAAGCTTTGCAAAAGGATTGGATCTTCATATGTGGTTGCAGGGATGAAAAAGCCCATATCTGGCTCCTATGAACCGAAGATCTGCTCTCATATTTAGAAAGGCCTTACGTCGAGAAGCAGTAGCTTTGGCGTAATCCTGGGCATAAAACAGAGACGATCCAGACCATGTAACCTTTGGAGAGGATTTGCCTGCTGTCAGCACTTTTAATAAATCTGTGTATTGCAAGAATTACAAAATGACTCCTCTGGGCCTTTGTGAAGAAGATGCGTGAGAGGGTAGATGACCAAGCCGGTGCGCACGTTGAATTTTAAGAGTCGTTCCTTCCGGCATCTGAAGAATCTTTGGTAAGAATGATTTGAAGAAAGTAATAGAGTCGGACCCTTCAGTTCCTTCTGCCAGACCATAGATGCGTAGATTATTCCGTCTATTACGATTTTCCAAATCCTCAATTTGTTGTTGGAGCACGGAAACTTGCGAACGAAGAGTAGAGACCAGAAGAGAAATTTCTTTAAAAGAGGCAACATTTTCCTCTACCGAAGAAACTCGTGCTTCAAGTTGAGACCAGTTGTCAGTCAGAACTTGCAGTTTAGCGTTGGTCTCTTCCATGAAAGGTCTAAGGGCTCTAATTTCTTCTAGTAGAATCTTCATGGAAATCGACGTTGAAGATTTAGGAGAAGGAGGATCCTTCTTTAAACGTTTGGTATTGGATTTTCCAGAGGTGACTTGAGAGGACTCCATTATAGTGTCCAAGCTTTGCGATGAGGAGGCAAGAGAGTCTTCAAGTTTGGAGAATGCAGAAAAGACCCTTGAGTTTTTAATAAAAGTGTGAGTTGACTTAGTGGAAGTACGAGATGATGACTTTATGCGGCCCATAAAAGTCATAGAGCTTAGAGCTACTTCGGAAGATAAAATGGCGCACAGTGTATGACCTCCGTGAAAAGCCAAGCCGCGCAAGCAAATACAACTGCAACATTAAGAGAAAAAGCCAGGAATGGAAGCAACCACTGTGCAGCGTGCAAACACATTCAATCAATGTATCAGTAGCAACAACAGAACCACAGAGGAAATCCACTGGCAATAATCCTGGAGAATGCCACTTATATGAACACGGTGCTCCTAAAATGGCCGCCGCTGTTTGCCTGCTGTGGAAATAGAGGAAAATTGCAATAAATAAGGTCAGCTCCAGAAAACCACAAAATGTTGCCAGAGATACTGCTCATAGAGGGGTTTAGGAAACATGAAAGTCACTGCATCATTATCAATTGGCAAAGGAAAGCATCCAGTGAGAAGATCATCGCCGCGTCAAAAAGAAAAAAAACAAAATGCGGCCGCTGAAAAATCGGGACCGCTTCAGACTTACAGATGAGGATTTAAAGGTGAAAAATTCACCAAAACAGCAGTCGAGTGTCCCAATATGATCCTAGCGTGGTCCGACGTCCGTGCGAGTCCTCTGCACAGGGAGAAGGTCTCAGGAAACGCTGTATCTCCGAGGTGGATCGCGGAGCCTCACTCGGCTGCCGCCATATCTGTCGTGCGCCAAACCACGCCCCCCTGGGCTATATTTCTGACATTGTAGCTTTGGCTCTGGTTTTGTGATGAATTAGGATATTGGTGAACCCTGAATTGAAATTCAATCATGCAGTGATTAAGGATTGCTGCATTATGTATTCCTTGGTGTAATCATATAAAGAATGTGTCTCATGCACACTGGGATGCCAGAGCTTTATGAAAATCCTCAATCTATTGTAAAAGAAAACTTAAAAAATATTTTTAAAAGCACTTCCTTACACACATGTTGGAGGAGAGAGAAATGATTGAAAGTGAGAAACTTTCGGTGCAAGCTCATATGCTGGTAAGAACATGCACACCTTGAGAGCCTTATTTACCTAGTGCTGGTCTCTAGCCCACACCATCAATTTATATTGATACGGTTTAGGTTTAACCTTATACATTGGCTTCCAGCTGTGTCACATGATCACTTTAGTGTTAAGTAGATGGGGCCATGTTCATGTGACTAACATTCTCCACAGGCCCTTTTCGAAGTTGAATACTACATTTAGTGGTTAACCTGTCTTTTTTTAGCATTCGAAGACAATTTTATGCTAATTTTGGTGTTCAATAGTGTTCTTTTTGGGAAGGCTAGTGCATGAAGACTACTGATATGTGAGTGCTACTTCTTGAATACTAACAGAATACTAAGCACATACTTATTTGTAATCACATAGTCTTCATTTACAATGCAGAACATTTAGTGAATACAAACAATTTGAATACTACTGGACTTTAAACAGACTACTATTAACATTCTATTCAAGCTGCATGCTGAATGGTAGATCGGTGCATTATTTATTACACTATTTTTATGCGTTATTTATTATACTATTGTGGTGTTAGTGTAGGGTAGTGTTTTAGGGTTTAGGGTAGTGCTGGAGGATTGTGCAGAGTAGTGATTGAGTGTAGGCACTGTACTGGGGGTTGGGGGAGGGTCGTGCTGGGGTAGTGTTTTAGGGTAGTGTTGTGGTGTTTAGGGTAGTGTTTCTGGTTTTAGGGTATTGTGCTCGGGGGTCGTACTAATGTTTGAGTGTGGGGACCGGACTGAAGGTATGGGGAGAATCGTGCTGGGTGTAGTGTTTTAGGGTTTACGGTAGTGTTGTGGTTTTTGTGTAGTGTGGGGTAGTGTTTTAGCGTTTAGGTTAGTGCTGGGTGGTCATGCAGGGTAGTGTTTGAGTGTAGGGACCGGACTGGGGGTCGGAGGGGCGTGCTGGGGTAGTGTTTTAGGGTTTAGGGTAGTTTGTATAGTGCAGGGTAGTGTTTTTGGGTTGAGGTAAGTGATGGGGGGTCGTGCATGGTAGTGTTTAAGTGTGGGGACCGGACTGGGGGTCGGGGGAGGGTCGTGCTTGGGGTAGTGGTTTAGGGTAGTGTTGTGGTGCTTGTGTAGTGTAGGGTAGTGTTTAGGGTTTAGGGTAGTGCTGGGGGAGTCGTGCAGGGTAGTGTTTGAGTGTAGGGATCGGACTGGAGGTCGGGGGTCGTGCTGGGGGTAGTGTTTTAGGGTTTAGGGTAGTGCTGGGGGGTTGTGCAGGGTAGTGTTTAAGTGTTGGGACCAGACTGGGGGTCGGGGAGGGTTGTGCTGGCGACGCTACTTTATATTAATTTTGATGAAATGTCTCACACTATGGCAGTAAATCTAAAATACAAAGGATGGTCTGATGCACCGTCATGAATGATCAGACTAATTAGATCATATTCAGACCAGCTGCAGTGCCAGCCTGCCCTCTTTAACTTATAACAGCAGTCTGTGGCAGTGCCCTTCCATTTCTGGTGCTTTCAGCGATTTTAAGTTCTTCTTCGAGTTTCTTGTTGCTCAAATGGATGCATTTTTTGCTATTTATATGTTACCCTTGCCTTCATTGCTTCATTTTGCTTGTGAGAAAGTGTTACTCATAGTTGTTGAAATGTCACTTACACTGAAATTATAAAAAAGTCACTCACAGCAATCTGAAACCTTGGCAGCATGCCCGTGATGAAGGATACGGCGGGTGCCCATCCCGCTTATTGCTGTCTTAATTGCAGGTGCCCACCCTGCATTATGGTGCCCACCCCGTGGTATACTTCCAGCCGCGCCAAGTATCACGCATCAGGCGTGACGCTACCGCATTTCAGTGAGGTGGTCCGCATCACCGCACTGAAATGCGAAGTCAAGCATATTAGGGCCTGTGCCTATCAAGCGCTGTTCTGATAAAACACTTGCGTCAGTGACACAGGCAGGCCACACTGGGAGGCTTCAGGGGAGACTTCTTGGGGGCTGGGTTTTGAGTTGCGGCGCTTGCTAAAATGTAACAAGTGTATGTGATTTGCTGCGCTGGAGCACTGCATACATTCACTTTCATGAGTTCTCGGGCAGCAACTGAACCCAAAAATGGCTCCAGGTTGGTCTTGATGAGGTCACAGCTGGTGCGGTAAATGAATCCTGCACCTGCTGCATCACTCGCGCCTGACTCAGCTCTCTTACTACGGCCTGGGCGGTGGCGTAGTCCCTTATAAAGCCTGCGGCAGCTGCAGTGGTTCATTTGCGTCCCCAGAGCACCAGGAACTGTGCACCTGAGACTACCGGCCCGAGCGAACCTGATTCAGGCGGCCGGTTACAACACAGGGAGAGGCAAGCTATGCGGCCGGCATCACTGCGTGAAATGCAGCTGCTCTCTTCAAATAAGTGTGTGTGCTTGCTTAGCCCCGAAGTTAGAGAGGGGCGTGAAATAAGAGTAATGTAAGAGTGCTTCGCTGGCTATAATTAAAGATCCACATTAGCTGATCTCTCGGCTTTGTATTCTGACCTCACCGGCCCAGCGGCTGAGTGAACCAGGGACCGCATCGGGCGGGTGCTAAAATGTGGTTCCTCACTCACCAGTCCCCGGAGCACACATCACTGTGCAGCCTAATTAGCTCAGCCTCAATCATGCCCAGCTAGTGTTGCCGCAGGGCGGTAGTCTGAGCAGACGTTGCGGCGGCCAGCTGCAGGTAGGCCCATACCGTTCCGAACAGCAAAAATAAAGTAAGTGACTAGCCTGGAGTGATGTAGCATTCTTAATATATTGATTCTAATGTCTTTAAGAATGAGGGCACAGAGCAGTCATGATCGTGTTATATTCTGAGCTGCCACACACTGCAGGGAGTCTGTCGCTCACTATACTTGTTCAGTGTTTGTCAGTCACACTCCTAGGTCTAACATCTACTCTACTTTCAGTGTGCCACCGAGCCGGAGTGTTACTAAATCACAGCCTGGCTCTGTGACACAGACAGGCTGTCGGGGCTGGGCAGGTATAGTGGCGTGCCAACCCGGGCGGCCCACACAGATCGGGGTAATTATCTTTTTATTAGGGTTTACGCTGCTAAACTAGTCATTTTGAAACCAATGCAGGGTGCCTGGTGAGTGTTCAGTTTGAGGAGGAACATTTCTTTCTGCATGCAACCCCTTCGCATTTTGTTATCATGGAAAGGCTAGGTGATCTGCCGACTCCATTTTATTTTCAGAGGTTCTCAACTCTTATTCTTGTTAGGCTATTGCCCTGAAGTGTTTCCTCTGTGGCTAGTCACGTTTTGAGAAGACTCCATCCAAATTAGGCAGATGACATACCTTTAACGGTATACACCCACTACAACGCATTTTTTACAACGCACTACCATTACAACGGAACTTTTACAACGCAAATACTATTACAACGCATTTATTTACAACGCATGTTTTTACAACGCAGGTACTTTTACAACGCATACCATTACAACGTAAGTATTGGTAAGTATATAATTATATTTAAAATGTTATATGTTAGGTTTTTTTAAAGGGGTATTTTTAGGGTTCAGGGTCAGTTTTGGGTTTTTGGGTAAAGGGGTATTTTTAGGGTTCAGGGTCAGTTTTGGGTTTTTGGGTAAAGGGGTATTTTTAGGGTTCAGGGTCAGTTTTGGGTTTTTGGGTAAAGGGGTATTTTTAGGGTTCAGGGTCAGTTTTCAGTTTTTGGGTAAAGGGGTATTTTTAGGGTTCAGGGTCAGTTTTGGGTTTTTGGGTAAAGGGGTATTTTTAGGGTTCAGGGTCAGTTTTGGGTTTTTGGGTAAAGGGGTATTTTTAGGGTTCAGGGTCAGTTTTGGGTTTTTGGGTAAAGGGGTATTTTTAGGGTTCAGGGTCAGTTTTCAGTTTTTGGGTAAAGGGGTATTTTTAGGGTTTAGGGTCAGTTTTGGGTTTTTGGGTAAAGGGGTATTTTTAGGGTTCAGGGTCAGTTTTCAGTTTTTGGGTAAAGGGGTATTTTTAGGGTTCAGGGTCAGTTTTCAGTTTTTGGGTAAAGGGGTATTTTTAGGGTTCAAGTCAGTTTTCAGTTTTTGGGTAAAGGGGTATTTTTAGGGTTCAGGGTCAGTTTTCAGTTTTTGGGTAAAGGGGTATTTTTAGGGTTCAGGGTCAGTTTTCAGTTTTTGGGGTACAAGGGTATTTTTAGGGTTCAGGGTCAGTGTTCAGTTTTTGGGGTACAGGGGTATTTTTAGGGTTCAGGACTGGGTTTGGGTTTTGGGGTTCAGGGGTATTTTTAGGTTTTAGGGCTGGGTTTGGGTTTTGGGGTACAGGGGTATTTTTAACATATATATTTAAAAATTAATAATTAAATATTAACATAAATAATTAAAATATTAAATATTAAAATAATAATTTATTAATTTAAAAAAATATTATTAATAATTATTTTATCATATTATTTACTTACCTATACTTACGTTGTAATGGTATGCGTTGTAATAGTACATGCGTTGTAAATACCAGCGTTGTAATGGTATGCGTGGTAAAGGGTCCTGCGTTGTAAAAAATGCGTGGTAATGGTCTGCGTGGTAAAAGTCAGCGTTGTAACGTCATATATCCACCTTTAACATGACAGTCCCCGATACACAATACTGTATTTGTCAAAGATCACTCCTGCTCTGTGACGTGCACACACCTTTCACTAAAGAACACTCCGTCTCGAATCAGTTTTACTTTGCATCTGTGTGGCATGTATGCTATGCATCAGTGTCTTTCTAGATGACAACTAACACAGTTGCCAAGTGGCTCGTTGTGATTGTCAGATAACAGCATCTTAGTGCACATCTAATGCTGCCGAGTATGAATGAGAAGGAAGCACTTCCTGCAGGTGCCAGTTCAGTGACTCACTAGCACTACCTTTAGACGCCAAGAACACAGTGGCACAATGGCCCTTCTCCCAGCATTCACATACTCTAGAGGACTAGAGCAGCCCTGTCACTCCCATCAAGTGGGAAGCACTACCAAGTGACTATTTCAGGTTGTCTGGTCTGCCCTTAAAAAGCCGAAAGAAGTGACAGAGGACAAGGGCGCTGGGGCGGATTTATAAGATACAGTGAATATATTTTGGAATCAAGGGGTTAAAGGGTAACATTTAAACAATGCCCTTCCATTTCTGATGCTTTGCACCAGTTTTTAAATCTTCTTAGAGTTTCTCGTTGCATAAATTGTTTCTCTCACTTTCATTGCTTGATTTTGCCACAGCAGCAAAGTATCACCATCAGACGTGACACTAACGCATTTCAGTGTGGTGCTCCGCATCACCGCACTGAAATGCATTGTCACGCATTACAGACTTATAGCACCTACTGTCAAGCCGTTCGCACTGCCTACTATGTTCGCGCTGCCTACTGTGTGAAAAGAAAGCTGAAGTGTCGTCTGGCAGCGCACTGTGGCATGGGTGCGCTACTCCCGAAGGCTTGGGGCTCAGCTGGCTGCTACAATGTATCCATGTAGCAGGGGTTTCATGCCGCGGCGCCACTCTGACTGACCTGCGCGTGATATCAACAGAGACTCCTTATGGCGCGCAACCGGGACGTCACCTGACCTGAGTCCTGCTAGTGCTGCAATTGTTTGTGGGAGGCTACTAGATGATTGGAGCACATCATGGCAGCACTGCAAGCACCACCATGGTTGCAGTCAATGTTAAATGATGACCGTCACCCCACCGCAAATTGCAGAGAGAGTGACGCTGCCGAGGCCAGGACCGGACTGAGGAGACAGCTGCTGCACCAGCACGGTACGCCCATTGCAGGGGCTCGGGGACTCACAAGTGAGTGCTGCAGCCAGCCAAGTGTGTACAGTGTGTGTTAATTTGGTAATGCGAAGATCTGACCGTTGCCACATTGGTTTTGCACTCTCTCTTCAGTGCATTTTTGGGCAAGATAATCCGCAACTTCATGCATATAAACTGACTGCCAATGTATTTGTTTTAAAAACATGGGTGGCAGTGATTTCATATTGTGCTCCCGAATGCGAGTGTGAATAACAGTAGTTCTGAAGCGCCTTTGCATTTTTTAAATGATTTTTATGCTGCGTGTGTCAGACTGGCCTGTAGGGCAACCCACATATAGAGAGGCCGAACTGTGCTCGTGAAAGACCATTATTCACGTCCCCTGCCACGCGACTCCTCCCTCCGCCCATACTGGCACTGCCTGCCCCGGTCCCTGTTGGGCCGTCTTGCTCTGGAAGCACTTGGTGTGCTGAGTGCTCTGCCACATGCCCCCGGTAGCTCGCTGCCCATCAGGAGAACTGCCCGTGAAAGGCTCGGTGGCAGCTGATGGATGAGCGGTGACCCTGGCTCGGCCTGATCAGACTTGACTACATCTCTTATACTGCTGCCCACTCTAACCCCATCTTCTGCCACTGCTCCTAGCCCAGCCCTCAGTACACTGTCCAAACCATTGACAAAGTTGCCCAGGCAACCCACTCCTTATCCTGACCCGACCCCCCCCCCTGCTTGATACTTTCAGCCCCTCTGTATGTCAGAATGTATTTACAATACAGTGGACAATAATTTCGTCTTAATTTGCATAATATGCTAGACAAATAACATGCATACAATGGATCTTCCCAAAACTATAAATATGTAAGCAGATTTCTAGGCCAGTTTGTGTGCTACAGTTCATCTTGCCTCTTGGATTCTTGGAGTGCACTTCCATCCTCTTCTCTTTTGGTGCTAGCTTTCCAGTTTCATGTTTCTTCCTAGTTGTGGAGAAGTGATTGCTGCAAACATACTTGTAAATGTAGTGGTGCAGGAGAAAGCACATGGCGGCCTCAGTTTCTGGTGCTCTGAAGCAGTTGTAAGATCATATTAGAGTTATTTTTTTCCTCAAATTGGTGTAATTTCTGAAATTCAGGTTTCCTTTTTCTTCATAGCTTAATTTTTGATTGCGAGAAAATGTCACTCATAGTTGTTGAATGCCCCTCATAATTACAGTGAAGTTATGAAAATGTCACACGTAAGCAATTCGAAACCTTGGCAGCTATGTTTTGCTCACGAGAAAATGTCACTCATAGCAGTTAAAATGTCACTCATAATTGCACTAAAATTAGGAAAATGTCACACATACCAATCTGAAACCTTGGCAGCTATGTTCTTATGAAGTGGGAGCCTCATTGCCCTGAAAAACAGATCACCGCCGCAGCCCGAGAGAAAAATGGCGGCAGGACCGTAAGAAGTGCTGGTGATGGTGCAGGACTCCCGTGAGCAGATGGGTGCCCCGATGCGCCTAAGGAAGTAAAGACGGGAGCCTACCCTGCCTCCAAGAGCTCCAAGCCCGAAGTCGCGGGTCCCAGGAGGGGGGCCGGGTAAAGAGGCATCGCCGCCGAAGGAGAAAGCTGCCGCGGCCGCCAATGGCAGCCCGAGTGAAGGGGAGAGGCCGATTGTATTTTAATTTGCATGCAAGAGTGAACTTGCATCCGTATGTATTTCTGGCAGTAATCGATGTATATGAGAAGATGCTACTGGTTACTTTGAGCTTGAAAAATATTGGAAATGGAAGTTGTTGTGGGAAGTGTCAGCCCGGCCCCTGACTTGTGCCCAGCCGGCGGTGGGGAGCTTCTGTCTGTCCCGGGAGGGAGTCTTCGCCCATCGCGGTCTGCAGAATCAGGCCTTCCACCCTTGACATTGGGACCTGACTCCCCCAGTGCTGACAGGCAGCACCCCCACCTACTCTACACCACCTCTGCTGCTGTCTGTGCCTCTGACCCTATTCAGAGGCTGCCAGCTGTCACCTCCATACACCGAGACTCGGCTCTCATTCTCTGCCGCAAACAAGCTTTCCTCCTGCAGACAGACTGCTCTCCTCTCCGGCACTGCCTGACATATTTGCCCCCTCGTATCCTCTCCACATTGCAGACCCTTTAAATTGAGGCCCCCACTGCCCAGTCACCTGCAGCCCCCTAACCAACCAGCAGCTTCATTGATCATTACCCCCTAGACAGACCACTTTTTTCAGCCCATCCCATGCTCCTCTCTATATTTACATTTTAGAGCCAGCCGTCCATTCATTCCTGAAGTACCCTGACCACCTCCTACTGCACGGTCCTGACCGCCCCACGTGCTGGTGGTCGCCCTTGACCCTCTGCTGACCTCTAGCTTTGAGGTAACCCCTCTGCACCTCTCTGTCACGGGAGTCGAGCATGAAGCTCGTGTCCCTAAAAAGATTCTGAAGTGCAAGGCTGTGTCCCGGGAGTAAAACTTCTCATCAGCAGAGCAGATGGAAAAATTCCCCCTTGAACAGAAAGTGTATTTTCTAGTCTAATGGTACAAGAAGTACAGGTATTGGCTTGTGGAAGCATGCCCATAGTTATTAAATTAAGACCGAAGTGGGGCTTTAGTCCGGCTTCAAACATCTCCTTGTGTACACTAGTTTGCAGAACCACTGTGGGGCAAGGCTTAAAATATGCAGACTTTGTCTACAAAGTCTGGTGAGGAAAGAGGAGGGCTTCTCACAGGAATACGTCCAGAGCTTGCGCTTTGCTGAGTAATTGAAGTTTGCATAGGGAGTAGGCACAAGTTTGCAAAGCTAAGTCAGTGACTTTGATGAGCGTCATTGTGCCTCTGAGGTTCATGAACATTTAAAAAAAGTAATAAGATGCTCCTAAATTGAAAAATTTTGAAAGGCAGAATATAATTTTTATTCTCCTCTAGTTTGTACTTGCATATTTGACCATAGTTTGAAGGGGTAACTGTAAGAGAATAAGTGGACAGATACCTGTGTGGCATCCATGGCACCTGGCAGCATGGTCCAGTACAATAAGCGATATTGTTTATTTTTAATGTCGTACTGCCAACCACGCGTTGTTTCAGCTCAGATTCCACTGAGCATTCAATAGCACCTCCTTTGACATAAGCTATGTATAACAGTTACCGAAATAAGACCTGCATAATCTATAAAACTAAGCGGCAATTGTGGAAAAGCAGTAGTAGTACTATAGTCTCAGACCCACAGGTTGTGCTGGGGGAGAGGGTGAGGAGTGGGTGACCCCTCAACATCATCAATCATACACACCCATCATGATGGCTATCCCCGCCACTCGGAGCAGGGACAGTCGCACAGTAGAAGCTCTGCCACGTCCCCAATTGTGATTGTCCCCTCCTTGTCCCCAAAGCGGCCACATTAGCTTTGAATAGGATATGGTTGGTTTGGCGATGACAGTGTTCAGGAGAGTGTCCTTGAAAAAGTGTTGCTGTTGCTGTATCTTGCATGGTTTGAATTTGCCATGCTTGATAGATGGTCTTTGAATGGAGATAATCAGGATAGCCAAATGTTCAGTCCTATGTAGGGGTATTTGAATGTACAGCTGTGAAGATCAGCTCAAAAGTGCTGCCTTTGGGTGTGCTAGTTCAGATTCTATAATTCTGTGTGTGAAGGAGGTCACAACATTCTCTTTAGTTATGTTATGGTGTAAACATCTCTTGAGGAGCTGGAATCTTTCTGATAGACACTGTCATCAATATCAATGGATATGGTGGTTATATCCATTTAAGAATTTGTTGCTGTTCCCAGCTTGACTGTAGATCAAGTTGGATTGGTGTTGAGGTGTAAACGGTGGTTGAGCAAGAGTTTAGGGTATCGAGTGGCTGTAGAATGTTCAGCCAGTTGAATTTGTGGATGATCCAGAAACCTCCTTCAAATTTTGTTTGTGTAATTGGTATATTGTACTGTAGACTGACAGTGAGCACGCCTATATGTGTATGGAGAGGTAGTTAAGTCATGTATATGTAATGCTAAATTGTATTTCTAGTTAGTCATCACAATGTACGGGCTTCTAGAAGTGTTATATGGCAATCTGTGGAGTGAGTATTACATTTCTGTGTATGAGACAGTGTGTGTTCGGAGAGTGGGCTGTGATTGATGAGTAGAATGCCTGAGAGGGTGCTGCTGATGGCATTGCGTGTGTGTGTGTGTGTGTGTGTACACGCACATAGGTTGTAACAAGTATGTTTGGTACCTTGCAAATGTTATTTTTAATTTTGGATTGTATGTTTGCCTTTCTTACACTAATCATCTATTTTTATTTTTGTATTCTCATTACGCTTAATTTTCTACTTGGTTTTGCTGTTCTTCACAGGTTGCTTTCATTTGATCTTCATCTTTTAGTACTCATCCACACTCTACATGTCGGTGTCGATTTTTAACAGTCTTCTGAGTTCTAGCAGCTTATCGGACATATGGAAGATTGCAGTGGAAAATCCTTTATTAACAAAAGGCCTCCCTAAGTCCTGTAGAATTGAAACACTTTAAACCAGTTTCTATATTACTGTATTGGTCCTAATTACTGCAAGGGCTAGTTTTCAGAAAACATAAAAGATGCGAAGGTTAACGATGTCCTTGACCCATTTCAGGCAGGGTGAATCTTGATGCTGGCAAACATGCTGAACTGGCTATTGTACCTATGCAGGCTAGTTTACCCAGGTGAGATGGTAACCCTGATCACTCTGGATCGAGCATCTGTTAATGCCATTGACAATGCCACCTTGTTCACTAGTCTAAGACTATTGGTAATATCTGGGGCTGTATTAAACTGCCTGATCTCCAATTGACCAATTGACAACAACTTGTCATGTCATCTCCTTTTAAATCTAAGTCTAGATCTCTCATGTTATGTTGATTTACATAGTACACTAATCACCCAAGGGGGGTATCCAGGTGCTTGGAAAGGTGTCTAGGTGTGTAGTCCCCAATGTGCTTATACTAAAAGTCAGGTCTTCTGCTTCTTGCGCAACTCGAGTAGTGGGGAGGAGGCTCTAATGTCTTGTGGGTTGACGTTAAACATCTTGGGTGTGATGTAGGTGGATGAGCAACCTCCAGTTTTGCTTTTCCAGATACAGGGAATGCGTGCAAGTGAGAGTGAGGCAGAGCGTAGGTGTCTGGTGGCTTGGTGAAAGTGTATGTGGCTGTTCAGGTATTCTGGTCCTGTGTTGTGTGGGGCTTTGTATGTGTGTTTGAGAAGTTTGAATAGGCTGTGCTTGTGAATGGGGTGTCAGTGAAGCTTCCTGAGGTGCGGTGGGATGTGGGTGCATTGTGAGAGGTTGATTATGAGTCTTCCGGTGGTGTTCTGGATGGTCTAGAGTCTATGTAGGAGCCGTTGGGAGATTTCATTGTAGAGGGTCTTGTCTTAATCCAGTCTGCTGGTGATGAGTGCTTGCTTGTCAGTTCATCTTGTGTTCTGATGCAACCATTTGAAGGCTTTTTCCAGCATATGTAGGGAGTGGAAGCATTTTGAGCTTGTCGTCTAGGATGATTCCTAGATTTCTTTTGTGGTCTTTGGGTGTTGGTCCTAGCTATGACAGCCTCCAGCCAGAGTCACATGGAGAGGTCATGTTGCCGAAGACCAGTACTTTAGTCTTGTCGGAGTTGAGCTTCAGGCAGTTGGTTCGTATCCAGTCTGCTAGAGGACAGAGCCAGAGGAAAGAGAGGCGACAGGAGGAAGAGATCGAGCGACAGATGCGGTGGGAGGCGGGCTCGACAGGGAAGAGAGTGTGACGCGGAAGACTAGCGGCAGGGAGCAAGAGAATTGAGGAGAAAGATAGATGGGGAGTTATGAAAACTGTGAAAACCTGCTGGTATAAAGACAGAGAAGGAGAGAACAAGAGGTACAGAGGGAAGAGAAACGATAAGTGGGAAAGGGCCACCGATGAGAAATGTGGATAGAAGCAGGCAAGGTGAAAGGAGAGATGGAGAAAGATACGCGAGGAACAGGAAGTAGGAGAAAGATGAGCACCCCCCCTCCCCTCAGCGCCTTGGGACCCTCACAGGTAAGTAGCGCGCTTTACAAGTACTCTGATTGATTGATTGATTGATTGAAGTCTGTACCTTTGTTTTGTTTTTAGTGTGCGTAAGGATAGTTGAGCGAGCTCTATGTGTTGCCCGATTCTAAGCACTGCTTACAACAAATGACACTATTATTAAACCTATTGCTACTCAGTTTTTCAACCTTGACAGAATGATTTGCTTTACCTATTTTGGAACTTGTGACCTGCAGGTCACCGCAGATGTCAGCAGCTGCAACCGTAACTCACAGAGTAAGTAACCCAATGTGCCCTCAGGCAGGGTTTTAAGTGGGCCGGGTCCCACCGAATCTGACCACCGGCAGTTTTTTAAAGGGGTCCTCGACACGGGTCTCTATCGGGCTCTGGTTTGTGCCCTGGCACGGACGGTCTATTTTTTCCGGACTGCAGTGACAGCGTTGTAGGGAAGGGAAATCCTTTAAAGAGAATCATTTTCTCTCTGGATTTCCGCCCCCCTGCGCGAATCCCCCCGCGCAACCCCCGCCGCGCGAACCCCCCGTGCGAACACCCCGTGTACACCCTGCGAACCCCCCTGTGCGGACACCCCCCGCGCAAACCCCCCCACGCAACCCCCCCGCGTAAACACACCCTGCGCAAACCCCCCCCGCGCGAACCCCCCCCGCGCACCATTGTTACTGCTTATTTATCTTATGCAACTAGGAACCATTGACAAAGCCGATACACCTGAATTGTTATAGGTATAATGTTACTTGTTGCATCATAAACCTGCATGCAATGACAGAAACAGCAAAATATAAGTCGGTTAGCCCACTATGATAAGCACAGATTTTTAGCTTACGTGCCTTTGAGCCACGCCCTTAACTACATAGGCCACACCCCCCCGCAAACCCCCCACAACCCCCCCCCCGCAAACTACCCCGAACCCCCCTGCGAACCCCCCGTGACCCCCGATCCCCCCGCATGAACCCCCCCGCACAAACTCCCCCGTGCAAACCCCCCTGAACCACCCGCGCGAACCCACTCGCGAATTGCCCACCACGGGAACACCCCTGCAGAACCCCCCCCGTGCGAACCCCTGCCCCCCGCGCAAACTCCCACCGCGCAAACTCCCCCCACGCAAACTCACCCCACGCAAACTCCCCCCACGCAAACTCCCCCTGCGCCAACTCCCCCCGCACGAACCCCCCCTGCACAACCACCCCGCGAACCCCCCCTGAACAATCATTGGCGTTAGTATTCAGATACTGCTCACAAAGTCTTCAAATAGTGGTTGCAATCAATGAGACTAGCCTTCATTTTTCTCTTGAAATAGCACAAGAGCTGCAATTAAACCCTAACAGAATACTACTAAGCTTCAAATACTATTCTTCTAGAATACTACTAGTCTTCTTTTAGCAATAAACTTAACTGTTCATTATATATCTGAAGGGTAGTTGAGTAGAACTAGTATTCCCTCATTTGCATATTTTGGCTTGTGGGCATACTACTTAGTCTTCATGCATACTAAATAAATACTATATTTTAATAGTAAATGAATAGTAAATGAATACCGCTGTAACCACTGGAATCACACTAAATGAAGATCTTCCATTTTGGTGAGGGGGATAGTTGACATTTTGTCTTCTTTTGTGGACATTATTCTTTTTTAACCCCTTGCGTGTTCGTGACGGAAACATTCCGTCACGAGCCACGGTGGGGCTGTGCTGGTGACGGAATGGTTCCGTCACGGCCCGGCCACCGCACCTGCGTGGCGCTGATTCCGCGCCTGCGCTGAGCATTCCTTTGAGCAGGCGGGTCCGTAACGGGACCATTCCGTCACAAGCACAGCGCCACCGCGGCTCGTGACGGAGTGGTTCCGTCACGAGCATGGCGGCGCCGTGCGGCCCCCCCCCTGCCCCCTAGCTCCGCGGCGAAATTACTGCCGCGGCCAAGGGGTTAAGACAACAATATATTATCCCCCTGCTGAAAGGGAAACACTTTGTCCATGTGAAGCCAGCTCTAATGTGTCTGCAAATGCTTTCAAGCCCACTGGTATGCTATGGAGTGGCAAGTTTTCTGGTGGGTGTATTGAGAATTCGGAAGAAATTAGCTGGTTGAAACTAGATTTTATGTATGTATGTATAAAAGGCCTGATTCATTGGTTAAATTTGCCTATATTTTATATATCATATCCATTTTAATTATTTTTTTATGAAGGATCTTATATGATGTTTTATAATGAATTTTGTAAAAAATTGTTATTGTTTTATAATTTTGTATTCTATGTTTTTATGTTGCTTTTATGGCTCAAATTAGTCGAATAAAGTATTTGTTGACTTCACTTGCCTGTGTAATTGTGAGTAACTGTAAAGAATTACCCATTGTCTTACCCAGTGGTATGCAGGGATCTCCACAAGATATTTTGGAAAACATGTCTGCCTGTGGTGCATCTTGAAACACTTATTCCTAGATGTATGTGTTAAATAAGATAAGCATGTTTAAATTGTAACTGGTCTTCTGTCGTGGGCACATTGGTCCCAACAATGGCTCGTAGGTGAAAATAAAAAAGAAAAAGTTCAACTGCAATCAGGTCATTATTGTGCCTCACAAATTATGATTGCTCTTATAAAATACTGTTTTAATAGGAACTATTTGCATTCAACTAATGTATCATAATTGTAAACGGTGTCCAGCTGTAATAGCCACTGCAGCTCAAAAATATATTTAGTTCTATTAGAATTATAGCTTTGTCAATTGGTACCTTAGATCCCCTGGATATAAATGTTTATCAGCTCAAGTAATGCCTGACTTATGTCCTTCGCAAAATAAAAAAATCCCCAAAAAAACATTGGGCATCAAAAATGTTTATGAATACAAAATAGACCTTAGAAAATACTGACTAGGAAGAATATTACCCTCCAAAATAGTTGGCTCCGTAAAGCAGATGCTATATAGCACTTTGCCATGGAATGTACCAATACTATACAAAATATTACTCCTGATCCTGCACTCATTCAGTGCAGTGAGAATATTACGCCTTACTCCTGAATCTGCACTCATTTTCATTTATTTATAATACAATTTGGAAACAAGTATTGATACCCTCCTTTTATGAATAACGTTACTGTTAAGTTGTTTCCTTTAAAGTATGTCTCAAACCTTTCTTAACCATTTGCAAAATTAGAGACCACGATTTGGGTTATTCTTGTAGTTGTTAAAGGTGTGCTAGGTTTTGTAGCCAATATTTTACTTACATCATCCTTATACATACCCAAAGCATCTACATCATGTGGCAGGCTATTTTATCAGCCTGTGTTATATACACATAGACAATGAGTCAGCCATGAGTCAGTGAGCAGATGGGAAGCACCTGGAGCTGACGCATAAGCTGCAGTTTAGAACAAAACAACAGAAGAAGGTCCACAACCTAAAACAACATAAAATATGAGAGGGAATAACAAAGAACCGCTTTTAAATCCTGCATTCTAGGGCTGGAAAAAATATGTTTCTCTGCATATCACTTCACCTCCTTGCTTCTTAACCCCTTCGACGCTCATGACGAGCTGGGCTCGTCATGGCGTAGCCTCCTCGCACGCTCATGACGAGCCCAGCTCGTCACGTAACATGCGATTTTTAAAAACCCAGCATACGGGCGGAATTCCGCCCGCACGCATGCGGTTAAATGTTAAATATTCAGGGTATAAAAAGATGTATTTGGCAAAGTTTCCACTGACTTTTTGCTTCTACCTCCTGCCTTTCTCACAGTATGCTGGATTTCATTTTTGCTGGCTTAGATGCTTTGGGCACTTTGTGTAAATTGTGATTATGATTGGGTATCCATGATTGGCATATTTAATTTACTAGTAAATCCCTAGTAAAGTGACCGGTGTGCGCCCAATGTCTATTAGTCAAATGCTACTAGTGGGCCTGCAGCACTGAGTGTGCAACCCACACCAGTAGCTTTTCAAATGTGTCTCAGACCTGCACCTGCAGTGTCTGCACACCCAGTTCTTAACTGCCATATCGACCTGCCAAGTGCACCCACTTGCCAGGCCCTAGCCATCCCTTTTCTTACATGTAAGTCACTCCTAAGGTAGGCCAAAGTACCCCCCTGGACAGATTGTAGTGTATGTTCAAGGCAGGGCAGTGACAGCTCAGCCCTCCACAGGGCTTGGTCACCCCACTCACTGCTGCCGCTCCTGCCTGCCTTTGCCGCCTCCTGCCTGCAGATTCCTTCGCTCGCTGCCCGCTGCTCCTTGGAATTTCCCGCCGCTGCCTCCCTGCGGCCCCGCCCCCCTGTGATTCCATTCGCCGCCCCGCTCCCGCCACCCAGCTGCTCCTCCCTCTCGGCTCCTTACTTATGACGTCCCCACAGCGTGTCCGCGCAGCGGACGCGCGCAGCGGGTGCGCTGATTGAGCGCCGGAGGTGCGCCAAAGGTAAGCCCGTCTGCGCCTGTCCGCGCCTGGCCCGCGCCCAGCGCCAGGACCCCTGGCCCTCCCCGCCGACTGATCTACGACGCCGCCACTCTCAACGCACTCAATGCCGGCCGGACCCACGCCTGCTGCCGAGCCACCCCGAGACGCACCCACGGACCCTTCACCTGCTGCACCTGCAAGTTCACCTGCCTCCGAACCTGCCCCGCACCCGCCAAGACAAACACCAGCAGCAACCACCTCAAGTGCATCCTGATCAACACCCGCTCCGTCCACAGACACGCTGTGGAACTCTGGAACCTCCTCGACGCTACATCACCGGACGTCGCCTTCCTCACGGAAACCTGGATGAACGCCTCCTCTGCACCCGACATCGCCATCGCCATCCCGGACGGGTACAAGATCATCAGGAGGGACCGCATCAACCAGACCGGAGGTGGCATCGCCATCGTCCACAGGAACACCATCCGCATCACGACCGACGCCAACGACTCCTTCGCCACAGCCGAACATCTCCACTTCCAGATTCACACCGACCCTAAGACGACCCTCAGAGGCACCCTCGTCTACAGACCCCCGGGACCACGCACACAATTCAGCGAAGACATCACAGACTTCATCAGCCCGCACGCCCTCCCCTCCACCGACTACATCCTCCTCGGGGACCTCAACTTCCACCTGGAGAACAACAAGGACTGCAACACCACCGCCCTGCTGGAAAACCTCGCCAACCTCGGACTCAAGCAACTGGTCAACACCCCCACCCACTACGCCGGCCACACGCTTGATCCCGTCTTCTCTTCCAGCAAGTACATCACCTTCAGCCACGCCACCGGACTCCACTGGACCGACCACAGCTGCGTCCACTTCAGCTTCAAAAGATCCACGACCCACCACCACCCGCAACAGGTACCTCACAGGAATTGGAGCAAGATCACCGCAGACCAGCTCACCACCTCCCTCAGCCAGAGCCCACCCGCCAACACAACGGACCCCAACGAAGCAGCCCGCAACTTCACACAGTGACTGACCGCCTGCGCCGACGACCTCGCACCACTAAAGAACCCTCCCAGCAGACCCAGAAGCAAGAAGGCATCCTCTTTCACCGACGACCTCAAGGACTCCAAGAAGACCTGCCGCACCCTCGAGAAAGCCTGGCTCCTCGACCGGACCACCGACAACATGACCGCCCTCAAACACGCTACCCGCAAGCACCACCAGCTCATCCGCACCACCAAGAAGAAATCCCTGAAGGAACGACTGGACAACAACGCCCACGACAGCAAAGAGCTCTTCACTATCGTCAAGGAGTTCTCCAACCCCAGCACCGGCACCAACGACATCACTCCGTCACAAGACCTCTGCGACTCCCTTGCCTCGTTCTTCCACCGCAAGATCGCCGACATCCACAACAGCTTCGGCGCCCCACCCACGCACCCAACCGTCGAACCAACGCCCCCCACCGCCACCCTTCGCACCTGGACCACGGTGACCACCAAAGACACAGCCCGCACGATGAACACCATCCACTCCGGATCACCGACCGACCCCTGCCCACACCACGTCTTCAACAAGGCCGACTCAACCATCGCACTCCAACTCCGGAACATCATCAACGCCTCCTTCAACACCGCCACCTTCCCGGAGAGCTGGAAGCACGCCGAGATCAGCGCCCTCCTGAAGAAACCTACAGCGGACCCCACCGATCTCAAAAACTTCCGCCCCATCTCGCTCCTCCCTTTTCCTGCTAAAGTCATCGAGAAGATCGTCAACAGACAGCTGACTGCCTTCCTCGAGACGAACGGATCCCTCGACCCCTCGCAGTCCGGCTTCAGAGCCAACCACAGCACCGAGACCGCCCTCATCGCAGCCACCGACGACATCCGGACCCTGCTCGACAAGGGGGAAACAGTGGCCCTCATCCTCCTGGACCTCTCTGCTGCGTTCGACACGGTCTTCCACCGCACCCTAGTCCAGTGCCTCAGCAACATCGGTATCCAAGAGAAGGCACTGGAGTGGATCATCTCGTTCCTCGCCGGAAGAACACAAAGAGTCCGCCTCCCCCCGTTTCGCTCCGAGGCCACCGAAGTCATCTGCGGCGTCCCGCAAGGATCTTCACTCATCCCCACCCTCTTCAACATCTACATGAAACCTCTCCCAGCCATCGCACGCCAGCACAACCTCAACATCATCTCTTGCGCCGACGACACCCAGCTGATCCTCTCCCTCACCAAAGACCCCGACACCGCCAGAACCTGCCTAAACGAAGGGATGAAAGACATCGCCGAGTGGATGAAGGACAGCCGCCTGAAACTGAACTCGGACAAGACGGAAGTCCTCATCCTGGGATCTTCGCCCTCCGCCTGGGACGACTCCTGGTGGCCCCCAGCCCTGGGCACCGCACCCAAGCCAACCGACCACGCACGCAACCTGGGCTTCATCCTGGACCCCTCCCCCTCGATGACCAGACAAGTCAACGCCGTCTCCTCATCGTGCTTCAACACCCTGCGTATGCTTTGCAAGATCTTCCGCTGGATCCCGACCGAGACCAGGAAGACTGTCACCCAGGCACTCGTCACCAGCCGACTGGACTACGGAAACGCCCTCTACGCCGGAACCACAGCCAAGCTACAGAAAAGACTCCAGCGCATCCAGAACGCCTCTGCCCGACTCATCCTGGATGTCCCCCGACGCAGCCACATCTCCAGCCACCTGAGGAAACTGCACTGGCTCCCCGTCGACAAGAGGATCACGTTCCGGCTCCTCACCCACGCACACAAGTCTCTTCACAACCTGGGCCCCAAGTACCTCAACGACCGCCTGACCTTCTACACGCCCACCCGCCAGCTACAGTCCACCAGCCTCGCCCTCGCAGCCGTACCATGCATCCGAAGAGCCACCGCCGGAGGAAGATCCTTCTCTTACCTGGCTGCCAAGACTTGGAACTCCCTCCCCATCCACCTTCGGCTGACCCAGGACCATCTCGCCTTCAGGAAACAACTCAAGACCTGGCTGTTCGAGCAGTAGCATACCCCTCCCCCCAAGCGCCTTGAGACCCTCCCGGGTGAGTAGTGCGCTATACAAATGGCATGATTGATTGATTGATTGATTGGTCTGTTTTACAATTCCTGATAGAGAAATATTGTGCATTTCATTGTTCACTATTGAAAGGCTGTTGGTCACATAGATTAACATGGTAGCTGCCTTGTAACATCTTAAGAGTGTAGCTTTCCATTGGAACAAGATAGAGAAATTGGGTTTAGGCTCTCTGAACTCAGAATTTAATAACACACGTTTTAGTAAAGGTGGTTTTTGAATTGTGCACTTGAAAATGACACTTTTATAGAGTGGACATTTTCTTGTTTAACCATGCTGTGTGTCTCAGCTACCTGGGTGACTCATAGCCAGGCTGAATAGACCTTTCTGCATTTAGAGTGGTGGGAGGAGTTTTCTCTAGCACCTGAATAGGCCATGTCTTCTCTGCACAATGCTGTCTCCCCCTTCTGTGGTCAAGCTAAATCAGGGAGGACCAAACTGATTTGGACCGAGCTCAGATACCCTTGCCACAAGGAGAACAAAGAGAAAATGGGGTGTAAGTAAGGGACCAGAACCCCCAGAATTTTAGATTACTTCTGGAAACCAGTGGACCCTGCCAAGAAGAAGAGCTGAAGAGCTGTGTGAGAAGTGCTGCCATTTTAATGTGTGAGGGGTGGGTTGGACTGAAGTTGCTGCTTCTATTTGTGGACAGAGGAAAATGACTGACACTTCTTACCCAGCTGTGGTATCCTTCTTAAAATAAGATCTCACGGGCTTGTGCAAGCTTGCCTCTTATTGTGATAGACTCAGGGACAACAAAGTATTCCTGTGCTTCTGTTGTGAAAATATACTGAGCGCTTTGCCGGACCTGCCTTCCCCCACCCACCACCAGTACTTAAGGCACTGTGCAAGCTTGTGCCATGTCGGATGGCTGCGGAATGGTGAAAAGATCCCTGCTCCTCAGTGCAGCCCAGCACATTAAAGAGTGCTGAGTTTGCACCCCTGAGTTGCCTAGAAAACACAGTGCATGGACGTGCGGCCCTTCTTTGGCACCCCGGGGACCGAGTGTGCGCACTCCAGGATTGCAGGCTGAAATGCAAGCCCAGCCCTTCCTGCCTGGCTATGGACCAGAGCCACAGAGAGTTTGTGGCTGACTGTGGGAGGGCTGAGGTGTGGCTGGCCCGGCCACCATGAGAGCAAGCCCAGCCCCACCTGTCTCGCCACTAACCAGAGCCACAGAGAGTTTTTGGCTGCCTGTAGGAGGACAGGGGAGCCATCGCCCGCCGCCGTGAGGGACGGCAGCTATGTGACTTGCACCAGCAGCCCCAAATGAAGATCCCAGGGCAGGAACAAGTCAGGCCGCTGTCTTTGGGTGAGAGACCAGAGGCATGCCTCTGCTCATGCCACCCAACCTAGGGGCACCGGGTCTGCTGGGTGGTGGAACCTGTATGGCTTTTGATTATTCCCTAAGAGGAGCAGATAAATCAGGACAATGGTATTAAATTTAGGTATAATGGCGCCACATAGAATAATTGCACAAAATATCTTGAAAGAACCAAATATTTAACGGTGCTAAAAAGTGAGGAGAACCACCCTACTGCCCAGGACAGGCCTTAGCCCTCAAGAACATATAACACTCCTTAGCACACGTCTATCAATTTTCAGAGTAACACATGTATGTAACGCGTTTCAATAAGTGCAAACATGAATAATAAGCAAGAAATTATTCTTCTTTCTTCTTTGTTGGTCACTTTAATGTGTGTAAATCTTCCCAGATTATTCTCTACAGCCAAGACGTGTTTCGTCGCAACCGGGAGGTCGTCCTGCGACTTTCTTAAGGCTATTTCCTGAGTAAGAACTGTTTTTCTATGTGGTGATAATTCCAAACCACAATGGGTTTCTGGTGTGGTGGTATCAAAGTTCCAAATAATTTTACTGGTTTCTACTTCTTCGAATCAGACACTCCTCTCAGAGCTTGCTCCAATATTGAGAAACTCCTCCGCGAAGCCAGAGCACCTCAGACACCCCTCCTTCCAGTGCCATCGGGTACTGGTGAATATTGGCTTTGAAAAATGATGTAGCTGATTTTAAGTATGGTGTGGACCTGCATGGTGAGACTATGGAGCTCCATCTGGATGGGGTGAAATGATTACTAAAGGCCCAACAATAAGGTAAATACCCAACTCTCTGTCTATAAAGGTGTCAATATCTCAGCTAACAACTTTTGCATCACGCTCAGTGTGCTTCAAATTCTCATTCAAAATTTCATGCATGAGGTACAAGTGCCTGGAGGAATCTACACCAAACCTTAAGCAAGGTGTGAAAGTCCGAATCAACATACTTCGTAACATTCCAACTTTGATTGTTGAAGCCAGCAACAAATACAGTTGCAGAAGTAATATTCAGTTTACTGCTACAACCTCTGCGTAAACCCTGATTGATTCACCACTCACTGTGATCTCTCAATCTGAGTAAAGTAATAGCTCTGCCAGGTCTCCCATTGTAAAAATAAAATATTTCTCCTAGCTTTGCAACTAGGGAGCATTCTAAACACGACTTTGACGTTTAACAAAAAATACTTTGTGGACTGAAAGCACCTAGAACCAATAAAGTAATTCAGCAAGTGCTACACAAACATATACCATAAAAATAAACGCATAAACATTCCAAACAAAAGTGCTTGTAAATGTCGAAATAGTATACATTTACTAGACATTAAAAGGGGTGCAGTTGGCATGCACCTCTCATCTAGAACACAAAATCAAGTGAAGCAGAAACAAAATGTACTGGAAAGCACTGGGTCTGAAATATTAAAGAAGTAAATATCTGTTATTGTCAACTGTTATGCTTTAAAATGTGCATCCTGCTCCTGTATGAAATATTGAAGTGTTCTGTGTGATTCGAAATGTCAAGCATTTTTTTTTTTTATAAATCAAAAAAGAGATCTGTCACAGACATGCTGAATTGTTATGTTCTTTGCTTCTATCCATCTGTGATCAAAATAATGACATGCCAGAGGGGAAGAAGGGCAGCTTCCCACAGATAGGCTATTTCAGATACAAAATAGCACAGCAGCAATAATCAAAGCAACATTATGTTTTTTTGACTTAAAAGCACAAAAAACGTTAAGAGTGAGAAAGAAAAGCATGGGGACGGTACTTAAAAAGCCGCGGATGCTTTGGAGACAGGATGAAATGAAATTGGAGACACGCTTGAGTGCAGAAAGTTGTGCAATACCTCACAAAGCTCAATTACGGACACACTTTGCTCTAAGAGAAAGGAGATAAACATCATATTTCACAAAGTTATTTGCGAAAAAAATATTTAGCTTTCTGGAGTAGATGCATTTTTCAGTGAAAGAAGGGAAGGGACCAAGGATAATCCAAAGAAACAAATATATTTGTGTTTCACCTCACATTTTCCTGGGTGCGGATGAATTCATAGAAATTATTAATTGTGGTGTAATAACGTTGTTTGCAAAAAAAGTGCTAGCACTTAAATATTTATTTTCAAGCAGATATTTTGCTTTGCGACTTCAGCTCTTAAAAGTGTTTGTACATACTCCAATGGGCTCTTGTGAGGTGTAATCTCATTTTAAGTCTCCCTCGAATTTCGATTTTTTCACACACACATATTCAATCGATTCAGAATTGCCCGGTTTGATGAATTACCAAAGCAAATAATTTGTTCACTATGCACTTTTTACCTGAAAAAACCCAAAACCTAGCATATTATTTTGGGTCAGATTATTCCTGATTACGATTTTAGTAGTTTATAAATATGCTGAAAATAGCACGGGGGAAATTTTGCACCGTGCGACGTCTCCGGTTCGGTGTATTGTATTCCTTCATACCTTTTACTGCGGGACACATATGAGCCACAAAGTACAAGCCCAGTATACAATATCCGAATTTACTATGGCGTTTAAAACATTACTAAAATTACCCAGGGATGCAAAGGTCCCATAGGAAATTTGCTAAAGCACACAAATGAGGCTTTTTCAGAGGGCCAGGAATGGCTGGCCAATTGCTACTTTTTGTGAGCGCTAGCAATAATTCTACCTTTAGGCATTCCAGAATTTAAAAGTTGCTAAAATGTAGGATCTGAGTGGTCAAAGTCACAGTCTAATGGACACCTTACCCACCCTCTGGGGAACCCAAAAATTAGTTTTAGTCCAAGGAAGATATTTTCACCTTTCTACTCTCCCAGTCGATAGAAAACAAGAAGTATAAATTAAAAATTGGAAACGTTATGCACAATTATATCAGTTCAGTTATGTGTTATTTCTTTCAATAAATTAATCATTATATGTGGCTCTCATGGAGAATTACTAGTATGAACACCAGACTCCTTAATTCTGATTATTCATTTCTTTCACATAACAATAATGGGAAACAGCAGTTCTACTATTGATATGACGTAAAGGAATTCCAGGTGGTGGATCTAGGCACCAGCTGGAATGGCACTCTGAATTAGAGCTCTGTTGAGCCAATTCCTTGCCTCTAGGTCTTCTGCAATTGAGGAGCTTGAACTAACAATGTTTGTCCTAAACTACGTACCCCAGGAGCTCTGAGGTGGGTCAACAAAAGGCTCCACAGTGATCCTCTAAAATAGATAATCAGTGAGTGCTGGGTGTCCGGCAAAGTCAACCTAAAGCGGGATTGCATAAGTAAGACCCACCTACTGTGGACCTGGGCGCAAAAAATGCGGCAACTTTTGAGGAAGATCAGCTTTGAGGAGGAGCAAGCCGATACTGAGGAGAAACCTCAACAGTGACACTGAGGGAGACTTTTCAAGGCCCTGTGCAGTACAGGGGTGGGTGAGGCTCAGCTGGGCGGTGTGGTAAGAGAAAGACAGTGGTACAGGTGGTGGGTATCACCCTAGCAAGGACTCACACATTCAGGTCTGAGAAGACTACCATTATGGGTCCACAATCTTGATCACCCAGCACTAATACTGCCTGATAATTAAAAACTGTTTTCTGTTGGAGAATACATAGCAGTAGAAAGAGGGCTTATGGTGGATCTGAATCCCAATTTAAGAAACCATGATCGCAAAAGAAGAGAGACGCTCTCAAGGGGCACAGCTGAATGTTTTATGACATTGCATTAACTTACGGCACACTGGTGCACAGAAATTGTAATGATCTTCTTGTGAATGACCCTGGAAATGGAACATCAGTGGAGTAACACCTGTAAAGCAGAGGCTTTAGTTGCAGAACAGATGTCTAAATGAAAACCTGCAAGGCAACTGCTCTTTGCCGAAGCCTTGGCAGGAACACCTCTTAAAAACAATGATGGAACCCAGAACACTCCAGTGACTGGTTCTATGATGGAAATCATACTGAAAGAACTAAATACTATAAAACTTTCTATTACCTCAGGTGATGACATGACTACCAAAAGATTCAAATAATCAGGAAATGTATTGCTTTGTTTATTAAGATACTAGACGCAACCGAGGTACACCTCATGACAAATGCGAATAAAATTGCATAATCCACTGATCAGCAACACGATGAATGCCTCTTCACTAAAAACATAACAACACTAGAGGACAGAAATCAGAGGGATAATGTGTGGTTTTTCGGAGTGCCGAAGGGTTTGGAAGCAAGAGATATGATGGGTGTCTTTACACCATATGAGGGAAATTGCAAACCTCAGGTCCAAGCCACCATTTGAATTTCAGATTGCAGAAAGGGTTAAGCACATAACCCGAATAACACAACTGGAACAAGAAAAGGCATTGTATCTCTTTTAGTAGAATATAAGGTTAGATAAATGTTCTTAGCAACAAAAAAATATGTTTTTTTCAGTTCACATTTCAAAAAATATCTCTTCAAGGATTTTTCATAAAGGACAAAACTGAAGGGTAAGAACGTTTGGGTGCTTTGGCCCAGGATGAGGAGTGTGCTTTGTCTGGCTTTGCTGGACGCTGTCATCATACTAGAAACATAGATGGAAAAACTAGGAAATTTGAGGATCCCAAAGATCTCAAACGATTCTTGGACTCTCTGGGAAATCTGAATATGGACATTTTCAAAGGCAACGAAGACCAATATTTTCCATACACATCTTAGGCAGTGTCAACTGAAGAGCAGCAATATGAAGAGAGTAATAGGCAGGAAGGGGTTAAACAATCATGGGCAGTTCATGACAACTGCAAAAGTGATCATAAGCTCACACTAATAGATGAACTGAGATCCCCACTTGGGTACTAAAGAGAAGCAAAAGAGCTTGTGTTGAATGTTTAGACAAGTTGGAATGTGATAAACCTGTGGGAACCATCCCTATTATTGAATGCACCATGGTATGACGGTTTCAATGAAAATGGATTATGACGTGTTTGTTTGAAATGTGTGGTGTGTTCATAAGAAATATTTTGCAGTTACACGAGAAGTGCAACAGCACAAATTGTCTGGCACAGATATATGCTGTGAAACATGTGTGTGACCCAATGAGTAAAAAGTGTGGCAACCAAGGGTGTAACACAGGTCCCTGCAGCCCCCACGGTGCGGGGGGCTTGAAGCTCCAGGGGGCCCCCCTCAGCAGACTCCTGATTGAGCCCGGAGTTTCATTACAGCGGTGGTGGCAACATTTAGTCATACATTGAATGTATAGATTGCACAAGTATAAATGGATGATATTGCCATATGGTATTATGAGCACAGTTGGATATTGACTATCCCTTTCTTATTGTAATTGGACAGTGATGGGTATTTTGTGTGTCTATGTGTAAAGAAATACACATATGATAATACAGGAATGAATATCATGAAACTGAAGGGAACCCCACAATGTGAATTAGGACCTTTCTCATACTTATTATTCATGTATTGTGTTAACTGATCCACTAACACAGGATATATTTAATGTTGCAAAAGATCTCTTCAACAGAGTACAATAAGGTATACGGCATGAAGAAGGCTAGGTGGGAAAATCAAGGGTAATTCTTCTTTGTCCATTCCCTATTGTATTGTAGATGTCTTGCCTCAATCTCTTGTCTATACAGACACGACTAAGGGCGCTAATCACTGTTCACATCTTTTTAGACACTTCAGATTCGAATTCTGATCCTCCTCTAAGGACTTATTATAACATATTTACTAAACCCAAAAAAGTAACAAGCACATGCTTTTCATAACAATAAAATTGCACGCAGGGATTGTCATATATTTTGGACCTTTGCCTCTTTGCTGGGATATCACCAATCATTACATTGAACTCCACACTTTTTTCATTGTCTTTTTAAATGTTAACCACATAAGACACTATATAAATTCCAAAAGTCTTTAAATTAGTATTTTTCTCCTAATTTTAAGACTTTCGGTATTCACAGAAGGCATTTAGGAGTCCTAAAGTTAGGAGTCCTAACTTTACTACTACTAAATTGAGAACAATCTTAATTTTAAGACTTTCGGTACTCACAGAAGGCATTTAGGAGTCCTAAAGTTAGGAGTCCTAACTTTATTACTATTAAACTGAGAAAAATACTAACTTTAAGACTTTCGGTATTCACAGAAGGCATTTTGGAGTCCTAAAGTTAGGAGTCCTAACTTTACTACTATTGAACTGAGAAAAATACTAACTTTAAGACTTTCGGTATTCACAGAAGGCATTTAGGAGTCCTAAAGTTAGGACTCCTAACTTCTGTGAATACCGAAATGAGTAAGTGTCTTCTGTGAATACCAAAATGAGTAAGTGCCTTCTGTGAATACGAAAATGGTAGTAAGTTTAGGATTTTGTTGTAAGTTAGTTCTGTGAATCGGGCCCAAAATGGCTAAGGCAAGAAAATGTGCCATTTTCTAACTTGTAAGTTAAAATCTGACTTTACCATGAGAGATAATTTTTCATTACAATTCCAAAGACACCAAAGATGAAGTAGTTACTTGTTCCCATTTGGTAATTACAGCTTACTCCAATGATATCCTGTGGGAGAGGTAGGCCTTGCAGTAGTGAAAAACAAAGTTAATGGGTTTTCACTACCAGGACATGTAAAATTTAAAGGTACATTTCCTACTTTTTAAATATTGTGAGAAAAGAATGCCTTTTGCCCTGGCTCCCCTGCCCCCATTTTTATGCTGGTACTGGAGGCTATTGACTTTGATTTTGCCCAGGGCTCGACTAACCAGGCCCAGGGCCAGTGCTCTGTTTAAAAGGCAATATTGTTTGTAATTAGGTGTATTTACTATTTGTACTGCCCACCTAACTGTTAGTTCCTAGTATATCTTAGGGCATTTAGGTTTAGAGGCACAGTGTATTTACTGCATTTAAGAGTGCACTTCTGTAGTACCTGCCGTCATTTTTAAGGCAGCCCTGCTCTACAGTTTGCTTTTAAAGTAATACTATGTCCAAATTTGACTATAGAATTAAAAGTACCGCCAAAGTCTTAAATTACCTTATTTTTACATATAAGTCACCCTTAAGGTCTACCCCAGGTGCCCCAAGGATAGGGCGCATTGTGATACTATGGCAGGGCATTTTAAAAAATGTTTTATATGCCCTGGTTAAGGATAAACTGCCCATTTATTTTTTCTTATTGTAGGATGCTAGCTCCATAGGCTAACATAGGAAGACTTTATTAAACTTTAATTATGACTGACCTTTGATAGGAGAGATGTAGAACAATAATTCAAAGCGTTGAGATAATATTTACAGTAAACCCAACAACTTGCCATGGTTAGGTTTATACTACCTGCTACAGGAAAATAGTTTTAGAACAGCTTTCCTAAAGTTACCTAAAATCAGCTTGTAGCAGCTTCTTCTGACTGGCCAGTCTTTGAGAGGGTGAGTCAAGCTGCCCTAATGATGTGTGGAGTGGCCTGGGATGGAACAAAGAGACCATCTGGTTTGTAGGAGACCTGCAGCTGTAGACGTCAGGACAGGTAGGGGCTGGCCAGCCAAACTGGTCTTAAAATGGAGGAAGACAGTGAGGACAGGAAGCAGGCTCACTCACTACCTACACCCCCTGCCAGATGGGAGCCCCTATAATTCAATTAGGAGAGGGGCTGGAAGTGGGGTGTGGAGAAAAGTTATTCACATTTGTGGGATGGTTAGCCCTTAACCTCCAGGAGAGATACTCTCCATTTTGGATTTTTGTGATAATTCCTGTCTTGGACAAAAATATACCACACTTATAAGGAAGTTGTCATCACAGAGGGTTGCACCCTGAACCCCATTGGTCAGGGATTCCCCCCTCTTGTCATCCCACAAACTGGAATACATTTGGAAATCTGCCCAACAACTCAAGTTCAAGTTCAAGTTCAGGTATTTATAAAGCGCACTACTCACCCAGAGGGTCTCAAGGCGCTGGAGGGAGGGGTTTACTTTTTATCGAATAGCCATGTTTTCAGTTCTTTTCTGAAGGAGATGTGATTCTGAGTAAGGTGGAGGTGGGTGGGGAGTGAGTTCCAGGTCTTGGCAGCCAGGAAGGAGAAGGATCTGCCACCCATGGTGGTTTTTCGGATGCGCGGGAATGCGGCGAGGGCTTGATTGGATGATCTTAGTTGGCGGGTGGGATAGTAGAAGGATAGTCGGGTGTTGAGGCATTCAGGTCCTAGATTATAAAGGGCCTTGTGTGCGTGGGTAAGAAGGCGGAAAGTAATTCTTTTGTTGACGGGAAGCCAGTGGAGGTTTTTTAAGTGACCGGTGATGTGCTCTTGGCGCGGGATGTCTAATATGAGTCTCGCTGATGCGTTTTGGATGCGCTGGAGTTTTTTCTGCAATTTTGTTGTAATTTCGGCGTAGAGTGTTTTGCCATAGTCCAGTCGACTCGTGACCAGTGCATGGGTGACAGTCTTTCTTGTTTCGAGGGGGATCCAGCGGAAGATCTTTTTGAGAATGCGAAGGACGTTGAAGCAGGAGGACGATACGGCGTTGACTTGTCTGGACATTGAGAGGGAGGAGTCTAGAATGAAGCCAAGGTTACGTGCATGGTCTGTGGGTGTGGGCGCAGATCCCAAAGCGGAAGGCCACCAGGAGTTGTCCCAAGCTGAGGGGGAGGATCCTAGGATGAGCACCTCCGTCTTGTCTGAGTTGAGTTTTAAGCGGCTCTGTTTCATCCATTCGGCTACTTCTTTCATACCTTCGTGAAGGTTGTTTTTGGCGGTGTTGGGGTCTTTGGTGAGGGAAAGGATTAGCTGGGTGTCGTCGGCGTAGGAGATGATGTTGAGGTTGTGTTGACGTGCGATGGAGGCGAGGGGACTCATGTAGACGTTGAAGAGGGTGGGACTGAGTGAGGAGCCTTGAGGTACGCCGCAGATGACTTCGGTGGGCTCTGAGTAGAATGGGGGGAGTCGGACTCTCTGTGTTCTCCCGGCTAGGAATGAGATGATCCAGTCCAAGGCTTTTCCTTGTATGCCGATGTTGTTGAGGAGTTGTATGAGGGTGTTGTGACAGACAGTGTCGAAGGCGGCGGAGAGGTCGAGTAGAATGAGGGCCACTGTTTCACCGTTGTCCAGGAGTGCTCGGATGTCGTCGGTCGCCGCAATGAGGGCGGTTTCGGTGCTGTGTTTGGCTCGAAAGCCGTTCTGTGAGGGATCCAGGGAGTTGTTGGATTCAAGGAAGGCTGCTAGTTGGCTATTGACGGCTTTCTCGATGACTTTGGCCGGGAAAGGGAGTAGGGAAATGGGTCGGTAGTTTTTCAGATCTGAGGGGTCTGCTGTTGGTTTTTTCAGAAGGGCGCTGAGTTCGGCGTGTTTCCATATTTCTGGAAAGGTGGCGGAGTCGAAGGAGCAGTTGATGACATCGCGGAGTTGGGGAGCGATGATGGAGTCAGCTTTGTTGAAGATGAAGTGGGGGCAGGGGTCAGAAGGTGAGCCAGAGTGGATTGAGTTCATGAGGCGAATGGTGTCTTCAATGGTGATTGGGTTCCAGGAGTTGAGGTAGTTAGTTGGAGGGGTGGGATCTGAAGTGGGTGGGGTGAGTTGGTCATTGGGAGTATTCTTGAAGCTGTTGTGGATGTCAGCAATTTTGTTGTAGAAGAAGGAGGATAGCGCATCGCAGAGGTCTTGGGAGTTAGTGATGTCGTTGGATGCTGCAGGAGGGTTGGTGAATTCTTTGACGATATTGAAGAGTTCCTTGCTGTTATGAGAATTGTTGTCGAGACGGTTCTTAAGTGCTGATTTCTTGGCGGATCGGATCAGTTGGTGGTGTTTGCGGGTGGCTGTCTTGAGGGAGTCCATGTTGTCTGAAGTTGGTTCTTTTCTCCAATTCTTCTCCAGGGTGCGGCATGTCTTCTTGGATTTTTTAAGGTCATCATTGAACCAGGGAGCTTTTTTGCTGGATGATTTTGACGGGTGTTTTTTCAGGGGTGCTAGTTCGTCCGCACTGTGGGTAATCCATTGCCTGAGGTTGGTGGCCGCTAGGTCGGGGTTCGTTGCCAGGGTGGGAGTGTTTTGGCTGAGTGATGTGAGGAGTTGTTCGGTGGAGATTTTGTTCCATTTTCTTCGGGGAATGGGTTGTAGACGGTTGTGGGTCAGGGTTGTTTTGTAGCTGAAGTGAACACAGCTATGATCCGTCCAGTGGAGGGCTCTAATATGATCGAAGGAGATGTGCTTGCTGGAGGTGAAGATAGGGTCGAGCGTGTGTCCGGCTATGTGAGTGGGGGTGTCAACAAGTTGTTTGAGTCCGAGATTGGACAGGTTGTCCAGAAGGGTGGTGGTGTTGTTGTCGTGAATGTTGTCAAGGTGGTAGTTGAGGTCTCCTAGAAGAATGTAGTTCTCGGAGGCGAGGGCGTGCGGGCTGACGAAGTCAGTGATGTCGTCACTGAATTGAGATCGGGTGCCTGGGGGTCTGTAAATGAGTGTTCCTCTAAGTGTGGTCCTGGGGTCGGTGTGGATCTGAAAGTGGAGGTGTTCGGCGGTTGCAAGATTGACGTCAGAGCTGGTTGTAATTTTGATGGTGTTTCTATGGACGATGGCGATGCCTCCTCCAGTTTTTTTATTGGTGCGGTCTTTTCGAATGATCTTGTAAGTGTCCGGTATGGCTATGGCGATGTCGGGGGCAGAAGATGCATTCATCCATGTTTCAGTAAGGAAGGCGATGTCAGGTGACGCAGTGTCGATTAGGTCCCAGAGTTCGGTTGCATGTCTGTGGACCGAGCGGGTGTTCAGTAGGATGCATTTCAAGTCGTTGGGTTCGGAGCTGTGTGTGGAGGAAGTGGGTTTGGTGAGGGTCCTGACGCAGTTGAACTTACAGGAGAGGCAGGAGAATGGGCCGTGGGTACGTCCTGGGGTAGCTTCGCAGCAAAGTGGGGTGCGTCCGGCGTTGAGGGCGAGGAGAGTAGCGGCATCATAAGTGACTCTGGGGGGTTGGGAGCGGCATAGAGCAGGGGGACGGGCGCTGGGCGCGGTCCAGGCGCAGACGGGCTTACCTTTGGCGCACATTCGGCGCAACTGGGGCGCGAACGCTGCGCGTGGACGCTGCGCGTTGGATCATTAGTCATAAATGGATAGTGGAGGGGCGGAGCATGGGAGGGGCAGCAGGGAGGCGGGAGCGAGGTCGAGGGAGGGCTCGGGTCAACCTGGGAAATGGCCGAACAACAACAACAACAAGGAGCAATGGGGCGCTATGAGGGCCAAAAGATGTTACCGCTACTATCGTGGTGGGAGCGAGTTCGTGCGCGGAGACAGTGCAGATCGTGACACAGTTTAAATATCAACACAGCCAATGCAATGCAGACAGTGCGCAGCTAATATAATCACAGGTACTGCACGGTAAATGCGATAACAGTTCACACTCAGCCAAAGCGCTATGAAAATAAATGAGCAAAAGTGCGCGCTAGCAAGTAAAATTACAGTGCCCAGTCAGCCAAAGCAGATGTAAGCGCTACGATACCACAGGTGAGGGAGGAAGCGGGGGGAGCGACCACTCGCGTTGGAGGCAAGATGGTCACAGCTCTCTGTGTGGGAGAGGACGGCCTGTAGCTCTCGTGGGTGGGAGGGGCAGCAGGGAGGCGGGAGCGAGGTCGAGGGAGGGCTCGGGTCAACCTTGGAAATGGCCGAACAACAACAACAACAAGGAGCAATGGGGCGCTATGAGGGCCAAAAGATGTTACCGCTACTATCGTGGTGGGAGCGAGTTCGTGCGCGGAGACAGTGCAGATCGTGACACAGTTTAAATATCAACACAGCCAATGCAATGCAGACAGTGCGCAGCTAATATAATCACAGGTACTGCACGGTAAATGTGATAACAGTTCACACTCAGCCAAAGCGCTATGAAAATAAATGAGCAAAAGTGCGCGCTAGCAAGTAAAATTACAGTGCCCAGTCAGCCAAAGCAGATGTAAGCGCTACGATACCACAGGTGAGGTTGGAAGCGGGGGGAGCGACCACTCGCGTTGGAGGCAAGATGGTCACAGCTCTCTGTGTGGGAGAGGACGGCCTGTAGCTCTCGTGGGTGGGAGGGGCAGCAGGGAGGCGGGAGCGAGGTCGAGGGAGGGCTCGGGTCAACCTGGGAAATGGCCGAACAACAACAACAACAAGGAGCAATGGGGCGCTATGATGGCCAAAAGATGTTACCGCTACTATCGTGGTGGGAGCGAGTTCGTGCGCGGAGACAGTGCAGATCGTGACACAGTTTAAATATCAACACAGCCAATGCAATGCAGACAGTGCGCAGCTAATATAATCACAGGTACTGCACGGTAAACGCGATAACAGTTCACACTCAGCCAAAGCGCTATGAAAATAAATGAGCAAAAGTGCGCACTAGCAAGTAAAATTACAGTGCCCAGTCAGCCAAAGCAGATGTAAGCGCTACGATACCACAGGTGAGGGAGGAAGCGGGGGGAGCGACCACTCGCGTTGGAGGCTCCAGGCATTCCTGCCTGGAAAAATCAAGAGAAGAACAACCCCTGCCCTGCACCAAGATAAGACTACCCTCTGAAGGACTGCACCTGCTGCAAATTCTGGACTTTCACAAAGGGGGATTTTGCCTTGCTTCAAAGTATTAAGGAGTGGACTCCCTGAAGGGAACAGGTAGAAAAGAGCTTCAAGATATCACCTAAATCCACACCATAGAGACAAGCCCAGCTGATAAACTTCACCCTGACTTTAAAGGTGCAGTGTGGGAATTGTAGTCCCAAACCTCCAAGAGGCAACTTAGAGCTTCCTGGTCATTGTTTGGTTGTTTGGACCCTCAAAGACCCAACCAAAGGAGACCTTCTGGAAGAAGATCCAGATATTTGGGAACATTTGGACAACTTTTGTCATAAAACTCTATAAGTTGATCAGAGTCAAGCCGGTGGTAGTAGTGGATAGTTATATGCCCAAGCAGGAGATAAAGCTAGTTTTACTTCCAATCTGTCTAGACCAACAATTAAGTCAGGGAGAACAGGAATTATCCTGGTAGGCGATTGGAATATGGTGGTGAATCCAATTTTAGGCAAGTCGGCAGGCCAAGCACTAATATAAGAAGAGAGAGGTTTATACTATAAGATGTTAAATTTGAACCGTCCTTAAGAACTAGGGTGACTACTACACTCAACAAGAGGGAATGTACTTTCACATAATGCATACATGGTAGACACACTAGAATAGATTTGTTTCTAATGTCAAGGACGTTAACTCACAGACTAGTGAATGTGGGGATGTGATTAGTTTTAAATTGAACCCTCATCTATTTAGACACCTCAACATTATCTGGTGAATAAAAATCTAGAGATATAAAATGCTGAACGACACAAAAGAATGAGCTCTCCCTTTACAACCTATATAAGTAAAATTAAGGGTTCTGTCATGTTGTTACAAATACTATAGGCCGCAGGAAAGTGTTTTGGGGAGAGGGCAGAAATTGAGACACACTACCATAATTAATTAAACGTAAAGCACAGGAACTGTAAGTGAGAAAAAACAACAACATCATCCCACAAATAAAGGAATACAGTAGGTCACCTTCATATATCAACCTAAGCGTTAATTAAAGTAAAATATGACCCAAACACTTTGTATATCTCAAAGGCAGAGTGTGCTCTACAGCACATAAAGCAAAAACACCAAGATTATGGAAAAGAAGGCATGCAGATTATTAGCCCTACAGTTGAAAAAATTGGAATCTAACTGTGTCATCCCAGCAATTAAAAAGGACCACAACTCCTAATAACTCCTCCAAATGAAGCAATAGTCTCTTTTGCCTCTTTCTTTAGCAGGATCTAAAATGCAGGTCACACAAACACCAAGGTTCAAAATAGAAGTATTTCCATCACATCTGGAGTTGCCCATACTCATTGCTGCCATGGTTTCATATTGCTTATATGTGACATTTTCATAATGTCAGTGTATTTATGAGTGACATTCAACGACTATGAGTGACACTTTCTCATGAGTAAAATCAAGCAATGAAGCATAAATATCAGCAATTACACCCAGTTGAGTAATGAGAAACTCTAAGAAGAACTTAAAACTGCTGCAAAGCACCAGGAACACAAGGGCACTAACTTTGCAGGAGGGTCTCATAGTAATAAATGAACGGCAAATTGCTGGTAAGATTTAACAGGTTTCTTGAAGTAAAAGAGCTTGTGAAAAAGTGCACCACAGCTGCAGATCCACGACCCCAACTAACGAACAGCCAAAGTACTAGACTGCTGAGCACAGTCTAGTACAGAACTGTAAGCAGAGCAGCAACTTACAGACTCAGAATAATGATGCATCTCTGAATAAATCCGGGTCAAGCCCGACAGGTGTCCCAATTTGGCGCTATATGTTTTTAGGAACTAGAAAGTGATTATTCTTTAAATAATATCTCTGGTTCCCTACATTGGATTTTAGTAATGTTTGTGTCTATTTGTTCATAAAAATATAGCCTATTTATATAAATTGGAGCTGAATTTTTATTGTGAGTTGTGTCTTACTTATTAAATGTATTGTTTTTTGTAATGCTTTCCACACCTGTCTCCTGCATTAATCCTGCCTGCTAGTTGCCATCTACTAAGGGTTGAGCAAGTGAATAATGTATTAAGACCTTGACCTTGAATGACCTTTATATTGTGTTGTGGCCTTATTAGTAGTGGTAAGTCACTACTTATCACTACTTATAATCCACTTTCCAACAATAATTGCTTAGAAGAGTTCTTAGGTAAAGTGTTAAAAAATACTAGTGCATTGCTGTTGTGTTCGATTTTAGATTCCAAATGAATTTCCTGATTCATGCCCTTATATAGGTACAATTCACATTGCCCTTATATAGGCATAGAAATCCAGTCCTTATTTAGGCATAGCCCATGCAACCCAAATACAGGCATGACTACTTCTATATGTAAATGTAAATGTACAGGAATTTATATAGCGCAAATCACCGAGCGGTTTCTAAGCGCTTGCTTAGGGAACCCGTCCTGGTATTCCCCTGTGAGATAACCCCGGCAGGGTATCCGCAAGGTGAAAGCCAGGCATCCCGCCGCGAGGGGCCGTTGTGGAGATTAAGCAAGCTATTGCCCAGAGTCGCAGAGTGTGAACCCGTGAATTGAGTAGGCACCGGAGCGAGAATTGTCGAGTCCATGGACATTTTAGGACTCAAGACCCCGCCGAGCCGGGAATTGAACCCTGGTCCCGGGCTGACCTCTGCTTCCAGGTCTGCCTCCTCTAACCAGTGAGCCACACTTCGTCCATCTACGTCACAACGATTTCTTTGGAAAACCAGACTCTTAAGGTGAAGGGACTTCCCCTTGCCTGGATATTGATTTCTCCAAAAACTCATTAATTAAGTATGTACATATATTCCTTAGGGGTTCATGCAAGACGTTCATATGCCCAACTTTTACATCAATGCAGGCATTCCTAAACACCTTCAAGGTATAAATATACCTTCATTTGCTATAGCAAAGCACGGTGTGGTTCGGTGTAGTTCGACTACCTTCTTGCACGACGCAGCTCGCTGCAGCAAGTGCCGAAGGAAGCCAGCTGACGCACTGATCAGAAGCTGACATCCTCCTGCTGAGAATCCAGCTCCAGTGTTTCAGACTCCCCTTGCGGGGTGTTGGGAAATTGAGTCCCGTGAAAGAGATACCGACCTCTCTCATTCTAAGGTATGGAGCTGATTAGAACCTAGAGAAACCTTTGGCAATTCTTAGCAGAACCAAACTATAGCTAAAGATAGTACCTACTTCTTCCCTAGTACTAGACCTAGGTTCGGTACATTGGGGTAGGCGTATTTCAGAAGCACCAGTTGAGTATTTTAGCCTGTTTTATTTATGTATATATTTTTATATATGTCATAGCAACAGACAATGCTATTGAAGTATTATTTTATATTAATGTTTGCACTGTACGCTTTATACTTCGCATTCTGTCTAACGATTGTAGCAGTTCATATCTCTTGCATGAGAAATAAAACTGTTCAATAAACCCTTTTATTGAAACGCCCGTCTCACTATTTCTGTGCAACTCTGGATAAACGAAGCATGCACGATTGACTGAGTGAAATAGTTATCTATTGTTTCCACGACTCTGAAGATATTGTTCTGGTCCTAGGGGAAACAAAGTTGTCATGTTTATGCAGTCATCAGAGACTAATCCCTTCTTGTTTACTCGAGAAAGTATCTAGTGACCTCTGAGTTAGCTGGCACACACACAATTAAGTTTAGTATACTCGATAGAGACATACTGACCTCAGTCCTATGTCAAATCTATAGTGTATATTATTCCAATGCTCAGAGCCTATTGGGAATATTGGAACTACACTACATTGCAGGCCAGCAATTGGTCACAAGTTCCTTCAATCTCTGGTTCAACTGTCATTTGAACTTTGGGAAGGTCACTTACAATGAGGTGGTGAGTGCAAGACAGACCAATACAAACATTAGGATGTACTAATGAACCTTGTAATATGTTGTGTGATATCCACCTAGGAAAATTTCCCTTTGCAACAGATCTGAAATCACTGATGCAAGGGCTATCTAGCACTTTAATTTGTGAAGACAGATCAACCTGGTTCAGACTGGTCCAGAGTGAGATGATTCTCTCGCTGATGTGGGCCATTAGTCTAGGTTTTATGGAATCATGGTGATGATGAAGTGAAATAGTTGTGTTAAAGAGATGAACAGATCAGAGATGCATGACTAGTGGGAGCTTTCATTTTTCTTGGGGTGCCTTTGGTTACTAGGTATCTTTAGTTTATTTGGATAGTCAATTTTCCAGCCTAGTGCCTTGCACAATTAAGAAAAGTAAACCTGTGACTGTCTATTTTCTCATAATCTCCATCCATTTACTAATAGGTTTATTAAAATCTATAAGTAGGAATTACTAAACTTTCACTTTGGGCCATATGTATCATTCAAAATTGCGATCACAAACGCCTAAATTCGCAGAATTTCGGCGTTTGCGATCGCAATTTAGCTAAGTGGGATGTATTAAGGTAAAAGTGCCTCGCAGAATAAGGAATCACCAAATTTGTGATTCCTTATTTTGCAATAGCATTTAAGGAATTGCAAATTTTGCGATTCCGTAAATGCATTGTAAGAGGCACAGAAAAAGTGCAATTTGGGCTTAAGGAATCGCAAATTACCACCAACTTCAAGTTGGTGGTAATTTGCAATTTCTCTGAAAAATTCACTTTTTAGCATTTTTCAAAGTGCCATGTGACGCACATACATGCCCTCAGGGCATGTATGTGTGCCACATGTGCACACATGCACATTTCAGAGATGCAACAGGGTGTCCTTTTGACACCCTGGCACCCTTGAAATTGCCTTCTCAATTTGCGATTCTCTAATTGAGAATCGCAAATTGAGAATGTCTTCCCATTCATTCCTATAGGCCTCTAGGCCAATATGAATGAATGGGGAGGTATTCCTTAATTGCGAATAGCAATTTGCATTTCGCAATTAAGGAATATGTAGGATTTGCAAAATTATTTGCACATTTTACATACATAGCGTTTTGCGATTCTCAACTAGCGATTCCCAAAAAATCGCTATTTGAGAATCGCAAAAACAAACTTTCATACATATGGCCCTATATCTCTATAATATTTCCAGTTTTTGCCAGAATAGTTCATATGTCAGTTGGAGCATCCTGCTTCAAGTTCCTTTACATAATATAAAATAACCCTGGTTTCAGCGCATGAGTTCTCATTTCTTCAAAATGGAGATATCCTTGATTCCAGTCTCTGGTGATTAAACTATGCTCTTTCTTCTGCATTTCACTCTGAAGGACAGCTGAATTTTCGATGTTATAGGCATTCTAAAATGCATCCTTTTGATTTACAACAGACAAGAATGTATGCACCAAAGGGGATAATGAGACTCCAGAAGAGTGATTTTCACTACCAAAGGATACTTCTTCCAACAATAATGAGCAATTTTTCTCTGGTGGGTAATTGTCAACTTCTGGCAACTGTGGTCTTACCAGTTTCTCTATAATGATTACCTTAAACGTTGTGAAACAAATTACAATTGAATTGGAAGTCTAACATACATGGAGGTAGATGCCAAGGTGAATGTTTTGAAGTAAAAAATATAAAAGACTCCTTTCCCATGGAGTATTTATTCCCATAACAACTGCTCCTTGAATAACTATAGAAAAATGCCTTTTTTGTAAACTCCTCAATTTGGCCTACACTACTGCTCAGGATCACTCAAGACATATAGCTTTCTTTATATACTTTGACTCATGTAAACGCTGTACCGCTTTTAGTTAAAAAACAATTTTATGAGCTTGAGGTCAAATGAACCAGACCACTTACTCTGTCGGCATCTCAATGGCACTTAAACTCATTCTAGTGCATCATGAACTGCACCTAAATATGAAAAATATACTGCATAATCTTTGTAACATGCAGGTATTTTATGCCACCCATATTTTACAATTGATATTATCCTCTGAAAAGTAGCAAAATACCACTCTACCACAAAATCAGCTTTTAGTGAGAGTAAGGGCCTACTTCAGCTTTTGCAACTTTTTGGTATTCACAATGGCCCTTTTCCTAGAATACATCCACTTAGCATTTATCATTTTAGCATGTGATATCATTTTCAAAGAAAATATCATAGTTTATAATATATTCTCGAAAGTGGCAGTTATCTTGTTAGATTCACTTTTGTGATTCTGATGTTTACGTCTCTTCTGCGTTTTAGCCAGAATGTAAATGGTCTGCCTGCGTTGTTGCCAGGTACTATGAACTTCACTGGGTATTTAATAGGGATACAATATTGATTGGTATGAAGATCACACAATGTGTAATGATGGCGTTGTATTTAAACTTGCCCTTTTAACGTCAAGGCAAAACTGCAAGGGCCTCACTTTTTGTGACGCATAGGCGTCGTAAAACATGCCTCCTGTTGCGCACTATTTACAAAGTGATGCATCGAAGCAGATGCGTTACTTTGTAAACCCCTGCGCTACATTATACCTGCGTCAGGTATAATGTATGCAGAGGGGGCGTTCCCCCGCAAAAAGCCTCGTAATAGTGACGCAGTGAAATCTATGAGATTTCACTGCGTCACTTTTAGGACGCTGTTGCGTCAAAATCTTGCGCCTGCCTCACAGCAGGCGTAAGACTGACGCAAGCCCTTTCACATGGGGCTTTCCCCATGTGAAAGAACGCATTGCTGGAGTTGCGTCACTTTTGTGACACACCCCAGCAATGCGTGACTTTTGCGCTTACAGATACGTCAGAAATACTGACGTATCTGTAACTCCTTGCGACATGATGCGTCATACTGTAAATATGACGCATCATTGGTGTCGCAAGGAGGACGCAGTGAAAAGTGATGCATCGCTGTTTTCACGCAGCGATGCGTCACTTTTCATAAATGAGGCCCCAAGTGTGTAGAGTAATATTACGAGCATGCGTTATTTTGCCACTGTTCATACTCTAGGGGCCTCATTTATTGCATTTTGGCATAGGGCAGCTCAGCAAGGCATCTTGTTGAACTGTCCTATGCCAAAGTGAAAGGGCAGGAATGCATCGTATTTAAGTAACAAGGTGCATTAGGTGCCAGGGTGCCTCTTAGCAGGCAGAATTGTTTTTGTGTAGGAATGGTCACCTTCCTGCAAAATAAAACAATCCTAGGAGGCGTTTTCCTCTTTCTATGTGTGCTGCAGAATTCAGCACACATGGAAAGAGGTAAAAACGAGGAGCAAATGACGTTATTTCTCCTGGTTATGCATCAACTTGGGAGGTATAAGGACTTGGTGCTTCACCAGGTTTCTGTAAGTCTGGGCCAGCATCAATTTCCTTGGGTGTTGCTTGGAAAAACTCTCTGCAAAACCCATGGTATTCCTCCTGTTTGCAGAGTAAGGTGTTGCAGCGATTTGCACCTTGTCTCCTTACTCATGAGTTATGAGGCAACTTAAAGCTAGGCAGGGTGGTTTTGCATGGCTTCATAAATCAAAAAGAGAACCCAGCGCCACTGGTGTACCTGCTTTCGTGGTGAAAAAGTGATGCAGAGCTCTAATAAATAAACCCTAGTTATCTGCATTGCAAACAGTGGACAGATTACCACTTGCATGAAAGAGATGCAGTTTATACAATTACTATATGTCTTTATCATGCAGTACTTGATAAGCATTTAGCATTTTGTTTTTTCAAGTTTGCCTATTGTGGTTCAAATATGGATTGAAAAAAAAACCTGATTTTACCTGGTTTGCACTCTTAATGTTTGAAATCTTAAGTAAACATCAGTAGTGATCTTATTATACATACATTAGTTGCCTTTATATCAAAAAGCACTTGTAAGAAAACTTTGCGATTTGCTGTGTGAGACATTTTCAGACCGTGAGAAAAGTTTGGCATAGAATCTAATTGTGGTCCACCATGCAGTTTACCTTCTCTACTTTCTTTGCCATGGCCACACTCTGACATCATTTCCTCTCCAAAGCCTCACAAAGTTTCGTTTTTTCCTCAAGACTTTGAAACTAAAATGGATGCTGATGATATTTTTTTCTGGCAACAAAGTTAAAGCACTGTGAAAGTTCAGAATTTCTTGCACACACCAGATGCACTGACACTTGCGACCCATATTTGGTAGTCCTAGTATTTGAGTGAAATGAGACTGTCACAAGAGGAAAACATAACAAACCTCTACTCGTGATCTTCCTCAATCAGGGGCGTAACCAACGACATCCGCTCCCTGCTTAACTGGGAAATATACTACAATTGGTTCTGTCGGGTGAGCAATTGCTTTACAGTTATATCAATAAATGCACAGAAATAAAAAGGAAACACACATGGATTGAATCAATTAAAACTAGTATATATTGTAATCTTTTTTCTTTATGGTTCATGGTTTTTGTCATAAAATAATATGGCTGTCATAAGAAAACATTATTAATTGAATATGGCGATGAGTGACTTATGAGTGAACAGGTGATCTAAAAGTGACAAGGTGTTTTTAGTGAAGCCAATGTATACAGTGCTGTACAAGTGTAAAAAATTATGGGATCAATGGACATCCATCCCTAGACATACGAATCTCCAAGAAGCCTCTTAGACATTCAGTTATTTTGGGTGGGATGGAGAACAGAGGATCTGGAATGTCGGGATGCGTCGACATTTCGACCCAGAAGAGTGGATTATTGCGACGGAGTCACAGCGGGTATTGTTCAGGACAAAAAGGAGGACAGCCTCTCTGGACAAAATTAATAAGCATTGATTGTGGTGTGCTGCACATGATGCATAAATTAATTGATGGTCAGTGATACCTAACTGTGGAAGTGATATGGGATACCACTTCAAGTCCTATCTGATTGTGAGTAAGCGTAATCCACCATCTGTTTGGATTCTGAAAAGGGGAGAGAGAAGGCAAATTAGAATGGCTGGGACAAGGCTACCTCAAGGCATCATGCTGTAGTGAAAGGAGGGTTACATTATGGAGCAAAGGCGGAAATGAATCACATAGCTCATGGTGTAAACTAATTCTGCCAGACCACAACCCTAAACCTACTAGACCTCTCGGCCACCCCCGCCACACCATAATCACAAGACCCCATGACACCGCAACCATCGACAAGACTCTGGGCTGGATCCACTCCTTCCTTAATGACTGGGCCCAGCTGACTACCACTGTCCCTCTCAGAACCCACGGAGATCAGCTGTAGAGTACCTCAGGGTTGTAAATTGATACTTGTATAGCGCACTACTCACCCGCAAGGGTCTCAAGGCGCTTGTACGAATACCGCTGTGGAACCCATCCTGGCTTTCCCTGTGAGGTGTCCACTCCTGAGCACCCCCAAGGTGGAGGCCAGGCATCCTTAGCGTTGTGGGGGCCATTGTGGAGATTAAGCAAGCTATTGCCCAGAGTTGCAGAGTGGGACTCCATGATTGGAATAGGCACGAGGCGAGAATTATCAGGTCCGTGGAATTTTTGAGCCCAAGACCCGCCGAGGCGGGGAATTGAACCCTGGTCCAGGGCTAGACATCTGCATCTGGGTCTGCCGCTCTAACCATTGAGCCACACTTCTCCTACCTGAGCCCCACCCTCTTCAAAGTCCACATACCCTCCTTCGCAGCCATCGTCAGAAGCCAAGTAGTTAACATCCTCTCCTACATTGACGACAGCCAGCTGATCATCTCCCTTACCAATGACCCCACACCTGCCAGAACCAACTTCTGCAATTGAAGGAAGGCCATTGCTACCTGGATTAAAGACATCTGTCCCAGGCTCAATTCGAACAAGAACAAAGTACTCATCCTGGGACCCACCCCTTCAGCCTGGGACAACTTCTGATACACAGCCACTCTAGGATCTCCCCCCACCCGGATGGAACAGGCACACAACCTCAGCATCATACTGAGCTCATCACTCACTATGAACCGCTAAATCAACGCGGTTTCCTCAGCCTGCTTCCACAAGCTCCGCATGCTTCGAAGGGCATTGAGATGGATCCCCATAGAATACAGAAAGTTAATCACCCACACACTCATCACCAGCGGACTTGACTATGGCAATGCACTCTACGCTGGCGTCACCCAGAAACAGCTCAAGAAACTCTAGAACGTCAAAAATGCAGCTGTCAGATTGGTCCTTGACAACCACCACTGTAGCCACATCATGCAACACCTCCACCAACTCCACTGGCTCCCAGACAACAAGCAAGTCACTTTCAAGCTCCTCACTCATACCAGCAAAGCTCTACACGATGAAGCACCAGCATACCTGAACCACCGCCTCACATTCCATGTCCCCGATAGACAAATCTGATCCTCCCAAATCACCCTCACCTAAGTCCCCAGGATTCACAAGACCAGAACCCTAGGAAGGCCTTCTCCTACCTCACTGCCAAGACCTGGAACACCCTGCCCCTCCACCTCAGGCACTCCACGACACTGACCCAATTCAGGAAGGACCGCAAAACCGGATGCTTGAAATGATCCTCCTCCCATTCCGACCAACATTTTCCTACCCCCAGCACCTTCAAACCCTCACAGGTAAGAAGCTGTGCATTACAAGTCCCTAATTGATTGAACATATGCCCATGCGGAACTGGGGATGCCAACCTTCCGGGGGACCCGCAACCCTTCAAAGGGGTGAGCTATTCAGACGAACATAAACAATTATTTGTAAGATATAGCAGACTCAAGGGCTCTTCATCACATTCTGCATGGAGAGGGAGTTTTTGTTGTAATCAGTGTTTCCACCTGACCACAAATGAATCAGTGAACTGTTGCCAACCAAATCTAAGAGCACATGAAATAAAAACAGATTTTGCAAATCACACACCTCACTACATATTCCTCATTTTATGAAGAAAAATACAAGTTTCCCAAAAATGTTGCCAGCTTCATTAACCTATAGCTGATGCATTCTGCTATGTTGGGTTTTATTACAAATAATAACAATGTACGGAAAAAGTTTGAACATGCTTTGCATGTATTTTTTTATGTTTTAGTGGAAATAAAAGAACAAAATCTGTTCACTAAAGAAAAAAAATTGCTGAACAACAGTTAAATATGTCTCAAATTAAGGCAGCAAATATGCAATACACTAAAGTGCATTTATTTTTTTCAAAACATAAGCAATCTATTTCTGATATTGTGGGTCCTTAACATGGCACTTATCTCCTCTCAGCCACTTGTATTATGTCCTAGACCTTTGTGCCCTTCAAACATACCCTGCCTGAACTGTCCCCCTTCCTAAGTCATTGAAACCCCATGAACCACTTCTGAGCATTCTGCTTTGTACCATAGTCCCAACTGAATTCTGATGTGTGGTATGGGAAGGAAGGAAGATGTGAGGTAGCAGAGGGATCTACCCTAATGTTATGTTATGCTATGTTAGCCGGTATTTACAAAGCTACTCCCCATTGGAACTGGCATGGTCCGGTTGACTGAGGCAAGGCCGTAGCTAGGCAGATGTGTAAAACATTGGCACAGTGCTCTCACACAAGAAGTACACAGCATCACAAAAGAGACTTCACTTGTGGTGTCTGTAAATAAAGTTTGTATTCAACACACACATTAATTAACACAACATGAACACTATGTATTTCTGGGCATGAATTACATTAGGAAATATCACCAGCAATACTAGGCCCAACCATGTTAAAATGTCACCAGTATTATGCCAACTTGGAAAAGATCCTACTTTACCCCCCTGGACCCTAATGCAGTGCGAAACATTGTCAGACCGAAGCCCACCCCGGCAATTATTATAATTCAACTCCACACAGTTATAGGGTGCACCCCAGATCACAACAATATCTGAAATGAGTACACATAGATAAGTATAACACTTTTATCCAGCACAGTGAAACAAGGCCGCACAGTTAAAAACCAATGTCAAATGTAAAATTCTTCTGGCAAGGAATAAAAGTGTAAAGCAACACTGGCACACGTTATAAGTAATAACAGCCAGTCACTCCCACACACTCACTCAGCACCAATTTGCGGTACCATGAATATCAGGCAGGACCATATGGAATGCACACGTACACATGCACATGTGCGCAGCACCCTAATGTGGTGCACTGATATCTGGCTGGTCAGTTGATAATGTACATGCAGACCCTGCAGTCCAAATCCTCCTCTACCAGTTAGCTAACCCTGATCACCCAACATGCATGGGCTGGAGATAAAGAAAACCTTCCAAAGGATCCTATGCCAATCGCGGTCATTGTCACACTAACTCAGGGGCCCAGGGAAGAAGGTGGGAGTAGCTAGCTGGGCTAATTAGGCTGCAGATGACAAATGGGGGTTTGGCCACTACTCTGGAAGTTCTTCCACGGTATGCAGAGCAGAAGTGGGCTGAGGGTGATAGCTGTTTACTCAAAGGGTTCCACACTTTACTTTCTGACACCCGCCCAGTTCTGGGAAGCATGGGGGGCATGCAGTCTCTTGAACCACTTCCAATTGTGCTCAGAAGCATTCCTTAGCCCAGTCAATCACACTCTCCACCCCAGCTCAGTGCTGGCAGTGCTACCTGGTATCACAAAGTCACTAGGCCGGGTGAGGAGAGGGCTGTTGGTCTGCTGGACTATGGGCACAAAAGAAACTATCGCTGAATAAGGGATGAAGTGGGTTAGCCTCTCAGAGGCACCCTGTCAGACACACGTCAATCAAAGTAACACCAGGCGTTCCGGACCCCGCAAACACGAATCTGCTCCTCTGCTCCTCACTGTAAATGAGGCACAACGTCTGATGCACGTTGGTACAAATTGCATCAGACAATTCCAGTCACACACATGAAGAGTTGCAAATTCTGGTTCTCCTTGGAAATGAGGCACGCCAACTTGTGTTCATTGTTCTGAGTCGTACCAGACAAGTCTGGTAACACACACAGGTGCAAGTTCAGTAGTGTTGCACGAGGCAAAATGAGGCACTGCAAAGGGTCACCCCCTCCCCCAAGGGTCGTAAACTGTGAATCAGACACCACACGCGATGAGAACGCAGTCAGTGTGTCGACTGAGAGGGATACAGCACAATCAACGAAGCAGGCCATGTGGGGTCCTACAATGTATGAATCCGCTCACCACCACCAGGACACTTATGCACATTGAGGCCCCCACAATATATGGACACACTCCTTAGATGCAGGCAGTATTTTTTGTGGCTCCACACAAGGAAATCTGGTCTCCAAGCACAATTCTTACTTCCACGCTCACAACGCACTATCAGTTGCGATCCAGCAGAAAATATGTGGGCACTTAAGTGGGCACTGCTCTCCAGGTGTCACAGGTAGATGTGTGGGTCCCTCGTGGAGGTCTTTGATGTCCCTGAGACCTTCATCAGAGAAACAACAGGGGGCAAGCCAACAACCTCTTGGAGAGCACATTTCAGGGTGCCACACAGCAGCAGATAGTCAGCCCAGGCCAGCCAGTAATGAAGAAGGTTGCAAAGTCCCTTCCAGTGGCAATAATACTCCTTGAGCACAACAGATTCCTTTGGCAGTGTGCACATGTAGTTCCAGGATCTCTGGTCCCATGTCCCCACAAGTGTACCTCTCTCCTTCTGAAGCATGGCACCAGTAGTTATACTGTAGTGTGCCTTTGAAGTTGGGGTTGTTGCAGAGGGTTCCCCTTTGAACCACAGATGTCTGTCCTAAATTTCAGTTGTGTGTTGCCATGTTGCCATGGAATACAGATCTTAATCTTTAGTGGGGCTATGATCTGGTTCCCAGTGACCAAGGGTCAAAAACTCTTCCACCAATCCATCCAGCCAGGCCCTCAAATGGCAGATGTCTGTTGTTCCAATTGCATGCCCAATAGGAAGACATGGCTTGGTAGTTCGGGCTGGACTGTTCCCATGAGGCACAGGGTCAAACTGATTTGCATTTGGCCATGTCTGAACTGGGGTGGCGGAGTGAGATAAAGAATAATGATGGATTAAACCCAGATCAGTTGACTGGGGGTGAGTGCTTGCAATGTTCAACCCTCCGTCCATCATCCCCTTTGATTTTTTTTTTTTTTGCCCTAAGTTGGCAGGGTATGCCTAGACGTGGGTCCCTTGCTCACTTTGCCACTGGATTCAAGCTAGCCTGGCTGATGGCAGCTGATTAGTCAGAAACCGATCCCAGGATGATTGTTTCCGGTCCAGGGAGGACATGGCTTGACAGTCCGGGCTGAACTGTTCCCATGAGGCACGGGGTCAGACTGATTTGCAGATGGCCATGTCTGAACTGGGGTGGCGGAGCGAGCTAAAGAAAGATGATGGATTAAACCCAGATCAGTTGACTGGGGGTGGGGGCTTGCAGCGTTCAATACTCCGTCCATCATGCCCTATGGCCTTCCCTGCCATTCACCTAACACTTGCTTCACCCCTTAAGACTTGCCCCAGGGTTGCCCTAGTAGTAGTGAAAGATACCCCTTAGGAATGGTCAGTGGGTTATAAAGGCCAATCTGAGCAATTGAGCAAGTGAGCACACACAGGCCTGCAATGGCAGGCTTTGACACATGTTTAAATGCACCATAGGTGCAAGTGCTCACACACAGGCCTGCAATGGCAGGCTGGAGACATATTTTGAAAACATCATACTTGCAAGTGTGCACCCCCAGACATGCAATGACAGGCTTGGGGCATGTTTAAAGCCATCGGATAACCACCACTTCCTAACATGTGTAGGAAGAGTGCACACACTTTCACACTGCATTCACAGTGCGAAAGTGTACAGAGCCATTAGGCCACTAAAAGAGAATCAGCAAAACCCATACATTGTCCCATAGGAAGAGCCGACCTCCTAGGCAGGGAAAACCCACATTGGGGTTCTTCTTTACTACCTGGACAGGGAAGACTCATGTGTACCTGCCCTGCCTTTCGCCTACCACTTGCTTCACTACTTAGGACTTATCCTAGGGGTGCTCTAGTGCTTGTGGTAGGCCCACTCAGGGTTGGCGAATGAGCTAAAAATGCCAACTTGAGCATAGGTGCAACTGTGCGCTCCGCTCACAAGTCTGCAATGGATGGCTTGATACTTGTTTGAAAGGCTATTCTGGTGGGTGGCACAATCATTGGTGCGTCCCACCTTCAGCCAGTGCAGCACCTGCCCTGAGTATGTGTTATACCTTTTTACAGGGCCCTCACAGGTACAATACCTAAACCAATGAAGTAGGCACAAACAATGATCATAAGGTTTTAGGGAAATCCCCTAAGAAGGGCCATGTCCCAAACTTCCCCAGTACCCAATAAATGCTTCATAATGCCTTCTCTGGCTATGTCTTCTCCGGCTTTATGTGCATGTGTGGCAAGCCATTGGGAGCAAGGATGGAAATCCCAACACCCTGTTGTTTAAGGGATCTTTGTTCACACAACCACCCATCAAAGTGGAATCACAGGGATTCCCTTGCCTTTTCATGGAGGTGCACTGTACCAGCAATACCACAAGGGAATCCTAAGAATTACCATGGTCCACTGGCCCCGAGAAGATTTTTTCACATTCATTTTAGGTACAGGAATACTAGGAATATGGAATGCTTGGGGATTATTTGAAGGTGTACGAATATGGTCCTCTGCAACACTCTGGCAGAATACTCTGTCAGGCAAACTGAAGACCCTCTTGCTTTATTTAGAGTTAGGCAAACTGTCAGGTTTCCAGCAGTGATGTCCCCACAGGTACCCACAGTGGAGACCTGAGAAAAAAGAACTGCAAGAGAACTCTGAGGGACTCTTGTGCCATTAGTTCTTTGTTTTTCAAAAGCAAACTCCTCCCTTGTGACTTTGTTTTTGAAAAACGAAATAGTTTGCTGAGACATGGCTGTTGCATATCATGCTTACAGTGCTTTCAGAAGAGTTGCATGTTGTCTGCTTCTCTGAATGCACAGTGATTTCTTCCAGGCAGGTGGAGATCTCTAAATATTATGGTTGTAGTCTGTCAAGGCAGCATAGTATGTGCCTCTGCTGCCCTGATGGGACAGAGTAAAGCCTGCTACCCTTAATGCGCTTCTAAAACACATCAGATAATGCACCTTACTCATTAAGGTAATGTAGTTGTAGAAAAATAGTAATGGTACAATTTTTGTTTCCAAAACTTTTTATTGGGTTTTGAACAATAATGCAATGCAATATAGATAGACAACCAGCATGCATGAATATTACCAAATTAGGATAGGTAGTCAATCCAACCTGACGACTGAGCAAAATAAAACAGATAACAAATGAAACAGAAACATTAACAATACACCCAGTGATAGCCACACACTGTATAGTGATCTACAGAATAATAGCTCCATTCATCCCACTTCCACCACCCCACCTGCCAAGGAAATGGTACTTAATCCATGAACACTCTGATTTCAGCATCCAGGGACTTACCCTGCCAGGAACACAATAACAGTTATATCCCACTAACCAACTGTTCCCAAATGTTATAGTATTTCTTGGGGCAACCCTGGCCAAGACCCCCTTCCAAACCTCCAGGGAGGGGGCAGAAGCTTCCTTCCACGCCTTTGCAACATCACATTTTGCTATAGATAGGCCCAGCAGTAGCAGGGCCCACTGACATCTGTTCCTGTCAATGTTGTCTCGTAATCTGATATGTGCAACAGTTCACATTGTGGGGTCCCTGGCAGAACCAAGCCCAACGCTCCTTCCAGGCAATCAAATACCCCAGTCCAGAAGGGGCCCAGAAATGCACAAATCCAGACTGTATGCAAGAATCCCCTGTCTCGGCCTGACAGTGCAGACATGTGGCAGATGCAGTAGGCCCCCTCCTCCACAGCTTCTCCCTATACATTCTGTATAAGTAGTTCAGCTGAATAAGACAGTATTTGCAGGTGATGGCTGCCCCACTTGGTGAATCCAGTGCCTCCCTCCAATCCTCCCCCATCAGGTTGCCCAAATCATGAGCCCTAGCCTCCCAGTGGGCCTCAAAAGTATCTGGATTATTGATCACCAGAGAGAGATATATAACAACGATCATGTGTTGTGAGATGTTCGTCAGAATCACTTTTGCTTATAGGGGGAAAAATTCAAACATATCCCCTAAATTTGTGATGTAAGGTGTGAGGCTGTGACAGAGTTGCAGGTATTTGTAAAACTGGGACTGGTGAAGTTGGGACTCCTGCTGAAAATCAGCAAAAGATTTGAGCGAGTCCCTCTTGAGGCCTTCCCTCAATTGGAAAATTCCTATTAGGTGCATTACTGGAACACCAGTATCCCAGCCATCTGGAGCAGGGCTGCACCCTCCCACGGAGGAGTCTCCCTTGTGAGCCGCCCCTTCCACCATGTGAATACCCCAGCCTCCCTCCATGTTGGTAGGACCACATTGGCTGCCAGGGGAGGCCCCGAGGGTCCGTCCCCAGTACATCAGATGCAGGAGGGACTGTGCGCCCAGTGCCCATCCCTCAGATGCCTAGTTGGGGTCCCCAAACCACCAGTTGTTCGGGATGGTCAGTTGGGGTGCGCTGTAGAAGGAATGCATGTGTGGCATGGCAATACCACCATCTTAGGTTCACTTCCAGCACTTAAAGAGGGAAATTCACGGTGGACCATGACTCCACAGGAAACTCTGTAGAAGCGATTCGATATGCGAAAAGAGGGACGCAGACACTGGAAACAGGAAATTTGGGAGTTGGTACAAGAGCAATGGAAGAGCCACCATTTTATAAATATCCAATCACCCAAGGAGGGAGAGAGGAAGTGTTGCCCAGTTTCTCAATTCAGCTATCCATTTGCAGTTGTATATTCAGAGTCCACGCCCACACCTCATTTATAATGATATGCACACCTAGGTATCGGAACCCCTGTTTGAGGACCCTGACCTCTGATGCCTATGATAAATCCAGCGTGTCTTCAATCACTGGATATATCAAGGACTTCCCAAGGTGCATTTGTAGTCCAGAGAATTTCCCATTGATGTCCAATATCTGGAGTGCACCCGGCCCTGAGCTCCGAAGGTCCATCAGGAAGATGAGCACATCATCTGCGTATAATGCTATCCTTTCCTCTGCCCTGGTCCCCACTCAAACCCCTACAAATGCACATCCAGCCGCATCAAGTCCATAAAGAGTTCAATAACTAAGGTGAAGAGGAGTGGGCAGAGGGGACACCCCTGACATGTTCCTTGCTCAACCAGAAAGGTAGCAGAAGTGGCCCGCCCTCCCGAACCTTGACAAACAGCTCCATCTAGAGATGTTTGACATGTTGATAAATCAGGGTCCAAAATTCATGTTGGCCAGGAGATAGAACACAATGGCCTGCCCACCTACTTAGCAACACACTCTCCTTTTGGTAGTGCTTAGACAGTGCAATAGCATTGCAGATCCATTGTACGTTGAGTCCCGTAGCTTGACCAGGGTGGAGATGACCTTAATCAGCCTATTCGCTGGGGCCTTAGCCTATACTTTGACTTTGATGTTAAGAAGAGAAAACAGCTAGTAGGATTCATTGCACTCCGGTGGTTGGTGCATTCTCAAAATGACAATGTGAGATGTATGAAATGTCAGACATCCAATAGGCCCATTGTATCAAGGAAGGGAGCTAACTCTTGCCGGGGCTGGGGACCCATTGTGCCCCAGGGGAGCAGACTGGTTGAGTTTGAGCAACATAATTCATGTCCCCTCAAGGATACAAGGACCTGGTGGGAACCCCCAAAATGACACTATGTAGAGTATGCGAAAATGCCTCAGACAAAGTGGGGGTGCAAATACATTAAGGAGGGTGATGGGTTTCTCCTGAAGGCGGCCAGAGACTGTGACATACCGTCCAAATCTGTTATGCCAAGACTGAATTTGATGGAAGGGGACATGCACATTGATTAGTATAGCACTCCTCTAGATCCCCTATGGTACCCATAGTGAAATACCCTTGAGATCCCAATGCATGTAAGGATGCACATTTCTTTGCCCAGAAACTGGGTTAGTTGCAAAAGTAGAACATCTGGGCCCACCCTATGGGTGGCTCTCAAGAACACTCCATGTTTAACTTTGTTATTCAACCCATTTACATTCCAAATGAGGAGTCACAGGGGCAAGGGCCTGTCTCCCAAATGTGTGTCAATTGCCATGGGGGTGTCTGTACAAGCTGCGCAAGGGGGGAAACTGTGACTGAGTACATGGAGTATTAACAGAACTGCTGGCCCTGCAGTGCGGTGTAAACAAAAAATATAACCATCTCTGAATAAATCTAACCCTAACACCCTTACCCCCCACCCTATAATTCTAAAACTGTAAGTGCATGTTGCGGAACGAACTTCAGGGTGAATCCAACTGGCCAGACTGGAGTCCATTCCTCCCCCGACAGTCGTACCAAGTATACCCCAGCAAAACCCCCACCCATGAACTGAGGAGCATGGTCCAATAGCCTTCCAGGGACCAGGGAATGCTAACCCCACAACCAGCAAGATGAAATGGGAGGAAGTCTCACCATAATCAATAATCCGCAACAATGGCATAAAACAAGCAAGCAGGCAGTAAAGTGCAGAGGCACCAACAAAGGAGACCCAAAGGCAAGATAACTCAGAACAGCTGAGCGGCCCAGCCGGGAGCGACCACCCAGATGGAAGGCAAGGAAGCATCACACTCTAAGGCAATTTGATGGTGTTCAATTGCAGTTGGCTTTGGTCATTGGGAGCTCGGTCTGTGGGGTGGCCTTTACCATTGCGGTCTCAATGTGCGTCTCTCTAAGGAAGCCTCATAATGCGATGTGGAGTCTTTTCTGTTCTGCTTGTCCCTGTCCTTCAGAGGTCTCTCCTCAGCCGATACCCATGAGGCCTCAGGAGTGACAAAGAATAAGGATTGGCCACCAAACAGCACTTAAGGGCATGAAGGCAAGAGCAGCATGTAATGTACGCCCATGGCCATCAGTTTCTGCTGAACACCTTGAAAGGATCAACGTTGTTGCTGTACTTTGAGGGTATAAGCTGGGAAAATCGTAACCTGAGATGATTCAAAGTGCAACGAGTCTTGGGAGTGAGAGGCTCTCAATATGGCATTGCGGTCTGTATAGTTCAATATGCGGGCAATGATGGGTTGTGGCAGAGCTGTAGGCGGGGGCCTTGCCATTAAGGATCCATGGGCACTCTCTGCGATGAAGCATGAGTAGATAGAGGCAGGTGGCAAATGGGACAAAACATAGGTAGTAATGAAAGCAGTCGAGTTTGAACCTTCCGTCCCCTCCGGGATTCCCACCACTCAGATGTTATTGCACCTGGAGCAATGTTTAGCATTCTCCCCTCGCACCACCAGCAGGGCTGCAGTGTGTCACAGAGTCTTCACTCAGATTTACAAGTCTGTAGGGAGCTTTCCGCCTCGGACAACCTGGTCTCAGTGGCAGCAATCCTGTTCCCTGTGTTGTGCAGATCTTAATGGATAGGTGACAGGTATGTTTGGAGCTCACCAATTCTTACCTCAAAGGAGGAGCGGAACTCTTGGATAGCTTGGAGAACGGGGGACACTTCCAGTGTATGAGAGCTACTTCCCAGTGCTCCATCATGTCCTGGTGAGGCCTCCACAGAAGAAGAAGTGCTGGTATATTTGTCAATATTTCCCTGTAATGAATGCTGAGGCAGTTTATCCTTCGCCCTTATGTTGAACGGGTTACAGGGGCACCTCCCTGCCCCCAGGAATGTGAAACACAGGAGGGATTAAAAAAGGGCCCATGCAAGCTAGGTTCCTGTGCCCAGTGCAGCGCTGGTGTAGTGCCTTTGCTTCCCTTGACTATGGCTGTGGGAGTATTTGGCAATGTTCCCTCCCTCTTCGTGACACAATGTGGTCACTGAATGGTCCCATGCCCCTATGCCCCGCCCAGGAACTTCTCGGCGATTAATCCTCTGCGGTGTGGCGCTGTCATCATATTCTCTAGCTGCAAAGGAAGGTGGGCCAATGCAATGCAATCCCTTCAATGCACTGCAGAAAGAGAACAACAATCCCTATGGGTTGCCCTCAGGATCACGTGATGTGTCCCGATGCAGACACTGATCCCCCCAGCCCCAGAAGAAGGGAGAGGGGATTTCCCCATGAGACCCTGCACCCTGGGAAAGTGGACAAGCAGCCAGGATGCCCACGGGTGTCTCCCAATGCAGGCCAAAGTGGGCCAGGGCCAATTCAGCCACCCACAAACAGAAGATGCCTGCTCTGGGGGAAACTACTCTGTTGCCCGATCCAGCCACCCCCTCACCTCAGTCACAGGGCTTCCACCCCAGGCACGTCACAGCTCTAGTCTGACCCAGCTACTGATCAATGCACAGGGGACCCGCAAGTGGGGTTCAACAGCCACCTTCCTCCTGGCATCAGGCACAGGCGGCGGCACCAGCCTCTCCTTGCCAGAAGGCCAGAGGACAGTGGGGGGCAGAGAAGATGAAAGAGGGGCCGCAGCTCGCTTGGGGGCTATTCAATGGACAGCTCCTCTAGGTAGCAGCATCCCTCACAGCACCACTCATTCACCACCAGGGCCCACGATCCTCTGCGTGCCCATGAGCCACACGGCCAGAGATCCTCCAGCAACAACTTCTCACCAGATCGGCATGGCAAGCACTGCTCGGGCCTGCAGGGTGTTGCAAGGCCACTCTGTTACCTGGAGTGCAACAGCAGCTGTTTTCCGTTCCCTGGATCAGGACGGATGTTGTGCACGACGGCAGGAGCTCGCTAAAGAGCAACTGCCATCTTCTGTGGCTAAGCCATGCCCCCAATGTTGCAAATTTTTACTATTCTTGTCGAAGGGTTGTGGTCATTAGTTATCATGCCCTCATGCACACACGCACAATATCACAAGTTGTTGCAGTTGCACTAGCTATATATTAATACCCTAGAAATTCAATGTAATGCCCTTCTTACAGTACTTATCGATTTCCATCATTCAGATATGCATTTCAATTGCCTTTCTATATTAATAGCGTCAGTTGGTGTAGTATTGGTGTTTTTCATGGTGATGTGGTTTTGGTATTATCCTTTATATGTGTTGATTATACAGAACAATTTCATGTCATATGTCATGGTATTCTTAGGAACGCTGGGCTGGTTCAGAAATGGTCAGGTGAAACCAGTCGCCTGCTGTTTCTGGACTGACCAGGATGTTCCTGCTGTTGTGGGTTTCTACATTTGAAATAACCATATCTACTTTCCAACAACTCATCGCTTTGTGGAATTTTGTGTGCCACTTTTCATACTACGAATTGGCACTAACAGTGGTGCTACAGAGAGTGGCAGTTATTTTCTTTGTGTGGGCTCACCAGCAGCAGACTTTAGCCCTCGACAGAGTGGGCATATATACCAGAACCCTATATGTATGTGGAGGAACGCATTTGAGCATGGCAGCTGTGCCAGACTTAATCACGGCAATGAAGGTTTTGTTAATAATGTTGAGAGCCTACAGGTGGAAGGGCAATGTTATTTGTTTGCTCGCACCAATACAGTGCGTGTTCCTGCTTGTAAGGCACTCCTTGCGATGATGCATTCCCTAGAGCGCTGCAGGAGCTCGCCTCAGGCGGCTTTGCACAAGTGCAGCCTGTGTTGGCTTTGCACCTTCGATTTGCATCTGACATCAGATGCCAGCGGCCATTTTGGTTTGGGCCCTTTATCATTGAACCATATGAGCGCTTGTCGAATTCTTACACATGTTGAATGAGCTGCGATCGCAGGCATCTTTGTGAAAGTAATATCTCTTTAACACAAGTGTTTGATTTTACTCAATGTTATTCCGAGAAATTCTAAGGTGTGATTTCTGTTTTTTGTTTGTGTATTGTGGTTTGCCATGGCTGCATGTGACTGTGCACCCGACACCTTTCCTTTAGAGAGCTGGCGATCCTGAAATTAAATAGAAAGAGTGGCTGCATATCTTTGAAAACTATATTACTGCAATTGATGCCATTCATTTTGAACCTGTGTGAAAAATTGGTGCTTTATTGAGTCACTTGAGTGTTGCAGGGAAAAGATTTTTTGACACTTTACCTATAGCTCCAGTGTCTGCAGAAGAAAATGTGCATTGAGATGTGTATTTGAAAGCAAAAGAAAGGATGTGCAGACAATATTCCAAAGATTTAAGTGTGCTCCTCGAAAGACATCATTTTCTCGAATGCAAACAATCTAATGGGGGAACTGAGGATGTGTAAATTGCTACATTAAGGGTTTTAGCCTTGACATGTGAATTTCAAAACAATGTAGGTATTCATATAAGGGACCAATTTGTGTTTGATTGTTTTTCAAAAACAATGAAGGAGGGATTATTGACATGCAGAAACCCTACATTGCTAGAAACCATAGGCGTTGCGAAAAGCATCGAAAGGTCTATTATCACTACACAGGTCATGTTGGATCAGGGAGGTCTATCCCCAGGAAGCTATGTTTCTGAGGACATTTCCATTTGAGCTATTATTAAAAACAACAGAGGTAGGATAGGGCAAAATACATGTTATAGGTGCGGATCCAGGAACCACCTGGGAAACTGTCCCTCCTGTCCCGCTGTTGAAAAGAAATGTAATTAGTGTTCTAAGATTGGGCATTTTCAGACAGGTTGAGGGGTTCTGCCAATGTCTCAGACAAGGTAAAAATGAGCAATGTCAATGTTTATGACAATGATGAGGGGGTACAGGAGTGTGTAGAAAGTTTTACCGAAGTCCTCTTAACAGTAGATATGCTAAGTTTGCAAACACTTAAGAAAATTAAAGGACCTTTTTGTCAATCCACTATTGATGGTAAACAGGTAAACTTTATGGCAGATTCTGGGGCATGTGTCACAATTCTGGCTCATGATTCATACTTCAAAATGTGGCTGAGCATCATGGGTCTTATTCCACCTGATAGCAATCAAAAGGCGTTTGGGAAAGAAGATATCGAACTACTGTTGTTTTTTATTTTATGCGATCCTTGGAATGTCTAAGAAGAGAAATTTGGACAAAGGTGTATGTGACTGTGAAAGGTCAGAATATTATATGGTGGATGGGTTTGGCAAGATTAGGTATTTACTTGCACCGTGCACATGAGATCCGAATTGTGCTAGGTGATATGCCAGTTTTGTCTGTGGGTAATGATGAAGACATGAAAATGATATCTAAAATCCCTAATGTTTTAAAAAATGAGATAGGTACAGTCAAAGGATTTGATCATGCTCTCAATTTGTTTTTTTAAATGCCACACCGGTTATACTTAAGGTTATACCAAATCAATGAGTGTGAAAGATGATTTAAAATGTCTCCTGGAGAAACTAGATTCTGAAGGGGTAATCATACTCACTGAATCCTTGGAATGGGTCTCCCCAGTGTTCTTGACTAAAAAACGACCTGGTGAGTTGATAATGTGTGTGGATTTAAAATCTTTTCAACAGAACATCTTAGTGGACTGTCACCCACTACCATGCATTAAGGGGAGGATTGTTAATGTTGGGCAAGCTAAATACTAAAACATTTGTCACACCTTACAGTGCATATAAATACCTATGTTTGCCATTCTGTTTCGCATCAACAGCTTGCGTGTTTCAGAAAATTATGAATACCCTGTTTGGTGACCTGCTTCATGTACACTGATTTCAAGATGACATCCTGATAGTTACCAAGAGTAAAGAGGGGTTGGGCAGTTGCCAGGCAAGAGCGCGGAGGTAGTTGAGTCTCCCTAGGCCATTCGGACATGGTGAAGCTGCTGCCAGGGGAGCTGTAAACACTCTCTTCTGATGTGGAAAACCACCTGACACCCTGAAGCCTTTTAATTCAAGCCAGCATGGTCATGGCACACTGAAGTGGAAGAAACTGCTGGAGCTGAATCACTCAGTTTCTGGTCCCTTAGAATGAATTCATTCTCTTGGGGGACCGACCTTCCGACTGTGTTAAATAATACCAGTGGGCTGCACTGACCCCACCTGTTTATCTCTCGATGGTTTCAATCCTTCTTGAACTTTCTCTTCAAAGTTCTTTTTTGACTTTCCATTTTGGAATTTGTTGGCCATTGATCCACAGAGTGAGCCTCGAGCACAAAGACTTAGGCCCCGGAGCGAAGCGGGGAGTCTTTCCTTTGTAAGCCACATTTCCCGTACATGCTGCTGGGCGAGGATTCAGCGTTGGGCTCTTCACCCATTGTTATTGGGGGAATGCTGCTTAGTTGATTTTCCTCTGCTTAGTAATAGGCTTAAATTCAGCAATGCATCACTCCTGATCTGAGGTCGTAGTCAGAAGCCAAAGCATGTCTGCGGACACCCGGACTGCTGCCACTCCTGCTGCCACTCCTCCAGAGGGACGCGGAAATACACAACCGCTGATTTACTACCCAGAGCATTGTGACTCGAACGTCGGAGGACCATCCCGGCAGGCTAATCAAGTGTGTCTCGAGCCCTGAAAACCTATTTCCATGGAGAAATCTTCTCAAACTGGAAATCACATTTTATGAGGCGCTTACTAACCGCTCACCCTCCAGAAGAAATGGATACCGACAACAAAACGGCCTAAACAGCAGGCAGCTTTCAAAAAGCTTTGCGAGCATTAAAGAGCCCCTCCAGAGCCGACATTGTAGTCGAAGCCTGAGGATATATTAGTGGTACTCGACTCGCTCCAAGCAAATGCTAGAGCGACCACGGTCTTAAAATTGTGTTGTACCCCCGTTTCTCTGCTCCCTCTCGTATAAATGCCCTGACGAAGGTGCCGCCGTACAACGGGCTGGGCACCAAAATGCGCGTTGGCGTGGTGACCATCTTTTCTGCTTATACCATCTGATGTCTTCCTAGCAAGCGGCTGAGAAGATACTGCAGAATAACCTCAGCGTAATTGTATGCGATGGATGTTGAGGTCCCTATAATGTGTAAATTGAATGAATTGAACGAGTGTGTGAATTGGTTGTGAGTCAGAATGAGTTTTTGAACCTGAATGAATGATGAGTGAGTGCGTGGGGGGTCTGTATTCAATAATCTGTTTTTGATTCCATCACTATTTTGTTCATGTATGCAAAGAAAGATGTTTTTATATGTTTTGTTTAATCACCTCTATATTTTGAAAAATGAAAATAAAAACTGATATTTATTCTAATATGTGTTGAGAAGCTAAATGTGGTGACCGTGGCTGTCAGTGAGCTCAAAGTGTTGTTTTTTGAAAAATTGGGGACTCTACATGAGCCCTTAGATTGAAATATATAGGGCAGACTTTTGTCGTTTAAATTTGGATCAAATTTTCTCCCCTGCTTGTCTGCCCTACATCTACCTCAGGGGGCCCCTACGTGTATTGGTTGCCAAAGCATGGGGGAGCCAGAACCGGTCCATGGGATGCAGGGACTAAGGTCATAGCATCACACCCTTTCCTGGACCAGAGACCAAAAACCTGGAGCCGGTGTGGGAACCGGGACCACAGGTAGGGGGCCATTGACGCACCAGCTCCAAAAGTAAGCAACCGTGCCAGTGAGTACGGGTAGCCATGGGACACCACAGACAGCCATGTGTGGAATGCAGCCAGGTGCCCTGTAAAGTGCCCGGGCAGACCAGTCACCCTCCTGCCCCCCTCTGAGGCTGGCGATAGGCCAGACGTGCCGGCTGCATACCACAGTGAGAGGACCATGGAGTCCGATCCTGCGATGTGCGATCGGGGACTAACCTTAAGGGGAACGATGAGAGTGGTGTTACCCCAAAATGGCCCCAGTTGTACCTTGGAAATAGCCCTGGGGCAATTGATGGTCAATCGTCAGCTACTTCTCATTTGGTGGTGATCATGGACTAATAGACTTTGGAGATAAAGACTTTCAGAAGTCATTATTATAAAAACATTGGGGCAAGTTTTTTTCAAGTGTGGTGAGAGCATGAGAATCACTTATAGGGACAAGGGTAGATCTACAGAAAAATAGCCCCTGTGGGGATAGATAGTTTTTTCCTCATGAACATCAAGTAGGAAGTATTCATTGGAAAACACGCACAGCCCAATTCATACCGATATGCCACCATTGAGCGGCTATCCTAGAGGCATGCATCACGAGCGCCCTGCTAACCCAACCGAATGTCTGCATGAATGACTGGAATTTACCACTCCTAGAGGATCCCTGCATATTGATGCAGATCGCCCAATGTTTTTGGCGTATGAGAGCAATTCTTCCATTGGACATCCCAGCACATGCACTGCATACCATCTCTACATGCAGTGGGTAATCACTCAGGTGTGGAACATATTGTCTTGATGATGATCCTCAACTCTATGTATGGTTCGAAAACGTTGTCGACTCTGTGACACCCTAACACAATGATATTTTTGATTTCCCAATGTGTAATGGTGTCTTCCTTCATTTGTGCTTCTTGAATTGTTGAAACTATTGCAAGCACCAAACTTTGTCTGAGCCCTATTCTGTTTTTTCGTGTCTCACTAGGGACAATACTTTATTCCCACTTCATTGTTTGTCTTTACAAATATTTGCTACATTAAAATATTCCTGTCCAGCTGGGCAGCACAATATAGATATAACGGTATTTTCTATATTTATTACTCCTGTCACATTGTTTTTATGAGGGACCACAAGTTCATAGCAAACTGATACCCATGGTACCTGACCAATCCCTTTGGGTTCCCTTGTCTTTAAGTAGTATACTATTGAAACTGCATCAATACAGAGTGAAGCTGAGGATATCTTATACATCTCCCATAAAGGAGCAAGTGATTCGTGGATGACCATCATTTATTGATGGTAGCATCAGAACTTGATATCATATGATAAAAGATTGGGCAAGCAATAATAAATTTTCCTGAGGATGGTGGTTGTTTTTCGCATTTTCCAATGAAAAATATTGATGAAGTGTTCAATTCACTGGGGATCTGTATATGTTGTTTAATTAATTCATGGAGACCTGGTGACACCAATATGTAGATATGTCTGAGATGATTTACCTTATGTGATATTTATGGGTTGACATTTTAATGTGCAAAATATTTTACTGTGTACATATGAAAAATTAAAGCTATTTATATTTTCACTAATCTTTACTGGAATTTTGTTGTGTTAGTTCAGGTTTGGTATGCATGTAGAGGTTTATTTTTGGGTTTTGACAACAATGCAAGACCAAGTCGAATAGTTCAGTTGTTTAAATCTTAACCAGGCACTGTGTTTATCTAACAATTGAAAGTCATTATGGGACTTCTGTGTGTATATTTTTGAATAAATATTTTCTCATTAACATTACAGATAGCTTCATACAAACAGTGGATGGCTTTATGGGATAGACTGATTGATGAGTCAAAGTAGAAAGAGTTTTCTAAGAGTCACAGTCACTGAATGCTACACTTCACTGGCCTGCTTGGTTTGGCACTGACCACCTCATGAGTTCCACCTCAATACTTTCATCAAGTTTTTTAGACTGGACTCTTTTCAACTACAGAAGATTGTATCATTATCATGTATTTTTAGTTGGCAACACATTTCCATTGTTTTATCATTTGAAGTTTGACTCCATAGGATGCTCTATATCAGAGGTCTTCAAACGTTTGTAGGCTGAGCCCCCCAGCTGAATTTTTTTAGATGTTGCCCCCCCCCCCACCTGACAGAAATTTCTGGAATCTGGTTTACTACATAATCCACCGCCACATGCATATCACAGGCCGTATCCGGCAAATAATGTTCTACACGACAAGAGTGTTTAGTAAACTGCAGGTTTGTGAGTGGGTGTGGTGAAATGACAGAGGCTTATTATACAGCTCAAAACACAATTTTCCAAGATAAAATGTGTGAAAATTGTTTTTACTAGGATGCTTTGTTTTACACATGACATAGAATAATAATAACACCACCAACATAAATGTGACAGGTGTGCCTGTTTTTCACCATAGACTGTCAATCTGTGGATGGATTTTTGCTACTGCCATCCTCAGGTTGTGCTCCACATCTACTCTTGAACGGTACTTAGTGTTTAATACCGCAAGTGCTGAGAACCCAATCTTACATAAATAGGTTGAGCTGAAAGGCAAGAGAATTTTGATAGCACTTTTTCTCAAAGCTGAATATTCTGCAGACATTTTCAGCCAAAACAGTGACTGTAAAGGAGACAGTGTTATCAGATGTTCTGAGCACTCCCTAGCGCAGAGTGGGTACACGAGAAACAATTCTTCTTTAGAAATCATTAGCAAGCATTTTTGGCAGCATTATAATGGGATAATTGCCCACCGACCACTTATGGATACGAAGACAAAGGTGAAAGTCCACAGAGAGGACGATGAACGAACACCTAATTGAGAATTCCTTAGTGGTATGATAAGTTGCTCGCCTGAAGCAGTGGGGATTTAGGACACGTCGGGCTTATGTTTAAAAAAATAGAATTGATAATAAATTAATGATGTTGCCTATTTTACTTCAGAGCAATGTTGTCTGACAGACTTTGTGGTGGCAGGGACATGTTAAAGATTTTGGCTGCCCTGGGCCAAAACTATTTTGGGGACCCACTTCAGAATAGCTTTGAGTTTAAATGATTCACTTTCAGGTCTGCCATACCCTCTTTAGAAAGGCTACTATTGGTGCACCGGCACTATGGTCAAAATTCTAAAAGTGTTTACATCTAATATTCAGAGATAGTGATGTGTGTTTTCACTGTTGTAACAAAACAGCAGTCCACTAATTTTTATAGGGAATAATATCTGCCAATTTCTCATATGCGAGGACCCGTGTTGATCTAAAATAAAATGTATGGTTGTTGCATGAAACAAGCACATTTCTCTGCAAATAGAAATAGACTCTCTCACATCAATCACATTAAAAAGAAATGAAACAAAACGGTATTTACATGAATCTGTTTCAGAATTTTCCAGGCCAATGGGGAAAAAAGGGAGCTGCCCCTATCAAGGAGCCCCCTGAAAGACTGGATTACAGTGCATGTAAATGTGTCCTTTTGTAATATAAGACGAAAACCTTGATGAGGCACGACATGCCCATTCTTGAGTACAGGGGCACAACTAGACCCGAACTTCGGGTGGGGGCTAACACTGCCAGCCAGGGCTTGCCGTAGCACTGGTCACACACAGTGCAACAGTCTGTTTTGGCACCCCGTCCCTCATTTCCTCCTTCTCCATGAATTTCCTCACTACCACTCACCAACAATGCAACTCATCTCTCTATTGCACCTTTCTGGCAAACATTTCATTTTTTTATAGCACTAATCATTGTTTACACATACTCAGTTTTTTGATCTGCATGGTACACATTCTTTGTAGCAGGCACATTAACTCTCTGCCCTGTGTGGTTGGAAGGAGTACCCATGTGAGTGCACAGTGAGCCATGCAGCAGTGAGAGAGTAGGGTAAGAGGAGTGACTGCAGGGTGCATGAGGTGACCATATGAATTTGTGTGAGGATGTGGGACAAATTAATGTATGTGCAGTGATGGGCTTATTTGAGTGAGATTGCAGATTGAGCAGTGAAGGGAACAGGTGAGTGAAGTGTCACGAGTGCAGGGTGAGTAGTGTGCTCGTGTGACTGCAGACTGAGGTACAGGGTGAACAGCGCAAGTGGACTGTGATTGCAGGGTGAGCGGGTGAATAGTGTGAGTGCATCAGGATCAGTGTGAGGGCATTTTGTTCGCTGTGTGTGCAGGGTGAGCGTGAAAGTGAAGGGCGAGAATGAGGAGCGAGGTGTCTGAATGCAAGGTGCATTCCCAGACACTTGAAGTAACTCAGCAGGTTATTGATGGCGGCGCAGGGTTTCAGATATAAATTAAACTATTGCTATTACGGCATTAACCAGTGATCAGTGTGGCGGAAATAAATGTGCTGACCTTGCAATAACCTTCCAGTTTTATGATTAGGGTTGCCAGCTCATTATTTTGATGTCCCAGGCGGTACAAAAATAAGAAGTCACGTAAAGTTGTATTGCCAGCACTTGTCTGTGCATACTTTGAACCTCAAATATATATAGAAAGCACTTTTGCTTGTGTTTTATGGCTGCCTGAGTGATCCATGATTGATAATAAAAGGGAACAAAGACAGAGAAGTCACATTACATATTAAGACATACTTGTTTATTTATAGCCATATTTAGTGTCAAGACCAGCAATTTTCAGGCTGTTTAAACACATGGCTGTCTGGCATTTTTCTTTTGGCAACTTGAAGCCCTTTTAGCCCTGTGGGCGTTGTGCGCCTGCCTGTGTACTTTTAAAAGAAACTTTGTCTCCTTTCTGCTAAGAGCTAACCCTCCCAGGACAGGTTTAAATTGGTAGAGCTGAAATGCTTCCGCTGCAGTGGGAGGCAGGATGTCTTCTCTGCTAAAACTGAAAGAAAGAAACAGACAGTCATTTCTGCTGCAGTGGGAGGCAAGGAGTCTCTCTGCTTTGAAATCGAAAGCGAAGGGACAGGACTGTCTTTTCGTTTGCTTTCCGTTTTAGCAGAGGAGACTTCCTGCCTCCCACTGCAGTTGAAGCATTTCAGCTCTACCAATTAACCCCCTCCTCGGACGGTAAACTGTTAGCACTCAGCAGACAAGAGCATGGGCACATCCTGCCCAATGATTTCCCCTCCCTCCCCCTCCAACCCTCTGTTACTGGAGTTCTCGAATGAAAAGAAATTCCCATTTGAAATGGGTGAGGACTTGCGACAATAGGGACAGTGGAAGACAACAAAGGTAAGATTTTAGGGTTGAGTGAATGTCCCACTGGGATTGTGCCGCACGCCCCTGGGGTGCGCGCCCCACAGTTTGAAGAACTCTGCTCTATATGGTGCAGTTGCAAACTTCTATTTTTCAATGGGCATTTGTGTGACTGGCCAAAACCGCCTGCAGTATAAGCTCCCATTAAAAAGTGGATGTTTTTAAACATCCCTTCACCGTGTGGCAGGCACCTCATGCGGCCTGCCACGCAGTGCAGATATGTAAAGGTGGCACCATAGGTGCCTCCCAGGGCCATATGCAGATGGCTAGAGGGGAAGGAGCTCTGCTAGGGGCCCACAAAGACACTTTCCGACAGCAGTTCCATGTTGGAAAGGCCGACATGGAACTGCTGTCGGAAAGTGCCATCATACCCGTTGGAACCGATTTGGATTCCCTGGCTGGTTTAAAATCCAACCACTGTCATTAAAATACGGTGGTCAGACTTTAAACCTACATTTCGGTCGGAAAGCCTCTGACCGGCAATCAGAGGCTTGTCAACCGACATTGCAATTAGGCCCTATGTCTTCTTATGTTTTATGAAACATGGTGCACATTGTTTGAAGAGAAATGGCTTTGGTATAAATTGTGCTCGCACAATGTCAGCACTTGCCTACATTCCTTTAACCCACATTTCTTGAGGGTCGAAAGACCTTTTCTGGGGTGTCAACAAAGATTGGTGTAAGCCAATTTTTGTTTCTAATTACATTATTTGTCACTTGGTTATAGATGCCTTTTAATCCGGTAAGATGTAGCAACTTTTTTAACCCCATCCGCGCTAAGCGTTTTACCGCTGTGCGCTAAAGATTCGCAATTACCGCGTTACATGACGGGCTCAGCTCGTCATGAGCGAACGACAGGCGTACCTCATGACTAGCTGAGCTCGTCATGAGCGTGGAAGGGGTTAAACCAAACTGTGACTGAATTTATTTCATGTATGTGGTGAGTAATGCAAAGAGGGATGGGAGACTAATACATTTAGAAACTCTGGTTTTAATCAATAGGAACAACATTCCTGGATAAGATTAATATCAAACTATGTTGGATACATTTTCTTTGTAAGTTTTCTTTGTCAATCAACGTTGGTATATCTGGGCTTTTGTATGATGTTTTCTACGCAATAGAAATGTATTTAGTGATTATTTTTTCATATGATCTTTGTAACAGCTTTGAGAAAGTGTCTTCCCACAAAACATGTGTTGGCCGCAGGAAACGAGAATAAAGAACTGTTCAATATATGGTTGTATAATAAAAATTAATAGATTTTCCAGACTTTATGAAATAATAAAGTTTCCAGTTTATAATATATTGTTATCTCTGATGTGATGTCTCCCTTAATGACGGGTGTACCTGATGAAATATTTATTTTTCGAATAATGCACATGACGGAATAGTCGAGGGAATATTAGGAGTGGAAATGCCATCAGTATATTATTAAGCCTTATCTATCTTCTAGTCCATGAACTCCATGAAGATGTGTTGATGTCTGAGGCCAAGGTCTGAAATGTTGAAATTTAACGAGGGGTGCAATAAACAGGTGTTTGCTTAGGGATCACAATTTATCCAGCCACTCATAGTAAAGTTCATAGCGTTTATTGCAACACCTGGTACATAACTGGGAAGCAGTGGAGTCCTAAAGACATATCTTGAGATAATGTTTACCCCTTTGTTCTTTTTTGTTGTCTTCTGTCATTCTATTGTATTTCAGAAGTTGAATACTGAAAATTTTATAAGCTTTATCCAGTGGTGTGCAACTCGCCGAAGAATTATACAGCTTGGGACTCATCTTACATGATCGAAACCAATAGTATCTCCTTCAATTTGTAATGAAATCAGGGTGTAGCTCTTCTCAGTGCAGCAGGTGCAGTGGCACCAAACCCAGGCTGTGTGATGGGCCGACTGCACCTGGTTAATGATTTGCTACCTAACCTGGGGCAGAGAATGGAATTGTCCTTACTTGCGGTTGCACTAAGGTCTGCCGCACCTTTGCTACATCTGTGTGTAATGTTTTACTACTTGTAAATGTCTGTACTAAACAGTAAATTGTACATCATGCTGCGAAAGTTAGTAAGCCAAGACAAATTCTTAACTGTGTGTCACTTATAATCTCTCACAGTGAATTTCTTTCTCCCATATGCATACCTCTATAACATTAATTCAAAAATATAGAAAATCGATGATATGTGTTTCAGTCTAATTGTAAAATAATTTAGACATGTCTGTAATATATTGATGCGAGGAAATGTGAGGATAGTCTATCCTACATTATCCAAACTATTCATGCAATAGGCTTCAAATAACCATGCAGCTAATATAATGCTACCTCTGAAGGAGTCATGTTACAGAATGAAACATAAATATTGCTGACGTTCGATGTAATATAAACGTACCATTAGGCTTCAAAATTCCATTTGCAAAATGAAACCAATAGCACCTAATTTAATGAATGGATTTCGTTTCAGCAATCATTTAGTCCTTTCATTCTTCCTTTCAAAGGGATCTAATGTGGAATACAATTGTACTCATTTTGCATGTCCTCCTTTTTTTGTTCTCTATTTAAGTGTGTGAGAAATGACAACTGTGTTCCAGACATATGTGCAAATGAAGCAGCTTCATTTTATCTCCTGATCTGTGTATTGTATCTGGTATTCGAGTTCCAAATTGTGGAAGGTGATTGCTTTTAACTCCATCGTTATTGGAAGTAGTTTGACCAATATTAACTAGGAACTTTTTTTCTCACAAATTATGTTGGTGCCCACAGAGTTGTGATGATGACCTGCAATAGGGACATGGTTTTCCACAGACTTTCATTGTTGGCATAATCCCACGTACAATTTAAAAAGATTTTCAAGCCGTCGAGGAACTACACAAGCACAAATGAATGAACATTAATTTAACTAATTGACTTAATGATAAACGTAAATATCTAAATACATACACCCAGTGGTACAATGGATGAGACAGAAAAAACAAATTTGTATTCACAATTCACTTACTTCACTATAAAAGAAACAATAATAGGCTTTGGAATACAAATAAGAACCAAAGATGTTCAACTTGTTGGTTTTTTGTGTGTGGAAAACTCCATATTAGCAAGGGTAGTTAGGAGCGCCAAGGACCGGGTACAGAAAAGAGTGAAGGAAGAGTAACACTTCAAGTGAACAGTCAGTCAGTAAAGACTGATGATAGGAGCTCGCATCCTTGGAAGTGGAGGAAAAGTGTCATAGCCTAGGGTCCTGCAGACAAAGTCAAATCCAGGTCATTAAGTGATCAGTGGTACTGAGAGTAGTTCAAAGACTGCCTCCATCTCACTCCAGATGTAAAAGAATGAAGGCTAACCGTTGGCCTGGAGAAAGAGTTGGGATTTCAAGAGTTTTGTTAATATGAAGAAATAGTTTTGCAGCCTCAAATGTGATGGGAGTGTAATCCACAGGGAAACACCTTGAATATTGAGAGGACTTTTGCTAAATTCCTTGTATCTGGTAACACGGGCAGAGACAATCTAGTGATTTGCATTAAATGCAGAAGGCTTTAAAATTGATATTTTGTATAGTAGTTGCCAGTGGAAAGTATTAATATTGCCATAATATGATCATGGTGTGGGGTCCGTGCTCTCCATGCCACTGGAGTCAAGCAATCCTGGCTGATGAGGGCTAAAAGCCCAAAACCGGTCCTAGGATGCTTGTTTCCAGTCCAGGGAGGACCTGGCCGGGCAGTTCGGGCTAAACTGATCCCATTGGGCGCAGGGTCAAGAATGATTTGCATATGGCTGGGTCCAAACTTGAATGGCATGGTGAGCAAAAGAACAATGGATTTAGGTTCATATCTCTGTACTGGGGTGAATGTATGACATTGTTCTGCATTCTGTCCATTAATTGTTCTTTTTGATATTTTATTAAAGCCTGGATAATAGGATAATGGTATGCCAGACTAACACATTGGTTTGGATGAGAAGGTGGGCCACAAATTAACGATCACTCAAAGCCTCTAGGCTTTCTATCTTGAACCCTAGAGCAAGGCCAGTCAAATGCGGTTGTTTTTCAGCTGGATGGCCCAACATTAAAACATCTGTGTTGGTGTTCTTTCTAGAAAGAATACTTTCACCTATCAATAAATATGAATTTTGCATAGTTTTCTATTTCAATTGTCAATTGACTTGGACCTGTACATTATCTGCATGAATCTAAAACTTCAGTACATAGTATTCAATTGAAATTGCCAATAGCTGTATGTGCATGAGTATCACAGAGTAGTTTAGAACTCTGGGGTAATCCATGCTCAACAAGTTGATTGGAAAATTCAAGGATTCCACCCTAATCATTTGAGGTTGATTGATGAAGAATAATTGAATGCATTTGTGGGCAGTCTCTTTTACTCCCTCACCATATGTTGTGCTATTAGCTGCAGATAAGTCAACGAGACTTTGACCTGCTGAATGTTTGTCTAGTGGTTACTGAGATGAACCTCTGATTTTTTAGATATTGTTGTTTCCTTTTGACTCCACAATACAAGCATAGCTGGCAGTCAGGAGGTAGATTGTGTTTTCTTAAAAGCTCTTCACCCTTCTCAAGCATTTTACATTGGCATGAGAGGTTTGTTTGTTGGATGCTAACCCATAATCAGTCATATGTGTCTTCAGCAGTCAGATGATACTTGCTTCTTTCATAGACATGTGGATCTCCTTCTTTTACAGGGAAGGAATTAAGGATAGAATTGATTTCAGACAGCATTTCTTAGGGAAGGTCCTCAAAGCAAACCGATGGACCTGGCTCTGCTCTCATATGCAGAATTTAGTTTTGCCAGCAAGTTTGTCCATCTCTACCACAACCAATGGTTAGTAAGACAATACGGATGCCAGTATAGCAGGTGGGTGAAGAGGATATGATAACCTTCTGAAGTGGTTGGAAATGTCCTATAAAAAAATTAAAGTTGTTTTATTCAACTACAGGTCTAAGTATTGTTTGCTATTGTTGTGGTATTTTTCAGGGCTTCATGAATCATATTTACTGGAAGATATTAAAGATTATTTTGATTAATTTGCTTCCTGATTGATGTTTCCAGTAGAAATCTTTGAGGCCTATTCACAAACCGCATTTTGTTGTGAGTTTAGTAGTACTACAGTAGTACTACTAAAGTACTACAAAATGCTTTTCATAAACCTATTCGTATAAATGCCCACCTCCAACTCTCCTATCTTTTCAATGGGGAGATCTTCAAATAGGTAAGTTTGCTACTTAGTAATAAATGTGAAAAGGACCAGGGGAGTTGCTGAAAAAAGGGGCTTAACTTACAAGTAAATTGGAAGGGTTTAGGGATGACTGAGGAGGGACTTTGGTGGGGGGGTTGGGAAGTTGTTGAAGGAGGGACCGGAACCCACCCACAAGAGTAAGCCCATTGCGATTCACAAACTGCACTACTAAAGTTACTACAGTCAAATAGCGACCCAAAAGAGTAGAATATTATTCCAGCTCAGTGATTCCAGCCACACGCATGGCCAACCACTCGAAGATATTAAAGATTGTGATGATTAATTTGCTTTCTAATATATGTTTCCAGTAGAAATCTTTGAGGCCTATTCACAAACTGCATTTTGTAGTGAGTTTAGTAGTACTACAATAGTACTACTAAAGTACTACAAAATGCTTTTCATAAACTTATTAGTATAAATTCTCACCTCCAACTCTCCTATCTTTTAATGGGGAGATCTTCACGGAGGTAAGCTTGCTACTTAGTAATAAATGTGCAGAGGACCAGGGGAGTTGCTGGAAAAAGGGGGCTTAACTTACAAGTATATTGGAGGGGTTTAGGGATAACTAAGGAGGGACTTTGGGGGGGGGGTTGGGGAGGTGTTAAAGGAGGAACCTGAACCCACCCACAAGAGAAAACCCATTGCTATTCACAAACTGCTCTACTAAAGTTACAACAGTCAAATAGTGACCCAAAATAGTAGTATAATATTCCAGCTCAGTGAATCCAGCCTCACACATGGCCAGCCACTGATAATCAACACACTCTCACAGAAAATATTGTTTGTACAGACTTAAATTTAACCAACATATTAACTTTTTGAATTCTCCCTTTCCATTGGGAGATCTTCACCCTGACTGAGGAGTCTCTTTATGCTAAAGTGTAGGGAAAAGTACAAATGTTTATTTGATAGTCAATTATTGATGTTACATAATATTATAAATTATTTGTATAGATTTATTTAAAATGTAGAAAAGAATAAACACATGCTACACAAAAATCAACTTAATGTTGAATTAATTATTGAAATAATTCAGTACAATTATATAGAAAGTTTTGTTCTGGGAAACAAGTATTATGCATTAACATTTATTCAAAGTGTTGTATAACATTCATAAAATGTTCTTCATAAAATGTATGGAATACTTATAAATTCAAACACGGTTTAAAACATTTTTGTTAACGCTTTTCTGCTCAAGGTTGGAGTTACTCCCTATAAAACACTTAAACAACTAAAATAATCAAAGCAATGATATTTCATGAGATGACACAATTAAATTGGTAAATGGAATATATTTTTCTTTTTCTTGTAGTAAAAAGACAAGAAATGTATGTGACATATTGGTGGTTTAATATACAGGAACAAACATTAATATCTACAAACATTTCGAATACCAGAGAAGCTGTAATGGAAACACCCTTTCTTGGTACAGGAGCACATACATTTCCATCACCATCTTTCAATAAATGCATATTACTTGTGCCTGCTACTCAAGCATGATACTGACATTGTTCCCTCATATTCATTAGAGCCATTTGAAATATTAGACATATCAACTGCCTCCAAATTTGGATCTTTTGGTCATCACACCTCTGGCTACAACTATATATCAATTTTATGTAAAATGATTGATTGGAATGCAGAAAATTATTACAAAGTATTGAGCTTTGCCTATGGCATACATTTTGATGTTTTGTAGCCTGAGATGACAATTACATATTTGGTTGAAGAAATTCAATGTTATGAATAGATGTCCAACTATATATATATGAGGTGTAATTTAGACTAAACAATGCCTTATGTCTAAGCTAATACATCTAGCACTTACCTTGCTAGAAGAGCTTGTGAAATATCAAGTCATGATTCTCTAGCAACCTTTAGGAAATGTGTGATGCCATTAAAAAAATATAGATTGCTTGTACATTCTAAGTTTGATTAGTGTGTGAAGAATCAAACAAATGTTGTTGTACAGAACCTGGAACATTATAATGCCTTTAGTATCAACCATTCACATTTTGTAAATCCTTTTCAGACAACTACTTTATAATTTTTGGGAAAAACATTGTATGGTATTATGAGAGGTAGGACAGACCAGGTAGTACTCTTGTTCAGTTTCTGGTTACATCCAAATATTTGATTTAATACCAAATCTTCTATTGCATCATATTGTCACCCCACGTGTTGTAAAAGTAATATAAAATGTCTTATTTCTTGATCTATATTCTCCAACAGGGAAAACTGTCAGGGCCCCATGTCAGCTTTATTAAAACTGATTCAAGGCACTGTATATTTTCACAAATTTAAAAAAAAATAGCAAATACGTTTGACTTTGAAAACTTCCTTCAATACTATTTTAGTGGAGGTTTTCTAACGTCCTTATTTTTCCAATAAAGGAAATAACATACCTTTTAATAGAAGGGCAAATGCGATAGACAGCTCTCTTGGGTATTAACCCCTCTAAGAATGTTGTGTCTGACTATCCATCCAGGGCTTGAAATGTGCCAATATTGTGAAGTAAAGTTGTAATTTCCAGTGCATATTTACATTCTCGGATCACTTCTGGTAACATCCATAGTGAGATCATAGATTTCCAAGAATCCCAACTTCAATCCTACTTATATTTAATAAATGTTTGCAAGATAAATAGGGATTGCTATTCAATAAACAAGGTATTTCATTGATACTCAGGTGTTTTTTAGATATTGTACTTGATGTTCCTGTATGCCACTGTAACAAACGTATAAGCCTCAGCTGACAAGAACTGCTAGCAAATTTGATTAACTGTGATGCATACGGTTCACTTAATTCAATTAAAAAAGCATCCCCAAATATATGAAGTAATTAACAAGGGGTTCTTTTGATGATACAAAGTCAACTTTGGATTACCCTGACCTTTGAAAAACACCATCACTTTGCTTTAGATATATTCACTTTCTGTTTAGTAAAATAAATATAACCCTGGAGAGAAATACGTTAATGTTGCTACCCATCGGAGTTAACTCTAGTAATACCATATTGTCAGTGTAAAGTGCACAGTCTCCCGACTCCCGAAGTGGCAATAGATGGAGAATGTCGTCCTGAGATATTGGCACCACGAATCTCACGCTAAATTAGCATTACCTCTGCTCCTTTTCTAGGAGGCAGCAGTACTGCCCTAATTGGGTTGGCTTCTTAGGATACACTGTACAAAGGTACACCAGGTTAAGGTTTATTTGTTTTTGAATTACCCTTGATAACAACCTAGATTCCAACCACTGAGTAGTGGAGAAACTGATGGTCTGAAAAATTGCTTCTTGATCACTATTGACTTCTATAAAATTAAGAAACATGTTGACCCCTTCACTTGACTGAGCTACCATAGACCATTGCTTCTGCCGTTAGCCAACATTTTTTTAATTAGGCAAGAGTACTACTTAGTCTAATTTAATACACCACCCACACACTCATCTTCACTATATCTATCTACAACAATGGCCCTACACATACACTTTGCATGCGGGATTGGAACCAAAGATCTCAGATAAAGAGCCCCTTCGCAGGTAAATATAAATATAAATGGGTGCCAGTCGGGCATTGCAGCGCAGGTCCGACAAGGAGATTGCCCTATGATGAAGCATGAAACCCATCTGGGTGTGTGAGGGCTCCAGTTCCTGAAGGAATAAGCATCTCCTTAGAAACTAACCAACCACATTTTTCTTTTTCTTCCCTCAGGAACTGCATACATTTGTTGATAAGACTTGACAACACCATAACGTCTAGATAAGCAATGGAGAAAATTATCTCATATTAAAAATGATCTTTGGGGAGAGACAGCCTTGCTTCAAAACACGTGTACCGCAAGCTTATCTTTGAAAGAATTATAAGCTCCCTGCTGCACTCTTACTCGATTGTCTGAGTGTAGATTCATTGACTATTCTGTCAGGTGTTTGGATATGTCAATTTGGAGAAACCGATAAACGCCATGTAGAAAATGTAATCTTTCATCTGCTCATATCAATGAATTAATAATTTCAATTCTAAAGCCTTATCAACAGTGGAACAAACTGATCTCAACTCTGATAGCTTCAAAGAGATGAGCAGATTTACTTCTGACCACCAGATTTGGAGTGACAAAAGGTACTTTACACACACTTTTCTAATATCATCATAAAGAGCTATTGGTATCAGATTCAAGTCACCACAAACCTCTAGAAATGTTGCTGGGAGACCCACCATTTCCTTCCCCATCAATAGTACCCATGACTGAAGTCAATGTTGATGGTGAAGAGGTGGAAAGAGGATAGGGATATAACAGAGAAGGCACACAAGAGACCACCTCAGGTTTGTAGTCATTGCTCGTCATTGAGTGCATGACTTGTCTCACCAGAGGGTCTGATGTTCCGAAAAATGCTCTGGGGCTGATGCCTTTCTTATACTAAAGAAACACATGACTTACCACTCTTACATCGACTTTGAATACATACAGTTTTTTTCATTTACATGGAATTGCATAAATGATAGCATTCTACAGGAATGTAGACATGCACAAGATTTACTGTAGAAACTGATCCACTTTAGGAAACATTCAAAATATCAATGGTACAGTACAAAAGGTTTGTTATATGTCTGGTCTTGTTCTCATACCTTACATCACATTACAAGTTGTTAATTTTCCACAACTTGTGTCATATGGCCCATGGGGACATTATCGTCTTCACTAAGTTAGCATGAGCACGCTGCAGCTTGCCTGCAACTTTGCACACGTTACTACACAGCATTATTTTTACAATAATTTCTATGGCTGTTTTCATATGAAAAGTCATCACTGTGTTCACTTTCGGGAGGTTCCTGGGATTTTGACTGAACATTGTGAGCAAGGTCGAAAAACAATGCTCCTTGTTATTTTATTTTGGCCAGACCTTAGCCCTTAGACAAAACATACTGATGCAGCTGTTGTGTGAGACAATGTACTTTGCTTTTATTGGAATACACAAATAGGCATCACATACTTGGAGGGGGACCTTTCCAGGGAGAAGAGCGAGACAGCACCTATGATGTAGATCTACCATCTATACGCTATACTATGGGGGATGCTGACAAAGCCCAGAGATCTTCCAATATATAATAATACTGCTTCTTAGCCTAAGGGAGGTATGTTAGGATCTATTGGCTTTCCATCATGACAGCTCCCTTCATGATTGATGGGCTAGCTGTAATGCTGACTGTATTTGTACTATGCATTTTCCTGCTTGTTGTGGCACATATTCTGCATGTTAGGGCATGTTAGTTCAAATACATATTCAGTTTAGTGTCTCTGTCAGTTCTTATTGTGGACAAGTACAAGAGTGTGAGAGAAAGGGCATGTCTTGCTACCGCGATTCCTGAAAGTGGGAGTGTTTTATTCTGGGGTATCTAATCATTTGTTTCTCTGTGAGTGAGTAAGTGAGCAAGTGAGACACTATAGCTAGTCCGTCCTGGGTTCATGTGTCCTGAGGTGGTAGGATGACTCAGTCCCTGTACACCAAGGTCCTATAATCTGGCGCAGAGTTCTGTTTCTGGGCAGAATCACTGCAACACTTGTGACACTGATCTAAAGCAAAGATTCACACAAGGTCTGGTTTTTATCCTGCCCAAGAGAAATTTGTAACAGCACAATTTTGAGAATGTGACTGCATCCCAGGACGTTGGTGTAGGGGGACAGTGCAGAAGTCCAACATATGCCCTACAATCCAAACAAGTAAATCAAACTCTTCTTAGTTACCTGTAACATGACACCTTGGAGGACAGAGCTGGGAGAGGTCGAATAATCCTAAAGAAAAGCTTCTGCAGTGATGCTCAGAAGAAATTTCAAGACGCACTACAAACAGAAAACTTCTCCTGAACATCTGGCTTAAAGGTAATGTCAAATGAAGAAAGAGGAAAACAGGTGAAGAGCTGACCTGAAGTAGAAGAACACCGGTGAAGAGCAGAGCCCAACCAGAGGCTTCATTTCATCATTAAGAAGGAAATCCAAGCTCCTAGCTACACCCTTTTGGCCTCTATAGTCACCTGAGTTTACTGTCAAGCTCACAAACAAGGTGTGTCACTGGCTTACAGCCCACAGGGATTTTAATTTCATTCAGCACAAACATATATGCTGTTAATGACAAGAGTGGCTTTGGTTGGGTCATCTCACGCAACACTCAGTGTTGATTGTGTGGTAATCAAATTCAACGGTTTGGCTAAAATAGTCAACTTTCAAGATTTCTTCAGTCCTCCCACAAATGAAAGAATTAAGTTATTATCCCTGGAATTCTTTCATAGCCATCTATAGCGCAAAAAATGTTGCGTCCTTTCCATCTTAATCTAATAATTTGTGCCCATACAATACCATTTTCAGGTCCTGTCTTATTGAATTTTATTATTGCATACGTTAATTAAAACCATTGCATCACAATAGAACACATAATGAAAACAGCTGTGATGTGAATCATAAATGTGCGTTAGCTAAAATCTTCAAATTAATTAAATTAACTTCAATTACTTTCATGTCCAATTAAAATGTTTTTACATAAAACATTGCGGCCAGCCCTAGCATCAAAGTTCGAGAAAGGCAAGGTGACTTCAGGTTATGCGCAAGAAGGTGCGCACTAATTGTCGGACCGAGCCATGGAGACAGTATCCCCAGTTTTTTAGCCCGTTAATTCTCCGACTCTGTGGCCCTCACCCTTTAACATCATGTGTTTTGCCCATGGTCCCAATTCTCTACTAAAGTGCATGTTCTCTGTGCGATTATGTGGCCTAAAAATGTAGAATTCATGTTAGCAGCATCCCCTTACTCGATGGATCGTTCCCCAGATTTCTATCCCATTAGTGCTCCGACTCCGGGGGTGGTGATGGACGGAGCATCTGAACCAATCAAACACTCACACCCAGTCAACAGATCTGGGTTTGATCCATCACCATGTCTGAACTGGGGTGGCAGAGTGCGCTAAAGAACGGTGATGGATTAAACCCAGATCTGTTGACTGGGTGTGAGTGTTTGATTGGTTCAGATGCTCTGTCCATCACCACCCCCTTTTGTACCACTTTGTTCGCCATAAGTTGGCAGGGTATGCTTAGACGTGAGTGCCTTGCTCACTTTGCCACTGGATTCAAGCAAGCCGGCCTGAAGACGGCTGAAATGCCAGAAACCGGTCCTCGGAAGCTTGTTTTCGGTCCAGGGAAGGCATGGCTTGGCAGTTCGGGCAGGACTGTTCCCATGAGGCACAGGGTCAGACTGATTTGCGAATGGCCATGTCTGAACTGGGGTGGCAGAGTGGGCTAAAGAATGGTGATGGATCAAACCCAGATCTGTTGACTTGTGTGAGTGTTTGATTGGTTCAGATGCTCCGTCCATCACCACCCCCTTTTGTACCGCGTAGGCTCCATACACAGCATGTCTTTGCTGATATAGAGACATGACCTCGTCATTTCATTTTGGTTGGGCGAAATGACCAACCCATGGTTTCAGTTCAAAGTAATCCAGTATCAGATTTTGCACTTTCAATCAATCAATCAAGGACATTTATAGAGCACACATCTTACCCGGAGGGTCTCAAGGCGCTAGGGGGGGGGGGGGTGCTGCTACTGCTCGAACAGCCAGGTCTTGAGCTTCTTCCTGAAGGAGAGGTGGTCTTGGGTCAGGCGCAGGTCGGTCGGGAGGGAGTTCCAGGTCTTGGCGGCCAGGTGGGAGAAGGACCTTCCTCCTGTTGTCGTTCTTCGGATGCGGGGGACGGCGGCGAGGGCGTGACTGGCTGATCGGAGGTGGCGTTTGGGAGCGTAGAAATTGATGCGGTTGTTGAGGTAGCTCGGTCCTTGATCGTGTAGGGCTTTGTGTGCGTGGGTGAGGAGACGGAAGGTGATTCTCTTGTTGACGGGGAGCCAGTGCAGGTCTCTCAGATGTCCGGAGATGTGGCTGCGTCGGGGGATGTCGAGGATGAGTCTGGCTGAGGCGTTCTGGATCCGCTGGAGTCTCTTCTGGAGCTTGGCGGTGGTTCCGGCGTAGAGGGCGTTGCCGTAGTCCAGTCGGCTGGTGACGAGGGCCTGGGTGACCGTCTTCCTGGTCTCGGTGGGGATCCACCGAAAGATCTTCCGTAGCATGCGCAGGATGTTGAAGCATGACGAGGAGACAGCGTTGACTTGTCTGGTCATGGAGAGGGAGGAGTCCAGGATGAAGCCCAGGTTGCGTGCGTGTGTGTTTGTGTGGGCTTTGTAGGGTGCCAGGACGGGCTGGAGAGCGTCCCTGAGATTTTGTGTAAATCTCCTACAGCGAGCCAAGGTGGAGGGGTCATTTTGTGTGAAACATATCGCAGAGGCCTCTAAGCAGGTGCTTGCTCCCTCCCTCATATATAGTTCCCTAAATAGGATTCTCCTTTTGTGGGCTATAACGGGATAACAATACAAGAGAAGTAGCCATGATTTGTGTTTATAGTTACAAAGCTTACAGGCTCCTCCGGATTTTTGGTTAGCCCCAGCCTGGTTGAAATCCACAGTCGGTAGGGCCAACAGTTCCATGTATATGATCTCTCTTCTGACTTTAGGATTGAGAGAAGATGAGAGATATGGTTGAGTTTGGCTACCAGATATGAGGCACTTAACCGGCCAGGAAAGGAGAAGATTTTAATGAGGCCTGGTCGTGCTGAAAAGAGGCTGATTGCACTTGTCTGTTGATGGTCTTTTTCCAGGCTGCATAAGGGATACAAGACAGGACAAATACAGATTGATTTAGCTCCGTGTGGAGGGAGAAACTATATATATTTATATTACAGGAAACGTGGACCATTAACAACATAATTAAGGGCACCAGTTGCTTCTGAAAAATTGTCAATTATGACACATTCAATTTTGGCACAACAAGCGGACTGGGTATGAACATGAAGGTGGAGGTTTGGGTGGAACATTTTAGATCTATTTACAATCAGACTCCAAGTAGTTACATAATTACTTTGCGCCATCCAATCCCTTAGCCATTAAATTTAAGATAAAATAAGCTGTCACTGCCTTCAACCAAACACCTCTGGTAAAACCTGGAACACTGATGACGCCCCAATGGACCTTCATAAATGTAGCATTGAATTTAAGTCTCCATCATCATCACTAAGGCTCTACATTCAGCTTCTAAGACCAAATTACGATCTTCCTGGTGTACTGCCTTTATCGTCCCAGTGTTTTAAAAAGGAAAGAAAATAGACAAGTTCCGAGCCATTACAGACCAATTTCCTTGCTTGACTGTGCTGTCAAGAATCTTTTTTTTGCAACATGTGTTATTGGGGTTTTGTGGGTTGCAGATATTATGACCATCATATAAACATTATACACATAACAATATAACAATGTAAGTCTCTGGGGTGTTTAAGGGTCCACTTGTGGTCCCAATGAGTGGGTGCTGGGTCCTGGGTCCAGTACAGGGAGTATAGGAACTTGTCTCTGTCGTGTCGCAGTGAGCCATGCATCAGGGTTCCAGTCAGTGAGAACATGGAAGAGGCATGCAACAATGGGTTTCATACTCAGGGGTATGTGTCCTAGGGTGGTTGCTTGGGGGTAGTAATGTACATGGGGCTGATATCCCTGTGGGGGGAAATTATGAGTGTTGTTCTGGGCTCATAGACTGAGTCGGGTTGGTCTGAGTGCAGCAGAGGTGAGTGTGACTCTGTGGGTGGCCTAGTGGGGATCAGCTAAAGTTGGTGCTGTTTATTCAGTGGTGAGGAAGGAGCCTCAGATCGTCTCAAAGGTATTCACGTTGTCATTGACTTTACACGTTGTGTGTTTGTGGCTGACTACCCTTTGTCATTCTATTCTCCATTCATTTAAGGTAAGTACAGTAAGTTGCCATCAATGCCAGCGGATGCAGAGCTTGGGCACAGCAAGGGTGGCTGCCACCCCCTGTGTTTGTGAGCTGTTAGTTCTGGGAGATTAGAGGTTGAATAGTAAGTTGAGAGGAAGTAGAAATCAGGAAGGGGCAATGACAATGGAGCAGGGACCATGTGTTCTTCCAGCAGTTCTCAAGTCTCAAGCAGGAACAGAGTTTGTGGAACAGATCACCTTGGTTGGTGTTGTATCGTGATCATCGGTCATGGGGTAGCAACTTTGCCCTCCTAAGCTTCAACAGTGACCAATACCAATCATGTAGGAATTTGAAACATAGACATTTTAATGAAGATTCCTGGAGGGCTCTGTCATACCCAGCCAATAGAGACGTCCAGGCCTCCTGCAAGTAGGCTGTGGTGAGTGTTGTATGCCACATCAATCGTGTTGTAGTGCTTGAGGGACCACAACGGGGAAATTTAATAAGGATGGTATCCCGTACCTAGGTTTACGCTCACTCTATATATAGGCTCGGATACAGGCATCTATGTTTGCAAGCAAGGTCTGTGGTATTCATAGGGGCACCATTCCTAATAAGTAATTGAATCGGGGGGCAACTTCATCTTAATTGTCTGCAGCCTGCCTCATAGGGAGAGTTGCAGAAAGGACCACCTCTGAAAATCCTGTTTCATGTGATCTATCAGTGAGCGAGGCCTCAGTTGATCTTGACTCCCAGGTAGGTAAGTCCTGTCTGGCCCCATCTTATGGTACAGTCGTGAATGCAACTTTCGGTGGTCGAGCTTAACATAGGGAGGATCTAGCTCTTTGTCCAGTTGATTTTGCATCTCTAAGGTTGGGAGAAGTCTTTGATGAGTGTCATTGCAGCTTCTATTGTGGTTCAGTGGTGGGATAGAAGTAGTATTTTGCCATCTGCATAAATAAGTGCCTTGACTTCTCTAACTGCAGTAAGGAGACCTGACACATCTATTGATAGTTGGATTGCTGCCGCTAGTTGCTCTAGGCCTATGAGCAACAAGAGGAGGCATCCCATATGGGTGCCCCGTTCCACTGTGAATTGGCATTATAGGAATCTGCAGCAAGAAATCTGTGCCACTTAGATAATATAGAGGAGGATTACCTTGTGAATGAAGTCCACTTCCAGGCCCATATAGGACATGAAATGGAAAAGTATTGCCTTCTCGGCATCCAGACAAAGCACTAAGAATTCAGACGGGTCATCCTTTGTTTGCCACAGCAGGAGGGACAAAAGTAAAAAGAACAGATGCTTGAACAATGAATACATTCACCACTGTCACAGATCTGGGATTATTCCATCATTATTTTTGCTCACTACAGAAGCCTAGTTTGAACCTAGACATGTGCAAATCAATCTTAGCCCTGCTCCTCATGGGAACAGTTTAGTTAAAACAGCCAGGCCAGGTCTTCCCAGGACCAGAAAAAAGGATCATGGAAACAGTTTGTGGCTATTGCGCCATATCAGCCAGACTAGCTTTAATCCAGTGACACTGTGAGCACGGGACCCACATCTGGGCATACCATTCCCACTTAGGGCGACAAAATCAAAAAGAACAGATGACGGGCAGAATGCTGAAAAATGCAAAAATCCGCTACTAGTCACAGATCTGGGTTTAATCTATTGTTTATTTGCTCACCACACCTCCCCAGTTTGGACGCAGCCATAAGCAAATCAGTCTTGAGCCTGCTCCTCATGGAAACAGTCCAACCCAAACTGCCAGGCCAGGTCCATCCTTGAACATAATAAGTATCTGGGGACAGGTCTCAAGGTATTACCCCTCATCAGCCAGGATAGCTTGAATCCAGTGGCCATAGAGCACAGGATCCCCGTCTGGGCATACCCTTCCCACTTAACGCAACACAAGACAAAAGATCAGATGATGGGCAGAATGCTGAACAATGCAAACATCCACCCCCAGTCACATATCTGGGTTGAATTCATTGTTTTTTTTGCCTACCACGCATCCCCAATTTGAACCCAGCCATTTGGAAATCAGTCTTGACCCTGCTCCTATTGGGAACAGTCCAGTCTGAACTCCCTGGACTGGAAACAAGCATCCTGGGATTGGTTTTGGGGTATCACCCTTCATCAGCCAGGCTACCTTGATATTGTGGTCAGAGCATTGATCAAACCAACTACTATGATTCTCTTTGGGATCTGTAGCTTTTCTCTATCCTAAATTTCCAATATATGTGTTGGTCTACAGCATGTAACCCCAGTATTGCCAATGTGATTGGATATACTTGCACTTTTAAATGTTTTTTAAGGGACAATGATTGTAATATTTATTGTTATACTTTAATTAACATAGTTCAATATCCAAATATATTTTGAATTGATTCATAGAGCCAATTATACATTATACATTCTTCAACAATGTATAATGTCTCAAAAATTTCACTGAACTTCTGGAAATAAATATCCATACCTTATAAAACGTGTTTATATAGAACTTTTCTATAACACTATGTGAAAACTCTTTAATGTCAGCATGCGCACAGAAAGCAAAAGGTGAATAATGGATTGTAGGGAAAGGCTTTATGTTTTTCACGTATTTTTGGTAGCAGGCCTCTAATTTAAGCCACAGCCTACTTTAAACATACAACTGCAACTCACCCTAGTCGCACTCAGTCTCTATATTCTTATAATGATTTACTGGTAGCTAAAAGTGTGCACAATATACATTTTATAATGCTGAATCAGACTTTCTTCTAGGATTACACTATTGCTTTGTTGTACATACATGCATGTACAGTCAATCATTCTACACTATATATCAATGTGGGCCATTTATTATCTACTTCTTTTTCTAGAGCTAACTTTTAAATAATTTCCAAACATAGCAATAATGTTACATATTTATCTATCTATCTGTTACAGAGTGGCAGTAGTCACTCTGTAGTTGTAGTTAGGATGCCCAGAGATAGGAATTTCTCAGATTTTTGATTTCCAATAACTTTACCACTGTTCTCTGAATCTCCTCAAAACTTTGAAGCATTATTTCTTTTTCTACATTGGCTGACAAGGCAAACTTTAGTGGGGATTAGTCAAGGGGTGTACAGAAAAAATGGGGGTCCCAAAACACGCTTTTCCACCAATACATTTTCCATTTTTTACTCAAATGTAGTGACAAAATGGCTGAACAGATATAGATGAAATTTGGCAGGGATATAGAATATGGGGAGCAAAAAGCTCTTCTTTGGCATTTGATCTGAAGTGGTTCAGTAATTTTAAAGTTATAAAGAACAAAAACGTAGTGATATTTTGGGATGCGGTATACTGCAATAATTTCACGGAGTACCATGGCACATGGCGATTAATAAACACAATATTATTGGTGATGTAAACCCCTTCATTTAAAAAAGGCAGCCATACTGTTTAAACCACATTTAGGGCCTTATTATGAGGTTGGCGATCCTCCTGCAGCACCACCACTGATGCATTGGCAGGAGGACTGCCAAGCCTGTAGTGCACTTGGCGCCAGCTGTGTTAGGCTCATAGGAGAGCCTTAAGAGCACACTGATGCAGTGACAGCACCTGCAGCACGTTCCTGCACGATGTGGAATGCACTTGTTACTCATGGCACACCGTGGTGAAATTCCAAGGGGGCACAACATGTGCATCCCGCATGCACTCCCAGGCCCAAAAGTGGTAGAGCATCTCTGCCTTCCTTTTCATGCAGGCTCACCACCATGAAATGGGCAGTGGAAATAAAACTCGGAATATGCTCAGCGGAAAAGCAGCAGCACTGCCAGCATATTCCTGTCTCTTTTGTCTACACCACCACTGCGGGATCCTGGATCCTGGTGGACGCAGCTGTCCTTTCGTAGTCCAACCCCCACACTTGAAATACGGTGGGCAGACCAGCAGAGGTAGCGGTGGCCAGACCGCCACTATGAGTAATATGGCCCTAAGAGTTTTTTGTGGGTTTGAACAGAAAATCTTGATTACTAGTGTTTATAGAATGTTTATAAAGAAATAAGGCCCTTTACAAAAGTTTGTAGAGGTAGTGTTTTCATTGTTTTAAAAAAACATTTTTGGAGTACTACGGTACTTCTGCGAAACTATCTAAGAAGTACCGGAGTACCTATGGAAATCACACAAAAAAATGTATATAACAAATTACACTCTATGACTTGCCACTCCACTGTACAACATGCCACTCTAGTCTATGATATGCCCCTCCACTCTACGCCACTCCACTCGTCGCCACTCCACTCTACATCATTCCACTCAATGCTACTCCACTCTATGCGACTCCACTCTTCGCCAATCTATTCTACACCACCACTCTCGATGCCACAGCACTCTAGACCACTCCGCTCTATGCCACTCCACTCCATGCTGCTCCACGTTGTGACACTCTATGCCACAACACTCTACGACACAGCATTCCACTCCCCTCTGCCACACAGCACTAAACTCTACAACACTACAATCCACTCAACCATATGCCACTCCACTGTACTAAGTGTCCCTCCACCCAATGCCACTTCTCTGTATGCACATCCACTCTATGACATGCTACTTCACTCTTCTTTGACACACCACTCCACTGTACACCACTCCACTCTACAATACTCCAGTCCACTCTATGCACCGCCACTCTACTCCACTCCATGACATACCACTACACTCCTGTTTAGGACATACTACTCCAGCCTATGACATGGCACCCCAATGTACGACATGTCACTCCACTCTTCGTCACTCCACTATACACCCATTCAATCTATACAACACTCCAATCAATGACATGCCACTCCACTCTTCTCTACAACATCCCACTCCACTCTACACCACTTCATTCTACTCCCCTCTATGCCCCTCCACTCTATGCTGCTGTACTTCACTCTATGACAGTCAATGACACGCCAATCCACTGCACCCTGTGACTTGCCACTACACTCTATGACGTGCAACTTGACTCTAAGCCACTGCACTCCACCCTATGACACCCAAAGACACTCCTTTGTACACGACATATCACTCCATTGTACAACATGAAACTCCACTCTATGAAATTCCACTCCTTTGTATGACTGCTGTTTCACTGAACATCACTACTCTCTACAGCCTTCCACTCTAAAGCACTGTATGACACACCACTCTATGACATGCCTCTCCACTCTACTGTAGGACAGGCCACCCCACTATATGCCACGGTATTCAGACAAAATATCTAAAAAAAAATATTGAAAGACAAAAATATAGAGTTTGAAATATTGTGATGCAAAAATGTTGTTTTCTAGAATCTCCTGGACACAAATATTGATTTTGAGTTAAATAATATTGATGTTAGAAATATCTAAGTTGTTAATATCATTTACAAAAATATTGCTGCTAAAACTATCGTTTTTCAATTATTTGTATGCATTTTAGTATATATTTTAACTGTATATGTTATAAGATTTTAGTATAATTATTCTTAATGTGTCTACAAATATAGTTTGTAAATGTTTAGTTGTTTTTAAATTTAATTAATTCTTTTATTGCTATTTTTAGTGCTGTAGCGGGTTGTGGGGTTTATAGGGGTACAAGGTGGGAAGTGAATTAATTCTAATTAGTTAATATCTAATTAACATTAGCTTTTTTAATTGCTACTCAATTATGCTGATTGTCTAATTATTATTTTTTATTAAGTTAAGTTTTAGGTGCGGGTTGTGGGCTGTGTAGGGGTATAGGATGGGAAGTAAATTAAGTATAATTAATAATTAATTAAAGGTTAATAATATTTATTTATTTAATTGATAATAAATTATGTGAATTGTGTAATTTATTTATATTTTTGGTATGAGTTGTTGTTTTTGTAGAGGTATGGGGTGTGAAGGAAATCAATTATATTAATTAATAATTAATGATAATCTATATATATAAAAACGAATGTATGTTTGTCTGTCTGTCTGTCTGTTTGTCCTTTATGCATTACTACACCATTCATTCGATCGCCAGGAAACTTTGGGAAGTTGTTGAGTATACTCCCGCGAAGATTTCTGGCATAACATTTTTTTAAATAATGGCCCCCCAGGGCCCTCATAATATTTCGAATACTGATGTACACACAAGACGGAAAAACAAAAAAATTGTGTATCCACGTGGTGTGTGAGTGAGTTTATGTGTGGCTGTGTGGGTATGTAAGGGGTTGTGTGAGTGGGTATGTGAGTGGCAGTGTGGGTCTGTTAAGGCTGTGTGAGTGGCTATGTGGGTCTGTGAATGGTTGTGTGGATGTTCAAGTGGGTGTGTATGAGTGGCAGTGTGGATCTGTGAGTGGGGTGTGTGAGTGGCTGTATTGGTGTTTAACTGGGTGCGTTAGTGGTTGTGTGGGAATGGAAGTGCGTGTGGGTGTGTGCGTGGCTGTAAGGGTATGTTTGTGTTACTATCCTTGTGGGGACTTGAGTTTGATTAAACCCACATGCCGTGGGGACTTGATTGCACTGTGGGGAACAGAACCCAAGTCCCCACAAGGTAAAGTCTTCTAAAAGATTGGAAATGACTTCAGAAACACATGTGCCAATTATTTACAACTTTTTAAAAATTCTCTTGCAGGTACATGTGTTACACCATGTGTGTTTAATTTTTGTGCAGCTCTACCCCTGTAGACAGGAGATGGTACTGCAGCCTTATACATCCAGCATATTAAACACACTTAAGTAGTTGGATCCCATCTCGCAACAGATGATAGTGATTTTGAAGGAGCATACCCATCAGAAAACATAATACCTGAATCCAATGCCTTTCTTTTAGTAGCTATTTTCTTTGGAAAGCTAAGAAATGCACATTTAATTGAATGCCATTGTTTTACATTTCCATCACATGACCAATTCCCTAATTAGGATCTCACTTTATCTTACAGTTCAATCATTGATCATGGCTAATTTTTATAAATCAAGTCATGTCATTCATTTTACTTGCTGAACATTTCAGAAAACTTTTTTGAGCAATTTTAAAGGCATATTTTTTTAACAATGTGATGCAATTTATTAAAAAGACTATCAAAGATGAAAATCCCTGTTTTAATGTCAAAAACAAAAACAGCGTTTTCCTTTTATTATTGTCTATAGCTAAAGAATATCAAACAACCAAGCTCTTTATTGGCCAAAATTACTTTTATTAAATGATTTTTGCAGTAGGAAATCACAATTAAAAATGTGAATGTGACATGCATAGTGCAAAAGCTGCCCCAAATCCATCGTGTTTTGACAGTTTAGGGAACTTAAACACAAAGGCAGATAAATGTTGTGCCCACCATCACACAAAGGTGGGCTACAAAAACAGCTGTGACAAGAACCCAGGTCTTCTCGATCCAAAGTAAAAAATGTAGATGCTCAGCTGAATGTTTCTGCATCTTGTTCAGTAATTTAGTTTTTATATAGCTCTACTTCCAAGCTACAAAGTGTGAAAGTTGAACGAAAGAAAACAGGAAAAAATCGGATGGAAAGTATCTGCTAGGATTCGAAATATGTGAGATGTTGCAGCCACTATAACAATTAAAATTTTATTTGTAGTATTTTATAAATGGTATGCCTAGAATGCTCTGAAGTGTTAAAGGCTTAGAAAGTGGAACCACATTTCGCAGAAAGTAGACAGGAAAGGTGAACCAGAGAGATGGATGGCTAGAGAGAAATGAGCAGTTTTATTCTTGACATTGTATAATATTAGGCCTTTATGAAATTCATTGCAGCGTTTTGCATTGCTTGACAAGTTTTGAAAGGCATTTCTTTGTGGCCTGCTATCGTCTGTAAATATATACAGATCTACACGTGTTACGTTTATGACAGTGTCAAAAGCCATGACATTTAATTGTGCAGGTAAATAGGATTGTTAACTTATTTCATACTGCTAGAGTCAGGCTCTGTACTAGTTTGCAGGATTTAGCAAATACTGGGTCGCTAAATTTTCAGACAGTAATGAGTGAAACACCATGGGCCACATTCACAGAAGGTAGAAACAGCCTGTAACAAAGGCTTGTTTGCACACCTCTTAACCTGCCTGGGCTGCCTGCAATATAATCGAGGAAAAGATTAAAACATTAGTATATTCGTGGCACGACCAAATGCACTCCATCTCCCAGCAGCCAATCAGTGTCCTCAGTAAAGCAGGCTTTTGAAAGAACTTCACATGTCTTGAGCTTTGCAACTTTAGCTGCGTGAGGAGGCCTGGCAGGTGCATCCAGCTAGAAAATGAGAGACGACAATGACGCTACCCACCAACTCAAGGGTCCCACAGTTTGGTAAAAGGGAAAATATATATTTTATCACAAGTAGAAATATAAAAAAAAGTACAGATGCAGATCAGTAAAACTATTTTTAATTGGCTTATTGCAGAAAACAATATATTCCCCCTTGGGTAGTTCACATGTGTGCTGAAATGCAAAGGCTATATTTAGTAATTTTTCTATTGTAAAAGTGGAATGGTGAATCGGTCTATTTTAGTTTGTATTGGGCCATTTTTTCACTCTTACACTCAATGTTTATCGTATCACCAAAATATCTGCTTAACTTTATTAATCTAAAACCAATTGTTTTATGGTACACTTCAGGGGTCCTTTATTTCCTCATTCTGAGTGATTTTGATTATGCTAAACATTCCTTTCAGCAGCCTCCCCAGAAACAATTTATCTTACATTCATTCAGGGGATGTGCCACGCGCCTCTCTAGATGTTGAATTATACTTACTTCTTCTGAACCCTGTTATAAAGGTAGCAGTAAGCAGTTCAACATCACCTGCCCTTGCAGACATCTAAGGAGCCTAGTGTTCAGGTCTCACCTACACAGCGCATGTATTGTTTACTATTCAGTCAGTGAACGTAGAACCTGCCTACTGCATACCATTAGTTGATTTCGTTGTCAGTCTTGTGTGAAATTTTTCATTTGCTAACTTCCATAGGTTTCCCTTCCTTTCTTTTGTTAGCGCCTCTGTGCAGCATGGACCAAATGCATACATTCTGTCTAACGTTTGTTTTTCCCCATCTTTTTTTCAATTAACTCTTTTTTTTAAATGTTTCAGTATGTTTCCTACCCGTGCAATGTGCTTTCCTACTTTTAACATTGGCATATACCTTCTTTTTTTATTTTGCTTTCACATCATTAGCCATCTCTATCAACACTTTACTTACACCCACAACTGTACTACTCTATGTCACTCTACTCTCCACTACTCCACTCTATGCCACTCCACGGCACACTATGCCACTCCACTCCATGCCACGCCACTTCACTCTATGCCACCTCATTCTATCCCACTCTACTTCACTCTACGCCATTCTACTCTATTGTCACTCTACTCCACTCTGCGCCATTCTACTTTACGTCACTCTACTCTATGCAACTCTACTCTATGCCAGTCTACTCCATTCCATGTCACTCTCGCTTGGCTAATCTACTCTATGCCATTCCAATCTACTCCACGCCATTCCACTCTACTAAACCTCACTCTATACCACTCCACCCCATTCTACATCACTCTATGCCACTCTTTGCTGCTTTACTCCAAGAACTTTATGCCACTTTATGTAAATGTAAATTGATACTTGTATAGCGTGCTACTCACCCGCAAGGGTCTCATGGCGCTTGTACGAATACCGCTGTGGAACCCATCCTGGCTTTCCCTGTGAGGTGTCCACTCCTGGGCACCCCCCAAGGTGGAGACCAGGCATCCTTAGCGTTGTGGGGCCGTTGTGAAGATTAACCAAGCTATTGCCCAGAGTTGCAGAGTGTGACTCCATGATTGGAATAGGCACGAGGCGAGAATTATAAGGTCCGTGGAATTTTGAGCCAAAGACCCGCCGAGGCGGGGAATTGAACCCTGGTCATGGGCTAGACCTCTGGATAAGGGTCTGCCGCACTAACCATTGAGCCACACTTCTCCGCAACTCTGCAACTCTATTGACCTGTGTGCCACTCTACTCTATGCCACCCTCCTATACACCATTCTACACCACTCTAACCTACTCTACGACACTCCACTCTGCCACTCCATGCTACTCCATTCCAGACAATGCCACTATACAGCACTCTTTGCCAGTCTACCCCTAGCCATTTTACCCTACACTACTGTACCCTAGGCCTCCCAAGTTTACTCAATGCCACTCTACCCTATGCCACTCTACTCTGTGCTATGCCGCACCGCTCCACTCTTGCCACTCCATTCTACTCTATGCTGCTCTACTCTATGCCACTCTACTCCACTCCATTTCACTCACGCTAGGCTACTCTACTCTATGCCAATCCAATCTACTCTACACCATTCCACTCTACATCACTCTACTAAACATCATTCTATGCCACTCCACCCCATGCTACATCACTCTATGCTGCTTCACTCAATGAACGTTATGCCACACCACTTTATGCCACTTTATACAACTCTATTCTCCTGTGTGCCACTCTACTCTGTGCCATCCTCCTACACACCATTCTACACCTATCATCTCTACCCCTAGCCACTCTATCCTACACTACTGTACCCTAGGCCTCTCAATTTTACTCTATGCCACTCTTCCCTATATCACTCTACTCTATGCCATGCCAGGCCACCTCACTCTGAGCCACTCCATTCAGTGTAACTCTATGCAACTCCACTCTACGGTACTCTACTCTTTGCTACTCCACACTACTCTATGCCTCTCTATGGCACTCTACTCCACTCTATGTGACCCCACCCCACTTTACTCTACGCCACTTTACTCTATGCCACTCTACTGTACACCAAACCACTCTACTTTGCGCCACCCCACTCCACTGTACACCATTCCATTCTACGCCACTCTACTCCACTCTCCATCAATGCTGATTCAATCTTTCATTCTGCAAATGACAACAACAGATGCTTCTGCTGTATGATTGCACTCTTGTACGTAAAGCATGAAAATATGTTGAAGACTCTTCGTTGTACTGGATTTATTTCTTCAAGTATTTTCTGAGCTGTAAAATTATACTTTCTGAATTACATTGTATTTGTGGTGATGTTGCTCTAGCTACATATGTATTTTGCTACGTGTAACCCAACTTCTTTCTCCCGTTTCTTGATTGTATACAAATGTCTTGCTTTGGTGTTTTCTGTATGTTAAATCTAGGCCTGTAGGAACAGTTTTCACATACGGAAATTAATGATTTTGATGAGGGAAATAGTAGGTACTAATGTAAGAATTGAATCTTCCAGATGCCACTTACTCTAACCTGACATCTGAAGCAGGGGACAAACTACACAAGAGTCTTGAGGATCTCAGCTGTACTCCAAGGTTTGTGGCTTAATGGAAAAAAAATTAGGACACAATAAGAAGGTCAACAGAGGTGGACAGCTGTTTGTTCAAAGGAAGCAGGCAAGTTTACCACCTTCATTTTAGGTTCTGATGTGTAGAGCAGAAGGGCATACAATTCGTAGTGGCTGCAAGGCATTAGGGGATTTGTAAGAAATTGGGTGTGAGGTAGAGTAAGAAAAAGAAAGTATATCAGCTTTTAGGTGGTTAAGGACCTTAAAAAAGTAAATGATTTTACAAAAGTAAACGTTTTGAGGGAGAATGAAGGGGGACTGGAAAGAGCCATTAGCTGATGGAAATATATTGAGATGACAAATACATCACTAAGAGGCATAAAATAAGAGATTTGAAAGACAGGGCAAAAGCCAGTGTTGACAGAGGTAAAAGGAGCTCCTCCACTGGCTTTAGACAACCTGAGGCTGATAAGAAATGAGATGATCGCTTTTTTGCGGGAAGGGTAGCTAGATTTTAAGTCCCTAAGGTAACATCATCCTTGAGAAGGGCCCAAGAGGAGTTTATCTTTGGACCTGTTAACCAAGGTCAGCGTGATCCATCATTGATCATGTTAATCGTGAATTATGTAGAACAGTGGTGGTTTTGTGATATGAAGTTGTTAAAACAGCAACATTTTACAAAAACATCACAGTGACCAGTTAGCTCTTAAAAATATATCAAATGAATTTTAATTACTCAAAATAAAGTACAGCTTTTAAATCAGATTCGCCAACTTTACAGTAATATACACAGTGTGATTATACCAGGAAAGAGAGGATGGTATTTTAAATTGGGTGGAGCTCTGGAAAAGGAATGAGGTCTTGGACCCAATGCGCTGCCTAAATCGCCCCACCAACCTTACTCGACAGCAATATCTAAGTCCCATGAGGCTGTTTCCCACACCTTGACTGAGCTTGAAAAAGTTTAAATGGATTTCTGCAGTGCATAGCCTCCACATTTAAGCTGGAAACCTGCTATGCACAATTATTTCAATTTCATCTTGCTGCTTACTCTGTAACAATAGCTCTTCACTGGGCAAGCCATGTGATGAAGCTGTCATCTGGGGTAGCAGCCTGAAAATCCAAAACTTGAACAGAGGGTGACCGTGTCCAGCAAGTGGTCAGAGACTCAGTCAAACCGATGGGAAAATATGTACCTGTGATTTGCAAATATGTGCTTAGACGATCACCAGGACCTTAGAAAGAGTCTAAGGAGTTGAAGTGACCACCAAAAGGAAGGATCACAAATTTGTAGCAGTCTAACACCAAAATGAACCCCAAGTACCTCCTGAGGGATTGTAGGGCAGAGCTCTGCAATGAGGCGTCCAACAAGTCCAGGTACACCATCCAGTCCTGAGGGTCCAGGGCCACGCAAGCTTTCCTAGGAAAGAGCATTTAATGGTGCCATTGGCAAGAAGGGTTATCACTTCCTGTGACCAAATTGAATATATTCGCCTAGAACAGAAAAAAGACAGAGGGAATATAAGATTGGACCATCACATGCCAGTGGTACGAAGTCCCATTCTGCCATAAACTCGATACCCATCTGTCCTTTCTGTGACCGTGTTCAATGCAGACTAAAGTAAAATTGTTTTGGAGAGGGGAATGAAGAGAGTGAAGAAGACTGATGTTGATGCTGTCATGTTTTCCTCAAAACTGCCTTGGCATTTGTAGCCTAAAAATGGTGTGGCTCCTGGTCAGATTGAAAGTTTTGAACAAGAAAAACTGTTGCCACTTCAAAAATGCAAATTTTCAAATATTGTTGGTGGAGCTGGCATGCTCGGAATGATGACCCCAAGGAGGGGGCTATAGCTCTGCAATTGCTCTGTACGCTAAGGCTGGGCATGTAGACTACATTGGCTTGGATATGATCCGAAATGCCAGACAAGCACAACCAAATTTTGCATTTGATCATCTCATCAGTACTCATGGATGTGACAACAATATATATATTTTCAAAAGGCACATAAATGACAGAAAAAGTGGTATGGTAGGGCCATTCTCTTCAATCCTTATCCAGTATTCTCCTTCAATATATACTTTGAAATGGTCAGTTCTTACAAGTATATGTGAAACATTAGGGTTTATCTAAATTCTGAGCACCCTATTGAAATAAAGACTGCGTTTATAACAATGTATTTTAAACAGCCCTGCTTTGCAGGTAGTGTATGTGATATAAACATGAAAGCGCATGAACATAAAACAATTTTGCATCAAAATATGAAATCACACATCACCCACCACCCTGCTTGAATCACTTTTTAATTTGCTGCAGTGTGTTTTGCTGCAGGGAAAGAACACTCCTTGTCACAGTACATCAGTTGGAGATGTCGGAATCTGCCTTGAGAAGAAACTCAAGACAGAACTTTAGAATGGGCAGCCGCAGACATGTACATGCACATTTGTGCATGACAAAAAAAACACATTAGCAGGACTGCAGATCAGTGTGCAGAAAGCCCTTGGAGTTGATTAGTCTCTCCGAGTGGGGGATGGGCGCAGCTGCCAACACACCCTTGAACAGAAAGGTAGTTCTGCATGGGTCTGATAGCATCCAAGAAGGGAGTCAGATGCCCAAACAGAAGCTGCTGCTGATTGCGTGCATTCTATTAAAATGCAAAATGTATTAAAAGTTACTTTATAACTATGCAATGTTTTCTTTGTATGCAGTCTGCAGATTATCGGAGTTTAACCCCTCCCATGCTGGTGACGGAACCGCTCCTTCACCAGCCTCGGTCGCGCTGTGCTGGTGATGGAGCGGTTCCGTCACAGCCCGCTCGGCGTGCCTGCGCGGCGCTGAATTCGCGCCTGCGTGGCGCGTTCTATTAAGCGAGCATGGCCGTGACGGAACTGCTCCGTCACAAGCACAACGCGCCCGAGGCTCGTGACGGAGCGGTTCCGTCACGAGCATGGGAGCGCCGCGCGGCCCCCCTCCCCCTAGCGCTGCAAAGGGGTTAAGCTCAATGACAGAAATCAAGGCCATCCAAACTGAAACTCTTGGGGTTATGTTCTTGCTTTCCTTAACCTGTTAGTAGGCAGTGTACTGCACATTAGAAATGCCTAATATGTTTCTTACACCTCCTTCAGTACAAAACGACTTCTTCAAGAAATACCATCAAGAAACACTGTAGCTGGGAGGTGAATTATGTGGACTATTTCTTTCCTAAAGGGATTGCATATGGCTTCATTCTGCAAAATGTAGGGCAGGCTTGGGTGGAATTTAAATTGCACTTGCGAATTCCTGCAATTTTGGAAATTGTGCATTATACACAAATTCATGATTCATTCCTATCATATAGAAATAAAAAAGAAAACCACTGAAACCTGTACCACAGATATTTTAACTTTGACTGTAAACCATAGAAATAGCAAACATTACATATCTCCTGGGAATGGAACTTTTTTTTCAACTCGAAAAAATATTTACTGAGCCCAGTTGTGTTTGCACTTGACTCAGTAAGGCTAAATCTTAAGCAGAATATTCCATGTTATAATTAAAAAAGAAATTATGCAAATATCTAATATCAGACCGCCGAAAATGAAAACTGATCTAATTGCATCCGTGCTAGCTTTATTTGATCTTTCAGCATGTAATGACAACATGTATATTTGAGCGTCATTTGACCATAATGTGAACTTTGTTGTGCTGTCTGCTTATTGCCCAGTGCAATTTACCTAAAACATTTACTATTACACTTCTTAGATGTGCAGACGTTTTGATTTAAAATGAACGGTTTCTTTAGTTTCTTCTTAAAATAATGCCAGTGTTCTCTGTAGTGTTTTCATGCAGAGAAGTAAAGGAGGTCAGGGCGTTGACACCGCCAGCCAAAGATGGGCAAATTCACTTTCTTGCATAACAAAGGGCCAATTAGCGTAGCTGCAACAGATTGCAAACACCTTGTCTAGGTGAGCAGAGACACACCAGCAAACAGAAATAGGTTTGTATGGCCTGAAACTTCATCAGCACAGAATGAGGTTGAGCTTCTGACCCTGTTAATCTGCTTTTGAGCTACCAATAATAAAAACAACGTGATAAAGTGCCATTTTTAAAAGAAGCACATGCAGTATGATATTATTCATATCTAATACTGAAAAATATTGTCCGCATAGTTTATTGGGCGCGCTGCACTCTAAGCATAGTTATCTGTTCTAGCAGCACAACGAATTCACCTGCACAAATGTAGAAAGTTATTAGCAACATTTGGCATAAAGAAAAAAATACATTTACATTTTGGGCACCTCCATTTAATTTTTCATTGGACATTTCAAAGTAATTTCTATCATATTGTATCATATCGAGTGGGAGGGTTGGCAAGAAAAGGCAAATTAAGTGGCATAATGAGGCACACTTGTGATAGAATACTTCCTTATTTTGTCATGCTTTTTAAACAGGTTAACACTGTTTGGGCAAATATTTCATCTCATTAGTACCAGTTTAAAACACAAATGCAGCAATAGGCAATAGTAAGGGGACTAGTCAACCTTTGAAAATAGCCTTCCACTGCTGGGCAAAGTGTGTTACTTCCCATTTAGTCGTTTTTGATCAATTTGAGCTAGAAACATATTTTATTGTTAAAATCTGCTGATTATTCAGCACTTGATGGATAATGTGGAAAATGCATAAGTATACCTACAATGCCATGGCTTCAAAATTACATAATTCAAGTAGCCCCCTCGGGTTGTGTAATACATTTTAGAATAGCATGTTCTGCTGTGTTTGTTAGATAGCACAAAGTTGTTGTTTTTAGCATAAACTCACCATGAGTTGGTGGCCTGGGTGCCCTAGCTACATTCTGGCTGCTGAGAATGTCTTAAGCCAGCCAGACAAAATGTTTTGCTCTCTATACTGAGGGCCAATTCAAATTGGCAAAAAAGCCCTTTGCCAAGCCTAAGCCTTCCTTTTTTTAGATATATATGTCACCCTTAAAGGTAGGCCCCAAACAGCCCTCAGGGCAGGGTGCAGTGTATTAAAACTCATTTTTCACAACTACCTTTCCCATAGGATAACTTTGGGTTCCCTTATTACATTTATTAAGTGCAGATTTTTGATTGGGAACAGATGAAAATGTCACGCTTCATTTCAAATGCATTTTAATTTTAAATGCTCTTTAATGGTAAAGTCATATTTTTGGCACAATTTTGAAAATGATACTTTTAGAAAGGCATTTTCTTGTTCTCTTCATATGGGGCCTGCAGCCTGTGTTTTGGGTCACATGACAAAGTGTAGTTGGGCGGTAGTTGGCCATTATGTATTCCTCCCAGACAGAATTACAAAGGAGGATTAACTGTGGCAGGATGGGCCATTCTGGCAGGTTAGGTTTGGGCGGAGATGTCACCTACCACACTTTCACATCAAAGGGGCTGCCTCCTCCTACTCACAAAGAACTTCACACTAGTCTATTGTCACCCCCTGACATTTTAGAGCCAGGGCAGGGGAGGACAGAAAATCCAGTAACAGATCCCAGGGGAAGTCTAGAGGGTTCTCCCCCTTGAACGCTGGCACCAGGTATAAACATGTAACAATCAGACCAACTCATCAGTAAAATCCTGAATCTGTTGTCACTATAGAGAAGGACTTCCCTGTGCCAGAGGACTGCACTGCTGGTTAAGGCCTGCCTTCCATTCTGAGAAGGAAGCCTGGACCTGCTCCATTCATCCTAGGCTACCTGAGTGACTTTAAAGGTCATTTGTTTGAGCTACAGAGGCACAACAAGTTCCTGAGGCCTCCCTGCAAATGCCCACCTGACTGGCTACAACTTGACCTGCCCGGACCTACACCTGGGCCTGCCTGAGACCTGTTGGCCTCTGCTAGAGTGAGCCCCTCTTGCCCAAGTGGCACCTCTCCAGGTCCTGAACCCTTGGTTGCCATCAGAGTGTATTCCTCTGAAGGCAAAAGAGAAATCCTGATGTTCTGGGCTCTTTGCGACTGTGGACGGGCTAGTTTGTGCCAAAATCTGGTCACCTACGATGAATGGTAACATGAACCTCTGGTGAACCCTACTCTTCACATGACAGAGAACACCTGCAACAGTTGCCAATGTGAGATTCGCATTTCATGCTACAGCATTGATAGCTCACTGTGACCACCAACAGAAAGCTCCAGGATTGACCACCCGTGACGCCCAATAGGACCTTTGTGTTACAGTGATGGCCATCCACGACACCTGGCCTACTCATGGTACTACAGTGAGGAACATCTGTGATGCTCTCATATCTCCTTGCTGCATCCTCCACAGAGAACTGAACTCTTTGCGCCAGACTTTGAGAAGCTAACTGTTTCAGAGGTACCAATCTGGTCCATGTATCCAGCATGCGCTCCACAGTGGTCAGCCTGAACTTGCGACTTTCTTCCAGTCTGTCAAGAGTAGATGACCAGAATTGGCGCTTTGTGCTTTTAGCTGCAGTAGCTATTTAAATCTTTGAAGATGTTTTGGTCTCAAATAAGCTATTACATTTTACTCTGATTTTCTAAATTGGTGTGGGATTTTTCTGGTGTTGTTAGTTCACTTTATCATTGTGAGTGTTCCATAAATACTTTACACATTTCCTCTAAGTTAAGTCTGACTGTTTTTGTACCAAGCTACCAGAGAGTTAAGAATAGGTTACTTTAGTGGCTTTTATGGTTTACCCTTATCAGCATTGTGGCTGTTGCTTGAGAAGGGCTCACTCCTCATCAACCAAGAACCTAATTCCTCACAAAAGTTGAAGCAAATTTGTCGATACAATTCCAGTGATATCTTGTGAATGTCTAAAAAGTCATATATCTGTTCCAACTTTAAAATATATTCCTATGAAAGCAAATTGGGATCTCTCACAAAAAGCTCAGAGAATTGAGGTCAAACTGTTTTTAGCCAGGATGACTTCTTCTGGGCAGATGATCAGTGCATTCACTATTTTTTAAAATGTGCATTCACATTTGAGTTACAGCACAGCTCCTTGTTACACTAGATACTACGCTATGACACATTCGTTTATGTATTGCAAAAGTGGACTTAATCATACCATCTCCATTTTATGGGTAGTTTGTAAGTGAGGGTCTGATTCCCACAGGATGGTTAGACAATAAAGCATCATTTTCTGTACATGTCGCTCATTGGAGAAATTCAGAGTGTTGTATTCACAAGAACAAGAGCATAGCTAAATCTGAATGTTTAACTCTTGGACGCGTGCATATTTACTAATTTGAAGGAATCACAAGCGTTTGGAAGGTAAAGTAAAATTTCCTGATGTACAGTTGCAAAACATTAGTGAATTACATTATTCGGTGTGAAAATGTACATGTTGTAAATTCAGTTCTCCAGGGCCTGTCGATAGCAAGGGGAAAAAACACTGCACCCGTATAGCAAGTTTTACCATTGTCCTTGAAATGACAGGAGCCAGGTACTACTGCAAGGTCAATCCATTTCTAAGTACCTTTTCTCTGAGCTTTGCGTTTCAGAGGTAAAACAGGCAAGGCTTACTTTAGGAGGTAGTGCAGGATAGAAGTAAAACTTAATTTATTCTAGAAAAATCTGCTTGTAAATATTAGGTAGTCTTAAGGCATATATCTTTACTGTCAGATAATTCTCACAGATTCTACATATCCAGATCTTTAACTTCTGACATCCTGCACAACTTCCAAAAGGCGCACCTAAAAATGAAACACTACAATCAATTGCAGCATTGGTTTCTGTGAATTGCAGTCACTGATTTCAACATCTTACTTCATAGTTTGGAGGGTGCATACTTCTCTCCATACAGACGTGGTGTTAGTAAAGTGCTTCCCCAGACTCCCTCTTTCCAGACTCCATCAGATTTTCATTTGATAGGTTCAGTCTTTGACGAAGCAGACATCGACCAGGTGAATGTAAATTAACCCTCACACCAACATCATAAAGGTACGTGTCATCCCAAAGATCGGTGGAGGAATACCTACCTTGTGCCTTGGTTAACAGTGTTGGCAGTGTGGCTCTGTTTCCAGCAGCACTCATTGAGGTCCTCAGCCCTACAGTTTATTGTCAATGCAGCTCAGGGAACAACAGATGCATGGCCATGATAAAGGCACATAGGGCCTCATGTTTTGCATCATCATTACCCATGGAATAAATATGTTCCTTTTCATCATACATCTCATGTAACGTGTGATTGCTGATATTTCTTATTTCCCATTGGTGTATCATACAGGACAGCCTGATTTTTTTTTTTTAAGTTCAAATCGATTTTATTGAAATTTTTTGCAACAAAAGAAATAGACAAGTACAATACAGAAAGAATAATTTGTACATGCGTAAATGAGTAAGTAATAAATATAAAATGCAATAAACCAAAAACGTAGAGGAAGGGAAAGGGAGGAGAAGGAAGGGAGGATAGGGGAATGATGATATCATAGAATCATAAAAACCATACCATGGAGAGTTACCAACTGATGGAATATAACAAAGATGGCAGCTAGATAAAAATTAATCAACAAGAGATAGAACAGCGTATTAAACATATCATTGTAGAACATACGAATCAATAGGCGACCAAAAAGATTGAAAGGTCTGTGAATTGTGAGTGACACCTTTAAGAGACAATTGAGCTCCTTTTCTTGTAAAGGTAATCCAAGACCACCAAGCATGAACTGAAAGAGAAGAAGCGTCTTTCCAACAAAAAGTAATGGACTTTAAAGCAGCTGTAATTAAAAAATTAAATAACTTTGCCTCGGAATCATTAAGAGGATAGGAAAGGGCAGCCGATTTGCATATTAACACAGCATAAGAAATATCATCATGTAAAGGTAAAATTTTCAAAATGACATTCCAAACATTCACCCAAAATTTCATAATAATTGAACATTCAAATAACATATGACGAAGTGAACCCAAAGTTGACTTGCAGTGCCAACAAACATCAGAGGGTATCAGTTTGGCATGACTTAATCGAGATGGAGTCCATAAAGCGTTAAATAAAATATAAGCATTAGTCTGATAAAGGGACACCGGAAGCCAACCGGAGATGCTGCTGAGCCAGATTGAGGTCCATGAATCATCTGAAAGGGAAATGGAAAGTTCTGTGTTCCAAAAGGATGATATTGCACCAATATTGGAGCCCTGGAATGTAGAAAGTTTTTTTATAAAAAACAGAGACAGCTTTAGAAGAGGACGTAACAGCCATAAGATAAATCAAGAGGTCATTAGTGGTGGACGAGGGAATACCATTGGGAAAGGAGTCTAAAATAGAGTTACATAAAGCTTGGTATTTTGACAAATCAGAAACCGGAATACCAAACTTTAATTGTAGTTGCTCAAAAGGAATAAAGGCATTGTTACAAAAGACATCTTCAAGATATAAAATTCCTTTTGATATCCATGAGGACCAGAAATTAATGTTTCTGTTTAATTTAAGTAGGGCACTGTGCCATAAAGACAAGTGTACTGTAGAAAGCAAGGGCAAGTCGAAATTAGAGTCTAAATCATTAAGTATGAATCTAGATGATTTTATTATAGATGACTTATGAACAATCTTAGAAGCAGACGACATTGACAACAATGAGAGCAGTGTAAAGGGGCGTATAATTGAGGTTTCAATATCTAACCATATTGGAGGTTTGACCATATGTGAATTTGAAAACCACAAGGAGCTTTGCTTTAAGATAAAAGCTTTATGGTAAAGGTAAAAGTCTGGAAGGGCAAATCCTAAATGGGACTTGGGGAGTTTTAATTTCCTGTAAGCAATACGAGGAACTTTATTGGACCACAGGAATTTAGATAACAGTTTATCCACATCATTATAAAATTTAAGAGGAAACTGAGTGGGAATCATAGCCAAAGAGTAAAAAATTTTTGGTGCAATATTCATTTTTAGAGCCTCCATTCTCCCCCACCAGGTGAGATGAAGGGGAGACCATTTGGAAGTTTTGTCTCTGACGTTATCAAGGATAAAATCCGTATTAAGTTTTAATGTAGCAGGTAATGAGGAAGCAAATAAAATACCCAAGTACTTAAGCTTAGTGCTTTGCCAAAGAATATCTGCGCTAGGTAGCATATCCGGTGTACAAAAAGCATTTAAAGGAAAAAATTCAGTTTTACTGACATTTAACTTGTAACCTGAGACTACAGAATATTGTGCAATAATGTCTAAAAGGGGGGGAACAGAGGAGAGAGGATTGTTAATAAACAATAACACATCATCTGCATATGCTAAAGCTTTCACAGTGACATCATTTATCATAACACCTTGAATAGAATCACAGCATCGAATATAATTAAGAAAAGGTTCAATTCCTAATAAAAATAACAGTGGGGAAAGAGGACAACCCTGCCTAGTACCTCTAAAGAGTGGAAATTGAGTAGAAATTTGACCATTAATAAACAGCCGAGCAGTAGGGGCAAAATATAAGGCAGAAATCATACAAATAAAATTGAAACCAAAATTGAAAGACAATAAAGTTTTAAATAAAAATTGCCAATGAATTTTGTCAAATGCTTTTTCTGCATCTAAAGCCATCACTCCTGCAGGAGAAGTAAGGTGAGAGCTTTGTTCAATAACGTGTAAAAGCGTTCTGGTATTATTTGCAGAATATCTGTTTTTCATGAAACCAGATTGATTGGGATGAATGATGGAATGAAGGATAGGAGCCAATCTGGAAGCAAGGATTTTAGCATAAAGCTTACAATCCTGGTTTATTAGGGAAATGGGACGATAATTAGAAACCAGGGTAGGGTCCTTATCCGGTTTTGGTAGAACAACGATTAAAGCATCCGTAAAGGAGCCCGAAATAGTACCAGAGGAACCAAACTGGGAAAAAAGGGCACTTAAATGAGGTAAAAGGTGAGAATCAAATTCTTTATAAAATTCAGCTGGGATACCATCTGGGCCTGGGGATTTATTCTTAGGAAGGGATTTAATAGCTAGTAAGATCTCATCACAAGTAATTGGGGAATCTAAAGTTAATCTATCGGAGGGAGAGATTTGAGGCAAATTACATTTATTTAAAAATGAATCAATCAAAGAGTCATCACAGGTATCAGGTTTACTATACAAGGTAGAGTAAAAAGACAAAAATTCTTGGACAATGTCATTATGGGAGATAGCAATTTGGCCATTAGTACCACGTATCGATGTGATTTGGGTTTTATCCTTCTTGATACGTAAATAATTTGCAAGGAGTTTCCCAGACTTGTTGGTATTAAAGCGAAATTTAGCATTGGATTTAGCAAGTTGAACCCCTGCTCTAGTGCTAAGTATAGCATTAAATTCATAGCGAAGCTTTTGTAATGTAAATTTGTATGTAGGGTCATTAGAAGAAATAAATAAACGTTCATATTTGGCAATTTGTGTGTCCAAAAGTTTAACTTTAGAGTTAAATTGTTTGTTTGCATGGGCCATAATAGAAATAGTGGAACCTCTAATGTAAGCCTTAAACGCATCCCATCTATTGACAAGTGAAGTTGAATCCTCAGGGTTAAATAAAAAATAATCCTGGACAGCTTGTAATAGTTTAGGTTTATGCGTGTCATTAAGTACAATATTCGTGTTCATACGCCACCTATTTTGTTTGGCAAAAGAAGAGGAGACATTTAAAACAAAGGAGATTAAAGCATGGTCCGAGATATCAATATTACCTACAACAGGATTGGCAGCTGATTGGAGTAAAGAAGGTGAAAGCAGAAAATAATCAATCCTTGAGTGAGAGTTATGAGAATTGGAGAAAAAGGAAAACCATTTATCAGTAGGGAAGTGTAATCTCCAAATATCCGCCAATTTGGTGGATCTAAGGAAAGACTTAAAGGCATGAAAAACTCTAGGAGGGCGGAATTTTGCAGAGGAAAGCCTATCTAATAACGGATCAATAATCACATTAAAATCCCCCCCAACAATCAAAGGAACTTGTCCTAACTTCAGAACTTCAGTAGTCATAGCAGACCAAAACGAAGGGTCATCAGCCGTAGGGCCATAAACATTGAGCAAATAAAAGGATGAGTCATAAACTTTAATCTTAACTACAATATATCTACCTTCAGCGTCATTAAACTTGCTAAGAATCTGACAGTGTAACCGTTTTGCAAAGAAAATTGCAACCCCATTTTTCTTCCCTAACGCAGGTGAGGAGACAATATTATCAACCCATTTTTTCTTCATGTATTGCAAAATCTTATCATCAACATGTGTTTCTTGAAGGAAACAAATATCCGCTTTGCAGGCCCCCAGGTAGTCCAAGATTTTCGTGCGTTTTACTGGATGTCGCAGGCCCTTGACATTGAGTGAAACAAGTTTAATAGAGTGAGTATTAGCCATTAGGAGCTAGAAGGAAGAGGAGAGGAAAAGAATCAAAGGAAGAGGAGTTGAAAAGCAGCCACAGAGAAAAAGTAACTCTACGTAGAGAATAGGACAGCCTGATTTTGAGGTCACTTTATTCAATATTGATCTTGGGTATTCCCATCCCATACCCAAGTATTTACACATGGTCCGTATAGGCAGTTATCAATACATTCATTCGGACACTGCTATCATCCATGCTTAACTGCATAAATCTATTTTGTGGGTATACGCATAACGGACATCAGTCTTCCACCCCTAACATTTTTAGTCAACTGTGTGATAAATGTTTGCATGACTGTACATCACAATCAACTCTCATCCTCCTTGTTTCTTTTCACTCATTTTGTTTAGGTTTTAGAAGCCACCTCGACTGCATGTGCTGCGTGTGAGTTGCCATTAGTGTCCCCGACAAGACGGGTAAACACCTGAAGTATAATTTTCCTCACTATTTTTGTAGCCACATTCAAGATTTAGAATACAACATATATTTGTGGCACGATTTCTTAGGAGTGCATGTGAAAACGTGTATCAAATCCCTATTTGTGACTTTTGTCTCTTTATAGGGATGAAGCTGACCACCAGAATTTTCCAATTGATGCATCAACCTAATAGTTGACTGTATCCTTTTTCCCACACTCCAGATTTGGTATGTGGTAAGAGACACACACCCACGCTGCCTCACATTTTCACCTGGTCCTCAAGAAAGGCACAGCACTTCTACGGAGGGCATTGAGGCTGAAACATGTCGACCAATTGACCACTTACAGACAATTTTAGGTGGAATTCTCCTGCCACGGCCCACATACATTTTTTAATCCTGACCCCTGGTTGTTTCATTAAAATTAACTTTTAACATACCAGGTAGCCAGTTTGATTATCACTGTCACTCTCTTCACATACTCCCTCCATGCCCGGCTCATCCAAAGGTTTTAGGAAACCTCCCCCTACTATCATAAATAAAACATCCCTGACCTCCTCCCTCACAGTGAGTGGGTTGTGGTCCACACTGCGACTAGGTTCGCAGTGCAAGGAGACGCCTGATGTTTAAGCATGCCACCTACGAGTGGGTGAGGGAATTCATCCTATAAAAGGGACTCCTCTGTACTCCGCTGTTACAATTTTGGCCCAGGGTGGCCTGTTTGTGTTGACATATTTGATATAAGGGAAGTCGCTCCCTGCATGCTGTTAAACCTCCTCAGGTCTTTGCCAGGGCTTGCCTCTCCATAGGGTCCTCCCTGGCAGTTTGCTCTAGCTTTCCCAAAGACATCTCAACCAGCAGTAAATATTTGTGAGTGTCAGCGTGGATGCCCATCACAGTCCCTATATTGTGCCGCCTGACTACCACTTTCAGCGCCTCCCATTCTACAAGTCTGGAGGTGGCCCTCACCCAGTACTCAGTGAAGTAGTGTGTTAGGGCTTCACATGTGCTTTCCATAAAAGCCTGATCTTCCAACACAGGGGGTTGGAGTCGCTAAGTGGGAACCAGAGAGTGGGGCGTGTCCCATTCAAAGTGAACCAACCGGGAATAATGGTCCCAAAAGTTTTTTTCCAAATACTCGACCCCCGTTACCTGTACCAATATCTATGTTCCCTGAAGGCTGAGCTCTTGTGTGCGCGCAGCCTTTCATCTTCCAGCACCCAGACTCTCTCTGTGAGTGCGCTCATCCCTCCAGGACCTAAAGACATAAAAGTGAGGCTTGAAATCTACCCTTTCTCTGTTCGTACAGGCTGTGCAATAGGAGGCCCAGCAAATACATCAAACAGAAAGGGGCTGCTTCTTTTTTTATGGAGATCGGACACATGTTTGATTTTGTTTCACTTACATTGACAGGGAGAGTATATGGCATTACTGCTCGGGCTGCTCACCCTGAAACTGGGGAAACAGGTTCCAGTCTCAATGCTCAGGTAAAGAAAGCCCTCTAATCCTTTCTGGTTGAGTTTGGTATACATAACTGCACAAAAAATACAATTTTCAGCTTACTGAACGGGCAAATACTTTTAAATTGATCCTCCTTTTTGATAATCTTTGGGTACCTTCAAATACTAGAGAACAGGCTTTGCAATATACAACAGATCTTTTGTGTTTGACTTAATAGCCCATACATTTCCTCCATTGAAAATTAGAATCCATGCCTCATACAGGGTACACATGATCCCTAACTTCCCTCTTGGTTCATTATTAGCATTGCCTATATAAGGAAGAGGGGGGGCAGGAACATTTCCTAGCTCATGTTTAAAAGCTGTCACTTGTAATAAATAATGTAAAAATAATCTGATGTATTAAATTCAAGGCCATTGGAATTATGTGGCAGTAGTGCACCAGATTATGCTCCAGGGTTGACAACATTATGCGTCAAGAAAAGGCAAATTGTGTAGCATCATTACGTCATTGTTTTATAATTTTTACACATGATAATTCAGTCTGTTCAAAGGTCTATCCTCATGACTACCATTGTAACAACCAAATGCAGAAAGAAGGAAAAGAAAGTGGATCAGATAACCTTAGGGAAGGGCCTTCCATTGAGTGTGAACAATTTGCATCATTTTTAGTGATTGTTAATCATTTTGAGCTAGAACAATTTTTTTGTTAAAATCTGCAGATTATCCAGCAGATGATGGATTATTTGGCAAAAGCTGCAAATTCACAAAAATGTAAGAAAGCTGCAGCCACCAAATCACATACTTTCAGTGGCTGGGACTAACGTGAAACGCTTCCAAGTTTTTATTTTTTTTATTTTGAAGACACCCTACTGTAACCTAACATGATCTGTGCTGCTGCATGCTTGACATGCCTCATACTTTGATGTCTCAGCTTTTGCATGTATTCTTAAGAGCCAGAGCCAACGTTAGCTGTCCCTTTTAATTTATTGGTTCGCCCACCACTACCTTGCTCCATAGTCTGTTGTGTGTCAATTTAGATAGTGTATATAGGTTTCCCGATTTATGCCCTTATATAGGCACAATTCGCATTGCCCGTATTTAGGCACAGAAATCCAACCCTTATTTAGGCATTATCCATGCTAACCAAATACAGGCATGACCACCTAAATCCGTCCATCCACGTCACAACGAATTCTTGGAAAACCAGGCTCTTAAGCCTTTAAGAATCCCCTTGCTTGGATTATTGATTTCTCCAAGAACTCATTTATTATGCATGAACATCTATTCCTTAGGGGTTCATTCATGACGTTCCTCTGCCCGACTTTTACATAAATACTGGCATTCCTAAACACCTTCGAGGTATAAATATACCTTCACTTGCCATGGCAAACCATGGCTCAACTCCATAGCTCGACACGGCTCGGCACTGCAAGTTCGGAAGGAATTCGAGTCCCCACCTGATGCACTGGCCAGACGCTGTCATCCTCCTCACAGAGGAATCCAGCTCCAACCTCTCTCATTCTACGATATGGAGCAGACTAGAACCCAGAGGGACGTTTTGGCAAATCTTGGCATCACCAATCCTAACTATGGCTAAACTAGTCTATAGAAAAACAGCACCTATTTCTTAACTCGTACTACACTTAGTCTAGGTACACTGGAGTAGAACTAGCTAGAAGCACCAGACGAGTATTCACATTTTAGCCTGTGTTATTTATGTATGTATTTTTATCAATATATGTCATAGCTACAATCCATGCTATTGCAGTACTATCTAATTTTACTGCTAAAGATGTACGTATTATACTTCGCATTCTGTTTTACGATTGTAACAGTTCATATCTCTTACACGAGAAATGAGACTGTTTAATAAACCCTTTTTATTGCAACGCCCTTCTACCTATTTCTGTGTGAACTCTGTAGAAACAAAGCATGCACGATTGACTGAGTGAAACTGTTATCTAATATATCCACTATTCTGAGAATGTTCCGATTCTAAGGGAAACAAAGTTGTCATGTTTATGCGGTTGTCAGAAACTAATCCTGTCTTGTTTATTTGAGAAGTTTCTAGTGACCTCTGAATTAGCTGGCACACACAAGTAATTACGTTTTATGTACTCGATAGAGACATACTGACCTCAGTCCTATGCCACAACTATAGTGGGTATTATTCAAATGCGCAGAGCCTATCAGGGATGTAGGAACTACACTACAAGTCAGGGCTACTGAAATTGTGATGCAGTAGAGGACCAAATTAGGCATCAGGGTTGAATTATGCAGCAATAATATGTGCCCTTTTTTGACAGTATTATTTTATTATTTTGTCATTTTCCCACATGCTAACACAGTCTGCACAAATGTAACACCCAAATACACCAATTAGTAACAGAAAGGTGACCAATCAATGTTTGGGACGGGTCTTCTGCTTTGCAGCAATGCGGGTAGTCAGAGTTTTGGTAACTTTTGATCCATTTGCACTAGAAACTATTTTTGGGGGCTAACATCTTCAGAATATACAGTAGATGATAGATTGCTTGACACTTGGCAAATCCATAGATATGAGGTAGAGGCCATGGCCTCAGAATTGCATAACTCTAGTAGCCCTGACCTTAGTCCAAGGATTTTAGCATTCTATCAGGCCTCGGTGCTGGACTGGAAGGGAGCCTTCTAGGACACAAAATATCCTTTAAGACCTTTCACACTGTATGTGGGCTGTACATATGCAGAGTTTGAAAAATATGAAGACTTTTAAAGTTACTTCACTGTTACGCCTGCCTCAAGGAGATGTAATAGTTTGGATCAAATCCCTGTCTATAAATGTTAATAGATAGAGATTTGTCTCAAAACCCATGGTAATCGCCCAAGTACCACCCGTAGTACACCGTTTAGGTGCAAAGTAGCGCAAGGTAGAGCAAACTGCTACTTTGCATTACTGAGGGCAGCTCTCCCACACAAATCGTGATTTGTTTTGGACAGAGAATCCTACCACAACTGGGTGCTTAGGTTTATGTCACTTTTGTAATGCAGACTCGTAGCAAAGTGTTAGTAAATCTGGATCAGAAATGTATTAGGACAATTTGTGTTCTTGCTGCAAGCTAATTCATATGGGTGTCTTTTACCACAAACCAAAGAGGGGAGTGGTGGCATTCTTTTGTTGTTTGCATTAGTGCCCACTGTACCCTTACCAGTGATTTTGGTAGCCTGCACACTGCACATGCTTGCATATTAAGTTATTGCCGCACATAGAGGAACAAAATTAGAGGGAACATTGCCTGTAATGTAGTGTGTCAGAGAATGCAGTCCAGGTGCACATGAAGATCAAGCAGGCCGAGTAATGAGAGTAATCCCTGCTTCAGGTGTACAAATCCCTCCAACTTTTATGCAAAAACCAATGTTCCAGCCATTGCGCCAAGGAAGTGGCCGCCGAGACCCCCAAGGATCCAGGTTATATGCGCTGATCCTGTTAGCTTGACAGTGATGTGTTCAGGAAAGGCCAATTGCACTGTCTTTGCTGCATATATGCCACCTAAAAGAACAGGTTTTCCGTCAAGGTGTCCCAAAACCAGAACATATCTTCACTGCTGTGTGGCTTCCAGGACCCCCAGGTGAATCCAGATAAGTGCACCCCTTGCAAAGCCTGAATAAACGGTGTAGTACAGTGCCCCTACCAGCACTTTTGTAGGTGAGTGCCCTCACCTTTTGCTATTTGAGTTATTTATAGCATTGCTATTTGCACACCCTGCCTTCTAATGTACTACTGGATGGAATGCCATTTTCACGTCGTACCCAGCCCTCTCACGTTCCATGTCAGCACCACAATTTTATACATGGTCAATTTACATATGGGATCGAGGAGGAACATAGTAGGTGGTACTTAGTGATGCCATCAAGTGTGAAATGTGTATAAGAAAGGGGCATCAACGAAGGTGGATGTTGTCTGCGTGTTCCAAGTATATGCACCATACCTAGTCTGATTCTGTTGTGCTGCGTGATCTGCTTGAGAAAAACTATTAAAACCCCATTGAACTCTTATTCCAGGGTACCAGTGTGAGTTTCAATGAGGAATCAACCCAAACTGTGAACTAACTGTCCCATCTCGGGAGAACCTTTATCTCACACCCTCAGGTGATGATGTTGTCTCAATAGAGACTCGGAGGTGGGTGCTGGAGCACGGGTGGCCAATCAAAAATAGATGGTCTCTGGAAAAAGGAAGTTCCTAGTCATTGAGGGAACCCATGTCTACTCTGTAGTGAAGACTGGTTATTCTGTGCATATGCCTGTAGTGAACAATGTAGAAATGAAGAGACCTCCCATATACTAGGCCCCCATGGGGTGAAGAGCTTGTGGATGTATCTTTGACCATTACCTAATTAGGGTGGAAGGAAGGATAGGGCAGTTGCAGAATGGTACAACAGGTGGCGGGTGAGCACATGAGTCAACCCGACCCACATATGACAAACGTGAAACTAAGATCTTATATCAAGTCATCTGCAGTTCATGAGGTCGCCTTAGGAAGCACCAATGACTCTGTGATATCATGTGAGACGCTCAATGTGGCATCCAAAGGGGTATCTGGAGCCGCGTTAATGGAGGGGAATGCCCTGCTGCCCACCAAGAGGTGGCCTGGGATAGCACCTGTGTCTGGTCCTCTTTTGCTTGCTCCAGCATTGGGGTGCCCCACACCCACTCAAAACGTTTCCCTGGCAGGCCGCACCCACCCCTCTTCCTCTGGTGATCACGTTCAAGTGTCCTAGAAGATAATGAAGGAAGGATCCCTCAAAGTGAAAATTTTCCACCCAATCCCAGGCGTCTGAGGACTCTGTGAAGAAGTAGATGGTGCAGTTCACCAATCCCTTCAGCTTTGCCAAAAAAAGTAGGGAGTAGCCCATTCCAGCTTCTCAAAGTTTCCTTTTCACTCCCAGGAACGAAGTCCGACTGTGCTGGACAGTCATAGTGTAGTAAAAAAAAGAGAAATGAATGCGGTTTTAAAGAAGATTGGCCCAATGTCTCTGGTGGCCTGAAATATGGCCTCCTTATCCCTGAAGTTCATTACTCTTACTATTATTGGGGCGAAGCCCCCACTGGCGGTTTGCGTTATGGGACCCTATGAGCTCACTATAGTAGGAAGAGTGGGGATAATTGAACAGGGGCATAACTCAGGCTCAGATCAATCAGTCTTCCAATAACATCACTGGAGCCTGCCCCTCCCCACCTTCAGGTAGCCCCACTAACCAGATGTTATTCCATCTGGATCGAACCTCGAAATCCTCTGCTCTGGCCTCCAGGTCTCATACCTTGGCAGTGCTGGCTGGGACAGTGGCTTCAAGTTTTGAGAGTGTTGATTTGACATCAGTGATAGCACCCTCAGTAGTGGCAACGTGTACAACTAGCTTCTGTTAGTAATCTCTAAGTAACCACTGCTCTACCTCTATCACATTGACCCTGCCACCTAGCTCCTGTCTAATATTGGTTATGGCTGCCAATATCCTGTCCAGTTTCAAATCAGCTGATGGTGTTGAAATATTGAGAGGTACCGGGTCCACATCGGACATAGCAGTGGGGGTGTCATCATTTTGCATTTTGATATAGGGGGACCTGCGCCACCCACACAACCCATGCTGAGACTGTGATCCAGTGGCGACAGACATCAGTCTCAAGTCCACAAATGGTATGACAAGGTCGTCCGCTTTGGCCGAATGTGGCTCTCTGATGTTATGTTATGTTATTAACACTTATAGAGCACGCGATTACCCTTGGGTGTCCTGGCGCTAAGCATTGGTCTCCTTCAGTTATCCGGGAGTATCATTGTGAAAAAAGCCACGTCTTCAGGATCTTCCGAAACATGAGGAGGTTTGGAGCATTTTTTTAAATCATTGGTATCTCAATCCAGGCTCTTGAAGCACAGTAAATAAAGCTCCTACCTCCCCAGTTGAGTCTTCTTATCCTGGGAATTTGTGTTAGTTTGGCACTGGTAGATCTCAATGTTCTCTTAGGCACATACCATTGGAACTTATGCCTAAGGAATTCTGGACCAGTACCTTTGGTAGCCTTATAGACTATACACAACGCCTTAAAGCGAGATCTTTGTTTTATAGGAAGCCAATGTAGGTGCCTAAGCTCACCTTTAACAGAGGCATATTTGGGGGTTCCAGACAGCTACCTGGCAGCTGCATTCTGAACTAGCTGAAGCCTATACATCTTACATTTTTGTAAATTCAGGTATAGACTATTACAGTAGTCCAGCCGTGAAGTAATCAGAGCCATAACCACTGTATTCAAGCTGTTCTCTGTGAGAAAGAACTTTATTTTCCTTATGATTCTAAGAATCATGAAGCAAGCTCAGGTCCCCTGGCATGATAAGCCTATCATTCATCACTACCCCCAGATTTTTGGCTTTCTTGGTTGGTGTAGGGCAGAGCCCTAATTCTTCTGTCCACCATTCTGGTGTCCACACCAGAGGATTGTTCCCAAACTTTAACACCTCAGTTTTGCTGGAGTTAAGTTTCAAACAATTGGAGGTCATCCAACAAGATATGGCACTCATACAATCATGAAAGTACTCCCCATTCTCTTTCTCACCACCCTTGCTTATAGACAACACTATTTGTGTGTCGTCAGCATAGGAGGTGAGCTGGAAGCCAAAGGCCCTAATAACTCCGGCGAGAGGAGCCACATATATATTAAAGAGTGTAGGGCTCAAAGAAGAGCCCTATGGCACCCCGCACGGGAGTGTGAATGACTTGGATGTATTGCCATCCAGATCTACTGTTTGAGACCTGTTGGCTAAAAAGGACCGTATGGGTTTTCAGGCAAGCCCTGCCACTCCGATCCCAGACAACCGGTCCATCAAAATTTTATGATGGACCGTGTCAAATGCCGCCGACAGGTCTAACAGGATCAAAACGGCACTCCCTCCTCCATCTACGGTACAGTACTATGATCAGCCCTGAACCCATATTGCGAGGGGTCCAAGGAGTTGTTTAACTGAAGAAAAGCACTGAGCTGGATGTTCATCACTTTTTCCAGGATTTTAGTGGGGAGAGGAAGCCATGAGATAGGCCTGTAGTTATTTGGTTCTTTTTTTTTTTTTTTAGGTTCTACTTTTTCAAAAGCGGATGGACAGAAGCTACTTTCCAGATCTTAGGAAAAATCCCGGACACAAAGATATTATTAACTACAGGGGTCAAAGCCATGCCTATAACCTCTGGTATTTGTTTGATGATCCAAGCAGGGCAGGGATCACTGGGGGCTCCTGATCTGATTTGGCTTAAAACTCTGATGACTTCTAGAATCTCCAATGATTTAAATTGGTCAAAGGATCTTAATGGATCTCTGCTATCCATTCCACTAATGGTGTCGCTTGTCTGTGTCTTTCCATCAGCCTCAGTAAATGAGGAGAATATCGCTTGCACTTTTCTGTTTAAAAAAGTCAGCAATTTCATTACAAAATAAGTGGTTACTGTAACTCTTAGGGCTAGGGGGTAAGGTCTGTTTTTAATGACATTAAACAGTTCCTTAGAATTGGACTTGGCTGAGGCTATCTGCTTAGTGAAAAAACTGTTTTTTGGCTTCAGATAAGCTTAGTTTGTAGTTTGTAATAGATTGTTTATATTTGACCTTATCTATATCCATATACATTTTGCGCCAGGTCCTGATATATGGCTAGGGTGCCCGCAAGGACTGTGACAGACCCCAAAAGCCCCAATGAACATTCAACTGGATGAGAGAAGGAGGATTGCATGCGTAGTCCAAGAGGGATGGGCAAGGCTCCTGCTAGGGGAAAGGGAGGTGGGGGTCATCCAATTGCTTCTCTAAAATGTCGGTATCGAAGCATTAGTCCAAGAGAATTTGGTTGGTGTCCAACACCCATCTGCCATGAGTGCTCCGCAGTAGTAGGGCAGAAGACCATTTTAGAAGGGCCCACCTTCCCCCCAGTCACAAGGTGTCAAGGTGGTGGGCAAGGCCTCTGACGTGCAGACAGCCTCAATTCAGACATCAGGGACTCTCCCTCTCTAACTTTCAGCTGCCTGTGCCTCCACCACTCCGCCTCCCCCTAAGGGGAATGGCATGTACAAGGGGGAAGCAGATCGCAGCGATAAGTGTCATATGGCAGGTAACCCAGTGGAGAAGGGCCATTATAGTTCTGCCATCTTGTATGGGATGGCCACGCCCCCTCTTTGATTTTATTTCTTTAATAACTCCAAAAGTACTACACAGATTTACAATAAATTACAAAAAGCACTCTTTCTGAATCAAGATCTAGCTTTCTGACAAATTTGGTGTAATTCCGATCAGTGGTTCGAGCTGTAGCCGTGTCTAAAACCTCAATGGAAAACTGCATGGGGAAAAAGCATTTTGAGACCCCTCTTTTCTCGGCCCCGTTTGACGAATCACCCCAAAACTTTCCAGAGAGCTGCTGTAGTGGCAAACTAGTTTTGAAAAGTTTGTGATCATTCACGAATGGCGCCAAAGTTATTAGCAAAACAAAAAATGTCTATAGAAACGAGTTCCTAACTATAGCTACCTACTGGCAGTAATCACACTCAGTTCAATTAACAGCAAATTACCAAAGGGTGAGATTTGGGTAGGGAGACACACCCACAGTAAAGGTACAAAAACCAGGACATCAAAAGGAAAACAATGGAATGGACTAACATGGGCAGAACCCATTTTGCCACAAAGGTAGTGAAAAGTTGCATATTTAGTAGTGTTGATCTTTTGTACAGCCCCCCTTTCAGTTTGATATATTGATTCCCATGGTCCATGTTCTTATTAAAGAAAACCAAGGAACTGTTCACCAAATCGAAACGCAATACTGAAGGCCGATATGTCGAATTGAAAAAATGCAATTTGAGAAACTGATCCACAGTCGTTAGAATAGGCCACTGTTGGACTTGGCCTTTTCCCCCCAAAATTTTTCGCTTTTGACCCCCTAACTTGAATGTCTCCCCCATGGGATTAAACCTGTATAGGCCATGAGTGGTGTGAGACCCCTTGTGAAAATGTAATTACCTGACATAATGTGAGCACTTGTAAAATCCCCCATTTTAAAACTGCACCCCCATTTTAAAACTGCACCTGACTGAAATGTATTGCTTTTAAAATGGATGCCATGGCCATGGGTTTTGCCACTGGACTGACATAGGTCAGCGGTCTAGATAATATTTCCCAGCTACCCCTAGCTTTTGGAGGGAAAGCCTGGCACCCAGGGTGCTCACCCCCTCCCCTAGAACCAGTTTAGGCTAGATGTGCCAACATTCTAGAAGGTCCTGGCACTGCCTGGGAGGAGGGTATAAAGAGGGTGAAGTGTCACCAGAGAGTCAGTCAGCGCTGGGACAAGGAAGGGAGGGGGACCTGCTGTGAGGTGCTACCGCCACATGGGCCTGTGAGCTGGGCCCTGTACCCCTAAACTCCCCCCTCTGCTGTCCCCTGGGCCCCTGACAAGGGAGGGCCCCAACCCAGGTCACTGACGCTGTTTGGACCGGGTACCACGCCAGCACTGCGTGAGGAAGCGCCCAGGAGGTGAGGAGTGTGCCCCTGAGGCGGACTGCGGGACTGTTTACCCCCCTGTGAGGTGTGCTGCCAAGTGCTGTAAACTGCAGTATCGCCCCCTAAGCGCTGGGTGTCCAAAGACTGTTGCTGCCTGTGGAGCTGCCCGGGGAGGATTGTGCCCCAAGGGACTGTGCCCCGTGATTGGTGTGGCCCTCGAAGTGCTGTCGGCCCTGAGGACTGTGTGGGCTGAGGGAGGAGCTGTCCTTTGAGAAGAGCGCCCCTTTTTCTGTGAAAAGCGACATATAAATAATTAAATAGAAGGGAGCCTACCCCTTATCGCAGCCCGGGCGCTGAGGAAGCTGTGAGGAGAATCGCGCTGTGTGGCCTGAGGAGACTGTGAGGGGACTTGAGCTGGAGGAGCCTACCCTCGTTTTGGCGCGCTGTCCGCCATTTAATTAATTAATTAAAAAGGGAGCCTACCCCTCGTGCCGCCGATTTCACCGCCGCAGCCCGGCGCTGCGAGGAGGCCTTTCCCCGCGGTGTGGCGCATCGTTGCAGCGACCCCCGGTGTCAGGAGGGGGCCGCCGAAGTGGAGAGAGGTCCGCGCTAGGCCCGGAGGCCGCTGACTCCTGCCTCACGTGACGGGGGCATGACCGCGTCATCGGCCCGCCCCCGCCGCGCACTGATTGGCTGCCGACTGGACAGCCAGAGAAGAGAAGCCGAGTCTTAGCCCCGGGTCCCCGTGAGGTAGGAGGGGGACCCGGGTGAAGTGCAGTGCGGAGCCCCCGTGGTTGTAAGGGGGGCCCCGTGGGAGCGACCAGAGCGGGAGCTTACCCCGCCGGTCTGTGCCTGTGAACTGGGGCCGGTGCCAGGAAGACGTGTTCTGTGAGGGAGGCGGGGCCGGGGCACGCTGTCGGTGCCTGCCCGCCACCGGACCCGAGGAGAATGGTGACGGCTGCCTGAAGCCGCCGGTGAAGGCGGAGACGGCGTCCCTGCGAGCTGCTAGCTGGGCAGCCAGGAAAAGCGGTCTGGCAGCGTTGTGAGGCTCCCGGGAGGTCGAGGGAGCCCGTGTGAGGTGGAAAGAACGTCCCACGAAGCCAGTCCTGTGCAGCAGAGGCCTCGAGGCACATTGCCGGTGCCTGCCTCCACCGCCAAGGAGACCCCAGAGGAGCCGGAGCCCCTCCCTCCACCGCAGGTCTACCGGTGAGTGGGGATTCAGCCGCATCGTGGGTTGGGGGTGTGTCGGGGCATATGATCGGTGCCCGCCCCAGGACCAGACTAACTTCCCAGGTGCCCCGTCTGGCAGCGGGCACCTGCAACGTTGGGCCCTAGGAATGATCGTGGCCCGCCTGAGTCACAGTCACAACTTACATTAATGCTGGGTGCTTAAGTTACTGCGCCCCTGCCCAGGTTTGGAGCTACTGTTATATACTGCCTAATGCCCGTGTGAGGTGCGCAATGTGATGTTGCCGGAGCTATAGGGATATGTGCATTCTGGATTGAGGGGTTGCCTGTCCCTTGATTTAGGCCTACTCCGCCTGATGTTGGTACCCCCTAGGGTTAGTATAGAGGAAACCTTGTTGTATTAAGGTGCTGTAGTAACCTGCCCTGCAGATCTTGCGAAGGCGGCCTGAGGGACCTATGGTTATGCCTGCATGCTAGTAGATGTTGGGATGCTATGAGGGCTTCCCTTACAAGGGGTTATGTATGAGGAGATGTTCCAGGCCCTGGGTTAGGTACCAGGTTGATGAGCCAGACAGGCTGATTCATTACAGGTGCTCCTGTCTGTTATTAAATGAGCTGGTATGCCACGATGTCTTTTCTTACAGGGGTTATGCAGGATGCTGTCTGCTGTAATTACAGCCGCTACCAAGGATGAAGGCCTGAGTTGGCCCTGCCTGACGCATAGTTCCCTAGGTGGAGGGGGGAAGAAACCTGATGTCTTATTACAGGTGTTCCTGCCTAATGTTAATGCCAGGTGATTCCTATTCTTTTTGCAGGAGTCGCCAATGCCAGCTATTTTGGGTTCTTATCCCTAATGTTTTATTGCATGTTTAATGGGCGAATACGCCAAGTGCATTTTTCACTTATATAGGTGTCACTGATGTTACGTGCCAAATGCTAACCTGTTTATATTTCAGCTAGACACTATGGACTATGGACTAAACCCTTTTTGTCCCATGTAAATAATCCCCCACTGAAATACTTGGCTCTGGTGCCAGTTGGCGCCATGTTATGATGACACTGTTAATGCATTTTTGCCTTGCAGGTTGGAGATACTAAACTGCTTAATTTTCCAACTCAGATTGGTGTCCTGCCTCTTTTGTGGTGTGCCTGGTGTGTTGACTGAGGGTACTGCGTGAGTGCTTCACATGTCCTCCAAGTTTGGCCTGCCCGCTTGATGCCATGCTACCCCCTTTGAGACTTGGGCAACCCCCAATTCCAACAGCCACAAACACAATATAGCCTATAGGGCAAGATGTTATTCAGTTAATCACAAAAATACCAAAAACACAGCCCCAAGAAACTTAACTAATTTTCCACAATCATCTACGTAATGGATGCCAGGCATGACTATATCTTGCTACACAGATTATTCAATAATGAACAGTGAAGGATAAAAACACAATGCTCCGATATGTGTGTGTGCTCACACACATGCGCACACACATGCACACACACGCTTTCTTTCTCTCTCTCGCTCTCACTCTCACACATACACACACACACACACACACACACACTGGTTCTTTGAAACTAGGAATAATACTGTATTTTAATATGTAACCCATTGCTATCTAAATCATTTCTATTTGGTGTGTTTTTGCACATAGCAGAACATTTTCTAATAAAGCTGTCATACCTGAGAGTTGTGAAGAACAGCAAGTGCTCAAGGCAGTCATCAAATAACTAAAGATTATTTAGTCATTTGTGGCTCTTTGACGTTACCACAATCTTGAAATGACAGGGATCTCCTCAAAAATGATTTACTTGCCGTTCATACCATTAATCACATGAAGGGATCATTTAAAATGTTTTCTTTCAGCAGCTTTGTTTATGTTGCTGGAAGGTTTTCAATTTTTACATGTTTCTATTTTAATCCAGCGTAGCTATGAGTTAGAAAGCTACCCACTGTGAGTGAAGATTCATTGCCAACGAGCCACGGAATAATAATTTTTCAAAACCTTTCAAGAATCTGTCTAAATCATGCTCCACCAAAGTAAAACACATTTTAAAATGGAGCCTTAAACATATTTTCTAGTGCTATTTACTCAAAATAATTTCATTGCATAAATTAAGTGTAGAGGGGAAAAAAACACACAAATGATATGCCTGGCTGCAACCTGAGGAAAATGTTGGAGTCTTTCTTGGGACTCAGGGACTAATTCCCAATGTCCTAAAATAATAAATACAAATTTGTTATGTGGGTCTGCAGGTGAACCACCGATCATGGGCAACATAAAAAGAATTAAAGGCTGTTCAATGACCACAGTGTCAATTTGCAGCAAAAATCCTACTGCAGGTGCATAGGATCAATGAACTTAGCAAGCATAAGTGTATCAAGGCTTCTGTTGTTCATGTTTTTTCACATTTAGTTATTTTTTCTTACCGCAAAATATATTCCAGGGTCCATATTGGATGCAAGGGTACATTTCATGGTAAAAAATAGTGCTAAATGCTGGGAAATGCTTCTCACATATTACCACATAACATTGAATAATGTTTCTGTAACTTCAAATAATCATGCTACAGTAAATTATGTAAGTTGCACTTCTAGTGCTTATATGGGGTAGGCCTTATGATATTAATGGGCATTCCTAGATATATCAGTAGGGTTTAATGGAAACTCCGTATTTTCACTGTATTTATTACATAGGTGAAATCTGCCATAAAGTGCACCTTTTTTCCACTTAATCATACACTGTCCAGCAAGGTGTCAAACTAGGGTGAAACATGCATGCCACGTTTGAATAGGTAGGTTCCAAAAGCATGCGTCTACATCTTATGGGTCATACAGATTTATCATATTTCTGTAACTTAGTTAAGAATCAAATTACTGGCCTTTTTGTCCCCCTGCTGGGACCAGTTGGTTGCTCTGCTTTCCAGCAGACAGAGGAAAAGACTAGACATATAAAAGGAGTAGTTATCAGTGATGGACTCCTGAGAAGGAAGGAGCAGGGATGAAAATCTTTTGCATCTGATTATTAGCTAGTCACACTGCACCTGGGTTGGGACAGCCCAGGGCTACTGAACAAAAGAAGAAGCCCAGCAATTTGAGCCAACACGGAAAGTGTTCCATTTGAAGTTCTGATGCGAAGGTATCAGGCAGTGATGTCAGCTAGAGTTAGAACTCTGGCTCTCAGACGAGCTCTGCACATAAAAAAACTAGACTTTAACATATTGGATTGTCCCAGAAGTCTGTCCAGCAGGGTTAGGACTGGGCTGGATGATTATGTGGCATCCTAGGGTTTTCCATGAGTGCATGGCATCTAGAACTGTCCTCCCACCTTTAAAATCCCCTACATAAGCCAGAGTCAGTGAGCAAGACCCTGGACCCGTAAGGCAACACAGAAAAATCCTGTACAGTTGGAAGGAGAAACCACCCATTTCCCCTAGTGGACTAAGGAATTAGTTTGCAGCTGACCCCCGGGACTAGGTTAGTTTCTCCAGGGCTAGTGGTGCTGCCCCCCTTATACCTTCCAGAGGACCAGTTGGGGAAAGATATGGACTCCACTAACCCCGCCTCAGGTACTGGGTGAGATGGCAAAAAAGCCCAAGCGCCTGAAGAGGGTAAAGCAGAGAAGACGTATGGTGCAGCGAGTCAGACACAGGGTGCAGAGGTAAAGAAGCTGTCAGGAAGTGCACCCACTGATTCCAGCCCTCTGGAGGGAGGAAAGGGTGTTGCATGGACCCCCAGACATCCCCTTGCAGTCACTCACTGCACCTGCCTGCAAAGGGATCTCTAATCTCCTTTAAAAGTGCAGGTAGGGTTGCCACCTGCAATGTGAGATAAAGTGTGGCTTCAAAGCAGCCGATCTGTGTTTTACCTGAGTGCGCTGTAACCAGGACCGCGCATGTTCGCTGCTGCCCTAAGATATGCATTATAAGGTGCGCCTGGCACTAACAGGGAAAGTGAGCCCTTTGCACAATAGTGCCCAGGAGGCCTTTTGGAAATGCTCAAAACTGTTAGATATTACAACCTGGAATCAAAGATCACCCGAATTGTCCCAATGGGGCTCAATTTACAGCATTGTAAAGCTTTTTACCTTTGACACTCTAAACACAAAATGGAGAGCGTGGAGCTCTGCTGCAGTTTAAAAAAATACCCCTGCATGTGCCAGTGCCCTGGGGTCAGCACATATTTCATTATTTAAATGGCCTGTGAAGGGCGAGGTGTGAGCCTGCTCCCCAACTCATTCTCAGCCTATGTAGCCCATCCCCAGGATCAGCACATCACTATAGTACTGGAGACCCCAGGCACCCAAGATCACACACCCATCAAAGTGAGAAAAGGACCAAGAGGGCTGCGAATGCCAACACTCTCACAAGCTACTGCTCTAGGTTTGGCTAGAGCCCTGGAAGCAGACTTGAGTGGCTCCTGTGTCCCCTGTGCTTGATGAGGCACAGGGTGCTCACCATCCTGCATCCAGCCTACACTCCATGCAGGGAGGAGAACAAGGCTGCAGGCTTTAAAGCTGACCAATGGAATTCTCTGGGCACGTGGGAGACACCAGAGTCGCTGGGGCCTTGGGTCTCCTTCCACAGGACCACCAGGAAAATATTAATCTGGGGCCCTGGATGGAAGTGGGGCATGCAGGAAAAAACAAAAAAAAAAAAACCAAAGGAGAATATTCCAAAAATTCCTCTCTCAGACAGTTTATAATGTCTATTTCAAAGTTAAATACTCTGCGAAATCAGTTTACAATGATTTTTGGGTGAAAAGGAATGATTACGAGTAAAACAAAGTGCCACAATAATTCCGCAAAATATCCATTTTTGTGTCGCTAAATTTGCAAATCTATGCCGCAATATCCTGGGGGGGTCTGACTAATACAGCCACTGATATATCCACTCATAGACCCATACAGCCACTCACACACAGTAAGTCACTCAGAGCTACTCACACACCTACTAACTCGACTATAGAGTGAATCACCTATACAGTTATACACATACCCACTAATTTATCTATACAGAAACTAACACATACAATCACCTATACAGTCACTAACACAAGCACACACTCACCCATACATCCACTCTCACAGTCACTCACACATACAGTCACTCATATACTCCAACAATTACCTATAACCTTTCATATATGCAGTTACTCACCCATATACCACTGACACAACTATTCACTCACTGACACAGCCACACTAAAAATCCCTCACCCACACAGCCCCTTCAACACACAATCACTAACCCATAGAGCCACAGACTCACCCACATATCAATCTATATAGGCAGTTACACACCCCCTCACCTACACACATAGACATTGAGACACCTATACACGTACCCATACAACCAATCACTCACCCATACAGAAACTCATGTACCCACCCACACACCTACACAACCACTTAGATACCAACTGATAGACCGATACAGACATTCACACAAGTCACTCACCCACACATTCACTGAGACACTTAATTATTCACTTATACAGTCACTCATGCACCCACTGAATCATCCAACCAGGCACTCATACACCCACTGATTCACCAATACACATTGGTATGTATATTTAACACTCAATTATTTTTAAAAACACTCACAGTCAGTGGATGAGGTCATGAGTGATATTTGAGATGTCATCAGTGATGTCATCAGTGATGTCATTGACAATGTCATGAGTGATGTAATATGTGAGGCCATAAGCAGTGCATTGCGGGGGGGTGAGTTATAGTTAGCTCAGCTAACTATAACTATAACTTCTGAATTGCTCTGGTTTTGTACAAGTGAATTTTCAGCCTATCTATAATGCCTTTGTATCCCTCATTTTTTTCAGTGAATGTTTAAGGTGTTTTAAAATTGTATTTCCTAACTGTAATGTCACTGTAACATTTGTTTATTTCAGTGGATTTCAAGGTTTTTTAAATGCTAATTCCTAACTACAAAATCCCTGTAACCTTTGTATTTTTCAGTGAATTTCAAAAGCCTTTTTAATTTGATTTCCTAACTGTAACTTGTTAACTTTGAGAGTGGGTGTGTGAGTCGCTGTATAGGTTGGTGACTGGGTGTTGGAGTGGTTGTATAGGTCTGTGAGTGAGTGTGTACCTGAGCCGCCCTAATTTCAAAATAATACAAACAACCCGGGTCACATGATGGACCCTAAGTAGCCCACCACAAGGGCTCTCGCTTTGAGGTTTCTGTCTCCCTCGGTTTCTGTCTCCCTGGGTCTGACTGTAGTTATAGGGCTGCATTTTATAAATTGATGTCTTATGATGGAAATCGATCAATATATGTACACTGGCATAAAATGTGATTGGATTGATGACTTTTTATGTATAAAAAAAGTCTTGAAAATGTACACTTTTATGGTTCATTTAACCAAAATGAAGTTATAATCGATCAATCAAATGTGTAATGTCTTGGTAATGACGTAAGTGCATGAGTTGTGCCTTGGTGATTGTATGATTGCATAGGTGGTGCCTGTCTGATTCTATGAGTGCAATCGGCAAGAACACACTGCGAATATAGAGTGTTTTGGACAAAGTGTAAAACACACATATAAACTTATATTACATTAGGTTTCAGTGTAGCTATTTAGTAAGATACTAATTTAACTTTCCCCTTTTATATTCATTTGTCAAAACAGCTACATCAAAAATGCATTTTCCTTCTTCACAGCAACACCGAAGGTCTCAATGATATCAGTAGTCACGAATACAAATGACAAAGTGTAAAACGGATATATAGACATATTTTACACAAAGTTTGAACTTAGCTGTTTAGTAACATATTGGTTTAACTTTATTTTAACAACACATTTGTAAAAAACAAGTTTCAAAAAATAACTTTCAACATGTGAACTTACATTTAGAACGTAACTACCAAACACTCATCAAACTACCAATTGTTACCCAAACACATGGGGACTGAAAACTGCTCCAAAACGAATGCCATGCACAATCTGTGAACATCACATGACCGGGAAAGTAAGGAATATCATTGGATCATATACTTTTCAGTAAAATGAATAGGAAGTATACACCCACTACTCCTTCTTAAATCTTCTTTTCCAGAAAGTTATTGTTAGCAGGTGTTGACTGGAGACTTTTTTTTTCTTTTCTTGTACCATAAATAGCATCACAGCAAGGAGATGGTGATCAGCTACAAGAACAGCAGGAGCAGGATGTGGAGGAGGTCAACACAGAAGATACTGAAGATGAGGGGCCTCCCAAGAAGAGGGCAAGTGTGGCTTGGGATTTTTTGAAATTCTATCTGGGGAATCAAAAGCTGCTGCAAAACGAATCCAATACACAATCTGTAACAAGAGCCTCTCTGGATGGACAAACAAAAAATATTCATGTAGAATAACATCTATGTTTTATCATCTTGAAACCTATCATAGAAAAACTTCTCCAACTGGTGATCAAGCACAGGGAAGCTGGAGGATCATCTACATCAGCAGCCGCAGCAACAATTCCCGGGCAGAAAGTCCCTTGAGAGGTACAGACTACTACAACAAATATAGCTCTAGAGTTTTCAAGAATGGCCATGTATTGCATGGACTGTAGTGTTGTTATAAGTGCTGGAGAGCAGTGTGTTACAGCTATTTGCAATGTTGTAGAAAATCATACATGCTAATTTTTCCCCCTTTTACATTATTTACACATTTCTCCGTGCACATTTTTTAATTCCCCCTGTCCCAGTTGCCATTTTTGTTACCATAGAAAAGGCACATTTTTTTTTATACATTTACAAAACCACAAAGAAAAAATTTCAAAAACAAAAAGTCATGTCAATGGGAAATAAAGGAATATCATTAGATAATATACTTTTCAACCAAAAGAATAAAAATTACATGCTCATTTATCCATCTTGAACATTTTTTAAGAGGAGTTCATAGTGAGCAGATTTGCGCAATGCTCAATATGTCACAAGACATTTTCAAGGGTTAGAAATAAAATATATTTTTGCAGGACCACGTTCATGCTTTACCATCTAAAACATACCTTAGCAATAGCGTAAAAGCAGCAAGAAGGCAACGCAAGGTTGAAGGACACTCGACTTCAATAGCAACCACAACAACACCGGTCAGAAAGTCCATTCAGAGTTCCAATCTCAACTTCAAGATTTGGCTCCACAGCTTTATTGGATGGCATCATATTGCATGGATCGTGAGTCCTGGAGAGCAGTCCATAATGGACTTTTGCAATGCCACAAAGAATCCTATATGTTAATGTTTTTTTTATTTTTGCCCCTTCATAGTTTTGCTGCATTAGCAGACATTTTATTATCTTACACAACGGGTATCTAATATCTAATGTGTTGTTCATTTTATCATCTTCTAATTTATTGTAACACTACTTACATATAACTTGCCCTATAGACAAGTCAAAGGTTTCCTGTGCACATAAATACACAGCTAACTTTTTCCAGGTATCATTATTTACTTTTTCTCTTTTTAAATATAAGTGAACAGTATGTGTTTAAATCTTCTAGTAAGTGAATCAACAACATATACAAACATACTCTGATTTTTTAGACCACACTGCGTTAAATTCTGTAATCTTTTCTTTAAAGCAATCAACTGTAATATATGTGTCCTGTTCTGCAACTACTCCTCCTAACAACTGTTAATTCCCCCTAGAATCCTGCTCAGGATCAAAGAAACAAAACTGCACATCACCACAAACCTTCTCTATGTCTGCAACAGTACCATACAAAAGTTCTCTATTCATTTCTACGAAACATAAAGCTGGAGTTTTCACATGGTACAGCCTTCTCAATTAAGTTTGCATTGTTGAAAGGTGTACAGCTAACATCCATCATGAAATATTGAAAGGTGCTTTGGCACACTTTGTTTGATAAACAAGCTAATGAGTGCCTCTGCAAATGTGTATGCTTTCTAATCTTGCAAGGATCCAATCCTTATAAAGTACCTATTTTATGCTTTAAACTTCGCCTTAAAAGATATGTACAAATATCCTTAATATATCAATAGATTGCTGTTGAATACTACAAACACTACTGCAATTCTATTTCTGTAAAGGTGCCTGACTCCACTTTCCTTGTACTTGTTCTCCAATAACTTGTCCTACATTTGTGGGTGCCATCACCACTTTCGCTATAGGAGTGCCAGTCTTCATTTCATAACATCGTCCTCTTTCATCAAAAGCATGAACTTTTCTGTTATCTTGCAGATAGCTCTCTTCATTAAAGTAAGGCTTGGAAGTAGAAATATATATCCATTCTCCACTAAACATTGTATAAAAGTTACTTCTATTCACTAATATTTTTTTCTAGATTTGTCTCCTCATACACAACAACATTTTGAAAGAGTCTTCATTGTATTTGTAATCAAACTGAAAAGCTTCCTCTTCAAAGAAAAGCCTTATCAACTACTCTCTCAACTCACTCTTTCTGTTTCACTGCATGTCTTCTTCTGTACTTCTTAATATTTCTCAGTAGATTATAACTACTGTACTATGAAACATCCTTGCTCCGATTTCCTTAAACCTCTGTCTCCTGGTTACGGTGTATATATATTTGTTACATTCTTTCCTGCTCTTGCTATATGGATTTTATCCATTGTTATTCTTTCTCATAGTTTGAATTTTATTTTCATTATTTCATAATCTTTGGACATGCCCACATATATATATATATTTTTAAATGAGTTTGTCCTCTTAACAATAGATCTTTTTTCGTTCACCACGTTTTCTTCATTTTGCCCCTTTTTAATCTCAGTTCTACATAGATAATGTACTAGTTTCTGTTCCTTTTGCCTCCGAGCTTCTGTAGGCAGTATTTCTTTAATTATGCAGATATTGTCCTGTAAAAAAGAAAAATTATATTTGAATTTTGTTTTCTAGCAAATGTACCAGGTACTTTACTACTGGCTTACACATAATACTGAAATAGTTGTTTTGGTATGTTATAGATTTAATTCTACAAATCAACCTCCCAACATAACTACAAGCACTCACTTCAATGTGCCAATCGCAAACCAAAACACAAAACTTAATTTATTACTTACCTTTTAATATTATAACACCCTCTCGTACAACACAGCATCATATTTCAGTTCTCACTTATACACTGTAAAAGACCACTTTATGCCTTTTCTAGTAAATTTCTAAATAGACATCAACCAAAGTATAAATGTACATACAGTATCTCAATACTCTAAATCTGAAAACCTTTCTACCACTCTATCACTGGTAGATTTAGTATTTGATGACTTTTCTACTTAGATGTGTCAGATTTTCATTTTGAGAAACACTGCATATAAAAATCTGTACATTAATCTGTATCACAGCATATAGCTCTCTAATTCTTCAGAGTACATGCAAATTGTGTTTGTCAGGCTATATATATAATTCACCAGATAGTTCTAAAAGAGTACATATTCCTCAGTAAAACTTGTAAATACATGTGTTTGTGGTTGAGTACAACAATACTCCCTAGATGATTGGATGAGTGCTTAGATAATGCATAGGTATACCCTCAGAATATAAGCCGTGTCCACATGATTCACTGAGTATCTACGACTGAAATCAGTGGTCCCATGTCTGCATAGTTAGTACCTGTGTATTCACACAACTATATGGATACTATCTGGTTGATTGGGTGAACGCATGGATGTTGCCTGTGTAGTTCAATGAGTACATAATTAGTGCCTACATGATCGGATGAGTGCATGTGTACTGCTTGGGTGATTGAATAAGTCTAAATATCACACTTGATAAATAATGGCAGACGTGGCTCTCTACGAGTATGCATTGCTCTGTTACTCAGCATCCACATGCATCAATAAGTTTAAAAAAACTGAAAACAACAATTCTCAACTTCTGAACGCACAAAACCTTTTCCTAATGGCATACCTACATGATTTCTCAAATATTTCTTGTGTCTTTAATATTCAGAATGTCTCAAAGAAAAGATACATGCCAAGGGAAGTTAGCACACAAACTTTCAAAAGACATTCTTCACTCGTACCCCTCCCCAATTTTAAACAGAGCAGGCTGAAAGAAATGCACCACCCTCACTATATGCATGGAATTTTAAACAGCCTTGTAGAACATAGATCACCAAGTAAACATATAAGAGATTTCATAAAAGATATACAACTTCAAGACATCTTTCTAAAAATGTATAGTTCTCTGCATCTTAAAGTAAACTCAACGGTCTCATTGTACATATAAATATCTGCAACCAGAAAAAACATATCTCACCATCTAAACATATGCAAACCCATCAAATAAGTAGAAAACCACATTGACAAACACTACCTAATACATACCTAACAAGTATTACTACTTTATAATTTATATACAGGCACACTGCATTTTCTTATGCTTTATTGAAGACCACAGTATTCCTCTTTAATAATGTGACTAAAACTACCGCAACTCCCAGAATGCAAATTAAATAGATGGATCTATTCTGCACATAATGCTTAGACATTTAAAACATTGCCATTGGTAAAGGCAATGCTCATTGTAATTTTCAACAGTACTAACATCTTAAACGCAAACCCTTTGCCAGATACAGTTCATCTGATATATTTTTTCACATCACTGTGATACTCTTTTTGATCAATCTCCCATAGACTTCTTCATTTCTAATGTACATTTTTCTGTATAATTAAAAAGTTATCTATATACCAGTGAATTGAGTTTGTAGATTATATTGTTGTTTTAGCTCTTTTCGCATAGCTTTGACACTGTTAAAATTAATAAAAAGTAAACACAAGAATGGTACACAACTCTCATAGAAAGCAACTCTAAAATGGCAAACTCTTCAACTATCCACTCTATCATCATGAGATAAGCAGCAAATGAAATCCTGTCTTTCATTTTAGACTACTGCATCTCCACTTGTGAACGGTTAGCATCTGTTAACCCTTTCCCTCTCTTTCAAAACAAGGTTCCTGTTAGCGCATGTTTGCGCTGTATTCACAATGAACGTAAAGCTAGCTCAATAAAAAAAAATAAAAAAATACTGAACACATTATTAGACAGTCCTGAGTTGGAATTAAAGCTTGCCATTCATTGAATTGTGTCATCACTCCTCAACTTAAAAAAATAAATGTTTGGCTCTTTAACACCCTTCTCCCCCCCAATACACTCTTAGCTCAGTATACCTAGCAAACCAGTGGAACCAGTGGGTCACAAGTTCACAGCACATTCTAGAAGGAACATGATACTTCCAAATAAGATACAGGAGGTGTGCTTAACTCCACAGATTCAAAAGCATATCCACGTCTGTACTACATTTCTTTTTATAAACAACAGCCAATAATAAGGCTTCTTGCTGAGGCATCAAAACACTGCCTACTTTTATTCACTTTCATGCTGACAGCATCCAATGAAATATATCTTCATTGAAAAATCCATTTTAACTGATTTTCCTGTGGAAAACTACTCATTCAGCTCCAGCCCTCCCATGACTACTATTCGTCCTTCACTTCAACATTCTTAGAGTATGGATTGTGGGCCACAGCTATATCTATTGGCTGAAAGAGACTGCAAAAAGAGAGGTACTGACAGTGACTTAGGTTTGCCAAATGTGGATATTACTTGGTTCGGCCAGAGAGTGTTAACATGTCATCAGTTGCTGGCTTTGGTTAAAACCATTGTGGGTTCCCAAGCTCCTAACCTCATGATTGTGCACTGTGGTGGCAATGACCTAGGCCCAATGACTGGGGTAGGGCTGGAAATCCTAATGAAACAAACCTTTGCAAAACTGGTGTCGTTTTTCGCTCACACAGTCTTGGTGTAGAAATGGGAGTGATCAAACGAATTCTGTACACAGATTGACAAAGCCAGGAAACGTTTTAATAAAACAGTTTCTGCATTCCTCAGAGACCATTGCATGGGCTGTATCTATAACAACAATCTGCGCTTTGACATGGGTGAAGTTATAGAAATGATGAAGTGCACTTTACAGATGAAGGCAACAGGGTGTTTCTAAGTAACCTGAAACGCTGCATCCCGTCCTATTTATAGTAGCCATGGAAGCTAGAGCATCACACTTTCATGAAGCGAAGCAGAGTTTGCTAATGCATGGTGGGAGCAGTGCTCCAGCCATGCCATAGCAAACTGCAATGTGCTGGGGGTGGGCACCCCGGGAAATTGCTGGAGCTGGACCTGGGAAGGCGGTACCCAGTACTGTTTAAGGCTCTAGGAGGGGGAGACGCTTGGACCCCCTCACATCTTTCAACTAGCCCCGGGGAGGTGGTGGTGCCCAGGGCTGTGTGGAGGGGCTGGAGCCCCACACATTATTTTTAATCATAGCTTGGGAGAGGTGGTGGTCCCTGGGGCTGTATGGGGGGGCATGAGCCCCTGACACATTTTTGTACATTTAGCCCCAGGGAGGTGGTGGTCCCAAGGGCTGCGGTGTAGACATGTGCCCCCTCCCCGCATTTAAAAAAATGAGCCATGGGGAGGTGGCAGTCGCCCGGTCTGCAGGGGCCCAAGTGTGCCCCCCCATATTTTTGATTGTCCACGGCACCTGGCCCACCTGGGTGCCTAAAGGAAACAAAGCACGGGAGCCCGATCTTAGTTTTTTTTCTAAATTTTCAGCTGGGATTACGGATCCAATGCACATCTGGCTGAAAATTAAAAAATAAATGCTTTTTTTAGCCCTGGGGGTCCTCGGGACCTTCTGAGCAGGCCTAGGGGATCAGGGTGTTTCTTCCATGCCCCCTTTTCTTGTTTTTAACCTTTTTTATTATGACTCGGTTAAATCGAGTCACAAGATGGCTGCCGAAACGTCCTGGTTTGAAGTGTTGCCAGCCAATCAAATAACAGGCATGAGATCAGGAGGGTTCGCGGATTCTGTACATCTGCGAAATGTTTAAATTTCTCTGGAACTACTGAATGGATTACCATCATTTAACAAAAGGAGTGTTTTCTGAATCAAGAGCTACCTTTTTGCCAAATTTGGTGTACATCTGTTTAGCAGTTCGGGCTGTAGACGTGTCTAAAGATTTCTATGGAAATTAACATAGAGAAAAAGCGTTTTGGGACCCCACCTTTTTCTCTGCCCCTGCTTGATGGATTACCATGAAACTTTCAACACAGTAGCTGAAGTAAGTGGGCCATTAGTTTCGATTATGTCGCGAAGATTTGTCAAACGGCAACAAAGATATTGGCAAAAGAAAAAATGATTTTTGAATAGAACCAAAGTCCTATTTATAACTACCATCCATATATATATATATATATATATATATATATATATATATATATATATATATATATATATAAAGTAGCAGCAAATGTCCCAATATGAGAGGAGCAAACAAAAGCTGGTGCTGGCGGCGAGGTTCAGGACACCCTCGCAAAACAATGGTTACAGCAAAGATTCTTCAAAAGAAGACGCCGCACACTACCTCGATGGTAAGACTAGTTAGTTTATTTCCTGTAGGTTCCCCACCTACGCGTTTCAGACAGACAGACTGTCCTTGATCACAGTTACAAACACGTGTCCATCATTTGTGTTTATCATTTATACTGGCAAACTCCACTTGGCTATTAAGATGCATTGTGGGTTCAGTAGTTTGTGTTGCATTTATTTCACTTACACTGCGCTATTGCTAGCCGGATCGCGGCATTTTGGCGGCATGAATGGACATTATTATTCATGTTGGTAATTTGCGCTATGGCTTAAGACAAGTCACCATGGCATTATTGATATTTGTTTTACAGCTTGCGCAAATTGTAGGGAGGGTAATTTATGGACTGAGTGTCCATTTATTTCACTTAGTGGCTGAGTGCCCGGGCCCTCGATTATCTCATTTGTAGTTAAGGCTGAGTGCCTTAGTCCAGTTGTGCCGTTTGATGCTTTAATCAACAGCTAGTTTAGCGCAGAGGTAAAATCTGTTAATTCACTTTTTTTGTCACTTAAATTGCACTATTAATTAGATTTCCATAAATGTTTGTAAGACTTTTGAAAACAAAGATTGATTGTCTATAATTGTCAATATTCAGTTCATCGAAATTATAAGTGTACACTCAGTTCTTCGTCCATGTTAAGACCCCATGGGTGTCTAGTTTGGAACCTGATAATCAATTTGGATTCCAGGCGTCTCAATTTTGTTACTCGATCACCACCTCTTTCGTTTTCCCCTATCATGGCAATTCCTGCATATTTCATGTTTTTCCATGTTTTGCCAGGGTGTGTCTTCAGATGTTTAGCCGTCGCATAACTCATGTCATTATTTTGAATAGCTCTGGTGTGTTCGAGTATTCTCTTTTTGAGTGGGCAGATGGTTGAGCCAATATATTTTTTGCCGCAGAAGCATACAATTTGATATACCACGAATTGTGACTCACAAGTTATCTTGTCCTTTATTTCAAATGTTCTTCCTTTTGGATCTTTTAAGGTTTTAATGTTCTGACCAATTGTACATGCTTTGCATGTTGTGCATTTGCTGAATCCTAGTTGACGCTTTTCTAGCCAACTCAATGTTTTAATTTCCTTCTTGAAGCCCTGCAGCCGTGCTCTATTAGAAAAAGACACACAGCACGTCCAAAAGCACTACGTGTAAAGAACACGTTGTGCTTTTGGACTTGCTGCTGGCGGCATCTGGCATGTTGCTTGTTGTATTATATATCTGGATGCAGAGACGGAAAGAAAAACCAAAATACCAGCCCGGCGGCACACAAACTGAGGAGAGATTTCTTAACTTTGGTGTTATCTAAAAGAAATGCAGATGGCTTGCAGTAGTTGTAATGTTACTTGTTGCATTATATATCTGGATGCAGAGACAGAAATAAACACCAAAACACCAGCCAGGCTACACACTATCTAAGCAGAGATTTCTTAACTTAGGTGTTACCTAAAAGAAATGCAGGTTGCCTGCTGTAGGCCGAATTTTACTTGTTGCATAAGAAATCTTGATGCAGAGACAGAAAGAAACAGCAAAATACCAGCCAGGAAACACACTAGGCTTAGCAGAGATTTCTAACTTACATGTTATATAAAACAAATGCAGCAAGTCTAAAAGCACAATGTGTAAAGCGCCTGTTGTGCTTTTGGACTTCATGCATTTCTTTTAGGTAACACCTAAGTTATGAAATCTCTGCTTTAGATAGTGTGCCGCCCAGCTGCCATTTTGCTGCTTCTTTCTGTCTCTGCATCCAGATTTATTATATAACAAGTAACATTACACCTGCTCAGGCTGCTCCCACAGGGTTTGGGCACTGAGTCCAAGCAGCTAAGGCTCAGCCTCACAGAGTGCTGTTATAATGTATCTGTTTTGATTCCTGCTGCGCTGCAGGGCTAGACAATAGACAGCCTGATCTCATGGCCCAGCTGGGTGTCGACAAATAGCTACACAGCTTGGTCCTGCCTCAATCAGGTTGAGTAACACAAAGGGGCCGATTAGGATGGAGGATTTTCCGCCTCCTCCAGGCCGGCGGAAGCCACCGCCGGCCCGGAGGAGGCGGAAAATCCTCTGCGGAGTCACCAAAGACCCACCGCCGCATTACGATGGCTGGTGGGTCTTGGTTTCTGTCCGCTGCTTTTCCGCCATGGTCGGATTACAACCACGGCGGAAAAGCTCTCATTTGGCTGGCAGTGTCTATCAGACACCGCCAGCCAAATTAGGATGCATTAGTAAACATGCTTTTCCGCGGCGGTTTTTCCGCCGTGGAAAAGCATGTGTACTTTTGATTTTGGGGGCCCGTTGCGGGCCCCCAGGGTGTAGGCGGGTGGGGGGTGCACATGGGGGGTACCTATGGTACCCCCCAGTATTTACATGCACAAAGCGGCAGGCACCGCGCGGTGCCTGCCGCTTTGTGCATGTAAATGTAAAACATGCACTTTTAACATTGCGGCGGGTGCTGCTTGAAGCAGCACCCGCCGCAATGTTAAATATCCAGGATGTGACTGCCAGGGTGGCGGTCACATCCTAATTTGCACGGAGGGACCGCCGCAGCCCATGCGGACGGTCCCTCCACCTCTGGGATGGCGGACGGACGCAAGTCCGTCCGCCATACTAATCGGCCCCAAAGTGTCTTTCTGGCTGTTGCACCATAGGAGGACAAGAAGTCACGTCCTACTACTACCAGAACGCAGGGACTTAATTTATAGTGAGGCCTCACTATCACCCAGGTTTGTGAGCCGGGACATCATGATGGTGCTCAGACCTGTCCAGGCAGCCCGCTTTGTCAGGGAGGACAGGAGTTAAGTTATTAACCAAGCCGGCAAATTATTTCCAAGCAGGCGGGGCCAGCTGCCTCGAGTCCACTGAGCAAGGGAGTGTGCACTGCTACATCATGCAGTCAGGAGACAGCAGTGGAGAGTCACTCTGCGAGGGGAAGAAGATCTACATAACAAACACAGTCAGTATAACCACCAGCCACTGTCAGTCATAGTATAACAGTCACAATCAAATTGATTTCATTTTAGGAATGCGCGTGATATTCTTTCTATGGAAGTTCCCGGCCACCTATTGAGGAAACGTCTTCAGCAAAGCCATGAGCCATACACAGGGTTTGCTATCGCCCCTGTAGACTTTAGAACAGGAGTTTGTGAATTACCGGGTGTGTATTCTAGCACAGATGTTAACTTTTAGCCGAATACATCCGCCTTTGACAGAATTACCGAATAACGCGATCCAGAGTAGGAACTGAGCTACAAATATGAACTAAGTGGTGGTCAAATTAAACATTGTTCTTCATATTGTGGTGCGAGCTGCAGGCACAGAGAGATTGTGGGATTGGTGTCATATAGTCCACTTGGAGCCTCAGTGGCAATATACTTTGTGCATGCTTTCCAGATTTCACAGTGTTGTCAGTGTGGGTGACTGAGACTACGTAGGATGTTTTTCATTTCACAGTCTTACCCTAGAAGGCATTGCTGCTTCTTGGGAGGGCAGCAAGTCCTCATAAAACAGCATGCAAGGGGCCCTGTAAGAAGCAAAAACTGCTGTGAGCCAGAGCGAGAAACTCCTGAGGAGAACTCCCTGTGGCTCTACATGCACTCTGACACATTTTAAATTGCAGCTATAGACTTTTTCCTTCCTCCCCGGCTGAAGCACCAAAATATGTTGCAGCTCAAGACTGAAAACAAAGATGCTCTCAGGCACTAGTGGAAATGAGCTGTCATAAAAAACTCTTTAGTGTTGATACCTTTTCCAGAAAAAAATTGGCCATTAGTTGTTATTCAAAAGTCGGCAAGGACTGCATCTAATACTAAACAGGACTGGAAACAACATTAAAATTATTCATTTTTAACATGCCATTTCTGTATATTTTTACTTTAAGTGTTTGTCAAAGATCACCTCCAGAACACTTTTAAAACTGCTTTCTATTTATATCTGTTCTTTGTAGTTTGTACAGAAAAAGTGTATACATTCCTGCTTTAAGTGATCAAAATATCTGCCCTGTGCTCATTTGAATTCAGCAGGATGTGCTTAGCTGTATTACGGTGCAATAAAGTGCAAAGTATGTTTTAGGATGATTTCTTTACTTTTATATCTTCTGGGCATAAAAATCATATCAGTATCTTAACTTTCCCAGTTCAGGTGTTTTGAAGCAGTTTTAAGGTATTGTAGGTCTTAGTGAACAAGCGGGTGTCATTTCCAATATTTATCTCTGTCCATGAACTTCATTGCTTGGTTTCATTCTCGAGAAAATGTCACACTAACTGTCAAAAATCTGGCACTTGTGTCACACTTAAGTACACAGAAACCATGGAAATATGAAATATAAGCAATCAGAAAACTTGGTAGCTATGAGAGGATATGTTCTTTTCGATGGTTTTTGTTTGTGGGCTCTGCTGGGTTTGAGATTTAAAAGTTCTTGCAGTCCATACCTGCATTACTTGCGTTTCCACATTATGAGGCCCATTAGGATGGCGGGCGGACGGAAGTCTCTAGTGGTGCTGGGACCGGCCGCCAGTGGTGCAGCGGTCCCGCACCGGCGATTAGGATGCCACCGTGGCATCCTCCATTCCCAGCATTATGGCAGACGATGCTCACAGCACCACCCGCCACAATGCTGGGAATGCACTTGGTGCATTGTCAAGCACAAGGTGACAGGCACCGCGAGGTGCCTGCCACCATGTCCATGACAATGCAGGGGGTACCATAGGTACCCCACATGTGCACCCCACATATCCCCATTACTCTGGGGGCCCGCTACGGGCCCCGTAAGAAAATTCCACATGCCAAAGGTTTGTTTCTGCCCCCATGCTAATATGGATGGCGCTGTCTAGCGGACACCGCCACCATATTAAACGCTGTTCCGCCCCGTCGACTTGTCGACCGGGCAGAAAAGCGGCGGACGGTCTTCCCGTCTGCCGCGGTACCCCGCCATACTAATATGGCGGGGGAAATAGGTGGGGGTGGGGAACGATGTAGGGCGGGTCAGCACCACCATGTGAGCGGTGGCGATCCACCCTACATCCTAATGGACCCCTATGTGTCTTTACTGTCATCTTCCAGAGCCCATTTTCCTTCACTAGCATCCTTTCATGTGCGTTTAAGATCTTCTTAGAGTTTCCTGTTGCTTAAATGGGTGTAATTACTGAATGTGTTATGTTTCCCTTGTCTTCAGTGCTTGATTTTACTTGTGAGAAAGTGTCACTCATATTCATTGACTGTCACTCATAATTACACTGACGTCTTTCAAATGTCACACATAAGCAATCTGAAACCTTGGCAGCTATGGAAAAGACATGCATCAAGTCGAAAAGCACAACTTGCGCTTTACACATCAAGCTTTTGGACTTCCTCGATTTCTTTTCTTAAAAGAGCGCAGCTGCGGGCTGATTGTGTGCATTTGTGAAAGTGTTCGTGTTAACCTCAAAACCATTATGCACTGCAATTAACATGAATATTTTCACAAATGTCCACAATCAGCCGCAGCTGTGCTCTATTAAGAAAAGACAGGCATCAAATCCAAAATCACGACTTGTGCTTTACACGTCGTGCTTTTGGACTTGTTGCATTTCTTTTCTTAATAGAGCGCGACTGTAGGCTGATTGTGGGATTTGGTGATAGTATTCTTGCTAATTGCCGCTCCGTCATGCGCTTAAATTAACATAAACATTTTTTCACAAAGGCCCACAGCTGCGCTCCATTAGAAATGTAGCAAGAGCAGGAGCCGCTTGCTGCTGAACGTGCGCACAGGCTTCCTTACAAATGTACACTTACCTGCGGTTCTCTCATGTTCTCTGTGTTCTCCTCTTCCACAGTGTTACCACCACTTCCCGCAACCAGGAAAGGTCAATTTTTTGCACTGCTCACATTTTAAAAGCAGCGGTGCAAACGCTCTCCCGGGATGTGCTGTGTGTGTGTGCGCTTCACACACGACACTGCATACTCAGGGTCACAGAGGTGCATGCACACCGTGCAGGGAACATTGCCTCAAATGACCTATCCTGCTTCTTGAAAGAAAGGATGTTGGGGATATGTTCATTATCCTCTTCCACCTCATCTTGAGTTACCAGGAGCATGGTAAGTTCAGACTTCTCAAAGTAGGTTTTCAGTCGTTTGACATGCAGGATGCTTAAAGGGTTACTGCGAGTCGTGAGGTCCACCAAGTAGGTGACTTAACTCTTGCACTCCTTCACCTCATAAGGTCCACAGAAGCGATCCTGCAGGGCCCCGGGATCCATCATAACATTTTTGAGTTTCTGGAAGTGGGATGTTTAGTTCTGGAGGACCAGCATATAGCTTCCTTCACCAAACCCTCTCAAAGGGGCTGCATTCAGAAGTAAAAAAAACAGCCAATCCCATTCTGCTGTACCTCCCGATAGGCAAGCAAAAGATGTGCAAGGAGGATGACCCACTTCCGCCTCATGGTCTCTGGCAGGCCCAAAATAATGCCTTATTGCCCATTGGTTAGTGAGTGGTAAGGAGTGAAGAACTTGTAGGTTAATCCACAGGTTTTCAGCATGGCCTTCATGTACTCTGACATGAAATTGGTATCCAGGTCAAATATCATCTCCTTAGGGAATCCCACATAGGTAAATATCCCCACAAGTGCCCTGACTATGGCGGGTACAGTTACTGTCCTCAGAGGGTTAGCTTTTGGGTACCAGGTGGCATGGTCCACCAAGACCAGAACAAATATGTTTAGCCACGGCTGTCTTGGGCTACAGAGGCACAATGATGTGGATGCTCACTCTCTCAAATGGGGTGCCAATGACAGGAAAGGATTGCAGGGGGAGGGCCTTAAACTTCCACTCTGACTTGCCTCTTGCTTGATAGGCAGGACAGAACATGCAGAATGCATCTGAGGCCTTCTTCATTTGCAACCAATAGAAGTGGGTGACAAGCCTGTCACCTTCTTGTTTTGCCCCAAATTATGTGCCAGGGGTACCTCACGAGCCAGTCCCAGTAGGAAGGCCCTGTTACACTGGGAGATGACCAACACATGGGTTGAACCAGGCTCAGAAGCCTTAGGCTCACTCTACAAGAGACCATTGTCCCAGTAAATCCGGTGTTTGCTGGAGGCATCACCAGCTGCCTAGATCTCAGTCTCTTGTGGAAGACCCACAAGAGTAGGGGATTCCCTCTTGGCCTTGAAGAACTCCTTCCTGGTGGGTGCTCCTTTCTGCTGCCAGTTGGACAGCTCTGGCAGGTTCCCTAGTTCAGCCACCTCCTCCCAGGCAGGATCCGGGGCATACCCTCAGAGTGAGCCTCCTTCAGGACAATGGGAGTCTCTGGAGTGGGGTTCCCATGTTGCTTGTCCTTTCTCTTTTTGGCAGGCACCTGGGTCATTCTTCCAGACTACAGGTCCTCTTGACCTCCCTCTCGAGCTGCCAAGGACCGTGTGGTCAGGCACGCCCACTAAGGCAACCCTAACATGTCTGAGTGGGACCTGAGCTCCACCTCCTTCCAGAGGGTATGCTCCATGTCATAGGCAAGTATATAGTCCAAAGGCATGGGTGGCATCATAGCTACCCTCAAGGAACCTGAGACCCCCCTCTCAAATGGAAACAGAGCCACTGGGTAGTGGCTTTCATGGTTGTCAGCTGCAACAACTTGGTGGAGCACATTAAGGGCTATCTGCTCTTCAGATGCCAGATGACACCAGATGGTGGTCATGCTGGCTCCAGTGTCTCTCAGAGCCTCTACCCTCTGCTCATTGATGGTGACCCGCTAACTGCATCTCCTAGTATTCCTGGGCATGTGAGTTATCTGCACCATCTCCCCATCACCCAGGGACACTAGGGTAGCCTCTACTATTTCCCTCACGATATCTGGTACAATCTCTTTCCCAAGTGCTTTACTAGCCAATCCCAGGAACTTCCTACTGGTGGGGGCTGTCCCTGCCGGGGACACGGCATCTCCCATGAAGTGCCCTGTTGACACTCAAAGCACTTAGGGAGTGCCTTTCCTGCAGGCCTACTGTCAGGGAACAATCTATTGTTTTCTTAGTGGGGTGATGGGAGTCTTGACCCGAGGACCTATTTTGTGGCCCTTCAGAGAATTTCTTGCTTTTGTTTTTGTCACCCCCCCTCCTTCTTCTGGTGAGGGCCCGACCACCCTTGTGGTGATGCCCCCCAGATACATTCTTGTGGACCCTGGTGCTAACCCAGCAGGCTGCCTCCTCAGTAAGATCCCTGAGGTCTTGAGCTAACTATCAATAAAGTGTTGGTGCAGATCTGGAAAACAATTACTGAACATGTGCTCTCTAGCAAACATATCATACATCAGTTTGTAATCATTCACCTCGCTGCCCTTCACCCAGCTATCCAGTGACAGACAAAAGGAATCCACAAATTCGACCCAGGACTGTTGTAGCAGATTCTGACTGCCCCTTATCCTGAGCCTATACTTCTCTGGGGTCAGACCATGCTTCGTGATAAGGGTTTTCTTAATGGGGGATACCTCATACTGTCCTCTTTCTCTAGGGCATTAGATGTACTTTCCCTCACTACGTATATGACTCCACAGTCCAGCACCCCAGTCCCCAAACCACCTATCAATGATGTCTCTCATCACAATATCTGGCACCTGCCCACTAGGTATGTGGACATTCTTGTCTCCTGAGGGTACTGAAGAAACTCTGCCACTATCAATGCTGGCCACTGTCTGCTCGACCTTGAGGTCCTGCTCCTTAGATTCCTCTCATGAGCCAAAAGCTCCAAAGCAGTTCTCTCCTCCATATCCAATCTCTTTTGCTCTGTCTCTATTTTTAATTTGGCAAGCTCCAATTTTAGCTTTCTCTCCTGCTTCCTGTATTCCAGCTTCTTTGGGTACAGGTCTCTGGATGACATACGGATCCCTGCCTGAGGTGGAATGAATCTCCAATCCTGGAGGGATGTTGCCCCAATCCTCCAAATGTAGCAGTCCAAGACAGTCCTCTGGGTTCTAATCCATTTCTTCCTCCTTATCCAGGTCCTGAGCCCCATCGGGAGCTACATTCAAAGCAGCACAATCTTCTGCCCAGGCCCTAAGCTCCTTTTGAAGCTCCACCTTTCTGGGGGACCTCTATGGAGGAAGCAGAATCCCCTTGCAGAAATTCTTGAGCTGAGCCACAATCTCACTCTCCAGGTTGGCCAGCTCAAAGTCCATTTTTGCAGGTGCAGCTGTAGAATATTCAGTTACAGGCATGATTTTAAGAAAAATTAAAAATGCCAATCAGGAAGAATAGAAAAATAAAAACAGTAGTTCAGAGCGAATTGACTCAAATTGGTCTTAAGTATGGCTTGGTAGTGTACACTAAATTACTGTAAGGCACTGCACAAACACAAGTCCTATCCTCACCGCTGACCACCAATATCAGAAATTGGGTTTCAAGCAGGAACCACAAACCTAGTCAGGGTTAGTCAGATACAAACCCTAAATTAACCTGTGCTCACCCTCTTGTATCTTGGTTCAGAGCAGTCAGGCGTAACTTGAGTCAGTGTGTAAAGTATTTGTGCAAGTCTTAAAACAGTGAAAAAAACACAAAAAGATACCATGCTCAATTGGAAAAACAGAGCTTAATTTATTGAAAAAAACAGGACCAAAATTACAAAAAGCCAATAAATAGAACTGGAGCTATGAATTTTTAAAGAATATCTTGTAAGTTAGTAAATTAAAGCATAAAGTGCCAACAGGGGCTATCTGATCGTACTACACCAGGTCAAATCCAAAAGTTCAGGCCGAGAGCAATGGAGCGTGGGTCAGATACAGGGACGAGTGTTGGCTGGCTTAAATAGTACCTTGGTTAAGGGGTTGCATCAATGTCGAGATGCGAGGAGCAGAGGAGGTGATGCATCGGCGTAGATTCTTAGGATGTACGCAATGCGTTGGTTCCGAGGCAAGCAAATCAGATATTCAAATTCATTGAACCCCAAGATGTAGGCTATGCATTGAGCCACGAAGGTCAAGGGTGCATCAGGAACTGGAGACAAGGTGCTGCACAGTTGGTGATGAGAGATCTTTGGTCCTTGCAGCAGCAGTGATGCGTTGAAGTTGAGGGCGATGTGCCGGTTCTGAGCTTTGCAACGATGGTGATGCGTGGATTTTGCAGGTAACAGCATTTTAGTCCCACCTCCCAGGGCCAAAGACTGGATTGGCAACACTTGGCAGGGCAAGACTCTCAGATGGCAGAGTCCAGTGTCAGATCTGCTCCGCTCCCGGTCGCAAGTGTGCACGGGGCAGAGTCAGGATAGCATGAAAAGGATCACGAATGGCGAGATCCCGCTCAGACTCAGATCCAACCCCATGTGTTCCTTGGGTCATGCCCCCATTCCTGCTGCACTTACCTGATTTTCTTTGAGTCTTCAGATGTGTTGGGGATTCAGCGTTGGCCATCTGCTCTGCAGTTTTGGTTCTCGTTGCCCCTAGTTCTCGGACTTGCTGGCATTTCCTTTGTTGGCTGTTTTCTCTGTAGTTCTGGTTCTTGTTGCTCCTTGTCCTGGAGTTCTTCCGAGTATCAGACTCTCTGCATCTACGAAGTGAAGTATTCTCCTCCCCAATAGATTTCCCTTCCCTTACCCCAAGGACTCAGGGAGCTATCCAATGAATCTGTATCTGCTTCCTGAGCCAATAAACTATCCAGTAGGTGTTCCCATGCTTTAATCCTTTCAATTATCCTGTGTCCTCTTATTATCTCATGAAACAACACAGCACTATCCAAACTTTCCATTTAACCATTTCTTTATGCCGTCTAGTAATTTGAGGACCATGCACTGATTTACAGTGCATAGTCAATAAATGGAGAAGTAGTTCTCTTATTTTTAAGGGGAGAGTACCCCCCTAGGAAGCAGACCAAAGATGTACAAGTGATATTTAGCAAGGTTATTTCATTAATATATTCTATTACTTCCTCCCAGAACCCTGCTAATGAAGGGTAGGACCATACCATATGGAAAATTTCTGCCCCCAACTCACTACACCTAGGGTGTACACTGACAAAATATCAACGCTGAAAATATCCCCATAAAAATATATTGTGACCAAAATATCAAAGGTAAAAATATCTACATGCTTTTCTTATAATGGTAAGTACAAAAATATATTATTTTTAAATATATCAATGTCATAAATATGGTTGTCAAAATATTATTTTTTATATAAAAAATAAATTAATACATATTAAAGAATTAAATTAATAAAAAAAAATAGATTTAATATACTTTTCAACAAATATAACAAATAAACTAGTTTATCCGACCACTTCAGCACTCGTCATTTTCCAACAATTAGAAACGCCTAATGTGTGTCTTGCAATGGCATCATTTCTACAAGCAGTTATAAAAACCAGAAAGGTTTCTACGTTACAGCTATCTGACCTAGAGGTCCCCTAGTCTGGATAGATAGCTCCAGATGGTACAAAAAGTGGGGAACGGCAAAGCATATTTAGCACTTTGATATATATGTTTTAATAATTATTATTATGGTATGTGTGAAATTTTCTCCAAAAGGATCAGATTTTAGCTCCTGTGTGATTAGGCTTGTTTTATATTTTATATTTTAATTTTTCTTATTTATCAAGTTACAGATTGGATAATGTTATAGGTGAATTGAATGTATAGTCTACAGTGTTGTATGATATTCTATGTACTTTTATGCATTCTTAATGCAAATAAAGTTTGTTGATTGAACAAATAAACTTAATTAAAAAAAGTTAACCACACATCTATACTACTATAATAAAGTAAGAACTTTCAAGCTTTGACGCGGGTAAACTCGGGAACCACGGCGCCAATCTACACACCCGATTCACCGTTGAAATCGTCAGGGTGTGTAGATGGTTATAGGCTATATAAATATAAAAAATAAAAGTTATTTAAAAAATGTATATTAAAAAAAAAATGTAGTCCCTCCAAAGTAGCGCCAGCCACGATGTGCGTGCTCACGTCAGGAGCACGGGGAGGAGCGGCGTCCTAGGAGCGGCGGACATGGCGTGAGGGAGGAGCGGTGACGTGAGGAGCTGCGGACAGGCCAGCGGCGGTGCGAGCAGCGGAGAGGCGGACAAGGCGCGGGGGAGGAGCGGCGGCGGACAGGCGGTGAGGAGCAGAGCGGCGAGGAGCGGTGAACTGAGGAGCGGCGGCTGAGGTAAGGCTCCGGGGACAATGTCGGGGCAGGCGGGTGTCGGGCCAGGCGGGCGACGGGGAGTTACAACAGAACAGACTACAAGGCAGGCGGGGGTCGGGGCAGGTGGGGGACGGGGTGGGCGGGGGCACGGGCGGCTGGGCAATGTCGGGGGAGGCAGAGGTAGGGAAGCCTGAATGCTCCCGGACAAGGTCGGGATGGGCTGCTAGTATATAATAATTAATTTATATATATTGCCTTTCCATCTCCGCGTGTTGTGCCGGGACACCCTCGCAGCGGTGCACGCAAGGGTCCGAGGCAGCCCTGTATTCGATCTCGATCACTGCACAAAATTGCGCGCTACACTCCTTCTGTAAAAATTGCACAAAACGAAAGTGGTTGGGAAAAGTTTATTTTCTCGGTACTAAGCCGGGTTTGTTCTGGCTTGGTACCGAGAAAATAAACTTTTTCCAAGCACTTTGGATTTGTGCAATTTTTACAGAAGGAGGGTACGTGCGCAATTTTGTGCAGTGATCTTGATATATATATAATGTGGACTCCGCTAGCTGGATGTCTGCGTATCCAAAGAATCACGTGCACGGACCCAAATCAGTGCTCAGAGGTATTTATTCACCTATCTCCATTACGAGTTTCGGCTCCGTAAAGCCTTGATCACATGACATGGATACATGGGTAAGTGCAAAATTTAAAGTGAACTGTGCCCACATTCAGGATACCACATGATTATGAACATAGAAAACACATCTGTTGACGTTCTGACTTCGCATCAATATGCATGTAAGAACTTTCACACATTTCTGTTGGTTTTCTAAATTGACTTAGCTATTTTAAAAAATCGTTAAATAATAGCAGCAAATTGAAGACTTTCATTTCAATACTGGTAAAATACCAAATACACGCTAATACAAGGTTTACTCCTGTTTTGCAGTATGTTTCTATATATATTCTTATCTCCTCCTGTATCCTGATAAGTGTTTTATTTATTGAAATCTGAAAGTGCCTAAGTGTAAAGTATAATGTGCTTCGAACATAAAAGAATTTACTTTTCAAATAATCATTATTCATGTTTCCGACATTATTGTTTTTCAGACTCATTTATATCAGCTAAGATGTTTGTTTCTAGATGTGCATACAGATGTTATTGCATCCTGCAAGTGCAAATTGGCAATAATAGTTGATTATGGTTCAAACAAGTAATTATCCATATATGTATATAGGTATCCAGGTATAAACATATGTGCCCTGAAATAAATATGTACATGTGCCTATACATATCATCTCGCACATAAACACATATATGAATATATAAACACAAAAGAAAATATTTCGGCACTCCGCTTGGTGATTTCAATTCAATTTATTTCATACACTGTAACAGCCTACGCGTTTCGAACATAACGTTCCTTTTCACGGCAGTGTCATACAATTGTCCCTTTCCGCTTTCTGCATTTATACATGGTTTTTTAGATGCATACTGGGATGTGTAGTTTTCACAATCACATGTGAAACTTTATTGGTTTCATGTTGCGTTTAAACTATGCCTATAACTTTATTGGCATTATCATGATGTATTCGCGCGCTTGTTATTAATACATTCGATCACTGTTTTGTTGTGTGTTCGTCAAGATTCACGGGCTAGTGCCCCGAGCTTTCAATTACGTGCATGCGCACATTTTCATTTTGTGTCTAATCCCAGTTAGCAATTTGATCTTATCATATATCAAAATTACGGCTAAGCAGTGGATCACTAAGCACGTGTGGTTATACTTTGGACCTTACATTTTATAGTTGATATACATTTCAACAAAATTATACTCGTGCATAGATTTGTTCATTACTAGGGCTGAGTGCCCTTGCCACTGCTATGTCATGGCCGCGTGATGTCCCAAGGGTATCCTTGTTCTACCAAGTCTATTCGTAATCAGTGAGTTTGTTGCATCATGATTAGTATTTGCATGTTCACAATGACATTCTACCTTTCAGCATTTGGTTTTTCGGTTATAGTCCTTGTAACTTCAAGGATTTTTATTTTTGTTTAGTGAACAACTCCAAATTAAAGATGAAAATAAAGTTCTTCGTCCCCCTTTAAACCTGTTGGTTGTTTGGTTTTGAATCTCATTATTAGTTTGAACTCTAGTCTTCTTAGTTTCAGTTTCCTGTTTTCTCCTCGTTCATGTAGATGTATTGTTGCTAGGCCAAAATATTGAATAACCTTCCAAGTTTTGTTGGTATGGCCGGATATGTGTTTCGCCATGGCATAGGCATGATCCCCATTTTGTATGGCCCGGGTGTGCTCCAAGATTCTCTTTTTCAATGTGCAGGTAGTGCTGGCAATATATCTTTTGCCACAGTAACATTGGAGTAAATAGACCACATACGTGGTTTCACAGGTGATGTGATCCTTTATGATGAAACTTTTTCCTGCTGGATCTTAGATAATTTTCAGATTCTTGCCTATTTTGCAAGCCTTGCAAGTCTGGCATTTGATAAATCCTTTGTTTTTCTCAACCAGCCAGTTGTCTGTATTTTTTGGTTCAAAGTGGCCTTTTTACCAGGTGATCTGAAAGGTTGGGTGCCCGCCTGTAGGTCATTAATGGCCGGTCACCTATGTTTTTGCCTATGTCCGGATACTTTTGGATTAAATGCCAATACTTGGTCAAGATTTTTTGTATTTTGTAGCTTTCCTTATTGCAGGTTATGGTCATCCGAGGTGACTCCTCTTTGTTGCTTGTCTCTTTCTTATTCTGTTTACTCTGTTTTTCTTCTTTGGTTAGCAAGGTTTCAGTTCTGGTTTTGTTTCTTGCTTTTGTTTCTCCTCTCAGAATATCAGATTGTTTGTAGCCCCGTTGAGCAAATCGTGTTTTTGTCTCCATGAATTTCCTTTCCATTTCACCTTCCTCAGAGCAATTCCTCTTCATCCTGAGGAGTTCTCCGTATGGAATGCTTTTTTTCAGTTTCTCAGGATGAAAGCTCCGGCCATGTAGTAGGCTATTGGTGGTGGGTTTTTTTTCCGTGTACAGATGTTTGAATCTTATTATCACACACATATACTCTTGTATCTAAAAACTCCACTTCTTTGTTGCTGATTGTATATGTACATTTTAAGCCCACCTCGTTGTCGTTGAGTATGTTGAAGAAAGTTTGGAATTCCGATTCCGTGCCCTTCCATAAGATGAAGAGGTCATCAATGAAGCGCAGCCATAGCGCTACCTTCGCCATGTAATGGTCGTTTTCTTCTCTCCAAGCTATGCTCCTCTCCCACCACCCCATCATGAGGTTAGCATAGCTTGGAGAGAAGGAAACTCCCATTGCTGTTCCACACTTTTGCTTGTACATCTTTTTATTGAAGAAAAATACATTATTATAGAGACATAATTCGATCATTTCTATCAACATCTTTGAATGCTCGAATTCTTTGATGGGACGTTGTTTCAAGAAATATCGGATAGCTTTTACGCCTATCTCATGTTCAATCGAAGTGTATAATGAGATGACGTCTATTGTCACCTGTAGGTATGTGGACTGCCATTGTGTGTCCATCAGTATGCGCAGAAAGTCCACTGTATCTTTAAGATATGAGCTTAATGTTGGTACGATAGGGGACAAAAAGTGATCGACATACATAGGGATGTGTTCATACAGACTACCGCAACTGGATATGATTGGACGTCCAGGCGGTTTGTTAAGTGTCTTATGTATTTTGGGGAGGAAATATATAGTTGGAGTGATTGGATACTCTACCATAAAGAACCTCCTTTCATCTTCAGATATAAGACCTCCTTCCTTACATGAAAACAATTTTTCCCCTAGTTCAATTGAACAGTCTAATGTTGGATTTTTTTGCAGGAGTTCGTAGTTTTTGATATCGTTTAATTGGCGCATCGCCTCTTCTACGTAATCCGATTTTTCCATGATTACGATATTGCCGCCTTTGTCGGCCGGCTTGATCTCTATTGTTGCATTTGTTTTTAGGCTTTGGACCGCCTGACGTTCAGTCTTACTTAAGTTCTATAAATATATACATATATACATAAATACATAAATAATGATTGCCACCAATAAATATGAGTAAAATACTAAGGGGGTCATTAGCATAGCTGGCGGATTGCCACAGCCTGTATGGCGGTGGCGATCCGCACGCCAAAATCCACTGCCCGCATTACTTTTCCACACTACCATGGCGGGGGGGACCCCGTCAGATGGAAAGACCGTCAGCCAGTTTTCCGCCGGTAGGCAATCCGCTCGATTGCCTACTGGGCGGAAAAGCCCAGGAATATTGTGGCGGTGCTTTGCAGGCACCGCCATCCATGTTATCATCATGGCGGTGGAATGCCTTTCCGTGGCGGCAACGCAGCCACGGAAAGGCATTTGGTCTTCAACATTGGGGACCCGTAGCAGGCCCTCGGGGATTCTGGGGGGTGCACATGGGGAGTACCTATGGTACCCCCTGCATTTCAATGTACAACATGGCAGGCACCATGCGGTGCCTGTCACGTTGTGCATTGAAAAGCACAACTTGCATTAGTGGCATTGCGTCGGGCGGTGCTTTCAGCACCGCCCACCGCAATGTTAAAAATGCGGGATGCGCCCGCCAGTGTGGCGGGCACATCCTAATTGTAGGTGCGGGACCATCACTCACATTGCGGGCGGTCCCGATTTCCGGGGCTATGGTGGGCGGACAAAGTCCGCCAGCCATACTAATGAGCTCCTAGGTATTCAAATGGCTAAAATCCTAAATATATATATGTCTAAAAAAACTTGTTCATTCCATATTACATTATATAGCCATTCGATTATTGTATATAGAATATACTCATACATATCACGCACTAGATACACTATTCCTGTGACTGTCTCAGTATCCTATCCCAAACATGTGTGCAGATCCTCAGTTGCATTGAGCCCCGATGGGACTTTGGAGTCTAGTTGTAGAATGTATCTGGTTCCAACTTCCTAAGTTTTGTGACTCTATCCCACCACGTCCACTCGGAGGGACTGCATCTATTACATAATATTTAACATCTGTATTGTTGGAATTATGTTTTTCTTTAAAGTGGCGCGCCACTGGATAGGTGTTATCTTGATTAGCTTGGCGCGCAAATGTTGGAAAATACATTTATGCACCTGCAAAACCGTGCTGCCAATATATTGCAAACCACACGGGCATAGCAGTACATATACGGCAAATTCCGTTTTGCAGGTCAGAAGTTTGATGATTTTATATTCTCTGTTACTGAACTGTGTTGTGTAGGTGTTTTTACTGATCCCATGTGTACATGCCTTGCACGTTTTGCATCTATAGAAGCCTTTTTTCATTTGTAACCAACTTCCACTCTCATTCTTTAGATTCATGTTACACCATTGTATGTATTGTTAACTGGGATTGACGGTCACCTGACGAAGGCCATTGGCCGAAGCGCGCATAGTTCCATTCCACCGCTTTGCCTATCTCACTGTTACAACGACCGAAAATTATCTCTCACAATTTTGAATTTATGTGTGTTTTATGTATATCTAATTTGTTTGTAATGTGTTAATATTTGTATAAAATATATATCATGAAATGAAAAAATGAAGTGAAAAACAATTCAAGATATTTATATATATGAAAAATGAATAGAAAAAATAATAAATAAAAACAAAGTTTTGTGAATTTTACAATATGGTATTGAATCATTAACTATTTACTACCAGTCACTTTAATGTTGAGTAAATACATGGGCAGCTGTTAAATTGTATGTTTGCTAGTGAGAGTCCCTTCTCTCCCCTTTTCCACAAATGTTTATTTTTCCCTACGACTAGCAAACTCAATATTTGTAGGGGTCCCCTGCTTTCCAAGAATTTAATGTATAGTCAACAGTTTTGTATGATATTCTATGTACTTTTATGCATTCTTAATATAAATAAAGTTTGTTGATTGAACATATAAACGTAATTAAAAAAAGTTAACCACACAAATATAATAATCTATAAATATATATATATATCAAGCTCCAAGGGGAAGTGTCTACAACACAAGTAGCACTCAAAAGCAAGAAACCTGTCCCCATCGGTTTTTATTGGTATAGGGATGTGCAGAAGGAGACAATTATCGTGTTTCGTTACTTAACTTTTTCCTGGGCATATTGAGTCAGGAAGGTGCATTCTGGGTCTTTGTGTTCCGTAGTTCGGCATTATCATTTGCCTAAATAGGCTGGTTAGTCATTGTTGCATGTAGCCTTCGGTTTTCAAAAAGTCCATCAATAATTCCTGAATGGATGCCACTTCATTTGCGTGCTTTGAAAAGGCTCCCCATGAGCCCCTCCTAATGCGCGTGCCCTTAATCCTTTCTTGCTTTTCACGATGCAAGCTCTCCATTGTTATGAGCTCCGTGACACCAGCTTCGTGGCTGGTGCTCGCTCAGCGGCAGGACGGCCGCTTATCTATCAAGCTCTATATTCACTGAAAAAACCATAGGTTTCACACATGTTATAGTTAGCTGGACATTTCACTTATACAAAACCATTGAAATTCCCCCGTTATAGTTAATTCAGCTAACTATAACTCGCGCGCCCGCAATGCACTGCTGATGACGTCACATATTACATCACTTATGATATGGTCAGTGACATCACTGATGACATCTCAAATGACATCACTGATGACATCATCCAATGAATGTGTGTCTTTCTGAAAAATAAATATTTTTTATATATGTATATCTAAAGGTCGATGGAAGAATAAATGGGTAAATAGGTGTCTAAATGGATTTTTTTTTGTAAAATTGATTGTATAACTGATTTATTAATTGTATCTCAGTGAAAACATGTATTAACGAGTAATGTTAAAATATTTAAATATCTGTATCAGTGTCTCACTTTGTGTATAAGTGGCTGAATGGGTTGGTGAGTAGCTACATGACTGTGTATATGGGTTATTAGTAAGCGTGGGCGTAAAATCCGTTTCGCGGGCGAATTTGTGGATTTTTGATGATTTCGCGATCCGCGAATCGCGCGAAATTGCCCAATAATCTGCAAATTCGCAAGCTACGAATTATTTTGCTTGGTCGCGCTTGAAAAATACAATATCGCGTGCGCGGCGTTGACTCTGAGCCTGCCGAGTTGTTTTTTTCCCGGTTTTGCGTGTGCTGCGCCATTTTGAATCTTGCTGCGTGATCGCGCGAGAGTTTTTCGAACGCAATTACATCATCGCGGCTTGCCATCTTGCACGGCGAGAGTTTGACAACGCGAGTACGTCATAAATGCCCGCGACGGCGCGCATCTGACTTCCGGCGGGAGGTTTGAACAGCTCGCGTTCCCGAAATTGCAAAAATTGCAATTCTACACAAGAAATCCACTGCAGGAAGCATAAACCTTGTGAAAATGATGATTTTGTTCAGAATAACTCCTTAGATTGACATTTGGCTGCACTTTTTGGTGCAGGAGTCCATTTTTTGGGGTGGGGTGGGAGGAAGGAAGTGCCCCAGAGTCTCCAACTTCCTGTTCCTGTCCAGCAGGCTCCTCACAGTGCTTTGTCCATGTCCTGGTCACTTTTCATTTGGCTGTGTAGCTGGAAGGATTACTTTTTCTTGCTGCTGGTGGATTTTTGTATTTGAGGACTTTTTGGACTTTGGAGTTTGGATCACTTTTGGACTTGAGATTCTACAAGTAAGTTGGTGTTGTTTGTTTGGGGCATTGCAGTTGAGGCAACTCCAGTTCTAAAACTTTTTTCATAACTTTAACAAAATATATATTGTGGTGGGTAGCTAGCCACAGTATCCAGTAGGCCCAGGGTTAGTCATGGGTGAATGATACAACTGTTTCTCTGATTTTTTTTAAACTTAATTCTCATTTATGTCATGGAATTTTAGCTCACTGTGATATGTTTTTTTATTTTTATTTTGGGGTGCCTGTAAAGCCATACTAGCCAGTAGGCCCAGGGGTAGTGAGTGGTGAGTGGACCAAGTCTTTCTGTGGGGTGTCTTGAATTTAAACATCATTGAGGGCATGGATGGCATGGGATTGTGGTGATTTTTATGTGTTTTTCGATTTTTTGGGGTGTTGTTGGTGACTGGCCATGTGGGTGGTGGCCATTTTGAGGTCTGGTACAGGCAGGGCCTGGCCATGTGCTGGGGGTCAAGGGGCCATTTTGAAGGCAGGCAGTGTGCTCAGGCCTGCACCCATTTTGCCTAGCTTTCATCCAATATGCCCAGGGGTACTCAGTGGTGCATGGGCCTAGTCTTTCTGTGGGGTGTCTTGAATTTAAACATCATTGAGGGCATGGATGGCATGGGATTGTGGTGATTTTTATGTGTTTTTCGATTTTTTGGGGTGTTGTTGGGGACTGGCCATGTGGGTGGTGGTCATTTTGAAGGCTGGTACAGGCAGGGCCTGGCCATGTGCTGGGGGTCAAGGGGCCATTTTGAAGGCAGGCAGTGTGCTCAGGCCTGCACCCATTTTGCCTAGCTTTCATCCATTATGCCCAGGGGTACTCAGTGGTGCATGGGCCTACTCTTTCTGTGGGGTGTCTTGAATTTAAACATCATTGAGGGCATAGATGGCATGGGATTGTGGTGATTTTTATGTGTTTTTTTGGGGTGTTGGGGACTGGCCATATGAGTGGGGGCCATTTTGAGGCCTGGTCCAGGCAGGGCCTGGCCATGTGGTAGGGGTCAAGGGGCCATTTTGAAGCCAGGCAGTGTGCTCAGGCCTGTACCCAGTTTGCTTTGCTTTCATCCATTATGCCCGGGGGTACTCCGTGGTGCATGGACCTAGTCTTTCTGTGGGGTGTCTTGAATTGAAACATCCTTGAGGGCATGGATGGCATTGGATTGTGGTGATTTTTGTGTGTTTTTCAACTTTTTGGGGTGTTGTTGGGGCCTGGCCATGTGGGTGGGGGCCATTTTGAGGCCTGGTCCAGGCAGGGCCTGGCCATGTGGTGGGGGTCAAGGGGCCATTTTGAAGCCAGGCAGTGTGCTCAGGCCTGCACCCAGTTTGCTTTGCTTTCATCCATTGTATGCCATGGGGTACTGAGTGGTGCATGGACCAAGTCTTTCTGTGGGGTGTCTTGAATTTAAATATCCTTGAGGGCATGGATGGCATTGGATTGGGGTGATTTTTGTGTGCTTTTCAACTTTTTGGGGTGTTGTTGGGGCCTGGCCATGTGGTTGGGGGCTATTTTGAGGCCTGGTACAGGCAGGACCTGGCCATGTGCTGGGGGTCAAGGGGCCATTTTGAAGGCAGGCAGTGTGCTCAGGCCTGCACCCAGTTTGCCTTGCTTTCAACCATTATCCCAAGGGTACTCAGTGGTGAATGGGTCTAGTCTTTCTGTGGGGTGTCTTAAATTGAAACATCATTGAGGGCATGGATGGCATGGGATTGTGGTGATTTTTATGTGTTTTTCGATTTTTTGGGGTGTTGTTGGGGACTAGCCATGTGGGTGGGGACCATTTTGAGGGCTGGTACAGGCAGGGCCTGGCCATGTGCTGGGTGTCACGGGGCCATTTTGAAGGCAGGCAGTGTGCTCAGGCCTGCACCCATTTTGCCTAGCTTTCATCCATTATGCCCAGGGGTATTCAGTGGTGCATGGGCCTACTCTTTCTGTGGGGTGTCTTGAATTTAAACATCATTGAGGGCATGGATGGCATGGGATTGTGGTGATTTATATGTGTTGTTTGACTTTTTGGGGTGTATAACTGATGTTCCTCTGTCTTCCATTGCTTTTAGGTGCACAAGAGAACCACCAGTGCCAGGAAGAAGTCCTGCAGCGGTGTGTGCAGCACAACGTCACGCGGCGTCACGTGTGGCCACAGTCAAGACAACTCTGCAACTCGTGCAACTGCGGCCTGCTGTTCTGATATCTGAAGAAGATGGGCCCAAAGAAAGGAGGCCGTAGCGCCTCAGCGAAGAAAGTTGCCAGTGCCACTGCCAGTAAGAAGGAGCAGAAGAAGCAAGTGGCACCACCTACCAAGGAGACTGGTGTGCCCACCGACACCTTTTTTGGGAAAAAAACTACGCCTGCAGTAGCAGCGGTGTCCGCCGGGGGGAAGCAGCACCTCCACTTCATTGGGCTCAGTGCCACCACGCCAAGTTAGGCCCAAGCCCATGAGTGCCGCAAAGACAGCCACTTTGGTTGTTCAATCACCATCGACCAGTGATGTTGGCTCATCGCAAGAAAGTACCATCCAATCAACGCCGGGTGTAACTCAGCTGACGAGTGTTCAACAACCACAGCCGCAACGACAACCACAAGTGCAACTAGTACAAGCGCAAGTACATGGGCAAGGGGAGACGCAAGTACATGGACAAGGAGAGGCGCAAGTACATGGACAAGGAGAGGCGCAAGTACATGGACAAGGAGAGGCGCAAGTACATGGGCAAGGAGAGGCGCAAGTACATGGGCAAGGAGAGGTGCAAGTACATGGGCAAGGAGAGGCGCAAGTACATGGGCAAGGAGAGGCTTAAGTACATGCACAAGGAGAGGCGCAAGTAGAGGTGCATGGAGAGGTGCAACTAGAGGTTCATGGAGCGGCACAACTGCCGACAACGCTTGTTCCTCCAGAAGTAGGGGCTCATCAGGAAATTGATATTCAAGTGGAGGTATCATCCGAGCAAGCCACTCCTCCTGAGGATGATCCATTGTCTTCCAGATCCCCAGCAAGAAAAAGATCAAGGAGGGCTGCTACTACTACTACTACAAGTTCTTCTTCAAGCCCCCTTCATTCTGATGACCTTGATCGTGATTGAAACCCAGCAATGTAGTCTGACAGTGAGGCACGCCATGAGTCGACAAAGGTAGCTAAGCCTCAATGGAAGGTTCCCGCAAGGCTTGGACTTATGGGTGATGACGACGAACAAGAAGTGGTGTCTTCTGCTGCTGATGAACAGTCTGATGACGACCCAGTCATCACAAACGTCACTCCAGCCCCAGTGGGCATGCAGCAGACTAACATTTTGACCCTATCCCGAATGGCTGCTGAGCGGGATGATCATGTGGGCGGCGTGGCACTGGTACCACCACCAACGCAGTTAACTACAACACCAAAACGACCTACAGCTTACATATTTTCTCGTCAGAAGGGCCGCCAGGGTCCTCGATCCAGCTTGACCTTCATTACCTCAAGTAGTGGTGCTGTAAGTGAACAACAGAAACAAATTCAGCCACGCCCATCCTCCACTTATTATTATTATTAATATTATTATTATTATTATTATTATTATTAATATTAATATTACTAAGAACGCTGATAGCTCTTGAGGCGAAAAGCCGGGAGCGCTCGTCTACCTAATCTTTTAAAAATTGTATGCTTTTAAATTGAACTTGTTCTTTGCAGTTACCCTCCCTCCCCCTCACGTCGCTTGTCTTCACCCGTGCAGCCGATTAAACGCTGCTACGGGGATTGCCAGGGGACTTCGCCGCCATCTTGGGGGTAGCCCAGGGTTAACGCACCAGTCTTTTCTGACGCCAGCAGCGGGCGGTACATAAGATGCGTTTCCTGTTCCACGCGCAATTACTAAGAAAGCTGATAGCTCTTGAGGCGAAAAGCCGGGAGCGCTCGTCTACCAAATCTTTTAAAAATTGTATGCTTTTAAATTGAACTTGTTCTTTGCACTTACCCTCCCTCCCCCCCCTCAGGTCGCTTGTCTTCACCCGTGCAGCCGATTAAACGCTGCTACGGGGATTGCCAGGGAACTTCGCCGCCATCTTGGGGGTAGCCCAGGGTTAACGCACCAGTCTTTTCTGACGCCAGCAACGGCCAGTACATAATGTGTGCCCCCTCCTGGCCACGCAGCGGACGCGCCGAAGGCACGCCAAAGGCAAGCCCATCTGCGTCCGTCCGCGGCAGGACGGGGCCAGGGGCAATACCCCCTGTTCAAAGATCAGACGGCTTACTTAAATATACGCGCAAGACGCTTGTATCTCTTCGCTATAACACTTGTGCTTCCTCTGTTTACTTAAACTGTGATGTTGAGCCTTTTTACTGCCACGTGTGTGGTTTCCCATCCGTACCTTGCAAACCCATTATGAGCAGCGTAGCCAGTAACAACAATAAACACTCAGAGCATATCTTTTTTAGTCTTAATTGTCGGTCACTCTCGAAGCACAAGAACGATATTTACGACCTACTATCAGGTTTCCTACCCGATGCCATCTTTCTCACGGAAACGTGGCTAAATGATGGCTCGGGTCCTGATATTGCCAGTGCCCTCCCACCTAATTATACCTTCTTGGGGAAAAATCGGGTGGGTAAAGAGGGAGGCGGGATTGCAGTCATTTACAAGAATAAATACAAATGCAAATGGAGCAATCTCGATTTCTCTGAATGTGAAGCCGGCCTTTTTCAATTATATCTTTCTTCTAACTTTACTTTTTCTGGTGTACTGCTATATCGCCCTCCAGGACCAGCCAGTGCCTGGGCCGCATCCCTTCCGGATCATATTGCTCCGCTCTTGCTTGAAGCCCTTAATTTTATATTAGTGGGTGACCTAAACCTTCATTTGAATGACATGTCTCAACCAATTAATGCTAATTTTTTAGCGGACTTAGCAGCCTTAAATGTCATTCTCCATAATTCAGGTCCCACCCATAAGGCAGGAAAATTACTCGATCCAATTTTCTCTAATATAGACACTGTCCTTTGTAAACCAGCCATTCCGGTTCTCTGGTCCGACCACTTTTTGGTCAAATTTCAAATTAAACAGCAGCAGCAACGAAACAACCTACCATCGGGGATGGCAAAGGGCAGGTATTGGAAAAATTTGGACACAATGAAATTCAATCTACTTCTTGAAAATACGAGACCAGTCGATTCAATTACCACCTTGAATGAAGAAGCGACCATGCTTTCTTGGCTCAACTCTTCTATCGACCTATGCCTCCCGCTTGCCAAAAGAAAAATTAACAATCACTATACTCCTGCTCCATGGTTCTCCGAGGCCCTCAAAAACGAAAAAACAAAATGTAAAAATCTAGAGAGGCAATGGCGGAAACTATATGATCCTAAAATTAAATTACGGTATAAGTCAGTTTTGAAGAATTATCATCTACTTTGCCGTAATGCCCGGGCAGAACATGCAAATCGGACCATTCAAGAAGCTCAAAACTGTTCAAAAACACTCTTCAAAGTAGTTAAAGAGCTCTCTGGGGCTGCATATCAGCCTAAGCCCCCATGCCTGGATGCTAAACACTGTAATGATTTAGCCGACTTTTTTGTGACAAAAATCAGTACTATCTATACTGATTTCGAAAAACAGGCACCAGTTGCTTCATTTCCTTCTAAACAACCTACCCCTAGGAATACGACGGCCTCAAACAACAACACTGTCCTGGATTGCTGGGCCCAACTGGATATTACCTCCTTTTGTAAAATCTTGAGTAGCATCAAATCTGGCTCTCCAAATGATTTGTTTCCTCCCTCAGTCCTTCAAACCTTAAGCATATCGACTAATAATTTAATTATGCAACTATTGAATTCCTCTTTACTAGAAGCTGAAGTACCAGCTGCATGGAAGCATGCTATGGTCATGCCCCTATTGAAGAAAACGAACCTGGACCCGGAAATACCATCTAATTTCCGCCCGATCTCCCTTTTACCAATCTTCTCTAAAATTTTGGAGAAGCACATAAATGCCCAGCTTGCTAAATTCATTGAGACACACAATCTCCTGCATGACTCCCAATCTGGATTTCGTGCAGGCTTCTCTACTGAGTCCACATTATTGGGCGTTACGGATAATATCCGTCGTCAAGTCGATAGAGGTGAAACCGTGGCACTTATTCTTCGTGACTTAAGTGCCGCGTTTGACACTGTTTCCCACCCTATCCTCTTGAAAACCCTCCAATCATGTGGTGTCATGGGCTTAGCCCTAAAGTGGCTATCCAGTTTCCTGAGTAATAGGACCTTCCAGGTTTTCTCTGCCTCCTCCAAATCTGAGGTTCCAGGGTCTCAATGTGGAGTTCCTCAGGGCTCAATATTGAGCCCCTTGCTCTTCAATATTTATGTCAGCCCTCTAGCTGCCATTGCGGAACAAGCAGGGCTCAGGGTGTACTCTTATGCCCATGACACCCAGCTTATTTATTCTCTCTCAACCAATTCAAACAGTAACACCTCTTCATTGAGATCTGGGTTGATAAACATTGCAGACTGGATGCACAATAACAAACTCAAATTAAATGGTGATAAAACCGAGCTCTTGCTCTTTGGTAAAAATAAAACCCTCTAGGGCCCCCAACATTGGCCCTCCCAAATGGGACTACCCCCGACTCCTGTACAATCTGCCCGGAATCTTGGCTTCATAGTTGATGACCAACTAACTATGAGGCAACAAGCTGGCAGGGTAGCCTCTGTTTGCTTTGTCATACTGAAGTGGCTGAAAAAAATCCTGTGGATGCTTCCTTTGCCCACTCAAAGAACGGTAGTCCAAGCCCTCATTACATCCAGGCTCGATTACGGTAACATTCTATACTTAAGAGTGGGAAAGGAGGTGTTACGCAGGTTACAGGTACTCCAAAACGCTGCTGCCAGATTGCTTTGTAATCTCCCAGTAAGAACATCTGTCTCAGCTGCACTATGTGATCTGCATTGTTTGAAGATTGAGAATCGAATTAAGTTCAAAACTCTTTGCTACATGCATAGGATCAATGCAGGAGTGGCACCGCACTATCTTCAGGCGTTAGTGCACCAATATCATCCCTCGAGATCACTTCGATCTGCTAATCAGCACAACTTTCAAATTCCGAGGATCAAAAGAACTAGAATGGGGGGACGTTCTTTTTCCTATTTGACTCCAGTACTTTGGAACTCAATGCCTTTCTCGTTGCGTATCGAACCACAGTATCAGAAGTTTCGTATCGAACCACAGTATCAGAAGTTTCTTAGCGCCAGGAAACCTTCAGGTAGCTGTTGCGCTGTATAAAATTACTTAATAATAATAATGATAATAATAATACCAACTATGGTACCGGAGGCCAGAGAGGTCATCTCAAACAACACCACCCTATCCAGTGGTATAAGCACCTAAGTGAGATCGAGGAAGCCAAAACAAAAACAAATCCAAATGTATCCCTTGATATTGCATCTGATGATGACGAGAGGCTGATCGTGCAGGGGGGAAGTGAAGAAGCAACAGACATTTTCTGGTACACCCAGTACCCCTGGCAGCAGCACTGCAGTGGTAGCGCCCACACCCTCTACCCCTGCAACATGTATGAGGCACACTAAGAGTCTGGGACAGACACCAATGCAAAAAACTAAATCAATTAGCCTAACTGGTTTGAAGTCTGCATCATCATCACGTAAAACGGTCCAGCCCACCATTAGCAGCATGTTTTGGTAGGATGCGCCATTTGAACGCAACCACCCAACGGTACGTCTGTATAACGCAAAGCTGGCTAAAATGCTAGCGCTGGACCTTCTCCCTTTCTCTTTTGTGGAAGGGGTGGGTTTTCGTGAATTGGTGGCAACAGTCTGCCCTAAATGGAAGGTTCCTAGCCGGTCCTATTTTGCAAGGGTTGCTGTTCCAGCACTACATCAAGATGTGCTGGAGGTGATTGGCGCAGCTATTCTGAAGAGTGCTGTTCACACTATCCACATGACAACAGACATGTGGACCAGTTGCCAAGCCCTTGATTACATGTGCATCACTGCACACTGGGTCTCTTTTGCAGGGGTCGAAAAACAGTTAAAACACAAAGATGTTGACACAAAGGAAGTTTTTCGAGCTACTCGCAAACATGCAACAGTAGGCATGTTTGCCATGGAAAAATCTCACACTGCACCCAACCTTTTGGAGGAGTTTAACAGGAAGTTCAATGAATGGCTGCATCCATGAAATCGCACAGTTGGTTATGTTTCCATGGATAATGGCAGTAATATAGTTAAGGCCATGGAGCAAGGTGGCTATTTCAGAGTGCCGTGTTTGGCGCACAGTATTAACATCGTGGTGCAAGCCTTCTTGAAAACAGAAGCGCCAGTCGTCAAATTACTGACCATCTGCCGAAGAATCTACACATTTCAGCCATTCTTTTAAGGCCCGGAAGCAGCTGGGGAGCCTTCAATATGAACGTAAACTGCCAGTCAAAGGACTAATCCAGGAGGTGGCAACACGTTGGAACTCAACCTTTTACATGCTTGAGCGTCTGTCTGAGCAGTGGGAGGTAATAAATGAGTATGTCTATGAACTGGGTTCTACTCACAAAGAGATGAGGCTAGAGTTGGAGGAATGGAAGCTAATTGCAAGCCTGACAGACATGCTTCGTCCTTTTGAGCTCTTCACGCGTGAAGTCAGCAGGCAGGACTGTTCTTTAAGCAAAGCTATCCCATTGTTGCGCATGCTAGAGCACCAACTGAAGGAGATGTCTTCAACGTTCCGAGATGATGGTGAAAAGCGAGAAGCATATGATTTGGCGGAGAAGTTATTAAGGAGCCTACTTCGCAATGAAAGGCTTACAAAGATACATACAGAACAACATTACATTTGTGCCACTATTCTGGATCCACGGTACAAAAAGGCAGTGGCTAGCAAAGCATTCATTCCTTTTGATGAAGCAGATGTTTCAAAGTACAAACATTGGCTAGCTGTGTCAGCCACTTGGTTCGAAAAAGAGCGGCAGAACCTTCAAGGAGGCAGCAAAAGTACAACTGATTCAGCAGGCCATCCGGCGTCAAGTTCCACTTCTCAATCCGTGGCCGAAGGGAGTCACTTTCCCTCACAGCCGTTAACGACACCAGCAACCATATCATCATCCTCACCTGCACCAGGCCACAAACAAATATTGTCAGAAGGGGATTGGCTAACTCAGCAAGGGTTTGCTCGGTCCACTGATGAAAAGGTTGCAGATGGTATGCAAAGTGGATCAACCCTGGAGAACCTTGAGTCGGTGGTGCAGGCCTATCTAGATGACCCAACAGAGGTCTGTCATAATGAGAACCCATTGGAATATTGGTATACGAAAAGCTCTGTATGGCGACTGATCACCAACCTGGCTCTAAATTATTTGTCTTGCCCACTCGCAAGTGTGTCTTCTGAACGTGTTTTCAGTGCTGCTGGTGCCATTGTTACTTCAAAAAGGACCCACCTTTTGCCCAAAAATGTGGAGAGGTGAACAATAATCAAGACGAATCAGCCCTTCATACCACCTGATTACAAAATATGTGAATGCACGCAGGAAGAAGAGGACACTGACTTAGGTGATGCCAACGGAAGTTCTTCTCGGTCACCAGACCTACTCCCGTCTCAATTCATAGACTTGGAGTATGAGCTCTGCTTCCCTGACACCGAGGCCTGAAAATTACTTCCTTTTTTTTCCGTACTTATTCACTTTTATTCCTGTGTGTCTTTCTTTGTTTTGCTACTTTTACCACAACAAAACTCTAATCACCTAATCACAACAAGGCCATCATCAGCACTGTCTTCATCTTATTTTCCTTATTGATTTGAAGGTGCCGCAGTCTGCATTCAGATGTTCACAAGTTCACAACTCAATCATGCTCCTCTATCCTCCTCCTCCAGACTCCCCCTATCCATTTCCCTCAAGGCAGATGGATGGATTATGGAGAAAAAACAAACTTTGTCTTCGCAGACGAGTCCCCTCAAGTGGGACTGAAATAACTGACTGACTACATGCTTGCTGATTGTTGACAGACCTACTTCTGAAATTTACAGGAGAGGCTGCCCTGTGGGTCCTCACTTTCCGAAGAAGATGCAGACAAAAAGTAGAACAGGTAATGAATAATGAGAAGATGGCATGCAGTGGACAGAAATGGCTGTCTGTCTCTGTTGAAACCAATTGCTGTTTGTTTTTTGTGAAAAGCGCAATTTGCCATGTTTTGAATATACCAGTATTGCAGGTTTTTGGGGGTTTCTTTGGGGGTGTTCTAGATTAGCGGTGCTGGGTCGGGGGGTTTGGGAGCACTGCTGGCACAGTCTAATGTTGATTGCATTTGTTTTTCAGGAAATCCATGGTGAAAAAGGGGAGTTAGGGCCTAGCTGGACAGCGCATTTGGACTGAATTACAGGTTGGCCCGAAATTTGCTGTCTCACTTTTTAAGGTTTTGCTTTTTGGCTGTTTGGGGGTGTTAAACTTGTTTCCGCCTGGGTTGACGGGTCTGGGGGCATTGCTAGGAAGGCCAAATACCGAATAAAAGTGTTTTGGAGAAAATCCGTGGTGAAAAGGTTTTTCACTTTACAGAGTTTTCGCTCACTTTCGTGTTTTCGGGGGCCTGCTTGGGGGGTTCCTGGTGTTTGGGGGGTTGGGGGGGGGCTTGGAGCAACGCTGGGTATGTATAGTTTTGATTGCAAGTGGTTTGAAGAAAATCCATGGTGGCAAAGGGGAGTTAGGGCCTAGCTGCAGAGCACGCGTGGAGTGATTTTGGAAATTTGCCTAAAAATTTCTAAGTCCCCATTTTTGTATTTTTGCTTTTTGGCTGTTTGGGGGCATCTACTTGTTTCCGCCTGGGTAGACGGGTCTGGGGGCATTGCTGGGAAGGTCTAATACCGGATAAAAGTGGTTTGGAGAAAATCGGAGGTGAAAAAGTTTTTGCGTTTTTGCTCACTTGCTTGTCTTTGGGGTGCTGTTTGGGGGGTTCCTGGTGTTTGGGGTGGGTTTTGGGGTCTGGGAGCACTGCTGGCACAGTCTAATTTTGATTGCATTTGTTTTTCAGGAAATCCATGGTGGAAAAAGGGAGTTATGGCCTAGCTGCAGAGCCCGCTTGGAGTGATTTTGGAATGAGGCTTAAATATTTCTAAGTGTGAGTTTTTACGGTTTTGCTTTTTGCCTATTTGGGGGTCTTCTACTTTTTTTTGCCTGGGTTGACTAGTCTGGGGGCATTGCTAGGAAGGTCTAATACCGGATAAAAGTGTTTTGGATAAAATACGTGGTGAAAAAGTTTTTCACTTTTTAGAGTTTTCGCTCACTTTTGTGTTTTGGGGGCCTGTTTGGGGGGGTTCCTGGTGTTTGTGGGTGGGTTTTGCGGTCTTGGAGCAACGCTGGGTATGGATACTTTTGATTCCAAGAGGTTTGAAGCAAATCCATCGTGGCAAAGGGGAGTTAGGGCCTAGCTGCAGAGCGCGCTCGGAGTTTTTTTGGAAATGTGCCTAAAAATTTCTACGTCCCCATTTTTGTATTTTTGCTTTTTGGCTTTTTGGGGGCTTCTACTTGTTTTCGCCTGGGTTGACGGGTCTGGGGGCATTGCTGGGAAGGTCTAATACCGGATAAAAGTGGTTTGGAGAAAATCTGAGGTTTAAAAGTGTTTGCGTTTTTGCTCACTTGCTTGTCTTTGGGGTGCTGTTTGGGGGGGTTTCTGGTGTTTGGAGGTGGGTTTTGGGGTCTGGGAGCACTGCTGGCATAGTCTAATTTTGATTGCATTTGTTTTTCAGGAAATCCATGGTGGAAAACGGGAGTTATGGCCTAGCTACACAGCGCGCTTGGAGTGATTTTGGAATGAGTCCTAAATATTTCTAAGTGTGAGTTTTACCGGTTTTGCTTTTTGCCTGTTTGGGGGTCTTCTACTTTTTTTTGCCTGGGTTGACGAGTCTGGGGGCATTGCTAGGAAGGTCTAATACCGGATAAAAGTGTTTTGGATAAAAAAAGTGGTGAAAAGGATTTTCACTTTTTAGAGTTTTCGCTCACTTTCGTGTTTTCGGGGGCCTGTTTGGGGGGGGGTTCCTGGTGTTTGTGGGTGGGTTTTGGGGTCTTGGAGAAACGCTGGGTATGGATACTTTTGATTGCAAGAGGTTTGAAGCAAATCCATGGTGGCAAAGGGGAGTTAGGGCCTAGCTGCAGAGCGCGCTCGGAGTGATTTTGGAAATGTGCCTAAAAATTTCTACGTCCCCATTTTTGTATTTTTGCTTTTTGGCTTTTTGGGGGTCTTCTACTTGTTTTCGCCTGAGTTGACGGGTCTGGGGGCATTGCTGGGAAGGTCTAATACCGGATAAAAGTGTTTTGGATAAAATCCGAGGTGAATTTTTTTTCACTTTTCAGAGTTTTCGCTCACTTTCGTGTTTTCGCGGGCCTGCTTGGGGGGGTTCCTGGTGTTTGTGGGTGGGTTTTGGGGTCTTGGAGCAACGCTGGGTATGGATAATTTTGATTGCAAGAGGTTTCAAGCAAATCCATGGTGGCAAAGGGGAGTTAGGGCCTAGGTGAAGACAGCGTTTGACACTATTTTTAACTTAGGGCTCGTTAGGGTTAGCAGTATTGCATGTGTATGGGGGTGTTCGAGATTTTGGCAACTGGGTTCTGGGGTCTACTCTTGGAGCACTAGTCGAGAAATGTCTAATTTTGGTTGCAAGTGGTTTGAAGAACATCCATGGTGGGAAAGGGGGGATTTGGGCCTACTTTACTTTCAAAGTACGGTTTGTCACCATTTTCCACTAGGCCTCAGACAGGTAGCAGTATCGCAAGTTTTTGGGGTCTGATTGGGGGTATTCTACATTTTAGCGTCTGTGTTTAAGGGTCTGGAGCACTTCTGGGAAGGTCTAATTTTGTTCTAAAATCGTAGTTTACACTACACCTAGCTTGAGGGTAAAGATCCGCAAAATTTGCCCATACTTATTTATCCTTCAAAAGGAGACTAAGAGTACGCCCTTTCGAAACTATTGTACTGTAGATTCTGAAAGTGAAAGTGTGACTTTTTGCACTACACAGCGTACGTACCTTATATTTTTTACTCGGTGGTGTTTTAATATCACTTCCTTTTTTTCCATCAACATTTACAGGGCGGCTTTCACCCTGTGCAATGGAACAAAGGATGAAGTCAGGCTTCACATTAGCGACCCGCAATTCAGTATCTGCCAGGCAGGCAGTGGACAGGGTGTCTTCTGGTCACCAACATTGATCGACGGAGCGTCAGATGGAACGGAGGAGTACCGCAAATAAGAGGAATGGCTTGATGTATGCAACTTCCCAAATTCAACAGGACAAGTACAACAACATACAGTAACAGTATCCATTCATTTCTACTTATCTTTTAAGTAATGTTATTGCTGTGAACTTCTATGAGTGTGACTCTGCATTTCTTTGCTCTATGCTTCTAAATTCATCCCTCCAGCCATTGTATAGTTTTACTTTGCTATTTTTCAAACTAATTTAATGAACAAAGTGTTTCTCCGAGTGCAGAGATAGGCAAGTGAAAACGCATAATTACTGCAGCCCTGTACTGTCGCATTCTTTCATTCATTAGAAAGTACTACTTAGTTAAAGTAACCTAACCATCCATTTAGCAATCAACTTCATGCCTGCAGAAATGCATGCACTTCCTTTATGCCCCTTAAAATATTCATGGATATCTTCGTATCCAAAGATTTGTTTATCTTCATTTGTTGTTTCTCCATGCTGTGTTTTTTTTCCTCTCTCAATAAAACTTTCCCAAAAAAACCCATTCCCATCCAATTTCCAAACCCTAACCCTCTTCCCCCGGGATGTGTGGTTTTCATTGATGTGTGTGTAAATGACAACAATAATTCCACACACTTGCTGGGGAGGATAAGGTCATAGCAACTGAAAATGAATTACATTTCAAGGCTGGTGAAGGAATCGAAGGATATATTCTTACTCAGCTTGACACAGACCCATGACTATTGGCAAATCAAAGCAGATTTTCATGGGCGCCATGAAATGGATTGATCATGAAGAACATCCTCCTCCTACACGTGGCAAATGATTACGCTGCTGTGTCCTTCACCTTCAGTACTATTTCTTGTAGTAGTAGCCAATGTCAAATTCCACGCAAGTAGTAGTTATACTTTCAATACTTTAGCATTTGTAAGGCTACATTTTGGCACAGTTCTACTGTACTGTCACGTGCTATAGTATTTATCGTACCGTTCTAATGCTCCGCTAAGGCCAATCAAGGTTTCAATTTCTTTTTTTTCATATGCTGCAACTGCCACTGTGTACCACCACTAGTACCACCGCAATGATGCCATTTCAACCGCCAAGGATTGCCAACCTTAATCTCCATTTGCCATGGAGTCATCACTGTGTCTAGCCCTAATTTCAAACACGAATTACAGGTAAGATAAGCGTTTGGGGGAGGAAGAATAATGGAGTAGTATGAGAGACGAGAGACTGGCGGTAGTACTAGTAAATCCTAGGACAATTGAATTCACTAACTCTGTGAGAGGCACTTACTTTTGTAAACATTTGGGCAATTACTTACACAATTTGAATCAAGAAGCCACTTAAGTTTCCGGAAAACAAACTTACAGTTACCCCCCCTCCAGCCTCAACTGCAGTAAAAACACGTATGCTATGTTTAAGTAGAAAGTAATCATTATTTATATCCCTAACAAAAATAAACTAGCCCGCAAGACCCGACCCATCCCCCCTCCCTAACCCCAAAGAATGTGTGAAATAAAAAGTCCCCAAAGTCCCAAAAAACTAACTCCCAATTCCCACCCCCCAAAAGTCTTTAAAAAAGGGGCAAGGGACAGTCTCTCCTCCTCTAATGACGCAGACAGGGTACTTTCTGGGTCAGGTGGTCATGCTCCTTGCGGAGGTTCTTGAGCAGGATTCTCAGTTTCTTCTGCTCCTGCTGAAGGTAGGACACCCTGAGTGTTAGGCGGTGCACGCGTGCCTTGCACCTACTGTGGGGGGCAGCTAATTACTTGGCTGCTTGGCGGTGGCGGGTGGCTGCGTTACCACGGCTCCGTACCGCTGGAGGCCTGCGCTCACTGGCTGACCCAGGGAGCGTGGAGGAGGATGCAGCTGTCCCTGTGGATGTTGTGGTGGTCTGCGACTGCGTTTCCTCCTCCTCCTGGGCCACCAGCCGCCGATATACGGTGACAGCCGCCTCCAGTTTCCGTTGCCGGGCCCGTCTAGCCAGCTCCTTCCGTGACAGTTTGGAAGGAGAATCTATAAGAAGAAAGAAAAACATAGTCTGTAACTAATGCTCTTTAAGATTAACACAAAATAATTCAGCAGAAAGTTGTGTCACAGTAGAACTAGCAACTTGCAAGCACAGTACATAACATTTGTGGCCTGTATCTATCTAACCTCCCACTTCTTCAGCCTTGCTCTAACATTAGTGGGAGTTTCAGGAATCAATTCTATGAGCACTATGGACTCACTACATTAGAGTCGACTATGACAGTACACCAGTCTTATTCTTCTTCTCTCTTGTTTAGCGAAATTGGTACGTAAACTTCTGGAAGCTTTAATAATGCCAGAGCAGTCAACTTGCACCCGAGAAAAACAGACGCACGCCATGATGACAGGGGGTTGCGTTACTGTACCAGTCCAGTACATGCAGGTGGTGAAGCTCTTACTTTTCTATTACGGGTGGCACTGAGAATACTCTGTTACAAGGGCTACTGCTTAATTAATTTAACTTTCACCCTACAGTGCCAATGACTACTAGAAAAGGAAAATGAAGAAGATAAATAACATGGTTAGCTATCCCTTCACAGGATATGTATTTGATTACAAATGGGATGACTTTAGGGGCTTTGTTTTTTATTGAGTGAACACTGATAGGCCACACATGAATGACAGAGTTGTACTAAAATTATTCACAGAGGTAGTCAGTGGCCCCGTAATCGCCGGATATATGCTGTGCTTGCAATACAAAGTACTGCTACTATTCATGGTAGTATTCGGAAAAATTACAACTTCTTTTCCTTGCCTTTCCTACACTGGAACGGACGTGCGGTGCGTTGTTACATGCTCTTCAAAGTAACACTTAGTTCATCCAGTGACCGTCTACTCTCTCTACATACACATATGCTATCTATGAGTCAGATAGTACCATGATCCAGGCATCCATCCATTCAAATTAAATGTCAATCATTCTTCCTAATGTCTCAAGACAAACCTTACTTTTTCTCACGGGAAAACAAAATTTTCATTTTATTTTGGAAACTGCAAGCCATACATCCGTGCTTGACTTGCATTTGAATTTCAACCAAGGATATATTGCGCACACATACAGTTTCTGTTTCACCCACCCAGGCAGTCCTCTTTCCTTTCTCCTTCCACCCATCCTTGCTTCATCCTTCAACCGGCCATGCATCCTATTCCCAGCCACCTCGGGAAGCATTGAAAAACACGTATCATTCTTTGCCAGTCATCATTACTTTTAACTCGCTCGTCCTTCCACACTTACTTACACACTTCTTTCCCTTTTCCTTCATCCCATCCATTAAGTTCATCTCTGATCTGACTTGGATTCTCGAAAAAAACTTTCACAGCTGAGTTGAAGTCAATTTAGAGGAGGCTACTACCTGGTTAATAAAAACTTAGTTCTAAATTTGTAAGTCTTCTTAACAGTATAGTATACTTGTACTGTACAACATATACACCCGTGCAGAGAGCACACTCTGCAGTCTGCTATCTCAATAAGTAAGGAATATTATAGCTTACCACTGTCCGCCACTACCGTGGCATCCCCCACAGCAGCTTCCGCTGGCTGTTGCACCGCCTCCGCACCAGGAGTGCCCACCTCCGCGCAGGCCCCGGCACCGGTGGATGGTTGTGTTGATGTTCCGCCTAGAAAATACATTTCAGATTCTTAGATGCCATATACACCACTCCCTAGTATTTTGTCTAGGAATGAAAAAGTGTCACTACGACTACACAATCAAATGTAATAATTTGTGACTGTCTAGTGAAAACTAAAAACTGCACTTTTTTTCAGGGAAGGGTGTTGCTTGTCTTGCTACAGTTTTTGGCACAACTGATGAATGCTTGCTTTTTAACATGCACCGTTTTTCTCATAACAGACAGAAGCTCCCCTTCTAAGAACAAGAGCAACATCAGATCATTATCACTAGGACGGAGTCAGCAACGATTCAGCGCCAAAAAGAAGATTTGAAGTTCCAACTAGGTGAGGGCTCGCCCACAATTAATGTGTGACATCACTAAGCACTTTTCCATTTTCAATCCACTGTTTATGTTGTATGATGAACTTGATTTTAATAAATGTTTTTACTTTTAATAAAGCTTTAAAACTTACATAGACTCTGTGGTTTTTAGTCATGAGTGAGTGAGCGAAAGGGTTTGCAATTTGCAAGCATGAGTCCGTGGTCTGACAGTTCTGGACTCTGACTCCGTAGTCTTATGTCCTGGGTTGGATAATCATCATTGGGGATCAATCATCGATGAATTAGGGAGCTAAATGACTCTGTCACAGAGATGGGGGTTCAAATTCTGTTATGACTGAGGTATGTGGAAAGTCTAACTGCGCCTATAATAATTGATAAACAATGCACTATTTAGTGTCCATAGTTATGTTTGTGCAGAATTGTCCCTGCAACAATAGTAGTATGGATTGTCCTCCTATCCAATCAAAAAGTAAACTAGTATCTTATTCTTTCTTGGTGGTCATTGACAGTTTCTTGTTGGTAATTGTCAAAGCATAAACATTTAGAAGACTTCAAAAGACATTATGGACAACCCAGAGGACTGCACTCAGTGCATAGAGCTATTGATGAATATAATGGGAGTTTCGTTTAACACCTTTTGCCAACTGTGCAAGCTTAGTTAGCTACACAGACAGACTAATAATAATAACCTAGTAGTACCACAGGGAGTCATAGTAGAGGCAGGATAAGAATTTAGAAAAGGTCTACAAGAAGTTCAAAGACAATGTAGGAAAAATCGAATGAGGAACGTTAGTAAAAAATAGGTATTCTAAAAGGAAGGGAAGTATAATTATTAATCTTAACATGAAATCCTACTGGGGCCAGCAGAGGAGCCCTCGCCGGACCGATCCTGGCCTTCCAGGTCCACGTCTGCCGGCGCCGCTACCTCCTCCTCCTCTGTCCTCTTGCCCCTGGGGGGAGCTGATGTACAACATGAAAGAAAGACCCAAACATGGATGATTGTTGTCAACCAAATCAAACATTTCAAAAGAACAATAACAAATTATTTTGGGGAAATAGCAAATAGACAACAATTGCACTACATTTATTGACCTATCTGGTGTGGTCTACTAGGATATTAGTATTGCTGGATTCACGGACCGTCGACTTGGAAAGTTATGTAACTCACTAAACCAACTACAAAAAGGTTCGACTAGGACTGGCAGGCAGCACTCCGCAGCACGCGAAGTGACAAAGTCCATCGTGATTGCAGACCAGTGAGAACACTAAAAAGTAAGTTTCCTACTACATAACCAGTCATTAAAATACTCAAACTATCAATCCACCACCACTCTTATTAGTGGCAGGTGTACAAAGGAAGGACTGGACTTGAGTCTGTAGGGGCAGGTTTACACGTCCCTTGCTGCTCTTTTGCTCCGTCGTTGCGTGACTTTTGTGACGCAGCGGCAGCGCAAAAGAGGCGCCATGGTGTGGGGTATATCAACAACGTGACGCATATGGGAGATGCGTCACATTATAAAGCCCTGCGCCATCAGGGGGCGTTCCGGCGCAAGGGAGGGCGTTCCTGCGCAGGAACGCATCCTAAAAGTGGCTGAGTGAAATCTACAAGATTTCACTCGGTCACTTTTAGGCCAATGCTGCGTCACTCTAAACACTGCGGCTGCTTGAAGCAGACGTACGGCTTGACGCAGCATTGCTGGAGCTGCGTCGTGGTTGCGACGCAACTCCAGCAATGCGCTGACTTTGGGGCACAGATGCGTAACGCTTCTGTGACGTTTTTGCCCCATGGTGCAGGCGTGGCACACAATTACTGGTGCATCCCTGCTATAGTAATTAGTAGGGATGTGCCAGTAATTGTAAATCTGTCCCTTGGTGTCTAGCACTACGCAGTTCTGTAAAGTACACTCCTACATAATTACTCAGGCCAATGAAATTAACACAAAAAATCGAAAACAAATAAGCATAGTAGCACCGCCACTGAGCAGGAGAGCAGTGCACCTGAAATGAAATCACAGAACATTTTGAAACATATATTTACCTACAATTTAATCGGCAGCATTATTGCTCTTCGGAAACAACATTTTTTTTGCAATATGATAACACATAGAGCAGGAGAAAACAGAGTAGTGATTCTATAGATACTACTACTCACCAAGCCCGGGATCTCGACGCCTAGCAGGTCGAGCAGGTCGCGTTCACGGTCCAGGAGGTCGGACCACTGGTGCGTGGCCTGGTTGTAGGTGCGCCGGACCCGAGAGTGTTGATACATGGCCCGGCACACCTTCTCCCACCGCTTCCGACGCTACCGGAGCCCGTACCCGCCAGCGATCCTGCCGCCTGCCGCGATGGTCTTGGGGAGGCGGCGCTGGACATAAAAAACCAGTGCGGCCACCTCCTCCGCGCTAAAGATCTCCCGGACTGTGACACTCTCCCCCCGCAATCGCCCGCATGGGAGCCGGGTACGGGGTGTGTGACCCTTCCCCTTCTCCTTCTCCTTCCCGGCTCCCTTTGCCATGGTCCTGTACAGCAGGAAGGAAAAAAAAGGAAAGAATAGGGGAAAAAGTAAAGTCATTTTTTTTTAAGTAGCTTTAAAAGTAACGAAAAGTTGAAAAAAACACAAAATATAGATCTAGAAAAAAAGAGGGATAGATATAGAGTAGAAAAGTTAAAAAAAAGTCCAAAGAAACAAAGGATTGCACAGATGAAAGGAGGATTAGAAAGCATGCATAGAACCATAGCAATGAATGAAAAACAAGATGGCCGCGCCCATTGAGGACCGCGTGGGTAAGTTTGCGCGATATTTCCCTTACGAGTACGCAAAAACGCCCGCGAAAACGTAATCGCGCGCCGCATACGACACGAGCATGCAACTAGCGGGCGGAAATGGAAACACGTCACGCAAACACGATGGCCGCCCCCATACACGACCGCATGGGCAACCTCGGGGTCGGTGCGCTGCAAGCGGTCCGCGAATAAGCAAAAAACCAAGCGAACACGCAAACAAAAGAAATTCGCAAATTTGCACGAATTTGTGGGATTGCAAGTTCGATTTCGCACAAATTCGCGCCCCGGGAATCTCGCGAAATGGCAGAAAAACGAATTTGGGAAAACTGAAAGCACTTAGCAGGTGCAAAAGTTCAAGCTAATTTGTAACCATTCCCTGTAGTGCTTCCTGAGCGGCCCCTCCAGGGTTCAGTTGCCTACTTGCAACTATTCTCTGACCCTGCTCTGACCCTCAAAGCAGGGTCAGAGAATAGTTACAAGTATGGCACAATGCTCCTGTAAAAAAAAATAAACTGCAACAGGAAGCACTTACAGCTAAGGAAGCAGGTGCCAGACTTGAAGCTCAAATTCAGTGACACATTAACCAGCCCCAAATTAATTAATCTCAGTTGAGGCTGGGAAGGTTTGCTTTCCACACCATAATCTACAGTGGTGAACAAGAGGGTGGTAGTGGTGAACCAGAGGGTGACAGTGGTGAACCAGAGGGTGCTGTGATGAACCAGAGGGTGGCAGTGGTGAGTGCTGAACCAGAGGGTGGCAGGGGTGAACCAGAGGGTGTCAGTGGTGAACCAGAGGGTGACAGTGGTGACACAGAGGGTGCTGTGATGAACCAGTGGGTGGCAGTGGTGAGTGCTGAACCTGAGGGTGGCAGGGGTGAACCAGAGGCTGTCAGTGGTGAACCAGAGGGTGCTGTGATGAACCAGAGGGGGACAGTGATGATCCAGAGGGTGGCAGTGGCAAACCAGAGGGTGGCAGTGATGAACCAGAGGGTGGCAGTGATGATCCTGAGGGTGGCCGTGGCGCACCAGAGGGTGGCAGTAATGAACCAGAGGGTGGCAGTGATGAACCAGAGTGTGGCAGTGGTGAGTGCTGAACCAGAGGATGGCAGCAGGGGTGAACCAGAGGGTGCTGTGATGAACCAGAGGGTGGCAGTGGTGAGTGCTGAACCTGAGGGGGGCAGGGGTGAACCAGAGGGTGTCAGTGGTGAACCAGAAGGTGTCAGTGGTGAACCAGAGGGTGGCAGTGATGAACCAGAGGGTGGCAGTGGTGAACCAGAGGGTGGCAATGATGAACCAGAGGGTGGCAGCAGGGGTGAACCAGAGGGTGCTGTGATGAACCAGAGGGTGGCAGTGGTGAGTGCTGAACCTGAGGCGGGCAGGGGTGAACCAGAGGGTGTCAGTGGTGAACCAGAAGGTGTCAGTGGTGAACCAGAGGGTGGCAGTGATGAACCAGAGGGTGGCAGTGGTGAACCAGAGGGTGGCAATGATGAACCAGAGGGTGGCAGTGGTGAACCAGAGGGTGGCAGTAATGAACCAGAGGGTGGCAGTGATGAACCAGAGTGTGGCAGTGGTGAGTGCTGAACCAGAGGGTGGCAGCAGGGGTGAACCAGAGGGTGCTGTGATGAACCAGAGGGTGGCAGTGGTGAGTGCTGAACCTGAGGGGGGCAGGGGTGAACCAGAGGGTGTCAGTGGTGAACCAGAGGGTGTCAGTGATGAACCAGAGGGTGGCAGTGATGAACCAGAGGGTGGCAATGGTGAACCAGAGGGTGGCAATGATGAACCAGAGGGTGGCACTGGTGAACCAGAGGGTGCTGTGATGAACCAGAGGGTGGCAGTGATGAACCAGAGGGGGGCAGTGATGATTCAGAGGGTAGCACTGGTGAACCAGAGGGTGCTGTGATGAACCAGAGGGTAGCAGTGATGAACCAGAGGGGGACAGTGATGATCCAGAGGGTGGCAGTGGCAAACCAGAGGGTGGCAGTGATGAACCAGAGGGTGACAGTGGTGAACCAGAGGGTGCTGTGATGAACCAGAGGGTGGCAGTGATGAACCAGAGGGTGGCAGTGATGAACCAGAGGGTGGCACTGGTGAACCAGAGGGTGCTGTGATGAACCAGAGGGTGGCAGTGATGAACCAGAGGGGGACAGTGATGATCCAGAGGGTGGCAGTGATGAACCAGAGGGTGGCAGTGGTGAGTGCTGAACCTGAGGTTGGCAGGGGTGAACCAGAGGGTGTCAGTGGTGAACCAGAGGGTGCTGTGATGAAGCAGAGGGTGGCAGTGATGAACCAGAGGGTGGCAGTGATGAACCAGAGGTTGACAGGGGTGAACCAGAGGGTGGCAGTAATGAACCAGAGGGTGGCAGTGATGAACCAGAGGGTGGCAGTGGTGAGTGCTGAACCGGAGGGCGGCAGCAGGGGTGAACCAGAGGGTGCTGTGATGAATCAGAGGGTGGCAGTGCCAAGTGCTGAACCTGAGGGTGGCAGTGGTGAACCAGAGGGTGTCATTGGTGAACCAGAGGGTGCTTTGATGAACCAGAGGGTGGCAGTGATGAACCAGAGGGTGGCAGAGGTGAAGCAGAGGGTGGCAGAGGTGAACCAGAGGGTGGCAATAATGAACCAGAGGGTGGCACTGGTGAACCAGAGGGTGCTGTGATGAACCAGAGGGTGGCAGTGATGAACCAGAGGGGGGCTGTGATGATCCAGAGGGTGGCACTGGTGAACCAGAGGGTGCTGTGATGAACCAGAGGGTAGCAGTGATGAACCAGAGGGGGACAGTGATGATCCAGAGGGTGGCAGTGGCAAACCAGAGGGTGGCAGTGATGAACCAGAGGGTGACAGTGGTGAACCAGAGGGTGCTGTGATGAACCAGAGGGTGGCAGTGATGAACCAGAGGGTGGCAGTGATGAACCAGAGGGTGGCAATGGTGACCCAAAGGGTGGCAGTGATGAACCAGAGGGTGGCAGTGGTGAACCAAAGGGTGCTGTGATGAACCAGAGGGTGGCAGTGATAAACCAGAGGGGGACAGTGATGATCCAGAGGGTGGCAGTGGCAAACCAGAGGGTGGCAGTGATGAACCAGAGCGTGGCAGTGGTGAGTGCTGAACCTGAGGGTGGCAGGGGTGAACCAGAGGGTGGCAGTGGTGAACCAGAGGGTGCTGTGATGAACCAGAGGGTGGCAGTGGTGAACCAGAGGGTGACAGCGTTGAACAAGAGAGTGGCAGTGGTGAACCAGAGGGTGCTGTGCCCATACACGACCGCATGGGTAACTTCGCCGTGCTAGCAGCTCGCGAACACGCACAAAGCCCCGCGAACATGCAAAAAACCCCGCGAACACGCAAAAGCCCCAAAATTCGCAATTTCGCACGAATTCGCGAATTATGCGGATCACGAATTCGCTTTCGCACGAGTTCGCGGACCGCGATTTCACAGATTTCGCCCATGCTTAGTTATTAGTTTCTTTTTTGAGTATCAGTATGAGTGTCTGTATGGTTCGGTGGGGGATATTACTTAGCGTATAGATGCATGAATGAGTGACTCACTGTTTGTATGTTTTTTTAAGACAGCATGTGTGCAGGACTGTATGGGTGGATGAGTGTGTGTATGGGTGTGTTAATGATTGAATGACTGCTCAATAGTGTCTTTATGTTTTAAACTAGTATATGTGAGTATTGATGTATATAAGTGAGTATATGTGAGCTTGAGAGAGTGGAAGAGTTCCTGTATAAATAAGTATATGTTTTTATAAGTGATTGTTTAACTGAGTAAGTATGTGTACGTTTCTGTAGAAGTAAGTGTAGTGGTGTGTTTATAGCTGTATATGCAAGTAAATGGATATTTAATAGTTTATTTGCATGTGTGAGTTTGTGTGTGAGTAACTCTATAAATGAGTGTCCGTGTGTAATAAGATGTATAGCTGTATTATTACATATGATGAGTAAGTACATGTATGAGTGCCTATATAGAACTGTTAGTGAATGACTGGCTGTGTATGTAGATTTTGGAATTACTGAATAGGTTGTTCTAACTGGAATTGGTATCTCCATTTTTTTGAAAATTTTAGTTTCTATTTTTGAATTTGTGTATCAAGGGTTATATTAAGCTGAGAGGAGGTCTGCCACTCTTTCACAAGGATGATGTCATCAGTGTTGTCATTTGAGATGTCATCAGTGATGTCATGAGTGATGTCACTGACCATGTCATGAGTGATGTAATATGTGACGTCATCAGTAGTGCATTGCGGGCGCGTGAGTTATAGTTAGCTGAATTAACTATAACGGGGGAATTTCAATGGTTTTGTATGAGTGAAATCTCCAGCTAACTATAACATGTGTGAAATAGATAAAATAATCTGCCATTCTCCTGGTGTTATTCTGAATTTGGGGACTTTTCGAAATTGTGTCTAAAAAATTCAGAATCATTAAAGATTTCAGAATTTAACGCTAAACCCTGTACCAGTTCCCAAACTCCAATAATTAATTCTTAACCAATAGCTTCATATTACATTAGCACATTCATCCATTGTTTCAGATTCATTTAAAAAAGTTACTTACTTGAGTAAAATTGAACCAAAGGCTGGGGTTTTGATCACGATTCCGCAGGTGGACGTCAGCTCAGTTTTCAATGATTGATGTGTAATAAAATCTCCAACTAAAAAGAAATATTTTCCATTCCACTTCTTTAATATTTTATTTGCTATGTTGATGCCCCAGGTAGTCACCCTCCTTTAAAGACACAAAAACATGACAACTTAGAATGCCATATTCTTTTCAAAAAAACGGCTTGACACTTACTCACAGAGAGCATGGACCAATTTGTATTTTGTTGTTTCTTGAAGGCTTTGCTGATTTTAGAAAATTCGGCAGACTAAACTCTGGTTATTTTACTATTTAATAAGAACAAACAATCATAAAACTCCCCTTCATGCCAGAGTATTTTAAACAGACGCTTGATAGAAACCTCGGAGTTGGGGCAAGGTTAATTCCCCAGCTCTTTATTTAATTGAAGAATTGAAAATTGAACTCTTGAATGTTTATTATTCCAAATTAATGTATGGAAAAGAGAATCTATTACTCGAAAATATGAAGAATTTATCTTAATTTGGACATAATCAAATAAAAAAACAGTGCAGGATCGACATTTTGATGAGGGAAACATAACCTATTAAGGATAATGGTAAGGAAAACCAACCATTGATTGAATACATTCCAAACCTTTTTAAGAGTAGCCGAGTGATTTAAATGATAGAAATCTGACAGATTCGAGGTAGGGAAGATCCCCATATAGCAAATTGGCCACTGGGGAATACGTTGGTTTCTTAAGAGTTCGGAGCGATCACATTCTTCATTATTAAATAAATCAAATCAAATCAAATCAAAGATAGCTTTATTCGACTTTCACAATAAAATCATGAAAGCAGACAAAGTAAATACGTCCAGAAAAACAGTTACAATAAATATTTAAAAGGGTATGTACAAATAAACATAAGTCACAAATTCGGTTTCGGCTTTCCCAAGGGATGGTACCATAAAAAATAACACAGTCATTAATATTCATATAGGTTTGTAATTATACCATAGTAGATCTACATCTAATCGCAAATTTCAGGTACCTAGACACAGCAATAATAGTCATTTCATCAGACAAACTGAGTAGTTTAAATAATGCTGGTCTACATTGTCTCAAGTTCCAGAACTTAAGTAGGGGTAATAGATATCTCTTCCGCCCCCACTCATAGAATCTGCATAACAAAACACAATGTATGGTTGATTGAAGAATAGAAGAATCATCACACGGACAGGTGGTTAGTTGTGAGGACCAATCATTTGGATTAGGAAAGGTTAACATCCTAAAAAAGCATCCTGTTCTCAAACGGGCTAAAAGCATTCTACTATAGCTTGTCTGGTCGGGTGATAAATAAAGCTGTAGTCCAGAACTCTGCAACAAAAATTGATGATGAATAACAGAGGGCTTTTTCCCCTCTAGGCACCAACGTCGATCTTCCAGAAGGCAAGATTCCTTTAATGCCTTTCTGGAGATTGAAGACAAAGTTAAAGGTGAATTGAAAAATTCAGGGCGCCCTATGGTTTTGCAAAATTCCTGAACATAGGAGAGCCACTTGATCTGTTTAGACCCTTCAAGTTTAATACAGTCCGCAATGATCACCCTATTAAAAACAGTTTCAGTTGTAGTCCAGATCTTATGCCACAATAACATAGGGCTAATTTTAATTAGATCTGAAATGAAGGGTAAAGCTAGTTCCTTATGGCAGACATAATGTAGGTGGAACGGGGGACAGCAAGCAAGTAACATAGGAAGCCATTTTCCCTTGTTTGAATGTCATGACAATCTGCCACCCCCCATAGGCCAGCTCCATACACTGCCATCGATACACATTTAGCCCGGTAAATATCAATCAGGATGCGTACTGGCCTGTCCCCTAGCCTATTTGCAAACTGTTTCAAAACACCAATAGCCCGTGAAAAAGCTAAGTTCCTAGTCATGATGGCTGATTTCCAGGTACCCCTTTTGTTAAAAACAATCCCCAAGTTTGAAAAAGTATTGGTTAAGCTAATCTTTGATTTTTCCAAATGAGTATTACAGGTAATTTTTACCTTGTTCGAGGAGCACATGGTAAAAGTCTTCCCTATATTGATCTTTAGGCCCCTGTCATCCATGTATGCCGAGAGGCTGGTTAAAGCCTTCTGGAGACCTGTTTGAGTTCTGACCATAATAACCGCATCGTCGGCATACAGTAGGATAGGGACACGTTCTCCATCAATTTGGGGGTAATCCACCTCCAATTTTATTAAATGGTCTGCCACCCCATTAATGTACAAATTAAAAAGAAATGGAGCCAGGATGCATCCCTGGCGAACGCCTTTCCCAATTGGAAATTTAGACGTACATTCGCCTGTTTTCCCATAGTGGACTTTAGCCCCTGCTCCTCTGTATAACTCTTTAAGAAAGTTAAGAATGTTAAAATTAATGCCTAGATCAGCTAAGGTAGCCCACATGATGTCATGATTCAGGCAATCAAAGGCCGAGCTAAGATCTACAAAGGTCATAAATAGTTTTCCCTTCTTTGCTGCCGTATATTTATCTATTAGCAATGCCAAATTTAGGCCGTGTTCGACAGTACCAAGGCCTGACCTAAAACCATACTGAAATTTGGAGAGGACAGCTTTCTCCTCGGCCCATATCTGGAGACGGTTTAAGAGAATTCTACCCACCACCTTCATCAACGAGTCGAGGAGGGAGATCGGCCTATAGCATTTAGGGTCGTCTCGATCCCCCTTTTTAAATATTGGCACTACAATAGCTTCCTTCCAAGTAGTTGGAAAGCCTTTGATGTTATAGCTATTTAATACATTGGTCAGGAGCAGTGCCTACAGGGCGATGTTATCCTTGTAGATGTCAATTGGAATGCCATCTGGTCCCGGTGCTTTACTCTTTATACTGTCTGCTAAAGCTGATTCAACTTCTGCTAGAGAGAAAACTACGTTGAAGGTAAATAGATCTAATTCCCCAGGTTCTGTAGTTCTCGACTGTCCCAATCCGAACTCATTGATCCCGGTCGAGTCTCTTGGTGGTATAGCTCGGTAAAATGTTTTACCCAAAGATTTTCCTCTATCACAATCTCTAACTGGTCAGAGTTCCTTTCCACACAAAATGGAGCGTTGACTGCGTTCCAGAATGCAGTGGTATCTTTAAGTGCACTTGCCTTAATTAATGCATCCCATGCTGCCTGCTTCAAATCTTTCCTCCGTTTTTGTATGGCAGCCTTGTAGGATGCCCTAGCTACTCTGATATCTAGCAAGTTTCTTGGAACTTTTTTTAATGTTTAGATCAGATGGGAATGTGCTTTTGAGCACTCATGGTTAAACCAGCCCTCAGCTTTGCTCTGCCCCACTTTTCGGACTGGACCAGTTAAATTATTACTAATAAGGGCTGAGATTTTTTGGAAGGCTGCGATAACCTTTGTAGAATTAGGATTCTCCTCTAGGCAAATCATAAAATCATCTTTCTGGACCTCTAATAAATTCTTTAAAAAGTTAACCGGATTTACCTTGTTCCATTTGATTACATAACCATTTGTTCTGGCCAAGGAAATCCCATGTAAATATATATTTTCCGCTACATTAGGAGCTTTCCTACCGTCCCACCCCAATTCATAGCTAGCGCTGATTGGATAGTGGTCACTGAGTGCGATGTGCTCTGTGTTAAATGAGAGTACACTACGATGGTGGCTTGTAGAAACCAATGTGTAATCAATAATAGACCTGGTCCCCCAAACAAAAAATGTGGGTTTAAAATCAATCGCTGGGTCGCAAAATTCGTTTGCAAAACCCAGGTCCCACTCAAATATTAAATGATTTAATAAATCCCCGAGCGCAGAGTGCTCGAAGTGTTTACAGGGATCGCCCCTAAGATTTACCATACCACAAGTCCCCATATCACTATGTGTACATAAATGGCAATTGAAGTCCCCCGTCAATATAATAAAACGTTCATTCTGATCAGATCCCAATCCCCTATGCATGACTTCATTTAATTCCTCTAAGGCCCTGTGTTGACCTGCCTTTGGGATGTTGTTGTATAAGTTTATCAGAAGAATAGGATGGTTTACACCTGACCTTAGGGAAAGGACCTGGAAATACTGTGAGCCCCCTTTAGATAGGCAGTTAGTAGTTAGATTAATTTTATTTGAGATAAAAGTACATAACCCCCCAGAGCATCTCCCTCTGTTATTAGGTTGTGCTGCTAAAAAGTGTGTGCGGTAACCCACTAGATGTATCTCAACCTTCTCCCAGCATTCCTGCAAGCAGATTACTTCAAAATTATATGCTTTGTTCGAAAGGCCCGCTATGTACCATGATAATAGCCCCAGCCTAACCCTTTGGGTATGTCGTGGTATCCCTACATCTTGCATGCTAGGGTGAGAGGTTCGGCCTGGACTGGGTATAAGAGCTAGTCTAACATCATGGTCCCCCATAATCTCAACGGGTAACAGACTACGAATTGGGCTGCTTATACTGGGCGTCTCGATGAGGGTTTTTTCTGGTGGGCTTATCCTTAGATTCTCGTGTAATGTGGGATGTGAAAGGCTAGGGGTTACTACTAGATCCATATCCTTGCCCACGGGGGCCGGAGCCAGTCAGTCTACCATCTCTAAACAATCATATCTATTGGTAGTCTGGATACCTCTCCAGGTATCTCTAGAGGGACGGTCTCTGTTGAAATTAAAGTAGCCGCTCCAGTCCCCCCAATCACCCCCCAGTCACGTCTGCCGCCTCTACGCCAGTTTCCCTCATAAGCATCATAGTCAAAACCAGAACGCCAGCTGGGGGGATAGAAAAAGGAGAGGCGTTTGGTCTCAATGCCTTCAGTTCCGCCTTGCATATTCCATGAACAGATGTGGTCAACTGTTTGTGGGTCCTCAAAATTTACCACGATACAATCGCTCCGGATTGTTTTCCTTTCATTTCCTATTCAGTGTTCCCTGCAGACCGTTAAGATCCTGCTTGCACGGTTTGGCGGTGGCGGTCTGTTGCTATTTAACCAGTGTTGGACCTTGTTTTTCAATGACCAATTCGCTTCCTCCTTGAGGTCAGCCAACTCTGGGACCCCCGTCATAATCACCACATAGGGGGCAGACTCAGGCGGTAAGTTCACAATGGGTCTGGCGTCTCCTCCACCCCTGTTTCGTAATCTAGTGAGAGGTGCGGACAGAGCCCCAATTGATCGCTCTTCCTGACTGGGATGTATAATGGGATTCTTGATGTTAACTCCCTTATTATTCACTGTGTCTACAGGGGTCTTTGGTTTTGTCTGCACCACTGGGGTAGTTAAAGTTTTTATAATAGAAGGGGGCGTGACCGATTTATTAATTTGAGGATTATTGGATTAATTAAGTTTGTTAGCCCCTTTTTTATGTACCACTTTAGTAGTTCCATTTTTGATGGATACACATACTTTGGCTAACTGTTTCTCTATACAGGACAATCTGGCCTCTATGGGGGAAAGATGGAATTTGAGTAACTCACCCATTTTGGTTAGAAGTCGGCCCTCGGTTTCGTCAGCTTCAGTGTTACCCACAAGGATAGCTGACGTCCCCGTTTGTCGAGTCCAAATCTGGGTGTACTTGACCCTGTGGTGCTATTTGGTCATTTTCCTCACTAGTAATGTCAGGTACGTGTATTGTTACTCCAATATTTTCAGTATTCTTATTTTTGCCCTTTTTTTATCCTTTTTTTTCTTTTTTGGAATGGCGCCCTCCCTCCTCCCCATAGATTGCCCACTAACATTGTTGCCTACCGATTGATTTAGAATTAAATCCGGGGATTTTTCCAAGGCAAGACTTAGCTGTGAGTCGGTTAAGAGTTGGGAGACTGATTGGTCCACCTGTTTCGGTACGCTATGGATTTCAGCTTGGGCAAGCACAAGGGCTCTATCGTTAACATTAGCGGGGGTTCTAGCAGCTGAAATAGGACCAGGGACGATCTTTTTCTTGCCAGGGCAAGCTCTTGGGAGACTCTGCGTTCCATATGGATGATCTCTTGATCACTAAACGAATTTTCCCTGGTGACAAAACTATCTATTGGGCCTGTAAGTTTTTCTTTGTCCCCCCCCGCTGCCGTTTTGCTCCGTGAGCCTCGGGTAGACATGATGTGAAGTTAGCTGGACCCCGGGCGTGGGCACAAAGGCACATATAGCATACGAATAAGTGTAATGTAATAGGCGGGATCCTATACAGAAGCAAAATATAATTTATAAATTAGACAAAATCAGGGCTTAGAGTAGGGGGCCAGTTCAGTCTCTCTCAGTCACGAACTGGCACAAACGGGCCCGCCCTTGGCCCAGGCTTGGCCCGGGCGCATCCGCGCGCGTCTCGCGGGCCGGAAATGAAGGTTGACCTATGTAGTGGGAGTAACCACGCCCCTTCAGCAAACACAGGTATGAATGGCCGGCCCAGATTTTAAAGAGCAAGGTGGAGGCGGAAAGAGGACCAGCTGCGGCAGATCAAGCCGCTCTGCACGCTGGTCCTCACAGTCCCGCTGTGGGCCTCTGTGTAGAAATTCCGCTGAGAAGCCAGGTCCTGTAACGATGAGCAGGTGGTGGCAGCGCTCCCTCGATGAAAAGCAACACGAGTGACTCCCGCGAAGCGGGGGCCGCGAGGAGTGGGGTCACAAGTTCCAAAGTATTTCCCGGCGGAGACAAAGTCCACAGGGCTTCAGCAGCACGCCCCTTCAGCAAACACAGGTATGAATGGCCAGCCCAGATTTTAAAGAGCAAGGTAGAGGCGGGAAGAGGACCAGCTGCGGCAGATCAAGCCGCTCTGCACGCTGGTCCTCGCAGTCCTGCTGTGGGCCTCTGTGTAGAAATTCCGCTGGGAAGCCAGGTCCTGTAACGATGAGCAGGTGGTGGCAGCGCTCCCTCGATGAAAAGCAACACGAGCGGCTCCCGCGAAGCGGGGGCCGCGAGGAGTGGGGTCACAAGTTCCAAAGTATTTCCCGGCGGAGACAAAGTCCACAGGGCTTCAGCAGCACACCCCTTCAGCAAACACAGGTATGAATGGCCAGCCCAGATTTTAAAGAGCAAGGTGGAGGCGGGAAGAGGACCAGCTGCGGCAGATCAAGCCGCTCTGCACGCTGGTCCTCGCAGTCCCGCTGTGGGCCTCTGTGTAGAAATTCCTCTGGGAAGCCAGGTCCTGTAACGATGAGCAGGTGATGGCAGCGCTCCCTCGATGAAAAGCAACACGAGCGGCTCCCGCGAAGCGGGGGGCGCGAAGAGTGGGGTCACAAGTTCCAAAGTATTTCCCGGCGGAGACAAAGTCCACAGGGCTTCAGCAGCACGCCCCTTCATTATTAAATAATAAAATCCCCAACTTTAAGTGAATAATTGTGTAACTCACCACTAAGGTAAAGTCTTCTATTCCATCTCGGGTCCTTTGAAATTTCATTTTTCTCCATTCTAAAATATAAAATGATGCCATCCACAAACACTTTTAGTTTAGACATCCCCTCCAATGGTTGAACGTTCGAGGGCACATTATGTAATTTTGCTGCCAGGGGCTCGATAATAAAAGTGCACACAGTATAGGTGACATGGGCACCCCTCAAAGGTACCCTTACTAATAGTCTCAGAACCTACAGCCTTGGAGTTCATAACAATTGTACATACTCATATAAACGTTGAAGCATCATTAAACATGACCTAGAAAAATCAAACTTTGCAAGAATCGAAAATCGGCCACCCAATTAACTAAATCAATAATCATTGCAATCGCCGTTTTCACTTTAATAACTGACAGAAAATTGATTGCCTGGACCAAGTAACTTGGGTTTGTGACAATGGATCTTGATGGTAAAAACCCATTGTGGTCCTTGTGAATAACATTTTCGGCTATAGGCGTCATTTGTGTTGAGAAACCTTTTGTGAACAGTTTGAAATCTGAGTTCAACAAACAAATTGGTCTATAGGAATTCAAATTTTGAGGCAGATTATCCTTTTTCACACCACTGACTATTACAACCTCTGTGAAATAAGAAGGCAATGAGATACTCAACTAAATTTGATTGAAAAGTTCTGCTAAAATTGGTGCTTATTCCTGAAAGAACGCCTTCTATACTTTTGTTGGGATTACAACACACTAACAAACCTTTGCTGGAGACAGCAACATAAGCAATGTCAGTACCTCTAGTTGTAACTTGTGCTATAAGACTTTTTATCTGGTCTTCTACTAGTTCGGATTGATCAATGGAACAAAGAATTTGCTCCACATTTCCTAGAGAGATCTGAGCTGCCATCTGATACAATTATTTATATTTTTGAACTTTATTTATATCTTCTCTCTGGGTGACCTCTTCCTTCATCTCAAGATTGACTATCATATGTATGGGGTTCTTATTGGCTCTTATTTGGAAGACCATGCAAGGAGTTTATCTATCTGCCAACTCCCCTCATTTTTCTTCTTTTCTCCCTGTACTCGGGTGGAGCTGAAGAATACTTCTGAAGGGGAAGACCCTTTTAGAGAAGCGGGCGGCGGCGGGAAAATGGAAAGTGGAGCGTAATTGGCGTAATTGTGAAAGATTGGGAGTATTGGGCATTTTTTAAATGAGAGTCTACGGCAGCAGCCCCAAATTGTTTACCGCCCGCAGTTTATAGAGTTTGAAGAAACAAACACGGGTGCTTTTTATTGGTCGAGGAAACCTTCAGAGCTAAGTTTTAATTGGAAAAGAAAATCGATTCTACTAAGGAGGTACCAAAGAATTAACATAAAGATTAAGCCCTGATGAAGCCGATTGGTTTCCTTGAACCTCGGCGAAACACGTTGGCATGACAAAAGGGATTGGAGTTTTAACACCTTGCCTGCTAAGGCAATTCCCGCTGGGTGCTAAACTTCATGAATTCCCGTTGTTCATGACAAGGTCAACTCGTCATAAGCACAGCTCCAGTAAACTGCATGACGAGCTGACCTTGTCATTAGCATGGAAGTGGTTAAAGAATAAAAAGAAGGAAGAAATCTTCAAGAGCCCAATGGATTGTCCTATGTTTTTTTTTTTGAAAAGTATTATTGTCATGATAAGTGGTGTGCTGCGATCATTGTTATAAACTTCATCTCAAGATTGACTATCATATGTATGGGGTTCTTATTGGCTCTTATTTGGAAGACCATGCAAGGAGTTTATCTATCTGCCAACTCCCCTCATGTTTTTCTTCTTTTCTCCTGCACCTTTCTTTTTTGCACTTTGCTCTCTAAGTTGTTTAACTGCCGAGATGAAGGCCTTTTTAAATTTCTAAACTTTCTTCAAGTAGTGTTTATGTACCCTTCACTTGTAAGCAATCACTCACGCCCTTAAAAATGCCTTAAGTGCTTGCTACACTGAAAACATTTGTGCTCAAACAATATTGATTTGAAACAATTCTTTAATCCATAATCTAATTTTTTGTTTCCAGGTCTGCTCTGCCAGAAGTAGCTTATCAAATTGCCATCCAAGCACAGGCCTAGTATAAACATCTATATCTACTTCTAACAAAATTATAGATTGTTCTGAAAAGGAATTGGTCCATCTTCAAGTTGCCGCTCCTCTCAAAGTTTGAGAAATTAAAGCAAAACTATTTGAGATGAAGTACTAAATTGTCACCAAAAACATGTATATTGTAAAATATCGAAATTATCTTTTTGCCATGGGTCAATCAAGGCTTAATCTTGCAGTAGTGCTGTAGTTTTTGGTCACTAGTCATTAGGTTTGGCTTAACTTAGAGGCAATGTGTAAATTATTTCAGCAGTACTTCAAACAGTAAAACACAACAAGAGAAAATCCAGAACCAATTTAGAAAAATAAAGTAACATTTTATGAATTGTTTGAAACCACAAAGACAAAACTGGAATCAGTAGAACCGGAGATTTACAGTTTTGAAGTCTTAAGTAAAAATAGTTTAAAAAGCAGAAAGCACCAACTGTGGTTGTCTGGTCACGCTGGATAGGGACAAAGTCACAAGTTGAGGATAATCACGATGGAGCATGGGTGGGATACTGAGGCCACGTTAGGTCTGTTGAACAAAGTAACTTAAATACTAGAGTGTTGCGAGATACCAAGTCATGGATGCGTAGTTCAGTAGTTGTTCTAAGGAGCTGCGGGCTGAGATGCAGAGTCCTGCATCACGGTCAAGGATGCCATTGACAAGGAGCTGGTCATGCGAAGTCCTGCATTGAAGATGCATTCCTCAGTTGTGGTTCCAAGGAGACTGTGGGCTGCACTGCGAAGTATGACTTCAGGGATGCATCATGCTGCTGCGGTTCCAAAGAGGATCTGCAAGGAGATGTGTCACACTGTGTCAGTTCTACTCTCAAGACCATTACTTGGTCGGCAGAGCACCTTCAGACCCACTTTCAAGGGTACAGGGCTGAGTTGCCATCAATTGGGGGTAGGACTCACCACAGACAAGTCCAGGTTTTGGCTTCAAGGTGGTTGGTGCCTTTTCTGTCCCTGAAGCTCTGATCAGGAGGCCAGCTAACTAGCACTTGGAGTCGCTCTGATGGTCCTGGGCTCAAAATGCAGGTCCATGGCTTTTACTCATGTGTCTGGGCATCAGAGTAACTGTCCTTCTTGCAGAGCAATGCCACAGTTTTTCTGAGTCTTCCACAGGCCCAGAAGGGTACTGCATTAGTATGAGCGTCCAATATGTATACCTTGTGCCCACTTTGAAGTAGGAGAAGGTCCTTGAGGTTTCCACCCCCAGAGGTACTTGAAATGTTCTGCCTCCCAGCCCTGGCCCCAGATTGTCTGAGGTCACAATAGACTAGTGTAAAACCCTTTGTGAGGGTGCTCAAGCAGAGCCTTTGTGACGTGCAAGTGTGGTAGGTGACAGCTCCAGTCCCCTCGTCAAGTCAGAGATGTTTCATCCTGCCGAAATCTTTGCTCCTATGTTTCATTCTGTGAGAACAATAAACAAAGACCAACTGCCAGCTGCACCTAGTCATGTAACCCAGGAAATAGGTCGCAGGCACCAAGTGGTTTGGATAAGAAAATGCCAACTTAGCAGCCTTTTCAGAATTGTGACTTAGAATGTACTTTACCATTGAAGAGGGTTTTAAATTGCAATTCTTTAGACAAACTTGTCATTCCTACCTGCTTCCAATTGAAAGTTATCACATATTAAATATAATAATTGAACCCAATGTCACCCTATGGGAGAAGCAGGCCTTGCAGTATTGAAAAACAAACTGAGGTGTTCACCATCAGGGCATGTAAAGACAAAAGGACGTGGCCAATGTTTCAAATGCACTGCTTCCTGCCCTATGGGATGTTTAGGGCAAACATTAGGGGTGATAGATGTATTCAAAAGGAGGGTTTAGGCCTGGCAAAAGGTTTATTTTGCCAGGTCAATATAGCAGATTAAACTCTACCCCAAGGTTGTAATGGCAGGCCTGATACATGTTTTTAAGGCTACTTAGGTGGATGGCACAGTTAGTGCTGCAGGCCCACTAGTAGCATTTAATTTGCGAGGCCTGGGTAAATGTATTTGCACTTTCCTTGGGACTTACAAGTGAATTGAATGTGCCAACTGGGTGTAAGTCAAAATTCCCATGTTTAAAGGTGAGCAGAAGCACTTCAGCACTGCATAGCAGCGGTAAAGTGTGCAGAGACCTAAAGCCATTGAAAATGAGATTAGTAGGATGGAAGGCAAAAATTTGGTGGAAAGACACACCAATGATGTTAGGTCCGGCAATACCATCTTATTCATTGAAAATTTTATCGTTATTAGAAATTGGTTTCAGGTTGGCAGAGGTATGCACCCTGTCCAAGCAGGAACCACAATCCTAGTCAGGGTAAATCAGTAACACACTGTAAATTAACCTGTGGTCACCCTCCGGTGACTTGGCACAGAGCAGTCAGGCTTAACTAAGAGGCAATGCTTAAAGTATTTGTGCACACTACACACAGTAATGCAGTGAAAATACCACAAAAGGACTCCACACCAGTGTAGAACAATAGAGAATAATGTTATGAATAAATCAAGACCAAAACAACAAAAATCCAACCAGTAGAAGTTGAGGTACGAATTTTTAAGAATTAAATGCAAAAATAGCGCTAAGAAACAAATAATGCTGAAAGAGTTAATTAGTCACACTGGAAAGGGACAAAGTCAGGAATTCAGGCTGCCCGCAAAGGAGCGCAGGTTGGCTACAGGATCCACACAGAGTCCTCTGATCAAAAGTACCTTAATATTTGTCACAGCAAGAGATGCGTCGATGATCCCCAAGCAGTTGGGGTGTTGAGCCGGATTTCTCCATACAACTGTGGCGATGCATTAGTTCAGTCGAGCGAAGTGCTGGTTCTCAGTGCGGCAGTTTTGAATGCAATGTGCCTGGTTAATCCATACTGGAGGGGTGACGTGTCAATCTTCTCTACACTCTGGCAGCAACGCATTTGTCCCGAACGGGAGGCACTCTGGTCCTGCAACAACAGTGATAAGTCAATATCACAGCAGGCGATACAACATCATCAATGTGCAGGTTCTAGCAGGTGCAGCACTTTGTACTTACTTCCAAGGGCCCTGGACTGGGTTGGCACCACTTGGCAGGGCTGGACTTATGGCAAGCAAAGTCCAGGTGCTGTGTATGAAGATGGAGGGGAAGTCTTTGATATCCCTGAGACTTCAGCAACAGGAGGCAAGCCCTTGGAGAAACTTGTGTTCTTCGATGCAGAGATGCAGGTCCAGTCCTTCTCACTGCCAGGAAAGAAGCAGCAGGCAGCATACCAACACAGCAAAGCAGTTTAGCAAAGTGGCAGTCCCTCCTGGCAGCACAGCAGTTCTTCTTCCTGGTTCAGTTGCAGGAGTGTTCTGATTTGGTGGTGTCGGAGGCCCAGTACATATACGCAGTTAGTCCATTGAAGTAGGGAGACTTCAAAGAGATGCTTTGAAGTGCATAAGATCCTGCCTTTCCAGCCGTGGCTCCAAACTCACTCCAGGAGGGTATGCGCCTTTGGTGGGGGACAGGACACAGTCCTTTTATGTGTAAAGTATCAGCTCCTCTCTCAAATCCTGCTCTGGATGACCCATCAACATGCAGAGGGATTCTCAATCATACCTGCCCTTCATTTGTGTGTGGCTGTCTAGAGGGAATGCAGGAAGTCAGCTTTCCCCCACCCCAGATGTATATTCCAGAGACAGGTAAAAGGCACCAAATCATTTTAAAACCATCAGTTGTGTTTTCAAATTGTGAGATAAGGACACCAAATAGGGGTTTCCCAGCTCTTCTTAATTGTAAATTACATTTATAGAATGTAATAAGGCAATCTAAATGTTAACCCATAGGAGAGATAGGCCTTACAGTAGTTAAAAACAAATGTCAGTGTATTTCACTACCAGGACGTGTAAAACTTAAAAGTATATGTCCTACTTTTTAAAATGCACTGAACCCCATCCATGGGTTGTCCAGGGCCTACCTTGGGATGACCTATATGTAAATAAAAGGTAGGTTTAGGCTTGGCAAGTAGGTTAACTTGACAGTCGAAATGGCAGTTTAAAACTGCACACAGGCTCTGTAGTGGCACACCTGAGACATGTTTAAAAGGCTGCTTAAGTGGGTGGCCACTCGGTGCTGCAAGTCCTCTAGTAGCATTTGATTTACAGGCCCTGGGCATATTTAAGTGTACTTATAGGAAAATTAAGTATGCCAATTGAGGATAAAACCAATGATACCATGTTTAAAGTAAAGAACACATGCACTTTATCACTGGTTAGCAGTGGTAAAATGCTCGGATTCCTAAGGCCAGCAAAAGTGAAGTCAGCAAAAGCAGGAGGTCAGAAGGCAAAAAGTCAGGGGAAACCACGCCAAGTATTCCAGGTCTAACAATTGTAATAATAGCATTTTTAAGCTCTGGCCCCAGGGCATTTCATTTCATACCAATTTATATGAGCCATATCATTCTGGCCGTCCTCAAATCTTGTTAAAAAAAATCCTATGCCATGATCATGTATAACAAAAATGTGAAACTGACCTTTTAAGTAATACTTTCAGTTTTGATTGCTGGACTAGGGAGGACTAGGCCTCTCCCAGCTCTAAACTACTTCAAAAGACCAAAAATCTCTTTCCAACAACATTCAACAGAGATTGACTTGTCTGAAAAAATTCCAAATTATTTTCCATCAGGAGCTGCAAAGGATTCCTTTTGAATTAGGACTGAAAGTGTTTTTTCCTTAATGCAATTAGAATCAAAACGCGCAAGAAATGTACATGAATATTTCATATTTGCTGAGGGCTGGCTATGGCCCGGTGTGCTCCGATAAATGACACAGCCTTAGAAAAATCATGCAACATATGTGACTCAAATACATTTTCAACAAGGTGGATCAGCCTGTGATGACATTGTCGGGCTTCGCTTCCCTCTGGGATACCAACAAAGCATTGATTGGACCACCAGGGTTGATTTTCTAAATCTTTAATGTTATAGTATAAAAACTCAACATATTTCTGAATTGCCATTGTCCCTTTATTCTATAAAACCAGCTTATCCTCAGGATCTGGCACTCTTTATTCTATTTCCTGAAATCTTGCAGGAATCTGAGCGAGACTCTCATCTATTTATCCCTTTTCTGATGGAGGGATGAAATGTCTTGAGTTTGAGTTCTTTTTATATCCCTAATATCTTTCAGGATTGTTTCTAACAAATGATTCAGAGTCCTTATCTGCATTTGTTCTATTGCGTAGTTGAATGAATGCCAATACTTCCAACTTCCATTTGGTTCATGGTTGTATCTAATGCAACAACAACTGCTTTAACAACCTCTGATTTCTGTATTTTCTCAAAATAAGACTAGATTCTGAGCCCCACATTGTGAGTGGTATCATTCTCTTGCTCTTCCTGCCTTATTACACAGTCCAAGTATCATATTGCCTTATCCACAATTACCCCATTGAAGATACCAGAGGATGCCAACACGTGTTCAGATTCATGTTCGAGTGGAAGTATATCTTTGGGTGAAAATATTGACTGTGCTGAGTAAACTATCCTTCCCAACCTGCCATAGCCAGACTAGTTCTTAACAAAGATACCTTCTGTGCTGCGGCTGCTTTTATATTGAGGGGCTTTTCTGTTGTATAAAACTTTTTTTCTTTAAATGACGTTTTATTGAACAGAAATGCCCCTATATGCCCCTATATGCCACATTTCTTTCCTTTTTGACTAGATGTGGCCAAAGACAAGTTAATGTTGCAAGGAGACCCCCCATGATTGACGTGACCACATTGGTCCAATTAGCCGGATGATTCTTCGGTACAACAGGATAGACATCCACCTCAATGCAACACCTGAGATAGGAAAGCAAGTACGCCATGTCACAGTAGTCTACCACTCCAACATTCTTGAAATCAAAGACTCAATCACCTCTAGGCTGCAAGCTCTGCCAGCTCACTGGGTGTCTTTGTTTTGTGAGTGTCATGATTGGTCAGGCAGCAGCGTATTTTCCTACTTCACTTATCCCCCTCCCTTACTTTGTGGTCAATCCATTATACGGTAGTATTGGGGGTGCTTGGAGTTCTGATGTCTCCAATCACAAACAATTCTCAGTGCTCTGTCATCACCACCAAACTGAGCGGTGAAGTCCTTACTTTTGCTTCGGCACGAGCTGAGCAAGTTACTGCATCCCATTGACGAGTTGGCTGGAGAGGGGTTTTGAAGGCTCCGAGGATTCTGAGGCCACCTTCCCTAAGCCGGTATCCAACAGACAGAGCAGGGTAGGGGGTTCCTAAATGTTTCTCCCCACAGCTATACACAGTTCTTCAGTGTGCTTGCTACTGCTGCTGAATCCCCATTGCAGTTGGTATGCTCATTCGCACCAACCCAGAGTAGAACAAAGTTTCCACCAGAAGGCAAAATTAGCGGCAGGTCATGCAGGATTAGGGCCACTGCTGCCGCCAATGTGACCTTTTTCAACTCAATAAAAATAAGCAAGGTTTGATTTCTCATTTATTGATACTTAACCCCAAAAGTTCAAATGTGTAATTATATATTTACAGATATTATATTTATGTTTATATTAATTATTTGCAGTTTGTAATTCAGTGATTGTTTTTACAAAAGGTGAAATTTTTGTTCAATTTAAATACATGTGTTACACAGTATAATTCACTTTTATGGGGTTTTTCTAAATAGGAAGCTCCGGCCGATTCAGAAATATCTTCAAATTGGGAGTTGTCTGGGATTCTGATTTTCTTGGAGATGAATATATGTCAAATTAGTCAAGCAAGTGCAGCGTAAAACAATCCTATTGTCTTTGTTCGGTTGTCTTCATGAAAAGAGCCATATTTACTGTCATTTTTTCACAGCGTTTAGTTTGAAACTTTCCACAAAAAACAAAGTAGCTGAATAATTGAAAAGGTATTCACAATGACAGTTTAACTGCACCACCTTGCCAATTTAGAAAGTTATTTTTATTTGCCTGATAGCAGCCCTCAGAATCTGACTTCTTCTTAGAATGTGAAGGGATTTGTCAACTCCCTAACTAAGGGGCATATTATGAATGGAGTTTATCTCCGCTTTTTTGGCTTTAAAAGCCAAGAAAGCGGAGATAAAATTATCTCCCTATTACCTAGCTGTCGCTAACACCAGTTAGAGACAGCTAGTAGGAGATAGCGACCATCTTGGGCCCCACTTTGCATGTCAGTGATATTTATCACTAATGACATGCAAAGTGGGCGTGCCAAGATGTTAGCGACTGGAAACAGTCGCTAACATCGCTATCTCCTATTACCAACTTATGGAGATATTCGCGCTAAGCATACAACCCACTGCCCTGTCATAGGTCAGCCACCCCTCTAGCTGGGTGGACTATACCAGTGGTGAGGGTACAGGTGCATGAGACCTGTACCCCTACAGTGTATAGACCAATTCATAGGCACTGTAAGTGCAGTAATGCCATTAAGGGTATATGGTGCTGGGAGTTTGTCATTACGAACTCCACAGCACCTTAATGGCATTACTGAAAAATGGGAAGTTTGGTAACAAACTTCTCATCACATTAAACCCACACTGATGCCAGTGTGGGATTTAATGAACAATTCACTAAAAGGGCATCTTAGAGATGCCCCCTAAAAAACGACAAGTCTCTGGAACATACAAGCATGCCACCATGACACATGTTTTTTGACCCCTGGGGTGGGAGCCTTCACTCCCTGAGCCCAGAAACAAAGCCTATCCTGGGCGGGTAAACACCCAAAATATTGAATTTTAAATATCGACTGTCCAGAATATTGAATCAAAACTATAGAGAGGCCAGAATATTGAATTCCCAAAATATAGTTGAGTAGAATATCAAATTTGAGGTAAGAAATATCGATTTCCATAATATCGAATTTAGAAATATAGTTTGCCATAATATCAAATTGTTTTTAGTGTTATGTATGCTAGTCTATGTGTTAAAATTATATATTCTTTTTGTAATGTATGTTTAATTGTTTTAAAGTAATGAATTTTATGTAATTTAATTTTTTTGCAATTTAATTCCTTAGCGGGTTGTGGGTTTATAGGGGAATAGTGTGGGAAGTAATTCAATTATAGTAAATTTAATATGAATTAAATTAAATATAAATTTTTAGAAATTATTAATTATTTTTTATTTAATTTTGCATTTTAGTTCTGTAGTGGGTTGTGGGTTTATAGGGGAATAGGGCGGGAAGTAATTTAATTGTAATTAAGTAAATATAAATTTTTATTTATATGTATTGATAATTAATTGACTGTTAATTAATTTTTAATTGGTAATTATTTTTTATTACTTGGTAATTAATTGTTTAATTGAGAATTATGTTAATTGTATTAATGGGGAATAGGGTGGGAAGTAATGTAATTGTAATTAAATAGTAGTTGAAATTATTTTTGTGTATTGATAAATAATTTATTGTTAATTAATTATTAATTGGTTATTTTTTATTACTTATTAAATTTTTGGTATTGAAAATTAATTGGTTGTTAATTAATTATTAATAGGTAATTCATTTTTCATTGATAGTATTTATTGGTATTTATAATTAATTAATTATTAAATATGTTGTGATTGGTAATTACTTTGAATACATTTTTAATTGGTATTGATAATTAATTTATTCTAATTTAAATATTAAATCATTACTTTCCCTACTGTTGCACTCACTGGAGTGGGAATAGTAATTTTTGCCCCTACGCTATCCAATGCTTTCTCTACTGTTGCACTCTCTGGAGTAGGAATAGTAATTTTGACCCTCTCGCTATCTAACGCTTTACCTACTGTTGCACTCTCTGGAGTGGGAATAGTAATTATTACCCCTACGCTATCCAACGCTTTCCCTCCTGTTACACTCACTGGAGTGGGAACGGAAATGTTAACCCCTACGCTATCCAACGCTTTCCCTACTGTTGTACTCTTGGTAGTGGGAATAGTCATTTTTACCCTCCCACTATCCGACGCTTTCCTAGCTGTTGCCCTCACTGGTGTGGGAATAGTAATTTTTACCCTCCCACTATCCAACAAATTCTCTACTTTTGCACTTGTTGCAGTGTGAATATTAGTTGTATTCCCTTAGCTATGTACTGTTTTTAATTTTGTTGTATTTAATGTAGTGTAATGTATTAATTAACATAAAAAGTATTACTTTAATTATTTCAATTATTATATAGTATTTATGTGTACATTTAAGTAATAGGTTCATATATATATATATATATATATATTCATCACACAAGGTTGCCCAATTTGAGTAGCCCATACAACTCCGTGTCTGATGCAGTGAGGTCACAGCCGGCTCTTAGCCATCAAACCGGCAAAGTACAAATCTTGGGCTCAACGCGTTTCGAAATTGCTTTCTTGTTCACGAGCCTGTGAGGTTTTGAACTGCAAATACCATGATGCACCAAGGCGCACACCTGCGCGATTTGCAGATCTTGCTCAGATGGGCGGGGTCAAATCTTAATAAAGAGCAGTTGATCCAAACCTTCAGTTGTTGTTGCAGTATTATCAAGGCTCGTGAACAAGAAAGCAATTTCGAAACGCGTTGAGCCCAAGATTTGTACTTTGCCGGTTTGATGGCTAAGAGCCGGCTGTGACCTCACTGCATCAGACACGGAGTTGTATGGGCTACTCAAATTGGGCAACCTTGTGTGATGAATTTACAGCGGCTTCGTCTGAGTCGCGAGGAAGCCCTTCCGTTGAGCACGGACCTGCGCGCGTTGGACAGACCGGCGCCGCATCAAGGACAATTCCGCTCAACAGTGAGTGTTCTGTTTAAAGCAGCAGGCGCTGTTATCAGACTGACATTTACCCACTGGGGGGATACTTTGATGTTATTTTCCTGCAACTACAACACCCACTGGGGGAACACTGTGAGGTTTTGAACTGCAAATACCATGATGCACCAAGGCGCACACCTGCGCGATTTGCAGATCTTGCTCAGATGGGCGGGGTCAAATCTTAATAAAGAGCAGTTGATCCAAACCTTCAGTTGTTGTTGCAGTATTATCAAGGCTCGTGAACAAGAAAGCAATTTCGAAACGCGTTGAGCCCAAGATTTGTACTTTGCCGGTTTGATGGCTAAGAGCCGGCTGTGACCTCACTGCATCAGACACGGAGTTGTATGGGCTACTCAAATTGGGCAACCTTGTGTGATGAATTTACAGCGGCTTCGTCTGAGTCGCGAGGAAGCCCTTCCGTTGAGCACGGACCTGCGGCGTTGGACAGACCGGCGCCGCATCAAGGACAATTCCGCTCAACAGTGAGTGTTCTGTTTAAAGCAGCAGGCGCTGTTATCAGACTGACATTTACCCACGGGGGGATACTTTGATGTTATTTTCCTGCAACTACAACACCCACTGGGGGAACACTGTGAGGTTTTGAACTGCAAATACCATGATGCACCAAGGCGCACACCTGCGCGATTTGCAGATCTTGCTCAGATGGGCGGGGTCAAATCTTAATAAAGAGCAGTTGATCCAAACCTTCAGTTGTTGTTGCAGTATTATCAAGGCTCGTGAACAAGAAAGCAATTTCGAAACGCGTTGAGCCCAAGATTTGTAGTTTGCCGGTTTGATGGCTAAGAGCCGGCTGTGACCTCACTGCATCAGACACGGAGTTGTATGGGCTACTCAAATTGGGCAACCTTGTGTGATGAATTTACAGCGGCTTCGTCTGAGTCGCGAGGAAGCCCTTCCGTTGAGCACGGACCTGCGGCGTTGGACAGACCGGCGCCGCATCAAGGACAATTCCGCTCAACAGTGAGTGTTCTGTTTAAAGCAGCAGGCGCTGTTATCAGACTGACATTTACCCACTGGGGGGATACTTTGATGTTATTTTCCTGCAACTACAACACCCACTGGGGGAACACTGTGAGGTTTTGAACTGCAAATACCATGATGCACCAAGGCGCACACCTGCGCGATTTGCAGATCTTGCTCAGATGGGCGGGGTCAAATCTTAATAAAGAGCAGTTGATCCAAACCTTCAGTTGTTGTTGTAGTATTATCAAGGCTCGTGAACAAGAAAGCAATTTCGAAACGCGTTGAGCCCAAGATTTGTACTTTGCCGGTTTGATGGCTAAGAGCCGGCTGTGACCTCACTGCATCAGACACGGAGTTGTATGGGCTACTCAAATTGGGCAACCTTGTGTGATGAATTTACAGTGGCTTCGTCTGAGTCGCGAGGAAGCCCTTCCGTTGAGCACGGACCTGCGCGCGTTGGACAGACCGGCGCCGCATCAAGGACAATTCCGCTCAACAGTGAGTGTTCTGTTTAAAGCAGCAGGCGCTGTTATCAGACTGACATTTACCCACTGGGGGGATACTTTGATGTTATTTTCCTGCAACTACAACACCCACTGGGGGAACACTGTGAGGTTTTGAACTGCAAATACCATGATGCACCAAGGCGCACACCTGCGCGATTTGCAGATCTTGCTCAGATGGGCGGGGTCAAATCTTAATAAAGAGCAGTTGATCCAAACCTTCAGTTGTTGTTGCAGTATTATCAAGGCTCGTGAACAAGAAAGCAATTTCGAAACGCGTTGAGCCCAAGATTTGTACTTTGCCGGTTTGATGGCTAAGAGCCGGCTGTGACCTCACTGCATCAGACACGGAGTTGTATGGGCTACTCAAATTGGGCAACCTTGTGTGATGAATTTACAGCGGCTTCGTCTGAGTCGCGAGGAAGCCCTTCCGTTGAGCACGGACCTGCGGCGTTGGACCGACCGGCGCCGCATCAAGGACAATTCCGCTCAACAGTGAGTGTTCTGTTTAAAGCAGCAGGCGCTGTTATCAGACTGACATTTACCCACTGGGGGGATACTTTGATGTTATTTTCCTGCAACTACAACACCCACTGGGGGAACACTGTGAGGTTTTGAACTGCAAATACCATGATGCACCAAGGCCCACACCTGCGCGATTTGCAGATCTTGCTCAGATGGGCGGGGTCAAATCTTAATAAAGAGCAGTTGATCCAAACCTTCAGTTGTTGTTGCAGTATTATCAAGGCTCGTGAACAAGAAAGCAATTTCGAAACGCGTTGAGCCCAAGATTTGTACTTTGCCGGTTTGATGGCTAAGAGCCGGCTGTGACCTCACTGCATCAGACACGGAGTTGTATGGGCTACTCAAATTGGGCAACCTTGTGTGATGAATTTACAGCGGCTTCGTCTGAGTCGCGAGTCAAGTCAAGTCAAGTCAAAAGATTTATATAGCGCGCTACATACCCAGAGGGTCTCAAGGCGCTTGTAGAGGAAGCTTGCGAGGAAGCCCTTCCGTTGAGCACGGACCTGCGGCGTTGGACAGACCGGCGCCGCATCAAGGACAATTCCGCTCAACAGTGAGTGTTCTGTTTAAAGCAGCAGGCGCTGTTATCAGACTGACATTTACCCACGGGGGGGATACTTTGATGTTATTTTCCTGCAACTACAACACCCACTGGGGGAACACTGTGAGGTTTTGAACTGCAAATACCATGATGCACCAAGGCGCACACCTGCGCGATTTGCAGATCTTGCTCAGATGGGCGGGGTCAAATCTTAATAAAGAGCAGTTGATCCAAACCTTCAGTTGTTGTTGCAGTATTATCAAGGCTCGTGAACAAGAAAGCAATTTCGAAACGCGTTGAGCCCAAGATTTGTACTTTGCCGGTTTGATGGCTAAGAGCCGGCTGTGACCTCACTGCATCAGACACGGAGTTGTATGGGCTACTCAAATTGGGCAACCTTGTGTGACGAATATATATATATATATATATATATATATTACCTACTGGCGGTCGCCAGTAGGTATATATAGTTAGGATTTTTTCTCTATGGGTTTTTTGAAAATTCTATGTCTAATAACTTTGACGTTTGTGGACGGAATCGGCTGAAATTTTCAGGAAAATGGCACATTTTGTTTCTGAGCAGCCCTTGAAAATTTGGGGGGGGTTCGTCCAGTGGGGGCCGAGAAAAAAGGGGGGTCCCAAAACGTGTTTTTAACATTGAGTTTTCCATAGGGCGGTTGGCCTCACTTTTAGCCCGAACGGCTGAATGGATTTGCACGAAACTTGGCAAAATTGTAGGGACTGGTAGCCCGATGTGCCTTTTGTAGGTCTCAATATATGTGCTCCAGTGGATTTTGAGAAATTAACGTTTAAAAAAAGATATATATCTGTAACAGCGGACCGGTTAGCGCTCTGGTTCGCGGACTTTTCGCGCAACGGAGCTTTGTGAAGCGAAGCTGATTGGTTCTCCGGCGTCTGTCAACATTCCAAACAGTCCGTAGCGGCCGCCATCTTGTCTCTCGGTAGGATCGAGAGACAAGAGGAGGTCAAAACAAAGGGGGAAATAACTATAAGGGGGCATAGTAGATCCTCGCTGACCCCCTAGGTTTGATGTGGAGGTTTTAAAAGGGCCCCGCGGGGCAAAAAAAAATAATAATAATAATAATCGAACGGCTGAATGGATTTGCACGAAACTTGGCAAAATTGTAGGGACTGGTAGCCCGATGTGCCTTTGCTAGGTCTCAATATATGTGCTTCAGTGGATTTTGAGAAATTAACGTTCAAAAAAAGATATATATCTGTAACAGCGCACCGCTTCGCGTACTTTTCGCGTTACGGAGCTTTGCGAAGCGAAGCTGATTGGCTCTCCGGTGTCTGTAAACATTCCAAACAGTACGTAGCGGCCGCCATCTTGTCTCTCGGTAGGATCGAGAGACAAGAGGAGGCCAAAGCGAAGGGGCAAATGACCATAAGGGGGCATAGTAGATCCTCGCTGACCCCCTAGGTTTGATGTGGAGGTTTTAAAAGGGCCCCGCGGGGCAAAAAAAAAAATAATAATAATAATCGAACGGCTGATGACCATAAGGGGGCATAGTAGATCCTCGCTGACCCCCTAGGTTTGATGTGGAGGTTTTAAAAGGGCCCCGCGGGGCAAAAAAAAAAAATAATAATAATAATCGAACGGCTGAATGGATTTGCACGAAACTTGGTAAAATATTAGGGACTGGTAGCCCGATGTGCCTTTGCTATGTCTCAATATATGTGCTTCAGTGCATTTTGAGAAATTAACGTTCAAAAACAAGATATATATCTGTAACAGCGCTCCGCTTCGCGGAGATAAAATTATATGTGTATTACCTAGCTGTTGCTAACACCAGTTAGCGACGGCTAGTAGGAGATAGCGACCATCTTGGGTCCCACTTTGCATGTGAGTGATATTTATCACTAATGACATGCAAAGTGGGCATGCCAAGATGTTAGCGACTGGAAACAGTCGCTAACATCGCTATCTCCTATTATCAACTTTTGGAAATATTCGAGATAAGCGCGAATATCTCCAAAAAGTAACAGCTGCCCTGAGCAGTTCTTAGCCATGTTATCCAATGGGAGGTGGATAACATGGCTAAGAGCATTAGCTCGGTAATGCATGAATATCGCGGAGTTTTCAGCGACATTAATGCATTGCGCTCGTTTTTTATCGTATTTGCGATAAACCTTGATAATAGCAAGGTTATCTGCGATAATTTCTGACGGTAAAAAAATCTTTGCAATGCATCGTTAGGGATAAATATCGCTTAACTTTGGTAATATGCCCCAACGTCTGTTAACGTTCGATTCGAAGGAAATCAGGAATTGTTGAAAAACATTGTGTGCGCCATCTTGTCTTTTTTCAAATGCCACACTTTTGTCGTGCACGGCAGCCATTTTAGATGCCTTGACCAGATCCACTCTGTGAACGCTGTCGATCCTTAGCATGGCTCCCCACCCTCGCAAGCATCTCCCCCAGGCAGTGGTCACCCCCGCTCTCTGTTTTATGCATGGGTAATAAACCTCCCCCCATCTGCGCTGTTCTTCCCTGAGAATCACACCCTGTGCCCGCCCGACACCTCCCTTTCGCCCTATTCACTACCGCACCCTCTGACACTCCTTTTCCTCTGTGTCCGATTGTCCAGGCCGGTCCTAGGCTATCAGCTAGCCCTGCAGATGTAGTTTATGGCCACAGCTGTAAAGAATCACCCGTCTTCAAAGGAGTTATAGTAGATCAAGGCCCACACTCGATGAGATCCGTCACAGCAGAAGCGTTGCTATTATCTGAAAACCATTCTGTATTGTGATTGGGGAGGGGACCGAGCGTGAAGCGGAAGATTCCAGGGATGACTCTTTGTACATCAAAGTTTTTACAATTATGTGTCACATTAAAAATATATAGCACTCCGACAAAGTAGTAAGATTATAAAACTTTAATAATTTATAAATATATACAAGAAAACAAAAATAGTAATAACATATAAACATTTTTAGAGAAAAACAACGAAGTAGCGGTCGGCTGTGCGAATAGTCCCAACGCAGCACAACGTCCAGATTTCCGGCGTGGGGCGTCGCGGGGGGTGGGTGATCAGTAGCAAACTGTTGTGCGAATAGTTCCAAGGCAGCAGAACGCGCCGAAATCTAGATGACACAAAAGTGATGTCTAGTAAGTTGCCACCCAGCAAATAACGGCGTGGGGCGTCGCGGGGGGTGGGTCATCAGTAGCAAACTGTTGTGCGAATAGTTCCAAGGCAGCAGAACGATGGCACCAAGGTGATGTCCAGTAAGTTGCCGCACTGGTTTTGGTATCCTACAATGCTGCTCCGAATAACGGCGTGGAGCGCCCCGGGGGAGGCGGCGTGAACGGGCCTCTCCAGGTGGAGTCTCGTCTGTTGTAGTGGGGCGCCCCTTTACCGTTTCAGTTGCCATTCCGTCCGCTTTTGGTCCACTGTGTCAAAATCCGCCATTCAGCTGAGTTGCGCCCACTCTTGCGGTGCAGCGATAGGCGGCTGCCACAGGACTCTCAAAATGGCGGCAGGCTCTTTCCTTTTTGGGCGTGGTCCACTGAAATGGCCCTGGGACACCTTGGAAATCGGACGCTTGTCTGCTAGGTCTTGGACCCCATTCTCGAAAGCGTCCCCTCCGCCTTGAGAATTCATCAAAAGTTTTGGGGGCCCCGACTCCTGCAGGCTTCTGGTGGGGAGCGGCTGCCATGATTGCTCGCGGAATGACCACGACGGAGCTACGAGATGGTGGTGCTCTCATGGTGACGCCAGCTTCAGTCTGAAACATCCAGAAACAAGGTGGGGCTTTCATCGTTTGGGGGAAAAAAAAAGTTTTCATCCAATGAAAAGTGTTGTTTTTAGGTCATATGATCAAGCCTTCCATCATTAGGAAACCAAAAGTAAAATGAACCAATGAAAAGTTTTATAAACAAGTCACATGACCTGTTATGCGGCATAGGGTATAAAATGCGGAGAAAATACGTTGGCACGTGAGGCGGCGTCAGTAGCGGACCGATGTGCGAATAGGCCGAAGGCAATACAACGCGCCAAGATCCGGATGGCATCGAGGTGGTGTCATAGTTGAGAGTTCTGAGCAGCGGTTGTAACACTGTCTGAAGCTTATTTGCAGCTGCTGCAGCTTCACTACGCGCCAAGATCCGGATGGCACCGAGGTGGTGTGTAGGAAGTTGCCGCACTGGTGTGGCCATCCTACAATGCTGAAAGTCGGCGTGGGGCGCCCCGTTGGCCTGTGAGTTTGCGTCAGTAGCGGACCGATGTGCGAATAGGCCGAAGGCAGCACAACGCGCCAAGATCCGGATGGCACCGAGGTGGTGTCTAGTAAGTTGTCGCACTTCTGTGGCCATCCTACAATGTTGAAAGTCGGCGTGGGGCGCCCCGTTGGCCTGTGAGATGGTGTCAGTAGCGGACTGATGTGTGAATGGGGCCAAAGGCAGCGCAACAATATTTTCTACTATATTTCCGGTGTAGAAGAGACCACAAGGCGCTGAGATGCCAAGATCCGGATGGCACCGAGGTGGTGTGTAGCAAGTTGCCGCACTGGTGTGGCCATCCTACAATGCTGAAAGTCGGCGTGGGGCGCCCCGTTGGCCTGTGAGATGGCGTCAGTAGCGGACCGATGTGCGAATAGGCCGAAGGCAGCACAACAATATTTTCTGACTGACACCACAAGGCGCTGAGATGCCAAGATCCGGATGGCACCGAGGTGATGTCTAAGTTGCGGACTGATGTGCGAATGGGGCCAAAGGCAGCGTAACAATATTTTTTGTATGGAAGATACCACTAGGCGTTGAGATGCCAAGATTCGGATGGCACTGAGGTGATGTCTAGCAAGTTGGTGTGGTCATCCTACAATGCTGAAACTCGGCGTGGGTCACCCCATTAGCCTGTGAGATGGCGTCAGTAGCGGACCGATGTGCGAATAGGCCGAAGGCAGCACAACGCGCCAAGATCCGGATGTCACCGTGGTGGTTTCATAGTTGAGAGGCACTTCATCTGCAGTGGGGCGCCGAGATCCGGATGGCACCGAGGTGATGTCTAGCAAGTTGCTGTACTGGTGTGGTCATCCTACAATGCTGAAACTCGGCGTGGGTCGCCCCATTAGCCTGTGAGATGGCGTCAGTAGCGGACCGATGTGCGAATAGGCCGAAGGCAGCACAACGCGCCAAGATCCGGATGTCACCGTGGTGGTTTCATAGTTGAGAGGCACTTCATCTGCAGTGGGGCGCCGAGATCCGGATGGCACCGAGGTGATGTCTAGCAAGTTGCTGTACTGGTGTGGTCATCCTACAATGCTGAAACTCGGCGTGGGTCGCCCCATTAGCCTGTGAGATGGCGTCAGTAGCGGACCGATGTGCGAATAGGCCGAAGGCAGCACAACGCGCCAAGATCCGGATGTCACCGTGGTGGTTTCATAGTTGAGAGGCACTTCATCTGCAGTGGGGCGCCGAGATCCGGATGGCACCGAGGTGATGTCTAGCAAGTTGCTGTACTTGTGTGGTCATCCTACAATGCTGAAACTCGGCGTGGGTCGCCCCATTAGCCTGTGAGATAGCAGTTCTTTGGATTTGGGCCTGGCTCGTCTGCTGTAGTGGGGCGCCCCTTTACCGTTTCAGTTGCCATTCAGCTGAGTTTCGGCTGCTCTTGATGCTACAGGGACAGGCGGCTGCAACAGGACTCTCAAAATGGCGGCCTGTTCTTTGGATTTGGGCCTGGTCCACTAAAATGGCCCTGGGACACCTTAGAACTCGGACGCTCGATTTTTTTTTCCTTTCCTGTACATGCAAAAAAAGGTAAATGCCCGGTACGTTACACGCTTCATCTGCCACGATGAACTCTCTAGAGGAACCGAAAAAAAATATAGTTGTGGTAACTATACCATGCATCGTCATATGGAGAGGTGGCACCAATTAATTATAGTGCTGCATAAAAGAGAGATTTGGAGGAGAACCCCTGACCTGCTAGTACATTCATCAAAGAAGTGGCGCTGAGAGCTTCAGAGGCAAGGGAAACGGTCCCAAATATTTAGAAGAACTTTGGAAAGATTAAAATGACATGTTTAGATTGTGGCAAATTTATTTCATGTGGACATCTGAGTGTTACTCTAATAAATACAGCATATGAACATCATCATAGTCGATGGTTGGTAGAGACATTTTGACTATATCCTGGACCTGCCCGTCCTCGCCCAAAATGGCGCCAGAATAAATGGGACTCGTAACTCCTTGTTGTGTACTGGTTGCAGAACCTTGAAATCACGAGATACGTATGCAGTTTTGAAGCACATGGCGGGCGGGGACGAGAATTGATTGAATATTTCGACATCCCTATTGATATTAAGTTCTGATGTGTTATTGATTACTGTACTGTTGAAAGTTCGAATTAACGTCACCCATGGTACTTGCCCGCAAATGTATATCTAGATAATTTTATTGTAACTGGCCCTGTCGTATTTTAATTATAAAATGTACGTCCACCGATTCCGTAACTGTTAGACACCTTAGTTCTTGCAACCTAATGGCCCGCCCGTTACGTTCCTCTACAGTGTAAATGTCTATTCATCATATACGATTACAGTTTGCTCCGTGGCCGGCCCACGTGGTTATAGGCTCGTATTTGTATAATGAAATTTTCACAATAAAGGTTTTTAAAAGAAAACATGGTAGTAGTATATACATTGGTAAAGTTTTTAATAATAGTCACTGTTTTAGAATCATTAAAAGGCAAGTGAAATAAAGCAGACCAATTACATGAAGGGTAAAAGGTATAATACGAAGGAACGCAGTAAAGATAAATGGTCAAGGGCTGTTGTGTTTTCTATTCCTGCAACATAAAGTGATCGATAAGAATCTCATATTCAGGCGTATCGGCGACTAAGACAGCAGGTCGACCCTCTTTTGCTCAACGGCTCCGTCATGGGACGAAGAAACGCTCTTTTTCTCGAAAAAAGAATATATTTTACTTGCAGGACAGTTGTAAAATTTCCGGGAAAGTACATTAGCCTGGAACATTATAACATATATTTAAGAAAAAATAATGTTCGGAAGTAATGAAAAGCGTAATTTTTAGGTCATATGACCAAGCCTTTCATCATTACAATAAGAAAAGTAAAATGAACCAATGAAAAGTTTTATTAACAAGTCACATGACTTGTTATGCTTACGTTACGCGCTGCGCGCCCCGGATGACTTCCGGATGCGCTAACGCGGCGCGTCATATGACGCATTACGCGACAACGCAGGTACAGAATATAGTCAAAATGTCTCCACCAACCAGCGGTCGGAACACAACCCCTTTCAGCAGGCTAAATAGTTCTGTTAAATGACAACAGAAGGGACAGGCAACAAGAACCATCAGTCAAAGAGGGGAGGGCTAGTTCTTCTCTACCGGGTTACATTGGGGCGCTACCGGAACTGATCGAATTGGTAGTCTACAGTGTTTCTGGATGTTTCAGACTGAAGCTGGGGTTAGCATGAGAGCAGCACCATTTCGTAGCTCCGTCGTGGTCATTCCGCAACCAATCATGGCAGCCGTTCTTTATCGTTATTTTGGGCGGGGTGGGTGGCGGAGCAGAGCTGTTTTGCAGCCATCATTGTGTGGAGTTCAGTTCATCTCACTAGTTTTGTATTTGTCATGAGGGGTTGTTCCTAATGTTTCTATTTTAGCGAGGTCAAAAAGAGATCCCATTAGTGGCCTACTGATTTTGCTCGATTCCTTTTCTTTTTTTTTACACGATTTTTCGTTATCTGCAAAGACTAAACAGAGTATTGCGACTCTGTGTTTGTTTGTAAATAGAGAATGAACCAAAGAGAACTAATTCTAAAACAGTAAATACTTGGATAACAATGAATCAAATGGAGAGAGAAGCAGGCACGACGGATTACAATGGGGGCAAAGACCTGCGTTAACTACCTTTCACTATCTGCAAAGAGAGAGTACTCCTAATAGAAATGAGGGGGGGGGGCACCATTCAAAGCAGATCAGTGTGCATAAACACGAAAATGTTTTCACTTACCACGTACTTGACATTCGACAGCTTATGATATTTGCTATTAAAAAACCATTGAAATTCACTGAAAAAACCATAGGTTATAGACCATATATAGTTAGGAATTAGCATTTACAAAACCTTGAAAATTCACTGAAAAAACCATAGGTTATAGACCATATATAGTTAGGAATTAGCATTTAAAAAACCTTATTTTACTCACACAAAACCATTGAAATTCCATATATAGTTAGTTGCACTAACTATATATCGCGCACCTGCAATCCACTGCTGATGATGTCACATATTACATCATTCATGACATGGTCAGTGACATCACTGATGACATCACTGATGACATCTCAAATGACATCACTGATGACATCACTGATGACAACATCCAGTGACTGTATGTTTCTGTAAAGTTAAAATGTGTCTTACATATTGAAGAATGAGTGGAAGTATAAGTGTCTGGACAAAGGATTTAGTAGGTGCATGACTGAATGCATGAGTGAGTGATTAAATGTGTCTCACTGAGTGCATGGGTTAGTGACTAAAGTGTCTTAATTTGTGCATCATTATGTCTGTTGTTCTGTAAACTGCTGCATGTTTTGATCAGTAGCTATATGATTAACTATATGGGTTACTGATTGATTGTCCAAGTATTTGTATGGGAGACTGAGTGTGTGTGTGGCTGGCTGGGAGGTGTGTGACTCTGTGCAGATCAATGTGTACTTGTATCAATGATTGTATAACAAGGTAAGTATGTGTTAGTATATGTTTGAAAATGTAAGGTGCTCTATGTTTAACTGTATAGACAAGAAAATGGAAGTGTCATTGATTCTTTACAGGACTGACTAGGTGTGTGAGTAACTCCATGGATGAGTGGCAGACTGTGAGTGTCTGTATAGGTGTATGAGTGCATATGATAGTGTTGTAAAGATGAGTGATTGTATGTATGAATGATAGTATGGGTGAATGAGTGAAGGTGTGTGTAGACGTAGGAATCAGTGAGTGCGTATGTAGTAACTAGTATTGGTGTGTCAATGGTTTCAAAAATTATATTCTGTATTTAACACTGGGTGAAACAGAGGTTATATTAAAATGTGAGGAGATGCATTGTATTGTCACATGAATGATATCATCAGTGATGTGGTCATTGATGTCAAATGAGATGTCATCAGTGATGTCATCAGTGATGTCATTTGAGATGTCATCAGTGATGTCATCAGTGATGTCACTGACCATGTCATGAATGATGTAATATGTGACATCATCAGCAGTGGATTGCAGGTGCGCGATATATAGTTAGTGCAACTAACTATATATGGAATTTCAATGGTTTTGTGTGAGTAAAATAAGGTTTTTTAAATGCTAATTCCTAACTATATATGGTCTATAACCTATGGTTTTTTCAGTGAATATATATATATATATATATATACATATATATCAAAACAAAATCATTTCAGGCATAGAGGGACGCATAAATTATGCAAAAAAGGAGAGAACTCTGGGTAGTTCTCAAGTTTAGGTGGAAAGCAGCCCCTGTTAGAGCACTCTCAACACCAGCGACACTCTATATCTGCTCACCTCAAATGTCTGTTTTTCTATCAAAGTTTTTAAGCGTAGGATTAGCACAGTGCTATCCACGCCGAGATAGAAAATGACAAAGTCTTTTGAAATTTATACAGCAAAGTCTTTAAGCATAGGACTAGTACAGTGCAGTCCTTGCCGAGCTGTAAAATTACAAAAGCCATTTATCACTCTAGGCACAATATTACAGCTTTGAATTAATAAAATACCAACTCAAGCCAACCTGAAATGAATAAAAGCAACCCCTGACACAGTGTTTCGCTCTAATTAGAGCTCTTCAGAGAGGTATAGCTTTGTCCAGACACAAGGGAGCACCCAGTATTAAGTCAAAACAAAACCATTTCAGGCATAGAGTGACGCATAAGTTATGCAAAAAAGAGAAGGAGAGAACTCTGGGTAGTTCTCAAGTTTAGGTGGAAAGCAGCCCCTGTTAGAGCACTCTCAACACCAGCGACACTCTAGATCTGCTCACCTCAAATGTCTGTTTTTCTATCAAAGTTTTTAAGCGTAGGATTAGCACAGTGCTATCCACGCCGAGATAGAAAATGACAGTCTTTTGAAATTCATACAGCAAAGTTTTTAAGCATAGGACTAGTACAGTGCAGTCCTTGCTGAGCTGTAAAATTACAAAAGCCATTTATCACTCCAGGCACAATATTACAGCTTTGAATTAGTAAAATACCAACTCAAGCCAACCTGAAATGAATAAAAGCAACCCCTGACACAGTGTTTCGCTCTAATTAGAGCTCTTCAGAGAGGTATAGCTTTGTCCAGACACAAGGGAGCACCCAGTATTAAGTCAAAACAAAACCATTTCAGGCATAGAGTGACGCATAAATTATGCAAAAAAGAAGGAGAGAACTCTGGGTAGTTCTCAAGTTTAGGTGGAAAGCAGCCCCTGTTAGAGCACTCTCAACACCAGCGACACTCTAGATCTGCTCACCTCAAATGTCTGTTTTTCTATCAAAGTTTTTAAGCGTAGGATTAGCACAGTGCTATCCACGCCGAGATAGAAAATGACAAAGTCTTTTGAAATTTATACAGCAAAGTCTTTAAGCATACGACTAGTACAGTGCAGTCCTTGCCGAGCTGTAAAATTACAAAAGCCATTTATCACTCCAGGCACAATATTACAGCTTTGAATTAGTAAAATACCAACTCAAGCCAACCTGAAATGAATAAAAGCAACCCCTGACACAGTGTTTCGCTCTAATTAGAGCTCTTCAGAGAGGTATAGCTTTGTCCAGACACAAGGGAGCACCCAGTATTAAGTCAAAACAAAACCATTTCAGGCATAGAGTGACGCATAAATTATGCAAAAAAGAAGGAGAGAACTCTGGGTAGTTCTCAAGTTTAGGTGGAAAGCAGCCCCTGTTAGAGCACTCTCAACACCAGCGACACTCTAGATCTGCTCACCTCATATGTCTGTTTTTCTATCAAAGTTTTTAAGCGTAGGATTAGCACAGTGCTATCCACGCCGAGATAGAAAATGACAAAGTCTTTTGAAATTTATACAGCAAAGTCTTTAAGCATAGGACTAGTACAGTGCAGTCCTTGCCGAGCTGTAAAATTACAAAAGCCATTTATCACTCCAGGCACAATGTTACAGCTTTGAATTAGTAAAATACCAACTCAAGCCAACCTGAAATGAATAAAAGCAACCCCTGACACAGTGTTTCGCTCTAATTAGAGCTCTTCAGAGAGGTATAGCTTTGTCCAGACACAAGGGAGCACCCAGTATTAAGTCAAAACAAAACCATTTCAGGCATAGAGTGACGCATAAATTATGCAAAAAAGAAGGAGAGAACTCTGGGTAGTTCTCAAGTTTAGGTGGAAAGCAGTCCCTGTTAGAGCACTCTCAACACCAGCGACACTCTAGATCTGCTCACCTCAAATGTCTGTTTTTCTAACAAAGTTTTTAAGCTTAGGATTAGCACAGTGCTATCCACGCCGAGATAGAAAATGACAAAGTCTTTTGAAATTTATACAGCAAAGTCTTTAAGCGTAGGACTAGTACAGTGCAGTCCTTGCCGAGCTGTAAAATTACAAAAGCCATTTATCACTCCAGGCACAATATAACAGCTTTGAATTAGTAAAATACCAACTCAAGCCAACCTGAAATGAATAAAAGCAACCCCTGACACAGTGTTTCGCTCTAATTAGAGCTCTTCAGAGAAGTATAGCTTTGTCTAGACACAAGGGAGCACCCAGTATTAAGTCAAAACAAAACCATTTCAGGCATAGAGTGACGTATAAATTATGCAAAAAAGAAGGAGAGAACTCTGGGTAGTTCTCAAGTTTAGGTGGAAAGCAGCCTCTGTTAGAGTACTCTCAACACCAGCGACACTCTAGATCTGCTCACCTCAAATGTCTGTTTTTCTATCAAAGTTTTTAAGTGTAGGATTAGCACAGTGCTATCCACGCCGAGATAGAAAATGACAAAGCCTTTTGAAATTTATACAGCAAAGTCTTTAAGCATAGGACTAGTACAGTGCAGTCCTTGCCGAGCTGTAAAATTACAAAAGCCATTTATCACTCCAGGTACAATATTACAGCTTTGAATTAGTAAAATACCAACTCAAGCCAGCCTGAAATGAATAAAAGCAACCCCTGACACAGTGTTTCGCTCTAATTAGAGCTCTTCAGAGAGGTATAGCTTTGTCCAGACACAAGGGAGCACCCAGTATTAAGTCAAAACAAAACCATTTCAGGCATAGAGTGACGCATAAATTATGCAAAAAAGAAGGAGAGAACTCTGGGTAGTTCTCAAGTTTAGGTGGAAAGCAGCCCCTGTTAGAGCACTCTCAACACCAGCGACACTCTAGATCTGCTCACCTCAAATGTCTGTTTTTCTATCAAAGTATTTAAGCGTAGGATTAGCACAGTGCTATCCACGCCGAGATAGAAAATGACAAAGGGGCAGATTTATGTTAACTGGCGCATCCCCAGGGATGCGCCAGTTAACATGCGCCACAGTGCGCCACAGCTCCGCCACCCTTGGTGCGCCGCATTTATGATGCGGCGCACCATGGGGCAAAAACGGCACAGATGCGTGACGCATCTGTGCCGTAAAGGTGACGCATTGCTGGAGTTGCGTCGCAAGCGCGACGCAGCTCCAGCAAGGCTCGGGGGTGCCCCATCTCCACAATGTTGCGTCAAGACCTACGCCTGCTTCAAGCAGGCGCAGGCTTTTGATGCAGCATTGGCCTGAAAGTGACTGAGTGAAATCTTATAGATTTCACTCAGCCACTTTTGCGAGGCGCACCTGCCCCGGAACGCCCACCCTGCGCCGGAACGCCCACAAGCGGCGCAGGGCTTTACAACGTGACGCATCTGCCTAGATGCGTCACGTTGTAAATCGTTCGTAGGGATGCGCCACGTTTACGCCGCCTTGCGTGACGCAACAGCGGTGTAAACGTGGCGCAAGTGCCTCATAAATCTGCCCCAAAGTCTTTTGAAATTTATACAGCAAAGTCTTTAAGCATAGGACTAGTACAGTGCAGTCCTTGCCGAGCTGTAAAATTACAAAAGCCATTCATCACTCCAGGCACAATATTACATCTTTGAATTAGTAAAATACCAACTCAAGCCAACCTGAAATGAATAAAAGCAGCCCCTGACACAGTGTTTTGCTCTAATTAGAGCTCTTCAGAGAGGTATAGCTTTGTCCAGACACAAGGGAGCACCCAGTATTAAGTCAAAACAAAACCATTTCAGGCATAGAGTGACGCATAAATTATGCAAAAAAGAAGGAGAGAACTCTGGGTAGTTCTCAAGTTTAGGTGGAAAGCAGCCCCTGTTAGAGCACTCTCAACACCAGCGACACTCTAGATCTGCTCACCTCAAATGTCTGTTTTTCTAACAAAGTTTTTAAGCTTAGGATTAGCACAGTGCTATCCACGCCGAGATAGAAAATGACAAAGTCTTTTGAAATTTATACAGCAAAGTCTTTAAGCGTAGGACTAGTACAGTGCAGTCCTTGCCGAGCTGTAAAATTACAAAAGCCATTTATCACTCCAGGTACAATATTACAGCTTTGAATTAGTAAAATACCAACTCAAGCCAGCCTGAAATGAATAAAAGCAACCCCTGACACAGTGTTTCGCTCTAATTAGAGCTCTTCAGAGAGGTATAGCTTTGTCCAGACACAAGGGAGCACCCAGTATTAAGTCAAAACAAAACCATTTCAGGCATAGAGTGACGCATAAATTATGCAAAAAAGAAGGAGAGAACTCTGGGTAGTTCTCAAGTTTAGGTGGAAAGCAGCCCCTGTTAGAGCACTCTCAACACCAGCGACACTCTAGATCTGCTCACCTCAAATGTCTGTTTTTCTATCAAAGTTTTTAAGCGTAGGATTAGCACAGTGCTATCCACGCCGAGATAGAAAATGACAAAGTCTTTTGAAATTTATACAGCAAAGTCTTTAAGCATAGGACTAGTACAGTGCAGTCCTTGCCGAGCTGTAAAATTACAAAAGCCATTCATCACTCCAGGCACAATATTACAGCTTTGAATTAGTAAAATACCAACTCAAGCCAACCTGAAATGAATAAAAGCAACCCCTGACACAGTGTTTCGCTCTAATTAGAGCTCTTCAGAGAGGTATAGCTTTGTCCAGACACAAGGGAGCACCCAGTATTAAGTCAAAACAAAACCATTTCAGGCATAGAGTGACGCATAAATTATGCAAAAAAGAAGGAGAGAACTCTGGGTAGTTCTCAAGTTTAGGTGGAAAGCAGCCCCTGTTAGAGCACTCTCAACACCAGCGACACTCTAGATCTGCTCACCTCAAATGTCTGTTTTTCTAACAAAGTTTTTAAGCTTAGGATTAGCACAGTGCTATCCACGCCGAGATAGAAAATGACAAAGTCTTTTGAAATTTATACAGCAAAGTCTTTAAGCGTAGGACTAGTACAGTGCAGTCCTTGCCGAGCTGTAAAATTACAAAAGCCATTTATCACTCCAGGCACAATATAACAGCTTTGAATTAGTAAAATACCAACTCAAGCCAACCTGAAATGAATAAAAGCAACCCCTGACACAGTGTTTCGCTCTAATTAGAGCTCTTCAGAGAGGTATAGCTTTGTCTAGACACAAGGGAGCACCCAGTATTAAGTCAAAACAAAACCATTTCAGGCATGGAGTGACACATAAATTATGCAAAAAAGAAGGAGAGAACTCTGGGTAGTTCTCAAGTTTAGGTGGAAAGCAGCCCCTGTTAGAGCACTCTCAACACCAGCTACACTCTAGATCTGCTCACCTCAAATGTCTGTTTTTCTATCAAAGTTTTTAAGCGTAGGATTAGCACAGTGCTATCCACGCCGAGATAGAAAATGACAAAGTCTTTTGAAATTTATACAGCAAAGTCTTTAAGCATAGGACTAGTACAGTGTAGTCCTTGCCGAGCTGTAAAATTACAAAAGCCATTTATCACTCCAGGCATAATATTACAGCTTTGAATTAGTAAAATACCAACTCAAGCCAACCTGAAATGAATAAAAGCAACCCCTGACACAGTGTTTAGCTCTAATTAGAGCTCTTCAGAGAGGTATAGCTTTGTCTAGACACAAGGGAGCACCCAGTATTAAGTCAAAACAAAACCATTTCAGGCATAGAGTGACGCATAAATTATGCAAAAAAGAAGGAGAGAACTCTGGGTAGTTCTCAAGTTTAGGGGGAAAACAGCCCCTGTTTTCCCCACTCTCAACACCAGCGACACTCTAGATCTGCTCACCTCAAATGTCTGTTTTTCTATCAAAGTTTTTAAGCGTAGGATTAGCACAGTGCTATCCACGCCGAGATAGAAAATGACAAAGTCTTTTGAAATTTATACAGCAAAGTCTTTAAGCATAGGACTAGTACAGTGCAGTCCTTGCCGAGCTGTAAAAATACAAAAGCCATTTATCACTCCAGGCACAATATTACAGCTTTGAATTAGTAAAATACCAACTCAAGCCAACCTGAAATGAATAAAAGCAACCCCTGACACAGTGTTTCGCTCTAATTAGAGCTCTTCAGAGAGGTATAGCTTTGTCCAGACACAAGGGAGCACCCAGTATTAAGTCAAAACAAAACCATTTCAGGCATGGAGTGACACATAAATTATGCAAAAAAGAAGGAGAGAACTCTGGGTAGTTCTCAAGTTTAGGTGGAAAGCAGCCCCTGTTAGAGCACTCTCAACACCAGCTACACTCTAGATCTGCTCACCTCAAATGTCTGTTTTTCTATCAAAGTTTTTAAGCGTAGGATTAGCACAGTGCTATCCACGCCGAGATAGAAAATGACAAAGTCTTTTGAAATTTATACAGCAAAGTCTTTAAGCATAGGACTAGTACAGTGTAGTCCTTGCCGAGCTGTAAAATTACAAAAGCCATTTATCACTCCAGGCATAATATTACAGCTTTGAATTAGTAAAATACCAACTCAAGCCAACCTGAAATGAATAAAAGCAACCCCTGACACAGTGTTTAGCTCTAATTAGAGCTCTTCAGAGAGGTATAGCTTTGTCTAGACACAAGGGAGCACCCAGTATTAAGTCAAAACAAAACCATTTCAGGCATAGAGTGACGCATAAATTATGCAAAAAAGAAGGAGAGAACTCTGGGTAGTTCTCAAGTTTAGGGGGAAAACAGCCCCTGTTTTCCCCACTCTCAACACCAGCGACACTCTAGATCTGCTCACCTCAAATGTCTGTTTTTCTATCAAAGTTTTTAAGCGTAGGATTAGCACAGTGCTATCCACGCCGAGATAGAAAATGACAAAGTCTTTTGAAATTTATACAGCAAAGTCTTTAAGCATAGGACTAGTACAGTGCAGTCCTTGCCGAGCTGTAAAAATACAAAAGCCATTTATCACTCCAGGCACAATATTACAGCTTTGAATTAGTAAAATACCAACTCAAGCCAACCTGAAATGAATAAAAGCAACCCCTGACACAGTGTTTCGCTCTAATTAGAGCTCTTCAGAGAGGTATAGCTTTGTCCAGACACAAGGGAGCACCCAGTATTAAGTCAAAACAAAACCTTTTCAGGCATAGAGTGACGCATAAATTATGCAAAAAAGAAGGCGAGAACTCTGGGTAGTTCTCAAGTTTAGGTGGAAAGCAGCCCCTGTTAGAGCACTCTCAACACTAGCGACACTCTAGATCTGCTCACCTCAAATGTCTGTTTTTCTATCAAAGTTTTTAAGCGTAGGATTAGCACAGTGCTATCCACGCCGAGATAGAAAATGACAAAGTCTTTTGAAATTTATACAGCAAAGTCTTTAAGCATAGGACTAGTACAGTGCAGTCCTTGCCGAGCTGTAAAATTACAAAAGCCATTTATCACTCCAGGCACAATATTACAGCTTTGAATTAGTAAAATACCAACTCAAGCCAACCTGAAATGAATAAAAGCAACCCCTGACACAGTGTTTCACTCTAATTAGAGCTCTTCAGAGAGGTATAGCTTTGTCCAGACACAAGGGAGCACCCAGTATTAAGTCAAAACAAAACCATTTCAGGCATAGAGTGACGCATAAATTATGCAAAAAAGAAGGAGAGAACTCTGGGTAGTTCTCAAGTTTAGGTGGAAAGCAGCCCCTGTTAGAGCACTCTCAACACCAGCGACACTCTAGATCTGCTCATCTCAAATGTCTGTTTTTCTATCAAAGTTTTTAAGCGTAGGATTAGCACAGTGCTATCCACGCCGAGATAGAAAATGACAAAGTCTTTTGAAATTTATACAGCAAAGTCTTTAAGCATAGGACTAGTACAGTGCAGTCCTTGCCGAGCTCTAAAATTACAAAAGCCATTCATCACTCCAGGCACAATATTACAGCTTTGAATTAGTAAAATACCAACTCAAGCCAACCTGAAATAAATAAAAGCAACCCCTGACACAGTGTTTCGCTCTAATTAGAGCTCTTCAGAGAGGTATAGCTTTGTCCAGACACAAGGGAGCACCCAGTATTAAGTCAAAACAAAACCATTTCAGGCATAGGGTGACGCATAAATTATGCAAAAAAGAAGGAGAGAACTCTGGGTAGTTCTCAAGTTTAGGTGGAAAGCAGCCCCTGTTAGAGCACTCTCAACACCAGCGACACTCTAGATCTGCTCACCTCAAATGTCTGTTTTTCTATCAAAGTTTTTAAGCGTAGGATTAGCACAGTGCTATCCACGCCGAGATAGAAAATGAGAAAGTCTTTTGAAATTTATACAGCAAAGTCTTTAAGCATAGGACTAGTACAGTGCAGTCCTTGCCGAGCTGTAAAATTACAAAAGCCATTTATCACTCCAGGCACAATATTACAGCTTTGAATTAGTAAAATACCAACTCAAGCCAACCTGAAATGAATAAAAGCAACCCCTGACACAGTGTTTCGCTCTAATTAGAGCTCTTCAGAGAGGTATAGCTATGTCCAGACACAAGGGAGCACCCAGTATTAAGACTTTGCTGTATAAATTTCAAAAGACTTTGTCATTTTCTATCTCGGCGTGGATAGCACTGTGCTAATCCTACGCTTAAAAACTTTGATAGAAAAACAGACATTTGAGGTGAGCAGATCTAGAGTGTCGCTGGTGTTGAGAGTGCTCTAACAGGGGCTGCTTTCCACCTAAACTTGAGAACTACCCAGAGTTCTCTCCTTCTTTTTTGCATAATTTATGCGTCACTCTATGCCTGAAATGGTTTTGTTTTGACTTAATACTGGGTGCTCCCTTGTGTCTGGACAAAGCTATACCTCTCTGAAGAGCTCTAATTAGAGCGAAACACTGTGTCAGGGGTTGCTTTTATTCATTTCAGGTTGGCTTGAGTTGGTATTTTACTAATTCAAAGCTGTAATATTGTGCCTGCAGTGATAAATGGCTTTTGTATTTTACAGCTCGGCAAGGACTGCACTGTACTAGTCCTATGCTTAAAGACTTTGCTGTATAAATTTCAAAAGACTTTGTCATTTTCTATCTCGGCGTGGATAGCACTGTGCTAATCCTACGCTTAAAAACTTTGATAGAAAAACAGACATTTGAGGTGAGCAGGTCTAGGGTGTCGCTGGTGTTGAGAGTGCTCTAACAGGGGCTGCTTTCCACCTAAACTTGAGAACTACCCAGAGTTCTCTCCTTCTTCTTTTTTGCATATATATATATATATATATATATATATATATATATATATATATATGTAAATATATTTGTAATAATGTTTTACATATTGTATAATTAAGATTAATAATTATTTTATAATATTATTAAGTAAATATATTTGTTTAAACAAAGTATGTTTTTTTAATTACATTTAATATTTTTACATGTTTAGCTTTTTTACATTATTTTTACTATGTTTTATTTAATTGTGTTTATTATGTAATTACTTTTATATTATTTTTAATACATTTAAAAAATTCGATATTTTAGTTAACTATATTTTAACTATCGATATTTTGTATACAATATTTTAGTACTTACCCGTTTGTAGATAGGGATTCTATATTCTGTCCCTCAATATTTTTGAATCTATATTCAGGGCAGTCGATATTCTGTCCCTGGATATTTAGTCACTGAACCCCTGGGTGGAGGTGGTCACACCTCCCCCAGACCAGGAAGAGCCATCTGTGGCAAGGGAGCTTCAAAGGTCTTGCTGTCTTTGTAATGCGACCCCCAGTCTCTCCTGCTATCAGGGGCAGGCCCCCTTCCTGTCTCCCCTCTTTTTCAGGGAGGGAAAAGGGCGGCAAAAATTAGCACAGCCCAGAAGGTGTGCCAACCTCTGCCAACCCCAACCCTCACGTGGGGGAGTTGAGGTGAAGCCCTCTCTTCAGTGCCCGCCATCTTGCAGATGGCAGGCACTCTCCAATCAGGACTAGGGATTGTGCACACTCCCCCACGAGGGGTGAGCATGCAAAGGGTGTAGTCACCCTACGGTAAGTACTCAATTGGCTACTAACCTCGAGATGCCTAAAATGCCCCGTAGATAAAGTATTGAGGGGTCAGCCGTAATGCAAAAAGGTAGATTCCCACAACCTACGAAGTAGAAGGAAGAAAGAAGATGTCCAGCAGAGGAGACTGCAGAGAAGAACTGACTTGGCCCCAGCCCTTCCGGACCATCTGCAGTTTCCAGAGATCCTGCACCACAAGTCTCCTTGTCCTGCAGCCAGCAACCTTCAGAACCCCTGGGAGGACTGACTGCCTTCGACATAGATCAGATCGCCTGTGAACAGCAGCTCTGTTTAAAAGAAACTCCAAAGACAGACTCTGAGCTTGCTGAGGACAAAGAAACTTGACGCCTGGAACCACCACTTCTCCCGCCACCTACAGCCCGAGTTTTAGTGGCCCACCTGTCCCAGCGAGGTCCCCCAGTGCTCCAGAGTCTGATTCCACAGTGTGTTGACCCCTCCAAAACTCCCCAACGTTGCCTGCAGCCTCTGCATGGAGACCAAGCCCAACCGTGATTGGCCCAGTAAGGGGAAATCCAACCTCAAAAGACACCCCTGCATCCAGCTGCCCTGTGCCCTGGAGAAAAGAACCAGAGGTGCACCTACGTCCCAGAGCCCTCCAACTTACCTTGCCAGCTGTTGCTTCCTCCCGGAAGTGTCCCTGGACTGAGCCTGAAGCTAAAATCAAAACCAAGAATCCCCATTGAAAACAACTGGGCACCCAACGTCAAAACAGCACCCTGCAAACAGCCGCCGCTGCGGGTGTACTTTGGGTGCTAACTCAGATCCCTCTTTGCCCTGGGTTAACACCCCAAGAGCCTTGCTCCCACAACCCTGTGGCCTGCTTGTGAGCAGCCACCAACTAGATGCCCCCTATCCCCCATTGGATAACATTGGGCATCAGCACTCTGCACCCGGCCGCCCTAGTGCCGATGAGCGTGCTTTGATAGTGCATCCTTGACCCTGGGAAACCCTTGTTCTAACCCCAGAAACTCAACCCCAAAGACCGAGTAATACCTATTAACCGATAACTTCATTTCTCTCCATAGGAATATGTTGACTATTTTTCTGTGAAAAATGTTGTGTGGAGTTTATTTGTATGAAAACCTGAAAAACTACAACTGTGCAAAACTGATTTTACTTACCTTTTCTCTAGGAAATGTCCCATTGTGATATCTAGGCATATCACACTGAGAAGAAAAAGTAACTTAAGACGTAATCTGAAAAGTGACTCAAAAGTAATCTGAAAAGTAATTTAGACATTTTAATTTACCTGTATTTCAATCATTTGCATTTGAACTTGCATTAAATTCTGAAGCACTGCAAAAGATTTTGCAAAGCATTTTTTTCACTTACCTATGCCAGGCTTGGCTTGGTTCTAGAAAAAAATAATAATATTTTTATACAAACAAAATTGGTCTGAGTTCAGTCTTTGAGTGTGTGACATAATTTGCTGATTGAGTGTGTACAACAAATGCTTAACCACTGCAGTGCTAGCGGGTTTTCCCGCTGTGTGCTGAATGCTCATAATTCCCACTTTACATGACAAAGCCAGCTCGTCATGAGCGCAGAGCAGGTAACGTCCATGACGAGCTGGCTTTGTCATTAGCGTGGAAGGGGTTAACACTACCCTCTGATAAAGCCTTACTGCTCGCCCACCCTACCACAAATAGAGAGTAAGGTAATATCTACTTTTACCTCTGACTACCTTTGAGGTTCCACTGGACTCTGTGCACACTATACCTCATTTTGGTATAGTATATACAGAGCCAGCTTCCTACACCCTTGCATCAAATTTGTTTGAAAAACAAATTGCTTTTATGCAAATATAAACTTTCTTCTTATGAAAATGTTGAAAGGAATTAATATTGTGTTTTCGGCCCATGGATAGTATTGGTTTTCAGATTTTTTTTCTCTAATGGAATCAGCAGGAAATGTTTTAGAAAAGATGAGAAGGTTTTAGTGTGGACCTTAGAAAATTGTTTAGTACATCGATTGAAGCTTAACGTAGAGAAGATGCTTAACAATACGTAGATAGCTTTAGAATTGTTTTATGATGGTGTGATAAAGAAAAGCTTTGAGATACACCCAATCAGCGTGAAATTGTTGGTCGATATTGTGGCGTATGGTGTACTGATGTTCAAACGTACTATTGAGTTTCACAATTTGCCACAGTCTCCCACAAGTCTAACCAGATGTGTCCCACAAAATCAAAATGTTCCTAGTAGGTGTTTGCTCATGTAACAATTTTCTAAGAGCAAGAGGTCTTAAGCTTCTTCAACATGCATAAATGATTATGTAAATGATTGAGAATTGCATATATGAAACTTGGTTTTTCTGTAAGGATCAATCCTTGAAAAATATATAGGGTATGATGATGGTCTCCTGCTGTTCCCCTAGCTACATAAGTCTGTGCATCATTAGGTGGTACGTGCAGGTGGTCGGTTGCCTGAGATGGATGATTTTTGCCTAGGATATAGTTGTCCGAAATTGGCTTCTCTGTTTAGAAAGGTTCCGCAAAGAAGTTAGGAATATTTGGAGCCGTATTGAATGACATTATTCCTCATTTTAGCCTCAGTATGAATGAGACTAAATCTTGTGTTGGGTACATACATTTGAGGTTGTTGGTGCAAATGGTTGATTGGGAACATCCTTATTAGGAATGTCACTTCATGACGCATCATTTTACATGCCAGAATCAATTACCTCCTAACCACCAAACCTCCTGCCCTGTTTAAAAAGGTGTATTCGTATGGGGAGCTGTTAATGGCCAAGTAAATCTGAAACTGTGAGGAAAGGTTTGATGAGCCTAAAGGCCTGCATAAGAGTGTAGAAAGCAGGTCGCTTCATCCTGAATCTGACATATGTCAAGTCTGCCTTAGTGCAATACCATAGAATATGATGTACTTATAAAAAAGAGGACAGGAAATCATTTGCATTTGTGACAGATTAGCTCATCTGCCAAACTCTAAATCAGCTTTTTTGATTTGTAATGCTAAACAGAATCAAAGCAAATGGATTTTTCTACTGTAATAAATTGTGTTATTCGTTGGGTGGCCTGTACAAGTAATAGGGCCACAATTGTCCTTACTGGAAATCAAGCACCCCATTGTAGTGCTTGACTCTCTCAGGGTAGTGAGGCAGACCAGTCCATGGCCAACTCTGGGAAGGTGGTGTGGGCTAGTAATCACTATTCACTGGCAGGCAATAATAATGCACAATTAACGATTGTCCAGTCAGTATTTTTTCTTTAGAAAAGGAGAAGTACATTTATCACACAAACACTACTAAATACTATTGAATAATCTACAAATATATACATTGGCAGATAGATAAATGCCATAAGTAACATCATAATCACCTTTGACCTCCTACATGGGTCACACAAACCTATCAAGTGAGTCTATTGGTTTTGTCAAGGTTTAAGAGCAACAAACCACATGTTAAAATCATCATTGAGTTTGTAAATGCAATTGTGAAAAAAAATACTCCAGCATGAATGCACTTATTAATACTGATGAAACATATACAGTGAACAGAAATGATTTGCATCATTATGGTGAACCAATAAAGTATTTGGAATTAGTAAAACATGTCTCTGTGTACTTTTTATACATTTTTCACCCTCAAACTGCACAAAAAAGCAGCCCTAGAGGGCATCACATTGCAATGTCATTGAATTGTAATAATACACTTGGCCACTAGAATGTGCTTCAATACATGTGTTATCTTTATTCACCTTTGGGCCTTTAAGGCCATTACAACTATAAATATACACCTAACCCCTAAAGGGTACACACTCCCATCTTTAGATCAAAAGTTCCAGCCTTGGGAATGCTTGATAATGAAAAGAAAATCCTGAGTTGGTGAATGTTTTGGGGACCCACAGCTTACGGTGGGGAATTCTAAAATCCATTGAGGGGCAAAGCTGCGCCTCTCTAATGCCATTGGTAGTGACACCATCATCCTGGGTCCACCCGAAGGGAGAAACAACCAACATTGGTGAAAAAACAGTTAGGCCCAGCAGGGCATTATGGGGCACTCCTTCAGGAGCATTGAATATGGAAGTATTGGGTCTCCCGATGATTCAGGAGAGCCATGATGCTTTTTGTTTTGTCTTTTAAGTTGTTTATTTTGTGGTCTCATGCCGCGCTGTTTTTTCTTGAAGTGCCCATTCCCAGCTGTGCTTCCCGCATGCAAGTTACTTGTCAGGGGATAGCTCAGGGAGCCCACCCCCAGCTATCCCAGCAGGCAGCAATCCGGTGTGCTGCTGTGGGAGCCAGCAGCACACCACTGGCTTGTCCGCTGCTGCGGGCAAACGCGTAAGCTGTGACTTGCCTCCAACTCCCCCTAGTCACAGGGAGCATGACATGCCAGCCATATGGGGTAGTGCGGCGGCACTCCCCTCTCATCCTCCATGACATTATGGCCCAAGGATGGGGTCCTGAGCCCCTCCCTTCTATCGTGGGGAAGCGCAATAGGGTTCCCCTACCATGTACTCACATCGGGGGTCCACGGATGGGGATCCAGCCCCCTAAACAGCAACACGTCTAGGGGATGGGCTCTCGAGGCAAAGAGTTGATGTGAGGAGGGGGATCCACACAAGCCCCATCACTGCAGAAATTATAAACTTTATCCTTGCACCATCCCCCTGGCCCTCGCCTACCCTAGGGGTATTACTCGGCGGGTGCAGTGGAGCTCCATTTGCTCGGTTGCAGACATAGGTCACTGGTCGCCTATCTTTGAAATTTGATACATTAGGTCCCACGGCGCCGAATTGGACAATCTTGGACTCATTTTACTCCTGGAGACGAGCTCTATCCACCAGGGGCAGTGGCAGCAAAGCTGTTCATGTCGAAAGTAGTGCAGTCCCCAAAGGGCTGGTCCCCTGTGCCAGCTTTCCTCTGATTTTGGCTTTTGAATGCAGAAAAGTCCAGGACGTTCCCCCAACTAGTCCTCAGGGCCCTTGTGGAGACCCACTGTCCTGGGGTCACATGGGCAGAGTCCTTAGCCCTGAGCAGGGGTCAGGGGGTTCCTCCTTCCAGTTCTCCCTGGCAGTCCCAGAATCCAGAAGCAAGCTGCAGGAAAAAAAGCACTGACAAGAGAGAGTCTCCCTCTTCTGCAGGAGGTTTTAAAGGTCAGTAGAACATTCGAGAAGACAGGCACCCCTGGCCAACTATTGGTTGCCATATCATCTCTCCACCTTTGTGTTAACCCTCCAGCACAGCATGCTGACATCAAATGACATCATCCAGGAGTCACTGGCCACATCAGCTACTGGCGGTTTCAGCTACGTCCCTTGCTAACATCACTGCCAGTTCGAGCACCCTCTATGTTGGCTCCAGTTCTTTGGGCTCTTTCCTTTGTTCAGTGGACTTGGGCTGGCTTATCCGTGGTGCAGTCTGACAGTTGAGTGATTGATACAGATCATTTCACCCCATCCCTTTCCTCCTCAGGAGCTAGATGTAGTACTGTTAATTTCTTCCTTTGTGTGGGGAGGCCTTTTCCCTGCTACTAGAGAGAAATAAAATTAATTGGGCACAGAAGGGTGACAAACCGCCTGGACTCTGATCCTGAGCTGAGCTGAGCCAGAGAAATATGACACCTATGGATGACCCATGAAGTGTAAAAATATCACTTTGAAAGTTACATAATTGATTGTTCCGCACAGGTTGAAGTTGCACCCCAATTCCAGACATCTTTGTTCTCTGTAGGCAACAGGGAAGTGAACCTGCACTCTAAGGCAGTTCTCTCCCTATGTGTATAATAGAGTGCCACTGTAGACAAAATAGTTAATCACACTGACTTTCCCCTATTAGTGTACACTAACATTATAATGGCTATTTCAGGTAAATTTCTAATCCTACAGAGTCCCCATTGTGTCTGGCTTCTTGTGTTCAATTACCGGATTGTGCATAACAGTAGTCTCCCATGTGCATCCCGCACATGTGTGCACAAAAGTGTGTATGTGTTCATGTGTAACCATCTAAGTGCCCCTTACCCTTGCTGCGTTGCAGCAGCCTTAACTTAAAAAGTGGACACTTGTGGTAAAAACTTGCAGTGCACTTGCCATCTGATTACCGTGGGTGAGACGCATGTAGTAAGACCTACCCCCAGTAAAAAGTCCAAGACCAGGTGACAAAAAAGCAAACAAATTCAGGCATACTGATCAGGCATTGTAGTGTCTTCCAACCTGGGTACCCACCAATAACCAATCCACACATGGACCTTAGTATTACACGTCTTTTTTCTGCTGTGTGTACCTGCAAACTCAACATTGTAAAACAAGCTTTCATGGCATTGTGCTGTGACACCTATGTCACAGCTCTATGGAGTCTTTTAGAAGCCAAAAGTGTTCCATTCTAAAATATATCGCAAGACACTTTCTACCCCTCTGTTAAACAAAAAAATATATATATTTATATACACATATATAATATATATAAATGTATACAGAGTCACATTTCTTCAATCAACTGATTATCAAGATCAACCCATACCCTCGTTGAATGTTCTTAGTTGTATGATTTTTCTGTTTTTGTCAATATTTTCAAGGCTAACTGCACTTTTATTTTTAAAAACCTTATTTTAAAAAATTCCCACTTTTTATAAATTAGATTATTATTTGATTAATTTTCTTCCCACCGCTGTTTCTTACATTCTTCTATTTAGTATATTAATGTCTCAAGATAATAAATCATTTTACTTCAAACACGGGAAACAAAAATGTATTTCTTATGTTCATCAATTTATAAATAATGCACATATTGTAATGTTTGATTGTTTGAAAACTACATATCACTTACCCGATTCCTTTTTAGATGAGTATAATTTAAATTCGACCTCCCTTCAAATAATTTTTTTTTCTAAGTCTAGTAGAAACCTTGATCAACCCTCCCTAATACCACCTACATATCTTGATTTTATCTTAAACACCTCTCTTCCAAAGGTTGCATTTATATACACAACTTTATTATCCCCAACCTCTTCTGGAGCTAAAAGTTTGCTTAAATTATTATGGGAAGAAGTTTTAAATATCTCCTTGTCTCCCCAACTTTGGCCTAAATTATTCAGAACTTCTAAAGCATTTCACATTACACAATCACTTTTCTTTGTATCCAATAGAGCTGTCATTACTGCAGAACATGTAGCTAAATTTAATTATTCGGATTCTCCTTTATGCTGGTCTTGTTCTAAATATACTGGATCAAATAATACACATTATGCAATTGCTATCATGTTTACAGTTTTTGAACTTCAGTTTGGTCTAAAGGCTCACAAGTATTTCAATGTAATATTCCTATTATATAACAGAATGTTTTCCATGTTCTTTATGCAATGAGGTTGATTCTCTGACTAATAGATCTTTATGACTTGGTCTTTTTATTGCTCTTGCCTTTAAAGTGATACTTGCATGTTGGAGAGATTTTTCTAAACTATCTGCAGCTACTTGGTAGAATGTGTGTATATGATGAACATAGGATCCATACTATATCATCTACTAATCAATCACAGAAGACTGATGGCCTGATTACGGGCATGGGGGTTCCAAGACCACCATAACCCGGGTGGCAGTCCGACCACCACATCCTCTGCGGTCCAACCACCTGATTCCTAGGTTGGCTGACAAACCACCACAAGCCTGATACAAGACCTCTGCCACGATCCTGGATCCCAAGGGATGGCGGTGGTGAAAACGGTGATCAATGGTTGCGGTGCTGATGCTGGTACCACCGTGCTGCTCACAACTTGCCTTTCCATGGCAGGGACACGGCCATGAAAAGATTGGTGGAAAGGAAGGGGCCAAAAACATGGCCCTAGGGCGAATTTGCCCATGAGGGGGGTTCCGAATGTTTGTGCATGAACCCCCTCTGCTTGCACTGTTGTGTGTGCACTGTGTGCCATGCACAAAATGGTGTATGGTACACAGTGCACCAACGGCAAGCAGAGCTGCCCCGGTGGCTGTATATTCTTCATGCTCTTTGAGTCGAAGCATGCCGATGCCGTAGCACCACCGACACAACATCACCAGCCCGGTGGCGTACTCATAATACAGCGGTCAGGATGGCCCGGCTTGGTGACGTTCTCCCGACTGCCACAACTGCAGTTGGGTGGTTCGGACCGCCAATATCCTAATCAGGCACTAAGTCTGACTTATAGTGGCTACCTTTCACCAAGTTATTTTCTTTGCATTCCTAACTTTCTTACTTTTTTCTCAGTTTTCTGCTTCCTTCTTTTTCCTCTCTTTTTTGCTCTTATCCTCCTCCATTATTTGTTCCTTTTCTTCTTTCATGATAAAATTATTCTTCTATTTATTCTCATATTTGCTATCGACTTTTCACAACTTTCAAATATGTATCACTGTACATAGTAATTAACTTTCTTTATTGCCTTGAGAATTTGTAAATAAAAAATATTTAACAAAATAAAGCTGGCTTTATTGTGTGTCTGATTGAATGAACTATGCCCAGTGCGCTCCATTGGCAGCATTGATTTCCCAGTGAAACAAAGGCTACTTCAACACACTAATGCTATAAGTAGTACAAACTCGAGCTACAGTGAAGGCACACATATGAAAGACTGTAATGTAAGCTGAATGGAGGATCACAAATAATTCAGCTCTGATGAAGTTCCTAAGAATCCAGGAGGTTGAAATTGTGTTTTAGAATGCAGGCATTTTAATTTTAAATATATTATTTATTTTAAAAGTCAAGTTAAATTAGGATGAAGATTTAGTTTTTCATTTACAGTCATACTTTTCTGATGACTATACAATTTTACGTTCTGCCTGCTGCTCCGTTTACTTATGGTTCATTCTTCTTATTCAGTGATTTTAACTATGTATACCTGATTTGTTGCAGTTCCTGCATAGAGAACACACGGGATGATCATGAACATGGAGTAGATCATTGTACCGGTAGAAGTCATTTTGTACCTTTGGGCATTATTTGTAATTAATTTTCATAACAATATTATTTTTAAAGGTGCACTCATTAATATTTAGTAATGGTAATAATTCTCTCATAAAGTGGAAGCCTGTGCTTACCTCTGTCTCATGTTCCACAATTCTAAGAGCACATGATTCCTTTCATTCATCCAATACTTGAGTTGTGAAAGATTTTGAATAGAAACATAATACTCCATTATTGAGCCATAATTCTTTTCATGTCATTCTTTTGAATATAAATATAACCATAAATGTGCTTCCGTGGCCCAAGGCATTTTAAGGTGATCCCTCATAAGGGTGCATTACTGTATGTTAATGAGGGGGCAGAGTCTTCCATTTAATGCACCATGATCTGATACAAATTTGCAGATTTCAACTAAAAACGTGTTTCTATATCAAAATATCAATTGTTACTATACAAATGTGCCAAGTGTGGTCCTGTGTTGCAAATCAACTATTCACCCTTCAGTGTCTGATAACTCTATTCAATTGCTGCACTAGTAAGAATGATGACAATTCTTTGACTAAGCAATATTTCTATGTGTTGAACTTAATGTGGATCATAATGGATCAAATGAACCAAGGGCTTTGGAGATCACAGGCTTTGCATTTGTAAAATCGGTAAACAGTCATAATATCGATTCCAAAACATAGAATTGACATAATATCGAAGTAAAAATATAGAATGGACAAAATATCGAATGGACACAATATAGTGGTTAAAAATATCGAATTTAAGGTAAGTAATATCGATTTTCAAAATATAGAAGTCAAAATATCGAAGTATACAATATAGGCATTAAATATATCGATTTTTTAATGATAACAATTTTTTTTAAGTGTTTTGTATGTTAGTATATGTGTGAAAAGTGTATATTAATTTTTGTGATGTATGTTTAATGTATTTTAAGTAATGAATTTTATGTTATTTAATTTTTGCGTAATTTAATTCTGTAGCGGGTTGTGGGTTTATAGGGGAATAGGGTGGGAAGTAATTTAATTATATTAAATTAAATATTAATTTTTAGCACTTATTATTAATTTTTAATTAAATTTTGCTTTTTAGTTCTGTAGCGGGTTGTGGGTTTATAGGGGAATAGGGTGGGAAGTAATTTAATTGTAATTAATTAAATATTTGTATTTATTTATTGGTATTCATTTTGAATTTATTGTTATTTTTTAATTGGTAATTAATTTTTATTAATTGCCAAATAATTTTTATTAATTGGTAATTATTTTGTATTAATTAAATATTTGATAATTATAATAATTGTATTAATGTATTTTCTGTAGTGGGATGTGGGTTTATAGGGGAATAGGGTGGGAAGTAATGTAATTGTAATTAATTACATATTAAAAATACTTTTTGTGTATTGATAATTAATTTACTGATCATTTTTAATTGGTATTAATGTTTATTATTAATTAGTTTTTGTTATTGAAAATAATTAATTGTTAAATAATTATGAATAGGTTATTACTTTTTAATAACTAATATGTAGTTGTATTTCTAATTAATTATTACATAATATTAAATTGGTTATTAATTTCAATTAATGTTTTATTGGTAATGATATTTAATTTATTTTTAATAATATATTAAATCATTACTTTCCCTACTGTTAAACTCACTGGAGTGGGAATAGTAATTTTCACCCTCCCGCTATCCAACGCTTTCCCTACTGTTGCACTCTCTGGAGTGGGAATAGTATTTTTTACCCCTACGCTATCCAACGCTTTTCTCTACTGTTGCACTCTCTGGAGTGGGAATAGTAATTTTTACCCCTACGCTATCCAATGCTTTCCCTACTGTTGTACTCTCTGGAGTGAAAATTGTAATTTTTACCCTTCCAATATCCAACGCTTTCCCTACTGTTGCACTCTCTGGAGTGGGAATAGTAATGTTTACCCCTACGCTATCCAACGCTTTCCCTACTGTTGCACTCACTGGAGTGGGAATAGTATTTTTTACCCCTACGCTATCCAATGCTTTCCCTACTGTTGCACTCTCTGGAGTGGGAATAGTAATTTTTACCCCTACGCTATCCAACGCTTTCCCTACTGTTACACTCTTTGGAGTGGGAATAGTATTTTTCACCCCTACGCTATCCAACGCTTTCCCTACTGTTGCATTCACTGGAGTGGGAATAGTATTTTTTACCCTCCCGTTATCCAACGCTTTCCCTACTGTTGCACTCTCTGGAGTGGGAATAGTAATTTTTACCCTTACGCTATCCAAGGCTTTCCCTACTGTTGCACTCACTGGAGTGGGAATAGTATTTTTTACCCCTACGCTATCCAACGCTTTCCCTACTGTTGCACTCTCTGGAGTGGGAATAGTAATTTTTACCCCTACGCTATCCAAAGCTTTCCCCACTGTTGCACTATCTGGAGTAAGAATAGTAATTTTCACACTCCCGCTATTCAACACTTTCCCTACTGTTGCACTCTCTGGAGTGGGAATAGTAATTTTTACCCCTACGCTATCCAATGCTTTCCCTACTGTTGTACTCTCTGGAGTGAAAATAGTAATTTTTACCCTTCCAATATCCAACGCTTTCCCTACTGTTGCACGCTCTGGAGTTGGAATAGTAATTTTTACCCTCCCGCTATCCAACGCTTTCCCTACTGTTGCACTCTCTGGAGTGGGAATAGTAATTTTTACCCTTATGCTATCCAACGCTTTCCCTACTGTTGCACTCACTGGAGTGGGAATAGTAATTTTTACCCCTACGCTATCCAACGCTTTCCCTACTGTTGCACTCTCTGGAGTGGGAATAGTATTTTTTACCCCTACGCTATCCAACGCTTTCCCTACTGTTGCACTCACTGGAGTGGTCATATTAAATGTTACCCTCCTGCTATCCTACGGTAAAATATTGTACATTTTTTATTAATAACTTACATTAATTATATCTTAATTTTAAGGTTATTTGAGTATTTTTAAGTATGTTTTAGTTAATTATATTTATTATTTCATTAATTTTAAATTACTTTTAAGACATTTAAAACAATTCGATATTTTGACTGACTATATTTTTTACAGACTATATTTTGGATTCGATATTTTTGTACTTACCTGTTTGTAGATAGGAATTCGATATTTTGGCATTCTATATTTTGGTGACTATATTTTGGTAAGTCTATATTTTGTCATTCTATATTATGTCAGTGATCCGTAAAATCACAGGGTTTGCAACTGTAAATTACTGTTTTTTACTGTACAAAACTGTGTTTGCATTGTAGATATGGCACTGTGAATACCAAAAGTAGTGCCACCCCTCTCTGTGAAGCACAATTAGAATGGGCCATGTGTCCAATACCGTCTTACCGTGAATCGCAACGAGGGAAATAGCTGTATCAAAAACGTGCAACCTCAATCGCTGTAGAAAAAACCTTGAAAAGTTACCAACTCCTCAATGAAGGAGGTAAAAAATTTGAAAAGGTGAATCAATCCTTGTGTCAGGCAGCATAGGTGGACCAGGCTGCAGTCCAGCAAATGTCTTCCTTAACAAGATATTTTTTAAACAGCATCTGTTAGCCCCACTATTATTAATCTCATTAAGCTGTTATATTCTGCTCTGACCACTTCAATTTGGGTTAATGGCTGTCAGTCTGGTTACTTTCGTCTTCGTCGTGGTACTAGGCAGGGTTGCCCCCTTTCCCCCCTCCTTTTCATCCTTGCCCTGGAACCCTTTCTTGAAACCATTAGACGTTCCACACTGTATACCGGTTTTCATTTTCAAAATGTTGATATTAAATTCACAGCTTATGCCGACGACATCCTTCTCTTCCATTCCAACTCATCCATCTCGTTACCAGAATTATTTTCTTTATTGAGTAGTTATTCTGCTGTTTCTGGCTATAAGTTAAATGTGGACAAATCTGAAATTTCACCCCTCAATAAATTCTGTCTTACCTCTATGTTTTCGGACTCCGGTTTTGAATGGTCCTCGTCCCATATCAAATGTCTTGGTGTTCTATGTTGTAATAATCTCAAGGATCTTGTTAAGATTAATCTTGCTGAAATTTGCAAGAAAACATCTGCCCTTATCGATAGTTGGTCTCCCCTTTTCCTTTCCTGGTGGGGCAGATTGGCCACAATTAAAATGAGGCTTCTCCCTATTATTAATTTTTATCTCTCTATGCTTCCCATTTCTTTTCCTAACACCCTCTTTCGTACCATTAATTCTATTCTTATTAAGTTTTTGTGGAACAACCGCAAATCCAGAATATCACTCGCCAGACTCCAACTTCCTAAAGATTCCGGGGGGGTTAATTTTTCCAACCTTAAAAGATATCATTCAGCCTTCACTTTGAAACAAATCTGGACTTTCCTTTCAGATTCTACCTCCTCCTCTTGCACTGCTTGGAGTTCTTTAGAACAGGCTCAATATTTTCCCTTTTCCCTTCTATCCGCCATCCTCATTACCTTACCTCCAAAACGTTTCTCCTTTCCTACTTTTACTCATTCTAAGACTTTAGCTCTTCCTTCACTACGTGCTCATCCCTCTTTTAACTCTAGCTCTACTAATATTCCTCTTTGGTATAATAAATATTTTAAGATTAATAATCGCGCCTTGTTTTGGAAGGAGTGGATTGATAAGGGTATCATGACCCCTCAACACTTGATGAAAGATGATGTTTGTATGCCCTTTTCCACTCTTCAATCTCTTTATCACTTTCCCTCACATTATGCTTCTCGTTATGATGCACTCACTGATGTCCTCACTCGACACTACACACCTGCGCCTCCCACTCCCGTTACCTCCACTGACCAGTCTCTTCCTCCTCCCATCACTATTGACTTCTCCACTCAATTTAAGGCGGCCACTATTTACAAATTGTTGTCTCATCCCCAGACTGCAAGAGTTAAATCCCCCTTAGAACTACAATGGGAAAAAGATTTGAGCGTAAACCTCCCTATAAATACTTGGGAATTGCTTTAGTATAGGATCCACACTACTTCCCGTTCTGCTAGTACAACACAAACCCTATATTTTTTTTATAATAAACTCTTTTTGACCCCTTACGACCTTTATCGTTTTCATTTGATGGATTCCCCTAAATGTTGGTTATGTCCTCATGATAAGGCAGACTTATTACAAATGTTTTTTCATTGTCCCTCGACCAACACCTTTTGGACCACTATATGGAATAAACTCAACGATATCCTCCAACTTGATGTTCCCTTTCATTTTCATCATATTTTCCTGGGTAGTCTTTCCCCTGTTTTTGCTGATCTTAAGCAGGTTGCCCCTTTTATTAACCTCTTTCTGGCAATTTCCTTTCAATGCATTACTGTTAATTGGAAGGATACTACTAAAATTTCTTATCAAGCTTGGTGCAATTTACTATGTCATCATCATAGAATGGACAGAGCTTACGCTAGCTCCACCGCCTTGTTAATCAAGAGAGATTTACTCTGGTTACCCCTCACTACCTTTTTGTCTAGGAAGTTAACCTGATTTATGCTGATTTTACATCCTACTTGTTACATATTTCTTATTGTAATTTTATTATTGATGCTTTTTCCTTTTTTTCTCTTACTTCTCCTCTTTCTTTCTTTTTCTTTCTTCCTCTTCTGTTCTTTCTTCCTCCTTCTTCTTTTCGTCATCTGTTAAAAATTCCAAAATGCTCCTGTTACTAAGTATAGTTTATATTTATAGGACATTCCTTTTCTAAGTTTGTTATGCATTCCAAGTTGTTAATTTTTTCCTATTACCTGCTCATTTATTTTTGTAATGTTGTTTTACATTGCTTTTATTCCTTCAATAAAGCATTTTAAACTGAAAAAAGCAGCATCTGTTACGGTAAACAGCAGTATTGCAAACAAATAATCATATTCATTATTTCATTCACTCATATATTAAATAATAAACGTATTAATTAATTCATTTAATAATAAATAAACACATTTGAATGTATTTTATTTGTGACTGTGCAGACAGGGATGGTGGGGTGCAGTTCCTTCAGAGCGCCATCCACGTGTTCCTGACCTGTCATAGAAGCTCACAAATTGCTACCTGCCTGGTTATTACTCATTTAGGAGCTCATACTGCAACCTCTGGCGTTTGAACATTTTTGTAATGTGACCTTATGTAGTCCGTAGATCGCATTGCGAAATGGAAGGCCCTGACAGACAATCACTGCGTCATTCTGTGCTGTTGCCTCTGGGTACCAACCGCATTTAAACAGAAATATATGACGGTGACGCATTTTGAGCAGCGGCTAATAGTCACATTGCATTTCTTGATTAATCATGTTTAGACCTGCCAGCGCACACGGGGGCTCCGTGTGTCACACGATTTCGTCTCCCTTCACATGGTCACCCCGTGAGGAGCCGAAAACACAAGCTGTCAGAAAAAAAAACGAGCTGAAAACTACTGTAAACAGTGGGGTTTTAGCTCGGTTTCTGATACAGTAAGCAGTCAATGTCCATTAAGAGGTGTGAAAACAACCCAGGACATGGCGACAGCTGCAATGACCCTTTGTGGCAGATTTACAAGCTCCTTGCTCCTCATTTGCGCCGACCTTGCGTCTCTTCTGTGACGCAGCGGCCTCGTAAACCATGCACCACGGTGCACCCTATTTACAACATGACGCATCTAGGGAGTTGCATCCCGTTGTAAAGCCCTGCGCCGCATAAAACCTGAGTAAGGTTTCATGTGGATGTTCCGGGGCAGCGGGGGGCGTTCCATCGTAGGTACGCCTCGGAAAAGTGCCTGAGTGAAATCTATAAGATTTCACTCAGTCACTTTTCCAACGCCGCTGCGTCAAAACCTTGCACCTGCTTGAAGCGGGCGTAAGGCTTGACGCACCATGTTAGACGTAGGTAGGGTTGGAACAGTGCTGGAGTTGCATCGCGCCCGCGACGCAACTCCAACAGTGCGCCAACCTTACCCCGGCAGACGCGACACACATCTGTTTATTCTTGCACCATGATGCGTCGCATTGTAAATGCGGCGCATTTATGGTGGCGCAAGGGTAAACTTGCGTGACGCATCTTTCTTGGCGCATCCCTGCTGATTTGTAGGGATGCGCCAGGAAACATAAATCTGCCCCTTTGTTTTTATTTTTTTGGGGAGGGGTGTGGGGGATTAGTGAGGAGCAGAATGCCTCTTAATTAACTCTCGACACCAGGCCCCGCCCCTTCAAAGCCCGGCCCCCTCCTCACACAAAGTGGAAACCATTTGCAAGTTGTCAGGTATGCATTTTACATTTTAGATCAGCACAGCTCGGCGTCCGTTCCAAAAACCGAGCAAAGTTTTGATAAACATCCTAACAACTCAAACACATGGTCCTACAGAAAGAGCACGAATGAAGCGCATTTCACATCTATTAAGAAAAAAAAGGGATCTCTAAATAGGTGAAACAGAGCGTGTAACAAATCTGTTCAACAAAACCCTCGCACTCTGGAGGATTAGTCGTCTGCTCTATTTCTTTCACATAAATGTGCCCGAGGGCTTAACGCGCTCATCCTTGACCATGTTGCAGATTTGCACTATTTCCGTGATGTGGCGGTATTTATTGATAATTCGGCTGCCGTGCTGGGGGGTCACCCAGTTCCAATGCAGTCCTTTCCTTGGATTTGACACATTCCAGAATTTTTTAATTGGAGACTGAAAAAATAGAGTGGTTTAAAATCTCACTCGCCAGGTACCACGGCCTCTTCTGCAGACTTGTTTTGCTTAGGAAATTATATTACATGTTGCAAATAAAAAGACTTTCGAAGGCAATCCTGTTCCCTTGCAATCTGTGGATGGTGTGATTACGTAAAACGTGAACACTTTAGTGCAGATGAACTAACATTCATGCAACGCTGCATTGTATGAAAATAGGGGGCCTCATTTATGAAAAGTGACGCATCGCTGCATGAAAACAGCGATGCGTCACTTTTCCATGCTGCCTCCTTGCGACACCAATGATGCGTCATATTTACAGTATGACGCATCATGGCGCAAGGAGTTACAGATACGTCAGTATTTCTGACGTATCTGTATGGCGCAAGAGTGACGCATTGCTTGAGTGTGTCACAAAAGTGACGCAACTCCAGCAATGCTTCCTTTCACATGGGGCAAGCCCCATGTGAAAGGGCCTGCATCAGTCTTACGCCTGCTGTGAGGCAGGCGTAAGAAATTGACGCATTTGTGTCCTAGAAGTGGCGCAGTGAAATCTTATAGATTTCACTGCGTCACTTCCATGACCCTTTCTTGCGTCAAAACGCCCCCCTTGCATACATTATACCTGCATATATTATACCTGGCGCAGGTATAATGTGGCGCAGGAGTTTACTAAGTGACACATCTACCTAGATGCGTCACTTTGTAAATATGGCGCAATAAGGCACATATTTTTACGCCACTGGTGCGTCACAAAAAGTGAAATGAGGCCCAGGATGTTTTGTGTTACGCAAATATGAAAAAAACGACACCCCTTCACTGTATTGTATCGAGGATGCCGCGGGCACCAGTGCGATCAAAAAAACATATCCCATTCGACTGCTGTTGGGGTAATAAAAGCAGCCATGTCTGAATTTATTAGGCCTTAGTGACACTGCATTAGCAGCATCAACACGGTAGCTCCTCTCCTGCTCCACCACATTTTGCAAAGGTCAAGTTGACGTCATTGGCTTAAAATCCTTTTTAGCATGGTGGTAAGCACTGTGCAAAAGGGAAAGCCAGTGAGTGGTGCTTTCCATGCATGGAAGGACAGTCATCATTTTTTTGTGCCAATGTGGTCCCAGTGCATTTGAGTATTTTACCAGAGTACCAGACTAGGGGTTGAGTCAAGCCCTGGACAAGCATGGCGGCTTCCTTGAACTGCTCAGCAAGCGCCAGCCTATAATGCCATAAAAAAATTGACTCTGGGACCGACGGGCAGATTGGTTGCGGCCAATCTCAGAGCTCTGCTTGCCATGTAGGGAGTAACCATATCCTGCAGGTAGGCAGGGCCTTGAAAGGAAAGTGATTTGTAGCAAAAATAGACAGCCCTAAAGGTGATTCTCTGTTTTACTGGTAGCCACTGCAAATTCTTCAGTGCGGTGCTCGTCGGGGCTTGCCTCGGCAGCCCGATCAATCTCTGGACTGTCGCATTGTACACGCGTTGAAACCTGTTCAATCATGATTGGGAGACACCCAAGCATCGAATATTACAGTAATCCAATCTGGAAATAGCCAGCATAAATGAAACAAATAATAAATACAAAATAAATAAAAAAAATTACATAGTGCATGCTGCATCCCAAATCAGCGATGCAGCGCGCAATGTAATTCGTTTGATGTATTTATTTATATACACAACTCCGTTTGGCCGCATTCCGGAGTTTACTACCCCCCACCCTGCCCCTCCACTGCTCCGCCGGGCTGCAACACTCCCTTGAGGAGCCACTACGGGTGGTAACTACAGGCGTATTTTGATGATCAATGCGGATATGAAAATTTTGGCCAAAGTCCTAACCCCTAGACTGCAATGATACATCCCTGCCTTGATCCATTGGCCTCAGGTGGGATTTGTTCCAGGGAGGCTGGTGACCAATCAAATTCAATTACTTTGCCACATTGTCTGGCAAGCAAATGAGCACCCCTCCAAACATCCTGCACAGCTTTTAATGTTTGTGGTCACCCTCTTTCATAAAGTACAGGGGATCAAAATTTGCCATGACTTACAATCAATGGCACAAAGCAATATGGAACTTTTGATGACAAAGACAGAATTGGACTCTCAGAAATAGTCATATTTCTCTCTTTCACTAAGGGGGCCACACACAAGCAGTCATAATGGTTACAGTGCCCTTTTTACCTACCTGTTTGGTATGTCTTCTATAGGCATTCGAACCTACATGATAACTAAACTGACTAAGATGATCAAGGTCTTTGTAAGGGACCAGAAAAACACATGCCCAAAGATTTCTAAGATACAGGCACACACATTCTCGGGAGGGCTGATCCTGACCAATATGTTCTGTATTATCAAGCACATCAACTGCCACACTTAGTCTACCCTGGGCAAGTTACACCCAGATATAAATTATTAAAACTGTGTTTTACTCTGACAAGTCTGTGGCTTTTTTTCTTGCGGTGGACTCACACCCTACTCGATTAATAAACCATTTTCTTACAAGTATGAACATTTAACTGAAAATGTACAGGTAAGATGCAAGTCAAAACGTTAAAATTACTTTTCAGTTTCTAACCAGTGCCCTCCTGGTGAGATGTCCACGTTTCTACCAATTTTAATGTTAATACCCCAAAAAAGTGAAGTTTACCAAATCCTTCTTACTTCTGGGTCTAAGTTAGCTACAAGAGAATTCTGCCTTTGATCACAAGTAGCAGTACTGCAAATGGGACATAAATAATTCATCTTCAAGCGATGGTTATAGCCATGCAAAAAAAAACTCAGCTTTTTCACAATACACTTTACCCAGATGTTTAATTTGTCACCCTAAGAACACGGCTATAGGCCCTGATGGGGTCCCAGCAAACCTGTACAAGGAGAATGTCACATTATGGGCCACCCTTCTGACCAATAAGCTCATGGCTATTCCTAGACCTGGTACCTATGGAGCTGGATGGGGGAGGGGGCATTCAGGATTGTCCAATGATACAGAGAATGGGTTCTCAGAATGACTGCTTGCAGTTTCACAAAGCACTTCATTTTACATGTGTCAAGCAGAAATAGGGCTGTAATATATTTCCAGTCACTATATCACACCCACTCTTTTATGGATGACCATTTAGCAAAGAATGTGACTAGTTTTAATGGCTTGGTATTATCACATTGCATCAATATAGATAATGCAAAGAAGATTCCAATGGTACGCCTATAAAAGGAATGCCAACTATTGTCTGTATATGCCCGAATTGTTTAGTTACCCAGAGGATCTGTTTTCATTTTGCAAAATGTATTAAAGGTTCATTTGTGTAGCCCTGTGTAAGAATATAACAGATTGAATTCTCAAAGCTCACAGTAATAAATTATAGACTAATTATAACAACCTCTGGTATGGAGACTTTGCTTACATGGTTTCAAATAGACACCACAGATATCTACTCACCAGATTGAGGCTGATATATTTAACATCTGATAGTTCATAACCATGAAAGAGGTTTTTATTCCTCTAACTTTATATGTGCCCTTGCGATTCCTGGTCTCCCCAGATACAATGCATATTATGTTGATTTGCAAATTTTACTCTCAACTCATGAAACGCTATTTGATACCAATTCTGAGGCATGCCAAATCTAGACAATGCAGACAAGCTCTGCTCTTCATCCCAACTCTATCCTCAAAGTATATTTGTTTGGATGCGGTAAACTCATTCAGCACTATGAAATGTTTCTATTGCCCATGTTTGCCTGTTTCTTGATTGCATTCTTTACACTTTTTGTGCAAACATATTTATGCTGGTATATTAATATTTTATTCACCATTGACATAATTGTTCCTTCAACTGTATACATTTGAAAACAATTCTAGCTGAATTTTAAAATGTTATGTACATGTCTTTGTAATTAGCATTGTGTCTTTTTGACCAATTTCGACCGAATAATGAATTTTGATTACATTTGTTGATGAATTTGTCACTGTTCAATTAAAAAACAAGACCCACTGATGGGTTCCTATAATGACAGTACTGTGTTCCCTACTTTATTAAAAGAGAACAAATGATGTGCAACGTTCTGCAAGCCATGAGAGATTAGAGCATGGATACTATTCGGGATTGGTAAATTTTGAGCACAAATATATCAAATTATTTGAGCATATCCTTCATAGCTGAAACCAGTTAGTGCCAATTCCCACCTTAATGCTTTGAGTAAAATGTACCTGGGAAGCCCACACAAAGGTATGGATATTTTACACGTTTTACAAGTGCAACATAAGGTCTTCTGTACTTAAAAATATGCAATCTTCTGAAAGTCAAATTTCAGATTTAAAACTTTCGAAGAAATATTCTACATTTACACATGGAGAAAAAATGGCAGCATGGGATTGACCTTAGCTTTATCACAGGGGAGTATTTTATACGTCAGCTGTAAGGGGCAATAAATATTTAAGCAGAGCTGCTAAGTGTGTATATCTAAAAAGTAAAATGGTTGCCCTTCGCTAAACCAAAAAGCTAACATGGGCTTAGAAGCCTCGTTTTTTGCAAATAGCATTTTAAAGTAACATTTAGGATTAAATGTAGTTTTTCCTGCTTCTTGTAGGAAATCACTAGATATCTCAACTTTGCAATATGTAGGAAAACAGACTAATTGCAATCAATGAACAATGTGAATGTTTATTATCTTAAGTGTGAATGTCTGTTCTCTACAGTTATAAAGCACTTTTGTAAAATTGTAACACAATCTGCCTCAAGGCAGTGTGTGCTCTAGATGGGCAGGCACAGGAAGAGGGAGGATTGGGAAAGGACATGGGCTGGTAAGGGGAACTGGGGTCAAGGTTTGGGGAGGTGGAGTGGGTAGTTTTAGGGGTGGGGTAATTGTTAGTGCTCTGGGTCGAGTTGTTTGTTGAACAGGGGCCAGGGTTTTAGGGTTCAGGGTGGAGGGGATGGGGTGTGATCTTTACCACACATCCCTTATCAATAATGACTTTACCACAAAATGTCATGGTAAAGGCATGAATGGTAAAGGAATGCGTAGTAAAGGAATGTGTGGTAAAGGAATGTGTTGTACAGACGCATTGGTTGTTCAGGCTGCGTGGTAGAGGCAAACGAGGTTTAGCCACACATGCCTCTGTCATACAACCATCTAGGCCACATCTCTAAAACCACATCCAGCCAATAAACTCAAGGATTTTCTTTTCTTTCAGAGGAAGAGATCTTGTAGACTTGGAACTGATGTTCTTCCATTTGAGTGCAGCCACGGTTGGCAGTAGGAGTTCCTGCAGGGAGGTGACGTGGGGAGGCGGAGGGGCAGGGTGGGGGGTAGTAATGTATGGATTACGGAGTTTAACAGGTAAGTAAACATATGAATAAATAAAACAAATTTTGTTGCGCGCACTGCATCGCTTTTGGTGATGCAGTGCACGCAACGAAATTCGTTTTATTTACGTCACCGCCCTGCAGGAACTTCTACTGCCGACCGCGGCTGTTTGAGTGGTAGCAGAGATGTCCAGGGGGGATGGGGATTCTCTGGATCCAGTGCTGGTCAGGCGTTGGATGGGGTGGCAGGAGAAAGAGAGACAAAGGGACATTTCTAATCATATGACACCTTTGTAGAAGGGGAATTTATCACCCTGTGGAAATACTTTGGGGAAGGGGCATAAGGCAGGTCCCTGCAGACCCTGCTGTGCAAGGTGGTGCCAACACTTCAAGGCCCACCCAACCTTTCAGAGGGGCCCAGCTCGCTCTAGACCAATGATATTCATGAGATATGGGATACTATGAGCTCACTCAACACATTCTGCACGGGAGCCTCATCAATTTGCGTTATACTACTGCTTAGGTGGAACCTCTGTGGAAAGTGCTGCAATGACAGCCACTTGCATTTAGATTTTTCACTTGTGTTACTGTGCTCCAGTGCTGTAGTTTTTCTGCAAACCTGTTATAACTATGTGACGTGGCATAATGGCATGATTTCTGGAATTTCGCTTTATACCAGTGATATAGAAGGCCTGAAATTACATAAATTACGCCAGGGTGTTTGAAACTTCGGCAATTTTTTTATAAGACCTCAGTGGCAGCTGCTATTACAACTGTGGCACATCACCTTACTAGTTTAACAGACTTGTTTTCAACAATAAATCCACAATATAGAGCTGTCCTGTAATATAGCTTTCATCTTATTTTACACATAAAGACTTGAAAATAAAATCACTCAAACAATCCATTATAATTTTATAAACGATGAAAATAACAACAGGCCTAATAAAATATATTTGAAAGCATTCTATCTTTCGAGCAGGTTGCCTATTTGTATACATAGTTTTCATCTTGTTAATATTTAGAATTTCTTATGAAAATTCTACACTATGTGAAAGCACCGGTTCGGGTTTATTTGTGCTTTAATTTTATTCGTACATTTAAAACCAACTTTATTGTGATTATACTTTAATGTTATTCCTCAGGAATATTTTAATGCAGATGCACAATTATTAATCAGTTTAGTTTCGGTCCACCTGAAAAGTTGGCTTTTTCTGCAGAATCTGAGAGATAACATCATGTTCTTTTGTATTTTACCTGCTGCAGTAATAATTCTTATTACATGGTTGTCACCTGTAGAGGAAGCGCAGTGAATTACTTCACTATTGTTTCTTCTTGCAACTGAAGATATATTTTTGCCTCTGGTTATTGCTCCCTCCGGCCTCCTTTGTGAACAATGAGGCACAGAAATAATTTAAAGTTTCTGCAATGTCTAGTTTAGCACTCAGTAAATTATCATTACTCCTGTCATCCACAGAAAGGATGCATTCTTCTGTGACTGTGACCTCTTTAGATTTCTGTTGTAAAATGTATGGTTTGACTTTACTTTAGCTGCATGTAGTGCAGAATGAAACATCAGGTTGGTGGGTGGAAGATCATTTTTGGCATACATGTCATGTTACATCTTGTCATTGCATTTGATGGATATCCGACAGACGTACATATTTTCAGAATTTCACTTCCAGGAAATTCATACTATGTCCCCTTTGCTAATGCTACAAGTAAAAGCTACATGTTAAATTTTTTCTATTGGTATCAAATGTGCAAATTGCAAATTGCATTGCTTATGACATGGCCTCTTTGCAGTAACACGAGCATCCTTTTCAATCAGCAGAAGGGAGATTGTATGTCATGGGGTTTAAATCCCGACAGAAATGGTGGAGAAGGAGCTTCGTATCCGAAGGTATTTTTCATACAAGTGTACATTTGAAATTGTGCCACATTCATTTTGCCTTCCATGGTTTTCCATGAGCCTCCACATTGCACTGTTGTTGTGTTCGGCAGATATTCTGAGATATTAGCCCAGCTCTCTATGTTTGTGCATCACTGAATTGTTTTGTGTATTTTAATCTTCCATCACTCTTGAGCATACCATGGGGGTATATTAGGAAGGAATTGCGATATTTATCGCAAAAGGCACGTAGCGTGTTTTTTTATCGCTGCCTATCGCTGGATATGTTATCGGTGAAAACATGCTATTAGCAACGTTTTTCTCCACTGTGCTGAAACATCCAGCGATAGCGGCGAAATGCGTGAATACCGCTGGAAATCCAGTGATATTCACGCATTAACAGCAATGGGGGCTTAACCTGAAAATCCACCTCCCGTTCAATATACAGGTAAGTCATCCTATTAGCAGGCGTCAGATTCTAGCGATAATCACGCCTAGCGCGACTTTTTTTATCGCTAAGCCTGCGTTGCTAATAGGTGAAGGCTGTGTTAGCGACTGCTTTCAGTCGCTAACAGTTTGGGTACGCCCACTTTGCATGTCAATAACGATAAATATCGCTGACATGCAAAGCGGGCCCCAAACTGGTCGCTATGCCCCTAAAAGCTGTCGCTAACTGCTGTTAGCAACAGCTTGCTGATAGGGCGATAAAAAGATCGCTGCTTTAGCGGGTAAAAGTCCCGCTAAAGCGGCGATATTGCCCGTGTTAATATGCCTCCATGTTCTCCTAAGAGTCAGATATTGAGAATGTTTACCTCTCATTCACAGACTGTGATTATCCCTAGTGAGGGAATTCAAAGTAATCTAGTAGACTTAGTATCATCTGCTTTGACTGTCGTGTTTATTACACTTTGTAATATGAGTCTAAACCATACAGAACAATTGTCAGTTGGCTTTTCATAGAGAAAGAGGAATGATAGGGCTTTCTGAACACAAGTCCAAAATGAATTCTACCTTAATGTATTTCAGTGAGGCGGAGCTCCCTCAAAAGCTCCAACCTAAAAACCATATTGGATGTGTGGGCCTTACATGTGCAGGGAGTCTCGAAGAAGGTGCAGTAAACTGAATTAAGCCATGCCTATATTATATAAATTAAAGGCATTTTTTAAGCCATTTTTTACATCTGGCATCACATTGTTGACCAAACTACCTGATCAAAATTAGAACTCTCCAGCAAAAGTCTATTGTTTTCTAGACTCTTTCCTGTGATTCGGATTCTTGCTTAGTGAAGATCCCCGCTGATTGTCCTAATTAAACTGTGTGTAAGGGTCGAAGTAGGAAGAATGTCACTTACAGGTTTTAACACCTATTAGCTATCATCCTTCAGTCAGGCCCTTTGGGGGCTGGAGGTCCCTGAGATTACCTTTCTATCCAGCAGGATAATATTGGAAGGAAGTATGGCAGTCTATGGCAATTACCTACATCTATAAATCACAGATCCCCCTCACCTTTCAGGAACATTTCATTTTGGACATTGCATAAACTGATAAAATGTGAGCAACCACAGGCAGATTGGATGCATGTACTTATTATGTAATCACCACTAACTCTATAAAGTCACTGAGGCCATGTATGATGGGACCTCAGCTCCAGAGAATTTGGAAATTCCTTGGCTAAAGTGGGTTCATTTCCTCACGGGAAATGTCAAGATGGGATTTTGACATTTAAACACTGAAAGAGTTTCATCCAGAGTTATTTTGACTCACATTCAGATTTTGGCAATAAAATCACTGCGCAATGGCCAACATGCATTCGCATGTATTAGCACTGAGGCACTCTCCAGCGTCCATCTTGGAATTTTTTTTTTTTACACTTGGAATTTATTTGTTTTTGAAAATGATGTGTGCATGGGTGCATTGACGTGCATCTTGTGTGAATTTATTTTTAAAGTATAAAAATCCCTCTAACAGTTTCCTTTTGTGCATATTCATGGAGACACCTGGAAATTCTTGTATCTCCTGTATTACATGGACATATATGGGAAAAACTGATACATTTGAGGGACTATTCTTATTCCTTACAATCAGAGCATGCACAGCGCCACTTTTCAAACCCATCTTGATGATTAGACTCTTTAAATTCAGTTTAGTAAAAATACCTGTTCGTGTTACTGGTCAACCAATTGTGGCTTCGGCAAAACCAATAACAAGTAGGAAATGACTGTGCAAAAATGCTGGTGCAGGATTGTTTTCAGGTGCATTGGATTTGGAGTGGGCTCACATCCATATACTATACAATATATTATCTGACATTCAATCCCACCCAACCCCTCTTTACCAGTTCAGGGTGGTCAAATGATATCCTTTGAGCTGGACAAATAATTGCACGAATCTCTTATTGACCAAAAAGAGGACCAAAAAGATCTCTTTAGAAGTTGGGGGAAACAGGGATCACTAACATAGTTAAATACCTTCTTTCACTAATGAACCCAAAGGTGCATACAAAGGTAACTAAAATATAATGGAAATGGGCTAAGTAGAAACTATTAAAAGTATGGTGGCGACGGAAAGAAAAATCAGGTTAACGCTAAACAGCTGATACATTGTGTTATAAAGGTGCTAATAATACGTATTTATGCAGCAGAAACTTTACAATTTATAAAAAGAAAAAGATATTAATGTTTTATTCTTCATTAAGAATTCTTTATTTTTTTCATTATAAATGATTAAAGTGCATGGCTACCTAATAAGGGATTCCCAGTACTACCAATAAACAATATTTAAGACACATTGTAGCTGGGAGGGGAGGGCATTCCAAAACTTTGAGGCCAGATATGGAAAGAATTGTCCTCCTTGCCTGGTTCTAAAGATCCTTGGTACCATGGCAAGTCCATAAGGGGAGGGTCTCAAGAATCTCTTACGAGGTAAAGGTTCGATCAGAAAGATTGGACCAGTGTTTGCCAAAATATGAACAGCATAACAGAGGGCCTTAAAATGTGGGGATCAGAAAGATCAATTGGTGTTTAGGAATGTGTGAAAAACAGTCAACCAGTTCAGTTTGAACAATGTGTAAATGCTTAAATAATGTTTGTGGGATATCTCAGTAAAAGATGTTTAGGGAATCCCAAAGCATTTAACTCAATAATGTTAGAAACAGTTTCCATGGCCATTAAAATTCGAAATCTGCTACAGGACCACTCACCAGACCTGCTTTTCCAGACTGGAACCTGGATGAAACCCTCATCAACATCCATCATCGCAAAAGCAAGCCACCCCGGGTACAAGATCACAAGACAAGACAAGAGAAACAGACCCAGAGATGACATTTCTTTCATCTTTATTTAATCCATCCAACTCTCCACCATCTCAGAAAGCACTATCAGCAAAATGGAACACCTAACCTTCGAACTCCTCATCAAAGTCAACTGAACCCTCAGCAGCAACCTTGTCTACCACCCTAACAGCCCTTGTGCCCACTTCAACAGCACAATTGTGCACTTCTTTGCTCCAATACTCAACTCTACTGCTTTCACCCTTTTCGGCAACATCAACTACCTCCTGGAGGACCTCTCTATTCCCAACATGACCAACCTCCTTGAGGACCTGTCCACTCTCAGACTCGCTTAGCAAGAGGAAGGCAACACATATGCTATCCATACCGAGTGGACCCCATCTTTACCAATTTAAGCAACATCACAGAGAAGCCTACACAAAAATCTGTTCCTACCACACCCTCATCAAAGGCAACCTACCCACCCCACACCACCGCAGAGACACTGCCCCCAAATCTTCACAACAGGACTGGAACAAGATCTTAGATGCATCTACTTCTTTTGAACTCTCACACCACCAACCTTTACAAAACAACAAGTTCTACAAATCCAACACCACCTTCAATGCCTGGATCACCGCCTTCATAGATACCCTGGCTCTTCTATAAGCCAACAAAGCCAAGAGAACCAGAATTCTAGCAAACTAGTAGACAGAAGTGCTGAAGTTCACCCAACACATCTGCAATCAACATGAATGCAGATGAAGACTAAAGTCAGGACACCGACAAGAGCACCTACAAGCCCACCCTCAGATGCTATCAGCGGTAACCCTGAGTTATCAATTGTTACATGCTGAGTGAGTTCGTCAAAAGCAGCAGCAATAGCACAAAGCAACTCTTTCACTTAAAGAAATACTTCACCGCTCTAGCTGCATGCTCCATCAGTGTAGCCCCCTCTCAGAACCTCTGCACTCACCTGTCACTATTCTTTAGCAGCACGCTCACTAGCATATATGACCATATCCAGCCTCAATCAGATCATTCCACCTCACATCCCTCTTGCTCATCTCAATAACACACAGAAGAAAGTCCTGAACATCTCACTCACCATCACTACCCTAGAAACTTCAAAAACCCTACAGTCCATACAATCCAGAGCACCTCAGACCCTGGACCTCACCTTGTCTTCATCAAGGGAATCAGTGCAGCTGTCACCATGATTCTGAATGATTCAATCATCATAGCTACCTATCCAGATGTCTGGAAACACACCACAGTACTTCCACTCCTCAAGAAATTCTCAGTAGCCCTGAAGATCCCTGCCTACTACAGGTCTATCTCCCTGCTAACCTACCCAGAAAAAGTAATGGAAATGCGATAACCAAACACCTAGCCAATCACTTCAATGACAACCACCTCTTCAATACCACTCAATCCGAATTCATACCCAACCACAGTAAACAGGCGACCCTCATCCACACCCATGGAATGAACTTCATACTCTGTTTTCATATTCTCTCACTCCAATGAGACGCCAAACACCTGGACCAACGTCTCCATCTGCATAACCGAAGTCATCATATGGATTTAAATTAAATGCCTCAACACAACACAAAAAGGACGGCAGTAGTAATCATCAGCAAAATCACCTCACTCTGGGACTCCATCTGGTGGGGGCTCAACTTGGACACACGTCCCTCCCGGCAATCCACGCAATAAATCTCAGAATGATAGTTAACAACCTACTCACTTGACTGACCAATTGAACGTAGTCTCGAGCTGCTGCTTCCACACACTCAAGATGCTCAACAGGATTTTGAAACGGCTTTCAACTAACATTCGCAGATCCTTCTCCTAAGCACTCATCACCAGCAAGCTGGACCATTGCAACACACTTTATGCTGGAATCAACAGTCAACTGACCAGAAAACTTCAGACCATACAAAACTCAGCAGTCAGGCTCACTGTCAACAACAAAGAGCTCCACTGGCTCCCAATCCACAAAGGAACCCTCTTCAAATTCCACATGCACACATAGAAAGCCTTACTGAACATTGGCCTCATGTACTACCAGAACCAAGTAAACTTCCATCAGATGCCACTGCTCAGCAAGACTCCCACTTGCACACACACATATACAGAACTAGTTTCAGACATCATGCATTCTGGTACCACACTCCTAAAGCTTGGAACGAATAGCCCCTGCACATAAGCGCCACCTTCTCAGTGCTTGGATTTCACAAGAAACTGAAGCGCTGGCTCCTGATCTTACCCTGACCCCGGCTCAGCCCATGCAGCTCCTGCTTCAGTGCCAGGATACCTTCCAGGGTGAGTTGTGCAGTTGTGCACTATACAAATCCACATAACATAACAGAGAATACAAGTGTGTGAGGTTACCAGGCAGTAAGAGGTTTTAATTAGATTGAAATATCCCTAAGTGACTGTACATTTAAGAAGCAAAGAAAGCCCAAATTCATTTGTGGTATGTATTCATATTGATGTTTCATCTCTTCTAGGAGACACATAGGGGCCAATTCCGATTCGGGAAAAACCACTCCGAATAGCGCTTTTCCTGTACGAATCGTACCCTGCAACCTCCCCGTACGTACGATGAAGTACAATTCGTACCAGGAGCAGGACTCCTGCGAATCCTACAAAGACCGTATGACTTTATTCTCTGCACGATTCTACCTCGGAACCCGCTGTACCTGACATCCATACGGTTCAAAGCAGGTTATCCCGACCCAGCAAGTACGATTTGTGTCAGGTATGCACCGTACAATGCTTTTTTACAGGAGCCCAAAACGTCCGGAGAAGCAGAGTACGCCTCGAAACAGGTACGGAACGGCCCTCCCGGGTACGGTGGGTACAACTAATGATCGCTGTGGTACGGTGCATACCCCTGCGATCATGGGGTGTACGCACAGTACCCCCGATCATGGGGTGTACGCACCGTACCCCATGATCGCAGGGTGTACGGTGCATACACCCTGCGATCATGGGGTACAGTACGTACACCCCATGATCGCAGGGGTACGCACCGTACCCCTGCGATCATGGGATGTACGCACCGTACGGTGTGTATGTGATTGTGTGGTTGTCCATACGAATCGCCCTTACCTGACATGGACCGTACGAATCCCGTCCTCATACCCCGGTCCGGATCGTACTCGTCGGGTCGTACGGCATGTTTAAAAATCATACAGTTCACTGTGAGGGTCCGTGTCGTACGGTTTCAGCCTTGCAATTCATACGGTTTGCGACGATTCGGACGGATTGACGAGATACGGATCGTACTACGCAATTCGGACGGATGTGTACGATTCGTACGGAGAGGGCTCCGGATACGATTCGGACAGACTCTTTTTTTTCCAAATCGGAATCAGCCCCTTAGTCAATCTTTTCATCCACCTAGAGTTGGGCCTCTCTTTCCTCTAGCTAGTTACTTGCTCTTTCATTATTCAGGGTTTGCTTTCACTCTGTTCTCATACTTCTAGTGACTTACTTTCCTCTCTCATTCATGAGCCCTGTTCTACATTCCAATCCCTATCGTAGTACAGCCTACTCCACCAACCAATGCATGTCTTTATACTCTCTCTCATCCATCATGCGGTCAGGCTAGACTTTCCTCTTTGTCATTCTACAAGCTTGCTAAATCATCTTACACCTTAGTCTGATCCCCCCTCTTGTGCATTGGTCATCATTCTTGCTTGTATCTCACATATATCTCTCTTCTGGCAGGTGCCTAACTATCCTTCTCACTGTTTTCTCCACGTCTTTCCTCATTCCTCTTCTCATCTACTCTGTGTTCCATTCTCCACACTTATTGGCCATCCATCATAGTTGCCAAGCCCTCATTTCTTGTGACTATTTTCCCTCTTTCACCCTCATGAAGCCTTCGCCTACTCTCCAATCTGTTATGAAATGTGGGCCTTGTAACAGCCTCCTTGTGAGAAAATGGGTTATTGGTTGATGAAGGTGAAAAGGTTTTCATGCAATAACCACAATTCTTGTCAGGGTGAAACATTAAAAGTGAGTAAATTTGTGATTAACCCTTTCATAGCTTGCACAATAGCAGTAAGGCTTAACGTAGAGGCAATATATAAAATATTTATGCAGCAATCAAACAGTAATACAGTGAAAAACACAACACAGTAAATCTCCTTCTCCATTCCAGAAAAATAGAGCAAATTTTATTAAATGAAATGATACCAGAATGATAAAAATCCAAACAATAGAACTAGAGATGTGTAATTTCAAAGTCTTAGGTAAAAGTAGCTACAAGAAGTGCAAAGCATCAACGAGGGTTACCTGGTCCTGCCAGACCTGGACCAAATCACATATTCAAGCTGACTGAGATGGAGCATGGGGCCAGTACAGGAGTGAGTCCTGCCCACTGCACAATGTGAATAGTTGTACATGGCCTGAGATTCGTGGTCCTTCATAATGCTGTGGCGAGTTGTGTTGGCTCCGATGGGGCACCGGATCAGGAGCTGTGAGGTGCTGCGTCATGTTCCATTGGATCTGGTGAGGCCACTGTTCAGGAGCTGCCAGGAGCCGCAATGCAGAGTCACACATCAAGATGTGTTTCCCTACATCGGTTTCGATGCGGTGGCCGTTCAGGAGCTGCAAGATGCTGTGATATGAGGTCCTGCGTAGAGATGCATTGAGCTGCGCTGAATTTAATGAGAAGACTGATATGGAGCTGGAAGATGCTGCGATGCAAGGTCATGCATTGCAGTGCATCCAGTTGCGGCATGCTGCGTCGGTTCTGAGAGACCCCACAGTGTTTCCAGTAGGAGTACAATCTGATCCCAGCCAAGGCTCCAGGACCTGGAGGGAGGCACCGCTTGGGGGTCAAGACTAATTTCCGCAGAGGCTAGAAGCAGAGGACAGACCGGTCCAGTTCAGTCTGGCAGCTGGGCAGAGGTAGGACATCTCTCTGGAATTTTTTATGTCCCTGTAGGTCAGAAAAGGAAGCCAGTCAGCAAGTCTTTGAAGTCACTCTCGTGGTTCTGGGTTCAAGGAGCAGTTCAATTATTCCTTCCTCAGGCAGGAGGTCAGCCCTTCTTGCCTCAGGGAGGCAGGGCAGTCTTCCAACAGCAGAGCAGACGAGCAGTCATTCTTCTGAGTCTACCTTTGGTCCAGAAGTGATCTGAAGAATTGGCCTGAGGGTACAATATGAATGCCTGGTGCTAACTTTGAAGTGGAAGAAATTTACCCCAACATCTGTTTCTGGAATTTCCTTCCCCCCTGTCCTGATTCCAGGATTTCTGGAGTCACAAAAGGCTAGAGTAAAGTTCTTTGTGTGTGTGGTGAGGTATATCCTTTGTAGTAAAAATGTGATAGGGGTTAGCTCCGCCCTTCTTATCAGGTCAGGAAGGCCTACCCTGCCAACACCCAGTCTACCTTTATGATACTGTCTAGGAGGTATACACAAAGACCAACTGCCAACTACACCTTGTCATGGGACCCGGGATACATGCTATAGGCGAACAAAGAAAAACCAAAGGTGGTGATGGACGGAGCGTTGACAAAACAAACACTCACCCCCAGTCAACTGATCTGGGTTTAATCCATCACCGTTCTTTAGCTCACTCCGCCTCCCCAGTTCATATATGGCCAAATGCAAATCAGTCTGACCCTGTGCCTCATGGGAACAGTCCAGCCCGAACTGCCAAGCCATGTCTTCCCTGGAACGGAATCAAGCTTCCCAGGACCGATTTCTGGCATTACAGCCATCTTCAGCCGGGCTTGCTTGACTCCAGTGGCAAAGTGAGCAAGGGACTCACGTCTGAGCATACCCTGCCAACTTAGGGCGAACAAAAAAAAATGATTTCACAAAAAAGAGAAGACCCCACTGAGTTCCAGGGAACAGGGTACTAACGACAATTTAAGTCAAAGGGCAATCCCTGGACTATGTACTAGTCGCTCCTTATTTTTAATCTTCATATATCCACATCAGTCAAACCTTGCCAATTTCATACAGTATCATACCAACACGAAAATATGACGTTTACAGTCTTTGTACTTTTATTAAAAACTTTTGTACTCAAGGTTAAAAACAGACTTATGTCTGTGGTGTATGAAAACTATTTGTTGTACACTTATGTCAACTCAAATACATATGAATATGTACATGTGCAAGTTACAGAAACGAAAAAGTACATTAATTAATATCAAAAAGAAAGGCAAACAATAGTCATCAAAATTACACCAGATATATGCTGCTTAGTTGCACAGAACAAAACAAACCCTTTCCCACCATAGGTAGAACTACTTCCCTATTCTTTTTTAAGCCTGACCCAGTATCCTCTTGTGAATATAATACACAAATATGCAATTGATGGTAGAAATCACAGTAACCACAATCCAGGTATATCTGTTCTCTGTTAGGGATCTGACTGGGTTCTATTTTATAATGCGTCGACGCGTTTCGGTGTTCGCAACTGGTATGTCTACACCTTCATCAGGACTGCTGATACGTGGGGTTCATCATTCTTTTATATCTTTCTCTTATTGTGATTCCTCAAGCCGTCACTTATTTTCTATTCAAGCCAGAGGTGAGAGTCTTGTTTTACGATTCTCTTAAGCAGGATGTATTTCTCTTTTCTATTTGCGTTATGTCTTAACTTGTGTTTTAGCCGTATTTCTTCCTTGGGTTTCTTTCCTGCGCTATTTTGGACTGGGTAAGGTTATTTCTTGGTTATGTTAAAATTCGTCACAACGAGGTATAGCGTATTTCTACTGCATACCAAAGAACTGGATATGTTCAGAATGTTGGTTGATGCTCGCGTCTACTTCGTCTTCCCCGTCTTTTCGCTGTAAAAAACCAAAGGTGGTGATGGACGGAGCGTTGACAATACAAACACTCACCCCCAGTCAACTGATCTGGGTTTAATCCATCACCGTTCTTTAGCTCACTCCGCCACCCCAGTTCAGACATGGCCATATGCAAATCAGTCTGACCCTGTGCCTCATTGGAACAGTCCAGCCCGAACTACCAAGCCATGTCTTTCCTAGCCCGGAATCAAGCTTCCCAGGACGGGTTCCTGGCATTACAGCCGTCTTCAGCCGGGCTTGCTTGACTCCAGTGGCAAAGTGAGCAAGAGACTCACGTCTGAGCATACCCTGCCAACTTAGGGCGAACAAAGAAAAACCAAAGGTGGTGATGGACGGAGCATTGACAGTACAAACACTCACCCCCAGTCAACTGATCTGGGTTTAATCCATCACCGTTCTTTAGCTCACTCCGCCACCCCAGTTCAGACATGGCCATATGCAAATCAGTCTGACCCTGTGCCTCATGGGAACAGTCCAGCCCAAACTGCCAAGCCATGTCTTCCCTGGACCGGAATCATTTAGGGTAGACTGTAAAGTCATTGCTATGGCAGCCCATAATAGTTTGGGCAGTCAGAGGAAGTAATCGGTGAGTAGAGTCTCTCAGACTCCGTTGATAGAATTCTTATAATATGCCCTAGTCTAAGTAGCACAGGCAGACCGTTAGGTTGGGGGACAGGGTACTCCGACATGTTTTTATGGAGTACCCTGTTCGCCAATCTCTAAATCAGGCCCTAAATATATGGAAGGCATGGAACACTACCACTAAGGGCACACATAAGCATGTGGTCTAATCCCACAAGTAACTTCTACTTTGGATGTGGTGCGATCAAGGAGGATGAAGTACACATGCTCTTTTTTTGCCCCGTCCACAGTAAAGCCAGAAAGTACTGGTTGGTGCCCTTATGTAAGAACATGGGATTTGTGAAATGTTTTGTTGCAATGAGAGTCCTTAAGACTGACACGTCACCGCACATAGTCTTTGCACTCTCCAAGTTCCTCTTAGCCATGTGGTCCAAGAGATCTTCCCTCATCACAGCGGCACCCAGGGGTGATTGTATATAATAAAATGATGACAGTATACACTTAATGAAATTTGATCTTATGAATTGATTATCCTATGATCTACATTCTGATTGGTAATCTGATTCTATGATATGTTTATTTTATGTCAATTGGTTTTATACATGTTTTAACTGCAATCTTTTATGACTGAAAAATGTCGAAATAAAGATCAAATGGATGGATGGATATGGAATAGTAACTTCCCTTTCTATGGACAACACAAGACTAGAGGCAAGGATTTTCAAATATCTTAGGAATGGAGGGGACAAACAAAAAAATACTTTGGGTCAGACCAATAAGTTCTCAGATATTAAGCAAATAATGTAATTCCTATGAATTGTACAAGTGACAGAGACTTTGAGTAAGGGATGTCACGCATTAATAATGATGAAAACATGGTTCTGTTGTATCACAAAAAGCTGCAGCAGATCAAAAAGTCCTCAGACAAAAAGTATGGCTTAAAATCATAACGTTGGAACCTACCATTACAGCAGCAGCTCAAACTCATTGGCAGAACCAATAAGAAACTAGTCTTCATCCTGCCAGTCAATATGCCATAAGAAAATGATGACAAATCAGGTGGTCTCATAAAAGTAATCCATAGTAACATCTAAAATAGTTCAAACTCACTTTAAAAGTCAGCAATTTCCATCCTGAGTCATTGTGTTTTCATGTAGGCATCATCATCTTGTATGTTACCGCTGCAGGAGGAGAAGTGTTCAGATGGTCAGGAGATGGCTATCATACGCACAATGAGTAGCACCAGCCCCTTCTTCATGCATCAGGGGCTTTGGAAGGCCAATGCACCAGTGGTATACCTCACTGTGCCCTCTCGGCTGACTCAGCATCCCCTTCTTTCACCTGGGATCATGTAAGTCTAGGGTCTTCCGTTGCACCAGCCACATTATCTTGCAGCAGGATTTCCAAGTATCTCAGGCTAATGTTTCCTAACATAACAGACATCACAAGCAGGTTGCAGTGGGCAATAAGAGCAAGGGGTTACATTATACTGCTCTGTGTGGTGCCCCTTCATGTTGGAATTACTTAAAGAGAGAGAGATTTGGCAGAGCTAATCTAGGAGTCATTCATCTAGCTGGTGGCCAAGCTTCACCTTCATTTCTGAAAAACACATACTTATTCAAGAAATAGGTCTATGCATAAGGCTCCATATAATTCAATGTGTGCTTGACAGCCAATTTTAAATTGTTTTTTATATAGTCTTAGCTATACGTATTGTTCTATCTGCCATGGTACTTAAAGGACAATGCCCTCTAGATTTTGCACAGACTGTAGTACTTTACATACATCAGAAACATGACACTCGCCTGTCTAGAGTGCTTCCCATACTAGGGCAAGACGGAAATTTCCCAAATATGTCACTTTGAACCTGATTCACAAAGGAAAAAATTATACTTTTGTGTAAGTTTGCGATTGTTTGCTATTCATAAAGGTAGTGAGCTAGTTGTATCTTTACGACTGATGAGTCTTCACCCATAAAAATATATCTTTTTATGTGCAGAGAATCTGCAGTCAGAAAAATACTACTTGTATACTTTTGTGAATAGCAAACAACGTAAACTTACACAGAAGTGTTTGTTTACCTTTGTGAATCAGATCCTTGCTCTTTCCACCACACAGCACATGACACATCTTCCTTGATACATTTTTGGCATTGAAGATTAAATCCTTCATAAATTTCGACAAACATGCACCTGTTCTGGAATGCAGTCTGAACTATTAGAGGCTAAAGGGCTGGATTTAGAGATTGGCAGTTGGAGGGTACTCATTTGGAATGATGGAGGACATTACCACTGCCATCCTGAGGGACGTCCACCTGCCAAATTAAGGGGCCTATTATGATTGCGTTTTTTCCGCATCCTGACCCGGAGGATGCGGAAAAACCGCAGCGGACCCACCAAAGACCCACCGCCACATTAGGATGCCTGGTGGGTCCTGGTTTCCGTCCTCAGCTTTTCCGCCGCAGTTGGCTTACAACCGCGGCGCAAAAGCTCTAATATGGTGGCGGTGTCTCTCAGACACCGTCCGCCATATTAGGAAGGGCTTTAAAAAATGTTTTTCCGCGGCGGGTTTTCCGCCGTGGAAAAGCATGTGTAACTTCACTGCGGGGGCCCTAGGTGAAGGGGGGTGGGGGGTGCACATGGGGGGTACCTATGGTACCCCCCTGCATTTGTATGCAGAAATCGGCAGGCACCGCAGGGTGCCTGCCGCTTTCTGCATACAAATGCAATGTGTGCATTTTTACCATTACGGCGGATGCGGCTTGAAGCCGCACCCGCCGCAATGGTAAAAATAGAGGATGTGACCGCCAGGGTGGCGGTCACATCCTAATTGCACAGGAGGGAACACCGCAGGCAATGCGGAGGTTCCCTCCTGCTCTATGGTGGCGGACGGACTCAGGTCCGTCCGCCATCATAATCGGCCCCTAAGAGTGGACCACGGTCCCAGTGAGCAACTCTACATGTTGACAAGAACTAACACCACTGTGGGTCCTCTTTATATATATATAAAACGCTTGACAGGCCAAACCATCAGTCATGATGGCTGGCTGTCAAACTTTTTAAAAGCCTTTTGTTTGTCAAAACAAGCTCCAAATGTGGGAGTTTGTCTTGGAAAAAATGGCAAAACCAAATGGCTACCACACCCTAGGAGTTTTCTTTCTGGTTGTGGGGTTCATTATTAATTTTGTCCTGCCCTTTACTTCTAGATTCTTCCTGGCAGTGATGGACAAGAAAAAAAAGCCTTTACACCATCCATCCTAAATAGGGTAGACAGTATAAAGTCTATTCTCCAAAATCTCATACTCTGCCAGGCGGTTGGAGGAAGTTTCCTGTAGAAGGAGTACTAGTTGGCTCCATTGATGCAATATTTCCAGTCTGCCCGAGTGAAAATAGCACTGGTGAACCATCAGTTTGGTGCACTTGGTAATCCGTCGGGTATGCGTTGGAGTATACTGTCCGCCAATCTCTAAATCAAGCCCTAAGTATTTGGAATGGTAATTTATATTTCCATGGACAACACAGGATTTGAGGAAGGATTTTCAAATATCTTCGGAATGGATCTGAAAAACAAAAAAAAAGCCTCTGGCTCAGGCCAATCAGATATCAGATAAATGCAGCCCACATTCCAGAAAATATTGACATCCATAGCAGGTGTTCTCATAAATGTAGCCTTTAATAATATCCAAAACTCTTCAGACTCATTCTTGAAATCTTTTATTAACCCCAAAACGTGGATGACACAAGTACTCACACCCTCACTGCCTACCAACAATGGGTCAGCATGCTCAGGTCACGCTGGTTAGGGATGCAGACTGGCCAGTGATTCCCCATTGGGTGGGAGCACAGTGGAAAGGGCCTTACTAAAGTGTCTGACCCTTCCCAGACATCTTTTACAGATGTATTAGGCTCCACGACACTATGACAAAAATACGTTCCTTCTTTTGTAGTCTCAGAAAATCAAATAGAGGCCTGCTCTAATGAATCCATAGGTCTTCCCTTGAGCAGAGAATGGCTATCAGTTTAGCAGATCCAAGCCTTGAGTATGGAGCTGAAGTTCTTAACCATTTATATTGTGGATATGTCAGGAAGTACCCATCCATTCCTAGATTCTGTACTATGATGTCACCATGCCATCCAACCATGTGTACAAATAACAAACTTGTGTCCATCATTTCTCAAAAGTGTTACTGCCTATTGCAGAATATTTCAACATTGTCATTGATCAGATGCAGACCTTCAAGCTAGTTCCATTGATAACAGGTTTGCCCATCACTGGCAAGTCCTCTCTGATTAAGGGCCAGATGTAGGTAATTCCTATTTACCGACTCTTAAATACCGACTCATACCGAATCGGTATTTAAGAGTCGGTAAATAGGAAGGAGGCAGATGTAGGTAAAAAATTACCGATTCTGTAAGAGTCGGTATTTATCGTATCTGTAAATACCGATTTGGTATTTCACATTTATTCCTATGTGCCTTGAAGCCCATAGGAATCAATGTGAAATACCGATTCGGTATTTACAGATTCGGTAAATACCGAATCCTGCAAGGGTGCAGGGGGTGTCACTTTGACACCCTCTAGCACCCCAAGTACAGGCATGTGTGCCATGTGGCACACATACATGCCCTAAGGGCATGTCTGTGTGTCACATGGCACAGGTGTGCATGCACAGATGTGCATGCACACCTGAATTCGGTATTTTACCACCCAATAGAATTGGGTGGTAAAATACCGACTCTTAAGGGCCTGTGGCACTCTTAGGAGTGTCACCTACATAAGGATTTACAGAATCGGTATATTTACCGATTCGGTAAAATACCGAAGTGATAAATTTACCAAATCTGTAAATATACCGATTCTGTAAATTCAGACCCACCTACATCTCAAAAGCCAAATACCGGTCGGTAACGGCCGAAATCGACCGTTACCAACCGGTATTTGGCGACCTACATCTGGCCCTTAGTGTGGTATTTACCTCCCACAGTTGATGAATGCTACTTTCCAGCCTCTATACTTGCACCTTCTCTTCAATATTGGATCAGAATTTATGAAAAGGCGGTGTATTCCAGAAGAGGCAGTACAGGGAGTCATGTGAACTCAGGGTTCAGCACTAAAGCACCGTTTTCTATTAAGGTGTAAAGTGAGTTTCACAAAATCTGTTCAAGGCTAACCACAGATCAGAACATGGATTAGTGGAGATCAGCACCCAGGTGTCCACCCTTAAAGACTTTACCTAGCACGACCTGAAGAGATTCTGTTTACTGCATAGCCTGAACCCATGAGCCACATTAGAAAGGTGGAAAAGTGCGTTCCTCCCATTCAAATTTGATGATTGATGTTTTCATAACTAAAAGGACAATAAGTGCTGCATCCAGCTGAGACCAGTACCATGAAGTGATGAATCAATGTCTTTCTTGTTGTCCTAGTTGCCAGAGAATGCTGCTCTGTTCATAATACATGGGAAATCAAAGCATGACCCGATTGAGCAGCTGGATTTGACAGGGAAGATGCAGTGGGAGCAGCGTGCACTAATTGCACAGAACTTCCAGAATTATGTTGGTTCCTCTAAATAGCAAGGATCAATGAAAAGCCATGAACCAAGGGATAGTCTAATCCAGTTTCTCAGGCGTTGTAATACCTCACAAGTGGCAGCAAAGAGTCATACAAGGCTGACAAGACAACGTAACAGAACAAGATTTAACCAGACCTGCTCCAATGCTGGAAAATGAAGTAAATCCTAAGATAAAGTACATGCCAAGCAGTGTGGCTGGAATGAGTCGACTTCCTGCAAGAGGTAAGCACTACTTTCTTTTTGCCCTTCATTAGGGAAGGCATGCACCATCTCCCCCAAAAATATGACAAACATGACTAGGAAACTTTTGGGCATATTAGCAAGGGCATACTCGCTGCTTTAGTTGCACTTTTTGCCGATAAAGCAGCAATTTTGTTATCGCCCAATTACCAAGCTGTCGCTAACAGCAGTTAGCAACAGCTTCCAGGCGATAGCGACCGGTTTGGGGCCCGCTTTGCATGTCAGCGATATTTATCGCTAATGACATGCAAAGTGGGCGTACCCAAACTGGTAGCAACTGAAAGCAGTCGCTAACACAGCTATTACCTATTAGCAATACCCGCGACGCGATAAAAAAACACGCGCTAACCGCGATTAGCGCCAGGATTTTACACCTGGTAAAAACCAGAGATAGGAGGGGATAAAAAAAGTTGCGCTAAGCGCGGTTTGCGATAATTATCACAAGTTGTTGCTAATATGCCCCTATGTCCTATAAACATACATTTATCCCAGTCTATGATTCATAACTTCAGCTGAATTCTGAAACAAAATCAGTGCCCTGTGTAAATGGCCAGTGCTAACTGGTGCAGTTGATGACAACCATCATAAATGTTATATGTTTGTTATCTAATGATCTAAGCCATTTATAGTATTGTCTTACCAAGCTAGTCCGCGTGCTGCTCAGATTAAAATATGACTGGCCTTTTCTTTGGGTTCCGGTTAGATAGCATCACTTTGTTTTCAGTTACGCTTGTTCATCTTTGTCTCGATGAACTAACATCTTATTTATTATCCTAGCCTGACATATATTTGCTACTGTAAAGTTACAGTTTAATGTGTTTTCTATTGCATGCAAAATTGCAGTGATGATATATGCTTCACTCTAGGGTGAGCTAACGATAAAAACACGTCTTTTTGAAGAGCTTTGCCCATCGCATTTTCCACCAAACACCAGGCAGCACATAAACTAAAGCGCCAAACATAATACAGAATCGATATAAGTGGAAGAACAGCATTTTATGTCTCATAATAAAATCTATGCTCACATTTAGATTGGTATTCATAGTGTTCAAGGAAGATTGCATTCTAGCCATACCCTCAGATTCCATGTGGCACCAACTGGCAGACTTCTAAGTTAAAATATTAGAGAGCACGTTATGGTAGTGTTGATCAGTGAAATAGTTGTTTAAAAAAATGTACTGTTTAGCTAACATTCCACTGGTATATCGAGGAGTTAAAGGTATTTGCCAATAGAAATTCACTGGCCTTTCCATAACAATAATGTCTTCCATTTCCCTTCTGGGATAAATAGTGAATATCTTCTATTTAACCCCTTCAGTGTGGGGCTGTTTCCTCCGCTGTGCTGGGGGGCAAGGGGGCGCGTATAGCGCCCCGGTGCTCATGACGAGGTCAGTTTGTCATGAGCTACGGCGCTCCGGTGCTCATGACGAGCTGAGCTCTTCATGGTCACACCCGTTCCCATGGAACGTTCAGCACAGCAGGGGAATCAGCCCAGCGTGCGAGCGTTCCATGGAACGAGCGAGGTCAAGACGAGCTCAGCTCGTCATGAGCACCAGAGCGCCGTAGCTCATGACGAGCTGAGCTTGTCATGAGCACCCAAGGGGTTAATGCAAGGGATTTCACAATGATGCACCCTTGTGGGAGTAGGACTCACGTAGGTCCCGCTGGAAGAGTACCTTGGATGGAGGAAGTGTCGACGCAAAGGCTCACTGCATTGTTTCCGCTTCGGTCAGGCGATAAAGGCTTCATGGACGAAACCCTTTACTATGCAAGCGGTGCATCATCATCGAGCCACACTGTCAGTCGTTGTTGAGCTGTGCAGTACATCAAAGCGGTGTCATCGATCAGCTCCTGCGTCAGCATTGATGGACAGTGCACCGGTTCCGATAGGCACATAATCATCACTGTGTCAATTTTGATGGTTCTGCAGAGCACAAGCTCACTTTCAAGGGCCCAGTACTGGATTTGCACCACTTGGTAGGCAGGAATCACTGATGGCAGAGTTCATTTTTTTTTTTTTTTTTTAACTCTTTATTCATGACTGTGACAGTTGTTTCCATTTACATACATACATGTTACATTACAGCAGTCTTTTCCGTTTTCTTTAACTTAACTTAGGCATATTATAACCGTATTCAAGTGTTCAACACGCTTTACAATGTTGCCAGACATGGTATCAACCCATCAATAAGTAATAACAGTCCAGGTGCAGTACCGCCTGTCCATAAACTGCCCCTAAACCCATCCCTCCTCCCACCCCGTCTAACGGCTATTCCCCTGTACATATTCCTTAAGTGGGATACTCTAGTTCTCAGTGTGTTTTAGAGGATATTACAATCGTCAGGTCTGGTTATATAATACATTCTGTCTGAGTATCTACTTGTGCGGAGAATCCTTGGATCTAGCATATAACAAACTGGATATCACTGTGACAACTCCAGGTCCACATCCTCCAGCTCCACCAACATTTGGCTCCATTCCTGCGCAACAGGAAATTTACGAAGGCCCTTCTCTTCCTCTCTACGCAGCGCTGCGGCCTCCGCCTTGCCCCACTTCAACACATCTGACCGCCACATGTCTACACTTGAGGATCTGGGTGATTTCCACCTCATAGTGAGAGCTCTAAGTGCCAACAAGAGGGCTAAGTCCAAAAATTTCAATTGTGCCTTACAGGTCTTAGTTCTCTTCCTATGGCCTATCAGGCAGGGTAGCGCCCCTTCGGGGATCTGCAGGGCTGTTACTGAGTATAGTGTGTGTCTGATCGTTCCCTAGTAGTTTCATAGTCTTGGGCATGACCATAACATGTGGAGAATGTTTGCCTCGTCCTCCTGACATCTAGGGCAGTTGTGGGGGGTAGCAGGGATTATCCTGTGGAGCCTCTGGGGGTGAGATATGCTCTGTGTAGTACCATGGCTTGTATAAATTTGAATTTAACATTTCCGGACACCCTCCTATGATGACCTAGGATGATCTTCCATTCCCCATCTGCTATGGCCTCCCCTGTATCTGTAGCCCAAAGCTCCCTGAGGGTAGTAAGGGGCAGAGCTGCATGTTCTCTAATGCCCACAGAGAGCCATCGTACTAGGTGTCCACCCGTTCCCATACAGTGGAGGAGATGGACCAATATCGTGCTGGACTGGTTTGGTGCATTGTGGGGCCCAGGTGCGTCTCACATAGGAGGTCACCGAGGCATGTAGAAGGTACAGTCGTTGTGGGGCTCCTGTGTATTGTACAAAAGAGGCATGATCCAGTAAAGTGTCGTCCCCAAACAGGTCTCCCACCCTGTCCACTCCGGCCGCCGTCCAGGGTCGCAATCTGCTTCGTGACAAGTTCCCTTGTGGTGTTGGGAGTCCTAGAAGGGGAATGTTGTCCGCGTAGGGGATGATCCCTGCCGTGTACAGCTGTGCTTTCCGCCAGCATTTCAGAGCTACACGTAGGAGGGGGTGGCAGTCTCTGGGGATCTTGGCAGCAGGTAGTAAAAGGGAGTGAAGATCTCCGCGCGGCAGTCTGTCTGCCGTATAAGCAATCTCATGTAGGTTCCTACCGCTACCCAGCATGTCAGCCATTGGAGTTGGCTTGTGTAGTAGTAGCCACGCAGGTCTGGTACTCCTAGACCCCCTTGTCTGGTATTCAGTTGTAATTTCTTGAGGCTGGCGCCGCCTTCCTGACCCCCAAATGAGGTTGATGAGTAGCGTGTTCAGCATGGTAAAAATTTGTTGTGGGAGTAGCACCGGCAGGTTTACGGAGTAGTACAGGATCCGGGGGAGCAGGACCATCTTTGAGATCGCCACCCGGCCCATTACAGACAGGGGCAGGGATGTCCAAAAGTTCACGCTACCCCGAAAGCCATTAATTGCCCTCCGCACATTACCCTCAATCTGGTCCTCGTGACTCCTATATACATTGATACCAAGATATTTGAACGTGGTGGGCGCTACCTGGATCTCATAGGGTCCAAAGTGTACATGGGTAGGCTGCTGTCCATCCCGGAAAAAGAAGCCCAGGGACTTACTTGGGTTTATGGCCAGTCCAGAGATTTTCTCAAATCATTCAAAGATGGTCGCTAGGTGAGAATGATCACCCCGAAAATTACGGAGGAACACCAATATATCGTCGGCATATATGGAGAGCAAGTTATGGGTATCCCCAATTGGTATGCCCGTCTCCGCTGCCCAATGTAGGAGTGCAATCGCTAGGGGTTCTAATGTAAGTACGAACAGCAATGGTGACAGCGGGCATCCCTGTCTGGTACCCCTGTGAACGTCATAACTGTCCGAAGTGTGTCCGCCAGTTCGTGCTCTAGCCATTGGGTTCGTATATAACAGCCGGATCCAGTTTATCAGGGCATCCGGGAAGCCGAATCGGCCTAGAACTTCAAACATAAAGTCCCACGACAGGGAATCAAACGCCTGTCGGAGATCTAGGGCTATGCAGCCCGCGTGCGGCAGTTCTTGTGGGGTGGTCGTCATTAGGGCGTGTAGTTGTCACGTATTTTAAGAGGTGCTTCTCTCTGGGAGGAAGCCACATTGGTCAGTGTGGATCAGGCCAGGTAGATGGGCCTGTATTCGTAAGGCAATCGCTTTGCTGAGTATTTTGTACTCCGAGGAGAGCATGGAGAGGGGTCTATAGTTGGTCACGTTTAGGGTGTCTCTGCCGGGTTTCGGAATGGATATCACCAAGGCCTGCATGGCCAACCTCAAAAGCAGTTTTGTAAATTCGTTCTAAGACGGGTACCAGAGTCTCGGAGTAGGTTTTGTAAAACTCCCCCGGCAGCCCATCAATGCCCGGAGTCTTACCCCGATTAAGTGTGTGGATAGCTACTTTTATTTCCTGTTGCGTTATGGGTCCGGCTAGGGCCGTTCGAATGTCGTGGGTCAGGGTAGGAAATGGCAAGTCTCCTAGGAAATCTAACATGTCATCTCTAGTATCTACCGGGGGATGAGCATAGAGTCCCTCCAGATGGGCCTTGAACACAGCGTTGATTTCTAGTTGTGTATGCACTTGTCTGCCTGTTCCATCCCGGACACTCGTGATTACCGGAACCTCAGGGGTGTCTCGGATCAGACGAGCCAGCAGTGCACCGGATCTATCCGCCTCCGCCTGCTGTCGTCTCAGATAGTCCCCATAGTCTATGACCAGTAAGGTTCCAGGGTTTCTGCATGCTCCACGTTACACAATTAAAAGTCACCCCTGCGCTCTGGGTCATTCCCTGCCTCAGTTTCAAGCTTTTTCAAGCGGTCCTCCACGTCACATAGTTTGCCATGAATTTCCTGTCTGGCTCCCACCAGTCTGCGTATCGCAGCGCCCCGAAGCACAGCCTTCATTGCGTCCCATACCACCAAGTTCGAGGACGTAGAGTCCCAATTTTCTTTGAAGTAATTGGTCAGTGTGTCGGCAAGGTGTGCACGGAATGGGCCATCTTCAAGTAGGGAGGTGTTGAGTCTCCAGGTGGGGACCGGTGAGGGTATTCTACCCCAGTGTAGGTCTAGTGTTTGCGGCCTATGGTCCGAAAAGGTTTTGGCGAGATAGGCTGAGGACGTACATTTTGTTAGTAAGGAGTTGGTGCAGAGGAATCTATCTAACCGAGTATGTAGGTTATGCAATGGGGAATTGTACGAATATTCTTTGTGTACCGGGTGTAGCACACGCCACACATCCCTCATGCCCCAACCCTGAATCCATGTCCTAAATGTGTCAGACAGTTTATGAACTCCTGTCGCCTGGAGTGGAGGGTGTGATCTGTCCAGGTCCACATCTAGTATCATGTTCCAGTCACCTCCCAGGATCCAGGGGATATCTATCCAGTCTGCCAGGGCCCGGCCGACGGTTGTGAGAAACCTGTCCTGCTCAAAGTTCGGGGCATAGACGCTACCCAAGACCACCATTGTACCATCCAGCGTGCCCTTTACTAGTATGTAGCGTCCCTGTTCATCCACCCTCCTCTCCATTTCTACGAAAGGGGTACCGTGTCTCACCCATATCATGCCCCCCCTGGAGAAGGCAGAGTATGTAGTGGAAAAGATGGTACCTCTCCATTTTTTCCGTAATGTGTGCACTTCGGACTGCGTCAGGTGGGACTCCTGCAGGAATACTATATGTGCACGCTGGCGGAGCAAGAAGGCATGTACTCTGTGTCGCTTCTGTACCGCTCCTAATCCCCGCCCATTCCAAGTAACCAGCCTGTATTTCCCTTTCTCCTCGGCCATATCCCGATACAGACATCACAGTAAATATCATTTCACATTGCAACATGTACATTATTAGTGCTAACCCGGAGACGGTTCCCTCCCCTCCCCAAACACAAACTCTAGAGGCGCAGCCTCAGAACTCTGCTGTGCCGAACATGAAACTGTAGTACATAACCAAACAATCAACGTTGCATACGCTTCTGGGGGGTTGGCTAGGCATGGGCCGTGTCCAGAGGGCCATACTTGTCTGCGCTGTCAGCTCAACAGCGCCGCCGGGAGAGATAGCATACAATCATCAAGTATTGTTAGCCGCGTTTTTTTGGGAGGGGGCAGGTGTCCTAAGTATACAGCATAATGTACCTGTGTAGCACTTGAGCGTGGGTGCGTAATACCCGCGTGGCAAAGGCAATGATTAGACAGCACAACCCGGCTACTACCAGGATCAACATGTCATTACAGTTTCACACTCATGTACCCAGTCGTGGAACGCCTCCTCCCGCCAAGGCGTAGCTGTGCATTTTAGTTATAATGAAGACCTGAGGTTCCAGGCCCCTTCCGTGTCAGAAGTTACTCCAGGTCATTGTCCAAAAGTTCATCTGCCGTTCCAGGTGTCACAGTCGGGAATAACACCACACTGTTCTCCGAGTCCGAGTGGACAGTTCTGTCCTCAGTGTCCGTGTTTATAGCCCCACGGTCTTCCCTGAACGAGCTCACCAGTACGACAGCATTTTCCTGTCCTTGCTTTTGTTGGTGGAGAGTAGGTTTGCGCCGTTTCGGTTCTGTGCCACCCGCACCTGATCTGTCCCCTGCATGACCCGATCCGTCCCCGGATCCGCCGGCCGGCGAACTCTGGGTTGGGTCCGGGCTCCCCTCAATATCCATCACCTCCAGCCACTCCTCCACGTCCGTGGGGCTTTCAAAGAAGTGAGTTTTATTGTCGTGGATCACCTTGAGGCGCGCAGGGAATAACAGGGCGTAGCCTAGTTTGGCTCTCTGCAGTCTCTTTTTCACCTCGTAGTATGATGACCTCTGTTTCTGCACCTGGTTGGTATAATCCGGGTATAGTGAGATACGCCTATTTTCATACTCTATGATGGATTTCAGCCGGGCCTGTCTAAGCAACGTGTCCCTATCACGGTAATTAAGGATCTTCACAATCAGTGGCCGTGGTGGCTGTCCCGGTCTTGGTTGGCCGGTGGGGATCCTGTGTGCTCTCTCCACACAGAAGAACGGTGACAGTCGCTCTGCAGCTACGTGATCTCGGAACCATTGTTCCATGAATTCCGTCACGTGGGGCCCTTCACTGCGTTCCGGAAGGCCAATGACGCGTAAGTTATTGCGGCGATTGCGGCCTTCCGCATTCTACACACATTCCATGAGGGTTTTCACCTGGCGCTGGATTTGTTGGATGGAATCGGAATGTTCCGCCACCATCGGGGCAAGGTCCGTCAGCGACGCCCCTTGATCCTTGACTTTGTCCACCAATCTACCATGGTCGGCTTTAAGCAGTGAGAGATTAGTGGTGAGGATGCCCATTTGCATCACCATCGCGGTCCTAGAGTCCCTGATTTCCTTAAGTATTAGATCCAGCTTGTCCCCTTGATTGTCTTCCGAGAGGGTAGAGTTCAATGTTAGAGGTGTGGGACCACCCAGATCGACGCCCGGGGTAGGCCCCACGGACGTCCCTTCCTTGCCATCCGTGGCCTTTGCACCCTTCCGCACCATGTCGGCCGCTCAGAGGTCCTTCCAGCGGCTGGGGTCTCTTCGCAGGATAGACACCTGTCACCACCCGTGCTCGCTCCACTCGGTCTCCCAGCCCAACCCTGCAGTCCTTCCAGGTCCCGATGGGTAACCGAGTTTTCAACAGGGTACTAAGTAGAGCATCGATGCTCGGAACGTCGCAGGTTGCTCCCGCCTCCGTTCACTCGAAAGGGGGCATCAAGGGTCAGTCTGCGGGGCGGGCATACTTTTCCGCCTCCCTGCGGACCCGGGGCGGGCCGCCCCGCACTCCTCGTCCGGGGCAATAACAGCGATCTTCCCGGCTCCTCCACTTGCCTCCTGGGCCTGTATCCGCGGCTCCACTGGGCCCGGGGCCGAGCGTCCGGATCCTCACCCCACCAGCGTATCGCAGTTCTCAGACCGATTGTTCCCCCTCACACACCACCTCTCACCTCACCCAGGGCACCGCCAATGATTCTCCCCTCGATTCCGGCACCGTTCTAGGCCATCGGCACTCGCAGGAGCCCTCCTCCACCACTCTCCAGCAGCAGCAATGGCGGCGGGGTTGGGAGAGGGGAGGGAGGTGGGGAGAAGCAGACGGGGCAATATAGTGTCCTCCACAGTGTCTCCGTGTGTCCCACACTCAGTGGCTGTCCCCTCGGGCTTTTGTCCCGGACGTCGGCGCGGCGCAGCCTCAGGCTCCCGGCATGTAGGGCCTTTGTCCATGCACCGGACCCCTCCACCGAGCAGTCGCCTCCAGACCCTCCAAGGCGCACACACGAGAGGGGGGGGCGGCCGTCACATCTCACACCCCCGGGCCCCGTCAGCAATCAGGCAATGTGTCAGCCGGTCGTTCCAGGGCAGCTGCCAATCTCTCCCGGCAGGCCGCGGTCTGCGTCCCGGGCACCGCCCGCACTCAAGTGCCCCGACTCGCAATGTGGGGTCAGGCCGCGAGTGCCTCGGTGCGGTTTGTCGGACAGCCGCAGGCCCCAGAATCCCCAAACCTCCGTCGAGTCGAGCTGGGCACTTTAGGATCAGGATCCCACCATTGGTGGCGTAAAGCGGCCCCCCGTCACGGCATGCAGGATGTGGTTCCCTCCCGGCGACACTGGAGCTCTAACAGCCTCCGTCCGCCATGATGGCTTGCTAGCCACGCCCCCCCGGCAGAGTTCAGTTGATGTTGCAGGGTCGAAGGAAGTCTTTGATGCCCAGAGACTTCAGAACAGGGGTCAGCCAGCAAGCCCTTGGAGTCACACTGGAGTCAACTGAGATGGGTCCAGCCATTGACCTCAGCAGGGCAGATCAGCAGACAGCTGGGCAGCAGAGCAAAGCAGAAAATAATTTCTTCCAGAGCAGCAGTCAATCACAGTGGCAATCCTTGTAGCACAGCAGTCTTTACTCCTGGCAAGGTTCTTCACAGATCAAGTAGTGTACTGTCTTGGCAGGGTCAGAGCCCCAGTACCTATACCCAGTTGTGCATTTGAAGTGGGGTGACTTCAAAGAAGGGCCTTTGACGTGCACACATATCCTTTTCTCCCACCCCTGGCTCCAGGCTATCAGTAGGGGTTAATGCACCTTTGTGTGGGTAACAGGACACTACCTATTCAAGTGTGGCAGTCCCCCTTCTTTCTTCTCGCCCAGGAAGAGCTATCAGAATGCAGATAAAGGCAGATGAGTTCTCTGCCACACCACCCTTGCTGTGTTTGTGGCTGTTTAGAGGAAATGCACAAAGTGTAGCTTTCACCCACCCCAGATGTGAATTGAGGACAGGCTGCAGGCACACAGAGCAGTAAGAGCGGAGAAATGCCCACTTTCTAAAAGTGACATTTCTAAAATAGTAAAGTTAAATCCATCTTTACCATTAAAGAGGATTTGTCATTACCATTCCAAAGATATAAAACATGAGGCACCTACTCCTTTCCGATCAGGAATTACAGATTAAAAATGTATTAAGGAATTCCCAATACTAGCCTATGAAATGAGTAGGCCTCACAGTAGTGAATAACGAATTTAGCTGTTTTTCACTACCGGAGCATGTACAACTTAAAACCACATGTCCTAGCTTCTATTTACACAGCACCCTGTTCTTAGAGCTACCTGAGGCTTTCCTTAAAGGTGTAATAAAAGGGGAGTTTAAGGCTTATGAAGTAGGTTTAACTGCCAAGTCAAAGTGGCAGTAAATAACACACTCAAGCCTTACAGGAGCAGGTCTGAGACAGGTTTGAAAGGCTACTTGTGTGGGTGGCACAGCCAGTGCTTGTTACAGGCCATGGGTATGTGGTATACCACTTTACAAGTGACTTACAAGTAAACTAAATTTGCCAATTGTGTATAATCAAATGTTACCATGTTTATGGGAGAGGCACATGCTCTTTAGCACTGTTTAGCAGTGGTAAAGTGCTCATAGTCCTAAAGCCAATAAACAAAGTTCAGAAAAATAGCAGGAGGAAGGCTAACCATTTGGGTTGACCCTACAGAGAGGGCCATTTTCCAACAATCGTATTGTAGGGGAAGAGAAGAACCACTTGAGTGATGAGAAAATGTAATGATAGTGCCCATAATTTAAATTCAAGGAACATTATTACTTTGGCAAAGTTCTGTGTAGATCCCTTGTCTGAAAGAGCAAACATGCTATCGTTTAGCACTGCTCCGCTAAATGAGAAAATTTATGGTTCTAAATATTACTACAGTAAAGAATATGCATATGGGATCTTCAAAGCACCGACCATAAGTAGCTTTAAGTGTTGAAATAACTGGGGTTGTGCAAGTCAGGATCTTAGTGCACTTGCTGGCATGCGCAGGTCAATCTACAGAAACTCAGGTCTAATGTCCTTGAAGGTCAGGACCCAATAGGATTGGCAGAGTTGAATGTATGTGTACATGTGTATTTGTGTTTTGGAAATAGTGTTTTTACTCATAAACCATTGAATAAGGTTGTATACTTTAGTTTGCAGGCAGATGTGCACTGACACCACGAAATCTGCCAATTGCCTGTGGGGCAGCAGTATCCACTTTGCAGCATATAAAAAAGAGAGAAAGCATTTCTCAACTAGTGCATCCACACACCTTGAGACACAGTGCTTTATTTATAGTTTGGCAGATGGGCTACTGGTCTCGAACGTGGTAGATGTCCTGTCCACCATAATACAAGTGCATCATAGCCTATGCCAATTTTTATAAGAGGGATGGGCTATCTGTCTTGTTATCATGATTATAAAAGCCGCCAAACTAAATAGAGTCCTTACTGTCTTCAGGTAAGCAAACTATCGGGAGAAATAACCCTCCAGAAGCTGAAGAGAACACACTTGTTTTCTGATATAACCCTCATCCATCAGTGTTGTCCTTGGTGGGATGCTTCATTATCGGCTCCATCACGTTCCCCTGTGGAACAAGGCATGCCCTGACCCACGGATTATGTGGGAGCACTTATAGATGTACTAATACGGTGTAGAATGATGATAATAGGAGTGGGGGGCTAAATATTCCTGGCTAGTAGGTAAACTATTATTTATTTTGACCTCTAGTTGGTATGATTAAAAATGGGGAGAGGGAAAGGTGGATAACTATGTACCTGCCTTCCTAAAGTCGACATGTTTCACCGCATCACTTTGGCTTTTCATCATAACCAAGGATCTACCTCCTTGATATCCCTCCTGTAGTGCTGTTCGCTCCAATTGTGCTCAAATACTCTGTATGATACATAAAAGAAGGTGATTATACCTACTTGGTATTCACTCTTATGTAATTTTATTTAGGCACATGCTTTGCTTCGTGGACCCGCTGGTGGTCAAGGTGAGCTTGTAGTCACAATCCATTCACATAGTCCCCCTTCGTCATTCACCTAAAGAACAAATATGCACCGGGGTCGGAAGCGGAACGGGATTGACCCGATGATGAAGCATGCCACCAAGGGGCAACCCTGGTGGGTGAGGGTTATATAAGAAAACAAGTGTGTTTTCTTCACCTTGTGGAGGGTCATTTCGCAGCAAACTGAGTGGCTCCCTATATTTTGGTTAACTATTGGTAGGAGGACGAGCCTCTCTTCCCCTCTATCTCCCCCTTATTTTTGATAGTGCATTCAAGTAACACCTGACACAATCTATTACATTTGCCAAATAAACTCCTTACACACCACCAATAAGTGCCTTTTTTTGTATGTACCTTAAAGGAAAAAAATAGAGAAACAAACCAGGACAGAAAATCGTGCATTTTAAGAAATATATAACGGGTATGACAGTCAATGCAAACCACGCAGCTTTCCATTATGTGTTGTTCATCACAAGCTCCCTACATAAAGTTTATGTTCTTTTCTAAAAGACCAAAAGCCGCCTTGTTATAGCTGGGCAAAAACGGACTCTTTTTTATAGCACATTTTCCCAAAAGTTACTATTTGAATTTATTATAGTTTAACATTGCTTGGGTAATTACCAATGAGGTGTCACATTTTCAGTGGCTGCATCTAAATGTTTAATTAGATTTAAAGCGTTTAGTAATCCCCCTGGTTTGATTAGATATATTTCAGAGACTTTTTTTTCTGAATTTTCATGATTGGCTGGTCAAGTGTAAGAGCAAAGGTAATTAACCAGCAATCAGACCAATTCCCCTCCAGTGCTTTATGTACTTCAATTCATGCCTGATAATTGGAGAATCTACCGTGTTCTCCTTTTCGTTTATGAGTGGGCTTGTTTTCAATTTTACGAAAATTCATTTTCCTATGTTTATTGCCGCCGTCAAAACTGAAACTGACCTGCCTTGACACAAAATGCGGGGCTACCTGGAAAGCGGAACCGTATGTTTATGTGAATCTTCGGAAGTAAATACAACTGAAATTGCAGCATTAAAAACGTTTTTAAACAATATCGGAGTGTTTACCAGTTATTCAACTTTTGGAGCTAGCCACCACATTGTATTAATTATACAGTCATTGCAACTTTCACATTTGTAGTCAGATCTTATACGTACACAGTGCACACATCACTTACTCTGCATGTCAGACGAATTCCTGATCTCCATATCTGAAAAAAAAATGGAATCATGATTAGGTCCTTGTGGTGTTATTTCTGTTTATTTCTGTTGTTTTGTGGCCGGCAGCGAAAAAAGTGCTTTCACTATTTCAAGTCTTAAAAAAAAAACTTATATATGAAAATGTATCTCCTTGACACCCTGTCATTTCTTAAGCTTAGGAGGAAATTCATCACTCTACCTAATTTTAATCAAGGCGCAAAATACATGCCAGCTGGATTCTGATTGTGCAGGTTATGGTCATTAGTATGTGTGAAATTTCTAAATGTCAAGACCCCGAATGGGGGGAAACACACAAATAATACATGATTTCAACCGTTCTGAGGTGCACCAACTAGCATTTGGTTTTATTATCCCACATAAACCTCCCCAGGTTTTACTTGCCGAAAATCAAAAGGGCTCCACGAGTTTGGGCAACACACCTATGCAGCACTTATCTTCTCACGCACTAGGGAGGATGGGGTTTCTTCTCACACAATGGACACCAAAATATGGATAAGGCAGATTCACATTTATTTCCTATCCCTTAACGTTGACTCATAAGCGCACTGATGAAATAACTAGATTAAATTAGTAACCCACCATGATGTTGTGCCACACCAAATTCTGCCGTTTGGACAGTCTTGATATGAGGCTTGTTGTCCTTCCTTGTATCGCATTGACAACCACAAGATGCTGATAGAGGGGGCACGGCCAAGCTGGTGGACACTCCTTAAGCGTGCTCTATCTCGATCCCTCTACATCCAACATGATTGCAGCATCTTCTTTCCCCATTAACGGTGGAGTCCTTCTTGAGGCCATAAGAGTTGGGGACCTGGTGGAGAGATACCCGGGCGCATCTATAACCACCTCCTGGATGCAGCTGGAGATTGTGAGGTGCTGAAGCCTGGAGCCATGCGCCCGGCCCCATGTCTACAGCCATGGCCCGGACCACCCTCCGTGAGAGCAGCCCCACCGGTGGCGGTGCAAAACAGCCCTGGGGCCTAGTGCTGACGTCTGGACCCCTCCCAGAGTGGAGAGCTTCTGGAATGGAAGTGGCCTGACGATCTTGGTGGTCAAAGCACTGTGTGGCCCTGACTCTCCCGGGCTGGCCGCGCGGAGCTGAAGATGGTGGCTGAATGCCGGAGGCCCCGGTTGAGCACTGATGGAGAGAGAAGTTGGAGGGTGACACAAATCAGTGCTCTTTGACTGGGGGATCTGCCTACTTTAGGTGAGGAGTTGGAGGGTGTGGCAGCTGCGGCCTCCTGAGCAGCACCGATCCAGGGGGACCTCCACAATACTGGACGATCATGGTGTGGAGTGGAGCTGTGACCGGGAGTTTGGTGACCTGCCCACTGCTGCAGTGGGACCTCTCTGGGCAGGGTTGTAGCTTCAGGGTGGGGTGTTTGGGGTGTCCTCCCCACCCGCGGTTGAACGGCAAGGACCATGCCTTGAACATTGCCAGAGACACCAATCGGGGACCGGGTGTGTGGAGTGAGGCACCTGGACACTGTGGAGACAAGATTGCCATGGAGGCACATCCTCATTGCTTGACAGGCCTTCCCCCCTCCTTTTAATCTGCTGAGGCATGGGGGCCCAGGGACTCCGGGGATGGAGTGATCAACCACTTGGTGGGAGATTTGTTTTGATCTGGGGCCCGGGGATTCCCACCTGCGTAGCCTTACGACACCTTAATGAGGGCAGCGGCTGCTGGCCAGCAGATGGTTGGTGGTGCAGGGCAACAGCATGTCAACTGGAGAGGTGCCATAAAATGAGAAAAGCCGGCCCAAAAGTCCACCCAAGACAACATAAACAAATTTACGAAACCGAGCCAGCCAGCGGTCCTTCGGGGATGGGGTGGCTGCAAAATTACACACAGAGCCAGAATCAGCCTCTGCCATCTTGCTAGCTATACAGGAGTCCAGGCAATCAGTAGACACCAAGATTGGGGAGCTGAGCATGGCCTTTTTGCTCTTCAAACAAGACCTGTGGAACACGGCAGTTAGGGTCACTGAGGCGGAGGGGCACATATCTGAAACAGAGGACTCTCAAGTCTGAACAAACATAGATTGCTGCCCTTCAAAAAAACAGTCCGCCTCCTTGAGGCACAAGCCGAGGATGCAGTGGGCAGATCTTGGCTCAACAACATTCAGATTATTGGCTTAGCATTAGGACAGAGGGGCAGTCACCCTTCCAGCTCATCATGTCCTTTTAGAGCATGGGTGCTGGTGGATGTGCTGTCACCGTGTTTCTTGATCGAAAGGGCATACCAATTTCTGGGCCCCCAGCCACCTGTGGGGGCTCCCCCACGGCCCATATTCAACAGAATTTTCAATTATGCTGACAGAGATGCAATTCTAAAGGTGGCCAGATCCAAAGCTAAACTCCTCTGCAATGACTCACTGGTCATACTAATAATAATAATTCATATTTCTGAAGCAAGAACATATCACCCCCTTAAGGGTTTCAAGGCCCTGGAGGCAATTGGGGCAAATAAGTGAGCTATTGCCCAGTCTCATGGAGCTTAGCTGAGCTGCTGCCGGTGCAGGGGATCGAACCATGAGCCCCCCGTGCTGTAGTCAGTTGCTCTTGCCTTTGTGCCACACCTCCCCCTCATGATCTTTCCTGACAACATACTCAATGTGCAACAACAATGCTGCTCCTTTATGGAGGTCAAGCAAAGGCTGTGCACAATGCAAGTCCAATACATGCTACTGTACCCCGCTCAAATGTAATTACTGTATAAGGACAATTCCATGTTCTTTGACACCCCTGAGAGCACCTGGGAATTCGTGTAGGAGTGGCCAAACCTGCTTGAGGAGAGGGCTAGCGTTGATGAGAAAAGTGAGGGTGGCAATCAGCAAGACGTTATAGATGAAACAGAGGCCACCCCCACTCTTATGAACTGGCTCCCAAGGACCCAAAACAGCATTGGCCCTTTCTGGGGGTACCTCGCAGGACCTCTCTACTGGGTAGATCTGATCTACACACTGCCTAGATTTGATTTATGACTATAAGGATGCTTGCTAATGTTAAATCTTATAGGGATGTTCAGCTCACTGTTTTGAATTTGCTTTTTGTGTACCAGACCCTGTTGACCCTCTTTTCTGGAGGAGGGAGTTTTGGTTGAGGATATGTTGGGTTGACAGATGCTTCAGAGGGAGAAGTATGGGGTGGGGTTGGGAGGGAGGTTTCTCTTTTGTTGGCCTGCATGTTCCACAGGCACCTTGCCTACGCCGTAGGAGGGGGTTGGCTAGCCTACAGGCCACGATGATTATTGGCAGGGGTACTTGGTCCCGCAAGGGGGACTCTGTCTGCTCACATAGAATGTCAAATGTCTGAACAATGGTATCAAATAGGGAGGAGTCTTAAAATTCACTAAGAGACATTCCTGCATGCCCTGTTGCTCCAGGAAACCCACTTACTGGGCTCCAATTGTGCCAATTTGAGCAGGTATGGTTTTCAGAGGGTCTGCCATGCCAGTTTCACTGCTGGCTCCAGGGAGGTGGCTCTCCTACTGCATACCTAATTTCCCTTGATTGTTCAGAAAGGTGAGTCTGAAAGATTTGGGTGCTATGTCTTGATACGTGGCACTGCACATGGCTGGATGTGGTCCTTCCTATCAGTGTATGTACCACCAACAATCCTTGATGCAACACTTGCTGACCTGACACTCTTGATCTCTTGAGAAGCAGGTGGGACTTTACTTGTCAGGGGTGACTTTAACTCTATCATGGACCCCCTCCTTGATGTTTGGCACCCGGGCACCAGAGGCATGCGCAGGCTGCCTCAACATCCAAACTAGGCTTTATCCCAGAGTCTGTCTGACATTTGGAGAATGTGCCATGTGGGTGTAAGGGCATATACATTTTTATAAGGAGCTCACAACTCCTATTCACTCATAGACTCTTGCCCATGACTGACACCCACTGAGTCGAAGGGGCTTGCTCCAGCAGGGAATTTTGGACCACTGTCAGATTCTCCTCAAAGTGTATGGTGATGAAGCAAGGCCAAGAGCCATGTGGGGGTTGAACGCCTGGTGACCGGTGGATGGGGACTTTGCCCAAGATCTACAACAGAACTCTAAGGAGTCCTTCTCCCTCAGCGCATTCTCCACTGTGTTGGCCAGATGCCCATGGGGGGGTGTATACTCCTGTGCTCCGTGGCCATACAATGGCGTATGTTAAAGATAGGAAACATTGCAGAGAGGTGGAAAAAGTTGGGCTCAAAATCAGACTCACCCATCTTGTGCACCAATTTCATAACGAAAGCGCAACTGCCCTGCTACACACGGCCCAATTGGTGAGGGCACAATTTCGCTCACTTATTTGTTATTATTATTTTATTATTGTGTCTTGTAGAGCGCACCCCAGAGAGTTTTTCAGGTGATAGACAATGGTAGGATGGATCAAGCCCACACTTTAAAAGCAACCAGGTCTTCAAGTTCTTACGGAACATGGTGAGTGATGTACAGCTGTGCAGAGAGACTGGGAGGGCAACCCACAGCTTCAGGCATAAGTATACAAAGGATCAACCTGTCATGCGTGCCAAGTAAATTCTAGGCACTTTACAGAGGGACTGGTTGAGTGATAAAAAGCATGCAAGCAGGCTGGTAAGGCACCACCAGATCTTGAATGCAATGTGGCCTATGAAGGATCTGACCTTGTACATGTAGCACAAGGCTGTAAACTGAATTTGATGATCCAGTTAGCCAGGGGAGCGCCCGGAGAAGATTCAACACAGAAGCAGACTTCAGAAGATGATAGTGGAGTCTGGCCACAGCATTTTGGACTACTTGTAGAAGGCCAAATGGCTGCTTTAACAGATACAGGATGTTCCCATAGTCAAATCTCAAAAGAATCAGGGATTCGATCACTGTTTTTTGGGTTGACAGTGGAATCAAACCAATAATCTTTTTTATCCACTTCAGCACTGTAAAGCACATAGAGGTCACCTTGGCTGTCTGCGGTGTTGCTGAAAGACTCTTGTCTAACCAGAAACCAAGGTTCTTTACCTTGGAGGTCAGTTCTGTAAGGGTCCCGAGAACCTCCAGCCAGTGCTTAGGGCCCCATAGTTAAGGGTTCTTGCCCAAGACCTTTGTCTTGGTCTCCTCGTCATTAAGCTTGAGAGCATTGTTACTCATTCAGGTAGAAATCTTGCTCAAGTACACATTTAGGGCTGCAGTACTGTGTCCCTGGGCCGATGATAGGGAAAAGATGATTTGCTTTCAACTACATTCACAAGATAGTGTGCATATATGTTGCAAAGCATCAGTCTTAGGACTGAGCCTTGGGGAAAACTTGACATAAGGGCATGCAGCTCTGATCTGGCGCTGGCTAAGAAGACATGGAATAAGCAGTTTTTCAGGAGTGAGGTAATCCAGGTTAAGGCTATTGCTTGTAGAACCAGTGTTGTTGTGAATGTATTTAGGACCCTATTTAAATAGTCCCGATTCATGCCCTTATGTGGTTATAACAAAACATATCCTTATAAAGGCATAGGAATCGTATCCATATTTAGTCATAGCCAATGCAGTCCAAATACGGCAAGGCTACTCCCATAGACTCCTAGAAAGTACAACACGTTCTTTAAACAAACCAAGCCTCGAGCAGCCGGGAAATCCCCCTGCTTTTGTTTTGATTTGAACAAGAACTCCTGGAGTCCAGAAAGAACTGTAAGTTCTTAGTGATGTCTTATGTCCAACCTTACGTCAAACTCGGCACCTTCCAGGTATAAATATACCAACGTTGCCTTAAGCAAACACACAGTGGTTTGGAGCAGAGCGGCTATCTACTTGCCCGAAGCCCAGCTGATGCGAGAGCCGAAGGTAGCCGACCCTCCCATTTGACGCACTGAGAGAGACGCTGTCTTTTCTCCTGCCGAGAAATCCAGCTCCAGTGTTTCCAGTCACCCTTGCGGGTTTCTGGGAGATCGAGTCCTGAGAAAGAGATACAAGACCTCCTTCATTCTATAACTAAGGTACGGAGCTGATTAAATCCTTAAGAGAATTCTTGATGCAGATTCTTGGCAAAACTAACTTAACTTAAACTGCAGCTTACTTACTCCTTCCCACGTACTCGGCGTAGGTTAGATACACCGGGTAAGGCGTATCTTAGAAGCACCAGTTGAGTACGTTTACTCAATGATTTTATGTATGTATATATTTTATCCGTTTTAAGTATCATATGGCTCAGAAACCATATAAATGCTTTTACAGTATTATTTCATAATACTCCTTTTACTGTACGCACTTTACCTTATAACAAGTATTGCAATTGTGGCAATTCACTTCTCTTGCACGAGAAAGAGGACTGCTCAATAAATAACAACTTTTATTGAAAACGCCCGTCTCCCTATTTCTCTGCACTCTGGTGAAACTAAGTATGCACGATTGACTGAGTGAAATAGCTGTCTATCGTTTTCACACGACTCTGGAGATATACTCCTTGTTCTGGAGGGAGCAAAGTTCTCAAGTTTATGCGGTTGTCAGAAACGAATCCCTTCTTGTCTAAGCAGGAAAGTTAACTCCTTCCTGTTCATTCGAGAAAGTTTCTAGTGACCTCTGAGCTAGCTGGCATTCATAATTAAGTCTAACATATTCAGTAGAGACCTAGTCGACCTCAGTCCTACGTCTAAACTATCGTTTATGTTATTCCAATGCGCAGAGCCTATTGGGAATATAGGAACTACACTACAGTGTCCTCAGCCTTTCCAGGAGGAAATGCCTCGCTGAGATCTAATCAAATGAGTTTGGATGTGCTGCCCTCATCCAGAAATCAATTCCTAGGAGGATGGATTTGGTACTATGTCCTACCCTAAAGCCTGGCTGCGAAGAGTGGAGAAAGTTTGAGCTTCTATAGAGATAGTGAGCTATGAGTTTAAATGCTTCTATAATATTTTGGAGAAGATGGGCAGCATGGAAATTGGTCTAAAATTATCCCAATTAGTGGGATCAAAGTTAGATTTTTTTTAAAGCTGTAGGACAATGGCATTTTTCCATACCAGTGGAATAGATCACTTTTGTAGTGGGAAGTATAGCAATCTGGCCACTATTTGAACCAGGTCTGGTTCCAAGAGAATGAGTTTGGTCGAGGTAACAGGATCGAGTGGTGAACCCAACTTGAGTGACTGAAGTAGAGTCAAAAACTGAGGAATGTCTAACAGAAACAGTTATTCCATCTTGGAAGCAGCTGTAGGCATTAGTAAAGAATTTTCTTCCCATCCAGAGGCAGGATACTGAGTACTGATGTTGGGTGCGATGTTGATGGCCTGCTCATCAGCCTTGTGAGCCTTTGCAAGGTGATGCTGAATATCAGTCACCTTTTTAACAAAAGAGTGAGCCAGTTCTTCTCATTCATCTGAGGCAGCGAAGTCACCGGTGATGTTTTACTTGGGTTCTAAAGTTTCTTGACCTCATTGAAATGCATCTTTGGGCAGTTTTGCACATTAGAGTTCTTGTCTAATAGGTTGCTGCCCTAGTCACCTTGCAAAGTCATTGTAATGTGACCTTTCCTTTATGTTTTCTCCAGGCGAAAGGCTTCACTGAACCATGGGCACTGGGGATGAAGTCTCAGTGAAGGTCTTGATGTTTCGGGGAGAATTTCCTCTAGAAAATTCATGATCCAACAATCGAACAATGGCTGGTCAAGGTCTGCTGTCTGTTTCATATCTGGTACAGTGCAATGCAGTTGAGCCTTCAGAGCGGGGACATCTAAACTCAATCAATTTCTAGATTTGCCAAGGGCGGTGGCCGGTCTTTTCAGGCGGGAGATCTGGCTCCTGAAGGAGAATGGGACTGTCAGATTGTCTGACCATGGGAGGGACAATTGTATTCTGTGGTGAGATCCATGATGTTGGAGAAGAATGGCTCAAGGTGGTGGGCAGCCTCATGAGTAGGTGCTGGGTTGGTAATGTCTAAGTTCAGCACACTCAAATCCTGAATGAATATTATGGCCAGATTACATGTGGGAGCTTTGAGGATGGCTGTAGGGGCAAATAGGTCAGAAACTGCCTGACACCAGTTCCCCATATATTCTGGAGGCCAAAAGATCAAGGCCCCAGATACTGAAAGTTTTTGGGTGAGATATAATTAGAACAACAAGGCTTCTCAATTGTGAATGGGAAGTTCCTATTCTTTTACACTGAGATTTGTTCCTAAAAATATTAGCGGGCCCGCCTCCCTCCCTACCCTGACGGTGCCTTCTGACAATGCATAATTAGTTGGGAGTGTGGCAATGGCGTCCGGTTGACATGCCTTGTGTAATCATGTTTCTGTCAGAAATAAGGAGTTTGTATCGTTATCCCACAGAAAATGGAATATATACTTTTGATGCTTAAAGAGGGATCGGCAATTGATACTGAAAAGGCTAAATACACCCCCTGGGTTACTGTCAGAGGTACTTGCTATTATGCTGGGCAGGTTGTAGGTCTAAGTAGCATTTCCTATACTAACAATGTGGCAGGTATTTGGAGGCTTCACTATAAAAGTGAAGTTTGATTGTTGCATGGATTCAGCGAAACCACAGAACTATGCTTGGGATTATGGGACCTTGGTAGGCAGGGACTGAGTTATCATATCACCTTAGTACCCATGATCCCGAGACTAACTAGCTATAGTGTCTCATTTGCCCTCCTACTCACTTATAGAGGAACAAGTGATTAGGCATACAAGAACACAACACTCCCAACTCTCTCAGGAATCGCAGTTGCAAGACACACCCATTCGCTCACGCTATTGTGGTCATCCACAATAAAATCTGACAGAGACACAAACCAATTTAAAATGTTTATTTTAACTAACATGCTCCAGTATGCAATATACATGCCACAATTAGTAGACAAATGCCTAGCACAAAGCCGCTCAGCATAGAAAGTAGTCCAAAAAGCATAAAAGGAGCTGTCATCATGAGCAACAGAGTAGCCTAACCTCCCTCCCCTTCTATAGAAGCAAAATGATTATGTATTTGAAGATCTCTGGGTGTTATCAGCAGACCCCGTACCTCAATCTATAGATGGTAGATCTACATCACAGGTGCTGTCATGGTCTGTTCCCTGGAAAGGTCCCTCTCAAAGTGTCTTTTACCTATCCGTGCACCCCCATATGACCAAAGTACGAGTTTACAAACAACAGCTGCATCTGCATGTTTTGTCTAGGTGCTAGGGCCTGACCAGAACAAAATAGGAAGGGACGTTGTTGTTCGACCTTATTCACAATGTTCAGACTAAATCCAGTGAAGGAGCAAGGCGCGAAAACAACAGCATGTTCTGTGGGAAAGTTTCAGTGTGGCACAAGCAAAATAAATTAATGTAGCAATGTGTGCAAAGCAGCGGACAGGGAGCAACATACTAACATATGAAAGATGGCAAAGCCCATATGGGACATGTGACATGAGTAGTTGAGTGGGCTTCCCTGCAGGTCGAGGGAAGCAGGGCAAACTTTGGGGCAGGCTGGGCGAAGTGCAAGTAATTGTTTGAAGGTAAACACCAGTCTTTCTTGCTGGCAAGATCCTGGGTTCTTGGCTCCTGGTCGCAATTGGGCAAATACTGGCACTGATTGTCTTGCCTTAGGAGCTCCTCCGGTGTGCCAGTGGTGCACCCTTTGCACGTGTCCACACCACATCCATTCTATGTAATGCCAAGTGCATGAAAGGCTGCTCCTCTAACTAGAAGCAGCTCTATGCATGCAGACATCCACATCTGGTGGGACAAAATGGCCAAGAAGCATAGACCTCCCCACGCAGGGATAGTCGAAAGAGTAACAGATACAAATTACCAGTTGAGCTCTTCAAGAGATTTGCCGCTGCCACCTGCTCAACCTCTATGGCAATGCCCTCAAACAAGGGAGCCTGCCATCAGACCTGGAAGAGACCATTCTTGTGATAATCCCCAAGACTCAACCCCCCCCCAGATAAATCTCGTTTAGCATACAGACCGATTTCTCTCCTCAATATGGAGTGCAATATTCTGACCAAGGTCCTGGTCAGCAGACTGGCGGGGTCATTCAGTCACTTGTGCACAAAGACTAAAATGGCTTCATGCCTATGAGCTGTACCCATCACTGCCTCTGGCGGTTCCACCTGGCACAGGCGAGGCACATTGAAGTCGAAGGGTCCTCACTGTAGGCACGCCTAGACGTTGAGAAGGTGATTGATTCTGCCCATTGGGTTTACATGTGCCAAATCCTTTATAAGATGAACTTTGGTCCCTACTACATATGTATGAACTTAAACTCTTTGTTTATTTAGACCATGGTTTTTAAACACAACGGGAAACCAGAATAAATAAATTATAATTCAATTCATTAAAACTTCCTTACAGTAATATTCATGATAAAAGTACGGTATTCACATCCTTTCCCCCATAGCAGCAACCTTTTAACCCAAAGAAATTCGATATTATATATACTAATCCAGATAACTTGATAACAATAAAATTCATTAAAAGTACAATATCAATTATATACATATTAAAAATACGGTATCCACTTCTGTTCCACAATAGCAGCAACATTTCGACTCAATTCAATAGTATGTACATTAGACTAAGGTATTTTGCATAATCAGGGTGAGGGAATCTTAGAAAGAGGAATAGAATTACTAACCCTCCTTCAGTTTATACCTTTTATGTAATTCCCCAATGCAATAGCAATATCAAGATTTGAATTTCTATTAGCATAACTGTGGATTGAGCTCGTGACCTTATTCCATATTAAATATTTTAAAAAAATTGGGCGTGAAAACAATTACCTCAAAGCTAAAACCGCAAGACAATCTACCAATATGTGCAAAATATCATTTTTAGTTCCAAGCCCACATTTACAAATTCCATTAGCATGTATCATTTTGGCCTTTGTTTTTCCCTCCATCTGCCATGGGTTAATACCAATTCGTACTCCTAGTATTTTGCACCTGAGCTCATAGTTTGGCAAGGTATCCAAATACAGGTACAATGATTCCTTTACCCATGAGTTTCTCATACCTTGCACTGATTTTTTCGTACTCAGGCATTCCAAGTCATTCTTCCTTGACTGTTTCTGACCTTGGAGTCTGAGTGAATACTTGGTAAATTCTAGCTCCAGTGAATCCTGAGTTAGTCTCACCTTTAATCTCTCTGCTGTAGTCAGGAGTTTTTTTCTTGCTTCCCTAGCCCACTTTAGGCTGCTACTTCGAATCTCCTCCCCACACCATTGTGAGACCTTCTTCACCCCCCCCTGGGTCCTGGCGTTTCCAAAACCTTAACAGTGACATTTGGATCTGAATGCTCCATGCTGTTGTTCCTGTCTCTATTCTAACAGCCTGGATCATTGCAGAGCTCGGTAGAGACAGTAAGGTTTTTAGGATCTTCCCTTCTTCCTGGTCCCAACTGCATTTACCACTTAGGTACAGGACTTCTGCCCTGTATAGTATCTGTGGGGGGATCATTGCTTCATAGGATTTTAGCAATGGTCTCCCTATTCCTTATTACACTTTTTCAGCCTGCAAATTGAAGAGAAGGGCTTCTAGGTGGGTACACCATTTTAGGGCACTATCAAACCAGAGACCCAAATATTTCTATTCTTTTACAATCTCCAGTTTTGTTTGTCTTAGGAACCAACTAAAAATGTTCTGTCTTTTTCCAAAGCATAAAATCTTCGTTTTATCCATATTTACAACTAAAAACTTTGCCTCACAGTATTCTCTAAAACATTTAGTTTCCTTTGGAGCCCAAGCTCTGTTTGATCAAGTATCACATGGTCATGTGCATATAGAAGGCATGCCACTTTATTTCCGCTCATTCTAGGGCTTGCACTTCCTTCCACTTCTAAAACTGCTTATCGGTCGGGGATTCCCTCACGTCACCTACCCAGTCGGTCTTTAGCCAGACTTCCTTTAGTCTCTCCTGTCGTCTCTCGCCCGCTTCCTCCCTCTATTTATATCTCTACTTCTCTCCTCTGTCAATGTATTGAGACTGAACTATTTTGCCTGATGCCCGATGGAGCTACCTGGTTTAGCTATAGGGGAGATGGGCCGTGGATTCCCTCCTTGGTCGTCACCTACCCAGTCGGCCTTTAGACAGATTTCATTTTGTCTCTCCTTGTTGTCTCTTACCCTATCCTCCCTTTATCACCTTCCCTGTTCCCTCCCCTCTACGCTACATTTATTTTGCCCTCCATGTTATTTAAATATTTCCCATTGAGACCTAGCTATTTGGCCAAAGCCCGGTGGAGCTACATGATAGCTCCAGAGGAGATGGGTTTTGGGACTTCCCTCTCGACCATCACCTACCCAGCCGGTCTTTGGCCAGACTTTCCTTTGTCTTTCAGCCGTTTCTCCTTCCCATCCTGTTTTTCTGCGAAACTCTTCCCTCGACACTTGAGACGGAACTACTTTGTCTGATGCCCGATGGAGCTACCTGGTTTAGCTATAGGGGAGATGGACAGTGGATTCCCTCCTTGGTCATCACCTAACCAGTCGGTCTTTAGACAGACTTCCTCTCGTCTCTACAGGCGTCTCTTCCATTATCCTCACGTTCTCACCTCACCCACCCCCTACTTCTTTTCTCTCTCCTTTCTCTCCTCTCCTAATGTATTGCTGATTGTTTGATGTAATGTGTAATTGTTGATCTTTTTCTGTTATACTGTTAAACCACATTGTTGCACTTCCTTTCGTCCCTCCTGTCGGCTCCTCCCGCATCCTCCCTGTATTTATGTCTCTCGTTCTCCCCTCTCTCAATGTATTGAGACTGAACTTTTTTGTCTGATGTCGGATGGAGCTACCTGGTTTAGCTATAGGTGAGATGGGCTGTGGATTCCCTCCTCGGTCATCACCTACCCAGTCGGTCTTTAGACAGACTTCTTTTCGTCTCTCCGTATTGCCTCTTCCCTTATCCTCCCTTTCTCACCTCCCCTGCCCCCTCCACTTCGTTTCTCTCTCCTTTCTCTCCTCTCTTAATTGTATTGCCTATTTTTTGGGATTTATTGTGTAATTGTTGAACTTTTTCTGTTACATTGTTGATTCTCATGTAAAGCGCTCTGATACCTCCGGGTCTAGCCAGCGCTATATAAAACTCTTTAAATAAATAAATAAAGCAGGGCCAAAATGCAGCCCTGTCTTAGCCCGTTCCCTATCGCTATTTTCTGCACCTGTGCCCCTTGCGTATCAATTACCTGGGCCCAATTTCCTCTGTGTAATTCCTCTAAGATGGCCAATAAACCCTCCATTATATAAAACCTAGTCAAGCATTCCCATAAACACTTGCGATTCACTTAGTCAAATGCTGCCCGAAAGTCAACGAAACAGCAATACAATTTCCCCATCTGCTCAATTGACTTCCGGGCAAGTGCCCCAAGGGCAAAGCAGTGGTCTATGGTTGAGTGGCCTTCTTTGAATCCCCCCTGTTCTAGCGGTACAATTTCCCCAATATCTAAATCTGTAGTTCTTTGGGGCATGCAGATCTCCTTTCTTATGCTCCGGTCTGATTATTGCTCCTTTCCAATTATTAGGAATCTTCCTGGTTTCTAAAATAACTTGAGATACTAGTGAGAAGAATTCTGCCCACCAATTCAGCTGTGATTTTATTATCTGGGCTGGGAGATTGTCTGGTCCTGCTGCCTTAGTTAAGCTCAGGGTTTTTATTGTATTTTTCACATTTAAGGGTAAAAACTCTACTTTGAGCTCTACTACTAGCCCGCACAACTCCTGTGGCTCCCCAACTTCCAGTTCTCTTCCTGGGCTATACAGTTCCAGCAGATATTCCTCCCATGCCACTTCTTCCACCACACAATACATTGAGGCGACCTGGAGTTCTTCTGCAGATTGTATCAGCTTCCACAACTGGCGTAAGTTCTTTGTCTAAATTGTCTCCTGCAGTTTTACCCAACAGCTTTCCTTATAAGTGTTTTTCGCGCGACTGATTATCATATTATAAACTATTTTTAATTTTACAAGCTTATTAGCCCTTTCCTGTTCATATTTAACCCTTAATCTACGTGCCTCTCTCCTTATCTCCCTCTTCTTTATTAGGTAATCCTCAGTGAACCACTTTCCTTGTCTCTGTGTTACATTTTGGTGCCTCTTTATATTTTTTGTGTCCTTTCTAAGTTCTCCGCGGAGGCTTTTAACCATTTGTTCTAATTTTTTCACGTACCAATCTAAACCCTGCCCTCTCGCAATTCTCAGATCAAGGTGCTGTTGTAATCTTTCCAACCTTGCTATGTATTCTTCTGATAGCCTCATTGTAATCCGCCTGGGGTACCCCACCTTTAAATCAATAACTTTGTCACAGGGATTCAGGTGGACCTCTAAGAGCTCTAGCTCCTACGGGTTATGGTCACTCCCTTCTCTTTGATAGGTCCTAAATCTCTTAGCTAAGGCAAAATTCCAGGGTGACATGAAGACATAATTTATTGGACACTTTTGTGTGCCTGGTTTAAATGTTTTCCTCGCAGGGGAATCTAAGACTGACCTTCCATTTAGAAGAAATGGCTTTTGGTCCCTAGATGAATTCCCAGATTTTTATCACGAGTTGCGGTGCAACAGTTTGGGAAGCTTGCTCGGTTTATATTATAAGCCTGCAATATTTCTGAGAACCAGCCATCTGATTTCTTTGGGTTTAATTTATGATTAAAATCCACCATCAATAAAATTATATCCGCACCATACTTTTCACAGATTAAATCCATCTTCTTTAAAATAACCCATTTCAATAACATTTTCCTCCAGGCTTTCTCATTGAATATACACATTTAAAAGCATCAAATTTGCATATTTTTTGCCGGTAACCGCTAGAGATATCCTGCATACAAGCAGCCACTTGCATTTAACTGTTAGTTGGGTCATGTTCTTTACTATTCTAGTTGATAGCAATGTCATGATTCCTCCTGCAGGGCGCCCAAACCTTTGTTTCTTTGCTGGGCGGTGGAGTTGACGGAAGCCATCGAATGTTCGGGTCTTGCCACATAGCCAAGTTTTCTGAATGTATATGATCTCGGCTCTTTTTGCTAACTCCTTCAAATGTTCCTGTTTTATTTGCTCTCCTAGACCATTTACATTCCAAGAAACAATCTTTATGCCATGCGGCGTCCCCTTTATCTATTTGACATCTTCTAGGTAACCCTCTTCTCTAAGCTCTTCGATATACCTATTGGATGGGCCAGCTGGGCTAGATCCTTGACTTCATTTTCCCCACCATTTTCCGATATATGAGTTGTTAGCTTCTATTTTAAGATTTCCCATGCTTACACCTACTTCTTTCTCTATTATCCTCACTTGTCTCTTACCTAGGCTAGCATGGCACCTTAGAAAATCATTTCCTTGTGGCTCTTTTCCTTCTACGTCTATTTCTACTACTTCTTCGTGTACTAACTGTATCCCTTCCTCTAATACCTCTCTCTCCGCCTTCTGAATTGCAAACGTTACCAGGTCTGAGTAAACCAATACCCTGGTGACCTCCTTTCCTTCCTTATTTAGCTTAAATCCTACTTGCCGCAGGTCTTTTGTCCCTATGCCTTTCAAATTTGGGCACTGGGCAACATAATGTAAAAGTTGTGCCCCATTTAAAGGCTCTCTCTACCTCAGCTTCTTGCTACCTTTACCTGTTTGCATTGGAACAACGTATAACCACTTATTCACTGCACCCTCCTTTCTTAACCCGGTTGGTATGCCTTCTAGTTCCTGCCTCCGGTAAATTACCTACTTGTGACCTCACTTCTTAACAAACAATATTGTTGGGGGGGTTGGTCTCGGTTGGTGCTATGTTCCGTACTTCCTTCTCCTGCGCCATAGGCTTATTATTGGATTGCACTTTTTTCTCTTGCTTCTTTGGGGCCTTCCTCGTTATTATTTCTCTTTGGGATTTACTTAGCGTGGTTTCCTGCTCAACTTTTCTTGTACTAGCCTTAGCAACCCTACATCTTTTCGCTAGTTTGGTAGTTCCCTTTTTTTCTAACTTCCTACCAACTTGTCTCACTCCTTTGAATAACCCATATCTAGAAATCTCACCCCTTCTTATTACTCTGATTGGCCACCTTGAGATATACATCTCCTGGTTTGTCTTAGAAGGATCGACCATTGCTACCTCCTCCCCATCTAATGCTGGGGGCTGCGGGTCTGGAACTGGTCTTACAATTGCTGGCATTTGGTTTCTGATTCCTTGTAGCTCCCCCTCAATCTTAAATAGATGCTTTTTTGTACTTTTAAAATTTCATTATTTGACAGTGTGACTTCTAAAAGCCCTTGAAGAGTTCTTTGTAATATTAGAATCAAGTCTATCATAGAAGAAGCTGGTGTTGCAGAAAGTTCTAGGTTCAACCCTGAGGTTTGATTCAGCTCGACGCTTTCTTTTACCACCAAACTCTGGTTACCATACTGGCCTTGATTTTCAATCTCTTTCACCCTTAGCTCGGTGCCTGGTATGTGCTCTCCTTCGGTCCTTGAATCCTCGCTATTCAATTCTGGGCAGTCCTTAATTGTATTTTCTGGGTTCTGTGTGCGTGCGGGGATGAAGACCGCCGTGGAGCCGATGGACTATTTTGCCCCAATAAGGATTGAAGAGACTGATTAGCCAAAACTACGGACACCATTGTATGCTCATCATAAAATAATGAGGTTTTCCCATTCCGCAGTTCGACCTCTGCCTCCTCTATTGCTGGGGTCTTAGCTGGTGGGAATACCTTTTTAAAATGCTTCCCACAAATTCTTTTAATGAATTTGAGGCCATACCGCCCGTCTTGTGCTTGCGTCCTCATTCCCTTTTCCGTTTTGCTTCATTAATTTCTTAGGTCTTATCCCTGGGCTCTCCATACTTTCTACAGAGGCTCCCAAGACCGCTGAAGTCTCTCTTGCCTTCATCTTTTGCTCCTGGGTATTTATATTCTTCCTGGGGGCCATTTATGGTGTCTTAATACAATGAAAGCAACCACCTGGTTATTAACCACCCTGTATGTGGGTTCAGTTGTCACCTTCTGGAAGTGTCCAGCTCAGTTTTGGGCTCAGACCAAGGGGTCAGATCTTTAAATTAAGTCAACCAACGAACAGTCCACAAACTCCCTCAATTACCTCTGTTGAGCTTCAACCGAGTGCTCACCCCCGTGCCCTTTCCTTTGCCGCAGTAATTTTTTTCCTGCTTTTTTCTGATGTAGTGGGTTCTCGTGTGCTTTCTTTCTCACTGCAGCCACACACGGTACCCTCTGTGCTGCTGTTGTTTAGGTTTTACTCCCAGGTAGGCGGCTCACACCCAGCGAGTTCTGGATGCAGCCCCTCTTGCGGGGCCCCGTGAACACTCTCAGTCAGCATGCACGGCTCTGTGGCGATGCACGTTCCTCCAAAGTTTTCCTCGTGGGGTCTTTTCCCGCGGCTAAGCTTTCCTCCCAGCAACACTGGCTTTGACTCGGCTGCAGCTGCGGTGTGAGGACGTAGGGCGGGGCCACGGGTACGGCAAGCACTTCGCTTCACTTTACAACAGAGGTTTCTTTTTGCTCAACCGATTAGCCAAGTAGTGCCTAGAGGAAACAAAATACTACATATATATGGTCTGGTTGATGTACTCCAACATCGGGACAAGGGTCAAAGTCAATGGTGCTCTCTTGTCCCCTTCCCTATTGAGCAGGAGACTAGACAGGGTTTCCCCTTGTCCCCCCTGCTCTTAGCTCTGGTCATTGAACCAAAGGCCAAGTGGATCCATAAATATGCCAGACTATGAGGCCTGGATAGGGGTGCTGACTGGAAGACCGCATATCCCTATATGTGGCCGCTGTGCTGCTGTACCTTAGTCATCCCATGGAGACTTGAGTGCAATAGTGGGAGGCCCTAAGGCTTTACAGCATGGTCTCTGGTCTAGTGGTCAACTAGAATAAGTCAGTTATGGCCTCCCTGCATGTAGGGGCTGCACCGTGGGCAAGCTGTTCCGATTCAAAGTATGAAAGAGCTACTTTAAATACCTGGGCATACATTTTTTCCTAGACTCCCAGTAGTGCTGGAGTCTTAACATACACCGTCTTCTGGACAAAACAGACAAGGAACTTAAAAAATGAGTCTCACTCCTGCTCTTTAATTTGGAGAGAATATCTCTATACATTGTAGCCTTGCCCAGGTGGTTATAGATTATACAGAACCACTCAAACAAGAGGATGAGGGGGCACAGGGGGCCCTACAGGACCCCCTGTGCCACCTCACCCTGGGGACAATACAGTGTATGCCGTGCAGGAACCTTTTGTGATGTGCCAATTACAGTGCCATTTTCAAAGGCACCACCACCTTTGAAAGAGGCACCACTGCAGCCCACCTGCCAGACCACTTTTAAGCTGTAATCTGGCAGGTGGGTGGCAACAACACTTGTCGGTGCAGGGGCGTGGCGGCAGCCCCCACTGCCAAAATGTGCTTGTTCAAGAGGTATTTGGTTTTATTATTAACTCTGCCTGCAGGTGATGGACATAATTATGAGGGAAAGCCTGTGGAAAGAAGTGATGACAACAAGGTTATTTTGCAATATAATTGAAGGGAAATAAATGTTATCCAAGAGTGTGTTGGCCCTGTATATTTGTCCACAGGTGCTGATCAAAATCTTGTTGTAAACATTTTTTAAGACGTGCAAATCAGTGTTCCAAGCAGTTGATGTTTGAAGATGTTAAATTCTTGCAGTTATGAAAAGTTTTTCATGGGTGACTATTGGAATTTATTGTTGATAATCTATTCTGATATGAAAACTATATGTTTTTGATAATTCTGTATTACACTGTGAAGAGAATGTTTAATATTTTCTGTGCTTTTGATATTGTAATTTATCTGGCAACTAGTTCTAAACAAAGCAACTATACTGTACAGTATTAACTGTATAAAACACAATGCGTTTTCCAATTCTATAGTAGTGTGTGGAAGGGTTTAATTCAGGGCCTGATTATAGAGATGCACAATTATTCTCCAAATGTATACTTATTAGCTGGTGCACAGATTGCAATAGATTCCAAATCTGGCAGGTGGGAATGGGTAGCTAATACTAAAACTATCGTGCACTAGTTCACTCAGAGAGTTCACCCACCAGCATTGTTAAAAAGAATGGCAAAGCCAATAGCATCAGGTGGCCCTCTTTGTTGTCTTGCAATTCTACAAACGTTGGCAAAGCCAAGTGTGTTTAAGCAATGGATTTGCCTTTTCTTGTTTCCCTAGCAAAGGACACAACCCAGTGAGAGCTGTACCTGCACCCATTCAGACCCTAAGGCCATACACTCTGACCACTGTGCTTCCAATAATATCTTCTCTCGGCTTGCTATTACACATTTCTCATTTTGAAGATTAATTTTAGTTTATTTATTTGTGATTCTCTAGCATGAACATCATCTGTAATCCTCTTATAAATGTGCATCACATTTGTTTGCATCCCACAATAGAAAGAATTTTAGACTATCATGATTATAATTGTTTTCTTTTTTGATGTATAATTTTTTTCACAAATATAATGTGGATAACATATGACAAAACACTTGAAATGCTGGCCTTCTTTAAGGAAGTAATTTCAGTGCCAGCCCAAATCTAAGGGCCTCATTTACAACATTTAATGTAGGGCACTGCTGCACTGCCCTACGTCAAAAGAAAAGGGCAGGAATGCACTGAAACTATGAGGTATGCCAAATTCCTGTATTCTTCCAATGTGCTGGCACACAAATGCCTGCCTAGTGCCTACACAGGCACCTAGGCGCTATGGTTCAAGGGTCTGTTTTGTTAGCATGAATGTTTTTGTGCAAGAAGGGGCACCTTTCTGCACAAAAATAATCATTACGACGCACCCCCCCCCCGGCAGATTAATGCTGAGTTTTAAATCTAGCAATGTGTCAAAAACCATGGGCGTTGAATGCGTAACACCTACCGCAACGCCCAAGGCATGCAGCGATTTGTGCTGTGTTGCCTCACACCCTATCTACGAGGGCATGAAAAGTTATGCAGGCTGGATTTCTGTGGCCTTGTAGATATGGCTCTTACCCTCTGTGCCACAGGAACACAAAAAGAGCTACATTCTTGCAAATTGATGTGCTGCTCTACATTAATTCAAAAGGGCAGGAATGCACTGTATTTACAAGATACTGTGTATTTCTGTCCTTTCAGCTAGCATCGGCGCACAATTTGCAGCTGAGCATCAACGCAGGCACCCTTGCACCATAGTGCAAGGGTGTCTGTGTTGTTAGCATGATTTTTTGGCAGTAAGAGGCGCCTTCCGGCACAAAACAATCCCAAGAGGCAGAATGCATCACACGTGGGAAGAGGAAAAACAAGGAGAAAGGTAAACATTTCCCCTCGTTACACCTGCTCTGGGGAGATGTATGTTTTTAGTGCTGCCCCAGGTGTACGTGATTTGTAAATTTGGAGGCAGAGTTAAAATTCATTGGTGTTGAGTGGGAACAGCCACAGCAACACCTATGGAATGCCTCCTTGACGTACAGTAAGGCAACGAAGCGCTTTGCACTGACTTGCCTTACTCCATATCTATGAAGCCATGCAAAGCCAAGCAGGGTGGCTTTGCGTCACCTCATAGATATGATTGAGAGGCCTGCTCTACCGGATTGTCATAAAAAGGGACACTCCGAAGGTGCAGTCCTCTCGTAGAGGAGTACCTCCGAGTTTAAGACATTCAGCAGTCAAATTTGAATCTGAATTGTCTGCAGATATTTCTCTGTATAACAGCTCATTGTAATTCCTCTTTGACTCATCACAGATGCAGCTTCTTTCATGTAATTATTTGTCCTGGCAAACAGTTTTTCTCGGAAATTGCCCACAATAGGGATGATATACTTTCTAGAAATATTTGACCTTTATATAATAAGTGTTTGTTAAACACCCTTACACAACTGTTATGATAGCTATTAAACAGTCACTAGAAATAACAAAGAGGAAACAATAGCATGGTCTTCTAGGATTTTAGCATTTACAATGAGCAGGATACTTATATTGAACCACGTTTCAAACTACAATAAAACAAATTAGATAAGTCTGTTAATATCGTTGTGTGCTCTGGAGTGCTGAGTGCGTTTGTTCAAGTCCAAAATACTCTGTGTCATTGTTGGCATGCACATTTTCTCGTCGAGGAGGCCAATCACAACAGGCAGTATATTTTCAAAAATGTTGGCAAAATATTGCCACTAAATCTGTTTAATTGTAATTCACTTTTATGAGACTTTGATCTTAATAAAGATGATTGAACACAAAAGATGGTGGTGTGTGCCACCACTTAATTTAAGCAGGGTGGAGTCCACCATTTAACTGGGCGCACTGGCGTGTCTTGTAAGTATATGTGGCTATGTCCTTTGTACATGCATGACCTTTAGGTAGATCTAACACTGCTGGATCATTGCACCAGAGTGTTTGTTCGCCCCACTGTTTTTAGTAAGGTAGTGAACCACACCAATAAAACTTGCCGTGGATTTGCCAACCTTTTTTACTCTCACTAATTTTTCACATACGTCTACACATCCCCTGAATCCCTCATGCCCACATGCACCAACTGGCAGGAACAAAAGATCTCCGATAAAGAGCCCCTTCATGGGTGCCCGTTAGACATTGCAGCGCCAGTCTAACGAGGAGCAAAACCCATATGATGAAGCATGACACCTAGCTTGCTGGGTGTGTGAGGGCTTCAGTTCTGATAGGGGAATTCCCTCCCCTCCTTTTCCCTTGAACACTGCCCCCTTCGCTTGGTTACTTAGTCTTGCTACTCTTCTCTTTTGGGGAACAGTATATTTCTTATATTTTCTTTTTTTTTGTTGTTGCTACCTTTGTACATGCTGCCCTCCTCCTGGGTTATTGAGCTATTTACACACGAGCAGAGGAGTTTTGTTCTTGTTAGGTTTTTAAAGCTACGTCCTGCCTGGGAACAGGAGTTGGCGTGATTAGTCCAGGGCCGGAATGGGCGTAGCGGTCACCGGGCATTCACCAGGTAGGCCGCTAGGGTGGGGGCCGGTTTTGGGCCCCTGGGGGGGCATTTTTGTAACCGGGGGTTGGCAATATCGGCCCCCTGTTACAAAATCGGCCGAAACCGGCCCTCACAAACTGTTCGGCTGCACTCCCCCTCAACCCAGGGGGGGGGGCCTGCTGAGCAGTTTGCCAGAGCCAGTTTCTGTTTCCAGTCCAGCCCTGGGTCAGTGTCAAGAGTTACTGACAACCCTTTTAGGGGGCCCTCTTTGGCCTGCCTCCCAAGGCTAGGCTCCTCAATGATGCTAGGGTGAAACACACACACACGTCCCGCTTAGTGATTTTATGTCGATCCACCTAGGTGGAAATTAAACCACTCAAAGTTGAACTGAATAGACCCATTTTATCATTCACCTGAGCACCAAGGGTCGAGGATATAAATGAAGAATGTTGGGATACAATACCTATGCACAATCACATACTGACAATGGTGTAAATAAAATAGCTTGATGAATATGTTTATGAAAGATGGCTATATAAAATAAGTCAAAGAATAAGGGGCTCATTAGAGTTTGATAGAGAGGGAACTCCATTGCACCAGCAATAGAGTATCCTTTCCACCAAACTCTAGGTTTGTCATCCTGATTTAGAGGTGCCAGAACCACCAGGTGTACACTGATTGCCTAAAATATACTCTGTTGGTGTTAGCCTTCCTCCTCACTAGAAGACACAAACCATTCAGAACTCAACAGCCAGACTCATCCTCAATATCCCACACAGAACTCATATCACACCACACCTGATTGAGCTCCACTGCCTCCAGATACACAAATGCGCTCAATTCAAATTCGTCACACACACATTCAAGGCACTTCACAACTCAGGCCCCACCTACTTAGACAGTCACATCTCCTTCCAACAACCACCCAGACATGTCCGCTTCACAGGAATCCTAGTTGCAGAAACCCCACACCTCATACACAGAAGCAGATCAGAGGGACAGGGGTTCTGTTACATCACCATTAAGGCATAGATCAGCTGTTCACTCCACATCAGAGCCTCCTCCTCTTCTCTTGAATTCAGCAAGAAGCAGAAAACCTGGCTTTTCAATTAACCAACCTAGTACAGGCAGGGCTAGTTACACACACCCACTCCAGAGCCAGGATACCCTTGAAGGTGATATTGCGCTTTACAAATACACATAACTGCCCAAGAGACTAGGGCCGTCAGAGGTACGCCATCTGGCCCTCTACCCAATTTAGAGTTGGCCATTGGATGGCCTTTCTTTAATTTCCATCACACCAAGTATAACCTGCTGGTGATGAACAGTAACTGACCCCCACACTATGGAAGAAAACTCCTGTTGTGTGGGAGTCAATAGTTTTTTTATTAAAATAAAAATATCTTTGGAAAAGTTTGATGGCCAGTCACCATGTTTGATGTAGCTGTCAGTCAAATTGCTCCTACATTGGAAGGGATTGCCATGAGTGTGGTATCTGTAAATGTATAGAGATGTCTGCAGGTCTGGTGGACATCTCTAAATTTGGGAGGCAGAGTAATGGCAGGGTGGCGGATGTCATGTCCTCCACCATCCTGGCTGCCTTGACACCATCAGACAAATGCTAAATCAGGTTTTTAATCTGTTTTAGTATCAGGTTTGCAACCATTTTGTAGAACAAGCTGATCGATAGACTGGTATTGGAGTGTGATCTGAAAATGTGTTCGCTCTTAGATCGCTTTACATATATTCTGATCTATCAAGACGGTGAATGACATATTAGCTGTGCTTTCAAATACAGTTGTAGCGGAAGTGCTGCTTCCTCTGAGTCCATGGGCTGATGAGGATATGCTTTTTAGCTACATCTCATAGCCTTTTAAGCTTCTTCTCAATAATGACTGAGTAGATCAGAATCACATTGCTTCTGACATAAAGCAGGAGCATTTGGATTCACGGTTGCATGAAGCTTCTCTGTACATTAAGATCCAATAAACTTTAAAATACTTTTATTCAACTCATGTATTGTGATTTCTAACATTGTATTGAAAGAGTGATTTGCACAATGAAGAACACAACTATGGGGCCGATTAGGATTGCGTTTTTTTCCACATCCTCCAGGCCAGCGGAAGTGTCCGCCGGCCCGGAGGATGCGGAAAAACCGCTGCGGAGCCTTTAAAGACCCCCCCGCCATATTAGGATGGCTGGGGGGTCAGGAAGACCATCCACAGCTTATCCGCTGCGGTCGCCTTCAGACCGCGACGGAAAAGTTCTAACATGGCTGGCAGTGTCTATCAGATACCGCCAGGCATATTAGGATGTTGGCGGTCCTATGCCTTTCCACGGCGGCATTTCCGCCGTGGAAAGGCATATGGTCTATTCTTTGGGGGCCCGTTGCGGGCCCACAGGGGTGAAGTGGGGGGTGCAGGGTGCACATGGGGGGTACCTATGGTACCCCCATGCCTTTGCGTGCACGAAGCGGCAGGCACTGCGCGGTGCCTGCCGCTTTGTGCATGCAAATGCACTGCTTCCATTTTTAACATTGCGGCGGGTGCTGCTTCAAGCAGCACCCGCAGCAATGTTAAAAATACAGGATGTGACCGCCAGGGTGGCGATCACATCCTAATTTGCACGGAGGGACCGGCGCTGCCCCTGCGGACGGTCCCTCCTACTCTGGGGTGGCGGACAGCCGCAGGTCCGTCTGCCATCCTAATCGGCCCCTATATGCCTATTCCACGTACCCTGAGCCAACATTTATGCATGGGACGGACTTCTCTAGCAGCATTTGCTATTTTAAACTTGCCGGAAACCTGGATAACTGATTTTCCCATTAAACAGTATTTTGTAAAGAAACCTAAAGCAAGAGATTGCTGCAGAGATATTGCTGCGGAGGTACTCCTGCAGAAAAAGACAATAATGTTCCAGCTGTATATCCTTATGCATATGTTAAAACAAACAAGCAAGCAAGAAATCTGTGGCCCCAGGATTGCTAGTGGCACAATTTTTAATGCCACAACATCATGCCATTCAAGAACGTGTTTCAGCTCAATGGCCTTCGTCAAGTTGATAATGTGAGTCTTCATCCCCCAGCATATAACGCGTCATTGCATAGTGGTGTAAACATGGACAACAGACTAACATTTTGCAGTTCTCCCTCATCAATATATTGATATACTGTAAGTTCATGAAACATTGCTGTATCTAAACGGTTCCCACCATGTTGTGCAGTGCCCAACTTGACTGGCTCTCATAAATACATCATTTTTATCTAGCCCCTATGGGCTTCTAAAATAATTGGAGATCTATACATGTCATACATCCAAAATAGACCATACCATTCCACTTGTCGCGTTGTACTATATGAGTATATTACATCTCTTAGCCGTGCCAAGGTTGGCTAGACATGCTTAATCCTCTTCTCTTCTCAAGTTTTTCCTAATTTTCGTGTTTTCCTATAAACACTTAAAAGTGAACTAAAATAATTAAAAATAACCAAAATGATAATAGAGTTCCTTTTTATACATATTAGGGACAGAAGCATAAGTATAATTTTGCTATTAGAGTGAGAGAAGATAAATCTGGAGAAGTGGCCCAATCCTGCATGACCGGCTGCTATGTCCGCCTTCCAAAGGATGCTCCTCTCCCCTTCCAGCTTGGAGCGAATGAGCGTACCAGCTGCAATGGGGACGTAGCAGTGGGAGCGAGGATGCAGCAAGGCAGTGAATATCTGCAGGTAAAACGTTTTAATCCCCTACTCTGATTTGTCAGCTGAATATCACCTCAGGGGAGGCGGCCTCAGAATCCTTGCAGCCTTCTGGAGCCCCCAGGCCTACTCAGCAGGGAACACAATAATTTGCTGAGCATGCATGGAGCATTAGCAGTAGTAATGAGGAGCTCCCTACTCAGTTAGATGATGGTGACAGAGCACAAACAATTGTTATGTGATTTGAGACACCACAATACTGTGATGACCCCCCCCCCCAGGTACCACATTGTAACGGGTGACCCTTCAAGTAAGGGAGGGGCAAAGAGAAGCAGGGATATATGCTGCAGCCTGACCAGCCATACTCAATGAGCTGCGGAAGTGTAGAGTCCAAAGGTGACTGAGTCTTTGGCCTCAAGGAGTTGGGGTGGGAGACTACTGTGACATGGCATTCTTGCTTAACACGGCTCAGGTGTTGAATTGAGGTGTGTGTCTATCCTCTTGTACCGAGAAATCATCAGTCTAATTGAACCAATGAGGTCACAGCATTCATGGGGTCACCTCATAACAGAATCTCATCATTAGCCACAACTAGTCAGAAGGGGAAGACGTGGTATACATGGCTGATTTCTATTACAAAAAAATTAAAGACCCCCAATATAAAAACAACAGCACAGAAGGCATATTTATTAAGAACTGGTCTGACCATTGAACAGGAGGCAAATAGAAAATCACATGGCAGAGTAGGAATCCTCACTCAAAGATATACCTGCATGGGTAAATGAAAAAGGTGACACCACTTACAATGCCGGGTCAAAAAGGAGCTGCTTTTTGCAAAAATACTGGCATTGAAGGTTGATAAAGCAGTTTATGTGGTATCAGATGCAACCTTGATCAATGTAGAAGTCAGAAATAATGACACTAATCCAAGTACCCACAGCAGTCCATGAATAATAAAAGAGAGTGACCCAGTGCAAAAGTCAGTCCTGCTCTTGAGTCAGATTCAGCTTTTTGTTGTAATTCTATGTCCAAGCAGGCTGCAGTTTCCCTCGAGCTAGCTCAGCACACTGAGGATAGTTGGGGTTTAGGGCAAATGCAGAAAAAGGTTCTGAATAAATTGTTTGAAACAATCCCGAAAGAGGTTATGGATATGAATGGAAATCACTCTCAAGAAATGCCCTCCCTCTATCAATAATTGGCTAAGATACATGAGAGTCTAGCTCAGGTACCCACAAGATTTTAGGAAATGGAGCAAAGAGTGTTTGATCTTGAGGATACGTTGATTTTACCAAAATAAAGTGACAATGGCGATTCAGAAAGATTTTAACTGATCATTAAATAAAATTGTTGGTATGCCTGGAAGGAGCAAAGCCCAAGTGGATCCAATTTGTTGAACATTTGATTAAGTCACATATTATTAGGGGTGGTCCCGCAAACCTGGAAACAGGCGATGGTGATACCCTTGCTTAAAAAATCTGGCCTAGACCCGAAGGCCCCAGTTAATTATAGGCCCATCTCCCTGCTGCCGGCTCTCACCAAGATTCTGGAAAAGCACGTTCAAGGCGTGCTTTCCAATTTTCTGGAATCTAATGAGATCTTGCACGCTACCCAATCGGGATTTCGTCCCCATCTTAGCACGGAGACTGCGCTCCTGGAGGTTTCGGAAACCATTAAAGGGGTTCTGGACTCTGGGGGCAAAGTCATGTTGGTGATGTTAGACCTGTCGGCGGCTTTCGACACCGTTCCCCATGATGGCCTTCTCGCAAGACTTCGCGAGATAGGCATACAGGGGACGGTGTTCGACTGGTTTTCTTCTTTTCTTGCCGGCCGCCGGCAGACGATCTGGGCCCCGCCTGATTCCGCCGTGATGCCGCCTCTGGGAGTCGGGGTCCCTCAGGGCTCGGTTCTGAGCCCGACCCTCTTTAACATCATTATGACCCCGTTGGCGGCACTGGTGGAGTCGCATGGTGCCCAGATCGTATCCTATGCGGATGACACCCAGCTCCTCTTCTCGTGTACGAGAGGAGGTGACTTTGATGGGGAGAGTATTCGGGATTGCCTTGGGGCTGTTTTCCATTGGTTCCATCTAAACAGCCTCAAGTGCAATTCCGATAAGTCCGAAGTACTGTTCTTCGGGTGTGACACCGAACCCGTTTGGCAGACTTGGTGGCCTCGGGATATGTTCCCTCCATCCTGTTCCTCTCAGGTTGCAAAGAATCTAGGGGTGAAGCTGGATAACAGGTTAACTTTGAAATCCCAGGTCCTGGGGGTGTCGGGCATGTGCTTTGGCATCCTTAGGATGCTGCGGAGGTTTCTTCCCCTGTTATCCGTGGAACATAGGACGCTGACAGTTCAGGCTCTGATTGGGTCCAGGTTGGACTATTCCAACGTTCTCTACCTGGGCCTTCCAGAGTACTTGCTGCAGCGCCTTCAAGTGGTGCAGAACGCCGCGGCTAGGGCAATTTTCGGCCTTAGTAGGCGCGTTAGTGCCTCTGGCCTGCTGGCAACTTTACATTGGTTGCCCATCCGCAAGAGGATCGCCTTTAAGGCTCTGACCTTGGTCTATAAAGCTCTCCACAAGGGGGGAGCTAAGTACCTTCAAAAGAGACTGGTCTTTTATCATCCGACCAGATCTCTGAGGTCAGAATCCCTGCACCTTGCTGTTGTCCCTCGGGTAAAGAAAGCGCGCCTTGGGGGGCGCTCTTTTGGATTGCTGGCATCTCGGCTATGGAACTCTTTGCCGCTGGCCCTGCGGGGAGCCACTAGTTTGCTGGTTTTTAGGAAAGGCCTTAAAACGTGGCTTTTTACTCAGTAGCCGTTCTTACTTGAATTTTTGGCTTACTACTCTTTTAGTCTTTCTTTTGGTGTTATGTTATTATGCTACAGCTTCTTCGCCTTCTCCAATAAAAGCGCCGGGACACTCTTTTTGAGTAGCCGTGCGCTATAAAAATGAACCAATAACATAACACATAACATAACATTCCCAATTCATTTAAGGATCTATTGATTACGAGACCGCACAAGGTTCCCAGCCAGCAGTCGCCAAATATGAAATATCCACAAGTGAAAGTATTATTGAAAGGACAGTTTCACATTGTTTCATCTGTGGTTGGAGCACAAGGTTTTTTTTTAATAATGATTTAAGAAGAATCAGAATGATAAGGCTCATATAAGATAATATGAGAGGGAAGTTGCTCTAGGGTGGTGAGAGGGACACAAGAGTTAGGCATTAGATAAAAGGGCAGTGTATATGAAATGAGCGAGAATAGTTTGGTGCATGTAACTTCTTTCTTTTTCTTTTTTTTCCCCTTTCTCTTCTCAGTTTCTTCTTAGTATCGGAGGACAACATCGAAAGGGATGCTAATAGAAGAATTGATTACAGAAGGTGCCAAATTTGTACACTAAGATGAATTACAGAATGTGTTTCGGTTAGTATCTTCATACGCTTTTGGAATTATAACAATGAATTGCGCAATTAATTAAGATAGCAATGTGCAATTCAAATGTTACGTTGAGTAAGGGAAAATATGTCTTAACTTTTTTATTTAATGTGATCTTTTTACAAGAAACACATTTAAACTCAAGTATTATTTGTATGGGAGGGCGTAAAATCTGTTTCGCGGGCAAATTTGCGGATTTTCCGCGATTTCGCGATCCGCGAATCTCACGAAATCGAGGTAAAATCCGCGAATCAGCGGGGACGAATTTTCAGCCAAGCAAGGGTTACAGCAGCAGGTGCTAAAGTTGAACCTAATTTCTTTGTAACCTTTTACAAAAGGGTTACAAAGAAATTAACTTCAACTTGGGCACCTGCTGCTAAGTGCTTCCTGGCGCCTCGTTGCCTACTTGCAAATATTCTCTGACCCTGCTCTGACCCTTGTAGCAGGGTCAGAGAATAGTTACAAGTAGGCAACGAGGCACCTGTCCCAGGAATTATACCTCATCAGGAAGCACTTACGGATATAAAAAACAGGAAGAAGGGAGAGGATGGCAAATACACCCATTTTGAGTTGTCAGGAGGGGTTAAACTAAAAGAGACCTTTACAGCAAAATTTTTATATGCATTTTGCTAAAAATAAAAAGCTGTATGTTCTGTAGGGGCAACTCAGGAATCTGGCCCTTCAGAGATCCGGCCTCTCTCTTTCTTTCTCTCGTTCTCTCTCTCCCTCTCTTTCTCTCTCTCTCTTTCTCTCTATCTATCTCTCTCTTCCTCTACTCTCTTGCTCTTTTTATCTCTTTCTCTCTCTCTTTCAAGTTCTTCCTCTTTCTCTGCTTATCTCTTTCTTTCTCCGTTGTTCTCTCTCTCTTTCTCTCTATCTCCCTCTCTTTCTTTCTCTCTCTCACATCCTCTCTTTCTCGCTCTCTCTCTCTTTCTCTCTCTTTCTTTCTCTCTCACTCTCCCTCTTTCTCTCTCTCTTTCTCTTTCTCTCTCTCATCCCCTCTCTCTCTCTCTCTCCCTCTCTGTGTGTCTTTCTCTCTTTCTCTCTCTCTTTCTCTCTCTCTTTTACTTTCTTTCTCTTTCTCTGTCTCTTTCTTTCTCTCTCGTTCTCTCTTTCTCTCTCTTCCTCTCTCCCTCTCTTTCTCTCTCTCGATCCCTCTCTCCTCTTCTCTCTCCCTCTCTCTCTCTCTCCCTCTCTTTCTCTCCTTCACTTTCTTGCTCTTTCGCTGTCTCTCTCTTTCTTTCTCTCTCATTCTCTCTCTCCCTGTTTGTTTGTTGTTTGTTTGTTTGTTTCTTTGTTTGTTTGTTTCTTTCTTTCTCTCCCCTCTCTCTCTTACTCTCTCTTTCTCTTTCTCTCCCTCTCTTTCCCTTTCTCTCCCTTTCACTTTCACGTTCTTGCTCTTTCTCTGTATGTCTCTCTCTTTCTTTCTTTCTTTCTTTCTCTCTCTCTTTCTTTCTTTTTTCTTTCTTTCTTTCTTTCTTTCTTTCTCTCTCTCTCCCTCCTTCTCTCTCTCTCTATCTCTCTCTCTTTCTCTCTTTTGAAACATTGCAAAGATCTCGTAGATGACAAAGTACAAACAAGCATTTGCAATGCAATAGGTCTCACATGTTTTGTATTTACGTGACTTAGCTGTATTGATATTTTTTAAATAATTAATATTTAAATGAAAGTGATTTTAATTTATAACGGCAATAGCTTAAACTTTTGTAAATAACTTTTGTGAAGATTATGTTCAGTTTATTTTATTGTGACGAAAATCCAAGAACAGTAGTGAAATATTAACATCTTTTTGTGACATTTGTAATAAAGTTTGAAACATTGAGAGAAAATATTTGAACCAGTTGTTGTTGAATGGTTGCGCAGATTGATGCTGGGGTGGCGCTGAGTGGTGCTGTGGTGGTGCTGAGTGGTGCTGTGGTGATGCTGAGTGGTGCTGTGGTGGTGCTGAGTGATACTGGGATGGTGCTGAGTGATGCTGGGGTGGTGCTGTGGTGGTGTTGAGTGATGCTGTGGTGGTACTGAGTGATGCTGTGGTGGTGCTGAGTGGTGCTGTGGTGGTGCTGAGTGATAATATGGTGGTGCTGAGTGATGCTGTGGTGGTGCTGAGTGATGCTGTGGTGGCGCTGAGTGGTGATGTGGTGGTGCTGATTGGTGCTGTGGTGGTGCTGAGTGATGCTGTGGTGGTGCTGAGTGATGCTGTGGTGGTGCTGAGTGGTGCTATTGTGGTGCTGAGTGATAATGTGGTGGCGCTGAGTGATGCTGTGGTGGCGCTGAGTGATGGTGTGGTGGCACTGAGTGGTGCTGTGGTGGTGCTGAGTGGTGCTGTGGTGGTGCTGAGTGATGCTGTGGTGGTGCTGAGTGGTGCTGTGGCAGTGCTGAGTGATGCTGTGGTGGTGCTGAGTGATAATGTGGTGGTGCTGAGTGATGCTGTGGTGGAGCTGAGTGATGCTGGGGTAGCGCGGAGTGATGATGTGGTGATGCAGAGGGCAGAAAGGCACAGAAAGCAGTCTAACAAAGGGCAGAAGGGCAGAAAAACAAGGGAAAAACGAGTCTAACAGAGGGCAGAAGGGCACAAAAAACCAGTCCAACAGAGGACAGAAGGGCAGAAAAACAAGGGGAAAACGAGTCTAACAGAGGGCAGAAGGGCACAAAAAACGGGTCTAACGGGGCAGAAAGGCACAAAAACGAGTCTAACAGAGGGCAGAAGGGCACAAACAACGAGTCTAACAGAGGGCAGAAGGGCACAAAAACAAGGGAATAACAGAGGGCAAAATGGCACAAAAAACGAGTATAACAGAGGGCAGAAGGGCAGAAAAACAAGGGAAAAATGAGTCTAACAGAGGGCACAAGGGGAGAAAAACAAGGGAAAAACAAGTCTAACAGAGGGCAGAAGGGCAGAAAAACAAGGGAAAAACGAGTCTAACAGAGGGCAGAAGGGCACAAAAAACGAGTCTAACAGGGGGCTGAATGTATCCCGCCCTGCATGTTTGTCCACGAAGATGCCACCTTTTTGTGCAATACCTCTACTCAACTGGAGTACTTTCTACTGTCTAATCAGTAAGTGCTAAATGTATAGGGGCAGATTTACAATAACTGGCGCATCCCCAGGGTTGCGCCAGTTATTGTGCGCCGCAGCTCCGCCACCCATGGTGCGCCCCATTTACAATGCGGCGCACCATGTGGCAAAAACGGCACAGATGCATCACGCATCTGTGCCGTAAAAGCAGCGCATTGCTGGAGCTGCGTCGCGCTTGCGACACAGCACCAGCAATGCTCTGGGGGGCCCCATCTCCCCAATGCTGCATCAAGCCTTGCGCCTGCTTCAAGCAGGCGCAGGGTTTTGACGCAGCATTGGCCTAAAAGTGACTGAGTGAAATCTTGTAGATTTCACTCAGCCACTTTTAGGAGGCTGAGTCGGAACGCCTCCTGATGGCGCAGGGCTTTACAAGCACCAGCACCATGGCGCATCTTTTGTGCTGCCACTGCGTCACAAAAGGTCTCGGTAGAGGGTGGCAGTGGTGAACCAGAGGGTGGCAGTGATGAACCAGAGGGGGACAGTGATGAACCAGAGGGTGGCAGGGGTGAACCAGAGGGTGACAGTGCTGAACCAGAGGGTGGCAGTGCTGAACCAGAGGGTGGCAGGGGTGAACCAGAGGGTGGCAGGGGTGAACCAGAGGGTGACAGTGCTGAACCAGAGGGTGGCAGGGTTGAACCAGAGGGTGGCAGGGGTGAACCAGAGGGTGACAGTGCTGAACCAGAGGGTGGCAGTGCTGAACCAGAGGGTGGCAGGGGTGAACCAGAGGGTGGCAGGGGTGAACCAGAGGGTGACAGTGCTGAACCAGAGGGTGGCAGTGCTGAACCAGAGGGTGGCAGGGGTGAACTAGAGGTTGGCAGTGGTGAACCAGAGTGTGGCAGTGCTGAACCAGAGGGTGACAGTGGTGAACCAGAGGGTGGTAGGGGTGAACCAGAGGGTGGCTGGGGTGAACCAGAGGGTGGCAATGGGGAACCAGAGGGTGGCATGGGTAAACCAGAGGGTGGCAGTGGTGAACCAGAGGGTGGCAGTGCTGAACCAGAGGGTGGCAGGGGTGAACCAGAGGGTGACAGTGCTGAACCAGAGGGTGGCAGTGCTGAACCAGAGGGTGGCAGGGGTGAACCAGAGGGTGGCAGGGGTGAACCAGAGGGTGGCAGTGCTGAACCAGAGGGTGGCAGGGGTGAACCAGAGGGTGGCAGGGGTGAACCAGAGGGTGGCAGTGATGAACCAGATGGTGGCAGGGTGAACCAGAGTGTGGCAGTGGGGAACCAGAGGGTGGCATGGGTAAACTAGAGGGTAGCCGTGGTGAACCAGAGGGTGGCAGTGCTGAACCAGAGGGTGGCAGTGGTGAACCAGAGGGTGGCAGGGGTGAACCAGAGGGTGGCAGGGGTGAACCAGAGGGTGGCATTGGGGAACCAGAGGGTAGCAATGGGTGAACCAGAGGGTGGCAGTGGTGAACCAGAGAGTGGCAGTGGTGAACCAGAGGGTGGCAGTGCTGAACCAGAGGGTGACAGTGCTGAACCAGAGGGTGGCAGTGCTGAACCAGAGGGTGGCAGGGGGGAACCAGAGGGTGGCAGGGGTGAACCAGAGGCTGTCAGTGCTGAACCAGAGGGTGGCAGTTCTGAACCAGAGGGTGGCAGGGGTGAACCAGAGGGTGGCAGGGGTGAACCATAGGGTGGCAGTGATGAACCAGATGGTGGCAGGGGTGTACCAGAGGGTGGCAGTGGTGAACCAGAGGGTGGCAGTGCTGAACCAGAGAGTGACAGTGGTTAACCAGAGGGTGGCAGTGGTGAACCAGAGGTACTGTGATGAACCAGAGGGTGGCAGTGGTGAACCAGAGGGTGGCAGTGGTGAACCAGAGGGTGACAGTGCTGAACCAGAGGGTGGCAGGGGTGAACCAGAGAGTGGCAGTGCTGAACCAGAGGGTGGCAGTGGTGAACCAGAGGGTGGCAGGGGTGAACCAGAGGGTGGCAATGGGGAACCAGAGGGTGGCATGGGTGAACCAGAGGGTGGCAGTGGTGACCCAGAGAGTGGCAGTGGTGAACCAGAGAGTGGCAGTGGTGAACCAGAGGGTGACAGTGCTGAACCAGAGGGTGGCAGTGCTGAACCAGAGGGTGGCAGGGGTGAACCAGAGGGTGACAGTGCTGAACCAGAGGGTGGCAGTGCTGAACCAGAGGGTGGCAGGGGTGAACCAGAGGGTGGCAGGGGTGAACCAGAGGGTGACAGTGCTGAACCAGAGGGTGGCAGGGGTGAACCAGAGGGTGGCAGGGGTGAACCAGAGGGTGACAGTGCTGAACCAGAGGGTGGCAGGGGTGAACCAGAGGGTGGCAGTGATGAACCAGAGGGTGACAGTGATGAACCAGAGGGTGGCAGGGGTGAACCAGAGGGTGACAGTGCTGAACCAGAGGGTGGCAGTGCTGAACCAGAGGGTGGCAGGGGTGAACCAGAGGGTGGCAGGGGTGAACCAGAGGGTGACAGTGCTGAACCAGAGGGTGGCAGGGTTGAACCAGAGGGTGGCAGGGGTGAACCAGAGGGGGACAGTGCTGAACCAGAGGGTGGCAGTGCTGAACCAGAGGGTGGCAGGGGTGAACCAGAGGGTGGCAGGGGTGAACCAGAGGGTGACAGTGCTGAACCAGAGGGTGGCAGTGCTGAACCAGAGGGTGGCAGGGGTGAACTAGAGGTTGGCAGTGGTGAACCAGAGTGTGGCAGTGCTGAACCAGAGGGTGACAGTGGTGAACCAGAGGGTGGTAGGGGTGAACCAGAGGGTGGCTGGGGTGAACCAGAGGGTGGCAATGGGGAACCAGAGGGTGGCATGGGTAAACCAGAGGGTGGCAGTGGTGAACCAGAGGGTGGCAGTGCTGAACCAGAGGGTGGCAGGGGTGAACCAGAGGGTGACAGTGCTGAACCAGAGGGTGGCAGTGCTGAACCAGAGGGTGGCAGGGGTGAACCAGAGGGTGGCAGGGGTGAACCAGAGGGTGGCAGTGCTGAACCAGAGGGTGGCAGGGGTGAACCAGAGGGTGGCAGGGGTGAACCAGAGGGTGGCAGTGATGAACCAGATGGTGGCAGGGGTGAACCAGAGTGTGGCAGTGGGGAACCAGAGGGTGGCATGGGTAAACTAGAGGGTGGCAGTGGTGAACCAGAGGGTGGCAGTGCTGAACCAGAGGGTGGCAGTGGTGAACCAGAGGGTGGCAGGGGTGAACCAGAGGGTGGCATTGGGGAACCAGAGGGTAGCAATGGGTGAACCAGAGGGTGGCAGTGGTGAACCAGAGAGTGGCAGTGGTGAACCAGAGGGTGGCAGTGCTGAACCAGAGGGTGACAGTGCTGAACCAGAGGGTGGCAGTGCTGAACCAGAGGGTGGCAGGGGGGAACCAGAGGGTGGCAGGGGTGAACCAGAGGCTGTCAGTGCTGAACCAGAGGGTGGCAGTTCTGAACCAGAGGGTGGCAGGGGTGAACCAGAGGGTGGCAGGGGTAAACCATAGGGTGGCAGTGATGAACCAGATGGTGGCAGGGGTGTACCAGAGGGTGGCAGTGGTGAACCAGAGGGTGGCAGTGCTGAACCAGAGAGTGACAGTGGTTAACCAGAGGGTGGCAGTGGTGAACCAGAGGTACTGTGATGAACCAGAGGGTGGCAGTGGTGAACCAGAGGGTGGCAGTGGTGAACCAGAGGGTGACAGTGCTGAACCAGAGGGTGGCAGGGGTGAACCAGAGAGTGGCAGTGCTGAACCAGAGGGTGGCAGTGGTGAACCAGAGGGTGGCAGGGGTGAACCAGAGGGTGGCAATGGGGAACCAGAGGGTGGCATGGGTGAACCAGAGGGTGGCAGTGGTGACCCAGAGAGTGGCAGTGGTGAACCAGAGAGTGGCAGTGGTGAACCAGAGGGTGACAGTGCTGAACCAGAGGGTGGCAGTGCTGAACCAGAGGGCGGCAGGGGTGAACCAGAGGGTGACAGTGCTGAACCAGAGGGTGGCAGTGCTGAACCAGAGGGTGGCAGGGGTGAACCAGAGGGTGGCAGGGGTGAACCAGAGGGTGACAGTGCTGAACCAGAGGGTGGCAGGGGTGAACCAGAGGGTGACAGTGCTGAACCAGAGGGTGGCAGTGCTGAACCAGAGGGTGGCAGGGGTGAACCAGAGGGTGGCAGGGGTGAACCAGAGGGTGACAGTGCTGAACCAGAGGGTGGCAGGGGTGAACCAGAGGGTGGCTGGGGTGAACCAGAGGGTGACAGTGCTGAACCAGAGGGTGGCAGTGCTGAACCAGAGGGTGGCAGGGGTGAACCAGAGGGTGGCAGGGGTGAACCAGAGGGTGACAGTGCTGAACCAGAGGGTGGCAGTGCTGAACCAGAGGGTGGCAGGGGTGAACTAGAGGGTGGCAGTGGTGAACCAGAGTGTGGCAGTGCTGAACCAGAGGGTGACAGTGGTGAACCAGAGGGTGGTAGGGGTGAACCAGAGGGTGACAGTGCTGAACCAGAGGGTGGCAATGGGGAACCAGAGGGTGGCATGGGTGAACCAGAGGGTGGCAGTGGTGACCCAGAGAGTGGCAGTGGTGAACCAGAGAGTGGCAGTGGTGAACCAGAGAGTGGCAGTGGTGAACCATAGGGTGGCAGTGATGAACCAGATGGTGGCAGGGGTGTACCAGAGGGTGGCATTGGTGAACCAGAGGGTGGCAGTGCTGAACCAGAGAGTGACAGTGGTTAACCAGAGGGTGGCAGTGGTGAACCAGAGGTACTGTGATGAACCAGAGGGTGGCAGTGGTGAACCAGAGGGTGGCAGTGGTGAACCAGAGGGTGACAGTGCTGAACCAGAGGGTGGCAGGGGTGAACCAGAGAGTGGCAGTGCTGAACCAGAGGGTGGCAGTGGTGAACCAGAGGGTGGCAGGGGTGAACCAGAGGGTGGCAGGGGTGAACCAGAGGGTGACAGTAGTGAACCAGAGGGTGGTGTGCCCATACACGACTGCATGGGTAACTTCGCCATGCAAGCGGCCCAGGAACATGCAAAAAGCCCCGCGAACATGCAAAAAACCCCGCGAACACGCAAAAAACCCCGCGAACACGCAAAAAAACAAAAATCCACAAATTCGCACGAATTTGTGGATTATGCGGATAGCCAATTCGATGTCGCGCGAATTCGCGGAACGCGAATTCGCAAATTTCGCCCATACTTAATTATTTGCCTCTTTAGGGGCAGCAGTTAGGGAGGGTGGTGATTTATTGTTCTACTAATAGTGTATATTAATAAACAGTTATTGGTTTGTATTCTCTACTCTCTGACCGACTCTTCATTTGGTACAGAAGGCTGAGTGGTGGTAATTAGTGACCCAGGTGACCCTAATCGGACCACTTCCTTCAGTGGGAGTGGGCCTCTATTTAGTGAGAACGGTATGCGCTAATAGGAACAGTGTACTCATTACGGTAACAAGTCTAACATAGCAGACACTAAATTTACAGTGGAGCATTTCTCAGAATTGAACTAGATCAGTTTCGAACAGCCTAAAATGGTGCTGTATAAAGAAAATGATGCAGTGAATGCTACCTTACATAGGGCAATGCGCAAACGGGAACATTCCAATTTTGACAATATCAATTGGCAAATAGAAGAAATCATGAAAGATGAAAGGGGCAGGTAGATTTCAGTGAAAGCCTCAGTAGCAAGGTTCCAATAAAAACGATTCAATTAATATGGGTCTATTGAAGATGAGGCAGAGGCTTTACATCAACTCTATGAGGTTGCAATGATTTTAATTGCACACAAAATTTAGTTAGGTAACAGTTAGACAGTTAGAAAAAGGAAGATGCAGTTAAAACCCAGAACTGCACCATGGGTCTGTCAAGATTATGTCTTGACAGACCCATGGTGATTAGATCATCTAACTTTTTTTAAATGTACTTGCTTTTTGCACCAATTTAATACTGCATCTGGAATAGACATTTTTCTTTTAATATCTCCCGAACTTGGGAAGAGAGGCAGCTTGTATTTGGGGCAATTATTTTCAGATCACTCAATAGTTTCATTACAAGTAGAGATAGATGTTTATACTAGGTCCATGCTTAAATGGTGATTTGAAAAGCTACTTCTGGCTGATCAGACCTGGAAACAAGATACTGGATTAAAAATTAAGTAAATAATTGCTCAAATTAATATTAATTTGAACTAGTTTTTCAATGCTGGAAGCATTTAAGTCAAGTGTTAGGGAGTGAGTGAATGCTTATAAGTTTAGGGAAAATCGATTGAGGAATGTTCAGGAGTGTTCAGGAATACAAAAGTCTAACAACTTTCTCTCTAAAACAACCTAGCAAGAAACAGAAGATGAAAGAATTGTATCTAAAGCACATCAAGTCCTTGGGACTTTTATATGGCAGAAAAAATATGCAACAAAAAGACCGTCAACAGGTAGGTAACTCCTTGTGTGGTCCTCCAAAATAAGAGTGTAGGAGCCTTGCTTGGTATATGATTCTCACTTATGTAAGTGTAGCACTCTGCACTAATCCAGGTGATGTTTATGGTGGTTTTAGTGGTTTAGGCAGCTTTAGAAAGGCTCTCTAAGTGGTAGCTGTGGAGAGCAGCCTTCAGGCTTAGTCTAGAAGGATTGAGAAGCAGCTTGTTTTACCAGTATCCAAACTTTAGTATAGGCTAAGTGAAAAAGAACCACACAGTGTACTTATAAAAATAGATATTTATTACAGTCACTCACTAACTCTATACAATATCTCCTATCCGGAGATATACTGACAATGCCCACAATGTTTCAAAATAGAACAGTAAAAAGCACTAATACACAGTGGTTCCAAGGGGGAGACCAAACCATATACAACAATAGTGGAATGTGAACCACAACAGCAGATGAGACTGAACCTAGAAGGTTTGGAGAGTTGGGGACCCAAGATAACACCCCAGGTTAGAGTCTAGGTATCCCACAATAGTTGCATGCAAAGAGGACACCTGACTGCGTACTCAGTACTACTCAAGGTACGTTGCGGTTTCAGTCTTGAAGAGGAAAGACCCTTCCCAGTAGACCCTGAAAATACCACAAGGAAGACCGAAGGTAGAGTAGCCACCCCACCCGTGGATACCCTCAGAAACAGGATACCTACAACACTGTCAAGCACAATCTAGGACTTCAGGACAAGACCACTGTTGCTGAAGGATGAAAGAGTCTGTTGGAACATGGACGCAGGTTTGTGTCAAAAAGCAGAGAAAACAGAGTCTATTTATTTCCAAAAAGGGACACTGTTCCTAATGCAGGGTGCAGAAAGTCACCAAATGCATGAGGGTGCAAAAGTCACCCATATGTGAAAAAATAATAAGAAGGAAAGGAGAAACAGAATCCCTAGGTAAGGGGACCCACAGAAAAACGGGGGAAACATATTGTGTCCTCTGTTGCCCTCACACACCTCGAAAGATGTCATGCTTCATCATCGGGCGGTTGCTCCTCGTAGGGCCGGCGCTGCAATTCCCTACGGGTCCCCCGAAGGGTCTCTTTAACGGAGATCTTTTATAGGACTGCCGGATGGTGCATGCGGGTGTGCGGGGTGGTGGGTCAATTGAGGGAAATAAAAAGTGCGTGCAAGTGTAAATTAAATCATAATGGGTAACCATGCAGCTATTGTTGTAATCATGTACCCTGAGCAGACTCAACAGCTGAATAAAATCTAGCCCCAATGGCATACTATGCCTGGGTATAGAGAGACATAGGTCAACATGTTTCGCGCCTGCGTCGCCTTAAGGGTCGTTGGCGCTTCGTCAGGACCAGAATTCTAAAAGGTAAAGTGCACGTGATAAACAAGTTAAAAATACCCTCGTAATCGATCAGAGCGGGCAGTAACCTGTACACCCAAAGTCTGGCTACAGCTGCATGTTTGTAACCGCTCCTGATCAGTACCTAGGAAAGAACAAAATAAAATATACATTTAATTTAATTCAAGCACCAGGAACACCTTGATGCCACATCATATGCCACCACTGTGTACACATCCAAAACATAAGTTTATCAAAGATAGCAGGCGCATGGGACACACGTTCACACCAGGAATATGCGGGTGTTTGGGTCAGTAAAGATATTGCATATGAGTGGGCCCAGAAAATTGGAAGTAGGACCCTCGCATGAGGAGTATTGAAATGTGCGGGTGAGATGGGACCCAATTATGCCCCTATATTTTGTAGCAATCGGTATCAACCACTCTAGAACATTAAACTCGAAAAAACCTCTTCAGGAGTCAGTGCCCAAGAGATTTCATCTCTTAATACGCTCTCACCTCGCTAAGCTGAGGAAAACGGTCCACTGGCACCAGTCAATGGACTCACCCAATTTGCCGGGCTGTAGAAATAACAGAAAGACAGGAGATCACACCAAAACACGAGGCGCCCAATATAGAGCGCTGAATGTTCACAATTGCCGAGTTCCTTTTGAAAAGTCTACTCACATCTTAAAAATGGGTGCTCCCTGCTCCACACCTACCCCATCATTGCGTCGGCCAGGAAATGCCATCGCACTCCCCAGTAACTTAATGACCAGATCCCCTGGGTCAGGTGTGTTGGGCGTGTACCCCTTCCGGGACTTCCTATTCGGTGAAAAACGGCAATGAGCATGCTTAGGTGCTTAAACATGCCGCGCATGTGCAAAATAACTTGGTCGAACTAATCCCCCACGCATGCGCAGTAAGTGTGCTCTTAATGTACGTGTACTCTTGCGAAAACAAGCAGTACATTCATAATAATGTAAGGGCTCAATACGATAATAAAGATCAATGGTTCCAAATGAAAATAAACTTCAGGATTTACTCGTGTTAAAAAACAAAATTGCAGTGGTGGGAGCTACTCAAAGGAGTGCAAGTCCCGCTGATCTGTACACAGACCCCGTAGATATAATGGGGGTCCCAATTGTCGAAGCCTGCCCAAGGGTTTAAGAAACATTCTTTGTATAAAGGGTTCAGATAAAAACGTCACTCATGGTGTAAGTGTCTTCATACCTTTAATCTCACCCATATAATCTAGGATCCAAATTCCCAAAATTTGCTAAAGTGAATACACATATGCGGTTTCCATTGACAATCCCCACTGGCGGACAGAGGGTGTCCCATGCGACTGTAGAAGGGAAAAACAAGACAAAAGGAGATAGAATGGTCCCTCGGCAGAGTCTATGCCACTTCAGGGTAACCAGGAGGCATGAAGATGAAGGTCACTCGAGTTCAAGGACACTGTCAGTTAATGAACAACTTCAGTACGGGTCATTTGATGAGGAACTTCAAGTATGGGTACACCGAATCGGAAGCTCTGCCCTAGCCACCAGGATGCTGAAGACAACAGAATTGATCCGTCCAACCAACTGCGTCAGCACGGGTCAGTTATAACTTTAATCTTTCGATGTGTCCAACTCCGGTGACATGAGTCAGTCATGGTAACAGATGCCGTTACTGGGAGATGAAGCCATACAGCAACGCGGTGCACAGAGGTTAGGCTGTAGAGCATTCAACGAGGGATGCTGGCCTCAACTTGACGAGAGGACAACTCAGGCCTCAAGAGAATGCAGAACCACCAACTGTGTTTCTGAGCCTTTTGGAGTCCGTTGGAGCCTTAGGTTCGGCAGACCGGTTGATTGTGTTGCAGTGCAAGCAGAGGAGTGACTCCTTCACTCCAAGGGAGATTGCATTGGGTGTCTTCAGATGTCCACAGGCCCAGGACGGAACCTGTATGGAGCAACGACACTGATGGTCCAGCGGGTTTGCAGGACGATTAGGTCAGGAGCAGACTGAGTCTTCTCAGTTACAGTTTCAGTACCAAAGCAAAGGACGATGCGATAATTCCGGCACGTTCCGCACAATTCGGCCAGGATGTCCAGATGGTAAAAGTTGAAGTGGAGTTGGAGCTGAATCGAAACTTATGACGAATTTAGGGTCCTACCCACAGGTTATACCTTAAGTACCCTCAGGAGAGAGTTGGGATGAATTAGGAGTCCCTCCGAGAGGAGTAACTGGACAGTGGAGAGGATATTCCTATGTCCTTTGTCCAGGTTCGCGCCTGAGCAGGAGCCAAATGGCTCCCTCAGCTGGTTTGAACTGGAGTATGCAGGGAGGGCACCTAATGTGCCCTTCCAGCAGACTCTTGGTGCTGGCAAACTCCCCCATCCTGACCTAATACACTAAATCCTGTCTGTGAGGTGGTTACACCTCCCAGTGATAGGAAACCTATTTTCCTACCTTCCCGTGCTCGGGCTTGGCCAGTAGAAGGATGGCAGAATTGTGTCTGTGCTTGGCAGCAGCCCTAGGTTGCTGTCCGGTTCCGGGAGCATAGAGGGCCTCCTGGAAGGGGTCCTACCGTGGATGGTATCATACCACCAACACCGGATATTGTGTTGGAGTGTGATTTCACCATGTTTGATACCAAACATGCCCAGGGTTTGTTCCTGCCAGTTTAGAGATGGTCATTGCGTAATGACGCATGGCCTGTCTATTTTGTAATGGGCGATTCACTTGTGGAGAATGGACTACAGGGTTTGTAGGGGTGGTCTGCTCATGCAGGGCCACCCTCACGGAAACGAGAACCCTGCCTTTGGGACTGAAAGGCCTGCTAGAGGGGTGACTTATAGGTTTGAAGTGTAGTTATGTAAGATATAAGGAAACTTATAACTTTGTGAGAGGTGCATGCACCAACTCACACAGGCTGCAATGGCAGGCCTGTAGTCGTAGTTTGGAGGGTCCCTTATGGCTGGCATAATACATGCAGCAACCCAAAGGGTAGCCATGCCCTAGGTACCTTAAGGCATGGCTTGTTTAAGCCCAAAATGCATTGGGTTAAAAAGAAAAGATACTGCTTTCTGATGAATCATGCGTTTATCGTGTTCTTGATAGAGGTCTGGATGGGCACATCTTGGGGATTAGAAGTTTTGAAACAGCATGACAACCTACATGTGGATGAAATAAGTGGACCAATAAGAATTGGAATTAAGCATTGAATAAATGGAGTACAATGGACTTTACAATTGGAGTATGAGAATATTTACTCTTGCCGCTCTACAACTGGGTTGAGGGTGAAGAGTCTCCCCACACCTAATTGTTGATTATCTTAGTGCCATTTGGGCAAGGCACTTACCCAGTAAGCACGCATTCATGGATGCCGTTGAGGAACAAGACGGATACTTTGAAATTACAATGGTGTGCATCGCATCATTCCTTGTTGAATCTTTTGAATTATTGCCCTACTGATGGTTTGCCCCAGCAAAAAAAGTGAACATATGTTGATTATTTGCCAAGAACTACATGTATGATGAAATACCTTGATCATTAAGCATTGTTCATGTCATCATTTTATTGATTAACCATGAGGCATTCTTATTGCGAGTTTAAAAAAAATAATTTGTGTATATATGTTTAATAATCCTTAACAATTCATTTAAAAACTATTTTTATTATTATCAGTTATTGGGGATACAGGATTGAATGGAATTATGGGAGTTGTACTTTTTTTAACTGAGGGCATTTTTTGTATATTTTGCAACTAAGGTGATGATTAGGTAGGAGACAAAAGATCTGGTGGTTAATTAGGATGCTTTAAAATGAGTGGTTACACGGGTGCGAGGTGAACGGTTTGTGGAAATGGAGGATGGGATGGAAGCACAACAAAGTTGTGGCAGGTATGTAACGAGTCGAGAGCGGTGTGGTAGCTTGTTGCTGGTGCGCGTGGTAGATTTGAGGAGGGTGATGGAAAAGAGCAACATAGGAATGGTTGGGCGAGAACGAGCGCTAAAAGTGAGAGAAGAGTGACGGTGTATGTAGCGCGTGTATGTTGGTGTCCGAGGTGCTAGAAGTGAAAATGCGGGGAGAACTTTCAAAAGGCTGTGAGAATGAAAGGGGTGAAATCAATTGTTGTGAATTACTAGTGAAATGAAAGTGGTGTAAGGGTTGAGGATAGGAGGAATTGATATATGAGCACGGTGTACGTGTAATTAAGAATCGGTTTATGTGAGCGTTTGAATAGTGTGTGAGTATGATGATGTGAAATGTCAGTTGTTGAAGTAAAAGCACTTGGGGGACGTTTTATGTTTTTTTAAAGAAACGTGATTACAATTGAATTACATAACAGAGGTTGCATTGCAGTTTGGTATTTAGGTTTAATTAATATTTTATGGATTAGCTTGAATTGTTATGTATGTTAAAAACAGGATAATGTAGTAATTATGAATGTTTTATACATTTTTGCAGTTGTTCCTGAAGAAGGGCTTGTTTAAGCCCAAAATGCATTGGGTTCAAAATAAAGGATACTGTTTCTGATGAATCATGCGTTTATCGTGGTCTTGATAAAGGTCTGGATGGGCACATCTTGGGCATTAGGAGCTTTGAAACAGCATGATATCCTACATGTAGATTAAATAGGTGGAATAAAGCATTGAATAAATGGAGTACAATGGACTTTACAATTGTAGTATGAGGATATTTACTTTTGCCGCTGTGCGACTGGGATGGGGGTGAAGTGTCGCCCCACACCTATTTGTTAGGTATTTTAGTACCATATAATAGAGACTTACAAGGGTGCTCCAGAAGTCAAATAGAAATGTGCCAAGGTACTCACCATACTACAAAGCGCCAATAAAAGCCTAATTCACATGATAGTCAACCTCTAGACGAATGAAGAGGTCACCCATATTGAAGGCAATATTAAAGCTTTTCTTCAGCTTTAACCCCTTCGATGCTCATGTCGAGCTCAGCTCGTCATGCAGTACACTGCTCGTGTGCTCATGACGAGCTGAGCTCGTCATGAACAATGGGAATAAATCAGCTGCAGCACAGAGGGGGAATTGCTGCAGCACCAATGGTGTTAAAGAGAGTTGTATCAAATGTCAGATCAGATCTCTCATGGAAATGTGGAGCAATTTATTAGTTTCATTGATCTACCTAAACTTGTAGAAGGCCATTAAAATGTCTCATGGCAAAAGTTACCAATAACTTAGCAGAGACACCGCATATGTCACTGGCTAATGTAGAAGCATGTGGGACTGATAGAATCCTAGCAGAGGTATATAAGGAGTTCATTTGGAATCAGCGCCTTTTTAATCAGAACTATTTAATCCTTTTTGTTGGGAACAAAGATGCCTTCTTCCTTCATCAAGGCTCTAGTAGTTTGTGAAAAAGGACAAGCCACCTCAAAATATGAATTCCTTTTGTTTGTTGAACTCGGATTATAAACTATTTACAGACATATTAGCGGCATCAATGATGCCTATTGCCTAAAACCTATCACAAAGACCAGAATGGTATTTTACCATCAAGATCTAATGTTACTTGTTACTTCTATTTTTTCAGAATTGTATTACCTATATTACACACATTGTATTCAACCAATGGTCTTCCTTGCCATTTTCATTAAAACGCTGTGTTTCCCTTTTCGAATTGTCGATTCTGCCACTATTTGTTTTTGCTAATGTCCAAATTAAGATTAGTTGTGCATATTTTCAAGAAATAGATTGCCTCTTCTGTAAACTCATTTGGAATAATACCTGTTAGACCTGGCAACATTGGTGTGGGTCTCCCTTCCATTTTTTGCTGTTGCCTCATGTATTGTTGCTGTTGTTAGATGCTTTGGGCACTGTGACACTGCTATCCAGTGCCACAGTGCAAGTGCTCCCTACTGTAAATTGATGTACTAATCAGTGGTTCCATGTTTGGCTATTTGGTTTACTTGTCAGACCCTAGTCTAGTGCACTGAGTGTGCCCAGGGCGTGTAAATCCAAATGGTGCTGGTGGGCTTGCAGCACTGGTTGTGCCATCCACAGAAGCAGCCTTGTAAAATGTGTCTAAGGTCTGCCATTGCAGAGCCTGTGTGCAGTCTGGTACTGTCATGCTGACTGGGCCAGTGCACCCACTTGCCAGTTCCTAAACCTTCCCTTTTCTTCATAACAGTCACCCCTATGGTCGGCCCATGGGCAAGGTGCATTGTAAGTATAAGGTAGGACAAGCCCTGGTGTGTGTGGCATGTCCTAATAGTGCATTACAGCCATTTTCGTGTTTCACTATTGCAAGGCTACCTGTACTCCATAGGCCAAGAATGGGCTGTTAGATTTATCACATTTTATAATCCAAACTGTCTCAGAGAACATGGTAGAAATTCAAGTTTAGTATGCCTGAACTCAGAATAATAAAATACATCTTTCAGTAAGGTTTATTTTAATATTCTGTGTTTGCAAATACCACTTTTAGAAAGTATGTATCTGCTTGTCTAATCATTCAAACTTGCCTCTGCTAGGTTGTGTATTCCTATGTCTGGTTTTGTGAGTGACAGGCCTGGGGGATTCCAAGAGACAGGCTGAGTCACCCAGTGGTGAATAGAGAGATCTGCATCTAGATGGGAGGGAGGAGTTGCACCTGAACCTTGAATAGGGCTGTGCCTGCCTTCCACAATGCTGACTCCACCCCCTGGGGAGCGGCTGATGTCTCTGCCCTTAGGGAGTCCTGTAAACAAAGTGCTCCAGGACTGTACTTACCTTCCACAATGCTGGCTCGACCTCCTGTGGGGCGTCTGATGTGCCTGCCCTGCACTGTGAAAGGAAAGGAGAAGTCTGGTAAACAGAGTGCTTCAGAACTGGTTTGGACTGGGCAAAGGCCCCTCTCCCCTCAGAGAACAAAGGATTTTGGGGTATAAATATTGGGACCCTGATCCCCTGAAATTAGATCACTTTGGACTACAAGAAGAAACCTTTACTGAGGAGAGGAACCTAATAAACTGAGGAGAGACTATTCCCAAGCTAAAGTGCTGCTTGGGGGATTGGCCTGCAGTGGTTGCCTTACTGCCAAAGGAAGGAGAAAGGAACTTTGTGTACTTTGCTTTCAACTTGTGAAGGATCTCCAAGGGCTTGGAAAAGAGCTTGCCTCCTGCTGAAGTCTCAGGGACAACAGACTTCAACCCCCAGCTCCCCAAAGTTCTTTTGGAAGTGCCTGCTGCTGTTTTGGGCCTTCTGAGGAACTGCGTGTCGCAAGGAGCTGGAAGCGCGACTCAACGAGAAGAAGTGTGTCGCCATCGCTGGGCCTGCCGTCAGAACTCCGAAGGAGGGTGTCGCCACTGGAACTGTTGCACTGCACCGCATCGGAGAGAAGCATGCCGCAACGAAGAGGAAGCGTGTCCCTGTCACCGCTGCTGCCGTCGCAACTCCGAAGGAGGGTGTCGCCGCTGTAGTAGTCGCACTGCACCACATCAGGAGAAGAATCTCGCAACGAGGTCGGAGCGTGTCGCTGTGCCTGCCGTCGCAACTCCGAAGGAGGGTGTTGCCGCTGGAACTGTCGCACTGCACCATATCGATCAAGAGCACCTCGCATCCCCGCCGTCGGAGCTGATGCCGTCGCATCTTGGATGTCGCCGCTGTAGTTGTCGCATCGAGCGGAAGCTTCACCATGGTGGGAGAAGAGTGTCGCCGCTGGAGCTGTTCGCATCGCATCGTCAGGGTGTCGCCGCTGCAGTCCACGCATTGAACTGAGAACTTCTCGCATCCACGAGAAGCGTGCCGCATCTGGAAGATCTTCACGTCTTTATTTCTTTGTATCTGAACTTTGCCGCATTTCCCATCGCACCCACATTGCTGGTCATGGAAGCGCAATGCAACCTAAGGTAAATTGACGCAGATTGTTGCTTATAAGAACTGAACTGAACTAAGCCTAAATCTACCATCTTAAAGTAATCATAGTGTGTATTTTTGTCGTTTATGGTTTTGTGGTAACTCTGTATAAAGTCTATTTATTTTTTATATAAAACCTCTGTGGTGTCCATTTGTAGTGTTGTCGCTGGGTTACTGTATGTGGTCACAACTGCTTAACTTACAACGCCTCTGAAGTACAGCCCTTCTGCTCATGCCAAGCTACCAAGTGGGTGAGCAGGGGTTATTTTGAGAGTGTAATCCCCATATCCTGACTAGAGGAGATTGTCCCAATTTGTCACACGTACCTACCTGTGCCAACTAGAGAACCCCAAATCTAACAAATTTAATTTCCAATTCTTCAATTGAATAAAGTGTTAGAGTTCTTAGCCTTGCCCTAACTATGAGGTTACTACCAAGCTAGATATCATGGTATGAATCACTCACCTGGAGACAATGCTATGATAGTTATGGTTTTACACAAATCAGTACATGCTATCTCTGTGAATATCTAGCCATTTAAAAAAAATATATATAGTATCCCATGCCGTCATGTTATTATGTTTTTAAAGGAGTGTAAATACTTGGGGCTCGAAATATCAAATAACAAATTAGATAGCTGAAATGCAAAGATTATTTTATAGTTGGAGATTTGATCTCAAATCAATCATGGGAAATTTGGGTGGAGATCAACCTGCACAATTGTGATTGAAACCCCTCACCTTTGTTCAGTTTTGTAACAATGACTGTACTTATAAGAATATAAAACTACCGGTTAAGAAGGAAGTGCTGGGGGTTCGGAACTGGTTCAGGGTTTTATATCAAAATATAAACTCTTTGAAGATTCACACTTTTTTAGATACAAAAAGTTACCAATTGTATACTAACGCCAGGGGAAAATGGACCATTTCACCTGAGAGACATCAAGCTTTGCAGGAAGCTAATTTCAAAATACTGCATTTCTTTTCATGATGGCTGGCATATTACACCTCTAACACCTTACATGAGACATATCCTGCACTATCAGAACAATGCTGTAGATTCCAAACCAATGCTTAGGGGGATGGGTTACCTGTGTTCTTCACGTGTCTGGATGTATGTGATTTTGGTACCATATTTTTGAGTGCTTGAATATTATGCTTGGGATAATATTCAACCCTTAGTATCACTCATATTGCTTGGGTATAACAATAATATTAGAATTATTACTCAATTTGTCCAATATTTTATTTCTATTTAAATGTCTATTGCTCTATCTCTTGTTTTACAGTGTGGGAAGTCAAAAGATATACCCAATGTTGAACACTGATTGCGCTAAAATGACTTGGATAAGATTGCTTGAATATTTGTAAGCTTTGAGAAAACAACAGTTTAATGAAATTTTATGCAATTTGAAAGCTTTTTATCAGTTTGTACTGCAACTGTATCAAGTAATTTCAGAAAGCAAGCAGGTCTTTTTTTTATGTTTCTTGAATGTTCGTTTAATAGTTGTAGTAATGCACTTTATTTTGTCTTATTTTGACTATATCCTAATGCTACAATGCACTTTATCTTGGAACTTGCACTTTTTTTTGCACTTTGAGCACTGTTTTGCACTTTTGTATCCAGTCTCCTAGTGATGTAGATGATTGTTAATTTTGTTCTTATGTATAATGAAACAGGTCATTATCTTTGGACTTCTCAATAAAAATAAATATAAAAAAAATATAATTTCATTATTACAGATGAACACCTAACAGTCTGTTTTCTCTCTAGATGCCTTGATACGTAGGCCCAGATTTACTAACATTTGGGGGCTGATTCCGATTCAGGAAAAAAAGCATCAGTCCGAATCGTATCCGGAGCCCTCTCCGTACAAATCGTACACGTCCGTCCGAATCGAGTAGTAGAATCCGTATCTCATCAATCCGTCCGAATCGTCACGAACCGTACGAATTGCAAGGCTAAAACTGTACGACACGGACCCTCACAGTGAACCGTACAATTCGTAAACATGCCGTACGACCCGATGAGTACGATCTGGACCTGGTTATGGGGACGCAATTCGTACGGTTCACGTCAGGTAAGGGCGATTCGTAGGGACAACCACACAATCACATACACACCATACGATGCGTACATCCCATGATCGCAGGGTGTACGCACCGTACACCCTGCGATCATGGGGTACGGTGCGTACACCCCATGATCATGGGGTACGGTGCGAACACCCCATGATTGCAGGGGTACACACCGTACCCCTGCAGACATGGGGTGTACGCACCGTACCCGGGGGGCGTTCCATACCTGTTTCAAGGTGTACACTGCACCGGACGTTTTGGGCTCCCGTAAAAAAAACGTCGTACAGTGCATACCCGACACAAATCGTACTTGCTGGGTCGGGAAAACCTGCTTCGAACCATATGGATGTCGCGTACAGTGGGTACCGAGGGAGAATCGTGCAGAGAGTCGTACGGTCTTCGTACGATTCTCCAGCTCCTGGTACGAATCATACTTCATCGTACGTACGGGGAGGTTGCAGGGCACGATTCGTACGGGAAAAATGTTCCGTATGGCTATTCGATGTGGTTTTTCCCGAACCAGAATCGTCCCCCTGGTGTAATGCAATGCAGCAGGACAACTGCGCTCCATCAAACAGTGAAAGCAGGAATGCACCATATTTACTGCGATATGGCAAACTCTGCTCCCACCCACTGAGTGCTGCTAGTGCCAAGGGTGCTTGTGTTACAGGCAGAATCATTTTGTGCAAGAAGGGACACCTTCCTTAACCAAAGCAATCCTTAGAGGCATTTTCTTCTTCCTATATATCTTTTCTCAACGTCTCATTCACAGGTTAATTATTCTTAGTTTATATGGGAACGCATTTCTTCTGTCCTTTATGTATCATGGTGAATTAGGCCTTAGAAAACAAATAAGTGTATCTTAAAATACTTTCCTTTAAGACTGTCAATTGATGCCACAGTTGGTATCCAAAGTGGATTAGTGTTGTTCTAATGTATCCTGGGTTTGAGGTCGAATGAGGTGTCTTGAGAAACTCCTTTCTCAATAATCTAAATGTTTCCCTTTCCTGTAATCCCCTCTCTTCTTAGTCATCCAACATATTCCAGAATATATTGATGGTAGATAGATATAGTATAACATGAAACAACTGACAGTTGTCTCTCTGCCTCCTTGATATACAGGTCTTTTGTCATCAGTATCACATTGTCCTCCCCCTTTAGCTAAGCTAATGATCTTGTCTATTAGTGCTGCTTATCCTTATCAGTTACATAAGATCAGAAGTGGCCACTTCTTGATAAATATAATTTGCATCAACGGATAGCCTAGCATAAAAGTGAATGTTTCCTTCAGTCCACTTGGGCTGGTTACATCAATTTTGTAGCCCATGTCTATCATACTACCTACCTCCATATCATCCATTCTATTCTATTAATCTGTCTGCAAAAGAAGAAGGAACAGGAATCAGAAGAAAAGCATACCATTTCCTGGCATGTTCTCTGCTTTCCCGAAGACTCTTCCTCTGCAGCCTGATAACCATCACAAGGATTCCACGGAAAAGGAAAACAAACCCTTAGGAGAACCGGAGGGTGCCGGTCACGAGGTCCCCGTGGAACCAATCAGAGAGCAGGTGGACCTTTTAAACCTCAGAATATGGAAGAAGGTTGGTTGCCAGAAAATGCAGAAGGAAAAGCAGAACTGGCACAGATGCTGGAAAGAGCTATGCCTGTGAAGATTTTTCAGAGTCAAAACCAACCTGTTTCCTTGCCAGAGGCTGGAAGCGAGAAAACCCATGAGGATTTAATAGCCCCGACATCCCACCTGCTCAGACCTCTTTACTTCCTGGTGAAAGGGCTGGAGGAGAAGCAGTCACTGAATTCCCTGCCACCACCTTCGCAAATTCCTTCATCACTGGCAGCCTGTGGCAGCTTTCTTGCAAAGCGAGAGTGAGGCCAAGTCCCGGACACGACACAACGCCCCACCACGTTTCAAGAGAGACGTGCCTAAGCCAGGTATGGGGCAGGATCTTTGGAAGCCGGCAGAGGAGAAGGGTGAAACCTTAGGTGTACCAATCTTTCAGGTTGTGTTCTTATGTGTTGGTATTCCCCTCTGTTTTCCTTTCTCCTCGTTCCATTCTTATGGCTTCAATTAGCAAATGTCTGTAAGCCTTATATAATTAATCCGTTGACACAATAAGGGAAAATCTGTTTTCTTTCAATCTTCCATTTCTTTTCTTAAGTTGCACAAATCAAAGACAAAGACTTCTAAGCTATTTGATAACATCCACCCTTCTGTTGGCTACATCAGGAGCACGGGTCCTCTCCTCTCTTATTCCTAGTATTATTAAAAAGAAGAGTGCCTTACCCTGGCATATTTTTCTTTTCAAAGGGCATCAACAAAATGGGCCAAGGACTCCAGCAGGAACTAGAAAATGAAAAACAGCCAATGAGTTAAAGACTTTATTTTTGTATTTGACTTCGTATAATCAAACTGAACTAAATGGTCAACTGGCCTATATAGAGAAACTCATAAATTAAATCCCTCACTTAACTTTCTTAGTACCTATGGATCTGTGGTTATTTGCCTATTAACGGACACCAGACTAATAGATGTATTGAACCTTGAATGAATTAATTTATGGGTTTGATATAGTAAACCTGTCAAGAGGAATAGAATGGCCAATCTGTGGGTTGTATTTGGATTATAGGGATACATCTCCATTTACAGCAGAAGCCCACAGGGCATGAATATATATTATGTATTTCTGACAGTCAGTCATATTAAGTGCAAGAGAGAAAGAATATTTCTGTAAATTATTCTTGAATTAGATGCAATCCTTTTTAAGAATGTTTGGTTAGATGTGTCTGTACAACAGGCAAAGAAAGGAAGTAAAGAGGTTGGTGAAAAACATGGGCATATCCTCTAGTCCGATAAAAGTCTATTGAAAAGAATTACATATAGTCCAAGAATAACTTAAAGACGCAATATTCTCCTCAGAAACAGACTAATGAAGATAAAGATAATTACCAAAAAAGAGAATTTTGAGAAATGCAACTCTGGTTTCCATGTTTGTGGCAATGGTAAGGCCTGCACATAGAACTATAATGTGAGCACTTTTGTGGTGCCACATTCCAACCAACCGAGTCACTATCAATCAATTTTTAACATGACTTTGTAATTTATGTACTGGTTTGCCCTTTCTGGCTGTGTTATATGGGGAGCACTATGCATCCTGGAAAGAAAAAAGCATTAGAACATTTACATGTTATTAGACACAAAGACAATCATATACAGTAGCCTGTCATTTTCAGGAGGAACACAATATCAATGCATTTTTTTTTAGGGTTTCTTTTATTGACAGAGTCAAAATTAGAGCACGTGGGGAAACAGGGAATCAAAGCGTAGTATTCAATTAGAAGGTAAAAGTCCAAGAGCCCTCCATTTGTATAAAGAATTAAATGTTAATTGGGAAAAATCTAATTGTCATGCTGACTATCACTAGTGGCGAGATTCTGAATATATATATTTTGTCCTTGTGTTTTTATCTTAGGCTGCGGAGGCTTAAAGCAATGTTTTTGTTGTAATTAAATTAAGATTATTCTTTAACTTCCGTGACCAAGATTACTTAAATAGAGGGGTTGAACATATAACTTGAATAACACAGAGCACTTTGACGTAATGTTTTTGGGGATGAATTCAAGGAGAGATTTTTTACCAAGATTGTATGGAAGAAACTTTGTTATCTCACACGGAAATGAGATGAGTCTTTCTAATAGCAAAATGCTTGAATTTTGTTATTGGATTGAGGCAATCCATTTGAGATATATATTTTTTATTTACATTATTTATGAAATGTTAGTGTGTTTCCTATGCTTTTTAGTGTATATGATGACCAGACATATTTCCTTAAAATTCATTTTTTACTTATTATTTCGCTCATGCCCTTGAATTATGATCGACCTATATTATCTATAGGGTCACAATGGAGATTGTCCTCTATTAGATTTACAATTACTTCTGTTCTAATTATTTATGCATTAATATTTGATGAATCGTTATCTAAAGGTGATTTCCTTATGATGATATTTTACATATAATCATGTTGGATTTTTTTTATTATATTGAATGAATTATTGATGATTTATCTTTGATGTGTGATGTCCTCATGAACATAATAACGTTTGTAGGTTTCCAAACAAACAACAATCAAAGATGGTTCTGATTTTGTATTCTGTATTAACAAGCGCCTTCATCAGTGCACTATATTATTTTAATTGTTAAATAACCTGCATTAATATTTGTTTTTTTGTTTAAATTTTAATTTTCACTGTTGTCATCTTGATCTTGAATTAATCCTATTAGATAGGTTAAAAATACTATATATTTGTTCAACTATATGATTATTTAATGTTTTTATATGTATTTAGTGTGAAGTGCAATTTGTAATCCAGCCCCTCCAAAGTCCAAACTTTTCACTACTGTGCTCAGGTTGAAGTGGGTATATTTAGAATGACCTCTCCAAAGTCAAATACTTTCCATAATGTTACTCAGTTTCCAGTGCTAATAGTTCATCTGACCCCTCCACTGCCAAACACTTTCCCCATAGCTGTTCAGGTTGGAGTGTGAATAGTAAATCCCATCCATCCAAATGACAACAGCTTCTCTCCTATTGCTCAGTTTAGAGTGGGAATATTAATTGCAGCCCCTCCAAAATCCATTTTTACTATTGTTGCTAACACTGGAGTAGGAAAAGTAAAGTTGACACTCCATCATTGAAAGTCCAACACGTTCCCTACTGTTACTCAGGTTGGAGTGAAAATAGTAAATCCAACCCAGGTCCAACATTTTTCCTGCTGTTGCTTACACTGTGGTCACAATAATAAATCTGATCCATCTAAGTCCCCCCGTTTTCCCTACTGTTGGTGAGGCTGGAGTGAAACAAGTAAGTCCAAGCCATGTCCAAACCTTTCTCTTTCATAACGTACTTTGAAGTGAGATTAGTGAATTTGACCCCTTCAATGCCTAATTATTTTTTATATATGTTTTTATTTTTAGCATATAATTTTTGTTATTTTCTTTTCAAATTATATTATAATATAATATTTTGTTGGGATTGTATATTTTATTTATTTGAGTAATAACATTTTTATTCCATTTTATGAAGTCATTCGTATACTATATGTTAATTTCCTTCTTTTCGTATAGAGTTTTTTAAAACTTATTTTTAATATACGTTTGTTATTATATGAATAAAGTATATTTCATAATTGCGTCTATTTCTCTATTGTTATGTTTTTTATTATTTCTAAGTAGCTAATATTTTTATATGCAATACACTTTTTTAAAGTTACTATAATGTTAAGCATTTAACATTCAATATACTAACCTATTGAATGACATTATTTTGGTCCACTAAATTATGTATTCTATATTGTTGCACTTTACATAGAAAGTGTGAACTTGATTTTTATAGTTTGTTTTGGAAATATTTTGTATTGCAATATTTTTGCCAAGGATGATGTACCAGGCAATCACACAAACAGCTGGCAATTCTTAGAGAAGTTCAAGTAGTACCAACAGTGGTATACTTAACCACATAAAACAATAACATTCCCCAACCAAAAATAGAGACAAATAGAATTATTAACAAGGCAACACGATCATTAAAATAGGTTCAGGGGAACCACAGAAATGCTTATTTAAATAAAAGCACCCCAAAAAGGTAAAGTGTCAATGAAAATCACTGTTTGATAATGACGGGGATCTAGATGCAATTTCAGGCTTAACCTGATGCAGTGGAGGTCAGCACCATCAAGTGGGTTGTCCTGTTCCAAGTTGTTACCATGGGACATAGGGCCTTATTTAGAGTTTGGCAGACAGGATATTTCTCCACAAATGTGGTTGAGAACAACGTATGCAAATCAATCCATATAGACTCTTCAGACTGTCCATTCATGTTCTATTGTACTTTTCCTACGTTCGGGACCACCAGGAAAAGCGTGGCTGTCCCGAACAGAAAATGCCCTCACACCCTGGAAAAAACTTTCAGGTGTCAGGGTCATTAGAATTTTGCTTTCCAAAACAATTTCTTGTTCTGAGTGTTTACTTTTGAAAAATAAAAAAGTTTGGTGAGAGGCTTCACCGACCACATAGGCTGATCTGTAGTTGATGCTCTGCTGAAGGAATAGCAAACCCCACCATGCAGGAGAAGACCTCTTAATATTGTGGGTGTTAGTCCACCAATATTGAGGAGGTTTTAACCTCTCTCCTCTAGGGCTTACAGCATGCCATCTGCCACATTTCTAAATAGGGCCCACAGACTCTAATATGAAAAGCAAACTTTTCTATCAGAGCAAATCCCAGGTTTGGCTGCCATGGGTCCCTCATAATTGGATATGTCATCGTCAAATTCCAGCTGAAGTTGTTTGTTTTGCCATCAAAAGCTCAGAGCAGGACTAATCTGGACTTCATAGCTATGGAGTGCACTTTGTGGGTTTGATGGCTTTATAGTGCCACTGTGGTCCAAGGTTTTACCTTTACCCTTTGGTGTCTGTTAACGTTTAAAAGAGGTGAGGCGTAATCTTTGGTTCAAGGTACAATGAGCAAGCCTGTCTTCTAAGTGGGTTTTGGGAATGGAAGGGGCTCATGACTTACACAATCTCACTCTGTCTCACTGACATAGCCTCAGGTATTCCCAGTCTAATTCTATCTCACCAAAACTAATTAATTCTCACTCAGTCCCAGGCATTCTCATGCAATCAATCTCTCTGAGATTCACCTATCAATCTCAAGCTGACTCCTCTAGTCTCGCTTAGTAGCACTCATCTCCACTTAGTTCCACTCATTCTGACTCACTCTGTCTCACTCATTCTATGACTTCTTCAGTCTCACTAATTCTCTAACTCGCTCAGTCTGATTTATTCTCTGACCCACTCAGTTGTACTCGTTCTGAATCAGTCTACCTTAATCCTACTCATTTTCACTCATTCTCAGTCAAACAATCTTACTCTGATTCATTCAATTTCAGTGACTCACCATGACGCAATCATTATCATTCATTACTACTCAGGTCCACTCACTGAGACTTATTTTGACAAAATAAGTCTCACTGAATCTCACTCTGTCATTAATTCTGACTCACTCTGACTGTTTCTCACTCAGTCCTACACACAGTGGCATTCACTGCCATTCTCCTTTGCAGTTACACTCACTGGTATTCTACCCCCACAATAGCACTCACTGTCATTCTCCCATGGTAACACTCAAAGTCATTCTCCCTCACAGTTGCACTCATTGTCCTTCTTCGGAATAACACTCACTGTCATTCTTCCTCGCAGTAACAACCACTGTCATTCTCCCTCACTTGCTATTATTCATTTATACTCATTGGTCAATCTTTCTATCACTCCTTGTTACTGTCGGACTCTCTCCACCGAATTTCTCAATTTGACTGTTTCACACACACACATCCCACATGCACATACTCTCTCTCACATACACACTCCTACCCACAAACAAACCCACTTACCCATATGCACATCACATCAAATAGCTTTAAAGCTATTTTTTTCACTTACCTTAATGCAGGTCCTCTTAGGATTCTGGCTCCATTCAGCTTCTTGCACTTCGGCATGAAACTGAAACCTCCAACAAGTGCAGTTGTGAGGCACAGATTTCAGTCTCTGCTTTTTCACCCCACCCTTTCCAAATCTGTGATGAGCTGGTAAAGGGTGGGTGAGTTGACAGGTTGAGTTCCATGTAGTCACAAACACTCCAGGGCTTAAGCCTGAATTGCCCATATTTGCCTTTAGCTCTGATGCTTAGCACATCACAATGGGGGAGGCACAGAGGTATGGCAGGGCCCCAAGGCCTGTGACGAGATTCCCCCAGCCCCGGTTATCCCTTTCTTGCTCCTGTGCCATCCATCAGACAGAGATGGTCTCCAGACCTGAAGAAGAATTACATTTTTATTATACAAAGAGTGAGTTACATATTATTATTATTCACTCTTTGCATAATATAAACAAATGGGCCAGAAATCAAGTAACCGTATAGCCCCTGAGCCCATTGATTTGCCCTGCCACTGCCTTTACTTTTGATCTCTTTTTGGTAGTCAAAAATCCTCAATATGGGCAAAATTGGAGGACATGGTTGGACAGAGCTTCATAATGATGGATACCTTTATCACAAAGTGCTATTAGACCAGTTTTAAGCACTGCAAAATTATTAGAGTGGCGAAAAGCTGGTTTCTTGTTGGCTTTGAAGTATGTCCAAGAGCGCACCTTCTCTCGGTAGTCCAGAGGTAAAGAAAAGTCCCAACTTTTTCAATTGCTTAAAAAAGTTAATTCTGGTCAGCCTAACACTTTCTAGCTCTCAGGGCAGGCTTCAAAGCACCAGAACTCTCCCAGCCAAGAATCCTACAGGTTCCAGTTCTCTGTGCTCAGCTGGGCCCACTTGAAATAAGGAATTATTCTGCTTTATTTTTCCCTGAAGCAGGCAAACAGAAGGCAAACTACTTTATCCTTGGAGATCAGTTCCAGTCCCTGGGCTTAAGGAGGAGTCAGGAGTCCTTTGAGTCAGGGGATGAGTATCCTTCCAGTGGGTGTTAGGATGTTCCTTAAAGGAGGGCCTTCCGCTTCACATGGAGACTTCGCAGGTACAAGAATGTTCTGAGGAGGTGTTGTGTGAGGTGTAATCTTTATCCTGTGCCTTAGACCTCCCTAGAGCTACAAAATAAACTATTTTATTCAATTTGTGCCCGTGTTACATAGGTGTCCCATGGAGGAACACTAATTTAGATATTCTTTTCTTATGTCTAACAAGAAATAAACGTACTTTATGTGTGGATGCAATATTGTTAAGCAATTGTGATAATTGATGATGATGATTTGTATTATATTGACTAGACTGAAAAAGTCTCACTGACTTTCTACTTCATTTTTAGTGTTTGCAGGCACACAAGGTGTCATACTGAGACAGGTCAAACCTGTGAATTAACTGTCAGCAACACCAGCATCCTCTGCTAAGTTTTTCTGGTTGGGCCCATGGGCTCTAGAGGGAGGCCAGTAATCATTTCACTCATTTATTTGATTATTTGCTTACTTTTTTATGAAGCTATAACAAAGGCAGAATGGTGGTAAGCAAAAACCTTTAAGGCAGTTCAAGAGGTATTCAGATGCAGTGCTGGAGCTGCATAGGGGGAGCAGAAGATCTTTTATTTTTTATTTCCCCTGTGCTTCTCTGTGGTATAGTCAAATATATCTATAAAGAATGAAAACGCCAAATTGTTATTCCAACTTTGGTCTAAATACAAAGACCAACTTATTTGGTGTCTAAGTGTAAAATTAGGTTGACTAAAAGGGCATATCCCACTATGTTGCCTTTATCATATTGCAAAAAAATTAAACATTATATCCATTAAGCTGGCCTAACCACTACTTTCCAAGCTAAGTATCTGTAAGTAGACACAGAAGTGATAATAATAATAATAATAATAATAATAATAATAATAATCTTATCTTGACTGTTGGATATGACCATCTTTTGAGTGCCATTCCTTTAGATTTTTGCCTTTTTTTTCTGAAGTATTTTTCTCACTTTACTCTAGCTAACCAGTTTCAAAGTGCTTGTGCTCTCCTCTCTAAACATGTTAGAACTGGCATTCCTTTAACTGGCACACTTAATTTATTTGCAAGCCCTAGTATATGGTACAGCTTGAATACAGGGTCTGTAAATTAAATTGTACTAGTGGGCTGTAGAACTCATTATCCCACCCACTAAAGTAGCACTGTAAAAGATGTCTCCAGGACTGCCACTGCATTCTGGGTCTGCAGTTATAATCTGCCATTTCGATCTGGCAAAAAGCGGTACAAAAGGGGGTGGTGATGGACGGAGCATCTGAATCAATCAAACACTCACACCCAGTCAAAAGATCTGGGTTTAATCCATCACCGTTCTTTAGCCCACTCTGCCACCCCAGTTCAGACATGGCTATATGCAAATCAGTCTGACCCTGTGCCTCATGGGAACAGTCCAGCCCGAACTGCCAAGCCATGTCTTCCCTGGACCGGAAACAAGCTTCCGAGGACCGGTTTCTGGCATTCCAGCCATCGTCAGCCTGGCTTGCTTGAATCCAGTGGCAAAGTGAGCAAGGGACTCACGTCCGAGCATACCCTGCCACACTTATGGCGGCCAAAAGCGGTACAAAAGGGGGTGGTGATGGACGGAACATCTGAATCAATCAAACACTCACACCCAGTCAAAAGATCTGGGTTTAATCCATCGCCGTTCTTTAGCCCACTCTGCCACCCCAGTTCAGACATGGCTATATGCATATCAGTCTGACCCTGTGCCTCATGGGAACAGTCCAGCCCGAACTGCCAAGCCATGTCTTCCCTGGACCAGAAACAAGCTTCCGAGGACCGGTTTCTGGCATTCCAGCCGTCTTCAGCCTGGCTTGCTTGAATCCAGTGGCAAAGTGAGCAAGGGACTCACGTCTGAGCATACCCTGCCCCACTTATGGCGGCCAAAAGTGGTACAAAAGGGTGTGTTGATGGACGGAGCATCTGAATCAATCAAACACTCACACCCAGTCAAAAGATCTGGGTTTAATCCATCACCGTTCTTTAGCCCACTCTGCCATCCCAGTTCAGACATGGCTATATGCAAATCAGTCTGACCCTGTGCCTCATGGGAACAGTCCAGTCCGAACTGCCAAGCCACGTCTTCCCTGGACCGGAAAGAAGCTTCCGAGGACCGGTTTCTGGCATTCCAGCCGTCTTCAGCCCGGCTTGCTTTAATCCAGTGGCAAAGTGAGCAAGGGACTCACGTCTGAGCATACCCTGCCACACTTATGGCGGCCAAAAGCGGTACAAAAGGGGGTGGTGATGGACGGAGCATCTGAATCAATCAAACACTCACACCCAGTCAAAAGATCTGGGTTTAATCCATCACCGTTCTTTACTCAGAGCTTTTCCGCCTTCATCGATGACCACACTGGGATTGCGCTCTTCAGGAACTCATCCGCCATTGAATCTCATTTTTGATCCAGCATGCCGATTGCCCCGCCAGCAGCTCTTTGATGATCCCTTTTTCTAGATAAAAGTTTTTAAGCCTGAAGGCAAACTTTTCACAGGGATAGACTTGGTTCTTTTATCCAACCCATGATCCATCGCGGTTGGCCTTAATGTTTAAATTTAACTATTCTACCATGACTAGTTAACTGCAGTTGGCACTTTCTGCTTTTTGGTGCTATTGTTAATTCAAATTTTGAAAATTCAGAACTCCTGTTCTCCAGTTTTGCTGTCATTATATTTATTAACACATTCTAATTTGCTTTGGGATTTTCCTTGTGTTTTATTCTGACTTTTTTTACCACTTAGCACTGAATACATACTTTACACTTTGCCTCTAGGTTTGACTAACTTTTTGTGACAAGTCACCGGGGGATTTATTACAGTCTTTTTTTTGTTACTTAAATTGTTCACTCTGGCAGGGATTGTGAATATTATTTAAGATGGGTTCTCCCTCTCCTCAACGAATACTCCAATTTCTTTAATGACAATATACTAGTTGATGATTTATTGGATGCATTATTATAGTTGGTAAATATTATCAACCTCGACATAGTTTAATACAGCCATTAAAATTTCAAGAATCTTGAGTTGTGTGTCTGCCAATCTGATTGCTGTTAAAGAAGGATTCTCAGCAATCCAGCAAAAATAATTCCTGGAGTTCAGCAGTGTAATCTGAAGTGTTTGGATTCCCACATTTGGTTGTAGAAAAGTTTAGGTTTCTCAAAGGATAAAGATCTCACCCTTATCCTTCATTAAAAAGGGCCTTATTACAATGTCGGGTGGAAGGCCATTCGACAACTCGTTGCCCGTCATCTGAGGCATCAGTCCAACCATCCTATTATGAAACTGATGGTCTGACCGATGCCTCTGACAGGCTCACAGAGCCCATTGGGGGAAAGCAGATTGTAATCCCCAAAATGGAGGCGGAACCTGCTCAGGCACAATTGTTGTGATTACGATGCATGTTTCTGACAGTCTTTTCATATTGGTTCTGCCGCCATGAAAAGGCTGGTGGAAAGGGTCTTTTGGGGCCTCTAGCAGGACCCCTGTGCCCCGTGGCCCTCAGCTGTGGAACATGGGGACACCTGTGGTGCCCCCAAAAAACATCCATGCATCGTGTGGCAGGCACCACATGGTGCCTGCAACACGGTGCATGGATGTTTAAAAAGTGTTTTTTTTCCTATTGCGACTTGTGCTGCTGCCCGCAGAACCAGCCACAATGGGAAATATGTACCATCCAATGACCGTGAAGGTAGTAGCATTGTAATTTGGGAGGCAGGACCAACGACTCCTTGTAGGGCGGTCCTGTTTCCGACATGATGACGGTCGGACGCTCGGAATGAGGCCCATAGTCTTTCCATGCTACCTTCAACTAAAGGTTGCCACCCTAAACATCCATGCATCGTATGGCAGTTACCACATGGTGCCTGCAACACGGTGCATGGATGTTTAAAAAGTGTATTTTTCCTATTGCGACTTGTGTAGCTGCCTGCAGAACAAGCCACAATAGGAAATATACACTCTCCAACGACCATGAAGGTAGTAGCATCGTAATTTAGGAAGCAGGACCACCGACTCCTTGTCGGGCGGTCCTGTTTCCGACATGATGCCGGTCGGACGCTCGTAATGAGGCCCATAGTCTTTCCATGCTACCTTCAACTAAAGGTTTTTGTTGTGTTTGTAATACTTGTGTCCTTCTCTGGACACCATACAAAGTGTGCACCCCAGTATCCCTGCGCGGACGCCATACCGGCGGTGAGGTCATCAGCTGGAACTGTCACATCTGACAGTTATCAGCTGATCACCGAGCTGACTGGAGTTTCGCTCCGACGTCTGTAGGAGCATTCGTGCTATTTGCTATTTTTGCTATTAACTCTCATCTGGATTATGGCAGTGTGTGCAGTTTCAGCCTTCCTAAGATAATGTTATCCAAACATCAACATATCCAGAACTTTGCAACAAAAGCAAAATCCAGCCTTCAAAAATCAAAACACTCTCTCAGATGCAGTCAGACTTTAGTGAAGTCTGACTGGTGCAGCCGCAATGAGCGATGACCTGGAAGGGGGCAGTGACCTCAGGGGGACACTGTGTTCAGCAATAACTTACAATTTAAAAGCACCTGTGTCAGAGTTCCTTGTGTGTCCAACTTTCAGGCAGCAATAAAAATATCAAGATAACAATTGTGACTAAAGTTCCTACTAGAGAAAGGGCGTTTTGTCTAGTGGCAATTTTGAATTGCCTTAAAGTAGCACAGAGTGTTAATATGCCTGCTGCGAAGAACAGATCTGCATGTTATGTGGCTAGCTGAGTGGATTAGTAAAGCAGGTCTTTAGCAACATTTTAAAACAAATGAAATGTATGTGACAGAGGGTCCCTTTTTTGGGTGGTAGTTAGGGAATCCGAGAAGGAGGAAGCCATGGGGTGTTGGGGGGGGGTCCTAAAAAGATGATCACCTTCAGCACCAAAGCCTATCCTGTTCAGCTACTCTCAATCCCTTCATTCGCTTACGGCAGAGAGACGTTTTTAATTCAAGGATCTATACAATTGCTATAAGTCCTTCACACGAAGAACATCTTATTGTTTCATGGCCTGCTCCAAAATATTCATGTATTAAGTATCTGAGATCAGAACAACTATCTCTTCTATGGATGTTTCATATTTCTCAAGCTAGAAACGGGTTTTAGAGTGTTTTCTGTGGTGGCTGCAATGTTCTGGAATGCCCTCCTGAACTCGCTTTATCAAAAAGACGAACTTTTTATTCTGCTGAGTAGCCGGCTGGGTGATGTGTGACGTGCTGCATTTCTTTAGCACGTGAAGCACCATGAAGCCTTAGGGCATACATTGGTGCTAGAACAATAACTGTTCACTGACATATGCAAGCTGTGTAGTGAGTAGAAGCTGTGGAGTGCATTGTACTGCTCTGCTGTGTAAAGTAGTTGTTCGCCATATCTCCCAGCCTGTGCAATGATGATAACAATAATCACATTGATATATAGAAATAGTTGTTGTACAGAACTGCCATTGTTTCAGGACGCAATTTCATCATAGTCTGCTTTTAAGTGAATTTAGCATATTAAACTTCAATGCGTGCCATTGCTTTGAATCTTGGTGATAGAATACCGTACATTTATTAAGGTTTTGACCTTACAACTAATAAATATAATGGCATGGTTACCCTTTTCGGCATTGTGTCCATTTTTCACTTTTCTATGTTGATACGCACAATTAAACTCATATTTTATTGATCAAATTTGCACAAAACAAACATTGCACTGAACATGTTCTTCTTTCCAGCAGAAATGAAATCACAGGCATTTTAAATATAAATCTGAAATAAACTGTTCATTAAAACTCCTTCTGAGCATGATGGAATTAGCCTTAAGGGTTTCATTCTTTACTGATACATGTTTATGAGTTTAGGAATTACCATGCTATCAGCATAAATGCAGACTTTGCAGTTAGACACAATGCTAGGTAATGGATTTATGAAACGAAAAAGCGTCTAGGGACCAAAAATGGAACTCCAAGGTACGCCAATGCCTAATGTGTTCCTGTAAACAGAAAACCGTTCAAGAATATCTCTTGCTGGCATTCACTGATGTAAGGAGAAAAACAATTATATTGCTCTTGAAATTATGCTACTTTCATCTCCTCAGCAATATTTGATGGTCGGTAAGCCAAATGCGTTTAACAAATAAAAAAAAAAAGAGAAAAGTGCTCTTATAAAAAGTCATTATTACTATTTGCTCCTGCTGTTTATATGAGTAGCATTGAGTGCAAAAAAGAATTCAAATTTGTCAAGAGTCTCTCCACAGTCTTTTAAACAAAATGTATCACGTTTATTCTTCAATCATCAAATGTCCTCAGCGATCTCCCTTTCATTACACAAAATCTGATTAAAATTCCATTTGTTTGTATTGTTTCCAATTCATAGCATCTAATATGTTTTAATCCTTTCTAGCAACTTTCAAAAACCGTGATTTATCTTCCTGGGCCTACTAATGAAATAGCACTCAATCTGACATTCTGTCTGGAATTCCATGATGATCTGTACAGGTTTTTTACATTCTACTGTACTTTAGTCATTGAACCCCCCCCCCCCCTCATCGAAGATCGACTGTGGTGAGATAAAAATATCTAGTGGCTTAATTACCAAAACAGAGAGGTACTTATGCATGGGTGGCTCTTCCATTTGGGCTCAGGGCTTCTGGCCCCTTTACTGTTCCCCTAAATTGCTTAACACATTTTTTTGTGAGGAAGAGCGATAGAGGGCAGCACTGACTCGCCATCACACTTTCTTTCTTCCTAGACCACATATGATGTTACACATGCGCAGTTGTCAGCAGACAGATGCCTTAATCACCATTTTCTAGGCTGATGAGCTTACAGTCCTGAGGCATGTTGGTCTACAGCAAATATATTGGGCTACATGTATCAAGTTTTTTAGCGTTCGAAAATGGGCTGAATTGCAGAATCAGCCCGTTTGCGAACGCTAAAAAGGCTTTTTACATGTATCAAAACCATTTTGTGATTTGGTAACCTGTTATTGAATCGCAAAATCGGTTTGCGATTTGCTATGAGGAAGGGGCGTGTTTAGGGCGCCCCTTCCCAATACTGAGTCGCATCAGTATGTAGGAATGTTTTGTGACCAAAATGCGGTCGCAAAACATTCACATTTTACCACTTACTTCAAGTAGGTGGTAACCCATTCCCAAACAACCCCTTCCCCGTTGTGAATGTTTGTTACAGCATTTTTAATGAGCAGGCTGTGGTCCCATGTACCACTGCCTACTCTTAAAAAACTGAAAAGAAAACTTTTCACTTTTGTTATTGAAATGCACACCGTTTTCCTTTAAGGAAAACGGGCTGCATTTAAAAAAAATTGCTTTATTTAAAAGCTATCACAGACACCATCCCCGTGATTTTAGCGATTCCAAGAGGGTAAATTGTAAATTGTGAATACCTAATTCCGAATTTCTGAGAATCACAATTTACAACGTATGAAACTGAAAGAGTTTCATATAGCGATTCCGAGGGGGTCGCAAATTGCGATCTACCTCATTAATAATAATGAGGTAGAGCAATATGGGACCCCCTAGAAATCGCCATATGAAACTCCTTGAGTTTCATACATTGTAAATTGCGATTCTCAGAAATTCGCAATTAGGTATTCACAATTTACAATTTTGATACTTAAGTTTAAGTTTAAGTTTAAAATATTTGTTGAGCGCAGCATACACCTAGACGGTTTCTTGGCGCTAAAGTCGAAGACAGCCCACTGAGCGGGAACAGTCACTGAACCAGTGGCTGGAAGCTAAACAGAAACCTGGGGAAAAGCCTGAGGGAATAAAAAGGTCTTCAAGGCTTTGCGAAAGGCGGAATAATCAGTGAGGGACCTAAGGTGAAGAGGGAGAGAGCTCCAAAACAAAGGGGCAAGAAACGAAAATTTCGAGCCACCCTGTTTCTTTTTCCGGAAGCGGGGCACAGCTAGGAGGAGTTGGGCTGAGGATCGAAGGTCTCGGCCAGGGACATAGGCCTTGATGGCCGAAGATATGAATAGGGGGGCCAGGCCAGTCCTGGCCTGGAACACCACGCAGCCAAGTTTGAACAAGGCACGTTCCCGCACCGGGAGCCAGTGAAGGGTTTTCAGGAGAGGGGTGGAGTGGTGGAATTTAGGGAGACCAAAGGCAAGACGAGCAGCCTGGTTTTGCACTAATTGCAATTTACGGAGGCTGTACTGCGGGATGCCATTATACAGGATGTTCCCGTAGTCCAGGCGGGACAGGACCAGTGCGGACATAATTAACTTAAGTGCAGGGAAAGAGAAGAAGCGGGAAACAGAACGAATAGTGCGGAGAGTAAGGAAACAAGAAGAAACCACCGAACCAATCTGGGAGTGCATGGTAAGTTGATTATTGAGCTTGATGCCAAGAGTCTTAACAGAGGAAACCGGAGTAGGAGGGGGACCAAAGGAGGGGGGCCAGAAAAGTGAGTTCCAGGGACTGGAGCAACCACCCGTCACCACCAGTTCCGTTTTATCGGGGTTGAGTTTCAGGTGGTTGAAGTTCATCCAGTCCCTGATGAAAGATAGAGTAGATTGGAAGTTAGAAATAGAGTCAGAATCAGAAGAGAGATTAAAAATGAGCTGGAGGTCATCGGCATAATTAAATACCGAGACCTCCCGGTGCTGTAGAGAAAAGATGAGTGGAGCAATGTAAAGATTAAAGAGTAAAGGAGAAAGAGAAGAACCCTGGGGGACACCGCACTGGACCTGACAGGGGGTAGCTGAGAACTCCCCAAGATGAACCGCCTGGGTCCGGTCCCTCAGAAAGGACGAGAGCCAGATGAGGGCTGATCCTCCTATGCCCGCCGCCTTGACACGGGAAAGCAAGATGGAATGGTCCACCGTGTCAAAGGCGGCGGACAAGTCAAGAAGGACCAGCGCCTGAGGTCTACCGGAGTCCATACCCTCTCTGAGGATGTCTGATACTGACATCACCACTGACTCGGTTGAGTGCCTTGTCCGAAATCCCGCCTGACAAGGGGCCAACATCCCGTTCTCCTCGGCGAAGGTGCTGAGTGCAGATGTCACATGCCGCTCCAGCACCTTCGCCAAAAAAGGGAGAAGGGAGATGGGGCGATAGTTGGCCATCACAGAAGGGTCGGCTCCTGGCTTCTTCAGGATGGGAACAATGGAAGCGGCCTTTAACGCTGGAGTAACAACCCCTCGGGCTAATGAATCGTTAAGGAAGCCCAGAGGGGGCGACGGGCAGGCAGTGTAAATCTGCCGTAGAATATGAGCCGGGCAAATATCAGATGGGGAGCCAGACTTAATTTTAGGGAGAAGGGACAAAAAAAGTTCTTCAGAAAGTGGAGGAAAGGAAGTAAAGGTAACCGGGGACGGGTGAAGGAGGGGGTCAACAAAAGAGGGAGAAGGCGGAGGGCTATTGGATTTGATAGTGGTGATTTTGTCAACAAAATACCGGTTCAATGAGTCACAGAGTTTCTGGGAGGGGGGGGGCTTGAGTGTGGTCCGGTCCGAGAACGCCAAATCATGGGTGATGGTAAAAATCTCCTTTGGTTGATTCTCGGCCGCTAAGATTTTCGCCGAGAAGTATACTTTCTTGGCCTCAATGATTTTTCGCTTGTAGGTCCCCAAGAGGTGAACGTAGTGGGTCCTGGTGTTCGGAGAGTAATCCAGTCTCCACTTGCGTTCAGCCCTTCGAACGGTGAGCTTCAGTTCCTTCAGCTCGGTGTTGAACCACCGATTGGCGTCTTTCGGGCGCCTGATCGAGGTACGTCGGTGAGGAGCTAAACAATCACTTCCCTCCGTAAGCCATGAGTCAATGGCTGAGGCTTGGGCAGCGGAATCCATTCCTGATAAAGGGGGAAGAGAGGCCAGGAGTGCGGTCGAAAGATCAGGCAAGTTAACCCTACCCCAGTTACGGGCCCAGGAATTTTTGATGTGCGTATGGGTCTTAGCTACTAAAAGACTAAGGGAAAACGAAACAGTAAAGTGATCGGACCAGGTGCAAGGGGCAATCACCAACGTGGAGAGGGTACAGTTAAGAGACCAAACCTGGTCGAGGATGTGCCCGTGAATATGAGTAGGGGAGTGGACAAGGGAAACGAAATTGAGGGAAAGAAGGGTTTCGGAAAATTCCTTAGATGACACGCACTCCTTAGGGTCCGAAGGCCAGTAGTTAAAGTCCCCGAGGACTAAAACCGAGGCGTAGTTGACCGACAGGGTGCCAAGTAGGTCTTGAAAGGCCGGGAGAAAAGAAGGGGTTAGTTGAGGAGGGCGGTAGACAAGCACTATGGCTAGATGGGGGGAAAGGGAGGAAGAGCGGACCACCAAATAGTCGATTCCGACCAGAGAGGGAGAAGGAAGGACTTGGAACTGGAAATCAGAGCGGGCGATAAGAGCAACGCCTCCGCCCGTTTTCCCGCCAGGGCGGTCGGCGCGGATGGCATAATATGAGGAGGGAAGAGTAGCCAAGAGGGAAGGGAGGGAAGCTTCAGTGAACCATGTTTCTGTAAGCAGTAGAAGGTCAGGTTTATCAGTGTCTAAAAGAGTGAAGAGCTCATGGTGATGTTTAGCAGCAGATCTGGTGTTGAGTAATGTGATAGATAATGGGGGAGAAAGTGAGTCGCCAGTGATGGGTGGGGCGGGGGACGGAGATGACACGTGAGGGGGCAGGCAACCGGATGGACAGGCGTGACAGGGAGAATTACAGCCCAGCAGTGCAATCCGATGAATGGAGCAGGAATCAAGGGGCCAATGGCCCCGCAGTCGGAGCAGAGACGCGGCTGAATATTGAAAGCGAGAGCCTGGGGAAGTGGCCCCTAGCCCCGGCCGGCCGCGGACGGGCGCAGACGGGCTTAACTCTGGCGCAACTCCGGCGCGCCTACGTCGCGCCCGCTGCGCTCGTCCGCTGCGCTGACACATAATGGGCGGCTATGTAGATGGTGACGCGGTGGGGGAGGGATCAGGAGGGCGGGGTGGGCGGTAGGCAGAGCAATGAATCTGCTACCAGTCAGCAGCGCGAATAAGGTACAATTAAAAACAGGAATCTATTCCCAACGCTCAGCGCGAGCCCTCAGCCCTCTGCCACAGGGCTTTAGACAGCGCGCGAGGGGGAGCAGGGAAGATTAAGTAGATGGTGACGCGGTGGGGGAGGGATCAGGAGGGCGGGGTGGGCGTCATGAGCTTTAAAAATACAAGTAGCCGTTCCCCGCTTGTAATCAGCGGGACGGCGGTAGGCAGAACAATGAAGCTGCTACCAGTCAGCAGCGCGAATAAAGTACAATTAAAAACAGGAATCTATTCCCAACGCTCAGCGCGAGCCCTCAGCCCTCTGCCACAGGGCTTTAGACAGCGCGCGAGGGGGAGCAGGGAAGATTAAGTAGATGGTGACGCGGTGGGGGAGGGATCAGGAGGGCGGGGTGGGCATCGTGAGCTTTAAAAATACAAGTAGCCGTTCCCCGCTTGTAATCAGCGGGACGGCGGTAGGCAGAGCAATGAAGCTGCTACCAGTCAGCAGCGCGAATAAGGTACAATTAAAAACAGGAATCTATTCCCAACGCTCAGCGCGAGCCCTCAGCCCTCTGCCACAGGGCTTTAGACAGCGCGCGAGGGGGAGCAGGGAAGATTAAGTAGATGGTGACGCGGTGGGGGAGGGATCAGGAGGGCGGGGTGGGCGTCGTGAGCTTTAAAAATACAAGTAGCCGTTCCCCGCTTGTAATCAGCGGGACGGCGGTAGGCAGAACAATGAAGCTGCTACCAGTCAGCAACGCGAATAAAGTACAATTAAAAACAGGAATCTATTCCCAACGCTCAGCGCGAGCCCTCAGCCCTCTGCCACAGGGCTTTAGACAGCGCGCGAGGGGGAGCAGGGAAGATTAAGTAGATGGTGACGCGGTGGGGGAGGGATCAGGAGGGCGGGGTGGGCGTCGTGAGCTTTAAAAATACAAGTAGCCGTTCCCCGCTTGTAATCAGCGGGACGGCGGTAGGCAGAGCAATGAAGCTGCTACCAGTCAGCAGCGCGAATAAGGTACAATTAAAAACAGGAATCTATTCCCAACGCTCAGCGCGAGCCCTCAGCCCTCTGCCACAGGGCTTTAGACAGCGCGCGAGGGGGAGCAGGGAAGATTAAGTAGATGGTGACGCGGTGGGGGAGGGATCAGGAGGGCGGGGTGGGCGTCGTGAGCTTTAAAAATACAAGTAGCCGTTCCCCGCTTGTAATCAGCGGGACGGCGGTAGGCAGAGCAATGAAGCTGCTACCAGTCAGCAGCGCGAATAAGGTACAATTAAAAACAGGAATCTATTCCCAACGCTCAGCGCGAGCCCTCAGCCCTCTGCCACAGGGCTTGTAGCCCTTTGTCTCGTAGGCTAAACTCCACCACCTGAAGACTGTTAGCCCCAGGCCCTTCAGGCTATAGCCCTCTACTGCTTTGGGCTTCATGTCAATCCAAGACTTCAGCCAAGCCACCCCACAGTTTCACACTCTGTCACAGGGTGGGTTTGAGAACAGCAGGCCTTACTGACCCCACCTCACCCTGTTACAAGTTGTGAAAGTGTTTGATTCGAAGTTGCAGGCTACAAGCTGGTGATTGAAATCTGGGCTGTTTATCACCGGAAGTTTTGATGATGTTGTGCAGGCTTCAGTGACCTGCTTCCTGTGCGGCACGTACAGCGCCTCACTGTGCTTGAGAGGAGGCACCCAAGCTTTCCCTTCATGTTCCTTCCAGCTGGGGAAACCGGGAGAGCACAGAGAAGGGGAAAAAATAAAGGGACGCCCCAAATATGTTTTTTACCAGAGCCCTATTAATCAGGCCAGGTGAGCTATTCTTTTGTTGTTGTATTTTAATGAAATATGTCATTGTTATGTGTTTGAGTTGATAACATGGCTTATGGGTATTTCAATACACGTTGTAAAACATATTACATGAAGTTCACAATGAAATGCACATGTACTGCGATTTTAAAACGTGGAAGCTTGTACTACATGTTTTTTTATCCTGTTCCACATCTAAGACCACAGGCACATAAAAAAATTCATAATATACATATTTAGCACTAAGCTTCTTTGGCTTCTTCTCTTTAGTTTATTACAACGAATGACTTTAGAATGCACCACTGTTACCAGAAAAGTACTGATAAGTCAAAAAACAAGCATTTGCAAATGCAATAGGTCTCGTATTTGCATTGTAAATGACAATGGATTTGTTATGTTTTAAAAACCAAAACATAAATAAAAGGATTTGTCATTTACAATGCTAAAAGCTCAAACTGGCACAAATACGAGGCCTACTGCATTGCAAATGCTTGTTTATCTAGCATTCCAATGCAATGTAAGTAATAAATGTCTACACCAGTTTTTACATGGAAAAAAATTATGGGATCAAAGATAAATGTTTAAAGAACTTCAACAATAAAAACACTAAAACTTTGCAGTCCAAATAGACTCAGTTCATGTGGCTCACTAATGGGTGGCAGATACATGAGCCATTAGTGAAGCTATGTTGCAGTTCAGCAGTTTCCTTAAGTACAAAAGAGAAACCACTGCAAAGGAGAACGCTATTCACTACTCACAATATGTATAGTTTGAAAAAATGTCTAAGAAACACAGTTTTGATTTTTTTTTTATAAATAGGCATTTAGGGGCAGATGAATCAACCGTATTTTTTGTCATAAACGCTGCGATTCGCAAAAAAGCAGCGTTTGCGACAATAAAATCGGCAAATGCGATGTATGAAGAAAATCGCATAGCAATATTAAGGAATCGTAAATTTGGGCAAACATTTAAGGAATCGCAAAAAGCGATTCCTTAAATGCTATGTAAGAAGCAATCAAGTTTTACGATTTCACATTAAGAAATCGCAAATTACCACCAACTTGTAGTTGGTGGTAATTTGCGATTCCTTTTACAAATGCACTTTTTGGCAATTGTAAAGGTGCCATGTGGCGCTCATACATGCCCTTGGGGCATGTATGTGCGCCATATGTGCACACATGTAAATTTCAGGGGTGCAGCAGGGTGTCCTTAAGACACCCTTGAAATTATTCTCAATTTGCGATTAGCAAATTGCGAATCGCAAATTGAGAATAACTTCCCATTCCTTCCTATGGGCCTCCTGGCCCATAGAAATGAATGGGAAAATATTCCTTAATTGCGATTCGCAATTTGTTAATCGCAATTAAGGAATTTTAAGACATCTAAAAAAAATGCGATTTTCTACATACAGGCCTATTTGCTAATCTCAAATAGCGATTTCTAAAAAATTGCTATTTGGGATTCGCTATTCAGGATGTTGATACATCTGCCCCTTAGTACATTAGTAGTTCAGAACAAAATGTGATCATATAATGCTCAAAAGTCAAAGTTGGAATAAATGCAATATTTTTGAAATTAGAAAGCTCCATGGTGAAATTTACTGAACATTGGTACTTATTAGAAAACTTTGTTTTTATTTCCTAAATGCTATAGTACTTACATAACACACTATATGATGTTAAAAGTATGTAGGGTCTGGCACAGCAATTAAACAGTAATGCGGTGGGAGGCAGTCATTAAGTACGTTTTCTATATATATAAAAACAAATGTATGTCTGCCTGTCTGTCTGTTTGTCCTTTATGCATTACTACACCATTCATCTGATCGCCATGAAACTTTGGGAAGTTGTTGAGTACACTCCTGCGAAGGTTTCTGGAATAATTTATTTTTTAAATATCGCCCACCAGGGCTCTCATAATCTTTCCAATACTGAATTTTTCCATTTACGGAATACCAGGCGAAGCGACAACGTATAAGTCCATCAATACTGTGATGAATCAAGACGAAGTTGTCAATTACCCAACGGAATTCTTGAAAGCACTGGATTTGCCAGGTATGCCACCGCACATTTTAACATTGAAAATTGGCATGCCGATCATTCTTCTCCGAAACATCAATCCACCACGACTTTGCAACGGTACAAGACTTTCGGTGAAAAAGATGATGAACAATGTCATTGAAGCTACAATTTTGAATGGGAAATTCAAGGGGGAAGATGTACTGATGCCACGCATTCCAATGATCCCAACAGATATGCCTTTTGAATTCAAACATTTACAGTTTCCGGTGCAACTCGCTTTTGCAATGACCATCAACAAAGCACAAGGACAATCGCTGCAAGTGTGTGGACTAGATTTGGAGAATCCGTGCTTCTCACATGGGCAACTGTATATGGCCAGCTCACGCGAAGGAAAACCTTCTGATTTATTCGTGTATGCACCAGACGGAAAAACAAAAAATATCGTGTATCCACAAGCACTCGAATAAATAAATAGAATTAAAACAACACTTTGATATGTTTTCCATATTAAAATGAATACGTTTCAATAAAAATGAGACAATGTAATGTTGAATGTTATCATAACGAGTTTCCTTGAATTTCCTTTCTTATGAGATCGCAGCAACGCGCGACGGCTAAGCTAGTTACTGGATAAACAAATTCCATTTTTGGCTTTGGAATGAGTCAGACTCAAACTAAGTGAGGTATGAGATAGCATGGAAGACAAATGCACGCTTCCTGTTAAGTGTCAATATCAATGCAAGTAAAATGGGAATGAAATACAGATGTTTCCTACTATATTAAGTACTCATAACATGCAGCAGAGACCTTGTACAGTTCTAAAACTAAGCTAGCTAGGACCATAATGAGGCATCCTTATGTGTTATTCCTGCTAAAGAACACATTACTTATGTGGAAAATGGTTGGATGTGAGGATTTTCAAAGTGCATAAATCTGGTCTAAAGAGATTTATGATAATTTCCTAGCTGTCAGAATAATCAATAAAATGGTTTCCATGAATGATTCAGCTATAGATGAGATGAAACAAATAAAAGAAAAAAGGAAGATAAAGGTGTAAATGGATATGTAAGTCAGTAGTTAACAGCGGCATAGTTCACAACCTTATATTCACTCAACAAAGAGCTTAACTTCACCCTTATTGGACTTTAGCTTGAATGGTGAAATTATCATTGAGTAAAACAGGGGGATGCAGTCATACAAGGGGAAACACTTGCCATTCCTTTTTTTTAAGGGGAATGTGTTGGAACTAAATCCTCCTGCAGAGAGGCATTTGATATTTTGACTTTGGAAACGGGAACATCCGTTATTGTAATGATGGTTATCGCATTAACACATTATATACTTAATACCATGATCAGAGAATTTGGTCAGGAACAACTGCTGTATCATTTTTGGGTGACAGTGAAGAAGCAGGTTCTCAGAATTTAGAAATCACCAAAAATTCGGCTGGACATAGATAGTTTTGTTTAGGGGTGTCCAATGGGTAGCTCACCAGTATTGTGGAAGTAGCTTCCTGAAGTGCAATCCAGAAAAGTTCTTAATTCAGAGGGTCAACTACTGACATATTTAAAATGGTCACTTTGCAAGAAAAGGACATGATTATCTTTGAGGGTGCTAACCCAACATAGAAAGTGAATATTACATAAAAATTCACGTATTTTCAGAACCTGCCATGCTGGTATTTAAAAACAAACTGACTGAAAATCCAAGACATATTTCATCTGCTCTTTGAATGATAGTTCATTCCGAGCTGTGGAGTTTTACAACTGTTAATATTTCCTTGGTGCCAGTGGGCACTTACTGCTGTTATTTCATTAGGCATATGGAGGCATTTAATTATTTGATAATATTTCTAGACAGCACCGTTCACAACCCCGTGTTATGGCTGGGGGTGGTTGGTGTTTTTCTACAATATTATTATACGTCACATTCTAAGCAACCAAAATTTTGTATCCAGAATATAAAATACCACAATATCATGAAGATAAGTATTTAGAGGTAAGTTTAGTTTTACTTTCTTTCTTAACCTTAAATCTATTTATCTTGAAGTTATAAAGATCTTCCAGGTACATAGATGTGGAGTATAGAATGGTAAATCTATACGTATCTAGTTATGTAACTGCATGGTATTGTATTAGTCAATATTCTGGATACATTTTGCCATCACGGAGATGTTGTGACATATCTGGGTTAACAAGTCTTCAAATAATCCCACAAGGTGTGGTCATTTTTGTGATTTTCAATGATGTGGTCACTACTTCAAACATTTTAAATGTGGTTGTCAGTATTTACAAGTACACATACGATACAAAACCACTGTATTCTGTGGCAACATCCTTTCCCACATTGTGTAGCGCTATGGGCCCTTGATTCAGTACAACAGATTTGTATAATCAATACTCTTCAAAACAGAAAGAAGAGGATAACCAATTTGGAACAGGGTATTAAAAGGGTACTGGTCCTACTGAAAGCGAAATCTTCACTTTGGAACTTGAAAGAATTACTGACCAACAGCGGCACAGAAGTTGTGTTGTGGGCCTTAATGAAGCCAGTAAAAGAGGACAATTATCTGTGGTTGCACAGCAAAATACAATCAAAATTAGGGATGGGTAAGTTTTACAACCGCAGGCCCAGGAGCCACTGCACCTGCTACACTAACAATATCTGTACCTCTACCTATTAGGTAAAGAACAAAGCAGATAACTTGATAAAAATAAATATTAGCTCGAAAATACTGGACTCATATGTGAATATTTCACTGCAGTGTTCCTCAATAGATAACTGTAAGAAATGGGTTTATTAGTTGAAAGAGGTGGAAGCCCCTCTCCAATAATAAACACAATCCCTGGCAAGGTTAGCCAGAAAAGTCACTAACTTATCCTTTGCTTAACACTCTGGTAGTTTGGCACAAAGCCATCAGACTTAACTTAGAGGTGTAAAGTATTTATGCAGCACACGAACAGTAGTAAAGTGAAAACACCACACAAGAAAAAAATCCCACACCAACCTAGATCAATAGTGGATATTTTAATAAAGAGATTGACAACGGAATGAGCAAAATCCAATCAGTAGAACAGTACAAATGACATTTCAAAGTCTTAAGTATAAGTTGTGCAAAAAGTACAAAATGCCAACTGGGGTTATCTAGTTGCACGGATCAGCCATGATGGAGCTGGGGCCAGGTACAGGACCATCTTCTGCCTGCTGGAATGTGTACCTGGTTGTATTTGGGATAAGATGTGAGATACTTCTTCATGCTGCATTGAGTTGCGTCATGTTGCATTGGTTCTGATGAAAATACCTATCAGGAGGTGGGAGATGCTTCAATGCAACTCGACGCAGGACCTAGCAATGCACTGCATCAGTTCCAAAGAGGTGGACGATCAGGAGCTACATGGTGCTGTGATGCGAACTCCTGAGTCAAGCTACATCGCTCTGTCGGTTCAGGTGGAGAACCCTTAGATGGACAAGAAGAAGTACACTCTGATGCCAGGCAATGGTCCAGGACCTAGGGGGAACTTCTTGGTGATCGGGACTCAATCCTGCTGAGGCAAGCAGCAGGGCAGAGACAGGTTCAGTTGGGTCTAGTCAACAGGGCAGATGCAGAACAGGTCTCTGGAGCCTGTTATGTCCCTGCAGCACACACAGTAGCCCAGCCAGCTAGCCCTTGGATCACTCTGGTGGTTCTGAGTTCAAGGAGCACGTCCAGTACTCCTTTCTCAGGCAGCAGGACAGCCCTTATTGTGCCAGGCCAGCAGCGCAGTCCTTCCAGCAGCAGGGTAGCAGAGTAGTTCTTCCTCGGAGTCTTTCACTGGTCCAGAAGTGATCCGATGAATAGCTCAGGAGGTATTTATACCTGGTGCCAGCTTTTGAAACTGAGGGACTCTCTATCCTACCCCCCAATTCATGTCCTGGAAAGTTCTTCCCTTTCCCTGTCAAGGCTCCAAGATGTTTGGGGTGATTTGAGACTAGTGTCAGCTTCCTTTGTGCGTGCTAGAGGAAAGCCCCTTTAAAATAGAAGTGAGGCTGGGTACAGCTCCGCCCTCAACCACCCTTTCAGGATGGCCGATCCTGTCCTTCTAGCCCCCTTTGTGTCAATTGAACCTGAATCTGAACACTGATCCCTGGGATGTTGAGTCTACAGGGGTTCTTGCTAATTTAATCCTTTGAATCCGTTCAGCGGCCCGAACAGTAAAGGGGGGAGCAGGACTGGGCCACTCAAAGAGAGCCAGTTCCTTGTGGAGTAGGACCATTCAAAACCATCTAATTAATTAGGTTAACCATTCCAAGTCTGGCCTGGCAATGCGCTCATGAAGAACAAGGCCTATAGACTCTTATATTACAGCGACAAAGTGACCCCTTCATTACTCCATTTCTTTAAGACACAGCAGACCCCCAGCCTCTGAAAGCATGGAAGGAAGGAGTGGTGTTACAAATCCACCTAGACACTAAGCCAGCAATCTCCAGAAGTGGATAAAGAGCCCCACACCCACAAGGAGCAAACTGTAATCGATCCAATATACTGCAATGACCGATCTCCATTATGCCTATTAGGCAATATATTATCTATACAAATCTTCCTCAAGGAATTTGTTTCAATAATTATTCAAATATTTAATCAAGTCACAAAAAAAGTGAACAAAGAAATTGTTTCAAAAGAAGTTGTAATCATAAAGAGAAATAAATTCAATTCCGGTTCTTAGCAACACTGTCACTACTAATATTTCACAGCTTTATTGCAGTGTAACACCCTTTTGTCAATAAGTTTGATTCACAATTTCATTAATGTTTTTCATCAGAAACCTTTGTGATAGTTTTAACAAATATGTACAAAACACAGATGTCAAAGGAAGTAACCGATGTATTCAAATGCAAAATGGGCGTGAATAAGTCAACGTTTTGGTCTTTCATTGGACACACAGATCCATAAGACCATCCACAGGACACAGGATCCAGACATTCTCTATGTAATATTTCCTTCTTCTCCTTGCCAGAAGAATCTCTATATAGTCAACTCTCTCTCTGTAACTATATCGTCTACCAATACTTCTTAAATAATGCAGAGAATCAATCTCCCATACCGCGGCTCGTCTTCATGTTCAAAGTCTATTCCATGATCATTTTTTTTATTTTAGAGCAACTTAAGCATTTTAAAATAAGTCTAGGTGCATGCCTGGAAAGCAGCTTTCACAGCTTCCCAGGAGTGCTTACACATATAAACATTTCTGCATAGGAAAATTTTGCATGTCTTAAATTGCATACCTCAAATATAATGCTGAAGTTCTGTGGTCGAATAGCGAGGGAGTTATGTTGTATTGTATTGCGCACTAATCACCCGAGAGTGTATCCAGGAAATTGGGCAAGTGAAGATGTGTGGTCCCCAAAGTGCTTGCTTATCTGAAGAGCCAGGTCTTGAGCTTCTTGCGGAACTCAATAAGTGAGGAGGATTTCAAATGTCTCTCGCTTATAACGCAATCCCCTGAAATAGTCAAGAGCCTCTCCCTAGTACTGAGTACCTGCAATTCTTAAATGTGTTGAGTGCCTGCACTTCTCAGGAGGAGGGCAATACTTTCAATAGGAGAATACTGGCACTGCTCAGTAGTTCAATATTCCCATTTAAATAATTGAACTGATGTATATACTTGTGTTTTGTTATTCTGCAACACACTGCCATTCGATCTCACCAATTGCAGATTAGGGCCATGTAGAACAAATGTTGCAAGAGCATTAAGGTGTTCAGAACATGTTGAGACTCAACCTACAATTCATCATTGATCATTATTGTTTTTTAAAGGGGATTTCTGCACACTCACGCACGCGTGACTAGCAGGAAGAGAGTTTGGTTAATGCATTTGCTTTTTTCCTGCTTTGGGCATTTGCAAGAAAGCCTTCTTTAGCACAGCAGAAAGACAAACGAGTGAAAGATGTTTGTGATAATCTGCAGACCCAAACACACGCACGTGCTCTTCAGAAAAACTGACAAAGGCATGAAAAAAAAGGCTGAGCCCTGACCACCATGCACTCCCCTCCCTTGGGCAGCCTTAGAGTGAAACTATGGTTTTGTTTATGGGTCGCAAACACTTCCTAGTGAAGAGTTTGGCCAGGATAAGGACCCATGGCAGCCAGCATTCACCATACCTAATGAGGCCGATCCCACTGACAAGACCTCGGCAGCTCCATTCCCAATAGCAGGCAGCCACCTACGGCATCCCTGCGATCGGCATTGAAGACGCCTCAGGACACGGAAAGCAGTACTTGCCGTCTGTCAGCCGCGGTGCTCGGGTCTTAGATGCTCTTGTCCTTCTTTAATAGTCCTTCGTGCTCTCTTCAACAAATGCTACTCAGTTTCACTTTCTCTCGAGGCTAGGCGGGTCCCGCAGGTAGCCACTAAGAACCCGAGATGGTCTGCTGAGCAGCGGCCAAAGTGAATTTATAACTAGCACTGATGATCGGCAGCGACGTCGGGAAGTAAATATTAAAAAAAAAATATTTGCAATGCTATAAGTCTAGCATTTAAATGCAAGACCTATGGTGAAAGTGAAAACGGGCATGGGGCGCTGAGTGAAAGCAAAGCACGTCATCGTGCTTGAGGTAGGAGAAACTCAATAAAGAAAATAGAACACATGCCATGTAACAACCAATTAAATGGGCCAATAGCCATGGGTGGTTACAAATGACGACATGGCCGTACTAAGGTGGGACTAATAAGCCCATTAAGGAATCAGACGGCAGCATTTTCAAAGGACAAAGACACAAGTCAATGAAAAATAAGGGTGGGGGAGTGGGCGGGGCTTCGCTCCCGTACTGAACTACAACAGATCTTCGCCAGAGCAGCGCTTCCGTGGTGGCTCAGGCTCAACCTAATAACGTCTCTCGAAAGGCCTAGCCCATCTTTTCATAATGGCTGCACTTGTCACATATATATTGCATATTTAGGCTTTTCTTAACCGTGCACACTCAAGATGGGAATATTAATGGTTTGATTTTATGCCTCACCACTTTCAGATTTCACCAGCCACCACTACACATCTGGTAGGTAGTGGTTGCTTTGCTGAATGTAGTGAGGAACAGGTAAAATGTGCCTAATAAATGCCTCTGCTCCAGATATTACCATTCTGTCATTAAAAACTATCACTGGTTGAAAAACTCTGAAGAATTCCCTTAAACAGCTGGCTGGCTCAATTGAGCTGATCACTCACCACTGAGAACTGGGGAATGTAGGAGGTGATGGATCAATTAACAAAGGTAAATATACTTATGCACATTTACTTATAAATGCATTTGCTTTTATACTTCGGTGTAACTCTAGACTCTTGCTTCCTAGTCATCATTTCTGAGAAAATATTGTAGACTTACATGCCTTCGTGCTCTCAAATGAGGATTTGGAGCCTCCTGCAACAGAACAGTAGTGATCCAAACTTTAACATTTCACCTGTTGGCGACAATCACCAGAGTGGAGTTCTCCCTATAAGGAAGTAAAAGGAAAAATAATAAAGCGTATTTTGGTTTTCCCAAAAATGATCTACATTATTTTAATGTGCAATATATAGTTGTGAAATAATTATAAATATTTATTATGCAAGAATTACAAAAATAAATTTTAAAACAATAACATAAACCCCCAATATTTCTATGATTATTTAATTTTGAGCAAAAACGTGGTTTACATGTGTGTTTGTGTGTGTGTGTGAGTGAGGGTGTGTGTGGGTGTGTGTGTGTGTGTGTGTGTGTGTATTCTAAGAGAGAGAGGAAGGGAGAGAATACATAAAGTGTAGCTGTAATATGGGACTATACATATAGGGTTCTTGTGACATTTACGAACCACAAGGCCAAAGGCAGCCTGTTTATAAATATCTGTAAGTCAAATAAGAAGTTTCCTCTTTGGGTTCACTCACACTCCAACACTAATTCACAGCTTGTACCATTCAGCCATTCATATATCAAACTAATATCACAAAGAAAACACCTTGATATTGTGTGTACAAAAAGATTGTCACTTGTATTTATTTTTAAACTTCACAGTTGTTGTAAAAATAAATGTGTGCAAAAACCATGTAATAGAACTTTTGTGATTCAAAGGCATGCAAATCTTAAAAGACCCAAGGGCCGCAAAATAAACATGAAAGAGATGTCCCCTTTTTTCTATTTTAGTCACCTAGATGAAAAAATTGTACTCAACAATACATAAACTAATCACTAAAACTGTTAAAATATTTATAAAGAAAGGGGAGTATACATTAGACAGTTGCATTTTTCATTAAAGAGTCAAAGAAATCATTGATTAAACACAACATTTGCATGAAAAGATTTTTTTTCTTTTTCTACAGTTTAAATCAATGTTTGGTCGATTTAGGGAAGTAATGTTGCATCAACGCGTTTCGGTGGATTATTATTATTCACGACCACCTTCTTCAGGAAAATAAATTATCTCCCACCAATATAAATCTATCATGAACGTGTTAAAATCGTAAAACCATACATAAGAGTAATAGGACCTAAGACCACAGATAATACAATTTGCCAATCGAACATATTTACTCTGAGGGGCAGATTTACAATGAAAGTGACTCAGTGCATTCCACAAGTCATTTGACTGCACTGAGTCACTTTCAAAGCACAGAGATGCAACATATTTACAACAATATGTCGCATCTCAGTGCATCCCCCTGTGCTGGCGCACAAACTGCAGCCATGCGCCTGTGCAGGCACCCTTGCAACATGGTGCAAGGATGCCTGCGCCCTGGGGAGATTGTTTTTGTGCAGGAAGGGGCAACTTCCTGTGCAAAAACAATCACTACAGTCATTTCCCTATTTCAATGCATGCTGTAGAATGCAGCACGCATTGAAAGCAGAAAAAGCGAGAAGAAATGAAAACATTTCTCCTCGTTGGGCTATTCAGACACATTTCCAGATTTACAATTAATTGTAAATATGGAAATGTGTCTGGTTCCATGGGTGTTGCTTGGGAACACCCACAGCAACACCCATGGAACGCCCCTTACACGCAAAGTGCTGCGTGTAAAGGGGCCATGTTTACAAGGACTGGAAAAGCCATGCAGGGTGGCTTTTCCTGTTCTTGTAAATATGGAGCAGTAAAATACCCCACCAGTACGTCACAAAAAGTGATGTAATGGTGGCGCAGGGGGCTTCTAAATCTGCTCCTAAGTGTCTAGTTATACAACCATACAAGTAAATATGTCTTGTTGATATTAGAAATTCCCCTAGTTAAACTAGTTATCCTCACATAACATTCAATATTCAAATCTAAAACCAATTTCTCATCATTCATGTCTCCAACCATTCTTTTAATCTGTAGTTTTATCACAGGTGTGTCCAACTAGTGCACACCAAAAATAGTGCCCAACACTCACTATTGTTCGTGCCTGAGGCTCCAAGTCGCATTTATTTCTAGAGTTCCCAGAGGGATCCCATACATAGATGGACCGAAGTAGTATAACTGAAGGGGATAAAAATACGTGGAAATCGGTGTCATCATTATGAACTTCTAACTCTATTATACGTCCTTTTTATATTTAATTATTATACCTGGTATAGCTTGATGATTTCTTTTAACGTAATGTGTAGGATCTGAATGGTCTCCACTCTTGTATCCAGTCAGTGCTGGTTGCAGATTTGCAATCTTGTTAAAAAGGCCCAAGAGGAGCCTAAAGAAAAGACACATAAATCCCTTATGTTCACTATATTCTAGTACTCCCTAGTATAGTTAGGGCAATCATTTTTGCCTATATATGATAATGCTCTCTGTCAGTCTAATTTAATATTTACCTATTGTCATTCTTGGAAGAGAGCAGGAGATTTAATAACATGGTTTTTGATGAAACCTACATTTTTGTCACAGCAACGGTTGTGTATTCGGGCGGTATTGTTTTTATTAACTGTCTTAGTATACCGTTATTCTTTCAGCCGAACATTACATTTTTTTATATTAGAAAGTTGTCAATAAGTGAACGAGTATCCCCCAGTTTCTAAAACTCAACGGGGATCCCGCTTCAATGTTCGAGCAAGTACTAGTCTAAAAAAGGCCTGTGATATAGTATGTGTGGTGTTGCGCTCTAGTCTCCGATGCGCCGCCGTGATGACGCGGTGCGTCGGAGCAAGAACGCAGCACCAGCGCATGCGCAGAGAGAGAGAAGAAAGCGCGCGCAGAGGAGAAAACGGGAGTTAGCGACCGGAGCTGGAGGTAGACGCTCGGCGCTCTGTTGTTTAGCGAATTAGATAATTGTATGAATAAATACAATACAGACCCAGCACCTGTGAAGAGTCTTCTGTGGGGGGAACGAATAGAGAACATTACAGTGGCGACGAGGACTGGGATGTACCCACCCCCCCACACAGCAACACGAAGGAGCAGCGTCCAGGACACAGTACAACACAGGTCAGACATGGGAACGAGGCCACACGCCGGTGAGCAAGCCCAGACTATCAACGCTATTTACAACAGAGCGTGGCAGCAGCGCGACAAGCCAGCAACCTGTAAAGAGGCTCGCCCGGCTACCCATGAGCAAATTGATCCTGCACAACGCAGAGTGACACTCAGCAGAGACCCTGGCAGAAAGGAGGGATAGTGATAGGGAGGAAGAAAAAGTACACCTCCACGGCACCTCAAGGGACAAGCCACTCGAGGCACCTGGCAGTCCCAAAAGCCAAGGGGACAACTCTAACGGAGAAGATAACCCCAGTGCTCCGGGCAGCCCATGGAACCGAGACGGAGGGCCAGAAACAGCGCCAAGAATGAGCAACCAGATGACATCCCTCACAGCGCCCGTCCCCTTCCTACCCAGACCGGGAGAACCCCTGATGAAATGGGAGGACTGGAGGGAGTATTTCAAGAACTATGTGGAAGCCCTGGAGGATGAAAACGGTGAGCCTTTCCCCAGTGCTAGGAAGAAAAGGTTACTGCTGCATAACTTGGGTCCGGAAGGAGTACGTGTGTATTCGAACATAGTACCGACGGAGAGGCCACCTGCAGCAGATGATGTCTTCAAGAATGCCTTAGAAGACCTAGACAACCACTTTCGCCCAGCAGTATGCGTATCGGTCGACCGGTACAACTTCCAACAAAGGAAACAGGAGCAAGGAGAATCGATAGATGATTATGTGGCAGCGTTGAAACGACTAGCCATCACGTGCAAATATGGACAATTACAGACGAATATATCAAAGACCAAATCGTCATGCACACCACGAACAGGTCAGTCCAGGACAAGTTGTGGGCACAGGGAGAGACATCGCTCAAAGACGTCATTGCCATGGTGAAAAATGCCGAACTTTCAAAGCGATGTGCAGACTCAGCGAAAAAAGAAGGTGCACAGAGGCAGATGGTCAACAAGATAGACGACGCGTCCTCGTCCATGAGGTACAAGGGTGCCATGGGAGATAGAAGACAAGATTCTAAGTGGACAGGAAAACAGACTACACCCGGCAAGCAACACTCTGACAACAAGTTTTCATGCTACAGGCGTGGGAGTGCAGATCATTCGGCGCAAGACAGAAGATGTCCGGCGTTTCGCGCCAGGTGCTCCTTCTGCGGCGTAGTCGGACATTTTGAGAAAGTGTGCCGCAAGAAAGGGAAGAAAACCATGGTGAAGTACATAGGGCATTCCTCGGCGGAAGCCCCGGCTGAAGAAGACCTAGATGAAGACGACATGGTGCTGTGCATCGAGTAGCAAGTGTTGGAAGTAACAGGCGTACGTACTGACAAGCCTCGCACAGACATGCTGATAGGAGGAGTGAAAGTACACATCGCAATCGACTCGGGGTCCCCGTACTCCATTGTCCAACGGTCGGTATGGGAGGCGGACTTTGTACCCATCCTGGGTCCACAACTTGACCCACCGGACATACGTCCCATTTCATACACCGAGAATGCGATCCCCATGGTTGGATTTCGCACCCTGAAGTTTGAATTCAGAGGCAGAAGTGCGAACTGCAAGTTGTATGTCGCGGAGAGAGGACCCTCAGTGCTGGGCTGGAGAGATCAAGGCGATTTGGGCATCAAGCTAGATCCGGGGGGCAAGGAGCAAATCCTACTGACAGAAGATGATACAAGGCCACAAGAAGACGATATAAAGAAGGCCTTTCCCAAAGTGTTCGGGGGCACAGTGGGTAAGCTGGACAAGTTCGTACACAAAATTCTCCTCAAGGAAGATGCCCGACCAGTGTCCCACAAAGTCAGAAACATTCCCATCGCCGTGAAAGAGGCAGTTCAGCTGGAACTCAAAAGATTGGAAGAACAAGGGATAATAGAACCAATAGACAGCTCAGAATGGTTAGCCCCCTTGGTCGTGGCTAGGAAGCCAAATGGCAAAGTACGCTTATGTGTGGACCTCCGTGAGCTCAACAAGTGCTTAATTGTGGAAAAGTTTCCCCTTCCCAGGATCGAGGAAATGTTGGCCAGAACAAAGGGAGTCTCCTGGTTCTCCACAATAGACCTTACGTCAGCGTATCATCAGATCGACTTACACCCATCAAGCAGGAAACTCACCTCGTTCATCACACCATTCGGGTGTTATCAATTCCGCCGCATGCCGTTTGGGCTAGCCTCTGCAGCTGCGGTGTTCCAGAAGCTAATGCATCGCCTATTCAAGGATGTACCCGGAGTCCAGTATTTTCAGGACGACATCCTGATTATGGGAACTAGTCGGGCGGATCATGATGAGAAGCTGATTAAAGTACTCACCGTGCTTCAGGAAAGAGGTCTCACGGCGGAATGGAGCAAATGCAAGCTGGGCATGTCATCCGTCACATATCTAGGGCACGAAATCGGGAACCAAGGAATATCTCCAAAAAGACAAAATGTGGAAGCGATTTGTGATGCTAGGGCCCCAGTCAACAAGGAGGAAGTGAGGTCATTCCTTGGGATGGCGGAGTACTATAGTAAGTTCGTGAGACACTTTGCCACCAAGACTCACAGACTCCGCCAGCTTATCAGAGACAAGTCGCAGTTCGCGTGGGATGCAGAGGCACAGAGTGAATTTGAAAGGTTGAAGCTAGACATCAGTGGTGCGATTCCAATACACGGATACGACCCCAAAAGCAACACCATCCTTACCACGGACGCTAGCGAGAGGGGGCTGGGAGCAGTGCTAGCACAAGAACGAGAAGATGGCACGGTGGAGACGCTTAGTTTCGCGTCCAGAGCACTGTCTCCCACAGAGCAGAAATACAGTGTCATCGAGAAAGAAATGCTGGCCGTATCTTGGGCCATGAGTAAATTCAGGCAATTCGTCTGGGGCACCCGCTTCAAACTGCAGACGGACCACAAACCCCTGGTCAAAGTGCTAACGTCAAGTGGGCACGACACGGCCACGCCGCGCATCGCGAAGATGACACTCAACCTCTTGGACTACACATATGATGTGGAATACCTGCCCGGTACCCGCAACAAAGTGGCGGATTATCTCAGCCGAGCCTCGGCTATGGAAGCAGCACCGGTGGAGTCGTCCGAAGCAGATGAGATGGTGGCAGTGATGGAAGATGCAGAGAAGGCTATCAGCAGGCAGGAAGGTGCCCAGGCCTATGCGGAAGATGGAGAAATGGAGGAAGTTAAACAATACTTGACCACAGGATGGCCGGAGAAGAGACATCTCAAAGAGGACCTGAGGAGGTACTATGAGATACGGGAGGAGCTGTCGATGAGTGACTCGGGCATTTTCATGTACCGAGGGGATAAGGTAATCCCTCCAAGGTCTTTAATTCCCTTGCTTCTGAACCAACTCCACGAGGGTCACCTCGGCATTGTCAAAACAAAATTGAGAGCAAAACAAATGCATTGGTGGCCGAGAATGGACAGCCAGATTGAAAGGCAAGTGAGGGAATGTGGACAGTGCCAAGGAGCTGATAAAATACTGAGACCCCTGAGACCAGCGTTAGGAAAATTTGAACAACCCCAGCATCCCTGGGAAGACATCGCTGTAGACATTTTAGGGCCTGTTCTCGACAACATGGGGATAGCCAAATACATTTGCGTAGTCGTAGACAAATATTCTAAATGGCCAGAGATTGAGGTGCATGAAACAATGGACACGGACACAGTGCTGAGATTCCTCACCACGCTGTTTTTGAGGGAAGGAATACCGAGAACAATTTTGAGCGACAATGGTCCGCAGTTCATATCGGACAAATGGAACAGGTATATGGAGAGGAACGGGGTAAAGTCGAAACACACAGCAGTGTATCATCCCGCTTGCAATGGGCAAGTGGAAAGATTTAACCGTGTACTGATGGGATCCATACAAGCTGCCATATCACAAGGAAAAAACTGGGAAGTGGAAGTTCAGAGCATGTTATGGGCATACCGGATAACACCAACTGCGCTAGGATACAGCCCCTTCCAAATCTTGAGAGGCAGGCTCCCCTTCACAAGAGATAATGTAGTATGGAGAGAAAAAACGGTGACGAGCAAATGGTCACCTGCCGTTGTTCAATACAACCTGGAGAAGGCCCAAAAAGTATATGCGACGCATTACAATAGAAGGCACAACACCAAGGACACTGAGCTGGAAAAAGGGGAGTGGGTTAGAGTCAAGCTAGCAACCCTCCAAAGAAAAGGGGAAAGCAAGTACAGCAAACCCCTACAGGTGCAAGAAGTACGTGGACGAGCAGCCCTACTCAGTGATGGGAAAGTGTGGTCCCAAGATCGCATGGCAAAGTCAACAGGATCATGCAATGGCCAGTTGCCAAGGAGGAAGAAGAGGAAGGCCAAGAACGAACCTATGAAGGCGAAGAGACTATGATGGGGAACGAGAACCCAACGGAAAGAGATACTCCAGAGAACAAGGAGGAGAATGAACAAACAAGGACACCTGAAAGAGCAAGAGCGAATGCGGCCCCGGCTGGGGAGCAAGAAGTGGACACGCATAGGAGAGGAAGATGTTCTCTTAGTGAAAATAACAGAGAAGAGATCACACCGGTAAGATGTACCCGTGCTGGGAGGGTGGTCACCATGCCCTTTCGATTCAAAGACGATGAGATGAATGACATGTGACTTTGGGACTTGATAAATGTGTTGTTATTGGAAAAGGAGGAGATATGTGGTATTGCGCTCTAGTCTCCGACGCGCCGCCGTGATGACGCGGTGCGTCGGAGCAAGAACGCAGCACCAGCGCATGCGCAGAGAGAGAGAAGAAAGCGCGCGCAGAGGAGAAAACGGGAGTTAGCGACCGGAGCTGGAGGTAGACGCTCGGCGCTCTGTTGTTTAGCGAATTAGATAATTGTATGAATAAATACAATACAGACCCAGCACCTGTGAAGAGTCTTCTGTGGGGGGAACGAATAGAGAACATTACAGTATGTTCCTTAAAACCACATGTTATCCCAAAGTTACCAGCAAGTAAAATGCTTCCTCTGTGGCTTAAAGCTCGAGGGGCAAGCTACTCAAAGAATCGTTATGCAGGCAGGTATTGAGCTTAAAGGTGCCCGTAACCTCTTACGGATATGATAGAGCTCTGGGAAAATCCTTCTCGCGTGTGTCAGATGAAATGTTTGTCGGCATAGGGGGATGGATTTAAATATTCTCGGTCACATGGTTAGTCTGGAAAACCCCTTGCGGCGCTTACACATAAAGAGGCCGCCATCTTTATAAGTGTTTCCGCACTGCATTAAACCATTTTTGTATGCTTTGTATTCTCACGATATGTCCACAGTATAAAATCCATGGGTAACACGATAGGGAGGCTTGTTAAACTGCCCACCATCCTGGCAAAAGGCAGGAAGACCTTTGGATGCTACTAAGGTGGTCATAGCCAAACTGGGAAGCATTCAAGTGATTTCCACATTTGCATACTCCTAGCAATTTAAAGGGAAAACCAAGGACTCTGGTCTCACTAGCACAGGACAACAAACAGCCTACTCATATCAGTCTCATACATATTGCGCTCCAATAGATCAACAAGACAGTCACCTTCACAAAGGATTTCAGATTGTTTTTCAATATAGCATTGAAGAGAAAGCACACTTGCTTTGCCTTCAACAAGCCCAGGAGTTACGATCATATGTTGTTTACAGAAGTGAAGTTTCAATGATGGCACCTGCTATATTTATATTTCTAAGTGCTTCCTGTTTAGGTTTAGATCCTGTGAAATGACCATCAGGGCCAGAACAGCACCAGGGACCACTTCTCTCAGGGGCCGGGTTGAAATTTAATAGAGGAGGGAGGCTGTGTAGCTCCCCTAGGCCCCAGGTGCCCCATCTTCTGCCATGTTGGTCTTGGTGCACTGGTCCCAGTCAAGGCACCCAGTGTCCAGGATGGGGACCATGGGAGCCTCAAGGCTCTCACTCTCTTGGCCAACTCCCTGCCCCTACAGTAGCTGGCATTGCTCTTGCATGGAGGGAGCTAGTGAAAATGCAGTTCCCTGCATGCAAGTGCAACAGTTTCATCTCTTTTCCTGCCTGCAAAGATGAAATCTCTGCTTCCAGCAAGGGAGAGCATATTTGTCAGCTCTTGCCCGCTTGAACCAGAGTGTTTGCTTTTGTTTGGTGGGATCTGCCAGCTCCTGCCAAACAAAAGCAAACAACTATGTCCCAGGGATAGGCATCCCAGCATATAACAGGAGCCATCCCTGGGAGGTTGTTGGTCCCGAAGGCCAATAATAGCTCCAGAAGGGGTCCCCCCTTTTTTTTACAATACATGCACTTGCCCCAGGGAGGTGGTGGTCCCTGGGGCTGTATATGGCCTGGGAGGGGGCCATGCGGCCCCCTCCTGCATATATTTTAAATGCTGGCCATGGGTTGATGGTGGACCCTGGGGCATGAGGGGTCTGTGTGGCCCTTGCTTATTATTTGTTAAAAAATCCCAGGTAGGTGGTGGTCCACAGGGCTCGAAAGAGCCCATCGAGGGTGACTGTGTTCCCCCTCCACCATTTTAATAAAAATCTTGGGGAGATTGTGGTCCCCGGAATTCAAAAGAACCCATGAAGGTGGGGGTCCGCTGGGCCCCCTCCAATAACTAAATAAATCTCCAGGGAGGTGGTGGTCAACAGGGCTCAAAGAGCCTTTGGAGGAGGGCCATGTGCTCTCCACCTTATTTTAACAAATGCCCCTGGGACCAGGCCCACCAGGGGGCTCTTTTCAAAACAAGCCTAGGAGTCCACACTTGTTTTTATTTTTTTTACACTTTTGAACAGATTTGCGGAAAATAAAAATGCTTTTTGCCCTGGCGTGGACCCTCTTGGATCTCAGGACCAGAGCTTAGTGTTCGGGGTATTCCTACCCTGAACCATCTTCTTTATTCTTTAATGTTTTTTCAGGGACTAGACAGAAGCCAAGTCCCAAGATTGCTCACAACACTTCCTGGTTGAAGTGTTGGCAGTCAATCAAATCTCCGCACGATATCAGGAAGGTTAGTGGAGCTGTTGCGTCCCTAGATAAATAAACTGGGATTCATTAAATAGCTCTAAAACTGCTGAACATGTTTACACCAAATAAAAAAAGCACTCTTTCTGGGCCAATAACTAGCTTTCTGCCAACTTTGGTGTAATTCCATCCAGCGGTTAAGGCTGTAGTCTTGTTCAAAATCCCTATGGGAATTAACATAGGAAAAGTACTTTTCTTGACACCTCACTTTTTCGCTGCACCTGCTTGACGGATCACCCCAAAACTTTCCATTCACAACTAGAATCAACGGCACACTTTTTTGGTATATTTTTGTGAAGATTCGTCAAACATCGCCAAAGATGTAGGCAAGTCAAAAAAGACTATTCCTATAGAAACATGGTGCTAACTGTAACTAAAGTAAAATTTAAAATACTGCCCTGGGGATGGGGTCCCCAGGACCTAATAAGACCCAGGGAGGGGGGCCAAGTGGCATTTCTCTTCTTTAAAAAGCATAAGGGCCTGGGGGAGCCAGGACCTAAGGAGGTTTGGGGTGGGCAGCCATGCCCTACCCTTCTCATTTAAAAAATATAGCCCTTGGGGGTGTGGTCCCGAGGTCCAAATGAGCCTGGAGCGGGGGCCATGTTGCCCTCTCACCCTTAAAATAAATAAGGCCCTGGAGGAAGGGGTCCCCAGGGCCTCAAGAGACTGAGGTGGGGGGACACATGGCCCACCTCCAATTTAAAAAATACAGCCCTGGTTGGTGGGGCCCCAGGGCCTAATGAGAGCTGGGTGTCACATGGCCGCCACAGAGGTCCTGCGGTTAACCCCACACCATGCATGAGCAAAGGCAACACGCCACTTGGGGTTGGCTGCCTTTTGGTGACTTCCCACTGAGAAATGAATGCAGGCAGCATGACCCCCGCCCCAGGCTCATTAGGACTTGGGGACCTCACCCCCAAAGGCCGTTTTTTTTTAAAGGAGAAGGGGGTGTCACCAAACCTCATTAGGTCCGGGCTGACCCATATCCCCAGTCCTTATGCATTTTAAAGAGGAGTGCAACCCCCCCCCCCCCCTCCCTGGGCCTTTTTAGGTCTTTGGAGCCCTGATCATGTTTTTTCCTGGGACCCCATCCCTCGGGGCCATCTTTTTAAATAGGAGGGTATCCAAATGCCCACCCAGGGCACCCACCATGTTCACGTTGGGGACTGTGGGGGACCACCAAGGCCCATGCAGCCTAGCCAGCTGCGCATATGCTGAGGGTGACAGCATTGCTCCATGCCTGCAGGGAGCAGGTATTTATGCTCTTACATCCAGGTTTTAGCAATTCGATAATCTGTTTCCCTGCCTGCATCATCTGTGTGGTCGGAGAAAGGCTGTCAGAGTTGTTGGTCTTTTAGCGATTGGTCAGAGTACAGAATGCATTAATCGTAATCCAGTGGGTCAACTGACCACTCCCAACGAGACCACGGCAGTTGGATGCCTTCGACAGGTCTGCAGAAGCTGGTCCTACCGGCATCGTAATCAGACCCTATGTGATTTTCTCTTAATACTGAATTTTAAGAAGGGTAAATGCAGAAAATACTCTCTGTGTATTGAGTGACCCTCAATGTTCTGAGTCACTCAATGTCAAAAATATAAATAGAAACACTATTCAGAGCATGCCTCATTCCACAGCAGATTATATTTCTAAATGGCACTGTGCAACAGACATCCTGTCTTGGACTATCCAAGATCAAGGACATGAACACACCTCAGTTCCCAACACCATCACAGATGGAGGGGTGGCAAAATTCAACTTTACAAGAAGGGTCAACAATAGATGACATTTTACAGTACAATAGAACAGACCTTAATTGGAAAGAATGGTTGGTTTGGCCCTTAGACACGAACAGATGTCATAAACGATTCACAGGGCAGACCCACAATATGTACAAAGAGGTCACTCAGGGGTAGTGACATCCTATAGTGTTGGAAATTTGTGCCTTGAGTGGCTAGAAACCTCAACACTCACAAAAGTGAAAGAACACTTATCCTTACTCTCACAAGACATGGATCTTAGGGACTTTTTTACAAAGTCACAGGAAACCTCGTCAGAAACGTTTCATATATGCTGTCATTTATGCTACTTACAATGAAATCTGGAAAGTATCCCAACAAGAGGCTGCAGAAAGAATACGGGAAATGGACCGTATTACCTTAGAGAAATCTCTAACCGTAGTGGATAATGGGTTAACAGCTTTGACCTCCAGGATATATTCTTTAGGCAACTTTGTATCTTCGGCGATAGACATACTGGAACAAGGTTTGGCCATATTACATCACGGGCAATCTCAGTTAGGTTCTATTATGTTATTAATCTGGACGCTGCAATCTTTGCATGCAAGCTATGTGCCTTGGCGTTTTATCATCAATACATCTCTGTTTTCTGAATATAACAGATAAACAGGTTGAAATGGCGCAAAGGAAAGCTAAATACACAATGCTGTGTATTGAAAAACTGGATAGACCACCATTTACAGTGGCGGAATCACCATCAACAGAATGGCTAATCCATGGCCACATAACTCTACCCGTCACTACTTGTCAGTTTCAATATTTCCTTGAGCAAAGGCAGGCAGGCAAATATGAAAAAATGGGTAAGGAATACATTAAGGCATCCTGGGAATTGCCATATGGATTTCAATGCCGGAGTGGGGATCAAGAAGCCTTTCTAAGTGGTACAAACTACAAGAACGCTTTAAGTGGTTCTCTCATGTGCCAGGACATTTCATTGCATGGAGCATGTAATGGTTCAGTGGCAAATTTGTCTTGCCACATGAAAGGCACTCCAGCTGCCATGATTACACCGCTTTTCAAGCTGTTCTCGAATGGGAGTTACTTGATGCTGAACAATCAAGGTTGCTGTGGGATGCGGCATTGCCTATCTGGTCACTGTGAACTCCAGGGTTACTTTCTGTATGCAAGTATTGTTTCCCCCGACAAGTACAGTCAGGGAGGTGCCGTTATGGCCTTCGTTGAATGTTTCTTTTATACAATTTGATACTTTGGGCATACTGAAAGCCATGCTTTTACAGCAAACTGTACCCTTAACCTCCGTTCGAGAGACCTTTGATCTTCAAGTCGCAAGGACCTCGACCGAGATACAGGCACTTATACGTACAAAATGCCCCTTTCATTTCATAGAAATGGTGGGTCGTATCTTTAACATGTCTGACACAAGTGGTATTGCACACCTATTTAAGACCATAGGGTCAGGATTTCTAAGCACCTTTCAGACAATCCTCGGAGTTATTCCAAGTTTTTTACACTCCGTATTTAGAAGCATTTTTGGAGGTTCACCTCTGATCCTGCTCTCAAAAGCTGGATCCTGATTGTATTTTATCTGCTATGCAATGGACGGCCCAATCACTAATTTGATGGCAAAAGCTCTCCTGGAGCGTAAATACCATGAACGCATGTTACAACATCTAGATACAACTCGCCTACGGGAACTAAGCGCCTCTTGGTGTCTCTCGTTTAGACCTGTCTGGATGGACTCCATCTTACCTGTTCTTCGATGCCTGTTTTGTGGAGAAGAATGCATGTTAGACCTCTGTCTGACACTTGCGACAGATACGCCCGCAGAATTAAACACGAGGCTGGAACCCTTGAGGTCCCATGCTCAGCATTGTCCCCAGTGTATTCCTATCCTGACGGCTGCATTCCTCGAGAACCCATAGGTGCCTTTTGCTACAACTGGGTTGAGCATCAGTTCTTCCACTAGCACTACCACTAGCACCACTAGCACCCAGGTATCGACTACAGCACCAGTTGCCTCTACACCAGCTATTGGCAGTGCTGAATATCATCTGTGCTCCAATGACGTACTCTGTGAGGTGTTACAAGGTCCGTCCCCTGGGGCAGCAAGCAACAACGATGTTGTGTCTCCCAGTCAGGACCCTTAATCTATAATTAGGTCATTGTGTGCGGGGAAAAAAGCAAGAGAGTGTGGGACCCCATCCTGGTCTCGAGTTGGACACCCAGCAAGGGATGTTTAGACCACTGTCAGCTGGAGCATCTGCGTGCAGGAGCCTCAGCGTCTCTGGTCAGTGTATCGGCCTGAAAGTCTCGGTTCCCTCTAGCTAACACTAGCAAGAGGTGCTGTATTTATACAGAAAGTATCTAAGGTTCCTTTGTCCCTTGTTTCTTGTATTATCCATTGTTGGGTACAAGGATGACGTATGGGATGTACCTTGTACGTAGATATTATGCAGGTGGATGTAGCCCCAGACTGGTTTCCAAGAACCCTTATGAATATTCATTCATACTGTGTCAGTCTAAAGATGAAGTCGTAGAACAAATTGTTCAGGGAAACCCTCCTTCTGCGCCTAGGACTAGAACTAGTTAAAGGTTCAATCCTAAAAGGCTTGTTACTGTGTAGTGTGGGGGAGGTGATGTAGGTGAAAGGGTATGATATTACCCGGGCATATATTAGGGTACCTATATGAAACATAACAATCAGTAAGCATATAGCGCAGATCATTTCCTGTTCTGAGGCAGCATGAGGAATGTACCTTCAAATAATGATTCTTTGAGGACATATTACTGCAGTAATACCTGCCCAACACATTAAAAGAGCCTTTCACTATTGAGTTAAGTTCTGGGAAAAAGGAGAAAAGTCAGGGAAATTACTTGCATGCCTCAGCCAGCTTGATAGTTAATACACTGAAAACCATAATCACTCATATGAGAGATACAACTGAAGGGATACGTACACAATGCTCCAGGATTCTTTTGATCTTCATTAGATATTACTCAGCACTATATCAAGAGAACGCGGATTGCAATTTGTCTGACAAGTCTTTAAGCTCAATTGATTTACCTAAATTAAACACTAGCAACAACAAAGCAATGCAGAGTTTTCCGCTGAAGAACTCACAGCGATTTTTGCTAATTTACAGCTACCATAGGCCTTGATTAAATTCCATCCCAAATATTTAAGATTTTGCCTGTTAAAATTTCTCCACTGTTATAGGATGTACTAAAAGAGACACGCACTACATGTCATACTCCTTCTTTCTGGTGCAAAAGCACAGATGACAGTTAACTAGGGGAACACACCAGGAAGGGAGCTTGATGACTGTGTGACTACAGGCTCGCATTGCATCCGTGGACTTATGAAGCACCATTAAGTGTTTTTGATAAACATAATAATAGACACTAGGTAGGTGTATATATTTAATTTTCGCTGCAAATTGTGTGCTTGGTTTGCTTTTTCGTACTGATATATGGTTCTGATTATGCTACAGGGAAGGGTGGCAGGAACATGTAGACCAGACGCTAAGAGGAAGTTAGGGTTATTATGCCCTCCATACACTTCCTAACTTCTTTCCCAGAATTGAATCGTACCGGACATATATATTAAAGTAAATACAGCCACAGACAGGTATTTATAATAGAACCTACAAATTAAACTCCTCCATCTTGTATTCACTTGGTACATCCACTTTATATCAATCAGTGCTCTCATATAATTCACTGGTAGCAGCACTCCTAGTTCCATAGAGGAAGAGGAAGGAACCCAATGATGAATCATGCTTCAAAGGGGTAACCCTGGAGTGTGATGGTTTTCTTTACAAAAAGCATGTGTTTTACTTGTAAGGACACATGATAGGCAAGGCTTTCTACTACCTCTTCTGCCCCTCTCATGTTCATATGTGCAAAGCTATTATAACCATTTTTAAAAAAATATATAAATATCCTTTGGAGTGCAATGCATATCGGCCTATCGCTGCTCAGTGCCGATTCCAAAATATATACTAAACTTGTGGTCAATAGGATTAACAATTTTTTTCACAACTAACATCACCTGAGAAACATTTGATTTAGCCGCAGTACAGACAATATTCCCCATAAAAACCTTATTACTGCATTATTAGATTGTGCTGACACTTTAGGCGAACCTCTAAACATCATCCTACTAGACTCCGAGAAAGCATTCAATACTGTCTGTTGTCAATTTTTATGGGAACCCCTAAAGCAATTTCAATATTAGCTCCCAATTTATTAAATTGATTTGAGCTGCGTCTCAAGCTTCCAAGACTTGAATACGTACATAGCAAGAACTCCCCTCCTTGAACTCAATTACACGAGGTACCCAACAAGGCTGACCACTGTCACCCAGTTTATAATATGGAGCCTTATATTAGGTTTCTATAAAAGAATATCATCTGTAATCCTAATATACCTTTGGCATTGTCCCTCACTGTATTTGCAGATGATGAATTAATATTTTCACAATGTATCACCTCCACTTTAAATATTATCGAACTAGCTGCCCTTAAACTTGGCAAGATCTCTGCTTATAAATTAAACTATCATAAAACTCAACACGTGCTGGTGGGCTGGTGTACTAGCCAAGATCCCTGAATGGTTGTTAGAGCTAGGTATCTGGGTATTACTATTGCACCTTCTTTATAACTTTGCTTTGAATACAATTATATCATACAATTACAGCAGATAAAGTCCCTACTGGCTAAATGGATGTATCTGCCTTGCTCCCTAATCAGGGAATTATTTAGTTAAAATGTATATCATCCCTAAAATTCTATATTTCTTCCAGAAATTAACTTTCTACGGGATATATCATCAAGGGCAATATCGACGCTTTATCAGCACCTTTGGCCTCTAAAGCGGCAATATTTTTATTGCCCTATGAACAAGCTGTTGCTTACAGCTGTTAGCAACAGTTTACTGGCAATAGCGCCTGTTTTCTAGCCGCTTTGCATGTCAGCAATATATTTCGCTAATGACATGCAAATTGGGCGTTCCTCACTAACAGTAAAGAGAAACAGTTGCAAAGACAAATTCTCCCTATTATCAATGTCTGCGTTGCTTCCAGAAAAGTAGCCCTAACCGCGATTACCGCCGTAAGCTAACATCTGCAAAAAAACAGACTTAGCTATGCATATCATGGGGGGAGGATTCTATGGCTGAATCTACATCTCCCTATTATCAAGCTTTTCCCTATCGCAGCGGGAATATCGCTGAAATTCCAGCGATATTCCCACCTATCAACGCTTTTCCATAATGTTTAAGCACCTCTGTGATACGCTTTGTTGATAACGCGCTAACGGAGCGATAAATTCCAGAGATAGACGGCTAAGCACGCTTTGCGATATTTATCGCCGTCTGTTGCTGATATGCCCCTACATTCCTAATACGAATTTCAAACAGTTTAACTCTATCGTAGCTAAATTCATCTGGGAAGGGAAGAAAGAACGACGGGCAAGTTTAGTTTCTAAAACTCTCCATTACGACATGCAGTTGGGAACTTCCCGCCTGGCGTCTGTACTACTGAGAAAGTATGGCTAATCATATCAAGCTGCTTTCCGATCATAGCTCAGTGATTTGGTTAAGCGGCATCTACACTAATAATAATCCCTGCCCTTCTAAGAACAAATGTAACAATGACATTTTTTTCAAGAAAGTTAGGCTGAAAACCATCAGTCATGAATCATCAGTCTTTAAAATTCTTAAAAATTGTGGCAATGCATGCATATACTTTAATACTGGATAACCCTGAACGACTCAAGTGCTTTACATCCTGGTACATTGCACCTCGCCCCAGGCCAGGGTCTTGTATTTAGTATGTTTTTCTGGTTAATCAGGGGGTAACATCTTTTTTTGATCTACAGACCTACAGATGGAATCCTTGCTGCATAGAAATGAATTCTTTAAATATTTGGAGATTGGAGCCTTTTATTTGTTAGTTTCTGCCAGGATAAAAATACCAATGATTCCGTCCGACTATGCACAAATTATTTTTAGCCTTCATCGATCTACTATTTCTGACAGATATGGGTGCTTAACACAATATCTAAAAGATGATTTAGGTTTATGGCCAGACAAGTGGTCTTTGGGGCATCTCTGCATATTAGCAGTGATGCGTCAGCTAAATTGAGTGAAGGAATAAAAGCCTTGTGCCACCATGGATGCGTCGCATTTACAATGCGGCACACCGTGGTGCAAGGATCGACAGATGCGTGATGCATCTTTTGCTAGAAAGGCAGCACATTGCTGGAGTTGTGTCATAAGCATGACGCAACTCCAGCAATGGTCAGGAACGCCAATTCCGATCATGCTGCGTCACTCCTTATGCCTGTTTTCACGCAGTGGTGTCGTAAAAGTGACTCAGTGAAATCTTGTAGATTTCACGGTGTCACTTTTACGAGGCTTCCTTGTGACGGAGCGCCCACCCTGCATACATTATACCTGACGCAGGAATAATGTAGCGCAGGACTTTACAACGTGACATAGCTCCCTAGATGGGTCACGTTGAAAATATGTTGCATCATAGTGCATTGTCTATGATGCTACTATGTCACAGACGTGACGCAACTGCGGCGTAAAGTTGTAGCAGGGGGCTCATAAATCTGCCCCTTTAAGTTAAGATGAGACCATTACAGAACATGACCTGGGTGATAGCCTCGTCCGTTTTTGCTAAATCATTACATCTACAAGACTGCCGGGCCAAGCCTATCGGACGTTATTTGATTTCTAAATAAGCCTCCCTAAACAATGCAGCTGATAATATTCACATGTTTGCCACCTGCCCTCAACATAATGCCTTTTGTGTCACCATGGAAGTATCCTCTATCCAACATACAAGGGTCTCACTCCCAAAATGATTCTATTAGGTGCTTGGGTAGAAGACTGGATTTTTAATGTATTAACTATTGCTAGGCTTATGAGTACTATGAATTGAAAATCTGAGTCTGTGCCTACATATGAAAAATGGTGAAGGGAAACTATGAAAGCATATGAGCTTGAAATTCAGAAAGGTAAATTGCTACAGTCAATTGTTAAATTTCTATGAATCTGAGGAAAAATGAGGGATTCATTTGATTACTTTATGGTTTCTTTATTTAATGTGTCTGCTTCTAAATACATTTTTTTTAAAGCAAAAAAAGAAACATATAATCAGGAGGCCTAGTTATCATGTATTCGGAAATGTGCTTGCATTTAGAATTAAAGAGATGAAATGATTCAATTGTCAAATCCTTTGTGTGAGGTAATAGTGCTTAACATTGAGAGAAAACATCACTTCTAGGTATTAGGAATAACACAATAATTATTTCTTGAGGCAAAAATATGAAGCATTCTACAGCATCATTTTATCATGAACCTTTCTGAGAAAATAAAAGTCTAGTTTTAGATAAACAAATCTGTAAAATTCAGCTATATAACAAGGAAAGGATAAAGTCATGCCAATGAAGTGGTTCATGTAGATGAGTGCACAGAATAAAGCTCCTGGCTAGTAACGGAGAAGATTACTTGATGAATTGTGTTAATAGAAAATGAACGTACTACCAGTGGCGGCCGACATAGATAAATCCTGGGGGCGGATGGAGGGGGTGTGCGAGGGAACAGGGGTTGGCAGGAAGTGCAAGGGGAGCACGCGGTGAGGGAGTTTAATAGAAAAACACTTAGCTGGTGCTACCACTCACCTTGCACTCCTCTGCTGCCAGGTCCTGGTACAAGCAGTCCCTGGGACAGCATCACGGACTCCCCATTCAATCCGCATGCTGCTCTCAAGCATCAGAGCAGTGTGGGTTTTGGCCTGAGTGGGCTAGATTAATGCTCGCTCAGGCACAGAGAGTCTGTGCTGTTTTTCAACCCTGCTGTGCGATACAGCTGGTTTGGAGATACTTAAGTGTGCATGTCAGTTTGGCCAGCCTAAAACGGACAGCTAAACTAACATCTGCACTTAAAAGTGCATATCTACCACTCCTCCTCTCCCCTCCCATGGCCCACCCCTGCCCCTCCCTGCACAATCTGGCTCAGCCAGCAACTGGAAAATAAAACAATAGTAAAATACTGTTTTGTGTTTCAGCTGCTGAGCCAGTGTGGCGATGCTCCCCTGTCATTGCAGAGGAGCCGCAGCAGCATAACACTTTGGGGCACATTAGGATGGCGGGCGTACTTTGTCGGCCTGCCATCCTATCGTGAAATGGGACCGCCCGCCATAAGGGCGGGGTTCCCCTGGGGGCCATGAGATGTGCCCGCCACAGTGGCGGGCGCATCCTGCATTCCTGACATTGTGGCGGGCGGTGCACTCAGCACCGCCCGCCACAATGCCAGGAAGGCCTGTCATGCTCTTCCATGCACAACATGGCAGGTACCGCGCGGTGCCTGTCATGTTGTACATGGAACTGCAGGGGGGGTACCATAGGTCCCCCCCATGTGCACCCCCACCACACAGAATCCCTGGGGGCCCACTACGGGCCCCCAATGTCAAAAACCGCCTGCCTTTCTGTGGCGACATTGCCGCCACGGAAAGGCATGTTCCCGCCTGCATACAAATATGGATGCGGTGTCTACCAGACACCGTCAACATATAAACTGCTTTTCCGCCTGGTAGGCAAACGGGCAGATTGCCTACCGGCGGAAAACCGGCGGACAGTCTTCCCATCCGCCTGGTGGGTCCCCTTGCAATGGTAATGTGGCGGGGGAAATTAGAAGTGGGTGGAGGTTTTTGGCGGGCGGATCTCCACTGCCATACGGGCGGTGGCGATCCGCCCGTTATCATAATGGGCCCCTTCGTGTCACATTTTGTGTAGGATCAGTGAATTCAAAATTCTGTCCCAAATTGATGTGATTGCCTCACAAAACTGTCATTTTTTTCAAGATGCTTCAAACATTCGTTGCAAAAAAGCATGTTTTATTTTATAACCAAGAAGAATCAAAATTCAAGCATGTTTCCTTTTGTAACCAAGAAGAATCAAAAATCGGTTGCAAAAAAATCATTTTTTAATGACCTAGCTTTTCATCACGTTATAGAACTAGACTCTGGAGAAATCTGAAATTTACTAAGAATGTCAATGAGGAAATTACCAATTCTATACGTGCTCTTATAAATAAATTTACTCACATTACAAGGAATTGGATTTGACTGTTAATATAGTATAGCTTTGAAAAATATCTGGTAATTACATACATAAATTAAATAAACGTTAATACAATACAATGCTGAGTGTGTGTACTCTGTATGTAATACATGGGAGCTTCAGAACCCTGTATAAAAACAATGCCTATCATTTTCATTTTATGACATTATAACTTCCATGTAACGGAAATAGACTAAGTGTGGCATTATTTCCTTTGGAGCATTTTCACAAATTACCACAGAAATAATGAGAAATTAGGCGTAACTGGTCAAAATGTATTTTGGGTGCCTCAAGTTCAAAACAACATGCAAAGACCCATTTCTGCATGAGAATACCATTTTGAATGAAAACATGACACTTCATGCCTGTTTCACAACTCAACTACTCATCTCACTCACGTTTGACCTCTTTCTTCCCCACATGTCTTAATATTGCCTTACTTTCACTTTCTTTATTGTTTCCCTCCCCCTCTGCTTTTATTGCTCTTTTTTTTCAGATCATCAGAAATGTTGGGGTATATTTACACTGTAGCTAACATACAGGTGTGAAATCTAGATACTCCATGTTCTTTGTTTTGGGACTATCAGTTTTGGAGTCACTCTTGCTATGACAGTCAGCTATTCAAGAGCAAGAGAGGGTAAAGGAATGGGTACATCAACAGAAACAGACAGACAACATAATACCTCTTAGATCCTAAATTGCATTTGGTGCCTGGAAATGGACTATAAGAAGAAGAGACCCCAAAAATTGTCATTTTCAAAGCTAACAAATGGGCTTTTTAAGAAAGGAAAGCAATGCAAGACTGCCACCTGTGACCAGGACCGGGCTGAAGCCTGCTAGTCACCCTGCTGGGTGAGAAAATGTCACCCGGGGTACCAGCGCCTGCCTGCTTGCCAAGACCAGTGTGCCCGTGAAGAAGAGGAGAGTGTTGGAAGAAGCAAGGTCTTTCTACACCCCGAACTGCCAGCTTCGCTCAGTTGACCTCGCCCTTACCACAATTCCATGCATACACTGATTGACCACTGGCGGCAGATCATTCTCCCACCTCGCCGCCAAGACATGGCACACCCTCCCCATCCACCTGCGACAGACCCAGGAGCTGCTGACCTTCAGGAGACTTCTCAAGACCTGGCTGTTCGAGCAGTAGCAGCACACCCCCTCCCCCTTAGCGCCTTCAGACCCTCGCAGGTGAGAAGTGCGCTCTACAAATGCACTGATTGATTGATTGATTGATTGATTGACTTCCTCTCAGAGTGAACTGACATTGAGACCTGTAGAACTGCATCCTGGAAAAAGAGCATAAGGGAGATTTAGGCTTAAGGACAGTTTCTCATTGGCCGCTCCTTTAAGAAAGGAGGAATGTTTCTTCTCCTTGAATAACTTATGCATCTTTTCCTCCAATTCCGCCCAAAATAACAAAGACACCTTCTGGGAAGAATCAGACTTCCAGCCCTTAAGAACAAAATTCCTATGGCCTGCCACAAAAGCCCCCCAGCAAGGGCTGACACCCAGACCACATCAAAAGAAATATCAGAAGGATATCCTACTTAGCTTTAAATCAGATCCAGTAGACCAGCACAATCAGAGGCATCATCCAAGGACCTGAACAGTGCTTTGAGATCCTTCAGCAATGATTTCCCCTCTTAGGTACCATAGAACCCAGCCAGAAGAATGAGATGGGAACCAGAATAGACCATACGAAGAGAGGCATCCCCCTTCTTATCCACCACATCCCTGATTACCTCATCTTCCACCAAGGAGGTCCACCCCACCAGACTCGCCACAAATGAGTCAATGGGAATGGCATCCAGCAGGACTTTCTGCATTTCCTGCATGGGGGACAATTTCACCATGAAGTGGGCAACATAATCTTATCAGGGTCCCAAGCATTCCTTATGTTCTTTTTTCTGTCTGGGAAATGATAGATCTCGATAAGTAATGAATGGTACGAGAACTTAGGGACCTGCAGATGTACATGTCTAACAATAGTTGTGATGAATAGAGCCTGTAACCTTCAAAGAGTGGCCAGTTCAACCCTCTTTCTCTTCTCAGTTCTACTTTAATGAAATATTGCAGACAATACCTGATCTTCTACTAATTCCAGAGGCAGGGATCCAATAGGCACTCACTAACCATGACCAATCATGGATCATCATTTCAATCACAATGCTGACCTGATCATAGAGTTGACAGGCAAAGAGAATAATCTTAATTTTGGCCAAGAAAATTATCCATAAAAGCAAAAACAGACAATAAACATTAAAAATAGAAGGTTTAAAACTACATTTTTCATCCAAAAAACACGTTCCATGACAACATATAAAAATGCATAAATGATAAAACTTCTGCTAACACATCAAACAATTTCAGTGTAATATCAAACTTTAAAAATAGGCCCATTCTAAGACAGATGTCCTGGGTTGGCAGTGACTGAAGATAATAAAACGCGGCTCTACATTTTCTAATCTTAGCTTTCCGTAGAGCTGTAATAAGTAAACCCATTGTCAGTTTCCTGTAAAGCCTGCAAAAAAACAAAAGGTGAAGTAGGGTTTGGTCAGCTGTTTTGTCACAGGGACAGCGACAAATAGTTGAGACATCATGCTGTCTAAGGGGAAAGCACAGTTCCCATCCCACAGAACCCAGCCGGAACCTTGTAAGCAATGAGCGTTCCAAATTATTACTTAGAGGTAGGGATCAAATCCAGGACACCATTTAATCATCATCTGTTAAGGATTAGGCCAGATCCTTGGCTTTTCACAATTCCAGCAAGAAATGTTCCTTAATCCATCTCGTATCCTCCTTCATGACGGTTGTAGGGTCTGTAAAAAGACAGGACCTACCAAGGCTGAAGAGATTATTTTGAATATATTGAAAACATGGCATCAAATGTCCCCAAGCGCAATCCAAGCAATCTTCAATTACAGCTCTGCAAAGGGATGCCTAGGCATTAGACCAAATTGAAACAGCAGAGTAATAAAGGAGGACTTACTATGATATTCAACATAATCTGTAGCAAGCTACTCATGCACCTTATTGTTGCTACCTTTAGGAGGAACCCCTAACGCTTACTTAACGCCCTGTTTTTTTCTAACAGCAGGGTACTCAAATTTGAACACCCCAGAACCCGGCACCATATGCTAAACAGGAACACATCTGCATTTATAGATCTCAATAAGAGGGTGAATGGGCATATTCCTTAAGGTTGTTGAAACTTTCAAAATGAACACAGTGACACGCATAAAGCTGGAAAACCTGTTAGCCACACATGCAGTCTAGCTTAGGTTTTCTTCAAAAGTGATATCTAGTAGGAATAGGAATGCACATGCTCAACTCGATGGGCCTTAATATGGATAGCAGAGGTCTTCACAGACCCAGGGCCACAAACTATTATAAACATATCTGAGACCTATTGGTTTCCAGGCTGAGGTTCTCCATAAAGTCAACAAAGCCATCACTGAGGATCATCAGTCCGTTAGAAGTTGTGGTCAGTAGGGTGGCGGCATCAGCTTAAAGTAATGCCAGCACCAGTCTACTGTTAATTTTAGGGACATCAGTGCCTAAACCTACTAGAGATGACTCTAGTTTGTTGACGTACAGAAAGAGGACTGGTGCCAGCACACACTCCTACCGCACTCCTTTCTGTAAACTCAGAGGCTTAGTGTATTAGCCATTTTCCCATACCTAAACCTGGCCTAGATATTTGAGTGCAGCTCCCTCAGGAACTGCACTAGTCCCTTATTCACACCAATTTTGATCATAAGGTCCCAGAGCTTGGATCTGTTAATGCTATCAAATATGATAGACAGGTCCATGAAAGCAGAATGACTAGTAATACATGTTAGCAAATTATATTTACAAAGTATGAGGTGGAGGTTAAAACATGCTGGGTCCTGTCTGTTCCCCTTATTAAAAACTGGGACTATAGTAGTTATTTCCCAGGACTCAAAAAACCCGTCCTGACAGGTGGCATTAAAAAAATTGGCAAGCAGTGGGGCCCAGAAATTAGTATTGACCTTGTACAGGTGCATTGGGATGTCATCCGGTACACAGGCTTTATTGGCTGGGCTATGATGTAACCTCTTCCAGACAGAAGAAAATCTATTTTTAGAAAATTGGTTGGGCAGGAAATATCTCATCATGGGCATTACTCTTCAGGGCATAAATGCGCTGGAAATGTCCCTCCCAGTCTTCTAGGGAAATGGTGCAATCCAGGTCTTGCTTAGGTGCATCAGTAAAGGGTTATTACTTGCAAGATTCCAGAAAGTCCTGTAATACTTTGAGGCACAGATTTTCACCAGCTTTATCTCAATGCATGTTTCTTACTTCAGCTTTCCTTATCTTAAGGACCAGTAAATAGTTTTTCCTACATTGAGCTATTTGCTCCCTGTTCTTAGGAGTTTTCCCTAAGGCTTTACGTAGTTTCCTACTTACCAGCCTGCAAGTTTTATCTAACAAGGAAGCCTAGCAATGATCCCTGGCTTTGACCTTCTTGTTAAGAATTGCTCTAATGGCATCACTCAGGTCACAAAGGAGTCGACAACCAGGTGACTGCCAAACTGCAAAAATAGAAATTAAAAAAATGTAAGTCTGGTTGTCAGACACAACTTAGCAAACACTAAATCAGTACCAGCATGCCTCCATTCAAGTCTGCTCAGGTTATCCTTCACTTACTTAAGGGAATTACCCACCAGAGAGCCCTTTTGGACCTACACAGAATAATTGCTGGAAATGCAAAGGGCATTATGGTCGCTAAAAACAATTGGAATAACGCCTCCTTCCATGATTGCAGTAGCCATGTGTCTGGCACAGTCAATAGTGGAGCACTGTCCTCTCCCAATAAATGTGATACAGTTGGATGCATCGTGGTTAAGGAAATCAAAAGCATTACACATAAAATAGGGATGAAAAGAAAGTCCCTAGCATTGTGGTTCCTTCTAAAGGATTTTTAGGAAAAATGAAGGGACTGCGACTCTAAAAGTGCAGTTGAGTGCCCAAGCATAGCATTAAGATTACCCAATACCAACAGTCGTAAGCTCCCCCCAGAGTGAGTGGATGAGGAGAATCAATGCAAGCAGACTGGACAGTAAAAATCCTGTTACCTTGGGGCGAAAACATTATTATTATTATTATTATTATTATTATTATTATTATTATTATTATTATTATAATAGTTTACCATAAATAGGCCTGGATGAATCTGCTACTAGTGACATGCACGGTCCACCTATATTCCAGAATTAGGCCCATGTGGTGAGGCAGCTTATTCCTCACAATGTCCTAGAAATTAACAGTTCAGCTGTGAACTTTTGCACACATTGCATGCACAACAATGTTGGATTAGTTTCTCTGTTTACAGTTCCGGTTTTGCACAACATTATCACGATGCCTTGAACATCATGTATTAGGTCACTCTACGCTCTAGGTACAAAAGTCGTCCTATCTTCATCCGCGAGGCGACAGCGCTATCTACATATCAATAAAATCACTAATCAAATGTGCACATGCTTTTTATTATAAATAATAGGCATCCAAGTAGATTGGTAGCGGAGGCACTTCTGCTGACACTGAAGGTCCCAGCATGCTGAGAAATCATCACACACCGGTCTGATACTCCGTGAGGGGTGTCCAACTCGAGACAAAGATGGGGTCCTTCACTCTCTCCTTTTAGGTAATGGGGTTTGATTGTCCCTTGGGGGATTCTTGGCTCTACACCCATATACACTCTGGGTACACTCAGAGTAGGGTCCGCATCGTAAGAGAACGTTAGATTACCATTTTGTATATATGTCTGCATATATTTATTATTTCAGCACCATGGTAGAAATGTATCAACTGTTTACACTTTTGGTGCTTGTAATCTCCTTTATTTGCTTCTGTCTCCCAATCATTGCAGCACATGTAATTTATACAAGAAAAACTTTGGTTCAATAGATATATTGACAAAGTCCCACTGTGTATTCTGTATACTTCTCTGGGAGAAGCCAGCATGAGTGAATAAGCAAAAGATTCAGTGCTGTTTCCACCATCCCTGAGTGAACAGGGTTGTCATGTTCAGTGGTTGCCAGAAATTGTTCTCTCCCTGGTAGGTTAGGGGGGCTTACAGTGGCACTGTGAGCTTGCTAGTCTATAGGCCAACATATCCTGTGGGGTGTCTGGAACCAATCTAGGCACCAAGCCCTTAGTTTATGTTGTCTAAACCATGCGCAGATCCTATGGATTAGTAGGAACTACACTATCCCTAGGAGGACTGAATGGCACGTTGAGCAAAATTTACAAAGTTATGACACAGGACATTTTCAGTGGCCCAAGTCTCATGCAATACAACAGCATCAGATTGCTGGACCAGATCCATCCAAGCCTGTGATCCCATCTTGGCCTTGACCCCTGCGATGTTACATCTAAGCACCCTAAGGTAATGCTACCTGGTCAGCACTTTATTAGTAAACGGAGTACCTTGCGCACCCTCTTTGCAGGCCCCTATAGAGGAGGGCAGGAGGTGGGATTTTAACCGGGGACTCTTATGGGAGCTCAGACATACTCAATAAAGGAGTAAAGGGCAGATTAACTAGTGGTGGGAGGGTGCAAAGTCCTGCAGCGGAGAATCAGTACACCTCAGGTAGGGTGGAGATTGGTGCAAAGCGGTTGAAAATCGTGAGCCCCAGAAACTGTCCTCCATTGATTTGAGCTGTTGTGCACCCTGGCACCTGGTTACTATAGAATTAAGAAAGTGGAGGAGGCTGGATCAAGTTTGATTGAATCAGGCCCCTTTAGGCTGAGACACCAGACATTTCACATTTCTGGACCGCCAGAAGTTCACAACATACACACACCCCATCAAAACGTTTGGGTTGCTACGTACCCACCCAATCCTTAGTAGATTAAAATGTCTCTAACAGGGCTAACAAATTGTGCTGGTAGATTAGCTTTTGTGTTCAATCAATGGGAAACATTATTTCTCAGTTTGATGGTTGTTTCAACAGCCCACGAACGTAGCACAGGGGCATTGGCAAGAACAAACACATATAGACAATGTTGGGGGAAGATGCATTGATGAAGGCCCATCTCTGTGAGGTGGGACTGTGGCCCTGGGCTCTGATAGTTTTGAGCTGCCCATTGGTTCAGTTACTAAGTCTCTGTTGGTACCAGCATCTACAAGCACGAGTCGGTCACAAATTCTAAACCTTCCCCTACCTTGGGGGCGATCACCTATGCCAGGCATGAGAGGTGTAATGGGGCTGCAGGTGGCTGTATCATGAGCTATAGTGCTGTCATGCCTCACCTGCCTCGAGGCGCCACTCCCTCCATCACACACATCCTTGACTTCCACTAGGCACAGCAAGGTTGATTCAATAGACACCAGCCTCGAAATGAGTGATCCTTACTTAGCTCTCAAAACAGCTTCGAATTACGCTTTAAGTAAATTGACCAGGTCCCCCATACTATTAATAACCTACTAGAAAGGAGCTTTAGTTGGTGGATCTAGGTTAGTCTGGCCAGGCTTCCCTTTTTGAGGTGACAGTACTTCACCTGCTTTTACACACTGGTCTTGAGCTCTGGGACTCAATGGGCACCCTTATCATGTCAGTATTGGATGGCACAGTTGTAGTTAAGGTGTGAGCACATGGATGGGTGAGGGATCACATAACAAAGGGGTACTCTCAGATCTGGACTGGCCAATAAACACAATGGAGTCTCTCCTGGGTAATGTGTCTAGTCTTGATTCGATTTGATTTATGACCTTTATTCTGTTAAAGATAAAACAACCATAAAAGTACATCAGTAAAAAACACATACCAATATAAAATAGAGACAATAAAAATCCAGTCACATCATAAATTCCAAGTCATTTTAGTACTGCTAAAAACACAATAAAAACATAGTCAGTCATCAGCTAGAATTCATGAATACGATAAACGTATAGTGTAGTTAAAAAAAGGAACAAGTTGCTGATCCATTACAATAAGCTTTTCTTACTTTCATTGCATTCAGTATAAAAAGAGCAATATTATAACACAGAAAGGGATTGCCCAATGATGCTAGATACTTCATCGCCACTTTATGAGAGCTAATATTCTAAGTTAATAACAAAGGTTTTAGATACGATACCCTGATATTCTGGTACAATTTACAGAATAATAGAAAGTGCAAAGTGCTCTGTTTACTCTGTCTATTGCAGGGACAGGGATATGTGTTGGGGGGAAGATCTCATGGAGGGGAAAGCAACAAGGTGATGCGCCATTCCACATCTCAACCTTGTTAGGACAAATCTATGCTGTATAGTGGTTACAAAGATCAAGTAGTTGTTATCTCCCTCCTCCTTATCCCATGACTTATAGAATGCGACTGTTGATTTAAGTTCATTGTCTGACTAACATTTAACTTGCCTATTTTGGATAAATAAGCTTTTAATCCTGTTCTTAGATAATGATGTAAATAGGATAGGGTCAGACCAAATTGACAATTTAAATAGTTTGCCCAGGCAGGAGTTAATATATCATAATCAGGGTATATTTAAAACCTTATCCATGTTTAGACAGTCAAGGATGATGTTTCTGATGAATTTAGTATCTTTCCTTGCCCAAATCAATGTCCATAATAAGAGGGGTTTCACCAGCAGATGATATTCAAGGAACTGCTGACCTACCTCATTATGTACTATCATATTAGATGCACAGGGTGGGAAACATAAAAGATGTTTAAAACATTTTTTTCCTCAGTTTGTCATGAGTGGCCATTTACATAGCCCCAGAGGCCCGCCCCATACTTTGCAGTTGTCACGCCTTTTGCATTATAAATGCCTACCATTTCTCAGATGGGTCTACTACCCAGTTTAGAGGCAAATTTAAAGATCCCCTGGGAGACCCTACTCCTTTTGGTTCTGATGTTTTACATATGTTGTTGCCAAGAACCATTGCCTACAAATGAGATACCCAACTAACAAAAGAAATGTACTGAAACAACGCAGATATTATCAATATAAAAAGGGGAAGGGGGGTTCTACAGGGTTTTCGTCTTTGGCTTTGGCTTTGTTTATAATCATTTCTTTGAAGCCATGTATTCCCTAAAGGTGTTCATCAATATCTGCTAAGCCAATGGTGTTCTAGCTGTAAGTACTGTATCATCTGCGTAAAGGAGCACTGGTATTGGATGCCCAGCAGCCTTAGGGGTATTGGCCTGTACTGACTGTAGATGACCGTCCACCCCATTGATAAATAGTGAAAATAACAGCGGTGCCAAGATGCAGCCCTGTCAAATACCATGCCCCGCTTTAAATTATTTCGGAGCGCATTCCCTTTGTGGGTTAAACCACACTTGGCTAGTTAGTTTCTCGTAGAGACGTGACAGAAATCCCACAATGGCTCTAGGTGCAACTATTGAGATCAACGATACCCATAATAGATTGTGATCCACCAGGTCAAAAGCACTACTCAGGTCTGCATAGCATAGATAAAGAGCTTAATTTGTTCTGCAGTCCCCATCTCTTTCCTAAAACCATACTGGGCTGGGGTTAGAATCAATTGCTCAGTTACCCAGTCCTCTAACCTTGATAATATGCCTCTACTGATTAACTTCAGTGAGGAGTCTAAGAGATTGGGTGATAGTTTTTTGGATCAGCTCTATCCCCTTTTTCATATATTGGGATAAAAATAGATATCTCCCAGAAGGATGGAATACAATTAGTAGCCACAATATTTAAAACCCTGGCTAAAATAGGTCTCCAAATATCTGGGGCAGATTTATATACGTACACCCGAACTCCATCTGGTTGCGGAGGTGTCTAGACTCATTCTGGGTTGTAGGGGGCCTTCCAGCTGCAGCTCCTCTGAAATGGTAGAGGAGTGTTCTCCCACTTCCTGGCTCAGAGCCCGGAAATGTAAAATAAAACAATGATCTCTGCATCTTTTTATTTTATATTTGCCGGCTCTGCCAGCGGTGTCGGGAGGAGCAGAGCTTTGGCATGGTAGGGGGAGGAGGAGTGCTACGTGCACTTCACTCCCAAAAGTGTGCATATGTTTTTTGGCCAGCCGTCTTAGGCCGACCAAAACTCACATGAGCACTTAGGTTTTGTCTAGCCCAACTGCATTAAGCAACCAGGCTACAGAAAGCCCACAGACTCCCTGGCCATCTTCCTTACCTTCTCAGACCAATCCCCACGCTGCGCTGCAGCACGGGGTTTGGATGGGAGTCTGGGTTCTAGGGGCTGCTGGGAACCAGGAAGAGAAGAAGCGGCAAATGAGACGCTGGAGGCGGCCGGCCACAGTGGCAACTGGTAATTTTAATATTTTTCCAAAATTTGTATTAATCCCCCCACATGCAACCCCTCCTACATGAGTCCTCCCCGCCCCACCACCCTTTGTTTATGGCTGCCTTGGCTGGGGCCATCCTCCGTCAGGTAAAGTCTGTGCTCAGCCAGCTCAATCTCTTTAGAAACTACACCAAAGGCCCGTGCCAAGAAGCCGTCAATGGTAGAAATACTGGCAGGTGCCTAGGGAAAAATAACTAAGCTTCCTCGAAGTGGCCATTTTTTTACCCATGATAGCATGTTAAGATCAGAGATTCAATAAATAGCAAAAGTACAAAAGAGATCGAGTTAATAAAATTGGAAAAAGATACCTAAAAAAGTCAAGGAACAAACCAAAGGGGTGGCCCAGCCTCATACATTCGATGACGGGCACAGGACAGGCCTGCCCTTGGCCCAGGGTTTGCCCAAGAATGACACACAATTTGCGTTTAGGGGCAGTGCTATACAGCACTGGTGAGGGTCCACTTCTTGTCAAGTCACCTGCAAGTGCCTCCTGGTGCACGGTGTTATGGGACATGGAGTCCCCAGTAAATCAAACTTGGCTTCCACAATGATGGACGTAAAAGAATAACTTCTATCATAAGCTCATATACCAGAACCATGAAAGCACCTGCTTGCATTCGCTGAACATCAACAGGCAGGTGAAATAAGTGAAAGGCATCAAAAAGATCATTATGCGATCTGAAAATTAGACAGAAGGGTAGGTACCCAACATCCAGTGAACGTGTCCTCCCTAACAAGGTACATCATTACAGATGTTGTAACAGCTAATAAGCCATCTATTAACACACACAAAGCCTCAGTATATGGGGTATTCAATTATTTAATAAATCAATAAAAAATAAACCGAGCACCTCCACCTGCAGAGTGTACATAAAACATAAAATTAATAGAAAAGTGCAACAAAACTATTTCAGCGTCCTCAATCCCGTCATCATTGGTCAGAAATTAGTAGACATGATTATATTGTTAGTTATGCACCTGTTAAAATTGTTTAGAGACTCCTGTGGCAATGCACCTGGAAGTCAGGAGCAGCGTTAAAGGCTCACTGGATGATTCCCATGGCGGCCACAGTGCAGGAACGGCTACAAAAATATCACTGAACACAAATTGAAAATAGTCTATTTGTTGAGATCTGAGAGTGACATAACTCTGTCACCCTGTACACATCAATCAATGAGCTGCACACTCCCACACACTGCATTAGCACTGGTATTTCTGAGACTGTTTCTCTCTTGGCTGCAAGTAAATCCTGCTTCCCGGGTTTCTTTCTGAAGACATAAAAAAGCCAATCAATATTTCAGTGCGAGTGTCTGGATGCTGCTCCTCTAGCAAATAGAAGAGTACTCTACTGAGAATCACACACCAAGTTACTGCATCATCTCCCAACTTAATAAGTCCTGAAACTGCTCCTTGTGTGAAACCTTTTTGCAGAGAACTGTGGAGCCGTGGAATAGTTGGGTACTGCCAGTGCTTAGTTTGTGTAAAAGAATAAGTGCCCGCAGGGGGGCTATTGAATGTCAGAGTTACTGAAAATCAAGGCTGCACATTCTTAATTGCACCTCATCTCTTTCATTCACCACCAGACATTCCCTGCCATTTTATGCCAGTAGTTCAAGTTCTTTTTCAGCCCTGCTTCCTTCCTTTCCTTGCCACTATTTTCTGTTTTCGTTTTTCCCTTTCTTTACCCCTTTTGCGATTTTCTCTTTTTTGCTGTGTGTCATACGTGCAGGTCTCCAAAAGAGTGCCCGACCTGCACCCACCAGCTCAAACTAGGCACTGGACACTATAAATATTTGACCACCGTCACTCAGATCTTTAGGCCTGTCACGTCACACACGGGTACCAAGTCTGGCTGTTCCTTGAAATTGCATCGGATACATTTGAAGACTGTCCTGAGGAGAAGGTGTAATTTTCTTTAAATTACTATTGCATGTAACCACCTTCTGAGCACTATTGATTCATTTATGCTATGTTTAATAGTGGGGAAGTCAAGGAAAAGTGCAAGAGGATATGAGATTGATATTGTTTTGGGGTGACTCATACCGGATTTTCCTTCTGCCGTGAGGGCTGCCAAAGACTTCTGCTGTTGCCTGCCTGCCCTTCCAGTTCGCCCTCTACCTTTCGCGACACCCGCTTCGCGGGTGCCGCTCAGCTGCTCCCTGTGGCCAGTCCTTGCTGGTGTGAGCGGCTCCGCAGTCGGCGGAGAGCACACGCGCTCCCAGCTGAGGACGGCACAGGTTTGAGCCTCCAAGCGTGTGTCCAGTGCGTGGAGCCTACCGGGGGACTGCGAGGACCAGCATCCTCAGCTTCACACAGCTGGTGCCTCTTCCCCCGGTGGCCACGCCCCCAGCTTCCAGCAAATAACAGCGCTGAGAACATTGGCTGTGTGGGTGACTCATACCGGATTTTCCTTCTGCCGTGAGGGCTGCCAAAGACTTCTGCTGTTGCCTGCCTGCCCTTCCAGTTCGCCCTCTACCTTTCGCGACACCAGCTTCGCGGGTGCCGCTCAGCTGCTCCCTGTGGCCAGTCCTTGCTGGTGTGAGCGGCTCCGCAGTCGGCGGAGAGCACACGCGCTCCCAGCTGAGGACGGCACAGGTTTGAGCCTCCAAGCGTGTGTCCAGTGCGTGGAGCCTACCGGGGGACTGCGAGGACCAGCATCCTCAGCTTCACACAGCTGGTGCCTCTTCCCCCGGCGGCCACGCCCCCAGCTTCCAGCAAATAACAGCGCTGAGAACATTGGCTGTGTGGGTGACTCATACCGGATTTTCCTTCTGCCGTGAGGGCTGCCAAGGACTTCTGCTGTTGCCTGCCTGCCCTTCCAGTTCGCCCTCTACCTTTCGCGACACCCGCTTCGCGGGTGCCGCTCAGCTGCTCCCTGTGGCCAGTCCTTGCTGGTGTGAGCGGCTCCGCAGTCGGCGGAGAGCACACGCGCTCCCAGCTGAGGACGGCACAGGTTTGAGCCTCCAAGCGTGTGTCCAGTGCGTGGAGCCTACCGGGGGACTGCGAGGACCAGCATCCTCAGCTTCACACAGCTGGTGCCTCTTCCCCCGGCGGCCACGCCCCCAGCTTCCAGCAAATAACAGCGCTGAGAACATTGGCTGTGTGGGTGACTCATACCGGATTTTCCTTCTGCCGTGAGGGCTGCCAAAGACTTCTGCTGTTGCCTGCCTGCCCTTCCAGTTCGCCCTCTACCTTTCGCGACACCCGCTTCGCGGGTGCCGCTCAGCTGCTCCCTGTGGCCAGTCCTTGCTGGTGTGAGCGGCTCCGCAGTCGGCGGAGAGCACACGCGCTCCCAGCTGAGGACGGCACAGGTTTGAGCCTCCAAGCGTGTGTCCAGTGCGTGGAGCCTACCGGGGGACTGCGAGGACCAGCATCCTCAGCTTCACACAGCTGGTGCCTCTTCCCCCGGCGGCCACGCCCCCAGCTTCCAGCAAATAACAGCTCTGAGAACATTGGCTGTGTGGGTGACTCATACCGGATTTTCCTTCTGCCGTGAGGGCTGCCAAAGACTTCTGCTGTTGCCTGCCTGCCCTTCCAGTTCGCCCTCTACCTTTCGCGACACCCGCTTCGCGGGTGCCGCTCAGCTGCTCCCTGTGGCCAGTCCTTGCTGGTGTGAGCGGCTCCGCAGTCGGCGGAGAGCACACGCGCTCCCAGCTGAGGACGGCACAGGTTTGAGCCTCCAAGCGTGTGTCCAGTGCGTGGAGCCTACCGGGGGACTGCGAGGACCAGCATCCTCAGCTTCACACAGCTGGTGCCTCTTCCCCCGGCGGCCACGCCCCCAGCTTCCAGCAAATAACAGCGCTGAGAACATTGGCTGTGTGGGTGACTCATACCGGATTTTCCTTCTGCCGTGAGGGCTGCCAAAGACTTCTGCTGTTGCCTGCCTGCCCTTCCAGTTCGCCCTCTACCTTTCGCGACACCCGCTTCGCGGGTGCCGCTCAGCTGCTCCCTGTGGCCAGTCCTTGCTGGTGTGAGCGGCTCCGCAGTCGGCGGAGAGCACACGCGCTCCCAGCTGAGGACGGCACAGGTTTGAGCCTCCAAGCGTGTGTCCAGTGCGTGGAGCCTACCGGGGGACTGCGAGGACCAGCATCCTCAGCTTCACACAGCTGGTGCCTCTTCCCCCGGTGGCCACGCCCCCAGCTTCCAGCAAATAACAGCGCTGAGAACATTGGCTGTGTGGGTGACTCATACCGGATTTTCCTTCTGCCGTGAGGGCTGCCAAAGACTTCTGCTGTTGCCTGCCTGCCCTTCCAGTTCGCCCTCTACCTTTCGCGACACCAGCTTCGCGGGTGCCGCTCAGCTGCTCCCTGTGGCCAGTCCTTGCTGGTGTGAGCGGCTCCGCAGTCGGCGGAGAGCACACGCGCTCCCAGCTGAGGACGGCACAGGTTTGAGCCTCCAAGCGTGTGTCCAGTGCGTGGAGCCTACCGGGGGACTGCGAGGACCAGCATCCTCAGCTTCACACAGCTGGTGCCTCTTCCCCCGGCGGCCACGCCCCCAACCTCCTCGTATATTACTGGCCTGTTTACCACCGCGACGCGGGACGCGCGCGGGACGAAGACCGGGCAAAGAGCGGGCCGTTTGAGGCCGTTCGAGAACGTTAGAGACTGGACTGGGCCACCCTATTTACATCAGGTACTACTGCCTAAATCCACATCTTGGCAAAACTTATATCACCGTCCTCTATTCTGTCGCCCCTGAGCCATATTGCCCACTATGAGCAAAATGGAGACCAGGAGCAAAGCCAACCTGTTAGCCAACGGCCCCACAACAGCCACCCCAAACCAAGGCAAAATAGACAACTATTTTCTGAAAGCAGGTTCCCTCTTGATAGACGATATCACCCTTCTAGAAAGACGAATCTCGCAAGAAATAGAGTGGGTCAGGAGGTCATCGATGGGTGTAATAGCGATGGCAAAAACTCCTGAAGATAGGCGGGTTATAGATAGCTCACAACTGGGTGCATGTGGTGGGGCACAACGGCCTACGAGTATAGATCTTTCTGAGGGAACAATAAGTGATTCAGAGGACATGAGTCTTCTCTCATTGCCTCTAACACAAATCACCCAACCACCCAACCTAACAAATACGGGGGAGGATACTGATTTAACCATTCAATGCCCCATCTTACTTAGGGAAGAATCGGCCACAACAACTGATACCCCAAATTTAGTAGGGTCACCTAGTGCCAATCGGGGGATAAGGGAGGGTGCCATCCAAAAAAGGATAGCGGGGAAACAAAGCACTAAGGAAAGGAAGTCCAAAAAAGCAAAGGGAAAAACAGGGAAAACCCACAACACAGCTAGTCCTGACCATACTAACCAGGAAAGAACTCCACCAGTGACAGCGGTGATAGCATTTGATCCCTCCCAGCAATTGCCCAGTGATACCCTCACTGACCAGCCACCTCCCAACATGGAACACAATCCTGAGATAGCAGAAGAGGACATATCATTAGCTGATATAGGCCACCTTTTGAAGACTATCATAAGCCCTCTAGAAGCACGCCTGATGAAAATGGAGGCGAGATTAATTAAAATCGAGAATACCGCCCTACAGATTATGGACTGTTGGAAACCGGGGGCTTCCCGCCCCGCCCCACGCTACCCAACACTGACCCAAAACATAACTGTAACTCGGTTTCTCCAAAACCTGTAAAAGCTAAAGAGGTAGTGATAGCAAATACAGCGGGTGACAAAAATATCAAACCACACAGTAACCAACCACCCAAATTAAAACCCATCTCAGCAACTCCAGCGACTTCTGGCTCCACCAAACAATTCCCTATTACGCAGCAGCGTTCAAATTTAGTTAATGATAACGTCCAGTTGAATACACAACACAAGAGTTCCCCTATACCCCCCTTGATCACCAACCAAGATACACGTGATTCGAATCATTCAAAGGCAAACCCACCAAGAACACTTACAGTCAATCTTCCACCTGAAGTGGCGCCATATACTGTTATCTTAATTGGGGTACCCGAATTAAAATCAGACTCATATGAAACAGGGGAGTCTCTGAAAAACAAAGTCATTAACTGGCTCTCAACACATAGACCCCTCCCCAGAGGCATGACCAGCGACATTCGCATGGTAAGAAGAGTCTCGTGGGTAGGCAAGAGACCCAAAACAATCAGTGGCGATTGCTTATTAGTGAGTTTTAGAGAACCAAGAACTGTCTCTTTCATATGCAGCCCAGCTCTGGAAGATGAAGGGAGCGCTATTCATCCTGTCCCCCTTTCGTTCTTCTATCCACCTAACGACCATGCAACAAATGCCCAGAGCAGAGGACATTATCAGAACTCACATGATAATTGGGAGGGCAACCCGGGAAGGAGAAGAATCCCCTACAACCAATCACGAATACCCCCCTTCCGCCCAAACACATATGGCGATTCCCAGGGATGGGAAACTGTTCATAGAAGAGGGATGGGAAGGGGTGGATTTGAAAGAGAGGAACCATGGCCCCGAGATTTCTTCAGCCACCATTCTTACCACTGTTTAATCATTATGAGTGTCTTGAAATGGTGGACTGACAATTGGCCTCCATAAAAGGGGCACAAACGCAATCAGCAGGGTATGAAAGCGGTTACTATGCACCCCCGACCGGTAGGCAGGAGAAATCCACTACTGGGTCTTTAGACCTGTCCCAGGAGCCACATAAAAGGGAAATTGCCCTAGAAGGCCCACCACTGGATGAGGGGCAAATGGATAGTGCCCCACAGCTTGAAAACATAAGACCCACGGCCAAACAATTTGACACCCAAAATACCCCACAAACCTTAAAAATTCTTTCCTGGAATGTGGCTGGCCTAACTAACAAAATAGATACGGACACATGGGCCGATCTAACGCAACCAACAAGCGTCTGTCTCTTCCAAGAGACCTGGACAAGAGAAGAGTCTTCCTTTGGGGGCTTCCAGACATATTCTATCCCCGCTGTCTGGAGTGGGAAAGGCAGACCTTCCGGAGGCTTAGCAACCTGGGTCGCTACGGACTTAGGATGCCGAGCTTCAAGATATCCAGTAGACTCGGTAGATATACTGGCCGTCCTACTTGAATGGCCGGGTCCTATTAAACTTTTGGTTATAAACATCTACTCTAGGCCGGTCAAAATAGCATCCACCTCCCAAACTATAGAAACTCTGTCAACCCTTCTGGAAACCATCCCTCCGGAGATGTCTTATCTAATAGGGGGGGACTTCAACTCACACTTTGAGCCACTACCTGGACTACTTGATGGACCCTCCCTAGAGGAGGATTCAAGTTGGCAGGTTCCTCAGACTGAAGCACCCCCTCCCAGAGCATGGACACCCCTTGCCATACAGATAAACACTCTAAACCTTACCTATGGTTTGAGAGCCTGTAACGGCCGCACTAGGTCCGACATCCCGTCCAAATGCACATTCAATAAAGCAGGGAGGCAATCCAGAACAGACTACTTCCTGGTACAATTGCAGGCATGGAAAAGGGTGGTGGATTTTAAAATAATACCCAGGCACGATAGTGACCACAATGCCCTGGAACTAGAGTATACCATCCCTTGGGTGACTGTGACAGGCGAGGAGAACTGGAAAGGAGGACATCTACTGGAGAACAATAGGAGGCGGATAAAATGGGAAAAACTCGCCTCTAGTGGGGAAAAGCTTGCCTCACTCTATGCTGGGATTACTCCAATCCTTGAAGAGGCTTTTGACCTGTGGAATCCAGACTCTCCAACAGATAGAGGTGAGGACATAGCGCAAGTACATGCTCATTTAATAAAGAAGCTTGAAACTGATCTTTTCAGCACAGGCCGATCTAGAGCACAGGGACAAACCAAGAACACCTGGTATAATAGTACCTGTCGCCTGGCAAAACGAGACCTCCTACTCACTATAAAAGAAGGAGGTACTAGGGAGGAGATCCGCTCTAAAATAAGTGCGTACAAATCGCTCATAGCTAACGCTAGAATAGAGTGGGACGTACAGCACTGGGAGAATCTATCGGAGTCCCTAGCTAAAAGGGACTCCCGCAGATTCTGGAGAATAATCAACCATGGGAGCGGGGATCTCCCCTCTGCAATCGAACCCAACATAGCGGCCAATGTTTGGCAGGATCATTTCCAACAACTATATACCCCTGTACACGATGAGTTAGCAACACCAACTTCCAATAGCCTCACCACATACACATCTTCCCCTTTCACTCTAAAAGATGTTAAGGCGGCCATAACGGGTCTTGCTTCTGGAAAGGCCCTGGGTTTGGATGGGGTGCCGGGTGATATTTTTAGGCAGGAACTTGGGATTTGGGCACCCTACTTGATGGTTTTATTCAATGCAGTGCTGGGGGGAATGACAATTCCAGATACTTGGCTGGGAGCAGAGGTGGTCCCGATATACAAAAAGGGGCCGCCCCTGCTCCCCGCCAACTATCGCCCAATCAGCCTCATTGATGTAACCCAAAAGTTGTTTGGAAGATTAATCCTCGATAGGCTCCAGCGCTGGATGGACGAAACTGATATTTTAAGCCCTCTCCAGGCAGGTTTTAGGAAGGGAGTGTCAACCGTGGATCAAATACTCAGACTAAATATCTTATACTGGAAGACAGCTCTGCTGGAAGGGGGGTCACTGTATGCTGTCTTCGTGGATCTACGTGCCGCCTTCGACTTGGTCCCACGGGCCAAGCTGTGGGCGGTACTGGGGGACATGGGCGTCCCTGGAGACATCCTCCAGATTCTTATCAGGCTACACACAGATAATTACGCCCGTGTAAGATATGGAAAGGGCGGTAGGCTGACAGATAGGTTTCCTGTCCAACGCGGGGTAAGGCAGGGCTGTGTGTTGGCGCCGACCCTGTTCTGTCTATTCACGAACGGGGTGATAGAACACTTATGTAGAATCCCTAACATCGATGCCCCGCAATTGAACAGCAGCAGGGTGCCAGCGATTATGTTCGCAGATGACACCCTGCTGTTGTCAAAAACACCAATGGGGCTACAGAGGGTTTTGGACGGATGTTTGGAGTTTTGTAATGAAAGGGGATTAGAAATAAACCCCTCGAAGACTAAATTCATGATCCTTAGTCAAAAGCCCAAAAATAGCCCAAATCCCCTCTTGGGATCTACACCCCTAGAGAGAGTTGAAGTGATCGAGTACCTAGGCATAACCCTCAATCAAAACCTAACCTGGTTGCCACACAAAACCAAGGCAACCACAAAACTAATTCAGAGGGCTGGCGCTATCACAAGAATTGCAAAAAAATCCTCCCTTCGTCCACTGGCACCTTCAATAAACATTTATAAAGCCCAAGCACGAGGAGGCATCACCTATGGGGCTGAGCTTTGGGGACATACACCGCTACAGTCTATACAGGTCGCAGAGAACAATTTTATTAGACAATTGGCGGCCCTTCCTCTGAGTACACCTTTGCTCCCTTTGAGAATGGACTTAGCACTGCGTCCTATCACCGAAGAACTAAGCCTTAAACCTCTGACTTATTGGAGGCGGCTGTGGAGCAGCCAGGATTTGGGCCATTATAGAAGCGAACTACAGGAGCTCCTTAGATTAATTCAAGTGTCCAAAATTCCATGGCTCAAGTACATCAGGGACATGTGCACGACCCTTGGAGTTCCAGAGCTATGGTGCAATCCAGAACTAATGTCCGCAAGGCTCCCGAGGAAAGAACTCTCCAAATTGTTCTATAGCTTCATGCTACAAAGATCTTTGAGTCTAATCCGGGAAGGCTCTCTAACTGACAGTTTTATTAAAGTAAAAGACTCTTACAGACCTGAATATGTTTTAGACGCTATGTCCCCAGTGTACGTAAGGAAGATCTTCCTGCAGTGGAGATACGGCTCTCTCCCATGGAGGTCCTTCACTAAAACCTGGAACGGGAATCTAGACTCGAGCAATTGTCCTGCATGTAATTACAAGCTGGAAAGTGACCTACATGTGGTCTTGTTTTGCAAAGCTTATAGCAAAATCAGGAGCTATTGGCTGGTCCCCTATCTAAGGAACCTGGGCTTTCGGACTTACGCCTCAGCCTATAGAGTGCTCAAAACCGACCTTGCAGCCCCAACTGTGTTTGTAATGGCGAAATTCTTGGCGGCAATGTGGAGATCACGGGCAAGAATCATAAGGGACTCCAATGCGGCACGATCCACAAGTTCTTAATCTAATCTAAAAATGTATTGTGTAACCATGAACTTTGATTTCGCGAATTTTAAAATTTCTGAATCCATTTTAAATTTTTTTAATGATTTAATGTTGTTTACTTGCATATCTTTTATGATCTCAACGATCGAAATAAAGATTTTTGAATGAATGATATTGTTTTCAGTTTTCCACAGTATAGAGGGTGTAGTTGCTGAGCACACTGCATGGATTTACTAATGGAGAGCAAGAGATATTGGAATCAGTTGCACTCTCCCACTATCGAAATTTACACACACATGGACAACTGATTGCTCAGAGATCCTTACGGGAATACATCGGCTTCCCTATTATATCAGGATGTCAGGTGTAGCCTCTTCTTAGTTTTTACTCTTCAGGGGGTATACAAAGATATTGGAGTAGACGTCCCACTCACTTCTCGTGACATGCTTCATCATCAGCGCCTATCCACACGCTGGTAAGGTGGTACTACCATGGAGGACTCAAACATAGGTGAAAATGGGAGTTCTTAGATAAAGCATACTGGATAAGCAGGGACCCAGAAAGGTGATATATTAAAAATATCTCAACGTATACCCTAAAGTTTTACTTTACTAGAAGGTACCTGGGGTATCGATAAAACGTGAAAGTTGTGGGTTTTATTGAATTCAATAATTCAATTATACCCTCGGCTTGATGCCAACATGTTTCAGCCTTCAATGTGAGCCCAATCGGGTCTGGGGCCTTTGTCAGAGCTGTCTCGTCAGTGTCCCTGCCCTTTTTTGTGCATGCACATCATGGTTCTTTGTTCCAAGAGGTTTTTCTGCAAAACAAAACCTAGAAATAATAAAACAGAAAGGGGACTTAGTTTCAGTCATCCATCCTGACTTTGTTACATATGTCTTAAAATATTCCAACTAGTGGACCATATTTGTGGGAAAATAGATAGCTTTAGGCATTACTCTATAAATTCCCTATTACCTTCCTTATTTGAATTCATATTGTGTGCTTTTGAAGCTTGTTAGCTCCCCGGTGAGCCTGAAATTTCTTAGACATGTTTACATATCCAAAAAAGGTTCAGGGTGTTGAGGTTTTTATATTGTGATCTAATGTCTAGGTCCAGGTTTTTCAGTGATTCCAGTGTGGAGTGGAAGGACTACCTAGTGTGGTCATTCACTGTCACCTGCATATTGTGTCATTCACGCTGGTCCTGTGTATGCCTACCCTCTAGTGTGTCTCCTCGTAGGTCATGCAGTTCATGCAGGATGGTGCCGTCTTGTTGTCACACACTTTAAAAGGGAGAAAATTACAATACGGGCATTTTTTAGTGGGTGGGTACATTCTTTTAGTAGTTCGATATAGCTACAGAAGAGGGGTTGTGGCCGTGGAGAGCCCACCTCCATTGGACCTCTAGCCTTATTGAATATACCTTCAGTTATTGTATTGTCTTTTTGTTGTGGGCCCTTATTATTGTTCCGATCGAGGGAAGAGGTCCTGGGGAAATGACTGCAAGATGTATTGTGGTAATGGTAAACCCACTTCTTTACGCTATGTAAGCGACCAAAACGTTGGCATACTAATTAGTACGAGTAGCTCTTGTGCGTGTGACCCCTGCTGTACAATTATGCCCAAACCATTACTTTACATGCTCGTTATCGGTACATACTGTGTTGTTTTGTTGGAGGGGTTGGAGGTGACAGAATGAGTAGAAACAAATGAAGGGTTCAGACTTTCCGATTCACTACCGACTTGTGAAACCATGCCGACATACTCTCAGATTTTCACAATGAACTTTACATGCTCATTATCTGTAAGTTCTGGGTGGTTGGAGGGAACGGAGTTAGAAAGAAACCACAGAGGGGTTGAGACCTTCCGATTCGCTACTGGCTTGTGAAACCATGCCGCCATACCCTCAGATTTTCACATGCACACAGACTTACTTCATCAAAGATCAGGCACCTCTGGATTACCTAGGTCCTGCTGCTATGACCGCCACCGGTAGACAATGTGCCAGTGGCGACCATTCAGGATTGCGAGCATGCTGGGAGTTGGAGTTCCTACTGCCGGGATCCATTTCTCGATCATGATGTTCATACCTTCTGTGGTCTTAGTGAATGCAGTTTTTTCAAATATAATTTGCTTATGGAAAGCGGGGCCTGTGTGTTTGAATCATTTGGGTATTGTTAGAAATGGGGGTCTCTAGTTGGATTTGCACCTTTGTCTAAGTAGGGACCCTTCTTCCTAGTCAGGGTAAGGGACTTACACTCCTAAAATAACCCCTGCTCACCCCCTTGGTAGCTTGGCACGAGCAGTCAGGCTTATCTCAGAAGCAGTATCAAGCATTTGCACATAACAAATGGTAATACAGTGAAAGCAGTACATAAGAACACCGCACCAGTTTAGAAAAATATCCAATATTTTCATATATCCAAAACAATACCAAAACAATATAGATCCAACATACAGTACTTACAAAATATATACTTTGCAAGCTATCCTTAAAATTGCAGAAATACCTCAAAAAGACAGTTCATAGGAGTCGGCAGCTCCGTCCGGGGCTACCTCAATGCTGAAAACAACAGAGTCTAACAGTTCCAGCCTACTGCCCCGGTACAGGCCAGCCAATGCATGGACAGACTCAGTAACAGTGCCTTTCTCCTTGCAGCTGGCACATTGGTGTGAGCGGGTCGTGGCAACGATCCCGGTTGCGTTGCAAAATGGAAGCAGTGCAGGGTGCAGTGCCCTCTCAATGCAGTGCAGGCAGCGGCTCAGTGACGATCGTCCAGACCACGCTGGTTAGACCAAGGCTTACGTGCAGAATGAGGCGGTGCTCAATGTGGCGCTGGCAGGTTGTGGTGCAAGCGACAGAGCCGGTTAGCGGGAGCTGCTGTCGGTCGGCTCAGACTGCTGTGTGGGACGAGGCACTGCATTGTGAAACTTACAAGCAGTGCCCCCAGCCACGATGAAGTCACAGGTGTCGATGTCAGCAGCAGAAGTGGTGTCAGTGAGACCAGAATGGCGAGTGAAGCAAGGCGGTGCAGAGTACGGTGCCCACAGGTCATGGTCAAAGCAGCAGCTCGGGGGCGGTGGGCGTTGTCGTAGGTGAGACCGGAGTTGCAATGCAAGATGCGGACAGTGCTTTCTGCTGTGCGTCAGGACACAGAGCCGGGGACGGAGTCAGTTGCGTTTTCCTTCTCTATGGCAACTGAAACAGCGGTTCCAGAAGCGGTACCCAGACGCTGGTCAAGTCTTTACAGTCCAGAGACTTCAGAACAGGAGGCAAGCTCTACTTCAAGCCCTTGGAGATACTCAGCACAAGTAAAGAAAGTTCAGTCCAGTCCTTTGACTGCTCAAGGCTGAAGCAGCAACTGCAGGCAAACCCAACAAAGCAACAACACAGCAAAGGGGCAGTACTCCTCCTGGCATCTCTTCCAGCTCTTCTTCTTGGCAGGATCCTTGATTCCAGCAAGTTCTAAAATCTCTTTGTTCTCTCAGGCAGAGTGTCTGTGCTTAGTCCAAACCAGTTCTGCCCTCTCTAGCCCAGCTTCCTGGCACGAGGTGGAGACAGCATTGTGGAAGGCAGACCAGGCCCATTCAGGTGAAAGGAAATCTGCCCCCCTACTCTAAAAGTAGCCCAGGTCTATGCAGCCCAGCCCTGACTCATCAGACTCTTTGGTGCCACTGCACATCCCCAGCCCCTGTCACTCCTAAGACAGAGAGTCAATACACATCCTAGGAGAGGCACACTGGATGGCTAAGCAAGAAAATACCTATTTTCTAAAAGATGCAGTTTACCATTCTGAGTTCAGGCGTACTAAGCTTTTTTTCCTACCTTGTTCTTAGGGGGTCGTTATGTTTATAAGATGTCATAAGCAAACTCCCCATTCTATCCTATGGAAACAGGTAGCTTTGCAATTGTGAAAAACAAAATTGGCAGTATTTCACTATCATGACATGCCACACACATCAGGGCATGTCCCACCTTTCACATACACTGCACCCTGCTCACAAGGGTACCTTGGGCCTACCTTAGGGATGACTCACATGTAAGAAAAGGGAATGTTAGGGCCTACGCAAGTGGGTGCACTTGCCAAGTCAACATTGCAGTACCAGACTGTACACAAGCTCTGAAATGGCAGGCCTGTTACATTTACAGGCTGCTTATGTTGGTGGCACAGTTAGTACTGCAGACCCACGTAGCAGCATTTGATTTACGAGGTTCTGGGCACACACAGTGCAATGTATTAGGGACTGACTAGTAAATCAAATATCCCAATAATGGAATCACTAATTCAATATAACAATTTACAACAGGAGAATTTGCACTATAACACTGAACAAAAGTAAGAAAGTGCGCAGAGACACAAAGCCAGCAAAAATAAGTCAAAACCGGGAGGTCAGAAAGCAAAAAGGCAGGGGAAATACGCCAAAAGATGCCAAGTCTAACACATGTCCCCACCAGCCGAGAGTAGGGAGAACTACCCAACCTCCTGGGAGCTCTATTCACTAAGGCAGAAGAACCTGTACAGACCATCAACATTGGCGTGTTCTGTGCCAGGGCTGTGTTCCACCGTAAAGTTCATTCCCTGTAGGGAGATGGACCACCTCAACAGTTTTGGGTTCTCACCCCTCATTTACATCAAACATCTGAGGGGCCTATGGTCTGTTCGAACTCAGAAGTGAGTCCCAAACAGCTAGGGTCCCAGCTTCTTCAGTGCCCCCACAGCAAAAGTTTCTCTTTCCACTGCACTCCACCTCTATTCCTAGGAGACTAGTCTCCTGCTAAGGAAGACTACAGGCCGGTCTAGGCCCTCTTCATTTGGTTGTAAGTGCACAGCTCCCACACCATGCTCTGAAGTGTCAGTTTGCTTGACAAATTCCTTGCAGAAGTCAGGTGCCTTGAGCACAGGCTGCCTTGAGGGTATCAAAAACTCTCTGGCAGGACTCAGTCCAGATCACCTTCTTGGGCTGCTTCCTGGATGTCAGCTCAGTTAAGGGAGCAACAAGGCCATAGCCTTAACAATCCTCCTGTAGTAACCGGTGAGACCTAAAAACCTCTCACCTCTGTCTGAGTCGTGGCAGGCTCCCAAGCCAGACTGGTGTCAATTTTGGGCTGTTGGGGTGCCACCTGGCTGCTTCCTACCAGGTGTCCCAAGTATACCACAGAGCCCTGCCTGATCTGGCATTTACTGGCCTTGACTTTGAGGCCTGCCCTCTGCAGAGCCTTCAACACTTCCCAGATGTGCTGCAAGTGTTCTTCCCAGCTGGAACTGAACACTGAAAGTCATCCAGGTAGGCACTAAAATCCTCCAGCCCAGCCAACACTTGGTTGACCAACCTCTGGAAGCTGGCAGGGGCATTCTTCAATCCAAAGGGCATCACCCAGAATTGGTAATACCACTCTGGGATTGAGAATGCGGACCTCTCCTTGGCGCCATTGGTTAAGGCAATCCGCCAGTACCCAGATGTAAAATCAAATGTGCTGAGGAACTTGGCAGCTCCCAACCGATCAATCAGCTCTGGGGATGGGGTGTGGTAGTCCACACAGAACTGCAGTTATGGAGTGGCACCAGGTGCAGCAGGCTTTGGGACCAAGACCACTGGGCTGGCCCAAGGACTGTTGGGGGGCTCTATCCCCCCTAACACCAACATGTTAGAGACCTCCTCCTTGATGCTGGCCCTGACCCGATCAGTCAACCTGTACATTTTTGGTTTTACAGGAGAGCTGTCGCCAGTGTCTACATCATGGGTACATTAGTGAGTAACACCTGGGGTCAGAGAAAACAGGATGGCGAATTGTCCCAACACCTGGTGACAGTCACTCTGCTGCTCTGGAGTCAGTGTACGGGAGAGAGTCACATCTTCCATTGACCCATCGTACACCTTGGTTGACAGGAGGTCATCAAAAGGTTCACTTGCCTCTTCCACCCCATCATATGTCGCCAAGAGCATGCTCACTTTGGACCTCTCAAAGTGAGGCTTGAGGCGGTTAACATGGAGGACACTCAAAGGGTACCTGGGAGTCTACAAATTCACAAGGGGACATCACTTTTGCACTCCACCACCTCTAGAGACCCAGTCCACTTGCCCTGCAAGGCATAAGGTTACCCTGGGGCCATGAGCCACACTTTCTGGCGAGGCTGAAACTCTCCCAGAGTGGCATTCTGGTTGTACCAGCCTTTCCTTTCTTCATTGCTTGCTTCCAGGTTCACCTGAGAGAGCTTCCTGAAGTGGGCAGTTTGGTTCTGGAAGGCCAGCAAGTAGCTAAATACATTCTGGGGAGTTTTCCTGGGAGCTATCTCCCAGCCTTCCTTGACCAAACTAAGAGGTCCTCTAACAGGGTGCCCATACTGAAGCTTAACAGGAACCGAACCCTAGAGACTTCTTCGGTACCTCCCTTTATGCAAAGAGAAGGCATGGCAAGAGGACGTCCCACTCCATTTACGCCTCATGGGTTCTGTTAGACCCATGATCATGCCCTTCAAGGTTTGGTTGAATCTCTCCACCAAACTGTTACCTTGTGGGTGGTAAGGAGAGGTGAACTTGTAGGTTACACCACACTCCTTCCACAGGGAAGTCATAGACTTACATGTGAAATTGAACCCATGGTCAGAAACCACCTCTCTAGAGAAACCCATGTGGGAAAAGATCCCCGATAACGCCTGGCCCACCATTGGTGCTATCGTTGTCTTGAGAGGGATTGCCTCCGGGTACCGGGTGGCATGGTCAACCAAGACAAAGATGTACCTGTTGCCCATGGCTGTCTTGGGATCCAGTGGCCCCACAATGTCTATCCCAACCCTTTCAAAAGGAGTTCCAACAACTGGAAAAGGTTGGTGAGGAGCCTTAAACTTCCTTCTACTCTTACCACTTGCCTGGCAAGTTTGGCAAGACCTGCAATGTGCATATGACTGCCTTCGTATATGGGACAAAAAGAATTGGGTGACCATCCTTTTAAATGTCTTGCCCCACCCCAAATGTCCTACCAAAGTCACGTCATGAGCCAGACCCAGTAGGAAGGTCCTAAGCATGGGGTTCCATCAGCACACAGGCTGACCCAGGCTCAGCGACCTTAGGCTCACTGTACAGGAGACCATTCTCCCAGTAGATCCAATGTGATCCAGACTGAACACCAGCTGCCTGGTTTGGGTAAACATCACTTACAACGAAACCTTTACAACGCACTACCATTACAACGTGGTCATTACAACGCAAACTATTACAACGCATTGCGCTGGGGGGCGCTCTAGGATAGGGAATAGGTTAATTTACTATCCAATAACCTTCCCTAGTGTCCACGGGGACTGGAGTTGGAACAGTAAATTAAACTATTCACTATCCAACACCCAAAAGCGCTATGCGTTGTAATGGTATGCGATGTAAAAACCGCATTGTAAAGGCAGGCGTTGTAATAGCCTGCGTTGTAACGTCATACATCCCCTGGTTTGCAGCCTGCTGGTGCAAACCCTCCAGAGTAGGGCATTCTTTCTGTTCCCTGCAGAATTTCTCCCTGGTGGGTCCACCTTCTTGCTGCCAGTGGATTTGCTCAGATAAGTCCCCCAGTTCAGCTACCTGCTACCCTGTAGGTACCGGGCATCCCCCTCAAGGTCAGCCTCCTTCCGGACCTTGGGAACCTCAGGGGCAGGTTTCCCGTGCTCCCTGCCCTTTCTCTGGTCAGGAACCTGGGCTGCTGTTTCAGGCTCCACGTCCTTCTGATCACCCTTTCCGGCCACCATAGACCGAGTGGTCATGCATGCCCACTCTGGCAACCCAAGCTTCTCCAAGTGATACCTGAGCTCAACATTCTACCACAATGGGTGCTTCAGGTCATTCCCTAGCAGACAATCTACAGGCATTGTAAGGCTCACAACCACCCTCAAGGGACCTGAGACCCCCCCATTCAAGGGAACCTGTGCCACCATACACTGTTGATCTGAGTTGTCCACAGCAACTACTTAGTGGAATGCCCCGGGGACTACTTGTTCCTCAGAGACCAGGCGACACTCAACTGAGGTCACACTGGCTCCTGTATCTCGGAGAGCCTCTACGCTTTTCCCATTGATGGTCACCCAGGCGCTGTATTTTTTAGTGTTAACAGGCACCTGGTTTCCTGAGACCATTTCACTGTCCCTAGTGAGACAAGGGTCATTTCTGCGGGATCCCCACCAACCTGTGGGCACCCCCCCTCCCCAAGCGCTACACTAGCCAACACCTTAGTCTGCCCACTGGTGGGTGCCGTCTTGGGACAATTGGGATCCCCCTTCAAATGACCCACCTGCTTACAGGCATAGCACCCGTGGGGGCCGGTCTCTGCAGGCTTTCATGAAGAGACCACTGCTTTCTTGGCTACTGGGGGATGGTTACCTTTACCCTGGGTATTAATGTTTTGTCCCTTTAGAGAACTCCTATGCTTTACCCTTGTCCTCCCACTTTTCTGCTGGGAACCCTGCCCACCTTTTGCTGAGTCTTCCCAAATGCTTTCCTTTGGACCCTGGTATTCACCCAGCGGTCCGCTCCATAGCAAGCTTCCTGGGGTCAGTCAGCTTACTATCAACCATGTGCTGGCACAGCTCTGCAAAACATAGATTAGACAAGTGCCCCCATGCAATCAAATTGTAGAGCCACTGAAAATCTATCACATTACTCTCCTTTACCCAGTCATCAGTGACCTGCAAAAAGAATCCACACATTCCAACCACGTGTTGGCATCAAATTTCTGACTGGACCTACACTGATCCTTGTACTTTTCAAGTGTGAGACCATATCTGGTGAGAAGGGCCTCATTCATGTCAGCATAGGTGAGGTTACACCCCTTACCCAAAGCCACTAAAGTATCCCCTGCTTCTTCTGGGACAAGAGGCCACAATCCTGCCTCCCAATTCTTCTCAGGGACCCCATTTATGTGGACAGATGCCTCGTAACCCTGAAACCACCTTTATTTTTCATCCCCCCCTCTTGAAATCTTTGCCTACTGTTTTGGCGATGTGCAGAATTCTGTCTGTCTTCACTGAAGAGTCGCTGCCACCATCATTGCTGGATTTGCTTTTCAATTCCAGTTCCTTGAGCCCACGCTCATGGTCTAATACCATACTCTGTGACTCCATCTTGACCCTCGCAAGCTCTATCTCATGCCTCCTAGCTTCCCTTCTGCCCTCCAGCTCCTCTGGGGACAAACCACTGCTATCTGGCCTGGAGGGACCCCCCCTCCAATCAGCACATCTACTCTAGGAATAGGCTCCTCCACCCCCCCCCCAACTAAGATCTCCAGACTACAGGATGTGCTATGTAGTAACTGAAGGTTGGGATAAAGGGCATGCTAAATACAATAGTCTCTGATTGCTTTCAGTTATTGAAGGCAACAAGACTGTGATCTAAGCAAGGCCTCCAGCCTTATCTTGGTGTAGCATTTACTAGGCATTGGTGATGGTAATGCTCTCTTTCCGGGGCCTGTTTTCCATGGGCATCAATGGTTTTGTCACTCAAGTCCTCTTAAACCGTGACCTAGATGTTCCAATGCTTTGTGTCAGGTTTGTATTACTTCTTTATGGCACACTTGATGCAAAGTGTTGTGATGTGATTAAACTATCCAGCGCAAATAGTTTCCCAAAGTAACACAATGTTGTACTTTGAGCTGATTTGTGTTACTTTGCCCCAAGGGGGCATTCCATGGGTAGTACATGGGACCCTTAAAACATGGATTTTGATGCAAATTCCTAGCTACAAGCATTCATTAACAGGCAATTTCACCAAAATCTTACATCTCCTCAAGGCTTGTGCAACAAGAAGAACTATTTTTTATTTTTCTTAGTTTTCCTACTTTACATACATACTCCATTGTACAGCACACATACAAAGCAGATAAAGTGTTAAAAGCATAGTTTTTATACCGGAATGGTCCCATTACAGTACAAAAACGATTCCTTACACAGTGCACACACCCTTGCACTTTGGCTCAAGTATGTGTGCCAGCACAGGGAGAGAATTAAATAGCACCAAATATTAGTAGATATGGCATTGTGCTGATCTCTCCCTTTCAGGCAACGCAATGCAGCAACTTTAGAGAATTTTTCCTAAATATGGCTCATCATGTTTAAATTGATGAGCGAGCAGTGCATTTGCAGGAGTTGTGGTTACACGGTCCACTGTAATTGGTCAATTGGCCTGGTATTGAGAGTTTGGGTCATAACTACAATATGCCATCTTCAAAAGACATTCATCCCGGAATGATTACGGCCTAGATGTATCAAGCCTTTTGCGATTCGTTAAGGCCGAAATTCGCAAACGGACATTTTGCATCTTTTGGAATGTATGTGAAATTAGCAAAATAAGGAATCGCAAAAAATTGCGATTCCTTATTTTGCTTAAGCATTTAAGGAATCGCAATTTTGCAATTCCTTAAATGCCATGTATGAAGCTTTTTTAAATTGCGAATTCAGGTTAAGGAATCGCAAATTAACACCAATTTGAGGTTTGTGTTAATTTGCAAAATCCTTTCAAAAACCAAAATTTGGCAATTTTGAGGGTGGCATGTGACACACATACATGCCCATAGGGCATGTATGTGTGCCATATGCACACACATGTAAGTTTCAGGGGTGCAGCAGGGTGTCCATGAGACACCCCTGCACCCTTGAACTAATTCTCAAATTGCGATTAGCAAATTGCGAATCGCAATTTGAGACTTAATTCGCAATCATTCCTATGGGCCTCCTGGCCCATAGGAATGAATGGGAAATTATTCCTTATTTGCGAATTCGCGAAATGCGATTTCGCAAATAAGGAATAATAAGGAATCGCAAAAAAATAGCGATTTTCAACATCCATCACATTTTGCGAATTCTTAATAGCGATTCGGTAAAAATCGCTATTAAGAAATCGCAAAACGTAATGGTGATACATCTAGGCCTACGACTTTATGGATATGACAGAATACCGATGTTCCTTTTGGCGACTCAACAGATATCCTTAATTTCTCAAGCGCAACATAAAGTAATGCACCCTTTTGAATCTGTGTAGTGTGAACATAAATCCTATTGCATTCCATAGCCAAACTCTTAAACACACATTCAGATTTACTAAGTAGCACATTCAAATTACATTTTACCTTTGTGAAAGAGAATGCCTGCCAAAAATTAAACTGGGAAGTGTTCTCATTGGCATTTGCTTCACTGTCATTGTCCATGCTTCATCAAATTTTGCTGGGTCATAAGTTCATATTGCTTATTACATTTAGTTGTTAAACCCAAAAGGCTGAACATTTAAACACAGCTGTAACAAGATAAAATACAGCCTCTTTTACCCAAAGTTCAGAGGAAAATGATTGCCAGGGATCATTTCTCCCAGCTAACAGCTTTTTGTAACTATTTTAATTTTAAATTCAGCTTTGAAAGCTGTATGTTCCTAGCATATTACACTGCAATAAATTGAGCTAAATAAAGCAATATTGTAAAATGGAGACAGGTGTAGGAATGTTTCTCCTTATTCATCCGTGAACCCCATTTGGAAAAAGACAAAAATCGTTCATTGTAGAGGAATAACTATTTTGTAAATCTGTGGAAACCTGCGCATTTGTACACGTTGGTTCCTATTCTCGTGATACTTCAAAGAAAGATGGAGGTTTTTTTTACTGTTGATGGTTACCTATAGAATCATTTTTCACATATTAAGTGTATGGATGGATGGATTACTTGAAACGGGAACAATGTGACATGTGCATAGTTAACCACTGTGTGGGCCTTTAGGAAAAAGTGACCAATTCACACTTAGGGGCCGATTATGATGGCGGACGGACCTGAGTCCGTCCGCCACCATAGAGTAGGAGGGACCGTCCGCAGGGAAATGCAAATTAGGATGTGACCGCCACCCTGGCGGTCACATCCTGTATTGAAAATGAAAGTTGTGCATTTGCATGCACAAAGCGGCAGGCACCGCACGGTGCCTGCCGCTTTGTGCACACAAATGCAGGGGGGTACCATAGGTACCCCCCATGTGCACCCGCCACCCCCCCTTCACCCCTGGGGGCCCGCAACGGGCCCCCAAACAAAAATCCGTATGCCTTTGCACGGCGGAAATGCCGCCATGTAAAGGCATCCTAATATCGCTGGCGGTGTCTGATAGACACCGCCAGCCATGTTAGTGCTTTTCCGCCGCGGATGGGAGGCGACCGCGGTGGAAAAGCTGCAGACTGAAAAAAGATCCCCCAGCCATCCTAGTGTGGCGGGGGGTCTTTTTCAGTCCGCAGCGGTTTTCCCGCATCCTCCGGGCCGGCGGTGGCTTCCGCCGGCCCGGAGGATGCGGGAAAACCTCCATCATAATCGGCCCCTTAATGAGGAAAGAAAATATAAACACAGTCTACAAACTGCAGTTCTGCCCAAGTCTTGGGGGAAAAGAATAGGAGCGGTACAGCCAAAAGAAATTGCACCTGAAAGGCTGCCCTGCTGCATTTAAATTGGAAAGGGTTATAGCATCAGATTGGTTTAAAAGAAGCATGACGTGTAATAAATTAAGTAGAGTTTATTCGTTCCTGGTGAACGTATTCTGCCAAACATCACAACTGCTCCCGAAAAGAGAATGAAGGAACTTGATTGACATAGGGTGGTTTACCTAAAGGAAAAGTTACTATTCTGCAAGGGGGACGTCACGCCTCGTGGGTGATAGATCTCCAAATTGGAGTGATGACTGCCAGACAAATCATTTACTGTGGCAGACTCATCTTGTCTAATGTGTTGAAGAAGGCAAAATGCCAACTGTGTTTAAAGTTTACCACAGTTATGGACCTTATGAGTCTGGTGGCAGAATAAACATCAGGTTTTGCTGGGGCCACCTTGGCAGAATCTATGAGGGCACCCACAGATTGTGGGCACCACTACAACTAAATTTAGAAAATGCATTATATTTGAAGTGGGTGAAATACACATTTGCTTTCCATGTGTAACACAAATAATTATATCACTCTTCCTGCCATGCCTCTTACACTCCTGAAATTGAACATCAGAATCAAAACAGCATGTGTTTCCTTCATCTTCTGCCTGTTCCCACATTGCTTATTGATCTGCTACAACTGCTCCGTTTTACCTTAGCTTTATGTTGAATTCCTGAAAAGCTAAAACGCCAACAATGTTGGTTAGAATGGATGATTGCTATCCAACTGCTGCTTGACTGGTGGCTTTGCAAGCAGGTGGCAGAATGCCAAGCTACTCCTGCAGTCTTCACGGCTTCTGTGGCTCTTGAGGCCCCCAGTTCAAGTGGTCTCTAGAAGATTCCAAAAGTGGCACCCAGTCAATCATCTCACAAGAGCTTTCCCTCCATTACATTACTCTTTAAAATTATTTATCATGTGGGAGGAGGCAGATGAAAGGATCCCGCCCCAACCCATATATTTTGCTCCAAGAGGGGAGTAGGGTTCCAAAGGCAATTTGCTGAGCTGTTAGCAGAGCAGATCATACCTTGACTGTACCAGATTTTTTCAAAATATATATGTGTGAGACTGATTGAGGCTTGACTCTTTTTAAATTTAATTATCAATCCCCAGTTATATTTAGTATGATTCACACCTGTCGTTCTTATGTCCTATTGCTTACTTTCCATGTTTTTTTACCACGCGCTTGCAAGTGAATCCTTGTGTGGTCTTGTGTAGGTCTATGAGAGCTTAAAGGTAGTTTGTAAACTTCTCTGGGATGACACCTTCAGCACTCTCTGCTTTCTGTATTCTCTCGTAATAGTGCTTGAATGATCTCATATTCCTCTACCTCACTGGTTGGTACTAAGATTGAGGTAACAATATGATGAAGAATACCTTGGAAATGAAGGATTTGCTGCAATACTCCAAGGAAATCCTTCCAATTCACATGAAGATCAGGAAACCGTGTTCTAGAGTTATTCACATCATCATTAGTACACTGCCAAGGATATGCAGTGACTCCAAGGCTTTGCTTGATCTTCCAGAGAAGTCTAGACACCATAGAAAATGTGACTGGTCTTGTGGTAACTCATCAATGACAATCTATACCACTGCTGATCAATTTCCATTTGCAAGCTATTTTAATAAAGGTTCTGGAGGAACTACCCTTGCCAATACTACAGGATGTTCTGTACAGCCTTCAAGATACCTTAACAAGTCAAAGTCCCAGATTTCTGATTCACTGATTGATGTTACCATCCAAGTGTTCCTGAACTGTGGAACCAGAAACTTTAACCACATCCATTGAGGAAGACCATATACAAGATGATATACGAGAAGGTAACACATTGGCTGACATTACAATTAATTAATTCATTCATGAAATCTTTATTTCGGCATTTTTTGCCTTAAAAGAGTACAGATAAAACATATATTTCCACAACACATATAAAATATTACAGTTCATACAGTCATAAAATATGATTAAATCACCCCTGGCATTCATTAGTAATTTAAAATTGTCGCTTGGACCACATAGCTGACAGGTACTTTGAAAGTGCAAATACAATGTGTCCAGACGTATCTGTCTTAAGGATTCTCAGAGCGTGCAAACATTGGACGAACCCCATGTTTTTACATAGCGGTACTAGCCAAAACTTCTTAGCTTTACTGTAGGCTGGGCAAAAAAAAAGTATGTGGAGTTCATCCTCTAAGCTACAGCTACACCCAGAACAAGATTTGTTCATAGAGGCGGACCATTTATTTGTAAAAGCCCTTAAGGGTAATGTACCATATCTCCATTGTATATAGAGTTTCCTTGATCCAATGGGATAGATAACGTCCATGAAATCCTCAAAGCAGTATGATATTTTAAATGTTAAAAACAATTTAGTCAGGGTACCAGCATGAGAATCATACAGTATAGTATTAAGTTTGTTATCCATAAAAGACCTCGTAAGGGACTTGCCTGAAACCTCACGGCACGCCCTTTCAGGATCATGCCACAGGGCGGGCAGACCCATTTTACCAAATTCCTGTTTAATGAAAACAAGCATGGGAATTTTTGCTGTACTATTACAGTTTAGTTTTTCCTTCAGTTCTAGCCTGCAGTTCATCAGTTCTGGCGTTATCCAGAGCCTGCGCCAGAACCTAAGGGGTTTTAGTGCTAGCTCGTCGTCCTGTATAAAACTCAATCCCAAATCCAGCAATAGCGGAAGAAGCGGTGTACTTTGGGGAAGCACCAGTAGCTGCCGCATACATTTATTTTCCGTATTGGGAATTTCGGGCCTGCAGGAGTGCCCCCAGAGCTCCCCACCATAGAGAACCGCTGCCCTCACCTGGGTTTTTATAAATCTCCAGCGCAGGGCTCACTGGTTTGAATGACGATGTATTGGACAGCTTGAGAATTCCCCCCGCCAATTAGGACAATTTCAGTTGAGATTTAACCTGACAAGTTTTCATTTATCGTGACCCCTAGATACTGGAAGGTCTGTACCCTCTCCAGTCTGACAGATCCCAAAATAGGCGTCGGGCCAGTAAATGCCGGCTGATTGCAAATCATATATTTTGTTTTATCCGCGTTAATCTCCAATCCGCGGGAATGGCAAAAATCCACAAAGCCGTCCAATACACGTTGGATCCCCATGGGAGACTTGGAAAGCAGGAGGGTATCATCAGAGAACATGATCGCCGGCACCCTCCTGCCAGCCAGCCAGGGTGCATCATTATTGGGGACCGCACCCAGATGCGATATTACACCATTCACATAGAGGTAAAACAGGGTCGGTGCCAAAACGCACCCCTGCCTCACCCCCCTGCCAACTGGGAATCTGGATGACAGCGTCCCGTTCCCCACACATCTGGCCTGTGCGAAATTCCCTGCGTGCAGCCTCATCAGAACCCTCAGTATTTAGTACAATTAATTAAATTCCAGTATCCAGGAACTAATTCAGTATTGTCGCTCTTAATTCAAAACCTTTTAAAAGTACAGCACCGAAAATAACTTAACTCTCCTGTCTTTGTACTCTGTAAGTCCCCTCCCAGTTCTCAAATACCATAAGATCAAATGTAAATTGCCTATTCTTTGCAGAATCCCATGTAATCTTGTAATCTGTTCCATATTAAAATTGATGAATAAAACAGTGGCAGAACATATCACATGCCAACAGTGTTATCCCTAATACTAAATGCCCTATTAGGCACTGAAAGCAACATGGGGGTTAAGATCAAGCTTATCAACCTCCCCTCAGATGTCACACAAACTGAAACTGTACCTCAACTTATTCGTCTCTTACCTGTCATAATTGTGAAAGAAAATACCATCAGTGGTGCAGTTCAAAGTAGACATGTGAATAAATATGAAGGGGAGATTGTAGACGAGTCCAAAATAGCCACAAAACTGAGGTATGTAATAAATTATACTCTTGGTACAACTTTGTTACAAAAAAACTGTATAGCAATGTTCTGCCTTTGAAAGTAACACTACCAGGAGTAAAAAACAGCTTATTTTGTAGTTAGTTCTGCATCCAGCTCTCTTCCACACAATCTGAATTATAACCCACATAATCACACATAAGTCAAAATATTGTCAAATATGAGAAATCAAAAAAGTCCACGAATGATTAGACCTAGAACCATCTCTGCATCAGGTGAGCCAATTACACTTGCCATTAATAGTAAAATGCCCTTTCTACCAGAAGGTTTTCAAATGATACAGCTCTGTGAAGTAGAAAAGAATGAGGAGAAATCAAATAAACTCACGTATTTATTAATTGTGCAGACTTTATGTGAGACTATCCTCCTGTGATAATTCCTTAGTTAGAAGTTTTAACTCTGTTATGTAGCCCCACTGTTGTGATCCCTCAAGATCAATAAAAAACATACTTGTTGATTTTGTCTCTTTGTTTATTGACAAGTGCAAGAAAGTTCACTTACGGGTACTTCATTTATTCAGTCTCACCACTCCATTAATTATTGTCACCAGTAGTGACTTCAAATGTGTCAGTCCACTCATAGTTTAGGCACGTTTTACATTTTTTACTAATCTGCCTATGTAAAAGGTTGGCCACCCGAGAAAGATGGGATAGATATATCATTAAATGCAGGGATTAACATCAATGAGCAAATAGCTTTAGCATATACACCTCCTGATCGGATTTAACTCTGCCAGACCATTACATCTACTACTCTAAGTAAGTCTACAGCAGATGCAACTAAAAAAGGTGAAAGTGACAAAATAGTGTCCTAATCCAAACAGCTTGAAACACAAAAAATGAGCAGGGTGATAAAAGAAATACATGGTCATGGTTGCCAGCAATTCATGTAAAGAATACCACAATCTACAGGGAGCGACAGTCAATTTAGTCAAAGTATTGTACAAGGCAATTTATCATTACTTGCTTATCAGATTTACCGATAAAAAAGAAACTATGGTAATTCTAAACAATTCGCAATACTTTGTCTACAAGAGGCCTGGCAAAATAATCTCTCCTTTTTTAATTCGTAATTTTTTACTGACCATCCAGGACTGGAAGCCTTGAAGGGTGAATCAAATGGGCCTCACCATATTACTAACCAAAGTTAAATGACATTATAGAATCTTAGAAACCTCTGGTCATTAATATCCTTACTAGAACAGATGAAAAGATGTGGCTGAAGTCAGCGAGATCATACCTCTTTTCAGTGAGTGATTATAGTGAAAAATCATTAGGAATACTTCAAGGACAGTGTGTTGTGAAGTGTCCGAAGAATTTTTGAGTATCACAAAAACACAAATCATTAACAAGAAAGGTGCCAAAAGAGAAATATTACTATTAAATAGCTTTCTGGATTTGAAATCAGAGATTACTAATAGGTGACTGAATGAGGGTATTCTTGGAAACTTCCCATGCTTTTCTCACCCTTTTCACTTCACATTGGATTAAATATTTTCATCTCATTTATTATTTCAAGCAGTAGATTGCAGCTCCCATTGTCCCCTGATTGCTCACACAAGTTTTCTATGTCATTTTACTTTACATGCTAATTTGTGCTCAGGTTGAAATTTAAGAGATGATGAGATCACTACTTGTCTCGCTTATTGGCTTCCAAGTTCTGTTAAATGTTTGACTGTATTTCTAGATAATATATCTGAAAAATTGCTAACTGACGTGGAAGCCGCCTGTATTCAATAATATCAAAGTCAAATAGAACATTTGTTATCTTACAAATGCTTAGTCCCTCAAAAAAATCCATAGAAGGAAACAAGTTTGTAATTGAGAACAGGAACTAAAAATACAAATAAACAACAAAATCTGCTTAAATTATGTCAATCCACAATATCTTTCACAAATGAAAGAAAGTCACTGTTAGAATCCCTTCTAAAGGGCCACGAGGCAAGCAAGGGTTACTGGGCTTAAAAGTGGAGGTTGAGGTCCTGGTGCCTAACTTACTATGAATTCTGAGTAACTGGGCAATTCACTCTCAGGGTATGCGTGGTCCGAGCAGTCCAAGGCACTCTTGGGATGAGGTGAGCATACAGGACGGGAAAGGTAAAAATATTTCAGTACGGCATGGACTGAGAAGTCCATGCAATGCTGGAACTGGGGGTGCAAGCAGACCGGAGGGCACATGTTGTGCCCCCCAATATGCATCCCCATGGTGGGCGGGCAAATTTGTTTCCCCACCTCCAGCCTTTTTATGGCAGACTCGCTCCCATGAAAAAGCTGATGGTGAAGAAATTCATATGCTGGGTGGGACTGTGCCAGTCCCACTTAGCATGTTGCATTACCCCTCGGCTGCGCCACCTCCGGGGAACAGTGGTTCCCTTGTGCAGCCAAAGCTCCACCGCCGGAACGACTCAGAGAGTCATAAGCCAGCAGACGATGAACCGCCAGTGGTGCGCCACCACGAGTGACCGCCACACTCGTATTCAGGCCCTAAGTCTTTTCAGAAATCTGTGGCCTTTTTTGTTTCTTTTGAGTCTGCTTCAAAGTGGGAGAACGCCTCCTCCCTGCCCATTAGTTGGTGGCTGTAGCACCTGATTGAACTGGCTTATTTCCTGGTGAGTGCTCCTCCGCGGGCTGGGGTTCAGGGCCATTCCACAGCAGAGTGGCGGTCTCCTGGGCTGAATTGCATGGGGTATCCATTGCTGAGGTTTGTTCTGTGGCTATGTGGGCTTCTTCCAATACTTTTGTTCACCATTACTGTCTCAACACTGTTTTGAGGGAGGATGCCAATTTTGGTTTAGATGTGTTGCAGGCTGTGTACTCCTCACTCAGTTTTTCTTTTCTGTACCTTGTTTGAATAAATTCAATTGGGTGATGCTTTCAGTGTGGTGTCTAAGGTGTGTTTTTTTGGGTACGAAAGGTGTCTGGCTTTGGTATTTTCTATAAGTAATGATTGGGCCAAGGACTTAGAGACCTGGGGGTAATGTCCAATTACTTACCAGTAACCTTCATTACTCCTGGTCCCATGGTCCTCTTCCCATTATTTACTCACCTCCCTCCCGAATGGCCATCCTTCCTTGGAGGGTTTTGTAGTTCAGAACGAATGATGAGTATTTTCCAAATACTTTATTCGGTTTTACAAGTCATCACATTTTTAATGGTTGTAATGTTGCTTTTATGGTTTTTCGACTTGTAAAACCAAATAAAGTATTTTGGAATTGAAATTGAATGATGAGTATGGTTTACGTACTTCCAGTGGGTGGGGGTAGGGTAGGGGGAACCAGCATTCCTTGTGTTCTTTTTTCTGTCTTGGAGATGATAGATCTCCAAAAGTAATGAATGGGACAAGGACCATGGGACCAGGAGTAATGAAGATTACCGGTAAGTAATAGGACATTAAGACGATAGTTACACATCTGCATTAAAGTCCTCTGGGCCAGATGTATGACCGTTTATTGTGGTCGCAAATGGGAAATCGGCCCGTTTGTGACTGCAAAATAGGTCTGCCTATTTACAAACTCTATTTTGCGGGTCTGTAACCTATTACCGACTCGCAAAATAGGGTTTGTGACTCGCTATTCAGAAGTGGCGCTCTAAGGGTGTTACTTCCTATTAGTGACTCGCACTTCCATGTAAGATTGTTTTGCTGCCGCAAAACACTCGCAGTTTACCACACGTTTCAAATGGGTGGTAAGCCCCTTGCAAATGGGAAGAGGTCCCCAAGCGACCTCTTCCTCTTTGTGACTGTTATTGAAAATATTTTTTAAGAGCAGTGGTCCCACGGACCATTGCCTACTCTTAAAAAGTGAGACAGTAAAATTTTTCTTTTAAGGAAAACGGACTGCATTTAAAAAAAATACTGCTTTATTTACAAAGCAGTCACAGACATGGCCACCATACCTGGCCATTCCCAATGGGGTCGCAAATTACACTTGCCTCATGAATATTAATGAGGCAGGCAATTTGCAACCCCATTAGTAATTGCAAACAGTGTCTGTGACAATGTTGTAAGTTCCAATTTGTGAGTCGCAAATTGTGAGTTGCAAAGCAACACTATTTGCGATTCGCAAATTGGAATGGTTGTACATCTGGACAGTTTGCTCCCTCCTGGGTAGCTGGTGACATTTATAGTTGTGGCACTGTTTGGGTGGCAAAACCGGATTGATTTCTCGATGAAAGATCACTTGCTTATGACCTTGGGGTGAGGAGAGGAGCAAATGTTTTCATTACATTTAAAAGGCTAACTTCATTTGCCTTTTCCTGGAATGGTCCAGCCTCACAACATTAGGACCAAGAAATAAGTCTAAATTGAAAAACATGTTGTTGTTTAATAAGCAAGTCCACGTTGCATTCTAACTGTGTTTCTTTAACATGAGAGCATCTGGTTGTTTCACAACTTTATTACTAACTAATCACATCTGAAAAAAAGTATGAATTATTGAAAATGAAAGAATTATTTATCTTGTTATTAAAATGATTGCTGTAGCTTGTGTACAAAGCCTTTCTTTTTTTTTTCAATATCAAAAATAATTATATATCACTAGAATTGTTGAAACAGCGGATCCATTTATTGAAAGAACGGTACTTTAAAAATCAGGGTTGACAATATAAATTAACAAGAGGAAACGGAAGGTGCACTCGTTGCGAAGTCAATACACATACGTAGAGATCTGTTCCAGAGTTACTTCTTTTTATTCAATAAATCTTTTAAAACTGGCACACAGATCTCGAAGTATGTGTATTGACTTCGCAACGAGTGCATCTTCTGTTTCCTCTTGTTAATTTGGCTATTATTGACACACCTGGACGGCGGGTGTGGGAAGTGACTGCACCACCCTCTGAATATACTGTACATACAGGATGTGCTTGACCTTGGTCTGTCGTTTGTTCTTTCTCTGATAGTTTGACAATATAAATTGACTTTTCACTGTACTTTACACTGGCAATATTGTAATGCGTTTAATGTCATATTATCTCCAAGTGATTGTTAAGATGCACATCTTCAACCCAGAAGATACAGACATTTACCTGGTTTCACTACTTCAGACTTCAAACAGACCTTCAAGCACATTATTAGGAGGATGTACATTCTGCATTATTTAACTCGAAATCCCATTACTTTTCAAATGTCATGATCACATTAAACCTCATATATATATATATGTGTTTATTTCTTCTGTACATGACTTGCCCATTTCAAGTTCTTGTCTAACATCGATTTCTTGTTGCTGCAGATGAGGTCAAAATAGCATGTACCAGGTGAAATTCCATCGCTTGAGTTTTGTATTCTTCGAATGCAGACCTGTTTTAATCTCGGTAAATATGAAGGTGCTATTAATTTAATGGGTTACATTAAGCTTGGTGTGACTCATTACTTTCCCATAAATGTCAAGGAAAATTGATGCAATCCAGAGAAGTTGGATTTAAATCTTACTTTGCTTTTCAGTTTGATACTGTAGCTTGCATACTAAGATTAAGAAATCTGCCAGCCATGGAGAAGTTTATTTCATACCATTATGCATGGCAAAGATTTCATCAGACATTATATTCGGTGCTGGCTTCTACAGCACTTACATTCTAAATGACAGTATAAATATCTGAAGGGTGAAATTTGTCATAATTCAAAAGATACGGAGGCTCATTCTTTTGGACATCTAGGTTATTTGACACAATAATCACATAGAGCTCATGCAAGAATATCTTTATCCCAACAATTGTTCACTTCCAAAAATAGTTTTGAAAGGTTAAAGTACAGAAATACAGAAGTACAGTACTGTGTAGCTTGTCCAGACTCTGTTTTTTTTGTCTGAATAAATAGTTATTAGTATTGCAGTAGGTATGTAAGTTCGCTTTTAATATTATGTATTTATTTAAAAACAAATCAGCGAACGTAAATAAAAACAAATCTTAAAAATGCATGCCAGACTACAGTTCTTATTTTCTCTGATCTCTTTCAATTGAAATTCACTATATGTAAATGTAAATATGGGTGTGCTTGTAAAGCGCACTGCGACTCCATGGAGTATCCTGGCGCTGAAGACCACTGGGGAACCCATCCTGGTTTTCCCTGTGAGATGGTCCCTTTCTGGGTATCTCCAAGGTGAAACCAGGCATCCCCGGCATCTGTGGGGGGCCGTTGTAGAGATGAGGCAAGCTTAATGCCCAGAGTTGCCGAGTGTGTTCCCTGGTTAGAGTAGCCACCGAGGCGAGAATTATGGAGTCCGTTTTTGACCCTGGTCCACGACCCTGCCGCGTTGGGAATTGAACCCTGGTCCCCGGCCGTTTTCTGCTTACGGGTCTGCCACCTCTAACCAGTGAGCCACACCACTCCACTATATGATATATCATTTATTATTAGCACCATCTTGTTTAAAAGGGTTAGCTTAAAACACATTTCCAGTTAACATATAGCAATAACACTGATTATGGAATTATGTATGAACTCATGTAAGTAAATGTGCAGATGATAAGAAGCCATATAAGAAGATTAAACATGGATGTGCACTGTACATCCCTTATATCTATCAAGCCGAACTTCCTGTGTAACTCAAGCAACACAAAGGATTTCCACAAAACTGTACAATGCTCATTAATAAATACAAACATTAAACACAAATTATGGTATAGCTTTAGAACCCAATTCATAATATACAGGATTTCATAGTCCGAAATTTAGATACCAAGGTCTCCATTACAAATTTCCTATCAAATTCACAGGTGATACTGAGGCATTTATTTATGCTGCTGTGCAGTATCTCATCATCAGATAACAGAGATTAGGAATGGGGAATAATGGGTGGACCAATAATTACTGTGTCCTATTCCTCATGTTTTTGTTGTGCCTGTGGAGGGGTGAAATGGGATTGAGGGGCGGCAAAAGGGCAAGTTGCTTTCTCCTTCACATAGGAGAGCTTCATGTACCTTCCCGTGCAGCAAGATTGTGGGCGGGCAAAGGCCAGCTCACCCAGCAGCTTCCTGCAGTCCTTGCCACTCTGCAAATGTATTTGTCCTAGAATGATCAGTTCCAGAGTTTTCAGGTCCAATAATTGGAGACATTGGCAAATAATGGCCTGGAGAGCTATACCCCCAGGTTATCTTTTCTAGCAACTCATAATGGAGGACCTAGTCTTACACATCCAGGGCCTCATTTATGAAAAGTGATGCATTGCTACATGAAAAAAATGATGCGTCACTTTTCATTGTGCCCTCCTTGTGACATGATGGATGCGTCATGTTTACTATATGATGATTCATGTCGCAAGGAATGACAGATACGCCAGTTTTACGAATGTATCTATAGGTGCAAAAATGATGCATTGCTGGAGTTGTGTCGGAAGCATGACGCAACTCCAGCAATGCAGTGGGGAGGACTCTGACTATAGCACTGCATTAACCTTATGCCTGCCATTTGGCAGGTGTTAGGTTTTGACGTTTTGCATCCTAGAAGTGGCGCAGTTAAATTTCATAGATTTCACTGCGTCACTTCTTTGAGGCTTGCTTGCGTGGGAACGTACCCCTGCATACATTATACCTGATGCAGTAACACACTGCTTAGATGCATCAATTTGTAAATAGAGCGCAACATGGGGCATGTTTTACGCCGCCGATGCATCACAAAAGTGACGCAATAGAAGCACAGAACTGCCACAAGTCCTCATAAATAAGGCCCTCAATATGCAGAAATGTTTTGTCTCTTATGGATTTCAGAATTAATTCTAAGGTGGGTGCATCTATAAACGTTTCTGCTCACTGAAATGTAACAAGTCTAAATTTCTAAATGTGGTAAACAAGCACAAATGTGCATTTGCACTTTTGATTTTTTTTATTGTTTGTAAAGATACAAAATATTTTTCACAATGAGAAATGCTTTCCCTTGCACCTAATCGATCTTTGTGCTTTTGCCAATCTATTTTCACTCTTAATATAGACTACTTCCATTCACTGGAAAGGAAGACTTTCAAAACTAACAATGGTGGGAGTGTTTCTGCAAAACATGGAGAATACTGACACTCTGTAAGTTTGTGGGACTTCAGATATTTTGGAAGGTACTCCTGACAGAATTCTAAAAACCCAGCATTTTGAGCACAGTTACACATCTGGATGTCTGCTATACAAGCTAAATTTAAGTGTGATGAAATAAACTGTCTTATTTGCCCAGTGATGCAGCGCAAAGTTGCCCACTCTTTACACATCACAAATTTACGACTGGAAATGTTAATAGATACGAGACATGAACGTTCACTTCGCACATGTTTCTTCCTTGATTCCATGATTAGTGAAAATATTTCACTCAACGTTACTGTTAAAGAGTGACTTTATTGTAGAATTAGAGAATCTACTCACAAGTGTGTTTAACCATGCTAATTACCATGTTTTAATGAAGTTGTAATGTATAATATTAGCCTTGTTTAAAAGATAATGTACTTACTATGAAGAAGAAACCCAACTTTCCTAAATGTGTGCTATGACGTATGATCTCCACATCATGTCTTGAAACTGTGATTATAACTATCCTCATATATTTAAAAGGTGATGCTAATTGAAACAATAAAGTTTATGTAATGCGTGCACTGATGTTACAAGTATATCCATTTAAATGTAGTTCTTAATCATACCTACACTTGATATTTATGAGTTACTCTACATCACAAGTAGTATGAATTCAATAACCTGTACTAAAAACTTATATTCATTTATGTTTAAATGTGCACATGCATATTAAATATGAACTATTGAATTAATGTTTAAGTTTACCTAACAGGGTAGGCCTGTATGTCACCATGCTGCATTTCATAAATTACTGTTTCTATTTTCTGCTAACATGACATTTCTTGCAGTTATTCACATTCATTGTTAGTTTAGAACAGCTACATTTCTGTACTAGAGATAGAGGAGTGAGGCTGAAAAGAAGACCTTTACAAAGGTAAATGGAGGAACAGAGCATCAACCGAAAGGGTAAATGAGCAAAATGTTCATGTATGTCTGAGAAAAATATGTCATTTCCATGTCCAGGGTAGGATAATCTGTCGATGTAACAGTATGCAACCTGGTAACTTGTTGAGGACAATGGGTCCCTGATGGTGTGATCAAGGGTGTGCCATCTATGGACTTCGTACAATATGATACAGTGATCATCCCACTAGAGACTTCAGATTTCTTTCCATTTCCTTGCGAGAGAGATTTTTTTTCCTGCGCTTTTCCTTGCTGAACCCATTCTAAAACTATATGCAGATCATTCTTGTGGATTTCCTTTCAGACACCTTCCTTAATTCCCTACTACCTGAATGGACTTTGAGAGGTTTAGACCTCAATGCTTCCCTTTAATTCTTGCTAACGTGTGGCTTAGGCTAACTCATATTCTGTACCCATAGATGATTCTTGAGTGAGCTTCTTAGATGTTAACTCGTTCTTGCTTGATTTCCATTTGTCCCGTCCTGACTTTCTTCATGGAAATTCCCTGATTTGTGGATTTCTTTGTTTCCCAACCATCTTCTGGACTTTGAAATCCTAGATTACTGATGTATAGAAGAGAGAATCTTAGATTATTGTTTTTAGCATCAACTATCAATGTTACTTTACTGTATCGCATTCACAGAACTGCTTGTCTGTTTAACACTTGCCCGCCTCTATTTCTTCAGGCGGTCGGGACTTCTTATACGTTGCTATTCGGTACCTTTACTGTATATTTTTATGAGTACTGTATTTGAACTTGATTATTAACATTGCAATAGAACCATGTTGAACTTGACTATCGATTTCTGGTCCTTACTGTGTAGCCAAATGGGTTGCACTGTTAATTGAATTGATTGAATGTAAGTGCTACCACCCTTCACCTCTCATTCGGATTCAAAAGGTTCATCGGAGGACCAATGGTAAGCAAGTGGGCCCAGAAAACGCTATGCCACTGGCATTGGGTTTCACTTTTTATTGTATTTGAGGAAACTTACTTTTACCTAGGTGCACCAATAACTTTGTAAATCACATCCTTAATTAGTACATTTATATCTACCTCTAGGAAACCAAATACTCAGTATAAGAACATGATTTAGAGTATGCGATAATGAAAGATCCAAAAAGAACAAGTGATGGACGGAGCACTGAACAATGTCAAACATTCACTCCAGTACAGAGATCTGGGCCGAAATCCATTGGTTTTTAGCACAACATGCCATTTGAATTCAGACCAGGCCATTTTCAAATCAGTCTTGACCCTGCTCCCCTATGGGAACAGTCCAGCACGAACTGCCAGGTTAGGTCCTTCCTGGACTGGAATCAAGCATTTCAATAACCTTTGTTTTTTTCACTGAATTTCTAAGTTTTTTTAATGTTATTTGCAACCTGTAATGTCCCTGTAACCTTTTTTTTTCTAGTGAATTTCCACCTTTTTTTAATGTTATTTCGTGACTATAACATACCTGTAACCTTTGTTTTTTTGGATAATATTCAAGTTTTTAAAAATGTTATTTCCTAACAGTAACCTGTATTGTATGAAGGTGAGTGAGTGCATGACTGTGACAAGACAAGACAGAACGGACTCGTCAAAGTCACTTCAGATTTAGCTCCAATAGATCAATGATACATTCATCTCCACAAAGGATTCAGATAGTCTTTCAATGAGAAGAAAACACAATTGAGTTGCCTTCGCCAAGCCCAGGAAGTCCTTTATAGAAGGGGAGGCAGCCGTGCCCCTGGAGACCCCATCATCCGGGGTCAGCCTCTCTCCCCAGGTCGATTTCTGCTCTGAAGACCCCACCCTCCAGGGCCGGGACAAGAATGCATGGAAGAGGGAGACCGAGCAGCCTCCTCCCATGGCCAATTTTGGCTCCCGGGACCCCATCCCATGTGGCCTGACCTCTTGCTCCCAGCTGCCCTAGAGACCACCCAGGACACCCAGTGACCACTGTTGCAGATCATGGGGGAGCACCTCCAGCGGAGTCCGCATGGCTCACACACACAGCAAGCTGCTAAATATGCTCGCATGGGGAGTAATATTTCATCTGTTTTCTTGCCTGCAGGTCAGTGGCCAAGAATCTAGATGAAAACTGTGCTCCCAGCAAGACAGCTCCCACATGTTGAGATCAGTGATGTCATTCGAGATGTCATCAGTGATGTCATAAGTGATTTCACTGACCATGTCATGAGTGAAGTAATATGTGATGTTATCAGCAGTGCATTGCGGGGCGTGAGTAATAGTTAGCTCTACTAACTATAACGGCCGCATTTCTCTGGTTTTATCAGAGTGAAATGTCCAACTAACTATAACGTCCCTTAAACCTGTGCTTTTTTAGTGAATTTCTAAGGTTTTTTAAATGCTAATCCCTAACTATAACATCCCTGAAACCTGTGTTTTTTTCAGTGAATTTCGGAGTTTTTTTTAAAATGCTAATCCCTAACTATAAGGTCCCTGAAACCTCAGTTTTTTCAGTGATTTTCTATGGTTTTTTAAATGCTAATTTCGAACTATGCCTACATAGGTAGGACATGTGCAGAAAGAGAAAGTAAGGCGCAGAAAGAAGCAAGAGAAGTGCAGAAAGAGGCAAGAGAAGCCCAGCAAGAGGCCTTCTTTGATTGTACCTTTCAACAAACTCATACAAAGTACCCTAATCACTAATCCTCTCCAAAGATGTCTTAAGCCTCACTTTTCTCTTGAAGGTTCACTATTTATCGACTGCTCAGAATGTTAGGTCTACCAAATATAAAACAGCAATCCTAAGCATATCACTGTTGTAAGTCTGATCAAGTTTGTGAAGCTATGCATACGTGTCAATGCTTTACCTAGTGACATGTTAAATGAAAATAAACATACAAACACTTGAATACCTGTGTTTCAAACAGCATACTCTGTAAATTTGTGTAAAAAAGAAGGTGGATGCATTTCTTTCTGCTCACAATACAGGGCACATGGGTATTCGATAGTATCACGTCAGGCGATCCTTGCTATTAAATCGGGCTCTGCCTTTGACCCCTGCCCTCCCTTGATCCTACACGCCATAAGCGACACCGTAAACCCAATTATAAATTAAATAATTAACACTTCCGCATCATCTGCTAAGATACCCGCAGAATGTAAGCTCAAAGCAGTCAAGCCATTACAAAAGAAACAACTTGCGGACCCCTCCACCCTCACCAATCTCCCACCTATTTCTTAAATACCATGCCTTAGCAAGATCACAGAAAAACTTGTTAACACCTAACTTACAACATACCTGGGAGAAGCAAACATTCTACACCCCAACCAATCCAGTTGCAGATCCCAGCACTCAACAGAATCAGCTCTACTGTATACGGCTCAATCTCTCAAAGCAGCCCTTGCTCAAGGAAAGAACACAGTTCTGGTCTCATTGGATCTGTCGACCGTGTTTGACAAGGTCTCACTTGTCATCCTTCTAGACCGTATAGAATCCTACGGCATTTCCCACACAATCCTGGCCTGGCTTAAAAGTTTCATGCAGAACCGCAGACAAGTCATCACTCTTGGTCAATACAAATCAAAAGAAAAATCCCTGCTCCCCGGTGTCCCTCAGGGGTCCATTCTTAGCCCTATGCTTTTTAATGCCTACATGGCCCGCTGATCAGCTTGATATCGTCCTTCAACATGGAGACCATCTCATATGCAGATGATACACAGTTAATCCTGGTCTTTGTCAAAAATACCACGCAGGCGGAAGAAAACCTGCGCTTACGTCTCACTGTCACTTTCCAATGGATGAAAAACAATCATCTAAAGTGCAACTCGGAAAAGAAAGAAATGCTACCATTAGGAGAAGAGAACACTTTCTCCCCTAATATTTGGTAGCCAGCTGACACTCCTCCAAACACAGTGAAAGTGGTCAGAAATGTGGGAATCAAATTTGATACCACACTCTTCTTCAAACAGCAATCACTAGCAGTTGCCGGAACTTGTTTCCATCTCATAAAATCACTCAAAATGTTTTTGGACTTGCTTCCAATCTCAGCCAGACAGACATTTGCTGTGGCCCCAATCACATCTACAATGAACTACTACAACAGCCTCTATGCAGGTAACAACAAGTCAGTATTACACAAACTCCAAATGGTCCAACACGCAGCAGCACGTCTAGTGCTGAAATGCCCCAGGAGGTCATCTGCATCAGCGGCTATATAAACGCTCCACTGGCTGCCAATCCATAAAACAGTCTTGTTTAATATTCTGATAATCACCTTTAGAATATTTGACTTTTCAGGCCCACACTACCTTCAAACTAGATTCACACATTATACACCTTCCCGGAGCCTTAGATCCTCTATTGCAAACCTGTTAAAAACACCAGTATTTAGATATTTCTCAAAGGGAAGAAAATCGCTTGCAGTGATAGGCTCCAAAAGCATGGAAACAACTCCCTAACCAGCTGCGTCACTTTCAGTCTGAAACACTTTTCAGGAAGGCCCTAAAAACTTGGATCTTCTCAGCCCCTGATGCCCTATGCAAAACACTTATCTAACTCTTTTCCCACTCCCGCTGCCATCTAGCCGTGTTCCAATCTTTGGGATCAGCATAGCGCCATGATGCTCCTCGGACTGACAGTCGCTCTCTACAAGGGTTCAATTACATTACATTTACATTACATTTGAAGGGCTCTATAACACATATATACATAAGACATGTCTGCCTGTGCAACCGAATGACAGAGCAAAGTGAGAAGATTTAACCACCTACAGGAGAAGTTACCCGCTTTTTAAGCTACCATCTTCAGATGCATAACACATGTAAGAATACATATACAAATAGACATATACCTCGGTCACGAGAGCACGCAGACCTTTAAGCTTGACAGCTTGCACTTCCCATTTGAGTACAGAAAGAGGAGAGAAAAGGTCAGACAGAAGCAGGAGAGTTGCAAAAAGAGGCAAAAGAGGTGCAGAAAGAAGAAACAGGGGTGCAGACAGAAGGCAAAAGTGGTGCAGAAAGAAGGGTGCAGAAAGAGGCAAGCTGGGTCTAGAAGTTAGCAACAGAGGTACAGAAAGAAGCAAGAGCAGTACAGAAAGAACCAACAGAGGTGCAAAAGGAGGCAAGCGGGGTACAGAAAGAGGCAAGAAAAGTGAAGAAAGAAGCAACAGAGGTGCAGATGGAGACAAGAGAAAGAGGCAAGAGATCTGCAGAAACATGCAAGAGAGGTACAGAAAAAGGAAACAGGGGTGCGAAAAGAGGAAAGAGAGGTGCAGCCAGAGGAAAGAAGGATGAAGAAAGAGGCAAGAGGAGTGCAGAACGAAGCAACAGAAGTGCAGAAATATTCAAGAGAAGTATAGAAAGAAGTAACAGAGGTGCAGAAAGAGGCAAGAGGGATGCAGAAAGAGGCAAGAGGTGTGCAGAAAGAAGGAATAGAGGTGCAGAAAGGGGAAGAGTGATGCAAAAAGAGAGAAGAGGGGTGTAGAAAAAGAGGTAAAAGGGGTACAGACAGAAGCAAGAGAGGTACAGAAAGAAACAAAATAAATACAGAAAGAAGGAACAGAGGTACAGAAAGAGGCAAGAGGGGTGCAGAAAGAGGGATGAGGGGTGGAGAAAGAGGCAAGGGGCTGCAGAAAGAAGCAAGAGAGATACTGAAAGAAACAAAAGAAGTACAGAAAGAAGGAACAGAGGTGCAGAAAAAGGCAAGAGGGGTGCAGAAGGAGGGGTACAGAAAGAGGTACAAGGGGTGCAGAAAGAAGCAAGAGAGGTGCAGAAAGAAGCAAGAGAGGTGCAGAAAGAAGCAAGAGAAGTACATAAAGAAGCAACAGAGATGCAGAAAGGGGAAGTGGGGTGGCAAAAGAGGCAAGAAGGATACATAAAGAAGCAAAAGAGTAGCAGAAAAAAAACCAAAAAAGAAGAACAGAAAGAAAGAACAGAGGTGCAAATAGAGGCAAGAGGGGAGCCATCAGCAGCCGCCTTCCCGTTTATTAAAAGAAATGAGGGGTCAGGCCCTGGGGGATGGGATCCCCAGGGCCCCGAAAATGGGAACAGAAGGGGGGCCACACCGCCCCCCTTCTAAAAAATAAATGTTGAACCTGCCCCTTTTTGCAGGTTCATCCCTGAACGTTTGGCCTTCCTCCTGTATTTATTCTGACCTGTTGTTGGCTGTGTTATGACTCTGGGCACTTTAACACTGCTGATCAGTGCTAAAGTGCATATGCTCTCTATTGTAAATTGATGTATGGATTAGTGACTTCATGATTGGCTGGTTTGGTTTACTTGTCAGGCCCTAGTACAGTGCACTGCGTGTGCCCAGGCACTGACAACCAAATGCTGCTAGTGGGCTTGCAGCACTGGTTGTGCCACCCACAGAAGCAGGCTGTAAAAGTGTGTCTCAGGTCTGCCTTTGCAGAGGCTGTGTGCAGTCTGGTACTGCCATGCTGACTGAGCAGGTACACCCACTTGCCAGTCCCCAAACCTTCCATTTTCTTTATATCAGACACCCCTGTAGTAGGCCCAAGGGCAGGGTGCCTTATAAGTATAAGGTAGGGCAAGCCCTGATGTGTTTGGCATGTCCTAATGGTAAATTACAGCAATTTTTGTTTTTCACTATTGCAAGGCTACCTATTCCCCATAGGCCAGAATGGGCAGTTAGATTATTACATTTTATAATCCTAACTGACTCAGGGAACTAGGTAGAAATTCAAGTTTAGTGTGCCTGAACCCAGAATGATAAAATATATCTTTAAGTGAAGTTGGTCTTTAACATTCTGTGTATGAATATACCACTTTTAGAAAGTAGGAATGTTCTTGTCTAAGTATCCAAGCCTGCCTCTGCTAGGTTGTGTATTCCTTGTCTGGAGTTTGAGTGACAGGGGCTGGGGGATTCCAGGAGACAGGGTGAGTCAGCCCAGTGGTGAATAGAAAGATCTGCATCTAGATGGGAGGGAGGAGTTGCGCCTGGGACCTAAATAGGACTGTGCCTTCCCTCCACCCCCTGTGGTGCGTCTGATGTCCCTGGCCCACACTTTCAAAGGAAAGAAGGAGTCATGTAAACAGAGTGCTCCAGTACTGACCAGAACTGGTATGGACTAGGCAAAGGCGTCTCTGCCTTCAGAGAACAAAGAGAAACTGTGTATAAAAGAGGGGATCCAGAATTTTGGATCACTTTTGGACAACAAGAAGAAACCTTTGCTGAGGAAAGGAACCTGAAGAAAGTGAGGAGAGACTATCCCTAAGCTGAAGTGCTGCTTGAAGGATTGCCCTGCAGTGGTCCCCTGACTGCCAAAGGAAGGAGAAAAGACTTTGTGTGCTTTATTCAACTTGTAAGGATCTCCAAGGACTTGAGAGAAGAGCTTGCCTCCTGCTGAAGTCTCAGGGACAACAGACTTCAATCCCCAGCTCCACAAGAGTTCTTTGGAAGTGCCTGCTGCTGTTTTAGGCCTTCTGAGAGACTGGTGTTGCAAGGAGCTGGAAGCACGATTCAAGAGGGAGCAGCATGTCGCCGTCGCAGCCGCTGCCGTCGCATTGTGGATGTCGCTGCTGTAGCTGTTGCATTGCACCACATCTCAAGGAACGTCCCGCAACCCCGAAGAAGCGTGTCTCAGCCGCTGCCATCGCATTGTGGATGTCGCTGCTGTAGCTGTCACATTGCACCGCATCAAGAGAAGTGTCTCGCAACAAGGAAGAAGCGTATTGCCGCCGCTGCAATTGCATCGTGGATGTTGCCGCTGTAACTGTTGCATTGCACCGCATCAAGTAAAGCGCCTCGCATCCACGGAGAAGCGTGCCACCGTCAGAGCTGCTGTCGTCGCATCCCGGAACAAGGATGTCGCTGCTGCAGTTGTCGCATCAAGAGGAAGCATCTCGCATCGTCGGAGAAGAGTGTCGCCGCCAAAGCCGCTGTCGTCGCATCACGGAACAAGGGTGTCGCCACTGCAGCTGCTGCATTGAGTCGAGACTTCTCCCAACATCGGAGAAGCGTGCCGCATCAGGGAGAACTTGATGTCTTCATTTCTTTGCACCGGATCTTTGCCGCATCTCCATCTTTGCAACACTTTTGTTGCCCTATGTGTCGCATCTTAAGGTACATTGACTCAAAGTGTTGCATTTTAAGATCTAAAGAGAACTAAGCTAAACCTACCATTTTAATTACAGTAATGTGGATTTTTGTCATTTGTGGTCTTGTGATAAGTCTATATAAAGAATAGTTATTTTTGATATAACACCTGTGTGGTGTCCATCTCTAGTGTTGTCATTTGATTACTGTATGTGTTCACAAATGCTTTACACACTGTCTTTGAGATAAGCCTGTCTGGTCGTGCCAAGCTACCAAGGGGGTGAGTAGGGGTTATTTTAGGAGTGTACCCCCTTACCCTGACTAGAGGCAAGGGTCCCTATTTGTCACAAGTACCTACCTGTGCCAAAAAAGCTGGCATCTCGCCGGAGGCCCGCCCCCTCCCTGCAGCACTCTGCCCCCACTGCTGGTGGGGTGATGAGGTCCTCTTGTGTCCTGAGGAACTCAGAACACAAGTGGACTTCATCCCCAGAGCAGCAGTGCACCAAAAGCCGCATTTGCAGCCTGGTGTAAAAAGGGGCGTGGCCAAGGAACACCTCTCTGCAATGCAGCTCTGTGGCGCTTACCAGAGGTACCTGGTGGGCTCGTTTGCCCCCAGAGACCCTCAGGATTCAAGGTGACTTAATCCCCCAAGTAGGCCCCTATATCTGTTTTTCAAGAAAGTTACTTATTTTACAAGTTTTGTGAATCCGCAAATGTATGAACCAGATCTGCGAATTCGCTAAGTGAAACCCAAACCTTGCCTTTTGATAGGGTACATTAGGACCTCATCTATGTACAGGTAAAATCACACTCAAACACTGTTAGTTCTCCAGTGAACTCTGTAGAAAGGGTGTTGATGAGCAGTGGCTCTCTGCTTTCATAGAATGACTGAAGCTTCATCTCCTTTCCAGGATGAACATCCATAACCTGCTGAGGATGAAGAGGATAGTACAATCAGGCCAATGTTCTACCTCACAACAATGCTACATATGACATTAATTCTTTAAATACTGTACTTCTGACATTAACAAAAGCTGTATCTACACTCAACCTTCTGGTTCATGGACAGTAACTGCATACACTATAGACAATGTAACCTGCTAGTGATGCACAGATAAGTCTTTCACTAGCAAAAAACAACACAATGGCAATCTTCTTCGCACCATCAATCAAATTTTTTAGCCAAGTGTTCAACCTCATCTCTGCTTGGGAAATCAATAAAATCAATTACTTTGCCCATTGCACCATTAACAAAACAGACCCTCCAGTATTTTTACGATTTGCAATAAAAAACACGAAATCATCAGTTTTGTAAAAAGGCCGCACTTTTTAGAAAAGTGCCTGCAATATTCCTTTTTTTATTGGAAATATCCAGGGGGGTCTGCCAATGGTCTCTGGGTAAGGTATTTCCTGCACTCACATGATTATTTAGATATTTCCACTGTTAAACTACAGGAGGGATATCAGCCCATAACATAATACAAAAGATTTCATTTTTGTGCAAACGTAGAATTTCTTAAATGGCAGACATCAAAAGTTCTTCGATGTTAAATAACAATCGGGATGTACAATTAACAATTCAGTGTTGGTATGTAGACCATTGGAAGGCTGAATATTTGCTCCATTTGTCAGAGCTGTACAGTCAACACTGGGGCGTGTATGCTCTTCAAGTGGTGTGTATCCCGTGGTGTCATATCCCACCCCTTCAATAACAGCTCACTTTGTGCAGTGCACTGTACAGGGCACCCTCGCAGTTGTCAATATGCACTCTTAGACTTAGATTTGCATTATACATTTAGGCTCCCCCATGGCCAACAGTTCATTGCAATTTTCAGGAAAGGTCAGGATGTTTGTAGTAGGATGGGCTCTCAATTTCTTCACCAGTGGGGGTGTGGCCGACCGAGCAGCGAGATGGCCGCTGAATAAGCGAGCTCCGCCGACTGCGCTATAAATCCTGGAATAATCCTGTTATTACGCGAGGCACATCAGAAATCATTGCACGGGGCGATCGCGGATGGTGAGAGGCACCCGTGGATGTAATATGTAAACCGCGGTGTGTGCGATTCGGGATTGGCACGCTCCGACTGCTGACGCCGAGGCGGAACGAGGACTGAGGCCGAGGGAGGCGATCTCCTCTCTGGACACCTGACACTACTGGAGCCCGTGGATGTGCAGGCCGTGCTGGTAGCGACACCACTCAATCCGGTGAGACAAGATGGCGGATGTCTTCTGAAGGCGGAGGTGGCAACTGGCCGCGCGCGGTCGACTGAGGGGCTCGGTAAGGACTCCTGTGCACTGTACTTCCCCTCCGGTCCATAGACCTACATCGGAGATTTGTCAAAGGACTTGTGAGTTTCCTGATCGTGCCTGTGCTGCCCTCCGGGCCCTGTGCAATGTCCGGCCCCTGCTGTTCTCCCGGGTAAAATCTGCTCGACAATTGTTTATCACGGCTAAATTCATGCGTGACGACAGCCCCCTCACAGCTAAAAACCCTGCTCGTGTACTGTGCATTGTGGGGCTTGTGCTCAGTTAATCCTGGTCCTGATTTATTGGGAACTAAGAGCTATTGCACACAGACTGCGGACGGCGCGGGGTCGGCACTTCATCCAGATTGGAAATATGGGCAAAGGGGACCCCAGACAGCCACACCTCACATTCGAACAAAAACGCCAAAACAAGCAGCCATGTCAAGATTCTGGGGCTGTGGAGTCGGAGGCGCATGATGAAGAGCAAGACATGGATGTTAAAACTTTGATGCTGGATGTCCGCTCTAGCTTGCGAAGCATAGATTCGAAATTGGATTCGCTGTCTGCCCAGCTGAACTCAGTGAAAGAACAGGTCGGCACGCACGAGACCAGGCTAGACTGCCTAGAAAATCGCAACACTGAATGCTGCGAATTCCAACATGACGCTAAGGTGCGATTTACCAACATGGAGAAACAGATTGAAGATTTGCGCGCCAAGGCCGATGACTTGGAAGCACGTTCTAGAAGATGCAACGTTCGAATCACAGGGGTTCCGGAGACCACGGCGATTGGGAAAATGGAGGTCTTTGTCACTGACATGCTACATGAACTCTTTGACCCTCACCTATCACCTGTGTTCACTGTGGAACGTGCTCATAGGGCTTTGGGAAAGAAACCGCCGGAAGGAGAGACACCTAGGCCTATCCTTGTGAAGCTGCTGAACTATCAGGACAGAGATCTCATACTCAAACTGGCGAGAGAGAAAGGTAAAATCACGCATAAAGGTAATAATCTCTCCTTCTATCCTGATTTCACGCCATTGGTGCAGGCGGCAAGGAAAGAGTTTGTACCAGCAAAGCGCTTACTTTTGCAGGCGGGCCTGCAATATTCCCTCCTCTACCCTACAAAGTAGCGAGTTCTTCATGAAGGGTCTGCCAATTACTTTACTGATGCCCGCTCCGCCCTTAAATTTGCTAAGCACGTCTGTGGGTCCAGATCGAAGATAAAGACTGTGCCTGATGGAGAATCGGAGGCGAGGCTGAGTGACAATGACTGAACATTGAGAACTCTCTGCTGCTGAGTCTCTTATGGCTTGAGCCTCGCTCATTGTTAGGCCGCGCTGCTCCGCTGTGAATCTTGCTTCGCTCTGTTAGATATTATTGATGTCACGACTGTTATACCTTATATGATCTCCTTTTGCACTGTGCCGTTGTTGCCTGGCCCTCTCGCTATACGTTTGTGCCCCTTTATACTTCCTGAAATTCAATGCCTTGATCTAACCTTAATTTAAAGCAGTCACCCTGTGCGAACAGGGTTGTATGCTCGGGATGCCTGGCCCCCGAGGGGTATCTCCCACTGTTTACTTGTTCAATTGTTTTTACGCCTTGAGCGTCTTGGGTGGGGCTTCATCACAACCTGATTGGGGGGTTGGTGTGGGAGGGGGGAGGAATGGGGGAACGGGTTGTTTGGCTGTGAGACAGAGTTTTGCTACTGAATCATACACTGCTGTTTTACGTGGTCATACTATGGTAGGGCTAGATTGTGTACACCATGGATCAAACATAGGCGCATGGGGGTGACCAAGATGTTAACATGGAACATCCGCGGTCTGCAGGACAGTAGGAAGGTAAGATTGCTACATGGGTATCTGCAACGAAACAACATAGACATATGCTTTTTACAGGAAACACACCTCAACACCTCGCCGTCACCCAGACTTAAGCATGCAAGATGGGGTCCAGTTTACTGTGCTATATTTTCAAATTACGCCCGGGGGGTGGCGATACTGGTAAAGAAGGGTTTTGATTGGAGAGAACACTCGATCTCCTGTGACACAGAAGGAAGATATGTGGTGATACATGGAACTCTCATGGGTAAACCGATAGTCTTGGCGGCTGTCTATGGCCCTAATGTGGATGACCTGGAGTTTTTCAGGAGGGTATGGGCCCAGATCACATTGATGCACTGCCCGACGATTGTTTGGGGGGGTGATTTTAATGTGGTGCTTAATGATTCCCTAGATCGAAGAGGTGCTCCCAGGCCTCTAGACCCGCACGCTAGCGCGGCCCTAAAAGACATCCTTCAGGAGGGTTCATTGGTAGACATTTGGAGGGAGAGACACCCCGGAGATAGAGAGGGCACAAGTATTTCTAGTCACCATGGGGCATGGTCCAGACTAGACTTTTGGCTGGTGACTTCCGATTTGGCCGCTTGGACGGTTGGGGTGGAGGGGCTGGCCCGCTTGTTATCTGATCATGCCCCTTGCCTGCTGGAACTCAGGGTCCCTGGTGCCCCCACTCATGCCTTTACCTGGCGCCTGCCGCCGCATGCCTTGCTAGATGCTGCCTTCACCGATGAAATTAGAGCAGATATTGCTAATTACTTTGACACTAATGTCGGTTCTGTATCCACGGAATCAATACTGTGGGATGCATTCAAGGTGGTGATTAGGGGTCAGTGCATGGCGCGCCAGGCGGGGGTTCCTAAGGCTATAAGAGGTACACTCAGCGCGCTGGAAAGAGACCTCAAGGATCTCGAGAAAACCTTTTGTGACAACCCCACCCCTGCAGTTGCTACGCAGATCAAAGCCAAGCTTTTAGACTATACAGAGGAAGCGCAGCGCGAGCTTAAGTTCCTAGGAAAACAAGATGAAGCCCGTAGATATGGGGAGGGAGAAAGGCCCAGCAAAACATTAGCCAAGCTCATCACTACTGCTGCGACACCCGCCCACGTGCATACCATCATTAACCCCGACGGGGAAGTAGTTATAAGCCAAGAGGAAATACCATCGACCTTTGCCACTTTCTACTCTACACTATATAAGTCTTGTGCAGACGCGGGAGCTGCTTGAGACCTATTTAGATTCTATCGCTCTAGTCTGGTTTAACGATGCCCATCGCAAGTATATGGACCTCCCAGTCACTGTCCAAGACATAGCTAAGGTCATTAAAGGTCTGCGCTTGAACAAAGCCCCGGGCCCTGATGGACTCACCACGGCCTTCTACAAAACATATGTCGAGGAATTGGCGCCGAGGTTGCATTCTGTCTTCACAGAAACTCTGGTGGAGGGGAAACTGCCGGAATCCATGAGAGAAGCCCTTATTGTCACGCTTTTAAAGCCGGACAAGGATAGCACATCTCTGGACTCATACATGCCTTTATCCCTTATAAATGTAGATATGAAGATCTGTGCGAAAATCATTATCGACTGTTTATTACCACTGCTCCCCATGATAGCCCTCCCCGACCAATCGGGGTTTATTCCTGGCCGCGCCACTTCACATAACCTACGGACCGTTTTCTCAGTACTACACTACCTTCACCCAGACGTACAGGCCGCAGCGGCATTTTTAGATGCCACAAAGGCCCTTGATTCTCTTGAATGGCCCTACCTCTTCCGTCTTCTGGAACGCATGGGATTAAGCCCAATGTTTATAGCGCTAATTCGTCCACTCTACACGGAACCTAAGGCAAGGATTAGAGTTAATGGCTTGATATCTGCACCTTTTCCTGTTTCCCGAGGCACGAGGCAGGGCTGTCCTTTATCCCCACTCCTATTTGCCATTGCAATGGAACCGCTGGCGGCCAGGATTAGGCAACACCACACGGCACGTGGTATAAGTTTCAGTTCTAGAAGCCTTCTGATTTCACTATATGCAGATGATGTGACCCTGTATGTCTCAAAATCGGCTGAAAACTTAGACCCGCTACTCCGCGAATGTGTTAAGTTCGCTGGGTTATCAGGTGTTTCAATTAATTGGGCTAAATCGGTCATCTTTCCACTAACTGACAACACCGCAGAGCTGAAATCCGAATTCCCTTTGAGATGGGAGGCAGAGGAAGTCAAATACTTAGGAGTGTGGATAAGCCATAAACTCCAAGACATATGGACCCTTAATTTTGGTAGGGCTGTGGCCTGGCTTGAAGGGAAGGTTGCCCTATGGACTACACTGCCGCTATCTATTGCCGGCAGAATTGCCCTTGCAAAGATGGTAGTTTTGCCAAAATTTCTGTATCTCTTTGTGAATATTTCGATCCCCTTGACGAAACAATTTTTCACCTGTTTGCGCTCCCATCTGCTCACGCTGGTGTGGGCGGGTGGTCAGGCTAGACTGTCTTGGGCGCTCCTCACGTTGCCGCTGAGACAGGGAGGCATGGGTGCACCTGACATGCATCTATACGCCTTGTGTGCGCAGGCCCAGTTTGCGCACTTCTGGGCCTACCCCACTCCTTACCAACCGCATGTGGCGGTGGAGATGGACCTAGTATCTCCGCTTTCACTCAGCATAGCGCTCTATCACAAAACCCCAAGACCATCACTGGACATAGACACTGCCAACATGCTGCGCTGGGCCTGGCAGGAATTGCGAAGGCGTGCTGGTCTTCGTCTTTTATACGCGCCAGCGATTCCTCTAGGGCAAAGCCCGATGTTGCGGTGCTTGGAAGACAGCAAAGGGGACATCTCCTTGACTGGAGTGACATTGCACACATTCGCTGATCTTTACCCTAATGGCACGTTTCGCGACATACAAGTGGCGGAGGAGGAACCGGCTCCGTCCTTTAAAGACAGATTCATGTACCATAAATTGAAATCCTCATGCAGAGCTCTTGGGGACCGTTTCCCAGAGGAGCCTCCACAACTACAAGCATTCCAGAACATTCTAGCCAGGGCGTCCCCGAAAAAGCTGATATCACGCTTATACAATGCTATGCAGGAGGAGTCTCCCGTCGTCACTCCTAACTCTATGCACATGTGGAATGATGAGCTCGACCCACAACTGACAGATGACCAATGGTCCTTCTGCTGTAAACAATTGCTGGAACTTTCCCCTAATTATAAACTCCGGCTAATCCACTTTAAATTCTTACATAGATTTTACCACACTCCTGTTTCTCTTCACTGCATGGGTCTCAGAGAGGACAATAATTGCTGGGAATGTGGCGCCGGGGGAGCCTCCTTCCTCCATGTGGCGTGGAGCTGCCCATCCCTATATAGCTATTGGAAGACAATTTGTGATGCAATTAACCAGATTCCCAAGAGAATGGATACGCCATGCCCGCTGCTGGGACTTCTAGGGTGGGTGGCTAACACGGAACCCAAATGTCGCAAACTGCATGCGCTTCTGCTGTTATATGCTAAGCGTCAGGTGGCAATTCGCTGGGAGCGGAGAATTCTGCCCACATTTGCAGACTGGCTATCTGTTGTAACTTATGGCCACACTCAACTTGGAATTTACTGGGAGTCCATGCCGACTGCCTCTCGCCCCCGAGACATCTGGGAACCATTCCTTCAATGGGTGCGAGACAAAGATGTGCTGCAGACTCCTGAGCTTACTGGACCATTATAGGCCGGCATGACTGCGTTGGGGTGGAGAGGGGGCATGGGCGGAAGGACGAGGTTTTTCCTTCTACTGCGCTGATTGTCTTTACATCTTTCATATCGCATACATCCCTTGTGTATCCATAACTTTTGCTATCTCATGACTACAAGAGATGCCTCTGAATGTTTAGCAGAGCCCTCAAGATCATACCTCAGATATCTGTCACCAAACTGATCACCCTGCCATTGTTGTACCAACCTGTAATACCATGTTTTTACTTCTTACCATATGCTTAATTTCCATCATTGATTGTAGAACTGCCAATAGCCTTAGTTGTTGTACGGTTTACCAAAAACGTGTCTCCTTGTATGTAATCACCGCAATTGCGTGAACTCGGCAACCTGTATAATGTATACCAGATTTGCATGATGCACATTGCCTTGTATGCTAACATTCTTCAAACAATAAAAAAAAAAAATAATAATAATAATTTCTTCACCAGTAGACTGTGCAGCCTCATTTTACTCTGCATGTCCTGATTCTGCTGAGTTTGGCATCCTACTAGGTGCTTCGTTCTGCTGGCCAGTTAACCACACTACATATTCACTCAGAAAACTGAGGCTGGAGCTGTGGTCAGTGACATGTAATATAATATAATATTGCACTGCACTGCTCGGAAACTGTTTCTACCAACATGGTCTACCACAACCTTATCAGTCAAGGAGCCATTTCTCCAGCAGGGCTCAAACTGCCTTGTTCACTGAATCTGCAGGGGCAAAAGTCTTTACCATTTTTAGTTGAGTTCCATACTGTAGTGCATGCATCCAGTGCTGTTACATGCTTCAGGCAAGAGGCGAAACACTGAATCGAAATCCTGCATTCTATCATCACCAGTGGCACTTTGTGGTCATTGCTGAAAGCAGCTATCTTTCTCTCAGTTTTGGATTGCAATTTTGAATGAAATAAAACATGTTGTGATTTAGCTGCTTGAAATTATATTGCAATGTCTGTATTTGTGTGCACAGAATGTTGTCCATACCTTTCCTGCCTAATGGCGACTCTCGACAGGCTCCCCCTCTGCCTCCTAACTCCTGGTCTCTCTCTAGCTTGGAAAATATTGCTCTTAACCCTTTCTTTGTTTATGACCTCTTTTTGACCTCTTGTCCCAGGATAAGTTCTAGTGACAATTTGCACTTTTGGGCCTAGACAGTAGTTATGGCCAAACCCTGCTTCATGATCCTGGGGGGTTTCTTACTGCTGGATGGACTCCATAGAGCATATACCTTGTTTACATTTATCCAATGTATATCTGTGGGTTGCGTCTCTCTCAATCGATAGTGGAGTAAGTCCATGCATCATGTACCATGCAATATTTTAAATAATGACTGGCTTCAAAACAGCAACTTATCAGTCTCTGGTGTGTGGGAATCTCACTTACAGTGAGTGGTTTTTGAACTTGGCCCTCTCTGCAGGGTCACCCCAAAGCTTTTTTCCTTCACCCCTCCTGTTGTCTGAACCACTTGTTGCTGGCTTTTAGGACTCTGTGTGCTCTACCACTGCTAACCAGTTTTAAAAGTGTTCATGCTCTCTACTCTGAACATGGTAAACATGGTTTACCCCCAATTGGACAATATAATTTATTTGTTAGCCCCTAGTAAAGTGGTACTATATGCAGCAGGGGCCTGTTAATAAATTCTGTTAGTGGGCCTGCAGCCCATATTGTGCCACACATTTAAGTAGCCTTTTTAAAAATGTCTCAGGTCTGCCATTGCAGCCTGTGTGCAGTTTTAAACTGCCATTATGACCTGGCAAAATAAACTTTCTGCTAGACCTAAACCTTTCTTCTTAATACACATATCACCCCTAGGGTAAACCCTAAGCAGTCCATAGGGCAGGGTATATCATAATTAAAAGGTTTGACATGTACTTTTAAGTTGTACATGTCCTGGTAGGAAAGAACTCTCAAATTCGTTTTTCACCATTGCAAGGTCTTACCGTTCTTATAGAATAACATTGGGTTACCTTATTATATTTAACAAGGATAACTTATTTTTAGAAGCAGGTAGGAAAGTAATATTTGGTGCTGAATTGTAAGTTAATACCCTCTTTAATGGTAATGTCAGATTTTAAGTCACAATTCTGCAGATGCACTTTAGAAAGTTGGTATTTTCTGGTCCAAACTATCTGGTGCCTGCAGCCCGTTTCCTGTGTCACATGACTAAGTGTAATTGGCAGGTGGCCTTTGTGTATCACTCCCAGACAACATCACAAAAGAGGGTCTGGGTGTTGGCAGGATGGACCCCCTGATTAGGCCCAGGCGTTAAAGTCCTCTCAGCTTGCAGAATATAGGCACTCTATGGCGGAGCGTAGAGATCCAATATTATGCCTTCTGATTTCAAATGAGAGTTTCTTTCCCATTCGCATGCTCAAATTTGTTTTGGTCCTTGCTCAGCAGAGCCACAATTTTCTCAGGCAGCTAGCGAGCACATACAAGACTTTGCACCTACTTGCATGGCTTCTGGACATGATTGCGCCAATGTAGTGCCTCTCGTGATCACTTTCCATCTGTGGTGCGGCGGGCGAAAGTTGCAAACTTCTGAATCTGCCTGCTTGATCCCCCTCACTGCCTCTCAGAATCAGGAGGGGGGCTGAGAGACACACCCTAAAGCTTTCAAGGCCATGGAAGTGAGCCCAGACCAGGCATGGGAGGGAACAGGGCGTCAGTGCACACTACATGAGAATGGACTGTGTGACTGCATCCAGGAAGCGAAGGGGGCTGTACTTTAAACTTGCCTATAACATAGTGGAATACTCTGCTAAAACAGGTTCCATTGATTTAAGGCTGAAAAGGAATGATTATGAGTAAAAAAAGCAGTGCTGCTATAACGGCACCAAATGTAATTTTGGCGCCACAAAATTTCAATTTTTGTGCCGCTAAATTTGCAAATCAATCCCGCAATATCCTGGGGGGTGTGCCTAACCTTTCCTCTACATTTAAATTATCACACAACATTACTCAACAGTTTTGAAGATTCCTCTGGCTGCCCCCCAGTGCTGCCACCTTCAATTTGGGGTACACAGGCCCTTCTCTCCTACCCCACCAGCAACTTACCAGGCACTTGTTTTACTGCTTAGTCCTGATGAGATCCCTATACCTCAGTTGGGATTGAAATGTCATTGACACCTACATCTTCAACTGTATACTCTATTTTGTATCCGACTGTGGAGTATGAGCTGTAACTCTGATTGTGGCTTTCTGCTTATCTACATTCTCACAAATTGAAAAGTCACTTTTTAAAGTCACTTGCCTGTGGTAAGGCAATTGGCTGATTTCTCTTTACCCCGTCACGTTCTGCTCACTCACCCCCTGGTATATTGTCCTTGTGCTGCACTCAATTGTGAATTTAAACCATACCTTGCATTGATACTAATTGTATTTCCAATTTTTGATGACTATGTTGTGATATTGAACTTTAGCATATGTCCACCCTTGGTCCCATCAGACTTTTAGGGTCTCCTTGTCCGTTTTTGCCTTCCTGTTAGCAGCGGCTTTGTGACTGGTTTAGATTTTCACATCATGCCCGCGCCTCTTGGCCTCCTCCATTGACGCTCTCGACACTCCGACTGCATTCCCGTTAGTCTAATTGTGGGTCAGTGGTTGGTAGTGTTGTCACCTCTGTGACGCTGATCTGGTTTGCCTGTGGACTGCACCCCGTCTTCATCATTCCTCTTCTCCTTGGCCTTCCCGCACCCTGTTGTTCTTTGCTGGTGGTCTGTGGGGCTTGTTGGATACGCGTTGGCCTCTGCGCTCTGTCAGTGTGCATCCATGTTGCTACGTACTATGGATTGTTTCTGGTGTGTTGTTTTTGTAGCTTTTATAGTGCATTTTCTCACCAGATGCGTGGAATTTGCAGGCCTGTCGCTGGTTTTTGCTTCGTTTTGCATCGCGATTGGTATCATCGCAGCTTTTTTTGCGTTCGTATTTTGCCTTTTTGCTGCATGGCGTTGATTGCAATGTGGTGAATAACACGTTATCTGGAGACTATTATATGGTACTGCTGTGTTGTGACTACTTGGTTAACACGGCGTAATTTTCCGGCGATAGAACGCGATGTTGAGAGTTGCATTAAGTTACTTTTGCTTTTGCGATGGTTAGCACACGTTCTTGAGAATATGCCCCAGAGTGTCCAAGTAATTCCGATTCTGTGCACCATGGCTAGAACAACTGCAAAAGTGTCAAGTTGAAAAACTCTCTTCTCTCTGGGGTTTGGCAACTAAGCTATATGTGTAGAGCTGAAGTATTTCATACAGACAAGATGACAACTCCTTCTTGGTTAGTATGTATCCAGTATGTTAGTTTTTTGGAATAGCTCTACTTTCTGCATTGAATTCTGTGATATACTGTTTTTCTGGGAAATACTTAGTACTCTATATTTACTGCTTCCAAGACTTAGGTTTAGCCACACAATTTGTGTTGTCTTAGAGAACAAACTAGCTGAGCTCAACCTCTCCAAGAGCCTATTTCTCTGTGGGAAAACATTTTCAAGCTGAAGCTGTACAATTTCTTAGTAACACTCTTTTCTGCAGCAATCTCCTCTCACAGATCTTTCATCTCTGTCTTTTCTGATTTTGTTATATTTGAAGTCATATAGAGAGCAACAGCAAAGAAGTTGTCTGCAACAACTATAGATGGATTTTTGCATTCCACATCTGCAGAATCACAGGGTTGTAGTAATTGAAGTGCTTGGAATCATCTGTTACTCTCAGGTGTTATCTATATTTTGGTAATTCCCATGTCAGTGTATTTCTGACTGCAGACAATAAGCTGTTGACTCTTTCTTCTGAGATTGCAGGCCGTGGGAATCCAAAACAACATCTTATGTGAAATGTCCCTTTGCATCTGTATTTTCGGCTAAACTATTTTCCACATCTATGTGTTAGAAACCATAGAACGTATCTCAAGCACTTGTCTGTACCGTCTTTTGGGATGGTGCATTTTACATACTGTTGCATGAAAAACAAGACAGACTCATCAGTTTCTGTTCCAAATATTGGGGCATCTTTCATCTATAATAATATGTGAATATGTGGAGCACCTCTGGCTTGGTATACTTTCTGCCAAGAGAAATCAATAACTTGGCCACGAGGCAGAATAGTTTTGTTAAAGATGAAAGCCATCATTGCTTGAAACCAGTGGTTAAAATATCTTCAAACGTTTGCAGGATCCAAGGAGCAAAGTTCCCCCTGTGTCTTCAGATTGATGTCTTTAATGTTTAAGTGTGCTTCTTGCAGGCATTCAAGGATGCCATTCCATGCATACATAGCACAATTGATGTGCTGAGTATGTCCCTACGTTTCTCAACATGTATTTCAGCTCACCATGGCAATGATACCAATAATCATTGTTGCCACATTGGCACATCATTAAAATAATCAAGTTTAATTCCAGATTCTCATCTTTTCCTTCATTTTTGTCTACAAATTCCCTTGCAGTGATATTTTGCAGATTCACTCTTGTCATGAGAATATGGCTAACTGCATAAGATAGGCCTCCTAAGTCACTCTCAAATAAAAGGTGAAAAGTATAGGGAATACATTGCTTAAATCTAAGATCATCTGAGTATAGTCTAGTTGATCTGTACTCTGATGCTGGTATCTGTACTGGTTGGTCATCATACCTACCATCATTCCTGTGAGGAAGACAGCATTGAGCTTCTAAACCTTTCTCCCACTCACTCAAGGGAGCTCCTCTTGCTTCTTTCATTTTAAAGAGATCAATTGCATTACCATTAATCTCTTTAGAATGCAGAGGGGGGATACTGTAGTGTTCATCAATTTATTTTGATCTGGATTGATCCACCTTTTCAATCTGACCTCTTGATGTGGATGTGTCATCCTCTATATGTGCTACATTTTGAAGGTCATCTACATCTTTCTAATAAATATTATTTTGTACCAGATATAATGCTGCTTTTTTTAACTTTACTAACATTTACTAGCTCTTGCCATATTTGTTTGCTCTTCGTAGGGTCACCATTGGCTACAATAATAAGTGCTTCCTCCAAATCTTTCTGCACTCCTATAGTGTCAATAATATTCGGCTTGAAATGTAATGGCAAATAAACAGCTATAACTTTACGACCTTTCTTTAACTCTGTTGGAGGTAACTTCCCCTTCTTTGGCTCCGTACGGACTACAACTTGGCATTGATATTTAGACTGTATTAGAATTGATTGGTAAACATTTAAATCTTGAAGTTTTTGAGAGATTGGAGCTAATTCTATCTTATTGCAAATTGCTCTAGCTGGCATTTTATGGTCCTCCAACTTGTATAACAGTACTTTCATATAATTTGTCATGTGGAACAATCAAAGCATTCCTCTACAAATAAATAAGCTGCAAATTCCTGCCACTTACTTGCGTTGTCTTGTTCAGTTTTTGTTGTCACATTAACATAATGCGTTTGACTTTTGTAGTGAGTTTGTCAACTACATATACAAACACAGTCTGGTTTCTCTGAAGAGACTGTGCTAAATTTTCTAATCTGTTCTTGAAAGTTATCAACAGTAATATCGTTCTGCTACATCTGTAGAGACTTAGGGGCCCATTATGATGTCGGGCGGATTGCCCCACCAGGCTGGCGGGGGCAATCTGCCCGACATCCACACTCGTTTTCCCCCCCGCCATATTAGTATGGCGGGGGACCTCGGCGGACGGAAAGACCGTCCGCCGCTTTTCCGCCCCGGTCGCCTTGTGGCCGGGGCGGAAAAGGAATAATATGGTGGAGGTGTCTATCAGACACCGCCAGCCATATTATGATGGGTGTCTGTAGGTGCCTTTCCGCGGCGGCGATGCCGCCACGGAAAAGCATGCGGTCTTCACTCTGGGGGCCCCCTGCGAGCTCCTAGAGTGAAGGAGAGGTGGGGGTGCACACGGGGGGTACCTGTGGCACATCCTACTACCCCCCACGGGACCCCCACCCTTATGGCGGGCGGTCCCGAATTCCGACAGGATGGCGGGCGGACAAAGTCCGCCCCTCATCCTAATGAGCCCCCAAGTACTCATTTTCCCTACAGTCCTCCTCAGGACCAAAGATGTGAAGTTTCACATCATAGATAAACATTTTCTACCTCTGCTACTGTACCATGCAAAAGAGCTCCATTCATTTCTCCTAAACATAAGGCATGAGATTTGACATAGTAAAGCCTCCTAACTAATGTTCTCATTTATGAATAGTGTACAGATAATATTCTAAAATAATGAAAGGTGCTTGGCACACTTTCTTTGACAGACATGCTAGTGAGTTTCCCTGCAGCATAGTATACTTCCTTCCTTTGCATGGATGTAATCCTTGAAAGACAGCTTTTTTCTGCTTTATACTTCTGCAGGGAAACATACGCAGGCAATTTCACAATATCTCAATAGATTACTGCTGAATAGTACAAATACTGCTACAGTTCCATTTATAAACAGGGACCTGTCTATGTCTTCCCTGTAGCTCTTTAGCTATCACTTCCTCTACATTTCTAGGTCCCATCACCTCTTTAGGAATAACATCTACTGTCCGTCATCTCATTGCATTGTCCAGATTCTTCAACTGCATGCATGTACTCTTGGAAGTAGCTTTCTTCATTAAAGAAAGCCTCAGTACTAGAAGTAAGTCTTTATTCAAATAGCGCTGGGATGCCTCCGGTTAGCCATGCACTATACAAAAGCCAATTAATTTCTTTCATTCACCAAAGAGAACGTTGTAAACGTTACTTGTATTGACAAGTCTTTTCTTTTGGCTTTTTTTCTTCATATCTTCATAGTCAACACTATTTTATCCAATGACCTAATTCTGTTTACAAATAAAAATAAATCACTTCCTCTTCAGAGCAAATACTTAATCATCTACACCTTCAACATGTTCCTTTTGTCTTACAGCTTCCCTTCTTCTTCTTGTATATTTTTTCATAATTGTGATTAGATTGTGATTTACTCTAGTATGGAACATTCTAACTCTGCACTTTTTTGTACAATATTTTACTCTTCATATCATTGACTTTTTTTCACCATTTTTAGTAGGTCCTAAACTTTGTTTTTTATTTCCCTGATTTTCCACTCTATCCAGTTGTGCAGATACAATTTTAAGAAATGTCTTTGTCCTCTTACCAGCAGCTCTTTTCTCTTTCACCACCTTTTCCACATTTGGCCCCTTTTGTTTCTCAGTTGTGAGGAGATAGTACTTTGCTTCTGTTTCCTTCTTGTCTAATTGTTTTGATGGCATTGTAACTGTTTGTAGTTAAGTAGAAATTAAGGCTTGAGAAGGGGAAACATAAGCACATTAAGGTTTTTGTTAAGTAAATTCAGATTATATAGCTTCAAATGACAGTGCATACATAGGATCTGCATTAGTAGGCATCCCCAACGTTTCAAGCATGATTTCACTGCATGGATAAGAAGGTTGTGTCTCTACTTCCAGCATATCTGAGTGAGTGTAGGAGTACACTTGTAGCAATGCCATGAGATTTTTAAGTAATTTGTTGGTATGTGACTCTCTGTTTTACTACCTCCATGGCTCTTTAAATGTGTAGGTCAGTGGGCTTAACACTTGAGATTCACCTATTACATAGCAAGTGAACCTTGCAGTGAAAGTGCACAGAGAAGATCAGCATTGCAAATATCACCCATGTGTGAAGGACTAATTCTCTGGATGGATGAGAAAGTTATGCCAGTACTTGCCTGCATATCTGAATGACTATAGGAGTACACTTGTAGAAGTACTATTTGATGCTTAAGTAATTGTGCTAGTATGCGACTGTCTGTTTTAGGGTAAGTAAATGTGTGTGTAAGTGGCTGCCCAAATACCTCACTGCCCGTACTAGGAAAACGAAAGCTATATATAGGTGTGACTGCAACTACCTGTGTGCTGCATGTATAACTACTTTCTGATAAGTGACTGCAAGTATTCATGCTTCTGTAGCTGTCTCAATAGGTGCGAGAGAGGTCTATGGTTTTTGTGAGCTGTCTGACAAGGTGACAGAGAGACGGTATTCAGTCAAAATATAGAGTTAGAAATGTCGACTTACATTAATATTGAGTTTAAAATATTGTGACACTGAAATATCAAATGCAAGAATATTGTGGTCAAGAATATCAACTTTAAGGTAAGAAATATCAATTTAAAAAATATAGAAGTCATTGATATCATTTGCAAAAGTCTAGGGCCAGATGTAGGTGGCTAAATACTGGTCGGTAGTGCCAAAATTCTGTAAATTTCTACTTTACCGACCGGTATTTAGCCATGTGCGATGTAGGTGACTTTAAACCTACAGGCAAAATAGGAATCACTAAATAGTGATTCCTTATTTTGCTCTGGCATTTAAGGAATCGGAAATACAGATTCCTTACATGCAATGTACGTAGCACTAAAAACAGTGCACATAACCCTTAAGGAAACGCTATTTACCACCAACTTCAAGTTGGTGGTAAGTAGCGATTTCCTTAGAAAAATCACTTTTTTGCTTTTTTTATTGTGCCATATGGCACACATCCATGCCCTTAGGGCATATATGCGCGCCACATGTGCACACATGCACATTTCAGGGGTGCAACAGGGTGTCCTTTGGACACCCTGGCACCCTTGAAATACCTCCCGCTATTAACAATTCGGTAATACCGAATCGCTAATAGTGAATCTCTTCCCATTCATTCCTATAGGCCTCCTAGCCCATAGGAATGAATGGCTAGGTATTCCTTAATAACGAATCGCAATTAGCGATTTATTATTAAGGAATGTTAAGGAATCAGTAATATTTCAGCGATTCCTACCTACATTCCATTTAGCGTGTCCTTAATAGCGATTCGGTAATAATCGCTATTAAGGGATCGCTAAATGGAAGTTACCTACATTTGGCCCCTAGTTGTTTAAAAAAGCGATTTTCTAATTAGTGTTATGTATTTTAATATATATTTTAAATGCATGTGATGTATTTCTTTCATATAAGTATTGTTTATGTTTTTTAATATATGTGTTAAATGCTTAGTAGTTATTAATTTATTTTAATACAATTTTGCATTTTTAGTTCAGTGGTGGGCTGTGGGTTTATAGGGGAATAGGGTGGGTAGTAATTTAATTATAATAAATTAGCAAATATTTTCTATTTAATAATTTTTATTTAATAGAGATTTTATAATGTTAATTGAGTTTTTAATTTTTGGGGGTAAATTTTAGGTGAGGGTTGTGGGGTTTATAAGGGTAAAAGCTGGGTAGTAATTTATTTGTAATAATTAATCATTAGATGTTAATGATTAAAATATATTAAATAATTGATAATTACTTATGGTAATTTAGTAGTTAATTTTAGGGGCTGGTTGTGGGGTTTATAGGGTTAATGGTGGAAATTAATGTATTTTTAATTAATAATTAGTTGTTAATTATTGTTAATTAATTAATTGACAATTACATGTGGACATTGTGTAATGAATTTTAGTTGTGGGTTGTGGGGTTTTTTAGGGGTATAGGGTGGGAAGTAATTCATTTTTAATTTATTTAGAATTTGTTGATAATTATTATTCATTAATTGTTATTTAATTAGGGTAATTGTTTAATTTTCTTTGTGTTTTGGTTTTGGGTTTATAGGGGTGAAGGGTGAGGACTAAGTTCATTGTATTTGCTTTATAATTAGTTGTTGAATACTATTAGTTATTTAATTAAAAAAATATTTTTAATCATGTAATTCATTTTTTTACAGTTTAATGTTAGGTGTGGGTAGTGTAGATTATAGGTATAAAGGGTGGGAAGTTTATTACACGTTATGTGTTTTAATTTGTTTTTCAATTTATAACATTGTTTAATTGATAATTAATTATGTTATACACAAAAAACAATGTTTGCGTTAAACTGGCTGATCTGGAGGACTTAAGCATTTTGGTCCATAAATTATTCCACAAACTCATGGAAACAATGTGATATATTTTGGGTACATCAGTTGTTCTCAAATGCAGAATTTCTTCCATTTTCTTCGCTTCAACAGTTATATGCTCTACCCAACTCTTTCTCCCCCAAAAACCAGCTTCTTCGCAAAGCTGTTCTTGATGTTAATACATCATTTTCCAATAACATTATTCCCAAACCCACCACTTATGTACATACAGATCTCCCCTATCTCTTACACACTCGACCCAAGGCTTCCAAATCATACTCCTTTTTGCAGAGCACTAGCACGTTACGACAGAAAACGAGTATTGAAATGCCGTGGGAAAAAGATTTCCCCATAGAATGGTCTCTTAGTTTGTGGTTTAATTTATGGACCAAAATGCGTAAGTCCTCCAGATCAGCCAGTTTAATATTAAATATATTTTGATTTCTATTTTTAACATATTTATATTTTGTACTTACTTTAAATATTATATATTTATATTTTGTTAATGATATTTTGTTTGTTTTTAATTTTAAACTGACTGGAGTGAGAAAAGTAAATTTAACCCCTCTGCAACTCAACACGTTCCCTACAGTTGCATTTACTGGAATGGGAATAGTAATTTTTACCCCTCTGCTATCCAACACTTTACCTACTCTTGCGCTCAATGGAGTGGAAATAGTAATTTGTACCACTCCGCTATCCAACACTTTCCCTACTATTGCCCTGACTGGGGTGGGAATAGTAAATGTTATCCCTCCATTATCCAACACTTTCCCTACTGTTGCACTAACTGGAGTGGGAATAGTAATTTTTCCGGCTCCACTATCAAACCCTTTCCCTACTGTTGCACTCACTGGATTCATTATTATATATGTGTGTTAACTTTTTTTAAATTAGGTTTATTTTGTTATATTTGTTAAAATGTATATTTTTTTAATTAATGTTATTATTTAATATATTTAATATTGCTTAATTTATTTTATTAATAAAACACAATATTTTGTACTACGATATTTATGACATCGATATATTTTTTTCGATATTTTTGTACTTACCATTATAATTACAGGATGTAGATATTTTTGACATTGATATTTTGGTCACAATATTTTTGTATGGTGATATTTTGAGTGTCTATATTTTTTCAGTTTACCCGGAGAGCCTCTATGCTTTTGGGAACATGTGTGTAAGTTTCTTTAGGGGTGGCATACTTGATGTAGTACTTGGGAGAGTAGCCTGAACGTGGAAAATAACTTAATGCACTCAAAAAAACATCTCTCATCTTTTAAACACAAAGCACCAGGCTTTAGGATCTACTTACAGCACACCTCAGAGGTGTGTTAGGTGTATTAAAACATGGGGTTGACACTTGAAAAACATTTTTCACATGCCATCTGAAGCGTGCATTGAGACTGCACAGACAAGGTGCATACTAGTAGGGATCACTCATGTTTGAAGGACTATCTGTCTTCATAGATGAGAAGGTTCTGTCAGCACTTGCCTTCATGTCTGAGTGAGTGTAGGAGTACACTTGTAGCAGTGCCAAGAAATGTTTAAGTAAATGTGCCAGTACGTGTCTGTATAATTACCTTTATGACTCTCTAAATGTATATGTAACTGGCAGAACCAATACCTCAGTGCCTGTGTTAGGGTGAACAGGGGCCTTCTCTGAAAAATAAAAAGAATGAATAACGCTGTATTGCATGCGAAAATAAACCTCACAAACTTAAAGTATAACTGAATTCTAATTATTTCCTGAAAAAGAAAATATGTATATAAAACGTACCCCTTACTATTCAGTATGTTCAGAGTGGTTTGGTGCCCTTTCAGTTTAAAAGCAAGCTTTTGTAAAGGGGTTCCAGTTGTCTTATCAGGTCCAAATGGGACTGACAACATGCATTTATTTAGGTTTCGTTTTTTAAACACTCGCTTCAGAGACATGCTATTGTCTAGTAAAAGTATTAACCATATGTAGAAGCTAACGTTTGCAAGCAGTGCATTGCTGTCAGATTGCAAACAGGTTCATAAAGGAGTTCCCTAAAATTAAATGGGTTGTTTGCTCAATACTGAGCTATAACAATGAAGCCTGGAGGAACGCCTGTCATTTGTATTCATGAGCAGTCCTCGTGTGACCCATTTTCATCACAGCAAGCAGCTGTATGAAAGTGCATCTTATATGCAGAACCAGATTCATGTTTTAAAGCAGTGCTCTGATTTCTACACACTAAAATGTGTTTCTCTCCTATCCATGCACCAAAGCCAAGCTACATTGAGTGCTTTCCCAAAACCAATTTTCAGGCCTATTATATTTGTGCTGGCTACTGTAGAAAGAATTTGTATGCCATGTGTGTGTTAATGTCTGTTTGCATAGAAATGCTGTTGTAAAATCATAGGCTCAGAAATCTGCAAATCAATGCTTCCAAAACCAATCAAAGTCCTGGAAGTACTATACCAATTCAGTTTGAATTGCAAAGGACTAATCATATTGACTTTTTGTAGCGCTATGAAAGAATGATATAATTGAAGACAGTTCCTAAAGTTAATTAAAGTAAAAGTTTCAAGAGGGAAACCTTTCGCAAAAGAAATATTTCCACTAGATAGGTTGTACAAAGAAGTCATTTGCTTCCTGACAGACCAGCAGCATATTGGATGCAATCAAATGCAACAATTTCAAAAGGCTATTACAGGCTCTGGGTTTAAAAAAAAGGATGGCAAAATAGATTTTTGATTTACATTTTCCAGGGTTATTAAAATAAAATGCTGCTGAAATTGCTTGTTATTCTTCTGTGCTTTCCAAGGCACACTTGGGGAACGGAATAATCTGGGCTGATCTTTTTTCCATCCCTTTGCCAAGTGGAACAACCATCTGTAGATTGTTTAATTAAACTAATTTAATTAAAGATATGTTTTTTGGAAGATGGCATATACATTGTTCTGCATTATTTTAATTGGTGTTGGCACGGATAGATTGTTTGACATTTCGTGATTCAGATCTGTTTGCATCAAAAGAAAGGCGAATTCAAGATTCAGAGCTTACACAGAGTTTTTCTCCTGGATGTGATTAGTGAAGCAAGATATGAAACTTGCAGGGAAACTGCTCCATACTGTGATACCCAGAGGCAGAAATAGTCATTGTGCATAAACTAAACATACTGGGGTAGCCTTATATACAAACATGCAGACTAATGTACCTGCTGCAGGGATCAGTTTGTAGAATATAAGGAAAACTTAGTAGCAAAATATTAATTTGCAGCACTTTGTATTATCTGTGTTTGTAATCAAGATTATTAATTTATCATGTAATATCATTTATAAGTTATGTGGGTTGTGGCTGAACAACATGGAGGGCTGCAGAGCATTTATAAACAACTTGATTTCCAAACTCATGCTAAATTATTGTGTAGGGGGACTCATGACTGCATCTCGAAAAGTGCTGGACATTTATAAGCATGATGAGCAGGGGATCCAGGTGTCTGGAGATGGTATTCGTCGGACCCTTGAATAGGCCCTGTGGTGGTCTGGAAGTGAAATACTACACAGAAGGAATTAAATGGCGGAAATTGTGGAGAAGGGCCTGGTGCTGAGAGGGGGAGCAGGGTGTCCGACATGTTCAGTCACAGATAATCAATCAATTAATGATCAATTAAAATTGGAAAAACTGGCTCTTCGCCAAGCCGAGCGCCGCTGGAGATGTAACCATGATCAGCAGTTAAAAAACGTGTATGTAGACCGTCTGAAGGCCTATAAAAAATCTATCCTGCAGGCTAAAACCACCTACTTCTCACTGAAAATAATGGATTCAGCCTCTAAGGCGAAGGACATCTTTTCCATTGTTAATGAGCTCTCCTTACCTGATCGGGTAACCCCTCAACCTCAACCTACACAAGCCCTGTGCGATTACCTTAACTATTATTTTATTGATAACATTATTACCATCAAAAACAATATCCCTTCCCCCTCTTCCCTTACTCCCCCGTCATTACCCCCTATGAACCCTCGCCGTCTGAATGCCTTTCCTTCCATTTCTCCAATGGAGTTCATTTCTCTGCTACATAAGGTGAGCTCTGTTTCTCCCAATGATTGCTGTCCTCCCCAAATTCTTAAAGATGCTTTCTTGGCCTGCCCTGATCCTCCGCTAGCATTGCTTAATAACTCTCTCGCTACCGGCATAGTCCCGGATCTCTTTAAACAGGCGGTCGTGGTCCCTATACTGAAAAAAACTAATGCCGACCCCAGGATCCTGAGTAATTTTAGGCCAATCTCCCTTCTTCCTTATTTAGGGAAAATTCTGGAGACATATGTCACTCGTTGCCTGAGTGCGTTCATTGAGAGCTCGTCCTTTTTGGATGATCAGCAAGCTGGCTTTAGGCCAGCCCACTCTACTGAGGCGGTCATTGTGGCCGTGATGGACACATTGAGGAAAGGTGCCGACAAGAACATCTCCCAGGCACTTGTCCTGTTGGATTTGTCGGCGGCCTTAGACACGTTCGATCATGCGATATTGATCGACCGTGTCAACAATGCGGGCATTCAAGGCTTGGCCCTAAAGTGGGTTAGATCTTTTTTACATCGGCGGTCTCAGGCAGTGCACTTGTCCACCTTTTCTGCTTCTTACTCACCCTTATCCTGCGGAGTCCCACAGGGGTCTGCCCTGTCGCCGCTCTTATTTAATCTGTATATGCAACCTCTCATAGCTTCCCTCCGTAATACCCCGGTTACCATCTTTAATTACGCCGATGATTTGCAGTTGATCTTCCCCATTGACTCTTCCCTATCCTCTTGTGTTAATTTTCAATCCACCATGCTTGACATCTCGGAGTGGATGTACCACAGCCAGCTGAAACTTAATCCCACCAGATCGAGCTAGTGCTGATAGGCGGGCTGGCTAACCCCTGGAATACCAACTTTTGGCCCCCCTCTCTTGGGTCCCCGCCTAGCCCTGTCAATTCAGTAAAGAGCCTTGGTATAATTATATCCAGCGATCTGTCTATGAGGCCTCAAATTAATGCAGTCACGTCATCCTGCTTCTTCCACCTTCGCAGGATTCGTAAAATCAACAGGTTTCTCACCAAGGGTGCGCTTTTTCCATTTATCATGGCTCTCATCACGTCCCGTATTGACTACGCCAACACTCTCTATGTTGGGATCCCTGTCTACCATCTTCACCGCCTGCAGCTGGTGCAAAACCAGGCAGCTAGACTGGTTTTTCACCAGCCTAAACATCAACATGTCTCGCCGCTGCTTTGGAGCCTTCATTGGCTCCCTGTGGCTAAGCGTTGCATGTTCAAACTTGGTTGTACGATCTTCAAGGCCCTGTCTGATCAAGCTCCTGCCTTTATCTCTTCTAGCTTGAAGTGTTATGTGCCTCAGAGAGATCTCCGCTCCACTTCGCACAACCTACTGGTTGTCCCTAAATTCAAACGGAAAAAGCACGGCGGGCTGTGTTTTTCTTTCTTAGCTCCCAAGTTCTGGAACTCCCTTCCGATATCCTTTCGACTCTGCTTTAGCTATGACTGTTTCCGCAAAACGCTTAAAACTTTCATCTTTCAGCAAACCTTTGAGTAACTCCTACACCTGTCTCCCGCATTTGTTTAAGCGCCATGAAACCGCTGGGTGACCGTGCGGGGTACAAATGATTTTAACATAACATAACAGATAGGCCATCAGGCGCGATTTAAGGGACTCTGTCAGCTGGGGTGGTGGCGACATGGCTCCTGCCCACTCTGGTGATGTTCCTGGATGCTTTGGCAATTCAGGTCCTGACACCTGGGGGCTTATTCACAAGCCCCGTGCCCTGCTGGTGTGTTACTTTTTTATGATTCTCCGGCGGCGCGAAGTGCAGAAGCATATCTATGAGGCCACGCAAAGCCACTTTGCCTGGCTTTTAATGGATAATAGATATAGTGTAAGGCAACACAGCGCAAGTCACTGCAGTGCCTCATTCTGTGTCAGGTTGGTGTTGCATGGACATTGCAGTGGATTTTCCCATGCAACACCAATGGGTTTTGACATATTCCTCGATTTACAAGGATCTGTAAGCCTGGAAATGCACCAAAACTGTATGCAGCCCCAAGGGAGGCGTAACAAGGAGAAATATATTTTTCCTCTTTCTATGTGTGCCCCTTCCTGCACAAAAACACTCCTGCAAACAATGGAGACACCCTTGCACCAAATTGTGCACCAGCACAGGCAAAAAGGGCAGCAATGCACCATATCTTGTAAATGCGGTGCGTTCCTGCCCTTTTAAATTGGCATAGGGCAGTGCAGCAAAAAGATATGCAGCACTGCTCTATGCCAATTCAATGTAAATGAGACCCCAAGTGTCTGACCACATTTGGAGTGCCACTGAGCAAGCAGGGGCTACTGGGCTTCAGACTTGGCAGCTGGGGTTGTTTGCCTATGAAGTTCTGATCCGCATCCCAGTATGGCTCTGAAAACAGGGCAAACTGAGCTAAGTACATCCAATTCACCACTTCATTCTTAGTAGTCATGGCAAGGAGCTACGGTTTTTTAAGGGAGGTAGTGTGGGGTCCTTCCAGATGAGATCTCAATAATCACTCAGCAGCACAATAATAGATTGTCCAGCCCTTTGCTTATTTTTTTTATAAACCAGAAAGTACTTAAATTCCTTTCCAAAACAAAATACTACACACTACAATATACTGCTGTGAAATTTACAGGCACAAGACCACTAAACCATCAGATCAGAGTTACATCCTTCCTACCTTCCACCTCCATTTCTGCTCCTAAAATCTGGCTTGGATTTTGCACAGCGAGTTTCAGGTAAAGCTCAAATACTGGCCTATCATGAGAGAGTTGGTGCTCTTAGTTAACATTCTCAGAGCCAGATTTAGCGTTTGGAGGATAGAGTATACCATCACAAGCATGACAGAGTAGCTTTTCTTCTAAGCCTAGAATCGCCACCCCGTTTCGAATCTGCTGGACTATAACCATTCCAGGGTGGATCCCCAATCTGCTCCGCTTACAGAATGCTTCCTCTGACAGCCAGACAAAGTAAGGGTTGTCAGAGAAAGGCCCTTAAACCTCCCTTCTATTTAGTATGAATGGTACAATGTCCTTTTTTTCTGCTCACCACAACCAGGTTTGAGGAAGAGGGACAGGAAAAAACAATTACTGGGTGGGGAACTGCGTGGTCAGAGGCCTTGAGGCTGCCACAGAAACTTCTACTGCAGTGCTGCAGCTCTAAATTAGCTCATGGCAAAGGCATAATGGCGTGGTCTGCACAGGTCCAGGGGGTCATCATAATGTTGCAGTTCTGCCTCGGTCAGAACACGCACAAAAGACTTACACAATATTCAAGTTCATACTGTCATGGTCTGCTCGGGCACTCTTCAGGCCTGTGAAAGAGGGAAAGCTGCTTCAGCAACTCAGTGATGCAGTCTGCTTGGACACAGGGCAGTGCAATGGTGCAGGCAACTTAGGCACAATTCCAAGGTTACAACAATGTCATCCACTTGAAAAGACTTCCAGGTTATGCCATGGTGCAGGCCACTTGGTCAAGGAAGTTGCCTCCTGTATTGCACACAGACTGCTATCTCCACATCTCTCTCAATGGACAAAACCTCATCTCTGGGCTCAGCTACTTCTACTCACCCTGGTCCTTTACACTGCTGCACAGTTGGCACACTTCTTCTCTTTCTTCTCAGGCAGGCCATCCTCCAGGTGCATGAGGACAGAGAGACAGCTCTACCTCTAGGTCAGACTACAGGTGATGCCCCTCACCTCTGGGAAGCTGGCTGGCAGGCAGACACCAGCTCTGGTTGCATTGCAGTCTTGTCCTTGGTCAAGGAGAACTTGTAACGGATCAACAAGTGGGTCACTTGCTCACACATTTATGGAGGTAAAGCAAACAGGTGGTGTATATATTCTCTCTACACTCTCATTGCTTGTTTGTGTTGGTTCTTCTTTAATGTCATTTTCCAGGCTGTCTTCCAAACACACCATGTGTGCAGAGTGGTGCTTATCACAGCAGGGTCATCTCCAGTTTAGAGCACTCACAACAGCTGCACAAAGAGATGTGAGGTTTCTGCACCTGAGTCTATCAATGGCCATACTGAACAGTGATTAGGAATGAGAAACACATCGTGGCCTTGCATAAATGCCCCTTTACACTCTGAAGAACAGGGACTGCCATCCCACCCTTCCCTCCAGATCTCTAAAAAATTTCAGTATTCAGGAAGCCCAATCGGCAGCTCCTCTCATCAGAAGAACCTAATCAAATTTCCCTACTCAAATGTCTACTTTTCCTCCCTCAAGCTTCAGCAATTATCTGCAACACACTTCCACTGTATGGGATAAAAATCTCAACTTTATATTCAAGTATTTGGCTCCTGTTTGGATCATGTAGATTATTGTAATATTTCTTCTAGTCAAGCGTGGTTTATTGGCCACTCACTCAAAATGCAGCTCATATCATTGGAATGCGCTCAGTGTATTTCTTCTGACCAAGATGCTCCAGCATGCAAAATTATAACAGTTGAACGACTCAATAGACTTTAGAAGTATAGAAAACAGGGACTGTATATCTGGGCTAGGAAGCTGCAATAACCAGCATGTTTGGGAGTCTGTTTTCTTTTTCCCATATATTCATTTGTTCATGCAATCATAAGGTTTATTTACCATTTATTATGATCGGGAAAACTTATTGAGGGAAAGCATGTATGGGACTCCTATTTCTATGGGACCTCTCACAGGAACTGAATGTGTGCTTAGTGTTTGCAGTGATTCTCTGCACTCTTCACCAAAGGCGGATGGGTGTGATGTTATATTGATATGGGATGTTCCAGGTTCAATTTGTTCGGATTTAACATATAATATTGCTAAAAAAAAATCCATCTAAAGGGGACCAGCTTATTACTCCTCAATAATGTATGGCGAAAACTTGAATAACAAGAGACAAGTCCTCCGTGGCAAGAGCTGAAAAGCTGACCTCAAAATGTTGCTTGCGGATACCCCTTCATATACTCACAAAAATGCGGATTAATAATATACTTTTACATAAACATCACATCACCTGTGTCAATAAAAGCGTGTCCCACCCTCTCGGTTCTCTTTATCATAAACCTAACAGAGCTTTGAATAAACGTTAACCGTATTTCCCCGAGTGTGTACGTGTTTATTACTCTGTTCCAAAGACTTCCTATCTGATTCTGTAAACGTTTGATTACAGTTATCTTTGACCACATATTTCCTATGTCACTTCTTAGTTAACAACAAGAATGGAATACATACTTGTGTGCTGTGATTGTAAACTCTTCAAGGCTTGTTAAACATGTTTTCCCATGTAACTAAATCTTGCTGATATTGTGTTCTGCTTTCTTGTGAACTCTCACATACTTTGCCTCTCTGTGAAGCTTAGGCCTTTCTGTTCTTCAACTACGTATATCTCTGCACCATTCTCTACTGATGTCTATGGTGGTGAGATTTATTTGCATTTTATACTTTCCTTAACACCCGCCTCTAGTTTATATTTCAAATACATTTTCTAATCCTGGAGCTGCGGCGCAGTATCAAATGATATGGATTACCCTGAGCAGCTACTACTTGTGTAGGTTGCCTGAATATGACATCCCTCCCACCTTTGCATTCAACCTCTTACAGCAAGCTGTAGCTAATTAAAAAACACAACATTTCAAGAACAATAAAACAACAAATGGTAATAAAGCTTTAAACAGTCCTGACATCTAGTATGATAGCCAATCAAACCAACCCAAAACCATTCCTCTGGAGCACCTCCTTCATCCAACATTTTCTTTTGTAAGTTGTGCAAAGTTTGTATGGCATCCAACAATGTTGCATTGTCTGAATTATTTGCAGGGACATAAGTACAACAAGCAGTCCCTATCTTGGCACATACTTCCCCTCCCATGACTGTCATTAGATCAAGTACATAATGGTGCTGCATGATAATCATTCATGTGGCACACAGTTCTTCCTGTATGCCTTTAAATCCATCCTTTGCATTACATAAGTTTACACCTCATGCCCTGCCACTTTAGTCAGTAGAAAGCTGCAGCTGTTTTTGATCTATGGTCAAGACCTGGGTAAATAAGGACAATACCAGCAAACTTTGACTAACAAGCCCCCCCTGGAGGACTGACATTTATGAGAATAATTGTTCTTTTATAATCATGTATCCCAAATGCATTTCTTTTGGAATCTTTATGAAATTGCAAGATGAATACCTGGAGGTTTATCTGTTCAAAAAACGGGCACTATTGATTTTCACTCATTGCTTGAAAGCTCAAATTATTTATCTTAAGCAGCCTGCGATATAAGGTGTTTTTTATCCATTTAAAAAAATGTCTAACTTGTGTAATTTAATTTGTACAATGCATATGCAACAGTTTTTATTATTCTGCCATAATGAACGTGCTTACAACAAATCAAAAGCAATAGCATGATGAATGGTAACAAAGATTTACACAGTACCGACATACAGGATGATAGCCAATCTAACCAACCCAAAACCATATCTCGGGGCACCTCCTTCATCCACCATTTTTTTTTGAATTTATGGAAAGTTTGTGTGGCTTCTGAGAACGTTCCATTGTCTGTCTGCATCATTTACAGGGACATATGTCCAGCAAGGAGTCCAATATCTAGGCATATACTCCTTCCATGGATGTCATAACATCAACTATATAGTGGTGCAGCATGATCATCATTCTCATGGCACACAGTTCTTCCTTTATAGCATTACATCAATCCTTTGTGGCACTGATCACCTTCATTACTTCCCATCTAGTTATTTGCAAACATTGAGCAGTGGCTTTTGCCTGAACAAACGGTAGAACACTTCCAAAGAACAGCTGAGCATCATTAAACAACCTGTGCTCTTGGGGCACATCTTTCCAGACAGTAGTGCTATAATATTCTGCAGCTCTTCTCCTCCAGTGATGGTTCAACAAGGTTGCTGGACATCTCATGGAGTGGTCATGTACCTTGAAAAAATGTATTCTAGGAGTGACCGAAACTGGTGTGTGGAAAGTAAACACAGAACAAAATAAACCCAACGTGATTGGAGGTCTAAGGGAACCTTTAAAGACCAAGCATGGATATATTCCCCAAGAGTAACTATAAACACAACAAAAAATCCACGGGTCTAGTAAGTCTAAACAGACCCAAGGCACAAGCAGAGACCTTTAATACTGTAATCACAAACAACCCTTAAAAAGGAAAATCCTTTATAAAGGACGGATTCCCATCACTCACCGAAGTGACATTCTTAATCACCTGGGACCTCCTCCTGGTTGCAAAACCTAGTGCAGCTAAGGGCTACAACCCCCTCACTAACAGGGAGGAGCTCAGGGATGTTATCAAAGGCATGTAGAGTCTACATGTTTCAGCCCTATGCATTATGTGTAATCCCTGCCTCCTCAGGACCTAGATGTATTATTGCTACTGCGAAGTGAATAAGTGAACAAGTGAAACAAACTAAACACAAGGTTGTAACAAATACAACCTTCTGACCTGTTGTTTAGGTCCTCTGTGAATTACAGGATGCTGATGGCACCTAAAAGAAAAAGGTGACATTAACAAACAGAAAAAGGTCAAATGCTTATGACAAGTGCTAATGAAAAGTGTGGATAAAAACTAACTAGCGTTGCAAGTACCTAAAGAGTATATAGCTTACTACTACATACTCAATTGTGCTTTCCCGTAATTCACGAGAAAACAGCCTCACCTCACCTGGTGCCAGCTGAGGAAATGAGGCCCGCTCTATAAAAAAGAGGAAAGGGCATAGGTAATCAACAGACATAAAACTCATCATACAGTCTGTAGTGCCCGTAATTCCTCCACAGTTAATCAGTACCAAAACTAGTGTCACTCTGGACAGATGTCAGGATCCCTAAGCAAACTGTGGGCACTGTCTCAATCTACAGAGGCAAGTTATGCTGATTTAATCTAAGACAGAACTTCCAGAATTCAGTGTGGCGATCTTTGACTCATCGGCGGAATTCCAAGATGGCCGCCGGTGAGTTGGCGGTCTAGTTGTCAGAGAATCTCACAGGTGCTGGAATTGAGGTGATGTGCGCGCTTCACTAAAGCTACGAACTGAAGCGGTCGAGTATTTTGAGTGTTCCAGTGTTTTTGGTTCCAAGCAAAATATAAACACGCTTGTGAGGAGTGCGTTTTCCAAGTTCATAGGAAAACGATTCTGCTTACCTGATTGAAGAAATTTGTCGAGTCAGTTCTTCAGCAGGCGGTGTCACGGCTATCATCCTAAGGAGAGAAAAGAAGACCAGAAATAAGTGATAGTCGAACCTGAGAGTTAAGATAAGACTGTAAATAACATTGAGTATCCGAAGAGGAATTTGAATACATAAAAGAGAATACTTACTTACTTTAATAAAACCGGATGTTGAGTTTCCTGAAGAAAGAGAGCAAGAAATACATTGTTAAATATTACGTAGAGTAGACAATTATCAGCAGTTATAAGTATATGTTAGACACATTTAGTTTAGTACTAAAAAGGTTATAGGGCATTGTTAGGTTATATAATTCTAGAGAATAGGGTATAAACTCTTTAGTTCTTCAGACAGGAGATTCGTAGAGAAAGGATAACTAGCGAAACAAGGTGAGAAATTAGATAATAGAGAAAAATAGCAATGGTGTTAAGAGTAGCGACACGTGAGTAAATGTTGTTTATTTTAAAATAGTTTTCGCATTCAAGAAAGAGAAGAGAGAGAGAGACAAGAAGTAAGCATCTACAGTTCATTCAGACCAAAATATCTATTAGAAGAGATTGTTAGTAAAAAAAGTGAGCAACTAGATAATAAATAGAATAGCAATAGTGATAAGAGAAGTAACACTGAAGTAAAGCATTGTTTATCTAACTAGCTTTCACCTTCAAGAAAGAAGAGAGAGAGAGAGCATTCAAGAAAGAAGAGAGGCAAAGTCTCTGGAACAAAAGGTATAAATAAATACATAGAGAGTAGGAATAGAGTAGATAGGATTATATGTTAATAGTGTTACTTAATATAATTTAGGGTCATCTCTGAAGAGAAGTCTACCAGTCGGACTGAGCAAGAGAAGCCATAGAACAGTTCGAGTGCAGTCTCTTCTGTCCTTTTCTTATTTTATCCACTCCCCCTTCCACCCGGGGGGGTTCCTTAGGATCAAGTTCTTAAACTGATTCTGGGGGATCCCTTGGAGGGAGGGATAGCGTCACTGTTCCTGTGCAAGTCTTGACAGTAAGATTTTCACTTACTCCTCTGACAGAACAAAAAACAACAATACACAATACAAGTGTACAATGAATAGACAGACTCTCAAAAATAAATCCATCTTTTCTTTTGGAGTAAAACAGCCTTACTGCTTCCAGGTTGGTAAAAGGACCAGGGATAATACCATAAGGAAAGGAGAAAGGCAAACATACAAACCTTCCGCTATATAGTATGCCAACCAGTGTATATTTGTTGTGATTAAAGATGAACTTCATACAACACAGTTCGATGTCAAATTAAAAACTGCACAGAAGTATGCTTGGACTAAATCTTGTGAGGGTGAAACCAATCGCAAAATATGTCAGTGGCATGCCATTCCCTCTGAAACATAAAGAAACCAATATTAATGTCATGACTATCTGGAGTCTTACTACACTATCCATCCAAGTGCATAGTGCAGTATTATTGTCCCATATATAGGTGCATAATTTCCTATTGCATCCTGACTAATGTCAGTGTCACTCCATAGGGATATTGCCCTGCAAGAAAACTCAATGTCAGAATGCCATTGATAATTGGAAGAAATTGATCTGATCCAGTAACTTTGAAATCTGCCCTATGAGCACATCCTGGGGACAAAGAATTTATTAAGAAATTGTTGCACTTGGTGGGCGGGTGTGTCACTCCTAAAAAGCCTAAATCTAGAACTGTTTTTATCCATCCCGTAGTCTTGCTATTTTCTGCATTCATGTATTTTGTCCTTACTATCCTGCCTATCTGTCAGAATATGTAACACTTCTGCAAGGGAGTCGTTCTTTGTGGTATTAACTTGAAAATGTGCTACCCTAACAATATGTTGGCTGCATTCAGCCCTTAATCCAACAGAGGTAGAGGTGTAAGAGACCTAAAGCTGTTTCTCGGGATACTTCTTTATTTAAGTGTAGTCTATCTGACCCTGTGGCATGAGGTTTCAATGAGCAACCAAAACATTATTCATAAGTGCCTTTTAACCCTAGTTTTTGACATGTGTTGATTCCACACGTTATCTAACAAGCTAGTATGAATATAATGAGACATATTTTTATGTGTAGCTATTTCCCTCCACAGATGCATGACATAGTCATTAAGCTTAAGAAAGACAGAAATGGAAACACAAATACATAACTTTTTATTTGCAGAATCAAGAACTTGTCCTAAAACAGAAGTGGAGTGGGGGGGTAAACAGTTGCAATCATCTTACCCCCTCTTTTTCCTTTTATGTCACTGGCGGTGTTTGGTGTGAGGTGGAGTCTGTCTGGACATCCAATAGTTGGATCCATGGCTTCCTGCCATCCACTCATATGGCAGTAGTGGTGCTCATTGTTAATGAAAAAGGGCAGTCAAACTTTGAATCCTTACATTTCCGGACAAAGGGCCTGATTAAGATGTCGTTAGGAAAGGCTCCTGATGAGATTTGGTATTGCAGAATCAGATTCGGTACCCTTGTTTAAGAATGAATCGTACAGATTTCCCAATGACCGATTACGATGCCTGAACACCGTTTGAGCAGTCCGAATCAGTTCCAAAAGGCATCCGGACAGCCCGAGTCTTTCAGAGCTGATTCAATGAGCGATTACAATGACGGATTAGGACAGCAGTTACGATTCGATTTGCCTGAGATGAAACGGCTGCCAGAATCTGTGTTTGTGGGCCCGTTCAGGGCCCCCCTTCAATCAGAGATGTACGAGTTTGGCCCGTGAGTGTACCCAAGGGACGCCTCTTCTCAACCATGCACAATGAGGCAGGCACCATGGGGTGCCCGCCACAGGGAGCAAGGTTGTCCATAACCACCCCTTTTTTCAATGGGAGCCTGTGTTCTCATTCGGAACATGGGCTCCTATTGAATTCAATGTGAGTCCAACCGAACAATGTTGGGAAGCATCGTAATCGGTCATCCAGACTTGCAGGACCTGATTAGTTTGGAAAGTAGTCCGGAACTGATTTGTTCGGGACAATTTCCTAACAACTTCTTAATAGGACCCTAAGTATCTTATGAACACTTGATCGGTTTACACGGCTAGGAGGTTGAATTTAGTGGTGGTGTGCTTCTTCTTCTCTCTGGTTGCCTGTTTGGAAATTTGCAGCCTTCATTAATTTAGAGAGATTAATATGCATTTTATCATTCAGAATTTCAGGTGAAGTTCTCGCTGCTCCTTACATCTGGTAGCAGGTATTTGCATTTTCATGAGCCTTTCTGTCACTATCTGATGGGGAGTTAGTTGGTTGTTGGAGCTCGGTGTGTTCCTAAGAGAAAATAGTGCAAGTGGTAAACAATAAAAAAAAAAATTGTGCAATGTGGCACATAATTTGCTTATCTTGTTTTTAAATGAGTGTGACGGAGTCCCGGCGTCCCCCCCCCCAGGTTTCTTCCCCCCTGAGTCGCTACCTCATCCCGGGGTGGTCCGCACGAACACTTGCCGTCAAACCCCTCGGGTCCGCAACATTGCCGGAACAGTAACGATGACCCACAGTCCCCTGCCTCTCTCTCTGTTCCAGGAACCAATCACGGACCAACAACAACCGGACGTTCTACGCCTTGACCCCGGAAGTCCCGCCCTGGAGGAAGCGTCAGAACCAGTGAAAAGCGGCACGAACAGTGGAGGCGGGGTCGGAGAATCGTGGCAGGATACTCAGACTGGCCTTGGAGACGGAGAAGAGGAGCCAACCGAAGCAGACGAGTGGTCGGAGGATTGGTGGAACCCTTAAGGAGGAGGCTGAAGAGCGGCCGTAGCTCACTGGAGAGCTACGGCGGACCGCGTGAGTACCGTAAACCTCCCCGTGAGCACGCTAGGTGCTCACTGTACATATTGTATATAGTCTCCTCTCTTGTAGGCACCTATCACGTAGTAGACGCACTGTGAAATTCTGTAAAGCACTATCACCGTACACGGCCCAACTCCCCGTCACGTCCTGAACACCCTTGCCGAATCACTGTCTTTATCCTTGCTGCCGACCCTTTTTCCCCGTACCTCCTTCCCTCACGACTCCTTCTGCTCTGCCCCTTCACTTCCCGGTGTTGGTAGTGGCATACGTGCCGAGTCCCTGTTCGGACTAACGGTCCCTCTCTCTCTTATTGCCCTCCGAGGTATCTCCACCAACGGCGAAGACAGAGCACCCGTCAAGGACCATCCGAAGGGAATCGCGCCCACACAGACGACGGATCCGAACATCTGGAGCCCGCTGTACCCGTCCCTTGCGTGTCTCTTGTACTTCTAATAAAACCCATAACAATAGCACACTACCTACGGCCTCCTTGCCTGATTTACCGGCCCGCGGAAACCCCACGACCACAATGAGCCATGAAGGCGCTCAACTATACCACTTCTCTGGGGTGGTAAAAAGAAAACAGTTTTGCCAAGATTCACAAAGGTGTCATGCAACACAGCACAGCGCCCAACAAAGCTGTGCTGCGTTATGTGACAGGAAGAGAGCAGGAGAGTGCCATTTTCACAGACATATGGCTCTCTCGTCCCTTCTCCCAAGCACTGGTGCTGATTTGTTCTCTCATCCACCAGGCACAAACCTTAGCACAATGGTACCTCAGGGCCGGTCGCTCCACGCCCCGCGCGCCCACCCCCCTTGAGTGCACCCAAGTGATCACTGAGTTCGCCGCTACCCTTTGCTAAGTATTTTGTACTTCTGCTGTGTTTTGTGTATTTTTGTGCCCTGTAATTGTGTCACTGTATTTGTATATTGTGCCCCCTCGCCGCCCTTTCGCAACCATATTTTTCCCGTTCTGCTCGGTGAACCCCCCCGCTCCCTGCCGCTGAACCACCCTGCTGGACAACCTCGCCAACCTCGGACTCAAGCAACTGGCGAACACCCCCACCCGGCCACACGCTGGACCCCGTCTTCTCCTCCAGCAAGCACATCTCCTTCAGCCACTCCACCGGACTTCACTGGACAGATAACAGCTGCATCCATTTCAACTTCAGAAGAACCACAACCCACCACCACGGCAACAGGCTCCCCGAAGAAGCTGGAGCAAGATAACTGCAGACCACCTCACCACCTCCCTTAGCCAGAACCCTCCCACCAACACAACGGACCCCAACGTAGCAGCCCGCACCCTCACACAGTAGCTCACAAACTGCGCCAATGACCTTGCTCCGCTGAAGTATCCCCCCAGCAGACCCGCCAGCAAGAAAGCCTCATGGTTCACCAAGGACCTCAAAAACTCCAATCAATCCTGCCGTACCCTCGAGAAAGTCTGGCGCCACGACCAGTCAACAGAAAATATGACAGCCATCAAGAACACCATCCGCAAACACCACCAGCTGATCCGAACCACCAAAAGGACTACTTTCAGAGAATGACTAGACAACAACACCCACAACAGCAACTCTTCAGCATCGTTAGAGAGCTCTCCAACCCCAGCGCCTGCAACAAGGACATCAAACCCTCGCAAGACCTCTGCGACTCACTCGCCTCGTTCTTCCACCGCAAGATCACCGACATACACAACAGCTTCGGCGCACAGACCACGCACCCAACCACCGAACCAGAGCCCCCCACCACCACACTCTGCACTTGGACCCCGGTCAGCACGAAGACACCACCCGCATGATGAACACCATCCACTCTGGCTCTCCAACCAACCCCTGTACACACCACATCCTCAACAAAGCCGACTCCATCATCTTACCCCAACTCCGGGACATCATTAACAGCTCCTTCACATCCGCCACCTTCCCGGAGAGCTGGAAACATGCCAGGCTCAGCGCCCTCCTGAAGAAACCCACCGCAGACCCCATAGACCTCAAGAACTTCCGTCCCATCTCGCTCCTCCCTTTTCCTGCCAAAGTCATCGAGAAGACCGTCAACAAACAACTCTCCGCCTTCCTCGAGACTAACCGATCCCTTGACCCCTCACAGTCCGGCTTCCGTGCAAACCACAGCACCGAGACCGCCCTCATCGCAGCTACCGACGGCATCAGGTCCCTGCTCGACAACGGGGAAACAGCTGCCCTCATCCTCCTGGACCTCTCATCAGCTTTCGACACCATATGCCACCGCACAATAATACAGCGCCTCAGCAACACCGGAATCCAGGGTAAGGCCCTGGAGTGGATCATCTTGTTCCTTTCCGGAAAAACCAAGAGAGTCTGCCTCCCCCCTTCCGATCCACAGCCACCGAAATCATCTGCGGCGTCCCTCAAGGATCCTCGCTCAGCCCCACCCTCTTCAACGTCTACATGAGCCCCCTCGCAGCCATCGCACGCCAACACAACCTAAACATCATTTCCTACGCTGACGACACCCAGCTGATCCTCTCCCTCACCAACGACCCCGCCACCGCCAGAGCCAGCCTCCAGGAAGGAATGAAAGATGTCGCGGAATGGATGAAGCTCAGCTGTCTGAAACTGAACTCAGACAAGACTGAAGTCCTCATCCTAGGACCATCCGTTTATGCCTGGGACGACTCCTGGTGTCCCCCTGCACTGGGCACCGCCCCCAAGCCCACAGACCATGCACGCAACCTGGGCTTCATCCTTGACACCTCCCTCACGATGACTAAACAAGTCAACGCCGTCTCGTCATCTTGTTTCAACACCCTGCGCATGCTCCGAAAGATCTCCCGGTGGATCCCTACCGAAACCAGAAAGACGGTCACCCAGGCCCTTGTCGCCAGTCGACTGGACTACGGTAACACCCTCTACGCTGGAACCACAGCCAAACTACAGAAAAGACTCCAGCGCATACAGAATGCCTCTGCACGACTTATCCTGGACATCCCCCGTCACGGCCACATCTCCGCCCATCTGAGAGACCTGCACTGGCTCCCCGTCAGCAAGAGGATCACGTTCAGACTCCTCACCCATTCACACAAAGCTCTCCATGACATGGGCCCCCATTACCTCAACAACCGCCACACATTCTACACACCCACCCGCCAGCTCCTCTCCACCAGCCTCGCCCTCGCCACCGTCCCACATATCCGCAGAGCCACCGCCGGAGGAAGATCCTTCTTCTACCTGGCGGCCAAGACAAGGAACTCCCTCCCCACCCACCTACGACTGACCCAGGACCATCTCTCCTTCAGGAAACAACTCAAGACCTGGCTGTTTGGGCAGTAGCGGCTCACCCCCCCTCCCAGTGCCTTGAGACCCTAACGGGTGAGTAGCGCGCTATATAAATATTTTGATTGATACTAGGATGCATGTTTGAGTCTAGGTTTTGTACAGAAAGGCTAGTTTGTATTTGTGTTGTGTAGTGCAGTACACATGCAAAGGCGGAAAAGCAAGGAGAAATGAAATATGTCTCCTTTTAACGCCTGTTTTTCAGCTGTAAAAATTCTTGGCGCTAAACCCTGTCTATCTGTTAGTAGATAGGATTTTGCAACACAAGGCATGGGTTGTTGCATGGGAACGCGCAATTACCACCCATGTAATGCCCCCTTAATGCAAAGTAATGCAAAGCAGCATTTTGCATTGCTAAGCTTTACTTTCCAAACAAGCCGACACAAATACCAATTGCACTGGTTTGTTAATACCCAAAAAGTTTTAGCTTTGAGTTTGCATTAAAAAAGTAAAGCTTACCCAACGCTAAACCTTTGTGAATCTGGGCCCACATGTTTCATCTCAAGCATTGCTGTGAGATGTGTGAAAATGGAGGTGACTAAATGTGCCAGTGTAGGAGTTGATCCCTTCAGGAATTCTCCAGACGGGAATCACTTCACGTATCAGGAATGTAGCAGCTGACTTGGCATCACAGTGGACACAGAGTCCTATCTCAACCCACTGGAAAAAGGGCACCACAATTATGATTGATCAATCATATCAATGAAATCAATATAAAGAGCCTAAAAAGGACCTTGTGGGCTTGGTATGGTGGTGTTTATTACCTTCAATGTGAGGTTCAAGGAGAATTGTTGACAAATGGTAAAATTATGAATGTACATAGTAAGCATGTCATGCACGTTGGTTAATGAACCACTCTTGTTGTATCTGCACTAACAATTGATTTCTCGAGATGTGAGATGGTAAATGCAATTGATCAAGGGCTATTAGGAAAAGGTCTCACTGGTTTACATGTGAACATTTGTCTATAGATCAAAATTGTTTCTCATGCAATGTGGCAGCTTCCTGTAGTTCTCTAAGATGTAAACGTGCTGTCTCAGCAAAATGAGTTTTAATAATATCTGTGGTATTGTTTGAACTGGGCTCATGCTGCAAGGTGGGCTGGGCCACTAAGACTGGAACATATTGTGAAACTGATGGTACAGATGGTGGTGTGCACCTAGCTTTGTCTTTAACTGCCCAACCTGGTTATGCACTTCCCTATGACACAATATCCTGTTCATTTGTGTGTGCACAACTGCCATTGCTTGTGGTAGGGCAAGTGCATCTATCAATGCCTCGCAGAGATTCTCATGTATGACAGGGCTCCCGTCTGATTTGAGGAAGCACCTTCTGCTCCTTCTCATTATACTTGAATGTTACATAGGCCAAACTTTGAATAGATCTTGATACATTTTCCTATTCCTTGATTAAGGGCCACGATGAGGGCTATCAATTCTGCTGCATATGCAGAATAGTGTGCTGGCAGTGTTAGCTGCTCAACTATGCGAAGTGTGTCTGAGGAATCTTGTTGCTGTGCTCTAACCACTGCCACACTGCCACACTGCCACACTGCCAAAATCTGTAATACTGCCAAGAATAGAATCCTCAGTTGCCTGACTGTATTCAATGGGGGCATATATTGCACAGTTGTGTGCATCATGCTCAGAGTCCAATATAGGCTGGGCAAAAATATGTTGTGGCTAAGGGTGGGTGGAGTACGTGGAATCCCACTATAGGGAATTCTGCGAGTCACTAAAAAACTCCCAGCCCTACGCCCAGTTCTGCGTTCGGGCGGAGATTGCCGGTGTGCCCGTTGGCATTGCATTTGGAATGCAGAGTCTGTCCACACGCTCCAAAAGTATGCAGTAATGGCACTACACATTTCTGAATTGTGCGTGCATTGTAAATCACTTGTTAACAGCACCAGGTCATCCGCATGGGCGTGGCCATCTTGTTTTTCTGCTCTCTGTTATGGTGCTGGGCCTAATTTGTAATCGCTTTTTAATCTTCATTATCCTCCTCCTTTATTACTTTTCTACCCAAATGTTTACTTTTTACTGTAATGGGCATCTTTATGTATTTTACTGTTTTGTTTATATTTTTGTGTGTTTTGTGACTTTTTGACTTAGTTCCCCCTACTTATTTCTGTATTCTTAGGTAGGTGTGAAGCCCTGGGCAATCTTTGGAGAGGAGGAGGTGGCAGCACTAGTTATGTTTGTGCAGCGCCACCTCCTCTCTAAGCTGGCAGCAGGCTGCAGACCTGGTAGCAGCTACTCCCAGTGGAAGCATAGGTGGTGCTGGGAAGCAGTGCATCCATGTGTGTGGCTCCACAGTGAGGTACGGCACACCGCCCAGTAGCTGAAGCACCACTGAGCCAACATTGTTGACAGGGAGCAAGACTGCTCGGCCTGCTGGGCGTTGAGACTCCTGGGCTCAGTGAGTATGAATTATTTCTTGTGTTTGTATTCTACAATGCTGAACAAAATCCAAATACCATGCTGCTCACACACAGAGGTGAGGTATGTGTTTAGTAAATTTTACGCTGGTATGGTGTGATCCAGTTTCTAGTTTCTGCTTGGCAGATGCTGCTACCTAATCCCATTCATCAGGCACTCACTTTGGCTGATTAATTAAAAATGCTATTGCATACTGTTTCTTCTGTCACTATATTGATTCACTGAGTTGCACGTTCTCTCTATAACTTTGTTCATGTAGCTTGTTCAGTTCCAGGTTATTTATTTAATTGACTTCACAGTGATGATGTGTAGTAGGCATCTATGAATTGCAAAAAATGGAGACTGAGTTGGCTCATCAAGAGTGTTGTGAAATGGGAATAGAATAAAATTAGAGATCATTAACTGCAATATGCAGTTTCTGTTAAGGCGATTTGGAATGCAGATTTAACGGCACTCGGGTCGAGAGAAACTAGTAGTGCTATAGGTGTACTGTTCTGTTTTAGTGACTGTGTTTGTTGTTCATAAAACATTTTGTGAAGATTATTATCAGAATCACTAATCTATTTTTATTTATCTTCTTAATTTCTTTCATCAGCACCCAAGGGGAAGAAGAGGGACGATTCCGAGGGTCGGGGGCAAGCTGGTCAGCAGGAGCCAGTCACCAGCGCTGCTGCTGAGGGCTCTGAAGATTGACCCCAGTAAGTCCTTTTATGATTGTTGTGGACTTTGTAGGGTAGAACCATAGAATCTTGGGGTATTTTTTCTATTGGAATGTTGGTGCTATCTAGTTTCATGATTCGTGAAGATTCAGATAGCAGGCCCAAGTAAGCTAGTATTTTAAATTTAAAAAAACACCATGTATGTTTGTTCAGAACTCAGAAGGCTTTCGTTTTCCTGCTTATGCCTAGCTGTAACACAGTTCAGTACAAGAGACAATGGCCATGTTCATCATGGACCACACACCCCCTCTCAGTGTAGAGTGCTGCAGACCTATTCATTTATTGTTATTGTACAGCACGTTTACAATGACAGTGCAGCAAGGCTGGAAAAATTATCTATGAGGTCCCACTTGCATTGCATTTGCCGCCCAACCCCATAGGGTTTTCATTGACCGGTTTTCCAAGTTTTGCTTCTCTCACTTTGTGAACCAACCAATAAAATGCCCAGAATGATATTTTGAAGATACGTTCTAACTGAGTTGTAGTGCTGTATTGCTGTTGTATTTGGGGTTGCATATCTGGGATCTAAATTATGTGTAATGTTTTATATTCTGGCTACACGGAACATCGCTGACGCCGGCTCCAGCTCCACTGCAGGAGTAGACAGCGACAGCTCAGTTGAGGGGGAGAAGTGGCAGCAGGGACTGGCACTGGTAAGTCACTTATTTCTTGCAATTACTATGCTCTCTAGCTATTGCAATTGCGTCGCTCGATGTCATCATCAAAAATGACTGTGTCATGAAACCCTCCTCCTCAGCTTTACCAGCCACAGTGGGGGTGGAGTATAATGGTCTCTTCCATCTGCATTGCAGCAAAATCTCACATAATGCGCTTTGATGGCTTGAGGGAGACATGAAAGACTGGAAGGCAACTTAAAAGAATGGTAATGGTATATGAGTGAAAGCCTTGGGTGGGCCAGTCTTGGCATGTGCCAAATTTAATCATGCAATACCCATAATATGTATCATGGTTTCAGAATATATATCACGGTTCTAGAAAACCATGAACACATACTTTGGTTTCCCATAACAGATTAATTTACACTTGTGAATTGAACAATGACTGAATAAGCCAAAGATGAAGAATCGATGAACAGTGTAGTGGCCCTTTATTATATATCAAAAAAGCTCTAGCCCACCTGCGTAATCCCTCTACCCTACCCCATGCAATAGAAAAAATCTAGTTTTTTTCTTTCCATGGTTCTTCTTGCCCAGCAAATTAATTTGGGTGGTGAGGTCACAGAGTCAAAGGGAGTAAGTGCATTATTTGATATCAAGTTTGGCATATGGGATACACAGTGATGAATGTGCCAAATACAATCTATATAATACATTTCTTTACCTGTAGTGCAGTCCATTAGATTCATTTTTCTCAACATCTGCTTTCTTTAGACAGGATAATATATTGATATTCACATTTCATACATGAGGTGTGTGACTGATTTAGTATCTTGTTTATTATTCATCAGCCTCTTTGGAGACAGGATAGGAAGAGAAATGCAGTTGGCGAAGAAAAGAGCCACTGGAATTTGATAATTGTCAACTACAGCTACAGCCAGTAGCAAACTAGCAGAGGTGCTGGCTAGCAATGAGTATGGCTTCATTATTTTAGCACTACACACAACTTGTACTCCATAATAGTGCATTATGCTGCACTCATCAATGAAAAGTCATTTATTGTTCAACTCAAAGTGTTTGATTCTGTGTATTATAGTTACTGCAAAAGCCTTTAGCATAAAAAATAATTAAATCACAGTTTTTTAATACTGTGATGTTATTCTTTGCCAGTCTACCTGTTACTTTTCTGCCACACAGTCACTGCTTTTTTATGTTTGGCAACATATATGGGTAAAATAAAAAATACAATTGGCCTTGTGTTTCTCCTAATCATAACCATCACATCAAATAAATTCCAATGGCCCTGGGGTACGTCAATGTACTGCTACTGTGCTACGCTAATATTTCAATGACTTTTTTGCACAGAGCATTATTTACAATTTGTCTTTTTTATTTTCTAAATATAGCTGCCCTACTGGTCCAGCTGGACCACCGAACAGGCAGGAGAGAGCGGCCTGTTTGTGGCAGTAGAGACTGGAGCATATCCAGCTTGAATACCAGTGGACAAAAAGAACAGGAAATACCTGCCAGTAATGCTGTAGTATAGGCCTAAAAAGGTCCTTATATAAGTATGCTAGCCCCTGAACCACAAACAATAACCTCCGAACATGATTACAAACATATAAAGATTTTATTACATGAAGGCAAAAACTTTCTCAATACATAATTATTGCATCACATAAAAAAATTATTTAATATATAAAAATAGATCAGTCACATCATCACAAAGGTACCACATGTCAACCAACACTTTCATACCAGCATACTTACAACTCATATCGCACATAGCACACAACTCCACAGATATATCATAACCAAGGGTTGATCTGCGAATAATAGATGGAATAAAATCCACTAAGGATGGGCCCCAGATCAGTCAGGAAGTCCCCAGATGGATAATACGCCAACGCGCGTTTCGGTGTACTGCCCCGGACGGGGCTACACCTTCATCAGGGCGGGAGTATACAAAGGCATGGTGGGAAAGGATATCGAGTTAAAAAATTTGAGGCACAACAAGTTTCAAATGAGTGCACTGGCCTCAAAGAGCAAGCATATTTGCAGAATCCAGACGGAGCAAACTTCAGTTTTACCTCATGGAGTTTCAAGATGGAGAAATAGTCCAATCCAATGAAGGTCGGCATTCAGGGTCGATATACTGCAACTTGGTGCGTTTAAGAGTACTTATCCACGGTCAAAGGTAATTAAAAATGAGCCCTTCAATGATCAGAAAAAAGTTGGGGCATTCACGACCTCTCCATTTGAACCAGCATAACGGATACGCAAAGGGTCCCTGACTAATCAGAGATCGATCCCTGAATGCCGACCTTCATGAAACAGAATTGTATTATGAAATTGAAACAGAATTGTATTATTTTGCATAGGTTTTTGTTTGATAACTAAAGTGACTGTTCTGGTGTCTGCAGAAACAGAAAATAAGGAGAACACCCTTGCAAATAATTAAATCTGGCTAAGTGTGAAAGGGTTGGTCATCACCTACAGGAAAAATAAATAGGCACCAATTACTCAAGCCCCAAACAATGCAAATTAATAATCATCTCAAGAAATTTCCCATATTACAGTTCAACATACACCCTCCTTTAGGGCCTGATTCCGATCTGGGTCGGAAAGCTCTCCGACCAAGCCGGATCTGGACTATTTTCTGACTGAGTCGGACTCCTGCATTCTGACCGAGTGAGTACGATGCGGCCGCAAGCTGCCGGATTCGGTTCGGTCGGACTCCCATAGAAGTCATTGGGAGCCAGTTGTACGACACGTACATGGGCTCCCATTGACTGAATGGTTAAGGCTCACACAAAGGCGCCCCCTACAGTGGGTACACGTCGGTGCCATCCGCACCGTACATGTCTGTGTTGGGGAGACCATTGGGTCTCCCCCTGTGTCTTATTTGTAAGGCTGCAGGTGACAGGGGGTCCGATGCGGACCCCCAAAGGCAACGTCCCTGGTGTTTTGCGAGCTGGAAACTTTGGCTTGAACCGGCTGTCTGACCCGTGCATCGTACTGGCCCGGTCGTAAATTGCATCCATTGCATGGCACGATTTGCTTACGGACGAGACGTACGGAGCGGTTTAGACCCCGAAACGATTTGGTCAGTGATTTTTGTGTTGCTTGCATCGTACTTGCTCGCTCGTACAGCTGTATGAGTCGGGCGGAAAACACGCGTACGCCTCGTACTTTTTCCGGCCGGATCATGTTCGGTGCACTTCCGAGTGAGATCGGAATCAGCCCATAAGTGTCTGCAACAACATGAATCATCAATCAACTTAGATCATCACTCACACAATCATTCACTCACTGTTGAAATAGTTGAAGTTACCTCATCCAATCCAAGGCAAGCACAGGTAGTTCAGGTATTAGGTATTCAATCATCTTTGATGCAGGCAACACATTGGAATTTCAAAAACATTCATGGAGGCAGCACTAGGAAGGAAGTCAAAAAGCAGCCTGTATATTGTGCTTCAGTCTCTTTTATTATTCATTAAATATTCATAATTGGACAACAGCCAACGCGTTTCGTTCCAAACATGGGAACACCATCAGGGCGAGTAGAGTTATTAATTAGTTCCTGTATCAGGGCCTTAACTGGGGGTCTATTATTATGCTGAATAATATGCAGCTGCTTCTGGGCTTTAAAAAATGGCTGAAATGGGTGCAGATACTTCTGCAGATGGTCAGTATGTTTCTGACTAAGTCTTTCTTTTTGAGGAAGTCTTGCACCAGATTGATGCAATGGGCCAAACACAGGACCCTGAAATACCCTCTGTCTGACATGGCCTTGACTATGTTACTGCCATTGTCCGTGGCAATAAATCCAGTTCTAATACCGCTGGATGGCAGCCATTCATACACCTTGCTGTTAAATTCCTCCAAGATCATTACAGCTGCATGTGATTTCCCAATGGCGAACATGGCCACTGTTGCATGACACTGAATGCTCTTAAAGCTTTCTTCAAAGCCAAGACCTGAAGATATCTTTTGCTTTATCCCTGCAAAAAAGATTCAGTGTGTAGTGATTCACATGTAATCAGTGCCTGACAACTGGTCCACATGTCTGTCATCAGATGGATGGTGTGAAACAACACTTTGCTGCAAAGCTTGTCCAACCAACTGCAGCACATAGTGATGCAGTGCCGGAACAGCCACTCTGGCAAAATAGAGCCTACTTGGCACCTTCCATTTTAAGCTGATGGCTGCCACAAATTCTAAAAATCCCATTCTTTCCACAAATAAAAAAGAGAGGAGGTTCAGCACTAAAAAATGTGCCAGCTTCCCATTGTACAGACATGAGGTTGGGTGGTTTCACTTGTAGGGCCCCTCCTGCCTAAACATGCTCAAATTAGTAGCCTGTTTTTCCTTCTTTTCTTGGGGCAATGACTCAGGTGTTTTTTGAGAAGTAGATGCTGGTGGTAGACTCAATGTGCGTCGTGGCAGTCATGTATGCTGCAATGTCTCCATCGTCTCATTCTGAGTCTACTTGTGCCATTGTGAATTCACTGAGGTGGTTGATTCTACTTGTGCACTGCTGGGGACAAGGCTGCTTTGGGTAAAAAAGATATCACCCTCTTCTTCCTCATCATCACCTTCTGAGGTGAATGGAGTTGTAGTTCCTGTTCCCCAGGTCTCCCCTCCATCACAATCACGTTCAGCAATTTTCTTAATGTGCTCCTCCCACGTGACTGTGTGGTGTTTTTTCATATGGGTCATCTGGCCTCCAGTATCATAAACCAGGCTTACCTTGATGAACTTTTGTTTAGCAAATGGTGCATACTGCAATGTTTTTCCCCTCTTTGCTAACTGTAAACAAGTTTCAAACTGGGAGGAGCACTTTTTTTCTGGGTCACTGCCAATGCCTGAAGACAAACTGGAGGCAGGTGGGCATACAGTCGGTTGCCTCTATGCTTCTCTTGAGGCAAGGGTTGGTGCAGGTCCCAGCTGGTGCTTTGCAAATTTGGGAGTTGGTGGTGTGCCACATCCCTCAGAGCTTTTTGAATAGCAGTGTCAGATTCCTCGGTGTCACCTTCCACCATGACTACCTCATCATCATCATCATATTCCTCTTTATCCCCTTCCACAAGTTTAAGTATTTCTTGAAATTTGCCTCTCCTGTTGTCGAGTGGTCTCTGTCGGGATCCACTCCAGAGGAGGTTCAACTTCTTGCACTGACGGAATATCAACCACCTGTCCTGTCCTGCTCCAACATCAGACAAATCCATTGCTGGCTGCGGCTGCTGTCCACTTTGCTGTGTTTCCTGAAAAAATGGTATACTACTTAGCGAAAGGGACACACCTAATACAACATCGCTACTCATCAGCGTTAACATGATTGCACTAGCTGGCTCACTGACAGACATGGTCCTGGGCTTAGGTTGGGGGAGGTGGTGCTGTTGCTGGAGGAGTGCTGCTCTCAGATTGCTCATCGGAGTCTGGTGTGGCAGGCACAACTTTCCTGAAAAAGGCTGCAGTCAGAACATCAGTGGTGGAAATCTGCTTCTTCTGCTCCCCACTAGCCACTTTCTTAGCAGCACCTTTCCTTGGGGCCATCTTGAAGCTGTCAGTGTGCAGTGTCACTTAGCTTCACAACAAGCTGAAGAGATGATCATGTTGCATAGTCTGTCACGTGTCAAGTCACTTCATGCAGAGGCCTTCTGTCTGGCAGTACTGTGGGCGATTTCTCTTCATTTGTGAACCTAAAAGAAACAAGCAAGAAAAACATCAGGGAAACATGACGTGTTGCAGTTCAACTTGTAGTACAAACACACAATATCATTTAGTGTGGTTACTTAAGTTATTAGAAATGATTAACAATAGTATACAGTGGTGCGTCTACTCTCAAGAAGGATTAGAAAGAGCAACAATAAAAACAAAACAATACAGCTGTAACCGTTTGCTTTATGTGCAATGCATAACATGGGATGTGGCATTCAGGGAGGTGCAGCGGACACATGGATTAACATTCAAATAATCCTTACACAATGATTGATTGGAAAGGGTTGATTCATTAATGCCAGATGTTATGAAAATGGTTAAAAAAACAATTCTACTACTCATGTGATAACCTTTAAAAGATGAGCTGAACAAAAACAATGGAGCAGTGTATAATAGAAGGTGTGAAAAGGTCAGAATGGTGTGTTCCTATTGTTATAACGTCAAAAAAAGAAAAAATATATTTGAATGTGTGTCAATTTGAGGAGTTTAGATGCCAATATATGGATTGACAGGCATCCCCTTCCCAAAATAAATGAAATGTTGAATATTATGCACAATGCAAAATACTTTTCAGTATTAGAATATTCTTCAGTGTACCACCAGGTTGCTCTTTGCCCAGACTCACAAAAACTCATGGCTTTTACCGCTCCTTTTGGAACTTATAAATTCTTGAGAATGCTGTTCAGTTTTGAATTTGCTGCAGTGGCATTCCAGAGTATAATGCAACATGTCCTGGAACGAGGGGATAAACAATATGTTTCCAAGACTTTATCCTGATCTATGGGTCCAATGAAGATGAACCCAGCTGCAACCTGAGAAGAGTTTTTAAAAAACTTGGAAAGGCAGGTTTACCCTCAAGAAAAACAAGTGTAAAATAGGAGTAGCATCAGTCGATTTTTTAGGTAATACTATTTCCAGTGAATGAAATGAATGAAATGAAATTAGATTTCTTAAGCGCATGGCTGCCCAAGAGCGTCCCAGCGCTAATACACACAGCTAGCTTCCAAGATCCTCGGACAACGGAACTCATATTTCTCGTGGGAAAAGGAAAGTCTTTAAAGATTTCCGAAACTTCTGGAGACAGGGTTCCAGACGGAGAGCAGCAGGAAGATCATTCCAGATCTTGGCTACGTTCACAGAGAACCTCCTGCCTCCTGAGCGAGTTCTCTTTACTCTGGGGATGGTCAGTAAATTGCTCCCGTCAGAGCGGAGGGAACGCGAGGACTTGTAGGGGCATATAAGGTCCCTGAGGATAGGGGGGCCAATTCCCTGGAGAGACTTAAAGGCGATGGAAAGGGCCTTAAATTTAACTCTCTCCCGGATGGGGAGCCAATGGAGAGCTCTAAGAGCAGGCTTGGCCGAAGTTCTTTTTGCAGTGCCTGTCAAAACCCTGGCCGCCGCATTTTGTACTCGCTGGAGGGTGTTGATGGCTGATTCAGGGGCACCGAGCAGCAAGGCATTGCTGTAGTCCAGCCTTGACAGTATTAGCCCCTGAATCAGGAGTTTCCTAGAACTGAAGGGGAGAAGAGGCAACACCTTTCGGACTGAGCGTAACAAACCACAGCAGATCCCTGCCACTTTCTTAGTTTGTACTCTGAGCGTCAGGTCGGGCTCTAACCATACTCCCAAGCTCTTAATCTCATTCTTGGGTTGGGGCGCCTCACCCAGACAGGGGGGCCACATGGTTTTGGGGAGGGAGGTGGAGAGGTTGCCCACCATCATAAGTTCCGTTTTGGAACCATTGAGTTTCAGCCGAGATTCTGTCATCCAGGCCATGATACCTGTCAGACAGCACCCAAATCTTTCTGCCGCATTTTCCTGGTGAGATAGCGAAACGACAAGCTGGGTGTCATCCGCATAGGTCACTATTTTCACCCCGAAAGGTGAAACCACATCCTCCAGTGGGGCCATATAGATATTAAAAAGCGTCGGGCTCAACGAGGAGCCCTGCGGGACTCCACACTGGAGGGGGATCGACTCAGACACGTTGGTGCCATCACAGACCTGGTAGGACCGACCATTCAGAAAGGAAGTAATCCAGCTTAAAGCCTGGCCTGATATTCCCATCCTAGTAAGGCGCTGAATAAGGATACCGTGATTGACGGTATTAAAAGCCGCGCTGAGGTCTAAGAGGACCACAGCTGCGGAACCTCCTGCGTCAAGAATGCGTCTGGCGTCCTCCACTACTGCAATCAGGGCAGAGTCAGTACCCTGCCCAGGGCGAAAGCCTGTTTGCGAGTGCTTGAGCAGGTTGTGACCTTCTAGGAATGTGGACAGCTGGCGGTTGACAACCTTTTCTGCAATTTTGCCCAGGCCAGGCAACAAAGAAATAGGGCGGAAATTCGCCAGATCGTCAGGGTCAAGTCCTGGCTTTTTAGGGAGAGCCTTAACCATCGCCTTCTTCCAGCTAGGGGGAACATCCCCACAGCCGAAGGAGGCGTTCAGGAGATCCGTGGCCCGCGAGGAGATGGTCTGTGCAATCCGCTTAAGAACATAGATGGGCATAGGGTCAGAGGGGGAACCACTTTTAAGATTGGCTAATTCTTTGCGGAAGTCTTCCTCAGTTATGGGAGTGATAACTTCCCACAAAGGGCTCACACCACTCACGACCTGCGTGGATGACTCAGAGGGAGGAGTACTAAGAGGAATACTTTGTAGAATTTTCCTGACCTTGTTATCAAAAAAATGTGCAAGCTCATTGCACCGAGCTCTGCTCGTAGCTTGTGGCAATGAAGGAGAGGGGGTGTTCAGGAGTTCCTTAACTATAGTAAATGTTTCTCTAGAGGAGCTGGAAGCAGTCCTGATTCTCTCTTCATAAAAGGTCGCTTTCGTGCGGTTGCAGGCTAGCTTATATGCCCTCATGGCTTCCTGATAGGAGACTTTACTATTAGTAGACCAGTCTTTCCGCCAAGCGCGTTCCAGACGTTTGCAGACTTTTCTAAGGTCGCGCAGTTCAGTTGTGTACCAGGGGTTTTTAAACCCATTACTTTTCTTGGTACTACACTTCTTAGGAAGCACCAAATCCAGTGCTTTTAGTAACCAATTATGAAAACTGCAATCTGCTTCAAGGGGGTTCAAAAGCGGGGCAGGAATAGATTGTTCAAGGACAGTGGTTAGGTCGTCAAAGGACAGTTTAGGCCAAGGTCTATGAGAAGAACGAATAGAGCCTTTACATTCAGATCTAGAATCCGTCATGATTGTCAAATTAAAGGGAATAAGAAAGTGGTCTGACCAGGGGAGGGGACATGGCGGTGAGGCCTTCAGGAGTGAAACATTGGAAAATAAAGGGTCCAATAGATGACCCTTCAAATGCGTGGGTTCATTATTGTGCAGGATCAAATTACATGCTTCAAGGTCGGCCAGCAAATCAACAGCCACCTTATCTCCCCGGTCCTCCAAGTGGAGATTCAAATCTCCTAAAACAAGGAAATTGGGGGCTGAGGCTGCCAGTGTAAGTGCTGTCTCCAGCAGGGAACTAATGAACTGCTTGACCCCACCAGGAGGTCGATAGATCAACAGCCCTGACAGCGAGTAATTAGGGGAGAGTTGGATGGAAAACCTAATGCTCTCTGCGTCAGAGATCTTGCCATTTTCTATCCTGCAGGCTAGAGTCTCCTTATAAATTATAGCTAGCCCTCCACCTATGCCACGAGGCCTGTGCAGGCACTGTATCGCGTAGCCCTTAGGCATAGAATTAACTATATCGAACTCAGAGCTGTCAGAGAGCCATGTCTCTGTAAGAAACAGAACATCAATTTTATGATCCTGGATCATTAGATTAACTTCATCCGAATGCTTAACCAGAGATCGGCAGTTTAATAGGGCAAAGGCCAGGGAGGAGGACGTAAGCTCTCCCTTTTTGGAACCATTACCAATCTTGGGGCAATGAGCACACCGTCTATATGGTGCGTCCGATCTAACTGTGTACCAACAATGTTGACTGGTAACAGGTCGGAATGACAACAATTCGTCTCTAGAATAGCATAAGGGAATATATTTACCTGTGGCCAGTAGGGTACAACCGGGCAGAGGTTTTGGCCCTAGGTCCGTACTGGCCCGGACGGGCCCAGACGGGCTTTCCTCTGGCGCGCCTCCGGCGCGCCATCGGCGCGCCCGCTGCGCCCGCCCGCTGCGCGGACGAGAATTGGCTGCCATAAATGAAGTGCCGGTTCCGAGAATCGCCCGAGCACTAGAGCGCTGAGCCTCCAACTACCCCCAAGATGGCGCCTGAAAAGCTTGCGCCCGGGAGGACAGCGTGAGTCGACCGGGGCCCTAAGTCGGCCCTTAGAATGCAAGTCGGCCCTAAAATCTAGCATGTGGCAGTCGTGGAATTATAGCAGTGCAAGAGTAAGCCAAACAATTTTAATAATAAATTCACACAGTTTCAAGCAATAAAATGATCAGTGTTAAAATTCAATTTTTTTAAAAAGGCGTATAAATGAATCCTGCCTCCGAGGGAGTGCCAGGGAGCTATGAGTGTCAACCGGAGGTTAAACCCCAGAAGAAATTTATAGTGCCGGGTCCGAGAATCGCCCGAGCACTAGAGCGCTGAGCCTCCAACTACCCCCAAGATGGCGCCTGAAAAGCTTGCGCCCGGGAGGACAGCGTGAGTCGACCGGGGCCCTAAGTCGGCCCTTAGAATGCAAGTCGCCCCTAAAATCTAGTATGTGGCAGTCGTGGAATTATAGCGGTGCAAGAGTAAGCCAAACAATTTTAATAATAAATTCACACAGTTTCAAGCAATTAAAATGATCAGTGTTAAAATAATTTTTTTTTAAAAAGGCGTATAAATGAATCCTGCCTCCGAGGGAGTGCCAGGGAGCTATGAGTGTCAACCGGAGGTTAAACACCAGAAGAAATTTATAGTGCCGGGTCCGAGAATCGCCCGAGCACTAGAGTGCTGAGCCTCCAACTGCCCCCAAGATGGCGCCTGAAAAGCTTGCGCCCGGGAGGACAGCGTGAGTCGACCGGGGCCCTAAGTCGGCCCTTAGAATGCAAGTCGGCCCTAAAATCTAGTATGTGGCAGTCGTGGAATTATAGCGGTGCAAGAGTAAGCCAAACAATTTTAATAATAAATTCACACAGTTTCAAGCAATAAAATGATCAGTGTTAAAATTCAATTTTTTTAAAAAGGCGTATAAATGAATCCTGCCTCCGAGGGAGTGCCAGGGAGCTATGAGTGTCAACCGGAGGTTAAACACCAGAAGAAATTTATAGTGCCAGGTCCGAGAATCGCCCGAGCACTAGAGCGCTGAGCCTCCAACTACCCCCAAGATGGCGCCTGAAAAGCTTGCGCCCGGGAGGACAGCGTGAGTCGACCGGGGCCCTAAGTCGGCCCTTAGAATGCAAGTCGGCCCTAAAATCTAGTATGTGGCAGTCGTGGAATTATAGCGGTGCAAGAGTAAGCCAAACAATTTTAATAATAAATTCACACAGTTTCAAGCAATAAAATGATCAGTGTTAAAATTCAATTTTTTTTAAAAGGCGTATAAATGAATCCTGCCTCCGAGGGAGTGCCAGGGAGCTATGAGTGTCAACCGGAGGTTAAACACCAGAAGAAATTTATAGTGCCGGGTCCGAGAATCGCCCGAGCACTAGAGCGCTGAGCCCCCAACTACCCCCAAGATGGCGCCTGAAAAGCTTGCGCCCGGGAGGACAGCGTGAGTCGACCGGGGCCCTAAGTCGGCCCTTAGAATGCAAGTCGGCCCTAAAATCTAGTATGTGGCAGTCGTGGAATTATAGCGGTGCAAGAGTAAGCCAAACAATTTTAATAATAAATTCACACAGTTTCAAGCAATAAAATGATCAGTGTTAAAATTCAATTTTTTTTAAAAGGCGTGTAAATGAATCCTGCCTCCGAGGGAGTGCCAGGGAGCTATGAGTGTCAGTGAAGGAATAAAACCTATGGTGGATTTGATTGAGTCAGTTACCATAGGCCCTATTCCTACTAATAGGGACAGCATCCAATCATTTTTAGGTTTAGCCGAACTCATGTAAAAATTCATCAAACATTTTTCAGAATTAGTTCAACCCATTGGAGATCTATTAAAGAAAGGCACTCCTTTTGAATGGTTATCTGACTATCAGCTTACATTCAATGAGATCAAGAAAGCCATTGTCTCAGCTCCTTTAATTGGCAATTTTGATAGTAAAAGAGATACTATACTTAGCACTGATGCTGGTAACAAAGGCATGGGTGCCACTCAGTCCCAAATGGTGGGAATGAAAGAAAGGATGAAGGCCTTCTCCTCCAGACCGTTAAAGAGGTGGACTTTAACTATTCCACCACTGAAAAAGAAGTACTATCTTGTTTTTGGGCCGCTAATCATTTTAAATATTACTTCTGGGGATTACCTTTTGTGTTAAGAACAGATCACAAAACCCTCATTCCTCTATTTGCAAACAAAGATATTGAGAAATCTACTCCTAGAAGTAGCAAGTGGTTGATCTATTTACAAAGTTTAAATTTCAGAATTGAGTATGTGCCAGGAAAAACAAACACTGTTCCTGAATTTGTGTCTCTCCTTCCTATTGACAAACAAACCGAAGAGAATGAGCAAGAGACAGTAGTCCTACAAATTGATATTCCTGACATTTTGAAAGCAGAATGTAGTAAACACATGTCTGAGGATGTAACACTAAAGTTGGTTAAAGAAAACATTACTGGGGGTTGGCCTAATTTATGTGGAGAGCTTCCAGAATAAATTCAACCTTTTTGGAATGTGAGGAAAGAACTGTCCATTGATGTGGATAATATTTTTAAGTCTGACAAAGTCATTCCTTCAGAAAGACTAAGAAATCACATTTGTGATTTAGCTCATGAAGGTCACCTAGGTAGGAATCTCACTAAGAGTAAAGTCAGGTCAGGATACTGGTTTCCGTATATGGATACCATGATAGAAGAGTTAGTGAAAGAATGTTATACATGTGGTCTTAGTGACAAGTCTAAATGTATAGAACAGCACCATTAGAACTGGTGGATGTTCCTATCAAATCTTGGGACAAATTACGTTTCAATATATGTTGACCTTTGCACGTATCAGGTTTACATAAAAGGTTCAGCCTTGTCTTAGTAAATTATTTCTTTAAATGGATTACAGTTTAGTTTGGGAAATTGATTGAAACAAAAACTCTCATATGTTTCTTGTCAGAAGTGTTCACCAATAAAGGTATTCCCCACACCCTAATTTATGGATCTTGGGGTACCACTGGTATCAGAAGAAATGAGGGAATTTCTAACTGGTCTTGCCATCAAACATGTATACACACATCAATCCTGTCCTTGTGCGAATGGACTAGTGGAACGCAGTAATAAAATGATCAAAGATGCATTGCAATTGGCCATGGTTTCTTCTAAACCTATCATTCAGTCTATAAAAGATATGCTTTTGTCCTATCACATCACCCCCAATAGTATGACAGGTTGTTCGCCATTCTGCTTGCTGAGAGATCGGAATCCTGGCTCTAAACTTACCCCAAATGGGCTTTTCAAAAATCTTTTCAATGGAATAGGCAGGAGATCAAGTAACAAATCCTAAAACACCAAAATAATTACAAAGAAGACTGTGATAATAAATGGGGTGTTAAACAGTGTACATGGGTGGTAGGACAATGGGCCCGTATTAAGAAACTTAACGCAAGCTATAACAAGTCCAACACATACTATGGTTCTGAAAAAATAAAAGAGGTTAAAAAAATGTGGAAGTAATGGATAATGGACATATGTGGAGCATTGACAGCCTTGTCCCGTACCATGTTCAAGACAAACACAATGAAAGAGTAATGAATATCAAGGATCAGTCTACTTTACTTGAGGTTAAGCGTGGTAAACAAAAAGGTATGTTCACCCATATGGCACAGGGTTTGTAAAATGAAACGACTTAAGCTGTAATAAGATATGCATTTTTTCTCAATGAGGATTGTAAAGTATCTTGGATAAATTTTAATAGTTTAATGCATATTCCTTCTTGTTTTTTTATAGTATGACATTCCCCCCCCCCCACCCTATTACCTTTGTTTTTGTTTTTCTCCTTTGGTTTCGTTTTCCTGCCTTCTGTTCTATTGTAGGTTATGGAGATGTGTTATAATTTTCCTTCATATAGTTTCTTTATTTAATATAAACATGTAAATATTGAATGTAGTTAGTATGTCCCATGCCACCCCTGTCATCCTCAGAACAATGGTTGAGTCATGGAATTCCATGGAGTGCATTTAGAATGTTAAAGTGCCTCAGTTACCGAGCACCTCGTGACAGAGAGAGCTTGTGTGGCAGTTGGGAACATTCTTGAAGAAAATTAACTTACCTGTTACGTCAGCATTTCTGGATTCATCTTTATCATTCCGTTTCAAAACCCTAAATGGCAATAGGCGGAATCGGAGCTGGAGGGAGCCCAGAGAAGCAACTGTGCAAGCCATATCATAAGACAAGCCTTCATTATCTCAGGTGAGTTGTGATCATCTTCATGAAAGTGCTTTCAACACATGGTAGAAAAAACTGTGTATCTTTTCAATATAAGGTTGTATAAAAGTTGGAAAAGAGCCGTAGGTATTATAAGCAGTGGAGAAAGTCTGCTTATACAATTTCATATGGTTAACTGGTTTTCAATGTCTTTTAGAATGTCTTTCTTCACTTTCATATTTCATTTCAGCTTCTAACTTCTAATGCGTATCTTACTACTAAAACTCTATATGAAAGTGATGTTGTGAACAAATGGAACGTTTTTATACAATTACAGGTTATGCACACCGGTAGACACAGTCCTAGAACAACGCAATTGCTTGCTTACTACAGATCACAGGATCAAAGTACAGACAGGTAACACTAATGTTATACGATTCGGGTTCAGGCAGCATCAGTGACAAAATACATTTAATTTATTTTTAAATCAAGATGTTGAAATCTACCAGTGAATGTCCTGAAATGACAACTGAGGCAGTAAGTGATTTCTGCTGCCAGTCATCCTAAGTAAGCAATAAGTCATCCAAACTCAACACAAATTATTATTTAAATATGAGCTTGACACCTTTCAGAAGTGCAGCAATTTTTAACAAAACACCTGCTCAACAATTTCTGAAAATACTTCATGAAACACAAAATGTTCATTTTAAATAACCTTCTTCATTCCAAACAGATGCTTGTCTCTTAATGCCAGATTTCAATTTAAGCATAAATATTGGTGGTTTGCCAAATATCATATTATCAATTTCACAAGCCGTCACTGGATTCTACTATTGTGCAGGGCCTAATTCTGCCTTTTATCTTAGTCTTTTATCCTCAGATAAGGTAATGTTCTTATGGCAGGATAGACAGAATTATATAAACAACAGTAAAAATAATTCAAGGACAGGGCACTGTTGTGACCATAGCCAGGTATCATGAAGTGAATGGTGCTCCCATGATAACCACCATCCTGTGGTTAAATCATGACAATTTGTAGCATTTACTGCACCTGGAAGTCACCAAATAATGTATCTTGGGATCCTGTGCTGTTTGTACAGGGCTAAAAATCTAAGGTATTCCTTGGTTGCTTATATCAACTCATACATATAATGTCGCATCCATTCACCAGCATATTGTTGTTTAAATGAAAAACATACCATCGAAAAGACAAGCACAGGGAATAAAGTCCAAACAGTAAACCAAAAAATCAAGGTCAAAGATCCAAATCAATATGAGCAGATTTATTAGAAAAAAATGTTTACAAATCATTTAAAAAATAAAACATGATATAAATATTAAAAACATTTATAGTAAAAAACCATAGTATATAAGACATTTGATCACGATGGCAAATTCACACAATGTCCCTTGCAAGACAATATGGAGTTAATCCCCACAATTACCCCGAGAGAAACACAATTGACAATGACAATATAATTTGTCATATACTGTTACACATCCGTAAAACAAGCTATTGACTAGCCCCCGATACACGCTTGTCTCGACGTATCTGTGGGCACCAGTCAACTATAAGATTGCGTATAATAGTTGCGTCAACGCGTTTTGATGGCCCTTATATATTTACACCATCTTTATCAAGACTATCATATCAATCTCTCGATTTGGAAGTTCTCCTTTAAATTAAGACCTATGTGCAAAAAAAAAAAACTTTCCTTATGTCTCATTACAATTTGAAAAAACACATACAGTTTATTAAAAAACAATCCTATTTAATATTGAATTAAAAAGTGCAAGTGGATTTTATTTTAATTAAAACACTGAACATTGAGTAGAATTCAATAACATATAATCAATCACTATAGCTTCAATATGAAACATGACCTTTGGCCTATTGAATGGGCTAGATAAGAAGAAAAAATATATAGTATAAATACGCATTCATTATCCATTATTCTCATCCCAATGCTCACATCTCACAAGGAACTACTACACAAATTCTGGCTGACCTTACTGCAATGATCAACTGGTATCATTCATATACTGTCCTTATTCCAGTTGTAGGACTCGATAAGTCGCATGGCAATCTCTCTCTATTTGAGCTGTACTTCTTAAAACTAGCCTATGTTTTCCATTGCATTCATTAGTTATCATAGCGTTATAATCTTTTTCTGTTAAATCATTACATTTTATTATCACATTTAAGCATCCGTTGATCCCTGAACTGGACCCTGTTCTAGATATGTCCAAACTGGACCACTTACTAGATATGTCCAAAGAAAAACAAAACAAAACAAGGGACAGTTCAGTTTTTTGTCTGCCAATTTTCTGCGATAAGTAATAAGATAAAACAAATTATCACTAGAAAATGGAAAATTGTAAATGATGGGCGCACAAATCTAATTGAAAAACCAATGTTTTGATTTAGACAGAAAAAGCTTGTGCAACTCCCTGGTGAAAACTCACAGAAATGAAAATGAAAATAGCCAAAAAACAGTAGACAACAGGACGGCCATCGGCAACTACAAATGTGGCTCTTGTTCAATTTGCCCCATGTGTATGGAGACCAAAAGTTTAGATGTCAATGGTATAAAATTGACTGCTTCCATCCTGAACAATTATAGAAGCAAAAATGTAATATATATTTTAATATGCCCATGTGGTCTTGGCTATGTGGGGAAAACAATTAGGTAACTGAGAGTGCGTTTGTTAGAACATAAATCAGCATTCCAAACTGGAAAAGAGAATGCCCCTCTTACTGAACACTTCATGAAGGCGAACCATGACTGCACACAGTTTAAGTGGTTTATCCTGGAAAAGATTAGGATAGACAGGAGAGGTGGTGATGGAGACTTCAAACGCAAAAGAAGAGAACAGTGGTTTATGTGTACCCTAGGGGCAATTGGACATGGACTCAATACTAGGGAGGAGTGGATGAAATTAATCACTTGACTTGCATTGAGGGATAGCCCGCGTCTTTCACTTTCCTCCCTGCCTCCACCCAGTTATATTTATGTTCTGTTCGCTCCTCCTTTTTTAAGATGGAGATAACTCTAAAAATTTTGATCTTCAGGATTATTTTTGTTTTATTGTGTTATAGTTAGGTGATATGGAACTCGCCGCAATAATTGAGACAAGCTTTATGTAATTTTTATTATTTTTCTTTTGAAAGATAAAGGGTTGCGCATAACCAGAGAACATATGCTTCGGTACATTTCAGTTAATGCGGTTATTTACATGTAATGTATTGAAATTCGGAGGTTTCAAATGTAAAAAATTTTTTTTGAACTGTTGGTTCATCAGACTAGTAACCAATGAGATAGCGATACCGATTGGTTCAGTTGCATTAATTTGAACGTAGGGCAGTGTATGGGATGTGCCGGCGGCGCCTGGGAATTACTCCAGGTTTAACTGGGAGATACAGAGAAGGGATTGGCCAAACATTTGTGTACTTCCGGAGCACAAGAGGTAGCGTTAGTTCGGTACTATAGGGAGGTTAGTAACACTCGTTTTCCAATCTAAGGCCAATTAGAGACACAATTAACCTAATTTTGGCGGGCATATATAACAGCCGTTTTTCTGATACAACCGTTCATTGACAGCAGATTCAAGAAAGGGAATCAGAATAACCAGAGCAGCAATTGTGCTACACTTAAAGTAAGTAGTGCATAAGGGGAAACTTTGACCTGCCCGTAACATGATAATAGAAGCGGTTCTAGCTAAGACCGTGTCTGTTCTCTTATTTTATCGAGACCTATGGTATAATCATCCTTTCCCTTTTTTCCTTTTTTTTATCCTTTTCTGCAGGCCCAAGTAAACAAAGAGCCCGTGAGACATAATCCGAAGTCATTAAAAAGACCGGGTTGTCTTAGAATAAAATCCTTGGACTCATACTGGGAAGGGCGAGAACAGGAAGCTTTAAAATATCCATTCCTCCTCAAGTAGCTGGAGGTGTCGACTGTATAGCAGTCAGAGGTTTTCAGTCCAGCTACGTTAGGATTACAATTGGAGTTTCATGTCATAATTTCTTAATGAGTGGGTGATTTATTTCCGTATCTCTCTTTATACAGACAGAATGATCGGCGATACAAAACTTGGAGTCTTACTTATATGAAGAAAGACTCTGTCTATAACGATTTAACATAGGAGGTATGGGACTTCTTTCCTTAGATAACATCTCCTTTTTTTTTACTACGATTGGTAGTGGTAGAGATGAGTCTTTTAGGTAACTTAATAAAACATTTCTTTTAGGTCGAGACACAAGGTCCTCTCTGGGAAGAATTTTATACAATAACAATATTAGTTTTTGACCAAAATAACTTTGTCTCTTTCTATAAAGGTAATAGATGGGTCTGTCATTTGCTTGAAATATATACAATTGGAAGAGTGGGGTATTTGGATATTAACATACCTATAAACGCATGATATGGTAAAAATATATAGACTAAATAAGGAAGGACAATTAGGGTCCAGTTCAGGAATCAACGGACGCTGAAATATGATAATAAAATGTAATGATTTAACAGAGAAAGATGATAACGCTATGATAACTAAAGAATGCAATGCAAAACATACGCTAGTTTGAAGAGGTACAGCTCAAATAGAGAGAGATTGCCATGTGACATATCGAATCCTAAAACTGGAATAAGGACAGTATATGAATGAAACCACTGCGGTAAGATCAGCCAGAATTTCCGTGATCAAATGTCTTATATAGTATGATTTTTGACTATAATTGGTTTTAATGGTTGTATAATGTATTTTTTTTATGATTTGTAAAAAAGAAGAAATCTAATAAATCTGCTCATATTGATTTGGATCTATGACCTTGATTTTTTGGTTTACTGTTTGGGCTTTATTCCCTGTGCTTGTCTTTTCTATGGTATGCTTTTTTTTATACAACAATGTGCTGATGAATGGATGCAACATTATACGTATGAGTTGGTATAAGCAACCAAGGAGTACCTTAATTTTCAAGTATTAGTGTACCCTCTTTCCTTTGGTTTAGCAAAGGGTCCTTCTCGGATTTTTACTGTTTGTAGAGAGCACCATTCACATCCAGCGACTGAAATGAGGTAACCACTGCCTCAAAAAAACAGCAACATGCAGTAAGTGGTTTATAGCCATCTTGGTGTTGGTGCAGCCTGGCTCACCCTGAACGATATCAGCGGAGCTGCCCTAGAGCTTGCTTATTGGAATAGGATAGATACAATGCATCATACTTAGATGAAGAAGAGTCATGTGCTATGCGGTATGTAAAGGAGCTCTGGATGCCTGGGAACTTTGAACGTGGTTGAAGATGCAGGAGCCTACACAAGGAGATCCTGATTGAGTGTGGTGACCTGGGTGTATCTCCTGTGCTGGTTGCCCCATCATGGTATTTTCGGATTGCTGATGCCAGCAAGAGCTGCTGATGAAAATCAGTTGAGTTTACCCTTCAATTCCCAACATAAGGCTCAGGGTTGACCTTGTGAGTACAATGCATAGGGTGAGTATACTTTCCTTCCTACATGGAAGCAAGCAAGCAGGTAGCGGGAAAAAGATGATTTTATGCAGTCACTCAATGTTTTGTTATATTTTATAACTATATTTTGACACTCTACACTGGGACTCTGATAACCAGGCCTCAGTGCAACATGGCAGAGTAGCCGCATTGCTTGTGAGATCCGCTGGCCCTGACTGAGATCTTGATGACGTCCTGCCCTTCTTCGTTGTCCCGCTGCACCATTGGTGACTGCTGGGTACTGGACAACACTGGTGTGCCCTGGAAACCATACCACGGCTTCTCTGCCCTGAATTGGAGACTTCTCCAGCCCGACAATCGGCGCGCAGTTTTCCTCAAAATGGCACTTGTTCCCTACTGACTGAGATCAGAGCCGGGAACAGTACAGCTCCTCCATGTCCTGGAGACGAGAGGTGCGGGCGACTGCCGCCGGAGACTAAGGTGACAGAGGCCCCACACAGCCTTGCTGCCCAACGGTGCCGTCGGTGGCCTTTGCCTGCACGGGGGGACTTTGGCATCACTCTCGAGTGCCTGCAGCTGCCGGTGGGGAGTCCGAGTGCCAGAGCCGTACCCCACCCCACAATACTGACCGGAAAATACTGGCAGCCGAGCCAAGTGATACCGGATCACCGCCTATTACTGGGGCCCCACAGGTGGCGTGGAAGTGAGGAAGCAGCCTTGCGGAGCCTCCGAACCGGGGGATCGAGCTCCTGCAACCGGTGAATGGGGGTTGATGCGATACCTCCCACTATCCCCGGGTTGTGCACCATGCCCTGTGGCTGGAAGAGCGGTGAGTTTTCCCACAGTGTCCCTTGGTGGCGACCCCGTCCCTACATCACCGCTGCTCTGTGGTGGTGCGGCTGTCGCAACAGGTGCGGGGCAGCGCAGGAGAGGTGGACATGGGTACATTGGCCTCCCTGTGGGGGGTGGCTCACACCCGTGCTTGCCCGTGATACGATCAGCGGTACCTGCTGATCTGCCACGAGCATTGTCTGGTCCCTACTGATTCACCACAAGTACAGCCATTCTTTCTATTACGCCAGGGAGAGTCCTGCCTTTGCCAGCCCCACTGTCTGGCGCCGAGATCGGGAAAAGAGTGCCACCTTGGAATCAGGCCCTCCCGGACCCCTGCCGCATTTTCCCCCCTACATTCAGTTTTCACCCTAGCAAGTAAAGAACAGGTTCCACCACCGGAGAAGGGGAACGGAAGGTATTGACCCGTGAGGGTGGGGGGGTGATACCTCTTTCATCTATTGACTGCCCAGAGTTCTGGCACGTTGACATGCTCGGCCCACCTTCCACCTTGGCCTGCACTGCTACCCTGGAAATCACTGCCTGCACGCATGCTTCAGGGGCTGACTCAGTGATAAGCCCCATTCCATTTGGACCCTACGCTTTCCTGTGCCGCATCCAGTGACCATTGGGTGCTCAACGCTACTCTACCAGCCCAGCCAGGGGCGCAGACTCCTCCGGCCCACAACATACCCAGAATCACTGACTGGAAACTGCTTTTTGAGGGCCTAACCAATGTTGTGAGGTGGTGCCTCTCTTCATGGGCCAATGTGTCTAGGAGGGCAGCCTCAAGACACCCTTTACTCACGGATTGGGCAGAGGTCAGAGATTCTCTTACATCGATAATGGGTAGGGGCACACTGGACACGATGGAACACGGCCTTTTGGGCTTTACCCAAGACTAAAAAACCTTGAAATTGACAGCACAATTTGTGGATCAAGCTCTTCTCCTCCCTAAGAGGCAAATAGCGAGATACCCAAAGTCCCCCACCACACCCCTAACTGCAGGTTGACGTGAAGATGTAGGCTCTGCTGAGAGCCTACCACTACGTTGAAAAGACTATACTGTGGACTACATAAACAACCCAAAGCCTTGCCATGCCATGCTCAAGCATCTTAAAACACAAGAAGAAGACACAGACTGACCCCACAACACGCAACCACGGCAGACTTGTGTGGGTTCGCAGCCACTGATAGTTCGACTTTTTACACAATATTGTCATGATCCACGGCCTCCTACAATATATAAAATGTGGGGACCGATCCCATCTCACTCACAGTAAATAAATGAAAATGATTTAAAAAATGCCAATGCCGGCAGAGGAGGGGATATGAGATATGTTTAAGCTTTTCTGTTGTTGATGTCTATATCTCTCTTATTTTGCATCGCTAATTATACTGAAATGTTATCAAGTCAACTAATGCGATGTGTGATTTTCCCCCCCTTTTTTCTCCAATGACTAATACCCGAATTTACCATATTTGTATTTATAAAAGCCCTTACTGGCCAGATGATGATGCAAAATGTTGCTAATTGATCTAATTTTTGTGTTTATATCCTTTAAATACAATAAAATCTGTTTTTTGGAAAAAATTGATTATTCTTAGAAAAAGACAGAGCACAAACTTATGTCCAGAGATAATGCAAGAACAAATAGATATGTTGCACATCAAATCAGTAATTGGGCAAGTTCCGTCAGTGTTTCTCGTGGCTCCATATAAATCCAAAGAGACATGGTTTACATTTGTCATATTCCGCAGCCTGAGGAGACAATCATGTTTTATAATGGAATTATGCTCTTCCATAATGTTTGTTCCTTGTGTGAGTAAATTGCAGCAGTGTGTTCATTTGCACTTCTGTCAGCAAAGATGTTCCTCCTTGTCTCTTCCTCTGTCTGACTTTGCACAACATGAGTGACCTGCCATTTGATGTCATTTCCACTACCATCATTCGTTATGAGGTGCTCAACTAATGCTTAGTTGACGGCTTGTACCTGATGCTTCTCCTGTACTGAATTAAATGTGCTTTGATTTTTTTATGATGTCTTCCCTGTGATGGGCAGACCACAAGACCATTTGATAGATTAAATCACAAAGTAGGAGTACCCAAAATACTTAAGATCAGTTGTTGTATTACCATAGAAGAAGCTTTTACAGGTGGACATAAGATTCACTTGGAATAACCCAAAATGAGTGGGGACCTCAATAAGTTGTAATAAATGTATTTTTATTGACTGATCACCCTACGTACAAGGTGATCCTAATATTAAGACCACACTTTGTTTAAACAAAGGTAGTTCAAGCACAAGGTTGCCTGCTCTTATCAAATTCCCGTTTTTTAACTAACCTTTACAAGTTTAGTAGACTATGCACCAAACCCATGTGCAGATTTGGAATTTGACAGAACTGAAGGTCTGCCTACTTTACAGTCTGGTGGAACTGAAGTATGTGAGTAATGAGCCAACTCCAATTCATTAGCTGACAATCCTCCAACTTCACGGATTATGGCCATCAGACACATACAAAACATCTGCCCAAATTAGAGTGAATGGTGTAAAATATATTTTTGGCCGTTTGCAGATGAAACCTGGTGGTGAAGAATGTTAAAACAAAAGTAATGAATCCCACACCATGTAAGACAAATCCCATGATGTAGGGGCATTTGTTTTACTCTTTCCATAAACAAAATCCATTTTTGGAAATTTGTTTTAAAAAAAAATTCAAAACATTGTAAAAGTTTGACGGGTGGACACCACATTTGACTGATCTGTCCGTCAAACATTTATACCATTAACAGGCACTGCTATTTTAACAGTACCTGCCAATGTTTAGAAATGTCCACATGGCTAGTGGGCTCCTCAAAATTTGGCAGGTGGTGGACCTCAGTATTGTGTAAGTAAAGTACTCCACCATATTGATGGAATTAGCCCGCACACTAAAACATCTAAATAAGCCCAAAGTTACACAAATGATTGCTTGTTGTTTTGCTTAGCTTTTAGATTCAACAATTCCTCCCTGGGATAATAGCAGTCTCACGTCATTGATTAACATATTAGTTTTCTATGTGTTACAAATTGGGTTTCTGGTTGGCAGAGGTAAGTACCCCATCCAAGCAGGAGCCACAATCCTAGTTATGGTAAGCCAGATACACACTGTAAATTAACCTGTTCTTACCCTCTGGTAGGTTGGAACACAGCAGGCAGGCGTAACTTAAGAGGCAATGTGTAAAGTATTTGTGCAACACTTCCAGCAGTAATACAGCGATAACACCACAAAAAAACACCACAGCAGTTTAGAAAAATACAATATGATTTAATAAATAAACCAAAATGACAAAAATTGAATGAGTAATAGTTGAGTTATGAATTTTTAAAGACTAAATGTAAAAATAGCGCCTATTTATTTTTTTGTTTGAAAAGTTTTATAAAGCACCAACAAGACCCAGATGGGTATCAGAGCGCTGTACACAAAGAAACTAACGTTGACAGGAAGAAACAGTATGAGTACAATACAATAAGGCAACATAGGAGGAACCTGAAACATAAAAAGTTTATGTGGGTGCTAGTGGAAGATGAGGTAGCACATAATCAAACAGGTAATCGCCCTACTAGACAGGGATGTGCAGTTTTAGCAATGCGCTAAGTCAAAAGAACAACACAATACATTTCAAAACACAAATTAAAAATGATTGTCAAGCATACATTTCAAAACACAAAGTAAAATTGATTGTTAAGCAAGAGAAGAAGGTGTCTAGCAAAGTTCATAGAGGCTTTTGCTGGTGAAGTTCACCTAAAAATAGCCATTTTACCTGTTTTTTGAATGAATCAGTCAAGGGGTTGGTTCTGATCTCCGTCGGAAGGGCATTCCAAATTCTTGGAGCCAGCCCTGATAAGGTAAGATTGTAAGTTCTTTTTTTGTTGAATTTAGGTGGTTTCAGTAGTAGGGTATTGGAGTTTCTTAAGCCTTGACTAGAACCAGAGAGCTTGAGTTTTTTTGCCAGGTAAACGGGGCTATTGAAGTGTATAGCTTTATGTGACAGATAGGCAACCTCGAAGCTGATCCTTGCTTCAAGTGGAAGTCAGTTAAGATGAATTAATTCAGGTGTAATATGCTCATGCTTTCTGGAGCCTGTGATTAGTCTGGCAGATCGTTCAGAGTAGCTCTTGACCGAGCCAACCTAGATTTAAGAAGCCCATCTAGGGTGACGAAGGCATATTCCACTCAAGAGATAACTAGGGATTGGACTGCTGACTGGATGTCCTCAGGAGGTAGGAAAGGTTTGATTTTCCTAAGGGTGTAGAGCTGATGGTTGGCACTCCTAATGGTGGCACTGATATGACCTTGCATGTTTAGGAATTTGTCCAGGGTGACACCTAAAGAACAAGCTAAGTTGACCATATGAGGGGTGCAGTTGAGTACTGAGATTTATTTGATCCAGTTTTGCATAGCGGCAGTGTGGTTGCGGGGGTAATCAGGAGAAATTCTGTTTTGTTGGGTATTTAGTAACATATGAATATACATTAGCCCTTGTTGAGTTTTTGAAGCCCCTATTAGGAGTTTTAAAGTCATCTGGAGAGGAGATCTTCAAATATAGTTGAGTGTCATCCGCGTACATATGGTATTGAATGTTAACACCGTTCAGAATAGCAGTTAGAGGTACCATGAAGAGATTGAAGAGCGTGGGCGAGAGTGCAGATCCTTGAGGTACCCCAATAGATACCGTGGTGCTGGCAGCCAAAGATTGGTTGACTTTGATACTTTGGGTTCGGTTATGCAGGAAAGAGGCAAACCAATTTAAGACAGGGCCAGATAATCCCCTCCTATATTGAAGAAGGATAATCAAGTTATCATGTTTGATAGTGTCAAAAGCTGAGGACAAGTCCAGTAGAATTAGAAGACAAGGCACATCTTGGTCAAGAGCTCTCAAGGCGTCTTCAACAATGTGAGTTAGAGGTGTTTCAGTACTATGACCTGTTCTAAAGCCTGAGTGGTGTTGGTCTAGGAGCTGACATTTCTTGATGTGGTCGCAGAGCTGTGTGTGAACGCATTTCTCGAGCAATTTCGCTAAATACATGATGCTGGTGATCGGACAGAAGTCATTGGGATCCATTAGGTCTGCATTAGGCTTCTTGGGGATGGGTGTGACTTGCCCCATTTTAAGGCAGTCAGGAATCCTCCCCTGTAAGAGAAATTGTTGGATGATCCTGGACCAGTGAGGCAGAATGGCCATTTTAGGTCTTTGAGCCACTTATCGGGAAGTGGATCACTGGAATGGTTGGATGGTTTAATTGACACCAAGGAATGTGACAACTCCTCCAAATCCAGGAGCAGGAAGGAATTCCAGCAGACATTGTTTGTGGGAGTGTACTCTGTGGGATATTTTATGGGGTACTCACTGCCACAGGTACTGACGAACCCAAGGCGCTCATAGACGTCAGGTTAGCAGCGGCACGTAGAAGCTCCCGATCAATACTCCTAGACGTATCAGAAAAGTGCGCTGGGAAGTCCTCCTCACTGGGTCCAGAGGTTTTGGTTGATGGAATAGGATTGGTATATTGATTAGCCTGTTGTTTGATGATATCAAACAGTTTCTTGGGTTCGTTTTTAGCGCTGTCTAGCTGAGCCCTGAAATGTTCTGATTTAGCAATATGAATGTGTTTGTTATAAGAGCTTCTCATCTTCCTTAACTGCTTGAGATTAGAGGTGAAGGGGGCATTTCTCCAATGTCTCTCAGAGAGCCTCAGTTTGCGACGTTCGTCATTAAGGGCGCCATTGAACCAAGGTTTTGATTGTTTGCAAGGAATCCTTTTGAGTTGCTTTGGGGCAGCAGAGTCAAGAATATTTGACATGGCATTGATGTAATGCTCCGTCAACTCTTCCAAATTATTCATGTCAAGGGGACGTTCCAGCAGATTATTGCTTAAGTTGGAAAGGTCCGCGCAATACCTTTTCCCAAATGTGAAAGAAGTTTTGGTGATGGTCCGACTAATCACATGCTGCAATGTCGTCCACTTGAATGATGTGATCTTTAGCTATGATAAGGTCAAGGGTAGCACCCTTGTAGTGGGTGGGTCCATTGCAGGCCTGTATGTAATTGAGGTTGGAGAGGAAAGCCTTAAAGGAGCAAACTAGCTGATCATTTGTGTCATTCCAGTGAAGATTGAAGTCACCAAGGAAGATGTGGTTAGGGTGGAGGGCCAAGCAGGCAGAGATGAATTCCATCAATTGCTGTACGAAGCACAAGTTATCCCGAGGCGGATGATAATTCAAGTTAAGCATACAAACAATCTTACCCTTGTTCCAAATTTCAGTGACTTGGAGCTCCCAGGTGGACATCAGATGCTTATGAGTTTCAGTGACTAGGAGATCACAGGTGGACATTAGACCATGCGTTGGTTTCGAAGGTGAAGCACGAAAGCCAAGATGCATTGGTTTAGAAGCCGATGCACCGGGTTTCTCCAAGCAGTTGATGGAATGTGTTGATTGCCTATCACTGCAGTGGTGGCTATGAGGTGGTTTTGATGCGTCGGTTCTGAAGGTGATGTGCCAATTCTATTCTTGCAACAGAGGAGATGCCTCAATTCTGCTTCATGCAGCAGACAATGCATTGGTTCCACTGGTGCAAGCACCTGGATGCATTTCCAATAGACCAGGCACATAAGCAGGAGTTGAGACTTTGATATACCTGAGTCTCAAAAAAGAAGGGAAGCCTCAGTGCCCTTGGACAACACTCTGGGCTCAAGCAAGAGTCTAGTACTTCCTCAGCAGGGGTAGAGGGTAGGAGGCAGCAGGACAGCACAGTAGAAAAACAGTTCTTCCAGAGCAGCAGCCCAGCAGATCGGCAGTCCTTGTAGTAGCACAGTAATCCTTCTCCCTTGCATAGTTTCTTTACAGGTTGTGAAGTGTCTGATTTGGTGGGGTCAAAGACCTATTACGTATACCCATTTGTGCCTTTGAAGTGGAAGTGACTTCAAAGAGGGGCTTTGAAGTGCACAGAGGTCTTCCTTCCCAGCCCTGGCTCCAGCCTCACTACAGGGGGTATGTAAACCTTTGTGTGGGGACAGCCAACTACCCATTCATGGCTTTCTGGATGTAGATGGCCACTTAGTCACACCTAACCTAGCTTTGTGTGTAGCTGTCTAGAGGAAATGTACAACATACAGCTGTCACCCAACCCAGGCGTGCATTGGAGAAAGGCTGCTGGGCACACAGAGCTTAAGAGCAGAGAAATTCCATCTGTCTAAAACTGGCATTTCTAAAATAGTAATGTTAAATCCAACGTTGCCAGCAAAGAGGATTCATCATTACCATTCCAATGATATTAAACATGAAAGACTACTCCTTCTCAATCAGTGATTACAACTTATACATGTAATAAGGAATTCCCAATGTTAAACTTTTGGAGGGGTTGGTTCACTATCAGTACATGTAAATGTTAAAAGTATACGTCCTACCTTTTACTTACAGAGCAACCTGACCCATGGGCTACCTAGGGCCCACCTTATAGGGTGAGTTATATGTAGTAAAGGAGAGTTTAAGGCTTGCCAATGGGTTTTAAATGGCAAGTCGACATACCAGTGAAAGCTACAGACACGAAAGAGTCGGACGGGGTGCCACCAATTGATTTCAATGTTATGATTGGGGTTCAGGGGAGCCAGAAAACATAATAGGAAAAATAAGATGAAGCAATGACAAAGACCATTGTTTTTTTATGAATTAATTACTGACTTTCTCAGACCCCATAGCAGCCATTAATATTCGCTAAAAAGACTGCATACTGACCTAACACAGGCAAGAGCTGCCCACTGCACAGCCCCCCAGCGTTCATGTTCTACCTCACAAAAGATCCTAACTCCAGTGACTATTGACTCAGGCCTCACCATGGGCCAGATGTACTAGTATTGAATATACTTTCAAAATTATGATTTTCTGCTAAATCACAATTAGGAAATTACAATTCCTAATGTATTAAACATTTATTTTTAAATTACCAATTCGTTGTGGGTCAGAAATCAATCTGCCACATAAACATTAATGAGGTAGTACACAGATTGTGACCCATTAGGAATGACAGCGATCACAGGGTTGGTATTCTGCTGGGGTCAGCAGGCCACCAGGTCTGTGATTGCTTTAAAATAAAGAAAAATGGGTTGCCTTTCAAATCATTTTTTTTAACATCCTTGAAGGGGAAGGGTTCCCATGGAACAGCTTCCTGTTTGCAATGGCTTACCACCTCCAATAAGGAGGTGGTCAAAAATGTAATATTTTGCAATTGGAATTTGGTGCAAAACATTATTACATACCACTGCGAATAGGGAGCTGGAAGGGAGGCACTAAACATGCCCCTTCCAAATACCAAATCAGTATTTGGTCACAAATTAAAATTGTAATTCGGTAACATGTTTACCTGATCGCAATTTAGGTCAGATAAATCAGAAAAAAAATTCTTGCTGTAGCAAATGGACGATTCTGTGAATTGGGCCTTTTGCGACAGTAAAAAGCCTTCTTACATCTGGTCCTATAGTCTGTGAATGTTTTTAAGTATTATGCAATCTAACACAATACAAACCAGTCCATGTATCCTTGGACTGTCTAATGTATGTATTCGAGCAGTGGTACACCAACAAGGAGTACAAATCCAACACCTTGAGCATTACTTAAGGTTGTAGTAAAAATATGTGACACTTGCTTTGTGTGATAGCTTTACCATTGTATGTACCTATAAATTCCAACACATCCTCTACTGCTCTACACAGAAGGCCTGATTACGAGTTTGGCAGTCCATGGACCGCCAGACTCAAGGGGGCACAGCGGTCTCCCGACTGCCCTATTATGACTAGGGCTGTCAGACCACCATAGCCCGGCTGCAGCTGCCAGGGAATGGTGGTTGCGGCAGTCAGAAGGCCACAATATGCTTGGCAGAATCGCCGCGGTCCCCTCAAACATATTACGAGTTTCCTCTCCGCCGGCAGTGTCATTGAGGTTCCTCCTCCATAAACACCGCAGCGGAGAGGAAACAAAGGAGGCCCTGTATGGCCCCTTGGGCCTACTCTGCATTGTGATGCACAAGGGGTGCATGCGCCCCTGGTGGCTAAGTTCCTGCCCGGCATGGACTTTTCAGTCCATGCTTTGCAGCAACTGTTTTTGGCATTCTCATTACAGTGCCCAATTTTTTATGAACCCCTGTGGGAACATCAAAGAAAAGCCCACCAGACAGGAGGAAACTCCTAATCAGGTGAGTGGTCGGACCCAGCGCCTTACCACCAAAGTCATAATCGGGCCCAGAGTGGTGGTCATTAGATGTTTATGTATCAGCTTCTAAATCTTGCTCTACATTCACAGGAGATATTTTGCTGGTGAAATATTCCCACTTTTTGTTAGACTTTAGTGCGCATCAGATTTATTTTTTTGCAACTGTTTTGCATAGTGTATGATATTTCGTGCACATCGTAGCACCTCCGACAGGTTTAAACCATATGCTTAAATGAAAAATCAAAGTTTTTTTTTTAACTAACAATGATTTGTGAATAAGTGAATTTGAATGTTGTGGAAGCATAGATTGAGCAAAGAAAAACCATGTTTTAGAGTTAGGCAGTGTAGAAATCCCTGTGATTTATGTTAGGTGTCAGAGAACCCCAAAATACGATTTGCTCCAGATTACAAACCTAATAATGCAGGCAGCTCGACTCTTGGATTTTCAACTCGATTTAAAAGCCATACAATTTTTCATTCCTTAAGCCTCTCCTTTCCCTTCTCTTACATCCTAGTTGAATCATGACTATATGTAACTGGGACTTTGATTTGTCAAAACTCCTTCGAAATGCAAAGTTTGTTTTCAAATACAAAGCTTATACGCTTTCATCTCTATTACATAAAGGCATATAGGCCCAGATTTTGAAAACTGTCACAGAACACAGCACAGCCCTAATGAGGCTGCACTTTGTTGAATGACAGGGAGAGGGCAGGAGAGCACAATATTTACAGAGATATGGCACTCTTCTCCCTTCTTCCTGGCACCGGTGCTGATTTCAGCTGTTGTGTGCCAAGAACACATCTTAGCGCCATAGTGCTAGGGTGCATGCCTGAGTCTAGCATAGGTTTTGTACAGGAAAGGCCCCCTTCTTTTGCAAAATACTGTGTCTAGACACACTTCAAAGCTTTACCTACTGTGTGTGTGTGCACAGTGCACCACGCATGCAAAATCGGAAAATAAAGGATAAATTAAAACAGTTCTCATTTTAACGCCAGCTTTACAACAGCATTAATGTTTGGCACTAAACCCTGTCTACAAATGTTAGTAGATAGGGTTTAGTGTCAAAAAGCATGGGTGGTTGCATGGAAACACCCATGTACCACCCATGTAATTCCCCCTTGATGCAAAGTATTCCAAAGCAACCTTTTGCATTGCTAAGTGTTACTTTTCTATACAAACCAATGCTAATACCAATTAGCGTTGGTTTATTAATCCCCAAATAGGTTTAGTATCAAGTTAGTATTACAAACGTACCGCTAACCTGACACTTAACCTTTGTGAATCTGGGCCATAGTGTGATCCTAAAGTAAACCGTGAACTGAGAGTTCATTTTAAGATAAACCCTCTCATCATCATGTTGGTTTTATAGTCATCATTTTAAGTAAGTACATTCTCTGTCTATACTTGCTTAAGCCGCAGAACAGAAGATATCATCACAGATTGTCAGAATTAAGCCAATCCACTAGATCTTTCCTAAAATATTATACAAACAAATTGAAATTGACTTCTTGAAGTCTGTTAGACCTTTCATCCTTAGGGTGTTCTTTTCCCGAATGTTTTGCCTTTCATTCTTGCCGAATATTTTTGATGCCCTTTGGCCTCTGAGCATTTTATCACTGCTAACCAGTGCTAAACTGCATGTACTTCCCCCCTAAAAATGAGGACATTGGTGTATACCTGATTGGCATATGTTTTGTACTAGTGAGTCCCTTGTAAAGTGGTATATCATATACATAGGGCCTGCACTTCAAATGCTACCAGTGGGTCTGCAGCACTCCTTGTGCCACCCATAAAAGTAGCCTTTCAAACCTGTCTCTAGCCGTCCACTACACTGCTTGTGTCAGTAACTCTGAAGCCAGCCAGGAAGCCATGAAGGAGTGGTATGACAAAAAGTCTACCAATATGGAATTTCAACCTGGTCAAAAAGTGTGGGTGATGGAGCCAGATGAGGCCTGGGCCCTCCAGAACTGCTAGAATTGGTTGTAAGAGGTGATTGAAAGAAAGGGTAAGGCCACATACTTTGGGATGTCTGAGCTCACCATGCTGTTGGTGACTGATGGACAAGGGGAAGAGGAGAGCAAACATATCCCCGACCACTTGGACACCAAGGTGAAGGATGGGTCTGTGGAAGGGGTAATCCTTTCCCCCACTCTAACTCCTGAACATCAGAGAGACTGCCACTTAGTGTAGGGGTCAATCCTCTTCTTGTTTCTCCCTTATCCATGGGACTACCCACCTACGTACCCATGATTTGGATACAGGGGACAACCTCCCTGTTAAGAACAAATCTTACAGGTTGTCAGACAAGTTGGGGTCTAGCGTTAAGGCTAAGTGTCCAAAATGGTGGCGTTGGGAGTGATTGAACCCTCCAGTAGCCCATAGTCTAGTACTGTGGTTCTGGTACCAAAAGCTATGCCTGCATGCACCATAGCAGAACTAAGCTTCTGTGTGGATTGCAGAGGGCTACATTCTGTAACCAAGACAATTATTTCCCAGGCTGATGATCTAATTGACCGGTTAAGGTCTTCCCAAGTATCTCAGTACCTGTTATCTTACATCAGGGTACTGGCAGATCACCCTAACAGAGGGAGCAAAAGAGAGGTCAGCCTTCTTCACCCCAGAGGTCCACTACCAGTTTATGGTGATGCCTTTTGTATTAAAGAACACCCCTGCCACCTTCGAGAGGTTGGTGATTCAGGTCCTTGCTGGTATAGAGGCCTTTTCTTCTGCTTATCTGGATGACATACCTGTCTTTGGTCGCAGCTGGAAGGACCACCTTTTTCACCTCCAGGTAGTACTTTGGGCTCAGCAACATGCAGGCTTGACTATCGAGGCAAGTAAGTGCCACATAGGTCTGGGTTCTGTGGTGTACTAGAGACACCTGGTGGGCAACCGTTCAGGACAAGATAGACACTATCATGGCCAGGCTGCCCCTCAAAACCCAGATTGAGGTCAGAGCATTCTTGGGCCTCATTGGGTACTATAGGAGGTTTGTCAAGGGATATGGCACCATTGTTGCCCCCTTGACTGAGCTGACTTTGAAGAAGCAGCCCACAAATGTTCACAGAACAATCAAGCAATGTTGAACAAATCTTAACTGAGCTTGAAACCTCCATCGGGGAAACTCTGGACAAATTAATACCAGAAACTAGTGTGAATGTGAAAACCATCGTGGTTCCTTGGTTCACAGCGGACCTAAAAAAAGAAAAGCTGATTAGCAGGTCAGCGGAACGCCAGTGGAGGAAAACGAAAACAAAAGGGGACCGGGAGAATTACAAATTGGCTCACTCTAACTATATAAAAAATATAATAGTGGCAAAAAAACTCTACCTAACTCAAAGAATAAATAAAGCGGTCCATTCCAGTAAAGAGCTTTATAAAATTCTGAAGGAATTTACTACTCCTCTGGTAGAACAATCAGTATTTACTCCCACTTTGGAATGGGTAAACTGTCTGTCTTCATATTTCGATAACAAAATCAAGTTGATCTATGCTGCTTTTCCTGACACCAGCCAAGACTCCTCTCCACTTACTGATGACGATCCCTTGCTAATACCCACGAGCAATGTGGTCTTGGATACACCACATCTTACTGAATTTGTTCCCATTACTCCCTCTGAAGCTCTGGAAGGCCTTAGAAAAATTAAATCCGGCACTTCCACTGACCTCTTGTCCCCCCGTAATTGCTTGGAGATACTGCCGCTATTGGTGACCTCTCTTACCAGCATCTTCAACACCTCCTTTGAGCTAGCTCTCATACCCAGAAGTTGGAAGCATGCCCTGGTCAAACCTATTTTAAAAAAGCCATCTAGCGACCCTACTCTACCTATTAATTATCGACCTATTTCATTATTGCCCTATTTTGGAAAGGTATTAGAATATTTGGTGAACAAGCGTCTCACTACTTATATTGAAACTCATGAGCTCCTGGACCCCTCTCAGTCGGGGTTCTGAGCTGCCCATGGCACTGAGACAGCTGTAATGGAGATTGTGGACAATATTAGACTCACTCTTGATAAAAGTGATTCCGCCATTCTAGTCCTATTTGATTTATCGGCCGCCTTCGACACCATCTCCCACAGCATTTTGAAACATCGGCTGTGGGGATAGGTGTCAGAGGTAAGGCCCTATCCTGGTTTGAAAATTATTTGGCGGACCGCTTCACCTCCATAAAGGTTGATACTCTCGCTTCCAGTAGTCTGCCCCTTACTGTAGGAGTCCCTCAGGGGTCAATTTTAAGCCCCATGTTATTCAATATTTACCTTACTCGATTGGCCAATATAATAAAAGCTCATGGCTTCACAACAGTATTGTATGCTGACGATACGCAGGTGCTTGTCACCTGTAAGGCTGACTTCCATGAAACTTGTATGAGATTCAAAAAGTGTATGCTTGACATCAGCAAATGGATGTGTGACAATAAGCTTCAACTGAACTACAGCAAAAAAGAAATCATTTTGTTCGGTAAGGCTCTCGAAGTATGGTCACAGGACTGGTGGCCCCAAGAACTAGGACCCTGCCCCGCACCCAAGGAGGTGGTTCGTAACCTGGGAATTATGATGGATTGTTCTCTCTCCATGAAAACCCATATCAACCAACTATCCGGCACATGCTATGGGATCATGCATAAGCTGCGTAAAATTTTCAAATGGCTACCCCTGGAAACTAGAAAAACACTTGTGCAAGGTCTAATCATAAGCCTTTTGGATTACGGCAATGCCCTATTCACAACAATCAATGTGTTTTCTCTCTAAATTACAAACACTGCAGAATGTTGTGGCGAGACTATTGCTCGACCTTCCCCCTAGATCAGCCGCTTTGCCTAGTCTTAAGCAATTACACTGGCTGCCAATCCGTCAGAGAAGCCATTTTAAAGTTCTTAGTTTGACTCACAAACTTCTTTACAGCACTGGGCCAGCTTATCTTGCTAAAAAACTAGTCTGGTATCGTCCCACCAGATCATTAAGATCAAGCTCAAAATCTCTTCTAGTACAACCACGGGCATGGATGGCGCGGAATGGATGCCGGTCCCTTTCCTATGTGGCTCCATTTCTTTGGAATACACTTCCCCCCATCTTCTGTCAATTACCAACCACTAGCTGTTTCGAAAACACCTAAAAACCTGTCTCTTTCTGTAATAACTGCTACCTAGCAGCTCTAGCTCATGTCATGGTTGTTGTTCTTTATCGCAAAGCGCCCTGAGACCTTACGGTGATTTGTGCACTATATAAAAGCATTTGACTTATGACTTATGACTTAAATGTGATTTGGACAGAGCCCTGGCAAACTGCATGTGCACAACTCCCGTGCTCAAGGCCAATGATTTATCCTAGGAGTTTACCATTCAGACAGATGCCTCAGAGCATGGCATAGGGGGAGTACTATCCCAGCTTATTATGGAGGGCCTCAACCATCCTATAGCCTTCTTCTGCAGGAGGTTACTCCTCAGAGAACAGGGGTGTAGTGCTATTGAGAATAAAGCTTTTGCTGTGGTCTGGGAACTGAAGAAGTTGAGATCGTACACGTTTAGCACTCACTTCCTGATTCAGACAGACCGCAGGACTCTCAGGTGGCTCATGTAAATAAGCAGTAAGAATACAAAATTGTTGAAGTAGTCCATTTTGTTAAAGCATTGATACTTAAAAAACGGCCTAGGGGCCTCATGTGTCTCTCCTGACCTTTAAATGCACCCCTTCTGGTCAACAGCAGCATGGGACTCCACGGCCATTAAAAGATGTTAAATCAACAGGCACACATTTCTATAAAGGTAAAATTAAGTTAAAGAAAGGTAGTAACTAAGATGTCCTGCACCACTTAAAGTTAGAAAACCTTTATTTTTAATGACATCTTGCAGCAAAAGTGTAAAAATATGATAAAGACTGTTCAAAATTCAAAAGATTCATATCATTAACATGCAGAAATGTTTCTCCTTAGTACATCCGATTATATTATTGCATTGATAAGTTTTACAAGTGATAGTTTTCGAACATGGATATAGAAACCTTTGCTCTCTCCTTCGGCCCGTTCACCACCCCCAACAACAATGGCAATAGTGAACTAAGGGCAGGTGTGTTCTTAGGTAAACTCTTTGGGTAGCCTGGGTTTATATTATACATGAACCACACTATAGTTTTTTAAATCAAACACAGGAAAAGGTTTTGTATAGCACACATCTTGAAGTTCTCTATTTTGAGATCACGATCATGATAATGAAAAAAGGAGGAAAGTGAAATAAAACAAATAACTAGGATCACACAATTTATTTGAGTGGAGAAGCTGGGGTTAATCCCACTTTTTTGGTTTCACGTTCTACAATTTGCATACTAGATGAATATGCTTCGCTTTCCTCACACTCACCCTTTTTCCAATCCCCCCAACCCCCAACTTCCACCCTGCTGCATTCAATGCGTCCCTCCATCACATTGGGACCAAATGTTTGTGAGAACACATACCCTACTGGGCATGGACTTCAGGGTGGAAAACAGACCAGGAGTAGACCACACCAATGCTAACAGTCTGTTCAGGTTTTTCCGCCTTAGTGATGAGGACTCTCTATTGTCTGGTTAGGTCTCCTCACTTTCAACTGGGGGTGACACATGTTAGACCTGTCATCCTTAGGGTGTTGTTTTCCCCAACCTTTTGCCTCTTGCCTCTCATTTTTGCTGATTCTTTCTGTTGGCCTTAGGACTCTGAGCACTTTACCACTGAGAACCAGTGCTATAGTGCATGCCCCTCCCCCCTCAAATTGATGACATTGGTATATATCTGATTGGCATATTTGTGGTCCAAGTAAGTCTCTTGTAAAGTGGTATACCACATACCCAGGACCTGCAATTCAAATGCTACTAGTGGGCCTGCAACACTTATTGTGCCACCCACAGAAGTAGCCTTTCAAACCTGTCTTAGGCCTACCACTGTAGTGCCTTTGTGTACAGTTTACTACCACTTAGATTTGGCATGTAAGACTAATTATCACAAAAAATCTAAAGATTCGAAAAAAAAACTACCATGGGGATGGTGTGTGAGATACAGCGATTTTCCACTGTGATTGTTCAGTATGAAAAACATCTTTTTCCTAGAGACCCCTTACCCAACAGGGTTGCCACTTGGTTGCATTCTTCATCATTGGGGTTAATTTTTTTATTCCTGCGGCTAGTCGGTAAGGTTAAAATTAGGGGTTGTGACTGAAGGCGTGGAGTGTAATGAGTCTGTTCTCTTCTGAAAAGAATGGACTCAATACAGTACACACCTTTATTCACAACCTCTAATTTTAACCTTACTGACTAGGGGTGGAAATAAAAGAATTGTCCTACTAGTCAGGTATTTTTAACTTATTCTTCCACTCCCTCTTACCTCACTATCTTTATCATTTAAATACATCGATAAGTGCTCCTGTGTAACCGGTAAGTCGAAGCGGGCCTCAATCCGTAGAGGATTGGGATGAACCCCAATGATGAAGAATCCCACCAAGGGGCAACACTGGTGGGTGAGGGGCCTCTAGCAAAAGAGGTTTTTTTTCCTACTGAGCGATCACAGTGGAAATTTGCTGTATGTCACACACCACCTCCTGAGCAGGTTTTTTTTTATCTTTCAATCTTTGTGATACACATATCTATAAGGAGGATAAACCTAGCCTTTACCTCTTCCTGTCCCCCTTTTTTTGCTATATTTAAAACTAATTGCCGAGCCTAACTCCCCTTTTATCACATATAAATCACCCTTAAGGTAGGCAGTGAGTAACTCTAAGGGCTGGGTGCTATGTAAGTGAAAGGTAGGACATGCACCTTCATGTTTCGCATGTCCTGGTAGAGAGGACAGCCAATTTCATGCTTCACTAGTGTGAGGTATACCCCTCTCATGGGCTAGCATTGGGATTCCTTAATATATGTTTACACTGTAATTCCTGACCAGGGAGTAGTAGCTTTATTATGTTTCATATATTTGGAATGATAATGATAAATCTTCCTTACTGGTGAAGTTGGATTTATTATTACTGTTTTAGAAATCCCACTTTTGGAAAGTGGACATTTCTCTTTATTTACTGCTCTCTGTGCCTGACAACCTGTCTCCAAAACACGTCTGGGCTGGGGGACAGCTAAATTGTGTCTATTCCAACTAGACAGCTGCAAACACAGGAAGTGCTGGGTGTGACAGGAGACTCACCTGCATTCCGATAGCCTTCCTGAGCAGGAAAGTTGAGCGATGGCTCACACTTTTGATCCAGCGGCCTACCAACAACAGATACTCCAATACCATATACTCACCTGGGCCCATAAACACACACAATTGAGTAAATCGCTGGAGTCAAAGTTTTTGATTTTCCACACTTCAAGATTGATTATTTCCTACTCTTTAACCAACTCTTCACTGATCAAGAAGTTCTTTCCTCTGGTCAATGGACCATTAAATGAAGTAGTTGATGGTGAAAATTGCCTTAATTCTAACTTTTTTATACCTTGAAGTAAATAACCACAGACTCGGGTAAGTTTTAAGTCTTTATCTAAATTAATTGCTTGTGAACCACTTCAAAATACACTACAGTCACCACCACTCAAAGGAGGGAAAATTCAATTAATCAATCATCAAACACATACTTCAAAACTCTGCAATGACTTATTTTCAGAAAGGAGAGGACAGAGAGAAAAGGACATCTGCAAATACACAAAATTATATTTACCTAGGATGGTGTGAAGACCAACCCCCTGGCCAAAGGGCTGGTAAGGGCGACAGGAGTTCAGGAGACAAAGACTTCAGGACAGGATTCAGGACAGGATAGATGACCTCTCTAACACCGACGGTCAAGTCGCACCCCTCTCCCTCCTCGATCTTCTTTCTAACCTAATAGATTAGGATAGAGGGTTCTGCATTCGGTCTCCCCATCAGCATCTCTCGTTACTCTGACAATACCCACAGCTCACAGCATCACAGCATCGACATCTCTCGACAGCATCCCAAACTCTGCTAATTAACTAACTAAAGCTACCTCAGTTATACCTTTTGTTCCTCATGTACCACCCATTAAAGTTTAAATATCGCAAAAATACGAGATCTAATTAGTCAGGCAAGGGGGAAGATCGTCACACCATGCTTACATATCACTTTTCAGTTAGCCCATTGTTAACAAACCCATCCCCTTAATTTTTTATTATATTTTATTTTCCAAACCGCATTCACATTTTATCTGCAACAAATGATTTAATTTGAACATGTAGCCTCATTCATTTAGATCTTTCACTGTCGGTTCTCAGGCTCAGGCACACTGCGACCTTTTCCTCTTTGTGACCCGCACGCCATTCTCCTGGGCTGACTTTCAGTTGTCATGAGCGATTATCACATAGTTTAGCTTACTTCAAACTTACACGAGAGGCCCAAATATGCACTAGTGATAAAGTCAGAAAATATAAATGTTATTTTCACAAATAAATGGATTCACTGTATACCACCCGTCTCTACTCTAATCCCTTTTACTTATTAATACTTTTCCCACGTTAGCATTAATTAAATAGCTCGATTTTGTTTCAGCTAAGCAGGTGCTGAGCATGCGAGTCTTCAAGACTCCATTTAAGTGCCTTCTGCTCATATGCAAGAATTTCCCTCCAAGCTTTAGTATGTCATATTGCGTTGATGCGGTTGACGCCTGTGCAGTAAAGATCTACCTGTTAAAGCACTTTTAGTAATTTGTTTGAGTTGGTTAGAGTTAGCAAACACAAATGCAAGCTTCACTAATTCATGTGTTTATGTGGTGCACATTAATTTAACACATTACGTAATTAATAACAGGTTAGTGAGTTAAACTAGCGGGTTGCTTCCGAGCAAGTCTCTTTTCTACGTGTCCTTTCTCCATCACTTTAATCTGAATAGGCTGTTTCCTATCCTCAAACAAAACACTGATTTACCCACCAGGGTTAGACTGGCAGGCAGGACTGGTTTGAAAAGGGATCCTTCTGCACTTCAGAGAGCTTCTTTGAATTCACCCCCTACGTCAAAGACACTTTTGGGTATAGGTCTCTGATCCTCTAAAATCTGACACTTCTGGATCTTGAACTGAACCTCTGTCAGGAGGAGTGCTGTGCTGTTTAAAGGACTCAATTGAACTGCTTTTCTGGAAGGACTGCTTTTCTGCATATTGCCCTGCTGCTCCTTGACTCTGATGGAAGACGAGTTGGACTCTGCCTTCTCTCCAACTGATCTCCAAGGGTTTGCTGTCTTGCCTCCTGTTTTCTGAAGTCCCAGGGACACAAATAACTTCCTACAATTCTGCTGGTGCTGCTGGACTGTGAATTCTGTGAGTCATACCCTTGCCTGATATGCTTCCTCCGAGTTCTGGGCCTCAGAAGTGGGTTCTGCAGCTGTCGTCATCCCCTACAGTTCCTGGGCCCCTGAAATCAAGCATTTTGACTTTTCATGACCTTAAATGGGCCAGTTCGCATTTGGACTGCATCTCTCGCTTGAAAGATCAGTGCCATTTTCCACACGTTTGTCTCCTGGCACAGCAAGCATCCCCACTCAAGACCGTGAGACCCCTTTTGCCATTCACAATACCCGGCTTACTCTTCACACCTGTAGGATCATCACTAGCAGTGCTGTACTTGCTCCCAGTGACCGTCTCCACCGAAAACGGGGCTCTTTGCTAAGCTTGAGAAGGTGAAACTTCAGCAGGACCTGTTTTGAACAGTATCTGACCCACCCTCTATCATGGTTGGCCTGAACTTTGGATTTCCCCCAGTCTAGCCTTAAATGCTCCTAAAGAAAAATGTTAGCACTATTGACATCTAAGCACTGCTTTTGGTTTATTCTTTCAAATTTCATAATTCTGTTTCTACTTATTAGATTTTTGTCATTTTGTTCTTGTTTGATTCATTAAAATATAATCTCAATTTTTAAACCTGTGTGATGTCTTTTTGTGGTGTATTCAGTATTACTGTATGTGTGTGTGTTCCACAAATACTTTCACATTGCCTTGGTAGATATGCCTGACTGCTCTGTGCCAAGATACCAGAGGGTGAGCACAGGTTATCTTACAGTGTAACAATATGGTGTCATGCTTCATCATAAGCATCCTCCCCCCCACCCTGGTAAGATAGTACTACCAGGGCGGACTCAATCTCTGTGAAGACTTTGCGAAAGGAGGGAGTTCTTACATAAAACTTGCATGACAAATTTGGGATTCAGTTTAATTGAAAAAAACCTTCAGGTGCCTTGGTTGTTACCTTTATTAATGAGGTCCTGAGGTACGATAAAAACTAATCAAATGATGGAACCTTAAGCAGACTATGCTGTGGAACCTTCCTCCTCTGGTGCCCACCCTACATACCTGTTTGCTGTGGCTTGGTGGGAGCTTTAACTGTTCCAGCCAAACCACAGCAAATACTCCACTTCCAGCAAGTGGGAGCGGAGAAATGCTCTTGCTTACTGGAAGCAGAGTATTTGTCTGTTTCCCTGCCCGCTATCAGGCAAGCAGGGAAACAGAAAAATTGATTTCCGACCCACGGAGCAGGATGTTTATCAGCTGCTTGTGTTTGAAAGCACGAGGCAGGGAGCCGGCATAGACCGCCTGCGGCCCCTCAGGCTCCCCTGGTGGTCCCAATGCAGGCTTGGTACACCCAGAGAAACATGGGCAGGCCCCAGGAGATAGGGTTTCCTGGGCCAAAAACAGCCTTGGGAGGAAAGCCTCGCAGTCCTACTCCCCCGTTGCAAAACAGACCGGCTCCGGGGATGGGGTCACAGGGGCCAAAATCGGCCCCTCCCCTGTTAAATAATTGTTTTTAAAAAAATTCAGGGAATGGGGTCACCAGGGCTGAAATTGGCCCAGGGAGGAACATGCACACCCCCCTCTGCCAATAAAAAAAATGTCTGTAGAAATGCAAGTCCCGGAGGAAGTAGCTGGCTGCCCTGCCACTATCTCAACCACTCTGAAAAGGAGCCTCCTGGAGCACAACCTGTTGGGGGAGGAAGTCCCTTGTGTGCTGAGGGTTCTTGGGGGCCAGGAACCCCTCCTGTAACCTCCAGAAAGTCCCACACAGCAGGATTGATGAGAGCTCATGGAACTCCACGCCTCCTTTCTCTACCACTCTGCAAATGTGCCTTCTGGCTCATTATGTTTGGGGAATGACGCTGCCTTGGCTGTTTAGGGTCCTGTGGGGCAACAGCCCATTCTGTTACCTCTTGTAAGTCCCGGACAGCAGAATTGCTGGGAGCTCAATCGATGCCCCACCACCTTTTTCCACCATTCTGTCAACGCTCATCCTGGTGCAGTACTAGTTGAGGGATGAAGTTCCCTTGGATGTCATGAGTGATGTAATATGTGAGGTCATAAGCAGTGCATTGGGGGGGGCATAAGTTATAGTTAGCTCACTTAACCATAACTCATGAATTTCAATGGTTTTGTACGAATTAAATCTGAGCCTAAGTATAAAATACCTGTAGCCTTTGATTTTTTCAGCGAATTTCCATGGCATTTAGAATTGTATTTCCTAACTATAACGTCCCTGTGACCTTTGTTTTTTTCACTTAAAAAAGAATATATATCGATATATTTAGCAAATGGAATTACAAAAACCATAGACATTCACTTAAAAAAATCAAAGGTTCCAGGGACGTCATAGTGAGGCTCAGATTTCGTTCTGACAAAACCACTGAAATTCAGTAGTTATAGTATCTTTACATATCTGGTGGCCTTGAGCGCTAAATAAATCGTTTTTAGCCCATAACGGACGTTGGAGTGGCGTGGCTTTCTTTTCCTTTACTGCTGTGGCGGCTGCTGCGTGCTGGTTGGGTGAGAGAGCTGCATTCGTGCATATATATATATATATATATATTCACTGAAAAAAACATAGGTTTCACACCAGAATGTAATAGTTTTTTTAATGCTAATTCCTAACTATAACTGGTGTGAAACCTATGGTTTTTTCAGTGAATTTCAATGGTTTTTTAATAGCAAATCTTTATAGGTATAAAAAATAATAAATTTTAAAACGAATTTTATATTGTATAATTATGTCAAATGTAATTTTTTTTTAAATTTTTTTGCCCGGAGCGCTCCCGGGGCGCGTACCGGTGAACGCACGGGTAAGCGCAATGTTACGGCGCGCACCGGGGCGCGTACCGGGGAGTGTCCCGTTAGCGCTAATCTCGCGAACGAAAACAACATCGTGACGTTTCGCGTAACCGCGTAATGCGTCATATGACGCACTGCGTAAGCGCACCCGGAAGCACGCGAGCGCATACGATCGCGCAACGTCCTGACGCGCTTACGCCACGCGCCCTGGGGCGCGCCCTGGAGTGCGACTACGGGCACGTCCCTGGGCGCGTCGGGTCATGTGACCTAAAAATAACACTTTTCATTGGTTGCTAACATTTTTTTTATAAAGAATGAAATCCCCACCCATTTCCTTCACTTCTTCTTTCACTTTTGTGACTGAAAGACCTGCCTGTTTTGCTGTCGGTTCTTTGTTGGATATCTTGGATTATCATGGCTGCCAGACCATCCAGCAGTGAAGATGACTCCAATGAATTCATCGATGAAGAGACTCCTCAGCCAAAATACAAAGAACATTTCATCTGGACATTTTTTTCCATACCTGCTCACCAGAAGAAGGTAAATGCTCCAAAATTGGAGTGCAGGATCTGTCACACAGTCCTGTCACGGGGTAACCCCAATAAAAAATATTCTTTTGGGAACTACATAATGATTCGCCATGTGGAGAGAAGGCACTCCCAGAATTTTGCCCGGGAAAGTGTCAGGGCTCTGGCACAAAAGGTTCCCAGTGATGGGGCCTCTACATCAACCGGAGGACAAACACCATCGGTGAGGGGGAGATCACAAGAGCAGGTCCCGAACATTCAGCCTGCATTTAACAAAGGCGCCCTTAAATGCAGATACTGTGATCAGCTACTTTCCTGTGGAGAGCAAAGTGTTCTGCTCATGGTTCGAGCATTGGAGAACCATCACTGCCGTTACCAGCCCTAATTTTTTTTGTGCTCCTGTTGAGCAGTTTCCATTCCCTGTTTTTGTTGTAGTTCTAAAAAAAAGAAAAAAGAAGAAAAAAAAGTTCTTTTCAGAACTACCTCCAATTCTCATCAAAGAGCTATATTCTTAAAAAAATGAAAAAGAGTAAGTGAAGTGGAGTGCATTGATAAATGAAAGGAAAATGAGTAAGAAAGAACAGAAAAGTATGAGAGGAGAAAGGAAGTGAAGTGGGGGACTGAAAGAAGGTGAGTGTTGGGAACGAAAGTAAGGAGAAGGAGAGTGAACATGGGGAATGTGGTTATTCAAACAAAATGTAGAAAAGGAACGGGGGTGTGGAAGGGTAAGAAAAGATGCATTGCTGGAGTTGCATCATTTTTGTGACACTCTCCAGCAATGCATCACTTTTGCGCTTACAGATACGTCTGAAATACTGACGTATCTAAAAGTACTTGCAACATAATATGTCATATATTTAATATGACGCATGAGTAGAAGACTAAAGGCCTCATTTATGAGGCCATGCGTCACTTTTACGCCACCGGTGCGTCACTTTTTGTGACGCCCCAGTGCTGTTAAAAATGCACCTTATTCAGTCATATTTACAAAGTGACGCATCTAGGTAGATGCATCACTTTGTAAACCCCTGCGCCACATTATACCTACGTCAGGTGTAATGTATGCAAAAGGGACATATTGACGCAAGAAAGGGTCGTAGAGGTGACACAGTAAAATCTATGAGATATCACTACGTCACTTTTATGACGCTGTTGCGTCCAAATCTGGCGCCTGTTTCACAGCAGGCGTAAGACTGGTGCAGGCCCTTTCACATGGGGCCTGGCCTCATGTGAAAGGATGCATTGCTGGAGTTGCGTCATTTTTGTGACACACTCCAGCAATGCATCACTTTTGCGCTAACAGATACGTTTGAAATCCTGACATATCTAAAAGTACTTGCGACATAATACGTCATATATTTAATATGACACATGAGTAGAAAACTGAAGGCCTCATTTATGAGGCCATGCGTCACTTTTACCCCACCGGTGCCTCACTTTTTGTGACGCACCAGTGCTGTTAAAAATGCACCTTATTCAGTCATATTTACAAAGTGACACATCTAGGTAGATGCATCACTTTGTAAACCCCTGCGCCACATTATACCTACGTCAGGTGTAATGTATGCAAAAGGGACGTATTGACGCAAGAAAGGGTCGTAGAGGTGACGCAGTAAAATCTATGAGATATCACTACGTCACTTTTATGATGCTGTTGCATCCAAATCTTGTGCCTGTTTCACAGCAGGCGTAAGACTGATGCAGGCCCTTTCACATGGGGCCTGGCCCCATGTGAAAGGATGCATTCCTGGAGTTGCATCATTTTTGTGACAGACTCCAGCAACGCATCACTTTTGCGCTTATAGATACGTCTGAAATACTGACATATCTAAAAGTACTTGCGACATAATACGTCATATATTTAATATGACGCATGAGTAGAAGACTGAAGGCCTCATTTATGAGGCCATGCGTCTTTTTTACGCCACCGGTGCGTCACTTTTTGTGACTCACCAGTGCTGTTAAAAATGCACCTTATTGAGTCATATTTACAAAGTGACGCATCTAGGTAGATGCGTCACTTTGTAAACCCCTGCGCCACATTATACCTACGTTAGGTGTAATGTATGCAAAATGGGTATATTGACGCAAGAAAGGGTCGTAGAGGTGACGCAGTGAATGAACGGGGTTTTCCCCATGCTACGCTCCCCGGTACGCTCCCCGGTGCGCGTACCGGGCGCTCCCCCCGCGAAAACCGAAAAAAAAATAATAATTTGCCCGAGGGACCCTTTTATGACCCCCACATCAAACCTAGGGGGTCAGGGGGGTCTACCCTGCCCCCTTTTGGTTATTTCCCCCTTTGTTTTTACAACCTCTTGTGTCTCGATCCTACCGAGACACAAGATGGCGGCCGCTCCGGAGTGTTTCGAATTTTTACAGACACCCGAGAGCCAATCAGCTTTCCGTGCGCAAGTCGCGTGGCGCGCCCGGAGCGCTCCCCGGTGCGCGTACCGGGGCGCGGCTATAGATATATACATTTTTTGAACCTAAATTACTCAAAATCCTCTGGAGCACATATCTTGAGACATAGCAAAGGCACATCGGGCTACCAGTCCCTACAATTTTGCCAAGTTTGGTGAAAATCCATTCAGCCGTTCGAGCTAAAAGTGCTCCCGACCGCCCTATGGAAATTAACATGGGGAAAACACGTTTTGGGACCCCCTTTTATCTCGGCCCCCGCTTGACGAATCCCCCCCAAACTTTCCGGGAAGGACCGGAGCGCCCCTAAGCAAAGTTGCTGAAAATTTCAGGCAGATTCCTCCACCGCCGCCAAAGTTATTCCAAATAGAATGTTACGATTTCCCCATGGAAATCAATCCTAACTATAACTACCTACTGGCGACCGCCAGTAGGTAATATATACATATATATATATATATATATATATATATATATATATATATATATATATATATATATATATATATATATATATATATATATATATATATATATATATATATATATATATATATATATGTTGAATACTGAAAGAAAGCAGTAACACATTGTATTATTGTATTACAAATTCAACTGGAATGCTACATAATATTGAAAATGTTCTGGGTCCAATCCAAGTCGTATTTTACTAGTAATTGGTGCCAAATACATTACTCCTCAAAATGTTACACATAATTGCCTTGGCATCACATCTAAATTTAGCATGCAGCTAAAGTGCTTTCATTGTGTATTGCTTCTTTTCCTTTAACACTTTGCGTTGTCACTTGTAAGAACTTGACAAGGCCTATGATTATAGGCATTGAACTCTGTGAAATAGTACTATTGTTTACAGAAAAATCACGTTCCTTGTTGTTGCCCCAGTAAGAACAATTGTACAGCTGGGTGATAATGAAAGTCATTACATTTCACACCAGGTCACTTTATAAGCCTGGCAAGAGCCTCCACTTTCTTTTCTTGCAATCTGCGGCCACACACAGACTGATAAAAAAAGATGTTTGTGTTTAAACGACGATGTGGTTGAATAGTTTCAATTATTTAATATGAACAATTGTGTACTGAAATCATTGATGTGTCCCAACACATATTCCCACTTGAATAAACCATAGTGCAGGTACACATAAGCATAGCTTATGAATGCAATAACAGCAAAGGCGACTTGGCAGCTCTCTGGTGATACTTAGTATGATCTGCAATTCCAAGTTCCAATCCCAGAGTGGTCAAATTAACATTTTATCACTCTGCGGTCCATGCTTCACAGCACTATATGGGTAATAATGCCACGTGATGTAGAATTCTCAAGAGGTCACATAAACTGCAGTTTTAATAGCTTTACCAAATCAAGTTAATAATGAAGATTGCAAATACATATAAGAGAATACAATTTTCTAAATTGAGACCAATAGGCATAGGCAGTTTATAAATTAAAACAGACTTTCTGCAAAATTATAAAATGGAAGGAGGCAAGGACATCCTTCCAAGTGGGAACATTTTGGAAGTGCAAAGCATAAGAATATGTCATAAAACGTTTGGCTGTTTGTTAGGAGTGGCGCACCTAAAGTTGAGGTAATTATGGATTTCCTTTTAACATGTGTAAAAATTACATCTTGTGAGTGATAACTACATCTATTTCCTGAGTTTCTCAACGGAAAATGAAAACATGCTGAATTGCCTTTTTTGCACCAAATTCTGCATCTCTTCAAAATTACTTGTGATATGCCCCCTCATTACTTTTCAGCACGTTTGACATGCCGATTTTTACCTGTGGAAAATATGGGGATGGTATAACTGCTACAAAACTTTATAATTTAGATCCTGAGCAAGCAGGATTTTGCACAGGGTTTGGAAGGAACCAGGCCTCTCATTGTGATAGAGTGAACATAATGTTTTCTCAGCACACACTAATCCAATAGCAATAGTGCTTCTCGTAGATTGTGGAATCATTCATTAGACATAAACGGACATATTTACAAGCCCTCAGCAACACCGGAGTGTCACTTGTTTGACGTTCTGTTGGTGCAGCGCCATTTTTTAAGATTTACAAGGCTGAGTAAGCGCCTAAAAGGAATGCCATGGAATGCCAGACATTAGAATGGGGCAACAAGGAGGAATTATTAATTCTGCAGCACACATGGAAGGTGCAAATTGTATTATTGATTATGTGCAGGAAGGTGTCTCTTCATGCACATACACAATTGTCCCTGCAGCACAGCCACCTGAGCAACACGGGTGCCTGCACTGGCGCTAGGCACATTTTTTGCACCAGCGAAAGGGGGAAACACAGGAGCATGCCGTATTCTTGTGAATACGGCGCATCCCTGCATTTTGAAAATGGCCAAATTTGGCACAGCTCCTTGATACAACATTTTCTAGTGAAAATGCCCCAAAGTGTTAAACATTTTAGGCCCAAATGTAGAAAGCGTAAGTGATTTAGTATCTAGTCACATAATGCTTACAAGGAGGTTAATTTGCTTTTTCATATCTACAATGGGTCTGGTGGTTGGTATTTTTGCCAGACTGACAAATTACCCAATCACTTTTTGCTACTCTAAATAACGGTTTAGTAGTATCGATCTCTGAATTGCAAATTAGTATTTGAATGTATGAAGGACTCGTGATTTGCAATTAATCACAGAATGGTCATTTTGCACAATGAATTTACCATCAAGTGGATGCTGGTGGTAAGCATGTTCAACCTATATCAGCAATTCCAGAATGCACCAGTGTTTTCCAAGGACTGCTTTGTATGTGATGGCTAGGAGAATGTGAATACTGTCTTGACTGTGGAGAAGGAGGAGACATGACAGGAGTTTCAGGGTCAGTTAACACTTTTCCAGCAAACAGAGGAGGGATTTCATGATCAATACGGACTTAATGGCAACATTATTTTAGTCCTAACTGCAGAACTTTAACCTCCTCTCAGCGGCAACTCCACACCAAAGCATGTTTAAGTACAATGCTCACTATTTCTTTTGGCCTTTGGAAGTTTCCAATGTGTGTTTCCAAGTGCAACAGTACCAATGATAGCTTAATCTCATTCAAAAGCCTCCTTCAGACAATTTGTGGGGGAGATTGTCTCATACTTTACCAACCTCCTCAACAGATGAAATTTGTCTTAATCATTGGACTGTTCTAAAGTTATCAGGACCTTACCCTTACAGGGAGGCTGCTGAGCTGGCCACCTAGCAGCACCAATGTGCCTCATCATGCTACTTTTTAACATCACCTAATATTTACAAGCAGTGGATCCCACAGTTTTATCCTTTTTGTTGAACTATTAATGCAGTCCAGCCTACCAATATACCTAGCGTGGGACACCAATTCGAAGATAAAGGGGGTATGGGTATATGCATATTTCCCTTTGAGCATTAGGAAAAATCCAAAACGATATGGAACTCTCATTTGACATTAGGTGGTCTGCTAAAAGGAAGTGACTTTGATAAGAAAAAAAGGCAGCATAGTATAGGAGGTACATGACCCGCACGAAATAACAATACTATCCTGGAACGTGAATGGACTTAGGGTTCACACTAGAAGGAGAAAGATTTTGGAATTATTAAACCTCTCCAACAATACCATAATATTATTACAAGAAATGCACCTGCGCTGTGAGGAATGGGATAAGATTCTTAAGATAAATAGATGGATTGGAAAATTGGTATGCCCTAATCAATCATGTAATGCGAAAGGGGTAGCTATATTATTAAAAAAATCTGCACAAGTTAAGCTAGAAAGTTCGATTGTGGACATAGGGGGCAGATGGGCAATATCCAATATTAAAATAGACAGCATAGGATACACCCTGAAGGGTTATTATGATCCAAACGTAGATGATCCTTCTCCACTTAGGGAGCTATATAAACACTTGCTTGACCCGAGGTGCCACATTATCATAGGGAGGGATTTCAACATATTGTTGAATCCTGCTCTTGATATATCCACAGTAAGACCAACAGTAAATACCCGTAAAATGAAGGAGGCTTCACAGCAGCTAATCAAGAATCTGGGTTTAATAGACATTTGGAGATTAAAAGCAGTGCTTAGAAAAGAGTTTACCCACCAGAATAAAAAATACTCACATGCCTCCAAGATAGATTTCTTCCTGGTTGATATAAGGCTAAGAAAGCATACGCTAACAGTTATGCACCTACCGGAACATCTTTCAGATCACACAGCTGTAAAATTAACAATATATGTTGAGAGCCACCCATTGGAGTCAAGGTGGACCATAGACAGAAGTCTCTTAGGGAATCAAGAGGTTGTAAAGGCTTTAAAGAAGCATACAGTAGACTTATTTGAGATAATTGGAATCTCTGCCCCTGCAAACATTGTGTGGGATACTTTTAAGGCATATATACGTGGAAGAATAATAAGCTATGCAGCGCATAAAAGAAAGAAGGGAAAAAATGAATGAATGAATGAGGTTCCATTTATATAGCGCATGACCCTGAGGCCTCCCAGCGCTGATTCATAGAAGGACAGAGAAGAACAGCTGCAGTGCTATGGAGGCGTTCCAAACAGATGAGTTTTCAGGAGCTTCTGGAAGGCCAGAAGATTGTTCTTCTCGCGAAGAGTGAGGGGGCGAGAATTTCAAGTTTTTGCGGCATTAAACGAGAAGGAGCGCGTCCGCCCAAACTCGCTTTCCGTATCTTCTTAGAGGTGGCAAGGCACAGAGAACTGGAGCGCAGGGTTCTGTGAGGGAGATAGGAGGTGACTAGAGAATCCAAGATCGCCGGACCAGTCTTCCATATGGCTATATGGGCCAGGCACATAGCCTTAAACTGTATCCTGGCTGAAATGGGGAGCCAATTAAGTTTCCTCAATGCTGGTCTTGCAGACTACCAATCATGGAGTCTGGAAAAGCAGCCGGGCTGAACAATTCTGTATTACTTGCAATTTGTTAATCGTAGACTGGGGGGCTCCAAGATATAAAGAATTCTCGTAGTCCAGGTGAGAAAGTATAAGGGCCTGAACCATAATTCTTCTTGCTTGGAATGAGAGGAGGGGGATGATTTTACGCAGCATTCTCATCAGTCCATAGCAAGTGGCTGCGAGTTTGGTGGCCTGGTGGGTAAAATTAAGAGAGCTGTCATGCCACATGCCGAGGCTCTTTATCTGTGTCTTTGGGGTAGGGGCGGGGCCCAAGCAGGCCGGCCACAGGGAAGCGGGGACAGAGGGTGATGTGTTGCCCAACAGCATAATTTCTGTTTTGACCCCGTTGAACCTAAAGCATGAGAGTTCCCTCCACTCGGCCACCGCCTCTAGGCAGGGGCCTAGGGTGCTAGACGACCCCTCAGCGTGATTTAAGGATACCACTAGCTGAGTGTCGTCTGCATAGGTGATGATCTTAATGCCGAATGGATGGACGATCCCGGCCAAAGGACTCATATAGATATTAAAAAGCGTGGGGATCAGGGCAGAACCCTGTGGAACCGCACAGCTAAGAGGTAGCCTAAAGGACGCTACATCCCCCTTGAAGACCTGAAAGTAACGATCACTGAGAAAGGATTGGAACCAGGTCAATGCTGCGCCCGCCACTCCCATACTTTGAAGTCGGTGGGCCAAGATGGCATGATTGACCGTGTCGAACGCAGCACTGAGGTCCAGGAGGATGATAGCAGCTGTTCCTCCTTGGTCCAGCAGCCTCCTCGCCTCTTCCGTCACTGCCAACAGAGCTGTTTACATCCCGTGCTGAGAACGGTATCCCGTTTGAGAAACACATAGCAGGTTGTTGGATTCCAAATATTCAATCAAGATGTTATTAATGTGTTTTTCAAGCAGCTTGCTCAGCCATGGGAGGAGGTATATTGGGCGATAATTGGATAGATTGGACTGGTCCAGACTGGGTTTTTTCAGGCGAGCCCTGACCATCGCACATTTCCAAGATGTGGGAACCCTACTAGAGGTAAATGAGGAATTCAGAACGTCAAGGACAACTGGGCGGATGGAATCGATGACCGATATAAGGTATTGCGGGGGGCAGGGTCCAATGGGTACCCTGAGGTTACTTTGGAGATTACTCGATCTAGTGAGTCATTATCTAGGAGGCAAAACTGCTCTAATGCGCAGTTGGACAGAGTAATGAAGCTGCCTGTTATGTCTTCCCCAGCCTTAAGCATTGTGGGAGAAAAAGAAGAATAGATTTTTTTGATATTTTGATGAAAGAAGACCGCAAAATTGTTGCAGCGTGTGAGTGCTCCTTCTGATGATGGAGATTTTTGAGGAGAGATAGTGAGTGATTTTGCTATGCGGAAGATTTCCTTTCGCGAGTTTGCAGCTGTACTGATTTTCTCCTTATAGAAATGTGCTTGGGCCATTTTGATCTCAGCTTTGTACAGCCTAATTGCTTTCCTGTGTTCCTCTGTCGTACTTTGTGAAAAATTCTGTCTCCAACTCCTCTCTAGTCTTCAGCAGGAGTGCATTAATTCCCTTAGTTTGGAGAACCATGGGGCAGTTTTCTGCCTGTCTTTATTTTGGATGAGTTCTTTAGGAAGTACCACATCGAGGGAGTCTGGAATCCAGCTGTTGCTGCAGGCCAGGTAAGGATTGGGAACCCTAGGAGGTTTTGAGTCTTCAAGGACTACCTTCCATCCGTTGGAGGGAAGTCTAGACCACTTCCTTCCCCAGGACACTGTTGGTTCCTGGGTGGGTGGAGATGTGGCAGAAACCCAGATTAGTAGGATTAAAAAGTGGTCTGTCAAAGGGAGTGGGGTAGGGATCCCAGCGCTCAGGTTTTCTAGGTTACTGAAAACGTGATCAAGAAACTGGCCCTTATTATGCGTAGGGAAAAAGCCTTTTTGTTTAAGATCAATCGCCTGTAGACTTGATAGTAAGCCACTGGCTTTGTGATTAGAGGGGTCATCCAAGTGGATGTTGAAGTCACCCAACACCGTGAAGTTGGCAGAGATCAGTGCAAAGTTTGCGGCTACATTGGCGAGATTAGGGATAAACTGTCCTAAGGCTCCTGGGGGGCGGTAGATCAACAGACCAGAGAAGGTGGTCGTGGGAGAGAACTCTACCGAGAAGGCCAGGCTTTCGCAATCTTGGAGTGTGCACAGATGTACGAATGCTCACAAAGGATAAGATAAGCAATAAAGGACATTTGGACTTCTAAAAATTAAATTTGATGTATGCACTAAAATACAACCAAGAGAAGAACTGTAAAATTATAGTAAAATGTGCAACTAGGAAAGGACTACCAACACAGTTTTGATGTTACGAAAAGCTGTGGGCCTGCAGAGGCTGATGGGCACCTTTGTTTACTTTATGGAGTGAAGAAAACTGAAAATAAATATGAAATTAGACACCAGGGATTTGTTTTGTGTAGAAATGGGTAGAGGTGGCCCACCCATGCAATGGGGCTAGCCCAACCCCTCAAATGACCAGCAGTAGTCTTTCTTCCCCCCCCCCCCACTCTGGAGCAGATAAGCAGTCTTTAACTCCAATCTGCCCTGCCCTGCTGGGGCATCAGAAATCCCACTAGACACCAGGGAGTTTTTTATTGCTACAAGGTGTAGGGGTGGCCTGCCCACACGTTGGGCCTAGCTCCCATTCTGATTTGACCCCAACATTCTTTCTGACCCCCTGGCTAGAGCACCCCATCTTTATGGTAAGAAAGTAAATTTTGATTTCAGCTGTCCCACTTATGTCCTTTTTTTACGTTGAATAGCTGCACTTTTTTGGGCTTCGGTCAGCTGCGACCTGTCAAAGCCAGGCATTTCTGAAAACTAAACACCTGGGCCAGTCTACAATGGTGTGCCTTGTCTGGATCGCATGATCCCATGACATTTTCTTACACACAATGCCATGCAGATCTCAAATTTTGACTAAAATTGCAAATTTTTCTTGCATTTCTGTGACATAAACAACAGGAAACTTTAGGGAATCATGAAATTCCTACCACGCTGCCTTCTGCCACTTGCGCCAATACAAATGTTGCCCCACTAGTGTGTCCGGGGCTAGCATCCTTGATATAAAAGGTCCCAAAAGCAATGTGGAGAAATCACAAATACGGGTACCTCCAGTGTTTGGGCCCAGGCACAGTGGCCAAACAGGGAATCCTACCAAACCTAAGCATTTCTGAAAACTAGACATCTGAGGGAGTCCAGGATAGGGTGCCTTGCCTGTTTCACTACAACGTTTTCTACATTCTAGTAACAAAAGTATATAAATGCCCTATTAAGTTAGTCAGTACAAGATGGGCACTGTGACTGGAAATCCACTCAGACTTTCATTCTGCTAAGGTTGAAAATTGGAATTAGTATTTCTAAAATGCGTGAATGCGCACAGGTGTCTTGTCGCTAGCTATCCCAAAGACAAACCGACTGTAATGAAAGGAGTTATAGTAGGAAAGAAAACAATCAGGATTTTAGCTGTTTGCAGAAACTATGTAGATTGGGCTGACTCCTAAGATGCAGAGATAAAATGAGTACCAGTCATTTGGATAACAATAATGCCTGCTATTCAGTGGCAAGTGTAATTTACAGATACAATTTATGTTAAACCTACTGATACTTTCAATACACAATTAATCCAAGAGAGCACATAAAAACGCACTAAAGTGGTACAATCAGAGAACAGTTTTCTAACACTTACATCTTCACAATGGATGTTAGTAAAATGTACTTGAGAAACACCAGGCAAAAGTGCATAACAGCAATACAGTGTCACAAATGGATATCATGTTTTTACTTTACGCTCGGTTAATGCTAAAGAAAAGTGGCTAATATCTGTGGAGATAGCATAAGTGCAAGAAAAAGTTAGGAAAACAAGTTATGGCACAATGCAGCATGCAATGCAGAACGGTTGGCAGCCTGTGGTGTTACACTTTGAAATGTAGGGCCTGATCCGATTGTCAAGTGGAAAGCCTCCAACCAGTGGTTGGAGGTGGTTTGTCCGAGATCCTGGGTTTCATTCCAACTGCTGTATTTAGATGACAGCGGTCGGAAGAAGACCAGAAGGGAGATACCGCTCCTCAGAACAGTAGCGGAATAGTAGGACTTATGATGATGATGGTGGAGCCTGGCTCGGCTCTGCTGTCAGGATTACGATGTTGGTTACGGAAAGCCAATCCATGTTGGCCTTTCTGACATCATTTGGCTGTTGGAAACTGAATTTGGGGGCCCCTGGCAGGGCCCCCTCCCACCCGACCCTCCTCAAATGGTAAAGGTATGCAGGGATGCTTCAAAGCCTCCATTTCTCAATGGAAGCTTGTGCTGCGGGCCTTTTCCACCCACCACACAAGCTTCCATTGAGAAATAAAGGTATACGAACGCCCTATCGGCAGTCCCATCAAAATACTGCAGTCGGAACTGACATCCGGAGGTCGGGCAGTTCCTTTCCGCAATGGTGTTGGGCGGACTTCGTAATAAGCCCCATAGCGCCACTCTGCTCTTTAATGGCATAGCTCATTCACGTATTAACCTGAAACATGAAGCAAACACAAGGAAAATGCAATTGCCAAAGATAACCGTTTTTATATACCTTCTCTCTCTAAAAGTTTTAATTCCACTTTTTCATGTTCGCTGACTCGTAATTATCTGCTACTACCATGATTTGGTTTCTTTCATATGAGCAGCCTCACATTAAGGTGCCGATTAGGATGGCGGACGGACTTTGCCTGTCCCCCATCCCTGTGGTATTGGGACCGTCTGCCACGTGGGTGGCAGTCCCGCCGTGCCAATTATGATGCGCCCGCCACACTGGCGGGTGCATCATGCATTTTTAACATTGCGGCGGGCGGTGCTGAAAACACCGCACCCCGCAATATTAAAAATGCAGGCATGCATTTGCATACACAAAGTGGCAGGCACTGCATGGTGCCTGCCGCTTTGTGTATGCAAATGCAGGGGGGTACAACAGGTACCCCCATGTCTACCCCCCCCTCTCGCCTTCACCATGGGGGCCCCCAAAGTAAAGACTGTATGCCGCCACGGAAAGGCATCTGCTGGAGGCCATCATAATATGGCTGGCGGTGTCTGGAAGACACCACCAGCCATATGAACCCTTTTCCCCCCCGGCCGCGGCGGACGGAAACACCGTCCGCTGCGGTCCCCCCTGCCATTGTAATATGGCGGGGGGAAATAGGTGGCGGATGGACATGGATGGCGGAAAGATCGCCACCGCCTGCATGGCGGTGGTGATCCGTCCGCCATCCTAATCGGCCCCTAAATTCGAAAACGTTGATATGAAATGCTAGGAGTTTAACATTAAGCATTCTCATTTAAATTCAGAAGGATCCTCGACGGCGTTGACAGATTTCCATGAATGGCTGAACAACCGTAGTCCTGACATCAAGTTCAGTCTGAAGTATGACTGCAAATCACTCTCATTTTTGGACGTTGAAATAAAATACATGCCTGAGGGACTGATGTCCTCTTTGTACCTAAAAAAGACAGACAAGAACAATGCACTGCACTTTCGGAGCTACCACCCGAGGAATTTAAAAAACAATCTCCTCTATGGACAATTCCTAAGGGTGAGACGGAATTGCTCCGAGCTGGAATATTTTGAGATACACAGTGAAGCCTTGGGACAGAAATTACAAGATAGAGGATACCGTCGCAAATTGGTCAAGCACTCCAGGAAAAGAGCACGATGGACCCCAAGGGAACATCTACTACAGAACAACTTCAAACCCCAAACAGAACGTATGGTGTTTGTTTCAACTTTTGGACCCCACACACATCCTGTCCTAAAAAATCATACGGAACCATTGGCACCTGGTGGAAGATGCTCTGCCGAGCATAGGACAACCACTTTTCGCTTTAAAGAAAAATCAAAATATTGGCCAATTGATTACTTCTACACGACCAGTTCCAAAAAAAGATAATCAAAGCACTCTGTTCGGTCTGAGTCCTGTCAAAGGGCATCATAAACGTGGAACTTGTTTAGTATGCAATGTCACGATTAACCCTGGGCGAAGCACTACGCCACGCTCGCGTAGTTTGCGAAGTTTGTGCAACTTCGCACTACGCGAACTGCACGTAGCACAGTGCGAACACTCGTAGTGCAGTGTAGCGTAGTGCAGCAGTCATTTTTTGCTTGCTCACGGTCCTCAACGTCAGGTTCGTGACCGGGAGCAAGCAAAATGACATCCCGGTGAGACTTTTTCCTCGTTCGCGATCAGCAACATCAAGTTGCCGATCGCGAGCGTGAAAATAAACCTCCCGGTGAGATTCTCAACGCGGGGAGGTCAGGTTTCTGATTGCGAGTGGTCGCGCATGCTCGTGACCGCTCGCGATGAGAAACTACCAGTCTGTGTTGAGAAAGTTGCCGCTCGAGTAAAAATCTACTCGAGCGGCAGAAAACTACAGCTTGCACTGTGCAAGATGCCGTTTTCAATTAATGCACAGTGCCGGATGCTTGTCCGCACTGTGCAATTATTGAAAATGCATCTTGCACAGTGCGAAGTGCACTTCGCGTAGCTTCGCGTAGCGCTACTTCGCGAACTACACCCACCGTTAGTCACGATTGAGGGTTCACTCTTTTCAGATGGCAAAAAATTCTGGCGACATGACCAATTTACCAACTGTAAGTCTAAATACGCCATCTATGCCTTCCTCTGTCCATGCCAAAAAATCTACATTGGCAAAACCACGCAGGAAGTGCGCCAACGCATTATTCAACATTGTTCCAGAATTAAGAATAAAGTCTTAACGGCTCCGTTGGCACCCCACTTCCTACAGAAGAGTCACAGCCCAAATGATTTCACATGGACGATTCTAGTGGCGATTAAAGTCTCTATTGGTGGAGGGGGAGACCGTGATGCATTGCTAGCCCAAAAAGAAACGTTCTTGATTATGAAATTCAATACAGCGATGACTGGATTGAATGAATTATCAGAACTGAGTAGTTTACGATAGCACGCTGAGCACATCTGTACTTTGCAGTCTCCGTGTCACGTCTTTATGACTATATGTGATACATCCTTTTCATGAATCAGTTTTATGTTTGTTTATTATGTCTGCCTTGCTGGCGCTTGGGATTACCACCATTCATTTAATAGGCGACCGAAAATAATTTTTGCCGCAAAGCGCTAGGTCCCATTCCCATGACACGTAGATGTCAGCACTTCAAGTACCAAGATCCTTGGCACCGCCTTGCTGGTAAAATCACTGTTGCCCCTTTAAATATAGACACTCACGCACACGTAGAACCACGTGATACGCGTTGCCGTTGGAAGTGAACACGGAAGTTAGAGCAAGCTCGGCTGCCCTCGAGTAAGTCCCTCTGAAGATTGAAATTTTTACGCAGCGGGCCGCACCGCTTAAGACACACTGTGAGTAACATCTAGTTCGACATTGTTATCTTTTCAGAATAATTGAAGAAATTTGCTGTACACCTTAAATTAGAGGTATACATGCCACATTCCGCCTTTTGAACTTGGCGACATGAGATGTTACAAGGTACATTGCACTATTTGTTGTTCGTGATGTGCGTACATGCTGATGAACCCTTTCTTACAATCTTGTCATTTACAGCGCAGCGCTACCATGTGCAAAACATAATGCGACCGACTAATGAGAGAAGGGACCCCGACACAAAGCATGAATTTAAGGTACATACTCGACAGCAATTTAAGTAGTGGTACAAATCAGAAGGTGTTAGAACCAACACACTGACATTAGTTTTTATTTATATGTATTTTTATTCTTACATCCAGCCATAGGGTTTCACGCCCCTTCTGTGAATACAACAGCACTGAAAGGAAGACAAAAAGATACACAGGTATTTCTAGGTTATAGTGGAGTCTGAGTATATATGAGCTAACAGGACAATCCCCACTTACACCATGTTTTATTGTTGTAGGCCACCTCCAGTCCCGGTCCGGAGGAGAACCCCTGAATGTTATGAGGGTTCGAAACGCGTTAACTCCACGCTGGAATAAAAATGTTTATGGGTGTTGCAGAAATACAGTCTAAATAATACTTTCTTGCAAATGAGACCCTTATAAAAGAACCGTTTTCCAGTGTAGCTGACAGGCAGGCCTATGAAAATTATTAATTGGCCACCTGTCTTTATATATGATATTAGGACTGGTGTAAAATGTAAAATTTGGAGGCCTTTTGTTCCCCTCCCTTGTGTCTATATGAATGTTTTTGCATTACGTTTCCATTGGTTGTTATATGAATGTATTTCATTTATTCAATTGTTTATTGTTTGTAACATGTGTTGATGGTGACCAATGTTTTTGACAACAGTGTCTCTTTTTCGCACATTTTTTAATTGGAAAAATATGTAAATAAGTAAAAAACTATAAGAAAGAAAAACATTGCCCGCTTAGGATTATTGGCTAGGTGTGGTGTTAATGTTTTTTTTTTTTAAAACCTTTATTGAGAGACACATATCAGTACAAGCACAGGCCCACAACCACAGGGGCCGGCCGCAAAATCAGGAGATTCAAAAAGGAGCAACATCAATGCGTACAGTAAAATGAATACAGGATAGACGTAGAATAAAGTAGCCACACAGCAAGCGCCAGGATAAGAAAGGTTTCATTTTATAATTTATAGAGGAGGCAGCAGCCATATCTACCAGGGCGTCATGCAACATATACAGAAAAAGAGGGGGGGGACGGGAGGGATACAGCCCCCCATGCAGTCAGATAACCACAGTAGGGCGAGGCCCAAAGACATCCTATGCCCGTCAAAAGGGTTCAAAAATAAAGGACAAAGCGTAGCAAACAATTGAATGGGACGCCACATAGACAGCCCTCCCGCCCCGAAAAGAGAAAGTGCAGACACTTACGAAACGAAGGAGAAAAAACAAAGGGACATAGCCCACCCCCTAGAAAGAAAGCAAAAAGGGACCATAGAATAAAACAAACTAAAATAACAAATACCCCCCCCACCCTACATCACTGTAATGGTTATGGCCTACCCCACTAAACAGCGTGCCTGTCGCCCAGAAGCACCCGAAATATAGAAGAAAGAGAAAAGGAGTAATAACGGAGAAAGAAAAAGGAGAAAGAGAGAGAAGGAGAGAAAAAGAAGAGAGAGAGAGGGGAGAGGAGCCGGCGATCGAAATACAAAACACCTCCCCACCCGCAACAACGGATCACTAATCGAGGTCAAAGAGGATACTGAAAAAAGCCTACACAGAGGATGGAGACAGGAACTGTCCAAATAATGAGGCCCGGAGATGCCATCGAACAAAACGAAAGTCCCGCAGGCACCCAGGTACGATCACCCCTGTCCACTTCTACGAAGAGCAGAGCTGCCAGACCCCGGCACGGCCAAGAAACTACATGATACAGTGGGTCCAAACCAGACAGGGAAAGCAAGTGGGATTGTCGCGGAACACCGTCCCGGCCAACAAGAAGCAACCAGGAAAACTCGGCAGCAGTCAGAATGCAAAAGTACACCAAAGATCCACGTGGCCAAGCTCAAAATCTGGGCTGTCCAGCACGAAGCAAAGAAATCAGGATGTAGGAAACACTGCGGCATCGGCACCGGGTCCACTTGATCCCATAGAATCGAACACCCAGCCGGAGATCCCAGCACAGCAGCTGGAGGAGTCTCAACGATACCAACTCGGGGAGACGACACCGCGTCACAAAATGGCGGAGCAACCATGGCGGAGATCCGCAACTCCAAGTCCCGGCATTTCAAGGACAGGTCGATCCGCAGAGTAGCCAGGGCAAGCAAGACAGCACTCCGTGTAGGGGCCGCCCAAGTCAAACGAGGTCCGGGGAGAGCAAATCCAGCCACGTCACTGTCTCCAGGAGGAAGACACTCCGAGGGGCCATCCGCCATCTTGAGCACATCGCCCGCCGCCATTGTCGCATCCGCCTCCAAGTCCACCATGAGTGCCGGAGGCCCCAGGACACACAGCCGATCCGCGGCGGATGGCGCTCGGCGGAGAAAGGAGAGTCACCAGAAGAACGGGCGTGCTCCCCACAACACCCGGGGGAGCCCTGCACCGGATCCCAGGCGGGACAATCAACAGGAGCGGGCTTCTCACCCGAGGGGTGCCGGACAGCGCGGCTTCTCTTCTTCGGTCCGGCAGGCAATCAGGCAGGCGGGGCGGCCCATCATCGGGGGTGGGTCCGCTCCGGCGATTCCGGCTCGCGGCTCTCAGGCTCCCATCATCGGGTCTCTCCACCGGTTCCGGACCGCCGGCACTCCGAACACCTCCGGGCAGACACCGCACTCGAGGGCCCGGCGTCAGGGCCGGGAAGGCCAATAAGACGACAAGGGCAGAACGCAGAAACCACTGCACGCCAGAGCCCCGGAAACAGACGGTAAGTGAAGGCTCTTCCATGGTAACCAAAGTCGGAACACCCCGAACAGGATTAAAGACAGGATAGGCGGCGGGGAGGAAGGGATCTCGGAGCGAGGCGTTTATGCGACTGTTCCGATCGCCATCTTGGCTCCTCCCCCGTTAATGTTAATATTTTTAATGTATGTACCTGGCCCCATGGTTTAAATAAGTGCAGTGTGCTTAGATCTAACTTACAAGGATTTGGGAGTATTTCCTCCGTTGTTTTCTTTTGTAAAATGATTCTACAGTGTAGAGTCAATACCCAGATCATAGACGTCAGATCACCAAAAAGCCAGACATAGTGTAAGTTACATCACCTGCCCTTTTACACACACAAACACACACACAGGCTTGCAAATACATACACAATCACAATGGGACACACTCTCGCTCCCATAAATACACTTTTTAAAAAAATGTTTACTTGCTTGAGCTACCAGGGAATGGCATATTCAAGCTATGGTATTTCATTTCATATTACACTGATAGTGAATAATATGATAGTATTCACTATTAGTGTAATAAAAGAATTGTCAGAAAACAATGAGAGAGTGGAGCCCCAACCAAGCTGCCCCTGTCTGTGTTCCTGGCACCCATTTTTCCACTCCTGAGACTGTGCCAGGGGACGCACAGGGCCAGCCAGGGGTTGCAGCTGTCACTGCTAGCAACCCCTAAATGACGTCCATTCACTGTATTCTAAAATAAGTTAAACTCTGAATATGAGAATTTATAAATACCCGTAAATTATGCAATATATATGAAGTTTAAAAAGAATATGGGGCATATTACCAAGCAATAGCGATAATTATCGCTATTGCTTGGTTAGAGGCAAAAATTTACAACAGAGCTGCGGCGATTTTTATCGCAAATAAACCTTGGTATTACCAAGGTTTATCGCAAATGCGATAAAAATCGGCCGCAATGCATGAATATCGCTGAAAAGTCAGCGATATTCATGCATTACCGAGCTAATGTTCTTAGCCATGTTATCCAGCTCCCATTGGATAACATGGCTAAGAACTGCTCAGGGCAGGTGTTAGCTTTTGGAGATATTTGCCCTTAGCGCTAATATCTCCATAAGTTGGTAATAGGAGATAGCGATGTTAGCGACTGTTTCCAGTCGCTAACATCTTGGCACGCCCACTTTGCATGTCATTAGTGATAAATATCACTGACATGCAAAGTGGGGCCCAAGATGTCGCTATCTCCTACTAGCTGTAGCTAACTGGTGTTAGCGACAGCTAGGTAATAGGGAGATAATTTTATCTCCGCTTTCTTGGCTTTTAAAGCCAAAAAAGTGGAGATAAACCCCCTTGATAATATGCCCCTATATTTTTTAATATATTGAAGAAAAGGCGATATTTTACAAAAAAATAGAAACAACGGGGTTAGGATCTACTGTAGCAGTAACACTGAATTTCATCTGGGCATCTGGTGATAAATATCTGAATGTGTGCTTGTTAGTGTACTTGTTCAAAATAACATGATATTGGACCACATTTATTTTCGCAGTCATAGAATAAAAAAATAATCATTGGAAACATATCATTGACATTTTTGGCAACGGCTTTAAAGTCTTGTCCAGAAGAGGATTGTTTGCCAGGCACACAATGGCTCTTCCTTCATGGTGTCCTTTGTCAGCATAATCCACAGCATGTATAATGTGCTTGACGAGAAAATAATAGATGGGAAATATTAGCATATTCAAAACATATCGTTCCACTTATGCAGTCTGATGATTGCAATTCATCTAACAAATGGATTTTCCTGTCTAATAGATAATGCAGAAATTGTTTAATTAAAAATAGATGTTGTAATTGGGTATCAATCATCTAACAGTCAATTCCAGATCCTCAGACGTTTCTCACATTCTTCAAAGTTAGCATTTTATTGAACGTTAATTGACATCATTACTCGGGCCACACTTTGTGCTGTTCACCATTTCATATATGCCATATTTCATATTGTGTGTGAAAAAAATATTAGTTTTTAGCAGTGAAAGTGTAAGAGGTGGCTGGTGCCAGCATACGACTACCGAGATGCTTCTGCTAAACTGCAAACATCTAATTGGAGAAAGCACTCAGTTGAAGCAGGAAAGATGTCTGGTTTTACTTCTTTGTGAAATGTTATTGAAGGATTGCAAGACATAGGTGCTAGTGTGTTCAGGGGTGATTGCTCGGGATCAGCACACTAATTTAAATGAAGACTTGAAGTGATTGTGATAAGTTATACTACCGAGTCATTTGTGCATCTATGACACAGTGACTAGAAACTGGTAAAAAAAATCCCAATCACATTTAACTGTGAACATTATTTTTGTATAGGTAATAAAATATCACTCCTGTCCCAGTTTCTACTGTAAAGACTTCCTTTTGTTCAAGGTTTCAATTGACAAAAAAATACTAAACGCTGGTGATATCCCAGGGAACTCTTTAATTTTTTGGTGTTTGAAAAATGTTCCGGATATCGTTAACTTCAATCATTTTGGACATGCAGTTGCAGAGAAGGTGAGCTAAATTCTCTCGAGGTTGACCACATAGCAGAAACTCATTGGACACTGGACGCGGCGACCAAGGCGGTAAGAGATCCAAAGATGAGAAATTTCCTATCCTGATGAGGCAATACTTGATTTTGAAATGCGCTGCAAAAGTATCTGAGATAATTTTTCATCTTGCTTTTAATATAACTTCTCCGTATGAGATGGGGTGCTTTATGGCCATCAGGATCCGTTGGTCTTGCACAAATGATGCTTTTTCAGTTACTCAGTTTAACATCTTCTTAACATTTTGGTGTGCGAGGTTTTGGATCCAGAGAATGGTGGTTGTTTTCAGTTTTAGTGCATTGTGCAGGGCGACGGTCCAAGGGTTTTGAGGGACTGGATGATTTATTTCGGATGCCTCTTGCCCGATTAGATTTTTCCAGGTTCCTCCCTTGGCAGCATGCATGGCATGTATATATTTGAGGGTGCAGGCTTTTTATGCCAGGACTTGATCATGTAACATGATTTCCAGTCAAATCTGGGTAGCTGTGGAGGGGTTTGGGAGTTTGAATAATCCCCTCTTCACCTGACTCTGAGATTTGTTCAGAAAGGAGCACAGCTGAAGGGGAAGGCTTCCGAGCCATAGGCTTTCGTGGTAATTAGTTTGGCTTTCACTATCTTCAGCAAGGGTTCTAGAGCGGGAGTCCTTGGGTGTTTAAAGATGATTTGAAATGCGAATTGTAGCGCTGTGGCCTTTGGTTTGAGTGAATTATTGTGTGTTAAATGGCCTCCCTTATCATTGAGCCGACATCCAAGGTACTTGTATCTGGGGGCTCTGGACAGTCGGTGTTTGTTGAAGTACCATGTACCGGGTTTTTTCCTTTTCCTTCCAAAGATCACAACGTTGGTCTTCACAAAATTCACTGCCATGCCGTTCTTGGTGCTGTTTGTAAATAAGATGCCAAGCAGCCTTTGTAGCCCCCTCGCTATTTGGCTCTAGAGAATGACGTCATCAGCGTAAAGAAGGGTGGTGATATGGCGATGTACCAGCTTTGGCGCACCGCTGAAGGTTGCATCAAGGGCAGGGACTAAATCGCTCATAAATAAGTTAAAAAGGGTCAGAGCCAAAACGCATCCTTGTTGGAGACTGTTGGTTGGTATCTAATTCATCTCTGGTCCATGTTTCAGAATAGAGCAGTTGGATGCCTCAGAGCAGTGGTTCCAGGATGCCCCAGTGTTTTAGTTGTAGCCAGAGAAGTTTGCGTTGGACGTGATCAAAGGCCTTGCTGAAATCTACAAAACAGCTGCTGAGGAGCTGTTTTTTCCGTATCTGTTTTGACACTATCATCCTAATTGCCAATAGATTATCAGTGGTGCCCAACATGGGCCTGAATCCAGTTTGATTTAGTGAGAGCAGGTGAGTTAACCTTTCCCTTGCTTCTAGGCCCTCCAGTAATAGGCAAGCAAAGTATTTAGCCTCAACATTTTGGAATACAATGAGGCGGTAACTTTCTGGGTTCACCACTGAGCCTTTTTTATAAATAGGTTGCAGGTTTGAACCTTGCCAAGAGGGCGGGACAGTTGCTGTAATGGGGCAGATTCTGATCAGCCTTTCCAGCAGCTGTGACCAGAATTCAATGTCCTGTTTATAAATCAAAGCAGGGATACGATTTGGTCCAGGGGCGCCATCCATATACTTTTTAAAATGAAGACAGCTATCCTTTTAGCTATGATTATTAATGCTAAACGGTGCGCTTGTTCTTTAACGTCCTCTTTGGTTCTAGAGATTTGGTCAATTGTACAGTGGAGAACTTGACAGTTTGGGTGGTTAACATTGGTTTGGTACTGAGTGCTGATGTGCTGAGATCAGCTGTCTGCAGTAACAATATTTTCATTTTGTTGAGGGGAGGCGCTTTCATTGTTTAGTCGATTTATAATGATACAGAAAGTATTAGAGTTCTTTGTTCAACAGGTCAACAATAACTCTAGTTGTATGCTACCTCAGGCCTCTTTTTTGCTTGCCAAATGGAACACTTCTATGCCTTGCTGAAGTTGCTTATTTCTTCTAAAGAAAATATCTTTAATGCAGTTTTTATCTGCCCGAGGTCTTTTGTGAATCGAGGCTGCATTAAAATGTATATATGTATCAATAAAATCTGCCTTGCCGACAGCCTGGGGTCTGTGTCTTCATTTTGCCGTTTGTTCGGAGGTGGTGAAGACTGCTGGTGTTTATGTAACGGAAGTTTGTTATCTCCGTTCACGGTACCCGCTTCTCTTTAAGTGGTCTCACTCTACAACTACCCACGAAGTTTTCGTTCCAAGGAGGAACATAAGCGTGACCCCCTGGACTGGACATTGAACGGCGGAAGCCGTCGGGACACGTAATCAGCGGCTCCGAGAGGCTAGCTGGGAGCGTGCATTTCCAATGGCTAGCGGTGTTACTCGAACAGAATCCAGGTGATGTTGAAAGAATGGGGGGAGTGCAATCTCCTGGCCTCAATGAACCTGGTCAAAATGCTCGCAAGATATGCTGTAATTGATCGTGAAAAGCTATTGGAAGAAATAAAAAAACTAGATGAGGAGTTAGACAACATAACTGATCCTGATACAAAATTGTTTATTACAGAGGCACGCAAAGAGATCAGTGAGCGACTCCGCAAACACGAAGAAAATGTCAAAGTCAGGAAGGTACACAAGTTTGCGAGAGACCTCAAAGATTATGAACTGGGCCAAATTTATACTTTTTCCCGTAAATTCGACAAAGTCAAACAGTCGAAATTAATCATCAAAAACACCAAAGTGGGAGAACCTGCAAGAAACGATCTTTTGGCAGCCAACAATGCTGATTCGGATGCAGACTCAGTTTCAATAACCAGTGCCTCAACTACGTCTTTTTCAGAAACAAGTAGTACCGATGTAAGATCGGGAGGCAAGATTTTGGATCTCGGCGAAGAGATGGATTTTTTAATGGAGGATCGTCTGCAAACTCTGCGCCCAAGATTACGGAAGAATTACAACGTAAAAGGCGCAACGCAAAACGTCACGCCAGACGAAAAAAGCGCAAAGCCACAGCAACAGCAAGCGCAGAAAAGGAAAAAATGGTACAACAAGAGAAAGTAACGCAGGATTGCACCATTACTAATTTATCAGACGTCACATTGACTGCGGCGGAGGAGCAATTGTTAGCCCTTGGTTTAAATTATTGCCCGGAGAGCACTTTCAACTACAACAACACGAGGGCGGACGTATTTCGATTTATTCGTAAATTAAAACTCAAGAAGTTTTTTTCCACCAAGCCACCATCCAAAGCAACTGAGCGTAGCAACAACCAGGAGCCATTAAAAGCAGTACCACCACAATTCCAGCTGCACGAGATGCAAGACTTTGTGACTTAGGGGAATCTGGAAACCCCATAAGAAACTCAACCATTATTGAAACTCCCAATACACAGCGTGAATTACAGGAGGTTGATATTCGACAGAAGGGAGCCGGTGATAGTCCATTCAAGCCGGTAAGCACATTTCTACCTGTTATGCCTAAAGACGCGGTAGACATTTATCATGAATGAATAGTAGAAGATTTAAAAAAACTTCACCGCAAGGTACAGGGACAAGATCATAAGTACAATGTTAAATTTAATCAATATACTTTGCTAATGAAGAAACTAAGCCTCAATCAGGAAGTAGTAATCAATAAGTCTGATAAAGGCGGAAATATTGTCTTGTGGCAAAAAAAAGACTACATCACAGAGGCCATGAGACAAATAAATGATACCAATTGCTATTTAAGATCTAATGGTTTGGCTTACAAAAGAGCTAAAGAGGAACTTAAAAAAATGCTGACATCATACAAGAGACAGAATTTAATTTCATCGACAGAATTTGATTTCTTGCACGTTGAGCATCCGGTTATACCGATATTATATCTAATACCCAAGGTGCATAAGATGAAAATTCCAACACCAGGCCGACCAATTATATCGGCCATCAATAGCATTGGAGAAAATATTTCCCGATATATTGACTTTTTTCTTCAAGACTTTGTTAAAAGCTTACCGAGCTATTTGAAAGACACTGGTGACTTTTTGAATAAATTGAATTTGATTCAGTGGCAGGAGAACTGGTGTTTAGTGACTCTTGACATCGAGTCATTATATACCTGCATTGATCATTCCAGAGGTATCGAGGCGGTCCGATACTATTTGGGTTTAAAAACATGCAAATATTACAGTCACAACAAGATGCTGTGTGAGTTAGTACATTGGTGCTTACACAACAACTACTTTATGTTTGGGAAGGAAGTTTGAAGACAGGTCAGAGGTGTGGCGATGGGATCATGCTTCTCCCCAGCTACGCGTGTTTACACGTGGGCTGGTGGGAGGAGCGTGGTCTAATCGCGACGCCCGGCTTCCATGGAGTTAAATACTGGATGCGATTTATAGATGATGTGTTCTGTATATGGGAGGGCGACGAAGAAAGTGCCCTAGAATTCGTCAAAGCCTTAAATTGTAATAAAGAAGGTCTTTTCTTCACTTCATACATCAGTAGGGTGCAGGCAGACTTTCTGGATGTTCACATTACAATCAATAACAACACATTAGAAACATCTCTTTTTCGCAAACCCACAGCTGGCAATAGCATATTGCATGCCAGCAGCAAACATCCCAGTCATGTTGTTGAAAATATTCCGTATGGAGAGTTGTTACGCTTAAAAAGAATCAGCAGCACTCTTGAAATATTTGAAGAGGAAGCCAAAGTAATGTTAACTAGACTCAAGGCTAGAGGATATAGCAATGCAACACTACAAAGGGCTCTGGCTCAGAGCCGGGAAAGATCCAGAGAGTCTCTATTAAAATCCGGGGTTCACGATACCACAAATGATAATGCTACTCCTCGCCTAATTTTAGCGTACAGCAAACAAGAAAGACAAATTAAATCAATTGTCAAGAAACACTGGCCTATCCTTATGACTGATGGGTTTCTGAGTGACATACTTCCAGAAATGCCAACAATAACATACAGAAGAGCAAGAAGCATGCACAACAGCTTAGTTAAATCAAGTCCAGAGCTAGGTAGTGGCAGTATCTGGCTCAAACAGAAAGATGTTTTTTTAAATGCTCAACCTGTCGAGCCTGCAAATTTGGTATAAATACCACGCATTACAACACCCCCTTCAGTCAAGTCAGTAAAGCTATTAGAGGTAATTATAACTGTTACAGCGACTTTGCCATCTATGTTCTGACGTGCACCTGTGGCCTACGATACATAGGCAGCACAAAATTACAGGTGCACGTCAGAATTTTACAACACCTTCGAGCAATAGTCAATAATGACAAGACATACCCAGTAGCTCGCCACTCTAAATCTACTCATAACAATGATCTGAGTAATCTGACCTATTTTGTCATTGATGCAGTGGCTCCCCCCAAACGAGGGGGTGACAGAGAAAAACTGTTACGAAAGAAGGAGACGCAATATATTGTGGAGCTAGACAGTAAATATCCCAATGGGCTCAATACCACAGAGGACTTACATCACTTTCTGTAAACCATCACGCTGTAAAGTTGAATATTTATGTTTAGGGAATTCTTTTCTGAACGAATTATTCAACTTTTGTTTTCAACTACAGGGGTCGAATAATAATAATGTGTATACATGGGAGGATTGTTTGGCGACCCGGCGCATCACTGGTAAACAGGTTGGATTTAACACAACCAGTAAAGAAATATGAGCTGAATCTATTCACCCGTCATTACTTCAAACCAAACTGTATCTTGTAAATATTGTCTATATTTGTCCAGTATATATTTTTTTCTCTTCACTTTTGTATATTGTATCTATACACCTTAATTTTCACGGATATTCATGTTCTTTAATGATCAATCAGTTGGGTCAGTAGTGTGGCACAGGGTGTAACTGATCAAATTAATGACATTTGTTCTTTCTTTGACTATGTGCTTTAAGAAGACTGGTGTTTTTTGAATTATGACAAAAAAACAAAAATCACTTAAATGTACTTCCCGGCACAGTTCACGTTTAACTTCAATTACAACTGTGAAACAAATTTTATATCAAAATATGTTTCAGGTACATTAAATGCACAAGGGGTCCATTATAGTTATCCAATTCAATAGGGAATTAAGTTTCGAATACAGGATTAAAGACAGCCATATCAAAATCTGACATTATTGAAAAGTATTTGTACTGTAATAGGATTAATTATGGCATAGAAAGTTTATAGGATTATGTATATAGATGAAATGTTTTGTAGATAGTGTAGAAGAATGTATATATATATTTATTTGTATATATCACAACAAACTATTCTAAGAAAAATCATTCTATTTTTTCCCTGTAACGAAAATTATTTTGGCCCAACTATTCATTCAGTATTATGGTATTGTATAGTTCTTGTGAGACTAGGCATTTATGCTGTTATATCATTGTACCATGTCTTCACAGTGAATGCTTCGTGGTATATCATTAAGTATTCTCTTTATGTTTATTACGTGACCATGTGATTCACTAGTGAGGTGGAGTATCACTTTAAAAAATGAGTATATAATCGGTCAGCTGACCGGGTGTACGGTGTGTGAACAAGAGCACTTGTTGCTCGAAATGCGTCGCCCGTCAAGAGGTCTTCAATAAAATCTGCCTTGCCGACAAAAAGCCCTCAACTTTCAGAAGGTGTGAGCACCAGAGGAATTTCCTTTTTTTTATTTCAGTTCGGGCTGCTGGGGAAGAGCTTTTTAAAAAAATTGTAATGGCAGTCGCACACATAGCATTCTGAAGTCATTACACTTTAAAATAAAAGGGAATTGAACCAATTAGATCTTTTCACTTTTACTGCTTCAATGCTTGAAGGCCCACCGATTCAGATGGGAGAAGAATCATTGGAAACTGAAGATTCTCCCTTTTGCAATGTTACCTTTCCTTAGTTAATCCCTGCTTAAGGATCACCCCAGGAGCGCGATCACCAAGCAGGAATCCACCCATCTGACACCAGACTATTTTTGAGAGGGAGGTGGCCTCCTAGCGCTTCCCCATCCCCCAAGTCCAAAAGTCTTTCTTGTCCCCGGGAGCACATTGAAGGTAATGACCTCCAATCTGCCCCCAGAAGTACAGAAATTCCTATAGACATCAGGGATTGTGATTTTTTACACAAATCATCGGTGGGTGGTGGCCCACCCAGGCATCTGGCGTAGCCTCCACCCACTCAAAGTGCTCTTAAAGGTCTTTCTGCCCATGTTGAGGGCAGATAGTAGGTTTTTTCCTTCAACCTGCTCCTTGCCGGAGGCAGACAACCTGCTAGACCCCCAGGGAATGATTTGGAGGGGAGGAGTGGCCTCCCTGGTAATGTGCGTTTGTCCCCCTTTCCCTCAGCCAGAAAAGGCAATTACCTCAAATCTGCTCACTCAAGAGGGCAGAAAGTACACTAGATGCCAGGAAGTGTTTTTTGGAAGGGGGTTTCCCCCGGCAATGGGCTTGTGCTCCCCACTACTCAGCCACAACAGTCTTTCTGCCCAGCAAGTGGCAGATAGGAGGTAGTTTCCTCCAATCTTCCCCCTGGTGGAAAGCAGAAAGACCATTAGAGAGCTGGGAGTATTTATTTATGAAATGGAAATGGGTGGGGGTGGCCCACTCTAGCCTCGGGCCAAACACCCACCCAACAAATATGTCAATGGTCTTCTGGAAGCAGCTTACACACTAGAAACTAAGAAGACATGTATTATTATTGCAGTTGGGAGTGGAGTTGGCTTGCCCAGACTTCCAGTCAAGTTCCTACCTTCACCTACCTTCCGTCATGGTACGGAGACTGCACTTATTGCAGTGACGGAGGAGGCACGGAGGATCTTGGACGATGGCGGGTCCACAGCCATCGTCCTACTCGACCTAAGTGCCGCCTTCGACACTGTCAATCATAACATCCTACTTCACCAGCTTAACAAAATAGGAGTGTCAGGCACAGCACTCATTTGGCTGAGGTCTTTCCTTACGGATAGATCCTTCCAGGTCTTTGAAAGGGACTTCACCTCAGCCAGTAAACCCCTCACTTGTGGAGTGCCTCAGGGCTCCTCCCTGAGCCCTACCCTTTTTAATGTCTACCTACGCCCCCTAGCTGATGTCGTCCGCCCATTCGGGGTGAAAATTGTCACCTACGCGGACGACACGCAGCTAGTGGTAGCACTGGACCCCCCCCTGAACTCTCATCACAGATTACATATCTGCCTTGAAGCCGTCGCTGCTTGGATGTCTAGCTCTTGTCTCAAACTTAACGGGGACAAAACAGAGATAATGCTCCTTGGAAATAACATCTCGAAATCCATCAATCCCATCTGGCCTCTCTGCTTAGGAAGCTCCCCGCAACCCAAGGAGCAAATCAAGAGCTTAGGCATCTGGCTCGACCACACTCTAACCTTCAACTACCAAGCCACCAAGCTTGCTGCCACCTGCTTCGGGCTGATGAGACTTCTCCGCAAAATCCTCCCCCTCCTTCCGTTCCATTCAAGACGGATTATGGTTCAAGGCCTGATCCTCTCCCGTCTCGATTGTGGAAACGCCCTATATCTGGGGGCCCCACAATCTACACTTAACAGACTCCAGGTCATTCAAAACTGTGCGGCAAGAATCCTCCTGGATATCCCCCGCCGAACTTCAGTCAGAGCCAGACTGAAGGATCTTCACTGGCTCCCGGTGAGATCCAGAATTGAATTTAAGAGCATGTGCATCGCACACCGATCCTACTGGGGTACAGGCCCCTCTATTAACTCCCCCCTGATGAAAGCCTATCTACCCTCCCGCCCACTCAGGTCTACAACCTCCCACCTCGCCTCAGTACCACGCATTAGGAAGGCCAGATGTGGAGGCCGCTCGCTTTCTTACAACCTGGCTAGGATCTGGAACTCCCTTCCCCTCCCTATCAGATCAGAACCTAACCTTCTCACCTTCCGTAAACTATTAAAAACTTGGCTCTTCAGCAAAATTCCAATCTAACTTTTCACTCAGCTTCTCTTACTCCAGCCTCTCCAGCCCAACTCACTCTTTTCTATAGCGCTGGGACGCCCCTGGGTAGCCAACGCGCTTTACAAATCATCAATTCAATTCAATTCAATTCCTACCTCCAAAATAACCCTAACAGTCTTTCTGCCCCCACACCCCAAGGGCAGATAGGAGGTCTTTACAGTTTGAGTTACAGTTAATTAGTAAAAGGCGTTGGGGTGGCCTGCCCAGACATCAAGCTGAGTTCCCACCCTCAAAATAGCCCAAACTGTCTTTACTTCCAATATGCCTGACAAGTCCACTAGACTCCAGGGACTTTTACAGCACCTTATAAAAAAAGGATCCATCCACAATCTGTCCAAAGGGTCCGAAAAACGTGTCGATTCTGGACTGGGGTTAAGACTCAAAGTGTGGGTGAGCTGCCCCGACCCCTTTTTAGGTCGAGCCTGGGTAGCTGATGCACTGCTCTGCTAGCCATGCTGTATTGGAGTATGTACTTGATGCCCCGCCCACTCTCATCCCATATTTGTCATTGGCTTTTGTCATTGTCCTTCATAGATGCTGGCTTCTGATTCGGTATTAAGTTTGTTAGTCTATCCTTAGTACTGCCTTGTCTTCATTTGTAACCTCCCATATGGACTTGCCCTTTCAATTCCGTTGTTACACTGTACAGTTTCTTTAGTCTGTAAGCACTATTTTCTTTAATGAGTTTCTCTTACTGCAGGAGGGTCTCTCATGCGCAGTTCCGACCACTGGCTTGTTTATCTAACTCTTAGTAAACAGGGAGCTCTTCAGGGGCCATGGGACACAGAAGGGGGCAACTCAGCGATACTTTCAAGCATTTGGAATGCAATAGGTCTCTCATTTGCGGGAGCTTGAGCTATTGGCATTGTAAATGACAATGCCTTCTATTTATGTTTTCAAAACTAAAACATAAATAAAAGGCATTGTAATTTACAATGGCAATAGGTCAAACTTGCGTAAATGTGAGACCTATTCCATTGTAAATGCTTCTTTATTTTGTGGACTATTGCCGGCCCCGGTGTCTAGTGGCCTTTCTGTCTCCTGGGGAAAGATTTGGGGTAAATGCCCTCACTCTACCCCCAAGTGGGCAGAAATACTGATGCACCTAATCAGGGGTGGGAGCACAATGTGATGCCTGATTGAGTCGCCCCCACCCCTTTATTTGTTGTTGGATCGTGTTTTCCCTGATGATCATTGTTTTTTGTGTCTCATGGGAGCAGATGTTGGGTAAATGCGCTCAATCCACCCCCAGCTGCGCACAAAGACTGATGCACCTATTCAGGGGTGAGAGCACAGTGTGATGTCTGGGTGTTTCACCTCCACATCCTTTTTTTGTGGGCTATTTTTCCCCAGTGCCTAGTGGCCTTTCTGTTCTCTGGAGCAGAGGTTGTGCTAAACACACTCAATCCACCGATGGGGGACCAAAACATTAGTACATTGTAGTGTTCTGTATTTACAGCAAAGTTAAATATTGCACTCTTTTAAAATATTTATATGCTCACACTTACATTTTCTGAATTATTTGCTTTGTTCTGTATTTTGGATTTGTAGGGCGCACCTATCTCAGGAGATCCAGTGTCTTTGATAATTTCTGTTTTTGGTAAAATGTGCATAGATATTTGTCGAGTCTATAAATTAAAATGCGCTAATTTTAGTCCTCAACTCCAAATTACAGTGGGTCAAAGCAGAAGCCTATGTATAAACCATCACCTTATGCCTATATTTGCCCCCTAGATTTTGTTTGGTTTGTTGTTTCTTTTGTGAAGATTTTGGAAGTCTAAAGTTTTTGAGTGCATTTTGGCCCCTGATAGTTTGCTGGCCCGAAGCTTTCACACACTTCCTGCTTTCCTGTTTTCTCCCTTCCAAGTCCTTTGCTTTACTGTGATTCAAAGTGGATCAAAGAGAACAGAGTGATGAGTTCTCACACTGAGCACGTTTTCAGGTAGAAGATTGTCGCTTTTCGTGTTCTGTACTTAAATGCAGATTTATGTGAGGTATTGAAATGTAAATGTTAGAGGAGATGAGTGTCACACATTATTGCTTACCTTAGGCAAAGTCGATCTGAGCTATTATAGTCCGGATTTTCTAAGAAATTACGCACTGCAGCAGAGCAAGCAAAGTTACTGAACTATGTTTTCAAGAATGGAGAAGAGAACAACACCATATCTATTAAGAGGTGGTTCTGTTATGCTATCCCCCTAAACTGGTGAATTTTATGAAGCCACATGCCAATGCAGACACCCTTTCACCATAGTGCAAAGTATATGAGTGGAAGTAAGCATACTTTTTCTACAAGAATTGTTCCCTGTACAAAAACTATGTTTAATGCATTTCCCTCTTTCTTTGTGTGATGTAAAATGCAGCACACGTGCATAGGGGGAAAAGTGAGAAGAAATGAAAACATTTCTTTTGGTTACACTTGCTGCAAGGATGAGTATGATTTTGGTGCAAATCTGTCTCTACATTTCTTTGTACCTATAAATATCAATGGAGGGAAAGAGAAGCATAAGATGTAGAACCCCCACTCAGCTTCCAAACATTTATACCAATAACTATCAATGAGATGTGGGATGATATATTCTGGGAGAATCCCTTTGAGATAAATCTGTAGGACCATCAACAGCTATTTTCGGTCAGCAATATATTTTTTGCTACAAGCCTACTAGTATGTGGCTTTATCAGTTCTTGTTCGCTACCAGGAGGTAATCTCCATGACGGAAGAGCTTGTATGGGATTTGCATCAGACTAAAAATCTAAAATTACCTGCTATCTGGTATAGGTTGGTTTATTAGGAACCTAGAAAAGATTAAGGTTAAAAACAAAGGTGGATGTGTATAGGGTGTGTGTGTCCCCCACATCATTCTTTTTTTTTTTTTCAAAAGCTTTATTCGATCATTAGAAAAACAATCATGAAAGCACATAAAAATACATCACAACGTCACAAGCCAGTACATGTTAAATATTTACAATTATTAACGGTAGAAAGCACAGTTGGTATATCAAAGAACAGATCTTATGAGTTATTCAATAATGTCAAAAACCATACTTTTCCTGGCGACACAGATTTCAGGATAAAAACAGCTGTAAAAACAACACACATCCGGGACGTCAAGTGCAAATAAAAGCTTCATAGCAGTATTATTAGTAATCAGCGAATATTTTTTTTAAAGCGGCTTAAGATAGACAATACGGAGGTGCAGATACAAAGGACAGATAAGTAGAAAGTGCTCAGTGCTCTGCTTCGAAATTCCATCACAAGGGCAGCAAATAGATGGGTGCTTTTTTAGTGAAGGGAAAGCCACCAGTTTGTGTACAATACCGAGTCTCAACCTTGTAAGGACAAACTGGTGGGCTTGCTTAGTCACCACCTTCAGATATTTGGAAAAGCCAGGGCTATTCATATTGTAGGAATAGTAAAATTGATGGGTTATGAGCTTACTGGTTATCTCGCCGCGCAATGTAGCTTTGGTCTCCAAATAAATATTTTTAAGTTCCTTTTTTGAGAAATCAGTTGCGCTAGCGGGATCTACAGAGACGTCCAGATCAAAAATGTCTCTAAATGTGGTTATGACATAATTAAGCCATGGTATCAGGTTACAGTTGTCCAGGCGTAGGCAATCATTGATGATTCTCCTGGTAAAGCCAGTTGTTTCCTTAGCCCAGATCGATCGCCAGGGCATTAGTGGTCTTAGGCCAATAAGGTCCGTCAGGAAGACCAGCCCAACTTCTTGGTGTACCAATCCGTTAGGGGCAGATGTTGGGAGACAAAGAAGTCTCTTTAAGAAACTATTTTCCTCCACTTGCAGGTCCCCGTGTCGGCAATGGCCCCAGACCCCTGAACCATAAAGTGCAACCGGAGCACATCTATGGCGATAGACGTGCAGCATATCGCTTATGCGTCTACTTCCCAATTTAGAGGCAAATTTGAAGACGCATCATTCAATAAAAACAGGTCTAAATGTTTCAGCCTACTTGCACCTCCAAAGGATTAGCGGCTTTCGTCAGGACCAATAATGATGGAAGGGTCCTTTAGTTTTCCAAGCCAATCAGAACAGTGTCCCCTGGTTTTTATGTGGTCTGGTTCACTGTACTTCAGTTATGGAGAAAACACTGTTCTCCTCTCAACAAGACCTCACTCGGAGGAAAGGGGCAGGGTACCGCGATTTCGCTAGTCATCCGCCTGAACACCCAGTAGCAGCCCCGCCCTCCCCCGAAGCGCAGTCCAGTCGGCTGCATCCCTGGGAGAGAAGACTGCCTCAACGAAGAAACTGCCTGCCTGTACTATTGGTGAGGTACGAATGCGGCCAATGGGGGAGGGGTCTGTGAGTTAGACTAGCGGCCCTCCCTGCTATCTAGCCCTTTCTGAGGATCTTGCTCTGGGCTAAGGGATCAGCTGACACTGCCGCTTGCTGTGCGCCACTCAAATGCGAGAAAATCACCCCCCCATATCTGTGGCAGCCCTGTTTTAAATGTTGATCAGGGAGCTACCGCCTGTGCAGTCGGTCGGATGCCAGTGCCCCAGGGCTTGGGACGTGGCTCCACACTGCTCAACCAAGACCATAAACCTGCTGAGGCCCAAAACTGCCAGACACCCAGCAATACCAAGGGAGGGGAGATAACAGGTTGCCGGGCCCCACCGCAACACATCCAACCAGGACCCTAGAGACACCAAAAAGAGACAAGGCTCCACAGGTCACACAGGGGGGCACAGGAGGCAACCATCCTAAAATCGGACTACAGGATGCCACCAGGTTAGTAGCAACAAGAAGGAAGGGTGAAACAATGCAAAGATACAACAATATAAAGAGTCTCCGTGACCCAGCACAATTCTGGTATACACCGGGAGGCACCCAAACAACGCAACCATGGCGGAAAGGTCACCCACCTGGTCCTTTTCCCTGCTTACTTCCCTAGACAGTTGAAACCTAGCAACTTTTGTATGATGCCCGGTGGTGCTATCTCACGAACTATAGGTGAGATTGACTTTGGACTCCCTCCTTCGACTATCACCTACCCAGCCGGACTTCGGGCAAACGCTCCCGCATCTCTCCTGACCTTATCTTCCCCCTCTTTCTTCCCCCAACCCTCTCCCCTCTCCACTCCTACTCTTTCCAGGTTCTGTCCTCTGCCCTCACCTGCCCCTGCCCTTTGACCCCACCCTGTTTTTCTGTGAACCTCTTCCCTCGACACTTGAGACCGAACTATTTTGTCTGATGCCAGATGGAGCTACCTGGTTTAGCTATAGGGGAGATGGGCCGTGGATTCCCTCCTTGGTCGTCACCTACCCAGTTGGTCTTTAGACAGACTTCCTTTCGTCTCTACGGTTGTCTCTTCCCTTATTCTCACTTTCTCACCTTCCCTAACCCCACTACTTTTCTCTCTCCTTTCTCTCCTCTCCTAATGTATTGATGATTGTTTGATGTAATGTGTAACTGTTGTTCTTTTTCTGATATATTGTTGAACCACATTGTTGCACTTTCTTTCGTCTCTCCTGTCGTCTCCTCCCGCATCCTTCCTCTATCGATGTCTCTCCTTCTCTCCCCTCTCAATGTATTGAGACTGAACTATTGTGTCTGATGCCCGATGGTACTATCTGGTTTAGCTATAGGGGAGATGGGCCATGGATTCCCTCCTTGGTCGTCACCTACCCAGTCGCTCTTAAGGCAGACTGCTTTTTCGTCTCTCCTCATTGTCTCTTCCCTTATCCTCCCTTTCTCACCTCCCCTGCCCCCCACTACTTTTCTCTCTCCTTTCTCTCCTCTCCTAATTGTATTGCCTATTTTTTTAATGTATTGTGTAATTGTTGAACTTTTTCTGTTACATTGTTGATTCTCATGTAAAGCTCTCTTATACCTTGGGTCTAGCCAGCGCTATATAAAACTCTTTAAATAAATAAAATAAAAATAAATAAATAAACATGCAATACATGTAAGACTGTTTCCATATAGTGGCATATAGAAACATAAATTATGCATTGTGACCCCAATGGGTTCCATTCAGCGCTTTTCATGTATCACCATGATGTCGGTATGTTGTGTACACATTCATTCCACTGAGAGTTTTAATACAAATTTGGGGCATTGTACTATTACCCTTCCTGATTATGTCTCTAGCCCCCTTTTTTCAAAACGATTGTAAGTGAAAAGGCATGTCTAGTCAGTAAAATGATATACACACTTGGTAGAATTCAACTCAGTAAAAGCACCCGCTTTTGAGATCAGAGGCAAGAAATGGGAGTGGCTCGCCCGCTTACAGTCTATGCTCATACTGGTGTGTGCATGTGTGAGGCAGCAGTGCAATCACATCTGTAGTACTTAAGTAAAATGACGTAATGATGCGCAATAAAAATACCTCTTTTTATAATCACATGGGCCCCGTAGGTTCTGGAGGAGAAGCGATGTAGCTGCCCTCCTTGAGGAAAAAAGGGATAAACTAGTGGTCAAGTGGTGAAAAAAAGTAGGGGAAATGTAGGTGGAGAATCAGAGGGCAGGAATAACCTGAGGATTGGATCAGGGGCGGAGTCAAAGGTGTTGCCAGAATGCAAAAAAAATCTATTTTTTTTGTATTTGTTTGGCATTTCACTGACCAGTTACAGCTTATTATGGTATTTATTTAACCCAATAGATGCACATGATTATTTAAGGTTTAACATGCGTTATTGACATCATTATACATTAACAAAATTGTATACATTTCCAATTTCAGAATGTCCCAAATACACTTTAAAGTGGAATCACAAGCCATTTGTCTCTGAACCATGAAGTTTCTGTCATCAGCACTTCTCCCTTTATCCACAAGAGCAGTTCAAACATGAATGGCAACATATCCTAGTTTGAAAAATGTTTCTGTATAATTATGGATCTGCCATATTTGCCACATAATACATTATCTACTGCAAAATTTGAAAATGTTAATTGTAGCTCAAAGAATCAAAAGTTACTTGGAAATGTGATTGGTGTTGCTGCAAAGTGGACGGTTCTTTGCAAAGGTTGACTGATCACCTTTCTCACTACAGCATTTGTAGGTTACACTGGTACTAATAAGGGACACTCTTTCCAGAGACTGTTAGCATGTGTAAAAATGTCAAAGTACACTGCAGCATTTTGTTTGCTGCATAATTTAGTCAGCACTGCAGCATAATGTTGTCATCTTTAGCTGCATAATTCCAGTAGCCCCAAAGCAGGCAGAACATGTTAAAAGCGCTTATGCATGAAGCAGAGAGATTCTGAAGTTTGCAAACTTAGTTTGTGTGCATTTGAATTCTGCATTGCCGATCACTGGTAAGATGCAGTTACTACTGCTGAAATAAAGCCAATGGAGGTACCAATGGGTGAGGTTGACTGGCCTCAAGGGCAGGGCCGGCTTGAGCGATGGTGGCACCCTGTACAACAATGTCTATTGGTGCCCCCCAATGACTCCCTCCACCATGGAATCCCTCAGTACCATCCTTTAACAGTGCCCCTCTGGTCTCCATAACCATACTCTCTCACAGATGCACTTAATTTGATTTCCAGTGCCACTCATACCAGTGTAGGGTGTAAGAGCACTTTACTTCACACACAATACACAGAGACAATCAATTATACATGTGTAGATCACTGAATAGGAAATGTTACATAAGACAACGTTCTACAAGGCACAGGAGCCACATGACAACCATACTAGTAGACAGTATAGTTTACTAGTGATTGGCCTGGAGAAACACAAACTCAGAATTTAAAATGTAATCCCCTGGTTGGGGTTCTCTTTAATAATCAGAATTGATTTCTATTCAAATGAACACTTTACTTTATGATAATCTAAAACTGGGAAGAAAAAACATAACACCTCATTTATACCTTGCAGTTTTCATGAAGCTATACCTTGCAGTTTGCATGCAGCACTAAAATGACAGTTAATAACTTACTGTTTTACGTTAGGATTTTGATTCATAAACTGCAAGTAACAAAAGTATCTCTCTGGCAAAAGCAGTAACTCACTGACCTATTTATTTTATGCGCACGTTTGTGATCTGCATGGTACATGTTCTATGCAGCAGGCACATTAACCCTCTGTGTTACCTTTCAGTCAAAACTTTGGTCTCTCTCTAGGAAGAACATTAATCACCGGAGTTTTCATAACATTTCTATTGTTGCTCAAAATTGCATATGGCCAGCAAGCGCTTTTAAAACCATAATATACTTGCAAACATGATGCTCACACCCAAAGTAAGGGCCCAGTGTGATCACACAGGATGCACCACCCTAGGTCAGTCCTGCTCAAGGGTCCTGTGACCTCAGTAATGGAGTTACTGTCGCTCTATGGTGTGCTGCTTCATAGGCCTGCCCGCAAAACTGGAGGTGAACTTCAGTATGGATTGCGTGGACATGCCTTCAAGGTTAACCCACATTTGCCAATGCCATGGTTCATCTGCTGGTGCCAAGACACCAGGGCTTCCAAGGACTTGTAGGGCCTTCTAAGGTCTAGCATGGAAATGTGCTCCCTCAGAATAGTGGTCTGGGGCACTGGTCATGAAGCTGAACCAGGTTTACCAAATCCAAATTCGGCACCTCTGACAGTAATGCCCCAACCTCTACCACCCTGAACACTATACTGCCCCACTGAGAGAAACTTGCACTGCCTTCAATTACAACCCAATTGTGCCCCGCTATAAATACCTGGATGAGACTCAATTCAAATTACACACTAGACAAGAGCAATATGCTGCCTAAAAAAAGCAACGACATCCTGGAAAAAGCAAACACTCATAGGGATTGCAAGATTAAGTAAAGCATCTGCAATGTAAGCAGGTACAACTTGGTTACAATAAAACTTTTACGCTCACTATTCAGAAATCAGAGAGTTCTTTTACCTGAACAGTTAAGGACATGGCTACAGGGCCCGGAAGGGACCCATTTCAATGTCCATTGCTTATATCCTTGATAAAAACATAAGCAGCATGGCTTAAAAAGACCACATCCGTGAACAAAGAGTACACATTTAAGGACATATTTACTAGCCCCTTGTTCCCCCGGTAGGTCACTTTTTCCCATATTAAAAGTGAAGCACCGGTGGCACAAGGGGCTTGTAAATAAGCCCCTTTGTTTTTCAATCCACCCATCAATCAGGCATTGCAGTACTTCCAGGATTGGTGTACTTCCCCACCCGGGGTAAACAATGCTGAGCAAAGAATGACAAGGAAACAAAGGTAGCTCTTCAATGGCAAACTCTGTAACGTGGTGCTACAGTGTTTGGGTTTGAATAGAATCAATCTGGCCACTTTGGGACTACTCTGTCTTGCTTTATTTAGTTATCTATTCATTTTTCATATTTTTAACCTTATATTCCTGAAACTGCACTTTGTAATAGAACATGTCAGAAAAATACAACATTTCCAGCAAAAGTGTTTTTCTTTTTTGGATCCATTTCACAGAGGAACAAATAAAAGAAAGTAGGAAAGAGAGGGTGAGAACTGTTTCTTGAAGTCATGGTTCTCAGTAAGAGAGGATGAGCTGGACAGAAAGAGAGGGAACAAGAGGAAGAAAGATGGGGGGGGGCAGCTGCCAGCAGTAGATCAGAAGTGGACTCTGTCCTCGTCTTATTTGGACAAGAAGTAAAAGCCAGAGTCCTTTTCCTTCTCTTCCCGACTGTCCCGGAACGGGCACGAATGCCGAGCCTTATCTGAAGGCCTTGGCTATTCCTGCTATCCTGGGACGTATGTTTAAAATAAAAAAGTAGGGGAACAGTATCTATTGAATTAAAGAAGCATGTGCATGCCATGCCCTGCTGATCCTGCCCACTTATACCACGGGGATAAACATAGATTGGTGCTATAAATAAACAAATGAAATCAACGTGGATATGGTACTTAAGCTCTATGCAAGATTTCCCTTCATTATCTCAAAATGTGGGCAATTGTTCTCTCTTATAGGCTTCCCTTATTATGGTGCAGCACATCTGTGTGGATATAGTCCCTCACATCCTGAATGTTACCCGGATGGGCTCATGGGCCTTTTTTAAAAGATGTAACCAGCATGGTTTAGGCATCGTTTGATAGACAGTGACAATAGCCTATGAAACTATGTGCTGAGCCTCTCATTTGTTGTCAAAAATCACTGTGTACATGTAAAATGACGTGTGGTGTACTGTTGTAGAAATAGTAAATATTTTTACTGGATTGTGTCATGTTTAGAAATAATAGACCAATTTGAAGGTTTTTTACCGGGTTGTTCTTCTTTTTCTTTTGATAGCATCATCCCTGTGTATGTCAATTTGTGAGATGTTCAGGTAATGAGTGATTGTTATGTCCCATTCTTGAGATCAATTTTTTTTCTGACTAGTAAGGGCGTTAAGGCTAATTATTATCACAACCTACCAGTTTTTAGTTTTGTGACCTCCCAGTTCTGTGCACCTTTGTAGAAAAAAACATATTCATCAGAATTTACAAAAGTATTTTCTCTGTCATGAATTCGCATCTCATAGGATCCCAGTTATTGTTTGTCTGATTACTCTTTTCAGACTAGTAGGGGAATAGAGGACAATTAGTATTCAGTCCTCCCAGTTTTAGTTTAGTGGCCCTCCAGATCTGTACTCCTTTGTAGAAAGAAAGAAATTCTCAAAAGTATGTTCTCGGATAGTAATTTCATTGGCTCCCATTTAGTTTTCATCTGGTGACGTGATTCCATGGAATGTTGTTGGTAAGTCCATTGTGAAAGGTACCCAAATGGTAAATTCATTGTTGTTCCTTGTGTAATAGGTTTCTTTCAGCGTTTATATATCGATATATTCCAGAGTTTCCAATACTACCTATTGGATGTCATTTGCAACGTGCCCGACAGATAAGAAAAGGCTGGTCATTTTGGTAGTAGACTTCTTACACCTGATATTGCTCCTGTGTTCGCAGATTCGGATTTTGACCTTTCTTTTTGTCATTCCGATGTACTGCAAGTTGCAGGGACACATGAGCATGTACACCGTATAGTGTCCGCAATAATAGGTTGATTTAGAGCGGGGGTGGGACAGTCCCAAATTCTCAGCCAGCGCATTAACTGGGCAACAGCAATCAGATCTGAAATGTATCCCACGCCTAGCTCTTTGTGCAGGATGAACGCCGGAGTGGATGTCGGAACTGCGAGAAGCTTGCACATAAATTCATTTTCAGCCCCCTGGATGTCCCTTTCGTCTTTATAACCCCAGTCGTCACACCCATACGTGACCATCGGAGTACATTTGCCTCTATAGATCTTAAGCAGGGCGGGAATAGGCCGTGAACCAACCTTTTTGCAAAGTCCAAAGAATCCCCAGCCGCTCTTGCCAAGACATTCTTTTTAAATGTTCTTTGTGCAGACCAGGACCCTCGATCATCAAATAGCACACCCAAGTATGGGAAGGTTGGTACTTTTGTAGATTCTGCCCCCTTACAAAAGAACTTAACCTTAGAGGCCTGTCCATAAAATCTATAAAACTATTTAAAAGTTTTGGAAGCCCACAGCAGTTGTGGCAAACAGGACCGCGACATATGCATACACGAGTGCAGGGATCATCTTGGATCCAGCTCTTGGGATGTCTTTGCAGCCAGATGATAAGAAGTTCCGTAACTCGTTGAGATACAATGTAAACAACAGGGGAGCCAGGATGAACCCCTGCTGAACCCCTCTCTTAACTTCCCAGGAATGCATCACATCACCATCCTTGTTAAATCTCACTGCTGCTGTTGTATTAATATGAGTCTAAACAAGCGAGGCTTGGGTCCTTAACCACCTGGACTGGACCACTGTATACTTGAAAAACGAAGGGAGTGTCCAGGAGGACTATTCCATATGCAATTGACAGGAACCTTAGACCAACAATTCTAAAGTTCTCTAGCTTTATTTTGCTTAATTTATATTATTTAAATACACCAAAAACTTTGACTTATTTGTACATGTCTTGAGAGGGAAATCACGTATTTGAAAACCACAGTGTTAAACAAAACACATTATACACAATATCATACAAAACTCTTATTGACATAAAGCATGACAAATAGTGAAAAAACAAACTACAAAGCTGTTACATGAAAAAATATATACACATATATACAATTCAACCAGTCCCAGATTTAACATTGTACACTAGGCGGACACTATCTCATCACGAGACTGTGCCTGCGGTCCTGCCTGTGGTTTGAGACAAGGGGTTACACTTTGAACAGGTGTTGCCTAAGGGGAGGAAACAACATTTGTCCAATTCCTCATGACACACCCTTTAGAAATCCCCTGTCCTTGACAGTCAATGCATTTCAAACCCTGATTATTGATGGGTTCTCCTCAGGACTCGGACATGGTCTTGGACTCTTACAGGCAGCGTAGAAAAGTCAGCTGGTTGTGAAGAATGATGGTTCAAAATCCTCAGTATGTAAGGTGCTTTTGAATTCTTGTGCATGCAGTATTTGTTTGAGTTAATGCAGACCCTCCGTTACATCTGTTTCTTTGGGAAATCTCTAACACCACAAAATCAATAAACACGGCCTTGCCGACTTGAAGGGGGTAGATTAAGTTGTTCCACCCTTGGGGCCACTTGAATTCCACTGAATGGCGTCCGTGAGGCTCCGTCAGTTACGGAGGAACAAGCTATTTAGTTGTCCCTGAATAGGTTTTTGTTAAGAGGCTGCAGTATGTCTCAATCCATCACGCTGTATGACACTCCTGGACACTCCCTTTGTTGTGTTATTATGAGCAGCATGTAGGAAGGCCACCAGTTCTCTATCCAGACCCAGATCCCAGAGAGTCAGCCATAATTTAGACCTATTTACACAATCGAATACTGATGCTAGGTCCATAAAGGCCATGAGTAGAGTTCCCTTCTTGGCGATTATATATTTCCTGATCACCAAATGCAGGTAAAGGCATTGATTGAGTGCCCATTTACCTTGCCCGAAGCCATACTGCAGGTCTGAAATAACATCAACTTGATCAATCCACAATCTTAAATGATCCAAAATCACTTTCCCCATAATATTTGGAGCTGAGTCAAGAAGCGAAATGGGTTGGTACCAGGCGGGGTCACCCCATGAACCCTTTTTAAAGATAGGAATAATAACAGCCTTGGCCCAGGAAGGAGGAAAAACACATAAACAGGCCCCGTTGAAGACCTGTGCCAATATCTTTGCCCAAAAGGCATCATCAGCCTTGTACAAATCTGCGGGAACTCCGTCCAGGCCTGGTGCTTTTCCTCCAGATGTCAAGCTAATGGCTTTATAGACCTCTTCTATGCTAAAGCGAAGTGCAATGCTAGCTAAACCAGTCTCACCATGTGCCTCAGACTCTTTTATATTGTTACCTCTGTACATGCCTTCGAAATGCTGTACCCAGTACTGAGCAGATATAGTACAGTCTGTATTAGAGTTGACTGTGTCAGAGAAGAAGGGAATATTAACAATGGCCCTGGACTTTGAGCCATCAGACATAACACTTACTTGTTCAAGAGCCTCCCAGGCCTGTTCTCTAATCAACTTCTTCCTCAGATAAACTACAGACTTGTAAGCCTTCCTACAGCTCCTAACCATGGCCTCATCCTTTGGGTCTCGTTTGAGTGCTGGCAATAACTTAGTATGAGTCATGACACAGGTGCAGTCAAACCACCTCTTGATCTTGGGGCATTTAACCTTGCTCTTAGTAGATAGATTAGAGGCTATCTGCTTAGTTATTTTATCAAAGGCATCTTAGACAGCTCTATCCTGCGGGTTGATGTACACGCATGCTAAAATCTCTGAGGCACAGGCAGCATATAGATTATCCAAGAAATTTTCCGCGATTACCCTCTCCCACTTCAACCTACATGCCTGGTCTTTGGTACCAATGTCCGCATTTGGAAAACTCCAGCCAACTGTTCTTTGTAGGGCAGACAGGAGAGTCAACTCAAGCATGAAGGGATTATGGCGACTGTAGCTGCTCCAGGTAATGCTCAATTTCCCCACTCCCGGGACTAAGGGTGCAGAGAGCATAATATAATAAATAGTACTGTTGCTACCCCTGCTTGAATAGGTAGGAACTGGCGTAGTCACCTATGTTTGCTCTAGGCAAAAAAAGGCTATGAGCTGATAGAAACCCTTCTAAAAAATGCCTGATTGCGAGTGGTCCAAATGTGTGGCCAAAGGAAAAAGGTCCTCCTGATTCTTTGTGGTAGTACAATTAAGATAACGTTGATGGGTATTACAGTCACCTAAAATTATTATCTCATAATAGATGTGTTTGCCCTCACTGTAATGTTCCAAGAAATTCTCTAGAGCTACCAGATGTTCTATCTCGAAGCTTCTGGTAAAATAATTGTACAAAGTAATAATTAACAGATAACAGGGTGAGATGATTCACAAAGGTCAGCTCCACAGCTAGCAGATGGGGTGATTGATATTCTATCAATCTAGTTTTGCAGGAAAGTTTAAGTTAGAGCAATATAAGAAGACCCCCCCTTGCTCTTCCCATTGTTGAAGATTGCATTTTTACAAAACAAGTTAAAACCATCCAGAAAAAATCTGTCGCTAGTCTCCCAGGTTTCTTGGAGGGAAATGATATGACATGATGAGAGGAGGCTTTGCCATATTACATCGCCTCGTTTTGACCTTAAACCCACTATGTTCCACAAAGGTATATTCATATAGGAGGGACCTGGGGTGGCAGATGTTGAAATAAACTTGGGTGGGTGGACAAGCACTGACTTAGGTGAAGAGATAGGTAAGACTGGGCCATCGGCTTGATGCCCTGCAGCTTTACCTACGACCTATCCAGCCCACTCTTCTGGCCATAATGAAATCAGAAGATATATTTTGCCTATTGGCCACATTGTTAATTCACCAATGAGTGATGTTGTGTATGAGGTCCAACTAGTATTCCTTCTTGCTCTGTAAAAGTGGAGGGACTCCCACTAGTACGACGGCCAGGGGGCTGATTCTGAGAACACATCAATAATACTCTGGCTTTCATCTTTTAATGTGGCAGGATGATACAAAATAGGTAAGTCAGATAGGCCCCCCCTTAGGTGCTCGCAAGCCATATGTTTACGCCACCTGTACAGCAGGAATAACATTTCTAGGGGCGCAAATGTTCCTGAGCCCATGGGACATCCCCTCACCCAACGATGTGACTTTTTTGTCAGCTATGAGGCTTAAGTGAAGCTACCAGATGTGTATTGCTATCTGAGCCAGACAGCAATACAGAGGCAGGCTTCACACAGAAAGGCATTCTCCCTGTGACTGTCTCTGTCCCTTTAGAAGAATCCTTCATCATGGAAAGAAGAGTGTTAAACCTTGCCTCAATGCTATTCAGCTTTTGTCGTAAGGGCACTATGAGTTCACTAGTCATTGATTCCAGCCTGGAGAAAGAGTATCTAACAGTTATTCAAAATCAATCTTGGCTGGTGATGAGGACTTAACCAGTGATGTCTTCCGAGGGGCTCTTTTGCAACCAGTTCTCTTCCTCTTAGTGAGGGAGACAATCTGGAAATGAATTGTCTGCTGCTGTGGACATAGCTTGGTCAAAACGCTTTTGAAGGAGGCACAGGCGCAATCACAGGAGGGTTGTAAAGGCCCAAACTAGAGGTAGCCCCAACTACTCCTAAAACCCCACTATTTTTCACTGTAAGACCCTGAGCAAGTTCCCAGTCTCCAAAGAGAGCCTTCTTTCAGTCAGAGCTATCTCTTTCGACATAACATTTGAAGCCCTAGTTAAGAAAGAGTCAATGGTCGCTACCGTATTGCCTCTGGGAGCTCCCCCTGGGCCACCTGCAACTGTTTTCCTTTTCACCATAATTAATAGGGATAAAATCTCTGGTCTTGTGAAGACTGAGATAAAGGCACCTTGATAGGTCAGGAAAGCAAATTATACGCTCACTTAGCTGAGATCAACTTTCAGCACTATGCCAATGATGACCTAAATATATAGATATAGATGTATGAGTCATTAAAAGGCAGTGAAGGATGAAAATCACAGTACCTTAACCTTACCTTAGCTTTTGTAGGATGCCAGCAAAACTATATCCAAGAATCCAGGAGTCAAAAAGAATCCAGATGAAAGGAACCTTTCCCGGCCCATCCTCTGATGGGCCCGCTCTTGGCCCAGGCACGATCCCTGGTGCGTCCTGCACGTGTCCCGCACAGCAAGCGCCCGACTCAGCTTTTAAGCACCTTCAGGCGTGAAATGGCAGTGATTGTGCTGCTGAAAGTACTGCCCCTCTCCTGCGGTGCTGTCATCCCATGCAGTGGGAGCCCTACTCAGCTTTTAAGTGCCTCCGGGCACGAAATGGCTGCAATGGTGCTGCTGGTGCTAAAAGTCCTGCCCCTCTCCTGCGATGCAGTCGTCCTGCACAGCAGAGCCCGTATCAGCTTTTAAGCACCTCTGGGCGCGAAATGGCAGTGATGGTGCTGCTGGGGCTGAAAGCCCTGCCCCTCTCCTGCAGTGTGGTCATCCTGCGCAGCGGGAGTCCGACTCAGCTTTTAAGCGCCTCCGGGCATGAAATGGCTGCGATGGTGCTGCTGGGGCTGAAAGTCCTGCCTCTCTCCTGCGGTGCGGTCATCCTGTGCAGCGGGAGCCCAACTCAGCTTTTAAGCACCTCTGGGCACGAAATGGCAGTGATGATGCTGCTGGGGCTAAAGGTCCTGCCCCTCTCCTGCAGTGCAGTGACCCCGCACAGCGAGAACCCAACTCAGCTCTTAAGCACCTCCGGGCACAAAATTGAGGCAATGGTGCTGCCGGGGCTGAAAGTCCTGCACTCTCCTGCGGTGCAGTCATCCTGCACAGCAGGAGCCCAACTCAGCTTTTAAGCACCTCCGGGCACAGAATTGAGGCAATGGTGCTGCTGGGGCTGAAAGTCCTGCCCCTCTCCTGTGGTGAAGTCATCCTGCGCATTGGGAGCCTGACTCAGCTTTTAAGCACCTCCAGGCGTAAAATGGCAGCGATGGTGCTGCTGGGGCTGAAAGTCTGGCCCCTCTCCTGCAGTGGGGTTGATTAAGATGTCATCTATGAAATGTTTCCATATTGCAATATGCTCAAAGAATGGATTGTTGCCGTGCAGAATATCTTTCTCTTCCAAGTCACTTACATATAATCCGACCTGAATCGGTGTGAAAGAACTACCAATAGATGTTCCGTTGACTTGGAGATACATTATTTCATCATACCTGAATTCGTTTTCTGTCAACCCTAATCTGCAGCATTCTAAAATAAAGTGCTGCAGAGTCTGGAATTACCAATCACTTTTGAAAAGTATCTGTTTGAGTTGTTTAGAGTTGCGTCTTGTGGTAGACTTGTATATAGGCTGTCTATATTGAGGGTGATGAGTAAATTATTTTCTGGGTCATATGGTAAGTTTTTCAATAATCTTAAAACGTATTAGATATGTGGGTGTTTTTTGGACCAGCAGTCTCAAGAAGAATTTGGCAAACTGTCCCTGGAGCTCTAAAATAGAGCCTAAACCCGACTCCCTTGAACGGCTGGGAAGTAGAACCCTTTCTTTGTGCATCTTCGGGAAGGAGTAAAATAACATTCTCTGGGTTGTTTCATACACAGAAAATCTGCCTCCATTTTGGAGATCCAATTTTATATTTCTGCCTTTTCCGCTATGTTGATAATTAATCTCCTCAGTCTAGCAGTTGGCTGTTCTGTGATTACTTGGTAGTATCTCTTGTAATTTAGCAGGTCCTTACACTATTTCTCATAGCTGATTTTGATCAGTAACATGATTCCCCTATCTTTATCTGCCGGTTTTACCACTAAGTTTCAATTGTCTGTAAGAGTTCTTAGAGCCTTGCGTTTCTTGTTAGTCATTTTGTTGAATGTTTACTTTGAGAAGTATATAGCACATCAATTTCTTTAAAGATGGCTTGTTGGAATGTTAGGATCTTTATTGGAGCCATAGCAGTTATTGGGCAGAAAGTAGATTTGAGCTGAAGGTTGGTATCTCCTTCTTGTGCTTTGCTTTTCTTGTTATTAAAAACTGCCTTAAGTTTTAGTTTGTGGCACAATTTGGCCACCTCCATGTGCGGGCAAAATGTGTCCAAGGTTGGGGTGGGCACAAATCATAATGCCTTATTCAAGATGGTATCATAATGAGGTGGGTGCAGAGAACATTATGATGCAAATAGCGAAAGGGTGGATGGAAGGAGCTCTGGGCCCCAACAGCATTCTTCTGGCAGTGTTCAAACATGACCCAGACAATTCTGCAACTGTAATACTCCTAAATTAGGCTGCAAGGTAATATCCAGCTTTCTCTATGCCGATGATATGGTACTGGTTAGCCGCAGGTTGGGCTGTGGAGGCCATTAGACAGCACAAAGGCCCACTCCCTGGTCAATGGTCAGATGACCAACCTTGGCAAAACAAAAACCATGGCTTGCAACAAGAAGAAAACACAAACTCAGTCATGGTCTTGAGGTGGAACCCAGATAGAAACCACAGACGAGTATAAATACCTTGGGGTAAGGCACCTTTATGGCCCAGACGGAGGCAACACAGAGGAAAGGGCTGACGCTATCTGTAACTCTTAAAAATCTAAAGAAAAATGTGTCTGGGCCTTCTCTGATGATCACCTATGGGAGTGAATTCCTAAGAGGCAGGGACGCAAGTGTCCTAGACACCGTAATGGTTAATGCATATAGAATTCTTTTTTTTAACCGCCACGCTTCACTTCACAAGCACAGATCCCGTTAGGCTGATGAAACAGGCACTAGCCAGGCCAATGCATACCTAATATGTTGGAACAAGATCCGGAAAGCAGAACCAATCACATTGAATCACATGCTATGGAATGAGCTTCAGGGGCTTGACGCGTCGCTAGCGAGGGCTTAACTTCAAGAAACCCAAACTCACAGGGCTCACACAAAATTGGGACATGATGATCAGCCACCAGAAAATCAAACGATCAGTTTGGAAGACCCTCAAAACACGCTCTGTCATTGAATATAAGGCTACGCTATCAAACATAGTGCATAGGTGGATGAAGCTTCACAATTAGAAAACCTTTGCCCTCTAAAAATATTTTACTACCGGGTACCCGACCTCTGTCAAGTTGCAGTTTTTAAAATACGGGCTGGGGGTTGGAACCTGTAAAAGACCATCTTCCACCCTGCATATGAGGAAGCCTCCTTGACACCTGCTGCCTGTGTGGGTCCGGGAAGGAAGACCTCCTCCATCTAGTCTGCTCCAGTAAAGCACTACAGGGTGAAAGGAGTCAACTACTCGTAAGGGTCTTCAATCAAAGAAGAATTTGCTGGGGATACTCAGCTGCATTGTCACTTCATTAAATTATTGCGAAAGGCTGAGAAAAGACAGTTCCACAGCACAACCCCCCAAGGATTGCTGAGAACGTGCCACTTAGGGACTATGAACAAACCACTTTCCCTCCATAAAAACAATTTAACATATTTTAGGCTGCACATTCTGCATTAGCGCTTTATTTCATCCTATTAAATCAGGAAATAGTATGGGACACCTCCAGCGCAACATAGAGAGCAGGCGGTAAAAACTTAGCTGCTTCACTGCGACGGACATTCCACCGCGGTGCAGAAAAAAATTATGCATGCGCAGTTTTGACGTCTGCCGGCTGTCCTCCGCACATGCCCACTGTGACGTCGGATGGCCGGCGGCCGTCCGATGCATGGAAAAGGTTAAAAAGTTCTATTTACCAACAAGTTGTTATTTTAAATATGCATTTAATACTAAATCTTAACCATGGATTTTAAAAAGTTTTGTGCTGCAACACAGCATTTTAAATATGCCTTGAGTATTCAGTAGCAGTTGATTTTAACAAACGAAATATACCATATCTTTTAAAACTGTTATTTTTTAATGCAATGGTTTTAAGTAACTAAACAATTAGTCAATAAACCACATTAACTACACTTATTCAAGATGAAAATTTGGTCATCGTCAAGGGATATATCTGTGAGACTGAAAATCAGCGACTGTTGTTGCTTTTTCTCGTAGTTTGTACCTTGGTTTTGCTTCTCATTACCACTCCAGTGTTGTCCTCTTCCCACATAACTTCTTTTCTCTTGGGTCTTTGCTGCTACTGGTCCGTTCCTAAAAATGGTCTTGGTGTGGTCGTCCTCTCATGTAGGGATTGATCCAACTACCACATTGTGGAAGAAACAGTCAAAAAAGGGGGTGGCTGGTTGTTAAAAACTTTTTGTTGCAACCTCTACCTCTGCCTCTGTTCCCGCCTCTGAATTTTCTTTGTCCACTGGTTTCCTCGTTGCTACTCCATCCAGTTGAGTCTGTTTAGCTGCCCCCGGAAGAGTGATAATCTGTAAACTCTGCCTCTCTGTCATTAGATGGGGGTAGTCCTCATTCATGTATGGATAAACCTTTACGTGGTAAAAGCACGCCAGGTCTTTGCCCAGCTTTTGTATCTTGCTTTGTGACAGATAGTCTTTTATCTCTGACATTTCCTTATTTATTTTGTCCAGCTTTTTGTTAAAAACTGAGAAGTGAACCACTGATTTATGTTTCGTATTCGCTGATCTAAATTTTGATGGTGAGGGCCTTATATGATCTTGTTGCGGTCTTGATATCTCGTATGCAGCGCCAAGATATCAATGCCCAATCCTTCCTGAAGACCAGGACTGTGAGGAAGACACAATTCTTTATAGACAGGGATTACTTCGAAACCCATAGGTTGTTACATGGGTTTCCCATGCACGCCCATCTTGATGCAAAAAAACACAAGGCAGTGCATGGCATCGAGTTAGCATTTGCATTAAAAAGATTATTTCTAAATGTTGGGCTCTATGTATATCTGGCAGCAGCGCTACGTGACCTAGGGGCATATGCATCAAAAACTCTATTTGCGAGTCTCAAATAGCGATTTTTTTGAGAATCGCTATTTGAGATTTGCAAACAAGATGTCTTGAAAATTTGCAAACAGTTAGCGATTTCTTGGCATTCCTTAATTGCGATGAGCAAATTGCGAATCGCAATTAAGGAATACCTTCCCATTCATTTCTATGGGCTAGGAGGCCCATAGGAATGAATAGGAAGACATTCTCAATTTGAGATTCGGAATTTGAAAATCGCAAATTGAGAATGCAATTTCAATGGTGCCAGGGTGTCCAAAAGACACTCTGATGCACCCCTGAAATGAGCATTAAAAGCATTAAAAAAAATGGCATGTATGTGCACGACATGGCAATTTGAAAAATGCCTTAAAGTGGATTTTTCAAAGAAATCGCAAATTGCCACCAACTCGAAGTTGGTGGTAATTTGCGATTTCTTAAGGAGAAATTGCACAACTTAGGTGCTTCATACATTTCATTTAAGGAATCGCAATTTGCGATTCCTTCAATGTCATTGCAAAATAGAGGATCGCAGATTTTGCGGCTATCTAATTTGCGATACACTTTTGGGATGATACATCCCAAAAGGCCTTTTCCCATTCGCAAATGGCCGATCCTGAAAATCGGCCCCTTTGCGAACGGGAAAAGGGCTTGATACATATGCCGCCAGGGCCATAATTAACTAACACTTTGCGCCCTTATAAGTTGACACAAAGTCATGGAAAGCACTGGAAAGCAATGCATTTGTATATACTTTCCAGCACAAAAATTATTGTGCGCTGTAAGGTGACCACTTTTCAGTGCAAAAAATAATTTGCATTTCTCTGCATGAAATGGGTGTTACTGGGGCATTAACGTGTTTGACACAAAGCCTAATCTACTAAAACAGCCAGACTGGAATTAGCCTCTAAAACTACCACCTCCTTGAAGCAGAAGCTTACAAGGAGGAACTTTTTCTTTTTTCGACATATCGAATGCATTGCATGCGTACTGAAGTTCACACCACACATCCAGTGCGTGGGATTCTTTGATGTTTGTCTAGACATAGGAATTTGTACTGGCATCTATGGTAAAAAGAGCACATTGACCTCTCTGATTCTGTGTGTTGTGTAAGGCAGTCTTTTAAAGTACCAGAGACAGGGGAAGCCCTTCTGCAGATCTGATAGATAGGTCTCTGAGCTGTGACCCCCTCCCCACCCCCCTCCAAAAAGTAAATTTTATTTTGGTGTTGTTTTGCATTAAAAATCAGTCAATTTACCCTTGAGATTCCTTTAGAGTCTTACAGGAAGCACATCAGATTAGTGGAGGCTTTTGTTTCAGCTCCCCTGGTAGACGACTACAATAATTACTGCACACAGATGGGGGTGGAGCTTGCCAGCGACCGTGATGGCCGTCTGATCCTTGGGCTCCGTCCTACTGTGTGTATTATCCTTAAATATCCTGCATCGTTCTCCTAGCTACGAGTCACCAAGTCTTCCCCACACCCTATGGAAACTCGCTGCTGCTAGATAACTCCTTGCGACTCTGTGGCCGAAGGTATTGACGAGCCCGGCGGGGAGGCGAGGTGGGCCCAGAAGCCACGAACTATAGTGAAGACCATAGCCGCGCTGCGTCACTGGACATGCGGCGCCGCGGCTGAAGACACCTGGATGGCAGCTCCGAGCCGGAGTTTTGGCCCCGACGAGAGAGTGCGGCCTGGAGGAGTGACACTCCGGAGGTGACGGGGTGCGCTTTCCCCCCTCGCCCTTCGCCCGTGGTAACGGCGGGAGGCAGTGCAGGCCTGACCATGCTGCATGTGGGGCGGCACAGCCGGAGATACCTGTGTGTGGCCTGGAGTCGGTCCTTTCCCCCCAGAGAGAGTGAGTGACCTGGCGGCTCCATACATTGGGGGTGGCGAGAGGTGCTTTGCCCTCCCTTCATCGGCAGCAACGGCGAAGTTCAGATAGTCCTGCCTGGAGCTGGCACAGAGGTTCTTGGCGTTGCGGTTGGCCCCTGAGGCTGGTGGGGGGAACCGCGTAGTAATACTGGACGGCGGAGCAGCACTATCAGCGCCGATTGTGGGCCCAGACCTGGGGAGTGCTGGCGGCTTTCCTGTTTCTGTGCGGCCCCCGTTGGGCTCATCATGCAGAGACCAGGTGCTGTGGGACCGGGGCGCATTAGAGGGCCTCCGGTGACAAGCTGCTGGCCTGAGGCGAGGTCAGAGGGAGTGCTGTGACCCAATTTGCCAGTCATGCTGCTGCGTGGTGCGGGGCGTGAGGCCTGAAGGCGAGCAGGGACTACGCCCCAGCTGGCAGACAGTGCATCTCTAACGGCGGTAAGAACACTTGACGGAGTTGGTGCGCGATGCTACCCTCCTGTCTGAAAGACCCTTAGACCCTCCGCGTGCAGATCAGTTAGTGGACGCCTCGTCCTGTGGTGCTCGGTTCTCGCTGAACCTAGGCTTGGCCGCTCGGCAGTGGGCCCTGGGCAGAATGGGGAGAGGCGACAAAACCCAGAGCAAGCTGCCCTTCGAACAAAAGCGCTCACAATCCCAGGGCGCTCCAAACGGGGAGAGGAGTCACACACAGGCTGAGATGGAACCAGTAGACTCTGCGGACATCAAGAGCCTGCTCCTTGCGATGGAAAAAGGCCTCCAGGACAGCATGACATCCCTGGGAACCAAAATAGACGCCCTCACTTACAGGATGGACAGAATAGCTGAGAGGATAGACAAACACGCTGAGAGACTTGACATGTCCGAGAGAAGGATCACTGAAGTGGAGGAGGCACATACAGAACTCGACTCCGACCAGAAAAAGCTTGGAAGACTCATGCAAGTCTTACAAGATAAGACCGAGGATTTGGAGGCCCGCTCACGCCGCTGCAATCTTCGAATCACGGGCCTTCCCGAATCTACCCCTTCGGGTAATATGGAGCAGTTCGTAGAAAAACTACTTGTGACGTTGCTCGGTGAGGGTTTTTTTTCACCAATGTTTGTGGTGGAACAGGCACACCGCATGCTTGGCCCACGTCCGAAACCGGGCGCACCCCTGCGCCCCATTATTGCAAAGCTGCTTAATTATAGGGACAGGGACGCAGCACTAAGGATCGCAAGGGAAAAGAAGGTGCTGCAGTTCAAGGGATCAGAGATATCACTTTCCCTGACTTCACAGCCAGAGTGCAGGAGGCTCAACGTCACTTCGTTCCGCTGAAGAGTCAGCTGCGGGACCTGGGCCTGGACTACGCCATATTGTACCCGACAAAACTGCGTGTTAATCGTCAGGGGAAATCTCACATATTCACAGATTCGAAAGCCCTCCAGCAGGTGCTGAAGGGCTGGGTGAGGGAACACCGCAGGGACCCTGCTAGGTCCCCAGAGGGCGAGGAAACCGATAGTTGGCTGGATGAACAGGAGTTACCCTCTATCGCGCTGATTTGAGGGACTACCGAGGTGGTAAGAGGCAAGGCTTGTCGCTTTGCCCTGAACTTGATAACTTGTTAACTATCGAACACAATGATTGGCTGCTGTATGGGGGGCGGTGTGCGGGCGGTAGGGTTTGTCTACTCATACTGCTATCCCTGATTTGTAGCCGGGCAGATACGCTGCCAGCTCTTGTATAGAGGGCCGCGGGTGTGGGAGAGGAGATCTATAACTTATAGCAATTTTGATTGTGCCCTGACATACGGGAGAGACCGTGTATTTGGACCCTGAATGATGCAAGAGACTCTGCACAGCAGGAGGGCCTGGGAGGGGCGAACAACGTATGGTATAGTCACACTACCGGATGGTCGTGATGCAACCTTGGCCCCTGTGTGCTATGCACCTAACTGACTCGCAATGGGTCAATCTGCTTGGGGAGTTGAATAGGGGGGGTGGGTAGCTGGAGACTCTGCTTGCCTGGGTTGGGGGTGGTCAGCTGTGGGTGGGGAAGGGGAGTTAGGGGGGTTCAGAGGGGAAGTTGGGATGTTGTGGGGGGAGTGTTTGGGGCTGTACACAGGGCAAAAGTTGGAAATACACAGTGAGATTGAACACAGTTCGCCCAGATTGAACAACAATTTGGCCAACAAATTGAACAACAAGGAGTTGGCCTAACGGCTAGGGCGCTCGACCTCGGACCTGGAGGAACTGGGTTCGAGTCTCGGTAACGACGCCAAAACCTCCTGTGATTCTGGGCAAATCACTTAATCACCCCGTGCCTAAAATAAAAGTAACTGGAAAACGTAAAAATGTAACGTAACTGGAAAAATATGTAAAGTGCTCTGATACCTGATTTGGTTCGGGTCTAGTGATAGAGCAAGATTTCGCATATTACGCGACTTGCTTGAGTCATGAACCTCGAATCTGTTATAACCCGGTAATCCAAATTGTTCGTTTTACTAATTTCCTTTAATTTTGAATGTATGTGTGTCTTAGAGACGCTTACCTATGTGTTTTACTAAAACAAATAACTCTCGTCCTTAAAAATGGCCGCTGCTTTGGAATTTGCTTCTGCGCATGCGTTAGTCACACTCACTGAGTTCTGGTGGGAAAAGGTGCGCATGCGTAATAAGCCTCAAGATGGCTGCTTATGTATTAACGTGGTGAAGCTTGCGCAGATGCTCTCGTGTTATTATTTTTTGCACTAATTGTAATGCAATAGTATTATTTTATTATTGTAGGAGTACAAAGTAGAGATTCATGGCATGTCGTGAATTCATTTATTTCTCTGTTGTAATTTGTTTACGCTTACTTTTCATGTACCACGGTATGGAGGGTTGATGGGATGTACGAGAGTCCATACTGGAATACCTTTCCACGCATGTCCAAACCCTGGCCAATGGCATTGAATGACTGCCAACCAGAAGCAGCAGCCAATACGTGCCTGGGAAGATGCACCTTCACCCAGCAAGAGAAACTAAAATGTTCTGCATTTGTTACATTTGTATATTCTGCTATTGTATTCTGTAGAATAGGTCATGGGAACCCCAAATCTGCTAGGCGGTACCATGAAATGTAAATTAGGACTTGCAGAAGTCTGTTCTGATTGGTGTGTTAACCTATCCTACTTTGGGACCAATCGAAATTGGGGATTCTGACACTTTGCAACATTGGGGGGTGGTACACGGACCCGAAAACAGTATATCTAGCCTAGATTCAGCTAGAGAAATTGTCCGACTTGTCTGAATAGCTGACCTGTCACTGACCCTACGCACTCAATAGGTGACTGATACAGAGGTGCTGCGGAGCACTCTGTCCGAATTTGACCATAGACTCAAAGGTTTTACTAAACCTTAAGTGCTGGCGGAGCACTTTGCTGGGGAGTTCGCTAACCCAATCGGGGTTCTGACTGATAGCTGCAGAGAGGGTGGAGCGCAGGCGTTGCTTCCGAACTGCGGGTGCTGGTCGTGCCTTGGTGGTCCTGTCCTGATCCTAATCTGGTTTTCCTGTCCTGTCCTGGGGTGTCCATTCTGCATCTGCTGTCCCATTGATGACTGTCCTTCCTTGGGGTTTATCCTGTCCTTAACTGACCCATGGCCGGGGTTGGTTTTCACACCAGTCTAGGTAATTATAAGTGCTAAAACTCTATGCTACACTTTCTATTTTTCTGTCTTTGCTTTAATAAAGACATACCTTTGCATATGTAATTTTCCATGCTTTCCGCAAATCTTCTAAATGAAAAGTCTATGCATTTATTTCCATAGCATGTTCCTATGTTTCCCTACCTTTTAGAGTACATTCATTTCAACTGTCTATGAACTATAGATGTGGTTTACAATTTCCCTCGCAAACTGAATGAAATACCATTGTTAGATTATTAGCATGTTTCCTCTTTTTACCCTTCCTATAGAAATATAGGATTCCTCATTTTCTACTCATTCTCATAAAGTGCGTCCCAATAGTGTAATCCTAGTACGAGCATAAGTTTTGCCCATCTCATCTCATATTAGAATTCATAAATGGTTGCTTTGATTTATTTCCTATATGGTTATGTACTTTTCGTTATTTTGATTATTGATTGCCTTTTAACTGTAAGCATAATGCTCTCTGAAACTGAATACTAAGATAAACTTTAAAAACTTCCCAGTTGTCCGTGGTCATTTCAATGAATACAAAGTAAGATATAAGAATTTGGTATTTGTATTTTTGCCTACCTTTTCTTTTACAGCTAGCTCCCTGATCTATCGTGGTCATGGGTACCCGTAGCGGTGGATGGTAAGTCGGGTACATTAGAATTCAATAGGAAGGAATCAGGGTTACTGGTAGTAGATTGTGAGGTAATCTGATTAATGTGTGGGATGAACTGAAATTTATGGGCCCGAAAACTATATGGTGAAATTATTGGTCGGGTGACCCGCGATCTCTATCAGTTATTTTCTGGTGGCAGAGGTAATGGTTAAGGACTAGTTAAAGTTAGGTAGGACTAGTTAAGCTAGATAAGTTGGATTTTTTGTGTTTTGTGTTTATGCTGCTACGGAAGTAAAACAATTTGCATGAATTGATCACTCACGTAAAAAATTTGCTTTGAAAAATTATGAAATGTTTTAAATTGTTTTTCATATTATTGTACTGATATATGTATTAACACATTTGTTAGTAAAGCGTTTTATGTTGTTGGGAATCCCCGAGGAATTGAATAGCGAGTGGTGAAGAGAATCCACTTGCTTTGAGGTCACTGGCTTTAGGAAAGTTGGTGCAGGTTAGGTAGAACTTGAAGCACTAACTAGGGTTTTCTGAATGTATGTATGAACCAATGATAGCAACGGGAACGCTGGCAAAAAATTCTATTGTGATATAACCTAGTAAGGGTCACATCGGAAGGAGTAGCAGGTTCGTCGGAGCTTGGGTGATAGCAAAGGGGTTCGCGGGTGAAACTTTAGACTTAGCATATATCCCAGAAAGTGTATAAGTCTGAAGAAGTAGCAGGTTCCCTAATGCTTGAGTGAAGGGTAGGCGGAAGAGATCTATCCGTAGCGTGTGAAAAGTAAATGGAAGTAGTTTACTTGCAGTGAAACAAATCTTTTCTGTCTAGACACTTGAGTACAGTGGCGAATGTGTATTCGTTGTTAAATAACCAAGCACAAGCACTTTAGAGTGAAATTTAGTTGCCGTTACCTTGTGAAGGAGGGAGTCAGTCGCGAAGCTGCTCTGACATCACTCCGTGCCGCGCTGGGATTGGTGGACGCAGCGGGTGTGTAGCGGAGCTGGAATTGTAAAGGAGGGGTGAGTGCCGAAGCATGAGAACTGTCTCGCGAAAAGGCCGCGCACCCATTGGTCGAGACTATTTGAATTTGTGCATTTCATTGGTCGCACGGAAAATAAGAGACGCGTTTAGATCGGAAGTGATTTTGTAAACAGAAGTTGATTGAAGGAAATTATATGTGGCATACGTACAGACCGCATACTAGACCAGATCCAAGACATTTAGGGTTTGAAAACGATCAGTGGAAAGGTCATAACACTAGCATTATGTACGGAAATAAGAGAAAGTTGTCACTCGTAAACAAGGTAAAGAATTATTTCAAAAAGGACAAACCAATTAGGACTCGAGAAGGTGTTGTCATTCCGCCACCTAATGCTCCCGCATCATTCATGATGTTTGATAAAGGGTACCACTCATGTGTATGGTTGGAAAACTGGGCGGAATACACAAAAGATGACGGAGTATTGGCTTTTCCGTTAGAAGGTACATTTAATGGCAGGATTCTATTTAATCTGAGAACCCGAATGAATGATTTACATCCCAGACCTAGATTAACGCAGTATGAGGCACTAGAGGAATTTGAAATCGAGGCTTTTGAAAGGGATAAGCCCCGAATGGATAAAGGGTTAACAAAATTTTATCCGAAATTGAAGCAAGAGACCCGAGACAAAAAGATGAAACAGTGGAGACAGAATATGATTGTAGAGGGACTGTTTCCAATGATGCCAGCGGGTGGTCCTCCCGGGGGGGAAAAGAAAACAGAAAAATGCAAACACTGGGTACCCATTGGAGAATCGGATGATGAGTTGTTAGATGACATGTTTATAAGAAGTCCGCCTCCTTATAATGAAGGACACCGACCTTCTAGTGAAGGGGATAATTCTCGAAGACCTCCGCCCCAGGAAGAGGCCAGATCCGCAAGTGTAGGAGGGGGTTGTCATATACCTCCCTATACTGAGAGCCTAGGACCCATAGATGCTGGAGATATTTATCCAAGGATACCCGTTAGTGGGGAGGCAAGATACTCGCGAGAAAGGGGTTTTTGCTCTAGACTTACCTACGAAGGTGAGGAAAGACCATCAAGTTCAGGAATGCCGTTCTTAAACCCTCAATATGAGGAAGAACCAAGATCCCTAGGCACAGGAAGTTTGTTCCCAAAACCTAATTATGGTGAGGGACCAAGAGAGACACATCCCACTGCCCCGAGTTATGCCCCAACTTTGACCCCACAGGTATTACATCACAATTCAGTCGAAAGGATATTGGAGGACAGGGAACGAGAGGCTCTAGCCAAACAGAGAGCTGAAATAATTCAGAAAATCTCCCAGTTAAATGCAAGTCCTGAGTCTTTAACAATCCCGGTTACTATTGGACCAGTGGTTCCATTGTATGGGGACCGACAGGGGAGTCCAAAAACTCCAGTTATTACCCCAGTTGTAGCACAGCCGAGGCCAGAACCCTTAATTGTAGATGATCTAACAAGTGAATGTGAGTCTGAAGTTTTGCTAATGGATCTGCCCACTAGGGAAACAGGAAAAAGGATACAGAAAAGACATAATCCTTTCAATACGAGAGAGATTCAAATGGAATCAGCTTCAGGTACTAAGAGCGTCACGGTAGTGACTCCTGAAGAAATTGAAAGATGGAGTCGAGAATTAGAAAAACAAACTCTTCAGTCGAAACCTTTAGACCTCTACAAACTGAGAGTAGAAATAGAAGAATTATTGGCCGGAAATGTAGGATTAGATAGACTAAATACCTACTCAGAAGAAGAGCTGTTGTTTATCTGCAAAAGCCTTACTCGAAATGCCAGAGTACTCCATGAAAAACTAACTGACACTGCAGCTAGTATGGGAATAGATATCTCGAAATCGAAACCGTTGCAGAAACCGTACAGAGCAGATTTCTCAGACAAAGATCTTGAAAACCTGAATGTGTCAGGGAAAAAGGCACAGGTCAAAGAATTATTGACAGTATTGCAGAAATGGGGAGATGTGGACAGATGGAAAGCCAGGTGGGCCAAAAAGAAAGATGAGGCTAGATCAAAACAAGTGACTCCTGAATTCGTTCTAAAGGAAGCTGACAAACCAGAGCAGTTATATCCTATGCGCGAAGTGCCAGGTGGAAAATACGTGCATGTCCCCTGGTCCAGACAGGATATTGTGTCCTTTACAAATGATTTCCCAAAATTATGAGAGAAGCCTGTGGACTGGTACAGGCAAGTGGAAAGGTTTGTAAAGGTACAGAAATGCCTGTGGAAAGACTTGGATGGGTTATTTGATATAGTGGTCCCTGTAGATTTATGGACCGAGTGTAAGATCGCCATAGCTTGGCCTAGTGAGGAATACCCGAGGGACCCTAATACAGGAGCACCCTCTGATGATGTGATGAAGAAATATGATCAGGTAATTTTACACCTGAAGCAAAAAGTGCTTGCAAAAGAAACTAATTGGACTAAGATAGATAGAACCACGCAGGAATGGGATGAGACTGTGCACTCTTTTTATCAAAGACTGTTGCAGGTGTTCAAAACATACAGTGGTATAGATAACATCGAGATGAAGGACATGACCCACTTCATTTACAGGTTTGTAAACCGTTTAAGACCCGAAATTTGCCAGTGGATTAAAGACAATAAGATTTGTTGGCAGTCTAAGAAAATGGATGAGGTCCTACGGTGTGCAAAGTACTGTGAGGACGAGATGGCAGATAAACGAAAGACTTTAAAGGAGAAAGTGATGTGGGCACAAGTAAAGTTAGCAGAACAGCAGGAAAAGCAATTGAGTAAAATGAATAAGAATACCCAAAATCAAGGACCTGGGGGTGGAGGGAAGCCCAAGGTGAAAATGAGTAGAGAAGAAGCTAAAAAGAAATTTCCCTGTCACCAGTGCGGAGAAATCGGGCACTGGAGAGACGAGTGTCCATATTTACAGCATGATAATACCCAAACCCCTGATTTAATTCCACAGACGCAGAATGAAAAACCAAGAAAGACCCAGCAACAGGTAAAGGCAAGTCAATTGCCCAGAGCGCCTAAGCCAAATTACAAGGGAAAATCACCGCAGGGTGACAACATAGAATCTGGGGAGGAAATGAGAATAGAAATGCAGCAACTTCGCAGTTTCTGTTGTATGTCACTTTTCTCTGTGACGACCAGTACTGACGGGGCCTGAGAGGGGAGGACGAGGAGTGCGTACTTGGCGCCTCCTTGCCGGTAGACCAGTCAGGGCCATACATTGAAGGAAAGGTTGATGGAAATGATGTCACCTTCCTATTGGACACTGGTGCTACCCGTTCTACTGTGAGAACAGCGGACGTTCCAAACCTACCCCTCTCGGGAGAAGCAATCCAAGTAGTGGGTGTATCTAATTAACTAATTATACCCCCGTTACCGAGCCCATGGAGATCACAATAGGGAATTTTAAAGAAATGCACAGATTTGTCGTTTGTGATACCAGACCTGTAAACTTACTGGGACGTGATTTGTTGTGCAAAATGAATTGCACCATCTTTTGTACACCAAAGGGTGTCGAAATTCAAACCCCAGATGAAGATGGCATCTACAAATTAATGTTAATCAGACCTGACTCAGAAATTAAACGAATGACTATACAAGACTTACCCGAAGAACTCCAACAGACAGTGAAACCAGAAGTATGGGACTTTACTGGAAAGGATGTAGGATTAATGGCAAATGTAGATCCAATACAAATAGCCATGAAGGAAAATGCAGTTTACCCCAATACTAAGCCATACAGAATGAGTGCAGAAGTGAGAGCAGGAGTTGCCATTGAAATACAGAAGTTGCTAGAAGCCAACATCATACAAGAAGTAATGAGTAGCCCATGTAACTCTCCCATCATTGGAATCAAGAAACCTAGTGGCAAGTACAGAGTAGTGCAGGACCTGAGAAAGGTAAACAAAATTGTGGTTCCTTGCTGTCCTATTGTCCCGAACCCAGCAGTGATCCTGTATCAGATTCCCTGGGATGCTGAGTGGTTTACTGTGATAGACCTATGTCACGCATTCTTTTCGATCCCATTGCATCCAGATAGCAAATTTATTTTCTCATTTGCTTTCAACAGTCACGTGTATGTCTGGAATCGTGTTCCCCAGGGGTACATAGAAAGCCCCTCTATCTTTAATCAGATTCTGAAAAAGTGTCTTGAATCTTTAGTCTTACCTGGAAAGTCTGTATTGGTACAATATATCGACGACCTCTTGGTGGCGTCCAAAAGTCATAGAGATTGTGTGATTGACACCATTGCCTTGCTGAATCACCTAGGAGAAAAGGAACATAAAGTGGCCCCTGAAAAACTGCAGTTCTGTTCAAAGTCAGTGAAATATCTGGGGCACCAGATAGAAAAAGGCATCAGAAAAGTCACCTCCGAGAGAGTCAGAATAATTCAAAAGATGCAGTTACCCCGCACTCAGAAAGAGATCAGAATGTTCCTTGGAGTTGTAGGTTACTGCAGGCAATGGATTGTGGGATTTGCAGTCCTGGCAAAGCCTTTGATAAATATGACAAAGAAAGGAGCAAAGGACCCAGTGGAATGGGATGATGAAAGCTTAACAGCATTCACTAAATTACGAGATTGTCTGTGTACAGCCCCTGCTTTGGGAATGCCGGACTATTCTAAAGAGTTTGCCCTGTTCTGTGACACGCGAGACAATTGTGCACTGTCAGTCTTAACTCAGGAGCATGGTTTGACTAGACGTCCAGTGGCATATTTTTCTGCCACGTTGGATCCAGTGGCTGCTGGATTACCTGGATGTCTGAAAGCAGTAGCTGCAACTTGCACAAGTTTAGAGCAGAGTGAATCTATTGTGATGGGACATCCTGTAACTGTATATGTTCCTCATTCAGTTGTGATTTTGTTGACCCGAACTAAGACTCAATATCTCACCCCTAGTCGGTTGACTAAATACGAGAGGATTCTCGTGGGAGCTGCAAATGTAGTCATTGCTCGATGTAATATTCTGAATCCAGCCACCTTACTCCCTGACTCAATGATTGTAGAAGATAAAGGAGAGAACGAGCATGACTGCATTGACCTGCCCGTATTCAGTACTAAACCACGCCCAGATATTAAGGAAACACCTTTGCCTGTAAATGATGAGGAGTTCTTTGTGGATGGTTCATGTATGAGACACGAACTTGTAGGCCTAAGCGCTGCTTATGCTGTAGTCACTCTAAACAGCATTACAGAGGCCTCCTGTTTATTTGGGGTGAAGTCTGCACAAGTAGCCGAATTGATTGCATTGAGAAGAGCCTGCAAAATTGGAAAAAACAAAAGAATAACAGTATATACTGACAGTCAGTACTGTTATGGGGTTGTGCATGACTTCGGCCAATTGTGGCTACAAAGAGAGTTTATGACTTCTTCAGGTACTCCCATTCGAAATGGGAGGGTGGTACAGGATTTACTGGAGGCAATCCAATTACCAAAAGAATTGGCAGTGGTCAAATGTGCTGCTCATAAAAAGGGCCTTGACCATGTATCTTTGGGAAATAATTTTGCTGATGAGGTGGCCAGACATTGTGCAAAAAGCCGCATGTCTGTAAATATTAAATTGGGTGGACTTGGAAACAGCTGCCAACTTATGGTGTTTGAAGAAGTGCCTACCTGGGAGGAGGTGAGAGATTGGCAGCATGCTGTGCCATCAAAGGAGAAAGAGAAGTGGAGAAAACTTGGTTGTCGACCAAGAAGTGAGGATGGTGTCATTGTGGGCCCAAATGGTATGCCTGTGTTGCCTAGAAATCTGCTTGCTTCGATGGCCAGACTGATACATGGAAATTCACCCACTGGTAGGGACGCCATAGTTCTGATTTTTCAACAAACATGGTACAATCCGAAGTTCAGGTAAGTAGCAGAATCACTCTGCCAGAGGTGCTTGACATGTCAGCAGTTCAACGCTGGGAAAAGAACAGTAGTTGAACTGGGAAAAATTGGAAAATCAGGGGGTCCCTTTGTGAGAATACAAATTGACTTCATCACCATGCCTCGTTGTGAGGGAAAAAGATATGTCCTTGTCATTGTCTGCCTGTTTTCAAAGTGGGTGGAAGCCTACCCAGCCAAACAGAGTGACGCCATAACAGTAGCCAAATTGTTACTAAAAGAATTGATACCTAGGTTCGGGGTTCCAGTCACTATTGAATCAGATAGAGGCGGACATTTTCAGAATGAAGTAATCGATCAGCTCTGCAAAGCATTCGGGATCACCCAAAAGCTACACTGTGCATATCGTCCAGAGGCTGCTGGAGTAGTAGAGCAAATAAATGGCACTATAAAATCGAGATTAGCAAAGATGTGTAATTCTACTGGCATAAACTGGATAAATGCCTTGCCTCTTGTTCTGATGGGACTCAGGAGCATTCCAGACCGTAAAACAGGCCTGAGCCCTCATGAAATCCTGATGGGAAGAGTGATGAGACAAGCATGGGTACCAGGACATAAATTGCTGAATATTTCTGATGATTTAGTACTTGAGTACTGCAAGCAACTAGGTGACCAAGTGCGTTCTATCTCTCGCCAGATTGGGGAAGACGCCGTCGCCAATCCAACGACTCCAGTCCACAAATTGGTCCCTGGTGACTGGGTCAGAATCAAGAAACATACTCGTTCGAGTTGCCTTGCACCGAGGTGGGGAGAAAAACGCCAAATAATACTGGTGACCACGACAGCGGGGAAGTGTGCAGGCGTTCCCAAGTGGATCCATGCCAGCCATACACAGAAAGTGATTCCAGACGAGGAAAAAGGCACTGAATGTTGTCCAGCTGAGGGGTCTGCAGACGTTGGTCCTGAAGTAGCTGATAACGAGCAACCAAGCACCAGTCAAGATGATTGGATACCCATAATCGACCTAACTGAAGACCCAATCAGAACAAGAGAGCGAACTTACGAAGATAGAGAGTGGAGTAGAGAGGAGGAGATAGGCACAGGCGAAGAGCCTCAGATCATTGAGATTCACGTCAAGTCTGAGGAAGGAGAAGGTCAGACAGGGACAGAACAGGTGATCAATACACCTCCACAAACTCCTGAAACTGAAAAGGGACAGACTAGAACTAGTCCAAAAGTTCGAGCAGAAGAAAATCAAGAGATCGAAGTGCTTGAACAGGATCAGATAGGATTAGAAGAACGTGTTCAGGACTCAGAAATAGAGACAGTTGAAAGCCAAAACCAAAATTCTCCTGAACTAGGCCAGCTTAGTAACCAGGCAGAAGAAACAGATACCAGACCTGGGACTAGTCAGACAGGAAGGGAAGACACAGAAGCAGGAGTGCCACAAACAAACGAAAATAAAAGAGCATTAGAAGAAAGCCAAATCACAGTGCCGGCTAAAAGACTCAAGAAAAAGAAAAATATTGAACCAGGATATATTAAGAAACTGAGACTGAGAATAAAAACAGTAGAAGAAAAGCTTGCAGAAAGAAGGAAAAGTTCCCGTATTTCAGAGCAAGCTGGAGAAAACTCCAAAAGAAGGAGTGATCGAATAAAAAGACTGAACGAGAAATACCAAGATCCTGAATGGACATACCTAATTTTGGAAGAATTTGAGGATCTTGATATAACTGACGAAAGTGACGAAGAACAGATTGCTGATCTGTCTGCCGAAGAAGACGAACTTACTTGAAGTTGCCCAGTGTAAGCTACCTGTGTAAAGTTACAAAGAGGGGTTGAGAAACTTCTTCTGAACAAAATGTCTGATTCAAGTGTGAATGGAAGGCCTAAACGCAATTGTTGCAAAACATGCTGCAAAGTATGTATATGTAGTATAGCTATAGTGATAATAATATGGATAGGACTAACAGTTTTCATTCCTTTTATGGTAAGCAAAAATACTAATATTGACCCTACACAGACTGTGACTACTGACACTGAAGAATTGACAACACGAAGTGTAGAAAGACGTGAAAAAGCACTCAGACAAACAAAACTAGACTTAGAAGCATCAGATGAGGAAGGACTACATTACCACGGAGTTAAGAACCAGACTCATTTAAATGTTTTCGCAAACCTGTTAGTGCATTATGTAGAAACTATGGAAATAGAAGACTGCTATGTCTGCATGAAGCTACCTACTTCTGTAGCTGAAGGCGTGACTTATCATCACCTGCCATTGACTTATGGAATTTCCTGTAGTATTTTAGCAAGCTTATTTTACAGAAGAGGACCGTTACAGTACTATTACTCTAACGCTGACGTAATATTTTCTGAACTTCCTATATGTAGAAATCTAAATCCTGTACATACCAAAAGTGATGTTACACGTTATATGGGAGAATACTTTCTGACTATAGGTACCATAGACTTAAATGAAGCACACAGAGACAACTTGACCTGTTCATTACATGAACAAGAGAAAATATTTCTAAACATGGCAGAGAAAAGAAGGGAGAGTTTCCAAAGAAAGGCAAATGACAAAAGACAGAAAACTCCTAAATGGGCTGAAAACATGGAAAGCACCTCAAATGGTGGGGCTGGTCCTGCTTTGTTGCTGGATTTCGAAAGGAAAGGGAAACTCTGTCTTCACCGCGAAAGGACTAGTTATTATAATAACATTTTCATTGGTTCCAGTCAATGTGAACACAATTACAAGGTAATTGGAGGTTGGGGTTTCAAAAATGGGTCAGAACCTGTGTTTCCTGGAATTTATTATATATGTGGAAACAAGGCTTATTTCAAATTGCCGGATCACTGGTATGGAAGCTGCTACTTTGGCATTGTCTTCCCGAAAATATACCATGTGAATGAAATTGCTGGAAGCAACGAAAACACTAATGGCTTAGTGCGTAGTAAAAGAGAAAGCGTAGGTGAAATAATGGGTAGTATTTTTAGTGCACTGATACCTGGAGTGGGAGTGGTTCTGAACACACACAGAATTTGCAAATTATCCACAATAGTGGATGTGCTGTCTACTGACACAGCTCATGGATTTCTATTGGTCAATACCGAAATGGTTGCGATCAGATCAATGGTTTTGCAGAACAGACTTGCGCTTGACACCTTATTAGCAAAAGAGGGCGGAGTCTGCCGGATGCTAAAAGCGCAACATTGTTGCACTTACATACCGGACAAAAGTGTACAGATCAAAAAGTATGTGAAAAACATTACTAATTTGGAAAAGGAACTCAAACCACTGGAGGTTGACAGTGCTTGGAAGAGACTCGTTGATGGTCTCTCCAATGTAGGTCATTGGTTTGCTAATTTAGGTAAAGGTTTATTGTTTAAGGTACTGATGCCAATTGGAGTGATAGGTTTCATCATTTTCCTCATATTTATCTGCTGCAAATGTCGCAAACACGCAAAGAAATACACTATGATTAGAAGAGGTGTGAAACGGAGTGTGGATGAGCTTGAATTGGAAGACATGAATAATTTACAAAAAGGTGAAAAACTCTCACCCTGATAAAGATGTGAAAGAAAAATTGAATCGAATGTTGGAAGAGATGGAGATGTACAAAGTGTGAGTAAAGTTGGCATCTGGTTCCATTAGTTTGTGATGATAGTAAATATCATCAGAGAGGGGATTGATAGAGCAAGATTTTTCATATTACGCGACTTGCTTGAGTCATGAACCTCGAATCTGTTATAACCCGGTAATCCAAATTGTTGGTTTTACTAATTTCCTTTAATTTTGAATGTATGTGTGTCTTAGAGACGCTTGCCTATGTGTTTTACTAAAACAAATAACTCTCGTCCTTAAAAATGGCCGCTGCTTTGGAATTTGCTTCTGCGCATGCGTTAGTCACACTCACGTGACGTGACGTGGTTGCAGTTCTGGTGGGAAAAGGTGCGCATGCGTAGTAAGCCTCAAGATGGCTGCTTATGTATTAACGTGGTGAAGCTTGCGCAGATGCTCTTGTGTTATTATTTGTTGCACTAATTGTAATGCAATAGTATTATTTTATTATTGTAGGAGTACAAAGTAGAGATTCATGGTATGTCGTGAATTCATTTATTTCTCTGTTTTAATTTGTTTACACTTACTTTTCATGTACCACGGTATGGAGGGTTGATGGGATGTACGAGAGTCCATACTGGAATACCTTTCCACGCATGTCCAAACCCTGGCCAATGGCATTGAATGACTGCCAACCAGAAGCAGCAGCCAAGACGTGCCTGGGAAGATGCACCTTCACCCAGCAAGAGAAATTAAAATGTTCTGCATTTGTTACATTTGTATATTCTGCTATTGTATTCTGTAGAATAGGTCATGGGAACCCCAAATCTGCTAGGCGGTACCATGAAATGTAAATTAGGACTTGCAGTAGTCTGTTCTGATTGGTGTGTTAACCTATCCTACTTTGGGACCAATCGAAATTGGGGATTCTGACACTTTGCAACATTGGGGGGTGGTACACGGACCCGAAAACAGTATATCTAGCCTAGATTCAGCTAGAGAAATTGTCCGACTTGTCTGAATAGCTGACCTGTCACTGACCCTACGCACTCAATAGGTGACTGATACAGAGGTGCTGCGGAGCACTCTGTCCGAATTTGACCATAGACTCAAAGGTTTTACTAAACCTTAAGTGCTGGCGGAGCACTTTGCTGGGGAGTTCGCTAACCCAATCGGGGTTCTGACTGATAGCTGCAGAGAGGGTGGAGCGCAGGCGTTGCTTCCGAACTGCGGGTGCTGGTCGTGCCTTGGTGGTCCTGTCCTGATCCTAATCTGGTTTTCCTGTCCTGTCCTGAGGTGTCCATTCTGCATCTGCTGTCCCATTGATGACTGTCCTTCCTTGGGGTTTATCCTGTCCTTAACTGACCCGTGGCCGGGGTTGGTTTTCACACCAGTCTAGGTAATTATAAGTGCTAAAACTCTATGCTGCACTTTCTATTTTTCTGTCTTTGCTTTAATAAAGACATACCTTTGCATACGTAATTTTCCATGCTTTCCGCAAATCTTCTAAATGAAAAGTCTATGCATTTATTTCCATAGCATGTTCCTATGTTTCCCTACCTTTTAGAGTACATTCATTTCAACTGTCTATGAACTATAGATGTGGTTTACAATTTCCCTCGCAAACTGAATGAAATACCATTGTTAGATTATTAGCATGTTTCCTCTTTTTACCCTTCCTATAGAAATATAGGATTCCTCATTTTCTACTCATTCTCATAAAGTGCGTCCCAATAGTGTAACCCTAGTACGAGCATAAGTTTTGCCCATCTCATCTCATATTAGAATTCATAAATGGTTGCTTTGATTTATTTCCTATATGGTTATGTACTTTTCGTTATTTTGATTATTGATTGCCTTTTAACTGTAAGCATAATGATCTCTGAAACTGAATACTAAGATAAACTTTAAAAACTTCCCAGTTGTCCGTGGTCATTTCAATGAATACAAAGTAAGATATAAGAATTTGGTGTTTGTATTTTTGCCTACCTTTTCTTTTACAGCTAGCTCCCTGATCTATCGTGGTCATAGGTACCCGTAGCGGTGGATTTTAAGTCGGGTACATTAGAATTCAATAGGAAGGAATCAGGGTTACTGGTAGTAGATTGTGAGGTCATCTGATTAATGTGTGGGATGAACTGAAATTTATGGGCCTGAAAACTATATGGTGAAATTATTGGTCGGGTGACCCGCGATCTCTATCACTAGTTCGCGCTATATAAAACTCTGCAAAAAAAAAAAAACCAATGGCGGGGATGGCTGAACCTGTGAATCCTAGAACTGTAGACTCCATCAGGGTGATCACGTGGAATGTTAGAGGCCTTAACGACTATCGCAAGTTGCGAAAGGTACTTAGTTATTTACAGAGACATCAAGTTGACGTGTCTCTCCTAAAGGAGACCCACCTGCCACAGACGAGCAGGATGTTACACTGCAGAGGGCTGGAGGGCCATATTGTCTCGGCTGGTTTCACCACACATGCCAGGGGGGGTACTGACTTCGGCAAATCCTAAATCGAAGCTCACACTGGAGCTCCTCCGTGCTGACGTGGTACTGGTAAACGTGTATGGCCCAACTACGACTCCCCGGATTTTTATGAATCATTGGCAGTGACTGCTCGTGAATACGGTGAGGCCAAGCTCCTATGGGGAGGGGATTTTAATATGGTTTTAGACCCGGTGCTTGACAGGTTGGCAGGCCCAATACACAGACCCACTGCGGCAGCACCAAAGTTGAATAGTGTGCTTACCAGCTTAGACCTAGAGGATGTATGGAGGGCGCGACATGTTGCGCAGGGGGGCTTCACCCACTACTCAGCTTTCCATGATATTCACACACGTATAGACTATTGGCTAGTGTCCTCCTCCCTGCTGGGCCGGATACAAGACTGCAAAGTCTATCCGAGGACCCTGTCTGACCACTCACCAATTCTACTGGTGCTGGCCACCCCAGCCAAAACGATTCCTCCATTTACATGGCGATTCCCGCCATACTCCCTCCTTGATCCGGTTTTTAGAGGTGAGCTTGCGGAGGCTATTGAGGTCTTCTTTGAGGCTAATATTGGCTCGGTGGATGGTTTCCAATCAGTATGGGAGGCCTTTAAAGTTTATATACGGGGTATTGCCATGACGAAGCACTCGGGAGTCCTCAGGACTATCTGGAAAAGGCTGGTTGACCTAGAGAAGCAACTAGTACAATTAGAGGAGAGACAGGGTGAAGCTCCGAATACAGAAACAACTGAAGACATAAAAGCACTGCTGGCTGAATTCCATGATGAAGCAGATAGGGAGGTTAAACATATGGGAAAGTATGCAGTAGCCCGAACATACGGAGAGGGAGAGAGACCCAGCTCAGTCCTGGCGAGGGTGTTGAAGGGCAGGAGAGTTAGATCGCAGGTTACAGAGATCAAATCGCCTGCGGGCAAAGTCCTCACGGAGGAGGCAGACATAGCCCACAGGTTCAAAAGCTACTATACCGACTTATACTCCTCCAAGGGCAGGGATATGGGCGACAAAATCCTTGATTACCTGGAACACATTGAACTCCCTTCGCTCACTAACATGCACAGGAAATTCCTTATGCTTCCTATTGAAAAGGACGAGATAGTAGAAGCCCTGACGGGCATGCGATCTGACAGCTTCTGGAGCGGACGGGTTCACGGTGGGCTTCTATAAAGCCTTCCAGGACCAACTGCTTCCACATTTCTCAGCATTATTTGACGATATTTGCGTGGGGGGTTGCATGCCGGATTCCATGAGGGAAGCCCTTATGGTTGCCATCCTGAAGCCGGGGAAGACGCCAGAGGAGTGTAGTTCGTATAGACCTCTCTCCTTACTGAATGTGAACACCAAAATCTATGCCAAGTGCTGGCAAACCGGCTGGCGCTCCTGGCCCCGCAATTGGTCGCGCTGGAACAGGCGGGATTCATACCAAGCAGGAACCTAACAAATAACATCCGCACAGTTCTCGGCAAAATACAGCATATTAAGCAGGATACGAGAGCCGTAGCTGTGTTCCTCGACATGGAGAAGGCCCGACTCCGTTGAGTGGCCTTTTATGCGACAGGTGTTCACGAGGATGTGGCTGGGAAGGCCGTTCATGCAAATGATAGGAGCCTTGTACAACGGCCCGAGGGCGAGAGTCCGTCTCGGTGTTTTAGTTACCGAATCCTTCCCCATCTGCAGAGGTACCCGACAGGGCTGCCCGCTGTCCCCGCTGCTCTACGCACTGGTGGCAGAACCGCTGGCTGTGCGTTGCGGGAATACCATGGCCTGGAGGGAATTGGTTTTCCCACCAACAGGATAGTGGTTTCCATGTATGCAGACGACACTCTGCTCTACGTCTGGGACCCTGAACGTAACCTGACAAATATGCTCAGGGAGGTGGTGCACTTTGGTGTTCTTTCAGGGCTTAGGGTGAACTGGTCGAAATCTCTGGCATTTCCCCTCAATCCGGCGACACAGCAGTTCGATATGGAGTTCCCGCTGCAGTGGACCACTGACTCGATCAGATACCTGAGCATACGGTTACACACGGACTCTGAGACACTGTTTAGGGAAAATTATGGGGTTGCGTTTAGCAGACTTGAGGAAAATGTAGAAGCCTGGTGCAAACTTCCGTTTTCCCTTCTGGGCCGCATCTTGGTCATGAAGATGGTGGTGCTTCCTAGATTGCTGTTTCTATTCTCTACAAAAGGGGGTGGTGATGGACGGAGCATCTTAATCAATCAAACACTAACACCCAGTCAACAGATCTGGGTTTAATCCATCACCGTTCTTTAGCCCACTCTGACACCCCAGTTCAGACATGGCCATATGCAAATCAGTCTGATCCTGTGCCTAATGGGAACAGTCCAGCCCGAACTGTCAAGCCATGCCTTCCCTGGACTGGAAACAAGCTTCCGAGGACCGGTTTCTGGCATTTCAGCCGTCTTCAGCCTGGCTTGCTTGAATCCAGTGGCAAAGTGAACAAGGGACTCACGTCTGAGCATACCCTGCAAACTTATGGCGAACAAAGCGGTACAAAAGAGGGTGGTGATGGACGGAGCATCTGAACCAATCAAACACTCACACCCAGTCAACAGATCTGGGTTTAATCCATCACCGTTCTTTAGCCCACTCTGCCACCCCAGTTCAGACATGGAAATATGCAAATCAGTCTGACCCTGTGCCTCATGGGAGCAGTCCACCCCGAACTGCCAAGCCATGCCTTCCCTGGACCGGAACCAAGCTTCCGAGGACTGGTTTCTGGCATTTCAGCCATCTTCAGCCCGGCTTGCTTGAATCCAGTGGCAAAGTGAGCAAGGGACTCACGTCTGAGCATACCCTGCCAACTTATTGCGAACAAAGCGGTACAAAAGGGGGTGGTGATGGACGTAGCATCTGAACCAATCAAACACTCACACCCAGTCAACAGATCTGGGTTTAATCCATCACGTTCTTTAGCCCACTCTGCCACCCCAGTTCAGACATGGCCATATGCAAATCAGTCTGACCCTGTGCCTAATGGGAACAGTCCAGCCCGAACTGTCAAGCCATGCCTTCCCTGGACTGGAAACAAGCTTCCGAGGACCGGTTTCTGGCATTTCAGCCGTCTTCAGCCTGGCTTGCTTGAATCCAGTGGCAAAGTGAACAAGGGACTCACGTCTGAGCATACCCTGCAAACTTATGGCGAACAAAGCGGTACAAAAGAGGGTGGTGATGGACAGAGCATCTGAACCAATCAAACACTCACACCCAGTCAACAGATCTGGGTTTAATCCATCACCGTTCTTTAGCCCACTCTGCCACCCCAGTTCAGACATGGAAATATGCAAATCAGTCTGACCCTGTGCCTCATGGGAGCAGTCCACCATGAACTGCCAAGCCATGCCTTCCCTGGACCGGAACCAAGCTTCCGAGGACTGGTTTCTGGCATTTCAGCCGTCTTCAGCCCGGCTTGCTTGAATCCAGTGGCAAAGTGAGCAAGGGACTCACGTCTGAGCATACCCTGCCAACTTATTGCGAACAAAGCGGTACAAAAGGGGGTGGTGATGGACGTAGCATCTGAACCAATCAAACACTCACACCCAGTCAACAGATCTGGGTTTAATCCATCACGTTCTTTAGCCCACTCTGCCACCCCAGTTCAGACATGGCCATATGCAAATCAGTCTGACCCTGTGCCTAATGGGAACAGTCCAGCCCGAACTGTCAAGCCATGCCTTCCCTGGACTGGAAACAAGCTTCCGAGGACCGGTTTCTGGCATTTCAGCCGTCTTCAGCCTGGCTTGCTTGAATCCAGTGGCAAAGTGAACAAGGGACTCACGTCTGAGCATACCCTGCAAACTTATGGCGAACAAAGCGGTACAAAAGAGGGTGGTGATGGACAGAGCATCTGAACCAATCAAACACTCACACCCAGTCAACAGATCTGGGTTTAATCCATCACCGTTCTTTAGCCCACTCTGCCACCCCAGTTCAGACATGGAAATATGCAAATCAGTCTGACCCTGTGCCTCATGGGAGCAGTCCACCATGAACTGCCAAGCCATGCCTTCCCTGGACCGGAACCAAGCTTCCGAGGACTGGTTTCTGGCATTTCAGCCGTCTTCAGCCCGGCTTGCTTGAATCCAGTGGCAAAGTGAGCAAGGGACTCACGTCTGAGCATACCCTGCCAACTTATTGCGAACAAAGCGGTACAAAAGGGGGTGGTGATGGACGTAGCATCTGAACCAATCAAACACTCACACCCAGTCAACAGATCTGGGTTTAATCCATCACGTTCTTTAGCCCACTCTGCCACCCCAGTTCAGACATGGCCATATGCAAATCAGTCTGACCCTGTGCCTAATGGGAACAGTCCAGCCCGAACTGTCAAGCCATGCCTTCCCTGGACTGGAAACAAGCTTCCGAGGACCGGTTTCTGGCATTTCAGCTGTCTTCAGCCTGGCTTGCTTGAATCCAGTGGCAAAGTGAACAAGGGACTCACGTCTGAGCATACCCTGCAAACTTATGGCGAACAAAGCGGTACAAAAGAGGGTGGTGATGGACGGAGCATCTGAACCAATCAAACACTCACACCCAGTCAACAGATCTGGGTTTAATCCATCACCGTTCTTTAGCCCACTCTGCCACCCCAGTTCAGACATGGAAATATGCAAATCAGTCTGACCCTGTGCCTCATGGGAGCAGTCCACCATGAACTGCCAAGCCATGCCTTCCCTGGACCGGAACCAAGCTTCCGAGGACTGGTTTCTGGCATTTCAGCCGTCTTCAGCCCGGCTTGCTTGAATCCAGTGGCAAAGTGAGCAAGGGACTCACGTCTGAGCATACCCTGCCAACTTATTGCGAACAAAGCGGTACAAAAGGGGGTGGTGATGGACGTAGCATCTGAACCAATCAAACACTCACACCCAGTCAACAGATCTGGGTTTAATCCATCACGTTCTTTAGCCCACTCTGCCACCCCAGTTCAGACATGGCCATATGCAAATCAGTCTGACCCTGTGCCTAATGGGAACAGTCCAGCCCGAACTGTCAAGCCATGCCTTCCCTGGACTGGAAACAAGCTTCCGAGGACCGGTTTCTGGCATTTCAGCTGTCTTCAGCCTGGCTTGCTTGAATCCAGTGGCAAAGTGAACAAGGGACTCACGTCTGAGCATACCCTGCAAACTTATGGCGAACAAAGCGGTACAAAAGAGGGTGGTGATGGACGGAGCATCTGAACCAATCAAACACTCACACCCAGTCAACAGATCTGGGTTTAATCCATCACCGTTCTTTAGCCCACTCTGCCACCCCAGTTCAGACATGGAAATATGCAAATCAGTCTGACCCTGTGCCTCATGGGAGCAGTCCACCCCGAACTGCCAAGCCATGCCTTCCCTGGACCGGAAACAAGCTTCCGAGGACTGGTTTCTGGCATTTCAGCCGTCTTCAGCCCGGCTTGCTTGAATCCAGTGGCAAAGTGAGCAAGGGACTCACGTCTGAGCATACCCTGCCAACTTATTGCGACCAAAGCGGTACAAAAGGGGGTGGTGATGGACGTAGCATCTGAACCAATCAAACACTCACACCCAGTCAACAGATCTGGGTTTAATCCATCACGTTCTTTAGCCCACTCTGCCACCCCAGTTCAGACATGGCCATATGCAAATCAGTCTGACCCTGTTCCTCATGGGAACAGCCCAGCCCGAACTGCCAAGCCATGCCTTCCCTGGACCGGAAACAAGCTTCCGAGGACCGGTTTCTGGCATTTCAGCCGTCTTCAGCCCGGCTTGCTTGAATCCAGTGGCAAAGTGAGCAAGGGACTCACGTCTGAGCATACCCTGCCAACTTATGGCGAACAAAGCGGTACAAAAGGGGGGCAGAGTGGGCTAAAGAACGGTGATGGATTAAACCCAGATCTGTTGACTGGGTGTGAGTGTTTGATTGGTTCAGATGCTCAGTCCATCACCACCCCCTTTTGTACCGCTTTGTTCGCCATAAGTTTGCATGGTATGCTCAGACGTGAGTCCCTTGCTCACTTTGCCACAAGCATAGATTGATCCATTTTAAGTTTATCAACAGGGCATACTACACACCCGAACGTTTGCATAGATATGGTCTCCGTCAGACGGCTGAATGCGAGAGGTGTCATATGCCGGCTGCGGATTTCCTGCACCTGGCGTGGCAATGCCCGGGAGTGAGAGCATACTGGGAGGAAATTTTCACAGAGCTGAGTAGAATCGTGGAGGTGGAATTGGTCCCAGATCCTGCGCTAGCGTTGTTGGGGCACTCCAAGAAATTGCTCGTGGCTGTGCGCAGGCTGGTGGACATGGGGATGCTCATAGCTAAGAGAGTGGTGGCCCTATGCTGGATGAGGGGGCCAATTTCCACCACAAAACGCTGGGCACATGACATGTTATATTGCTGCACACAATCAGAGCATTACAGCGAGCTGCTGCCACCCACGAGCCGTCCGAAAAATCTTTGGGACCTGTACCAGACACACCTACTTGGCAGAGGCGCCGTTGACGCGGTGGAGGGGGATGGCCCACAATTAGAGGTCCCTAGGGAAACGCTGCACGAAGGCATAACTCATCCTACCCGACAGTTATGATAGGAAATGTTCTCTCCTGGAATTCGGGAGGAGAGTGAGGGCTGGAGGATCTAGGGGGGTTGCACCTGAAACCACTTGCTAACATGAGGATGGTTCTGATCGCCGCCTGCCCATTTTCCTTTTATCGGGTTGTTGGCTGTACGGCTGTGTATGTCTTGTAAGAAGAGGGTTTACATTTGTAGATCCTGCGATTGTACTGTGTGTGTTCATTCAGGGGGGGGGAGGGTTCGGCTGCAATGATTATGTACCTTAAAACCCAATAAAAAATGTAAAGGAAAAAAATTACTGCACACATTTTTTCTAGGGCACATTGTGATAGGAAAAGCCTAACACAATTTATTCGGGGGAAAATAGGCAGAACAATACTAGATAATAGGCAGATTCTGCATGTAATGCCTCAGTTCAAAGAAGAAATTGTTGGGATTGGGTGGAAATTATGTACATGGTAATTACCACACCCTGAATGATTAAACCCTACTTGGCGTGGTAATTACCGGCCATTTCTCCACTATTTGGACAGAGGCTGTGAAGAGGCTAAAAGATGGCAGCAGGGCCTGAGTCAGGTTCCCCATCGGGAGTTTCACCCCTCTATTTCTATGGATCTTAAATCTTTGACAGAGGAACCGCACATCCCCTCCCACTGGCATCTAGAGAAGAACGCAAACGGTATTTCGTAGCTGGATAAAGCTCAACAAAACAGCAGATTTTTCATTAAAACAATTTTATTTATGCAAGATGGGTTTAAGTTAGTTAAATGTTGGTATACGATTCATACTTCGGAATAAAGGCAGTTTAAAAGAGAGAACCAAATCCGCCTCTTGTCTACATATATATTTTCTCAATACCTTGTATTTATTTAAGTGATCACTCTGAAGGTTTTGTGAAAATCTAAACTGTATTCACCTTGTCCTATGTAATGCTGTTTCCAGTATATTGTAACTGTGCACATTCAAACTACAACAAAAACAACCATTATTATCAACGCACATCAAGTACTTGAAAACACATCCCAGGTTGGCAATAAATGTTAATTTTAATCTCCAGTATGCATTTATGGTGACTGCTTCATATCCCTGAATGGATCAGTTCTTTGTTTGACAGTGTGGAAAACAGCTATTTTACATAATCCTTTGCACATCAGGCCGCCCACTGCAGCCGTTTCATGAGGGATTTCACCTTAGAAACCAGGCACAAACAGAAAGCATGGGTTTGCAATTGCTAAATGAGGATTGGACCCATATTCTCATTATTCGGAGCCAAAGCTCAGAGCAGTGGCATTATATAAATGCCTGGATTGTTTTTAAGTGCAGTGGAGGAGAATGAGATGTCTGATTGGGGTTTGTAATGTGGTGCTGGTCCATAACAGAACATTGTATCTTACATAATAAATATGAGTCCATTTTCAACATAACATGCTGTTTTTTTTATTTACACTGAGTACTAAACAGCTGCAAAAGACAGCTTTTCCACACAGATGCATTTACAAAACGTGTATGTGGTTTCTAGAGATCTTTGAGAGATCAGGGCCCATTTTGACTGTGGGCCTAATTATGATGTGGGTTGGAGTTGCCTCTGACCGACCCTGTTTCGGGGAAGGAACCGCCCGACCATAGGTAGGCGGTTCCGACCACCCCATTAGGATGAGATTGCACATGGTGCAGTAGCAAACTTACATTTTTCAATGGCAGCTTGAGCGGCAGGCTCGTTGAAAATTGAAAGTTTGTAAACATCCCTGCACCATGTGGCAGGCACCTCAAGGTGCCTTACATGGTGCAGGGATATTTAGGGGCCAAAATGTAGAGGGCTGGGGGGAAGGGGGCCCTGCTGCTGACCCACAATATCAGTTTCTGACAGCCAATCCATGTCGGAAATGGCGACAAGGATTGGCTGTCGGAAACCAACATCATAATCCTGACATTGGAAATGCTATCCTTAAGGGATTATGAGTGCTTTCCAAATGGCCGACAGGCTCCTTGATCCCATCAGAACCGCGTCGGATTCCGACCACCTTCATCATAATGCAGTGGTCGGACTTTAAACCTACCCCGTCAATCAGAAAGCCACTGACCAGCGGTCAGAGTCTTTCCGACCAACATCGTAATCAGGCCCAAAATGTCCGAGTGGTCGCTCGGTTGACATAAATTGGCACTACTCTACGCAAAGTGTTTTCCAGATGATGACCTTAAAATAATACAGGTCGAAAGTCATTGACACCTACCTTTGTCTTACAGTTATAAGGAAGCATTGGCTGCTACTTCCTGTTCTTATTGTTTGTTGGACTTATTCTTGTTTCAAAACCCTGTTTCCTTTTGCCATTGTGTTTTTTGTCTTACACTGTATATTATGTTTTGAATGATGTCTTTTGTGTTATTATGTAAGCACCATTTTTTTTAAAATATTTTTTTCATATTCTGTCATCTTAGTAAAAAATATATTTTTGTAATCATTTGTGTGTTGGGTACCCCTCTAAGATTTCTTTGTTGTGATATTTGTTTGTGTTTTTATGTGACTAATCTATATGAATTGTTGATTCCAAATATTTTTCTCAAACCATTGTAGCTTTAATATTGTTTCTTTACCCCAGGTTTGGAAAATAGGGTTATCCCCTGTTTGTTGTAATCTCCATCAGATCCCAATTAAGCATGCATGGGACAAACACAAATAAAATAATGATTCAGATCCAGGAATTTAAGTCTGAGCCGGATGAGGAATAGGTAACCAACACATTGAAATTAGTGGATGAAAGGATCAAGTTATATGAGAAAGATATAATGGAAAGGAAGCAATGGAAGTTACAGCATGATGAACATGACTACATGTAAGGAAGTATCCTGATATTTGCGAGAAAATGAGGCAAAGCCTGCGGTGGGTTAGCGAGGGATAGCATGCTCTGAATAAAGGAGTAAGGAAGGGGAGAATCCAGCATTAAGTTCTGACCTGGATGTCAGCGAGGACTCAGTTATTGTGCATAGAGAAAAGATGTCTTTCAGAGGAATACCTGTTAGTGAAACAAAACAACAAACAGTCTTTCAATGGCCGACCAAAGAGGCAGAGGCACAACATCCAAAACCAGAAACAATGGGAATGCATGAAAAGACAGCGAGACTAGCATGAGAACATGTGGCCAGAGACAGACAAAAGAAGGATGGATCCCAAAAAACTAACATCACAGCTCACAGTAATAAATCTTTCTAAAATGGAACTCACGGGGGGCGTGGCCAAGATGGCGGAGTGAGCGGTCGCACTCTTCGCGAGCTCTCCCGACCTTGAGCCCCTAAGCCGCGAAAGTGCACGGATCTCCCCCCGATCTGCTGCTCAAATCGTAGCGGGAGCGAAGAAGCACCCTCGGCGCGCCTAAAGTCCCAGCCCGACGCCGAGACCGCAGCGGCGGAGCACTGGCAGCCAAGCGGAGAACAGAGCCGAGCAGAGGAGGGGCCTGAGGTGATCGCCTTCGGGCGGACAAGGAGGCCTTACGACCCCGGCTGCTACGGGCCGGAGTGCGGAGCCCGCCTCGACGGAGCAAGAGAGGCATTAGTAGAGCCTCGGGCGGGTTCCTGAGCCCGGAGTACGGCCGGAGGGAACTAGCAGAGGCACCAGAGCGACACAGCCGGTGGGGGCTGATACGCGAGGCCGGGGACGCGGCCTGCGGCTGGAGCGAGCCGACCCCTGCAGCGGACCGGGCACACGCAACTCCGGCCGCCGAAGGAAGGCAGGTGAGGGGCCGACAACAGCGAGGGGAGCGGCGATGAACAACTGCCCTGGGGCACGGAGGTTCAGAGGCCAGAGGAAGAAATAGCCCCGAGATCGAACCCGCCCGGAGACCGGAGGCTCGCGGGGTCACGACCACGTGGGAGGCCTGCCTGCACCACAGCGTACAGAGAGACTTATCGCGCCTCCACAGACTTGGCTGGGCCCTTGGTGGCCATAAGGAGAGGCCGTTGGCGGGCCCTCAGCCCCAGGACACGAACCACAGAGCGGATGAGGAGCCGGCAAGGAGCGGCTGGCCCCCCACCCCCCCCGGCGCATCGCGAGACGGACACCGACCGGGTGACCTGGGGGACCCAGGCCCGGCCGAAGACACCAGCTGGGTCATGAGAGAGACCGCACAGGCTCGAGCTTGGAGGGCTGCGTGCTCGGGTGCTCGGGGACCGGGGAATCACGGGCTGTGACCAGTCCTACACGACAGAGGCACCTCAGGCCTATCCCGACACGCAGATCGGCAGATTGAGCACACACGAACCCCTACGACGGCGAAGACGACTGACAGAAGCTCACGGTCAGGTCGGTGCTTCGCGGGAAACTCGGACAGAGATCTGCCAGGCAACAGAGGGAGTCAGACGGGCCTGGGAGCCGAAGTAGTGGCGACAGCGGCCTGAGGCCCGTAGAGGGTTCGAAGCTGAACCGCGCCGGACTGGTCGATCCACCACGTGGTTGGACAACAGCTGCGGGTGATTGCCACGCTGTGACTGCATCTGGGGAGTGCATCGGAGATCTGTGGCAAAGGAGAACGGTCCACTGCGCTCGCTGGGGCTGACGGACTATACAACGGAATCGGAGGTGGGGGCCCCCCCGGTGGGTTGCACCCCTGTGCATTTTTGGCTGCCGACTAGACCCAGAGAACGGACGGGACTTGCTCAAGACGTGCCCACATTTGCAATGGCCAACAACAGAGGAAACAAGAAAGGGGAGCGGACATTGCCGGAGATGATGAACAGGGGGGCGGCGAAACAAGACAAGGGGAAACACTCCGCTGGCCCTTCTCGGAGCTCGCTGGAAGCAGGGGATAGAGCGCCACTGGTCACCAGGTCCTTCCTGGAGTCTCTCTTCAGTTCCCTGCGGGATGATTTTCAGACGCTAAAACAGGAAGTGGCCGGAGAAGTCCGGGAGATGCGGAGAGAGGTAGATAGCCTAGGTGAAAGGGTGGCCACTATGGAAGGATCAGGTCACTCCAGGGATGAAGAGATCGGACACCTGCAGCAGGAGGTGCTGCGCCTAAGGGACCAACAGCTAGACCTCCAGGCACACAATGAAGACCTTGAAAACCGGTCCCGCCGGAACAACATCCGGGTCCGGGGAGTGCCATCAAGGGAGGAAGGGGAGGACTTTGCCGGATATCTGCAAGGCATGTTCAGGGAGATACTGGGTGAACCAGAGGACTTCCCTATAAGAATCGACAGGGCACACAGGGTGGGTACGATGCGCCAGGCCTCGGTACCCCCGCCTAACATACTGGCCTTCCTCCCAGACTTTCCGCTCAAGGAGCAAATTCTCCGTGAAGCAAGGAAACAGCAATCGTTGCAATTCCAGGGACATCCGGTTGCTCTTTATCAGGACTTGTCGACGATTACGCTTCAGAAACATAGAACGTTCAAAATAGCGACAGACTTTTTGAGGTCCCATGGGACGCAGTATTCCTGGGGACATCCTTTCCTACTCATCTTTCGATGGAACGGCGTCATGCATCAACTTCGGTCCCTTCAGGACACTTGTGAAGTGCTGGGGATCAACTCGACAGATGAAGAAGCTCACACGCCTCGACGTCGGCGTATCACCAGAGACGGCTGGCAGAGAGTCCCTGATCATTGGTCCCCGGCCACCTCTGCTAGACCGGATTCGCCCACCATCCAAGCTGGAATGAAAGGGGCGCTACGGGAGGCGGCCGGCGATGCTGTCCTGACTGAGGTCGCGCTGATGGCCTGAGATGTCCCCAGGCGCGGTGCAGATGGTGGCCAGAGACACAGCATCTGGCGACGTCGCACTGACGGCCTGAGAGAATCTCCGGGGGGAGATCGACACAGCTTTCTCAACAATGCAGGTTTGGGGGTTCAGGGGAGGGGGGCGGGGGGTGGATGTGTGGTGGCTGGACGTCCACTTAAGTAACTTTCCACAGACTTGTCCACTGCGGACTGAACTGGGACAATGGGATTCTGGGAACAGTTGGTGGGATGGGATGGAGGGGAGGGGGGTTGTTGGGGTTGTTACAGGTTTGGATTGGGGAGGACAGGTTGGAGGGGTGGGGACGGGGAGTTTTGGGTAGGGGTTGGGGAGTTGGAAGGGAGGGGGCGGGTCGTCCAGTGCACTATGCAGGTCCTAGCAGCTTCGGCGGCATTCATATACCTTGCCTCGCCCGGGCGGGGAAATTACGCTTTCACTTACACCTTCTCCTATGCCTCCCGGCACTTTTAAGGTAGTGACCCTTAATGTTAGGGGTCTCAACAACCCGGTCAAAAGGCGTGCGGTACTGTCTCTCCTGGAGAGCACTCAAGCTCTCCTTCAAGAGACGCACCTACTATCACGAGACACTCACAGGCTGCGCTCACATAAATTCCCGACACAGTTTTTCTCTTCTAGCACCACTAAGACGGCGGGGGTGGCAATTCTGGTGGCCAGACACTTTAGAGGGGAAGTCCTTCACAAGCACGCAGAACACACAGGTCGGCTGTTAGCATACCGGTTTAGGATTGGAGGTATCGCTTTTACAGTTGGGTCCCTGTACAGCCCTAATGAACAGCAAGAACGTTTCCTGCAATCAGCACTTGTAGACATTACTGCTTTGCAGGATAGGCATGTTATCATCGGAGGAGACTTTAATATGGTTTTTGACTCAGCCATGGATAGATCCACGCAGCGCTCCCCGCAGGTGGGGGAGTTCTCAGCCGGGTGCAAGGCGCAGCTGTCGGAAGTCGACTTACACGACCTCTGGCAACACATGCATCCCACTGACAGGGGGTATTCGTATTACTCCCATGCCCATAAGACGTACGCGAGGCTAGACCATCTCCTGGTCACAACTCCGGTACGAGCTTTGGTCTCCACGTCGGACTTGGGAGTACTGTCCTTATCGGACCATGCCCCGGTCTCCGCCACCTTGTGTCTGCCGCCGGTGGCCGGTCCTCCCGGAACGTGGCGCCTCCGTGACACCTTGCTACACAGGAAGGTGGTGATAGACCGCATCGAGGGAGCGATCCGGGAGTATCTGTCCCACAACGATAACTCTGACACCACCCTTGCAACGCAGTGGGCGGCCTTGAAGGCAGTCCTTAGGGGGGAATTTTTGGCAATCTCCTCTGCTGAAAATAAAGAACGACAGGCCAAGAGGGATGAACTCACCCAGCGGGTCAGCGAGCTCGAACAAATGCACCGCAGGTCCAGGGCCCCCAGAATATGGAGGCAGCTTAAGGAGGCAAGGAAACTCCTGGCGGCCTTAGATTTCGATTGCGCGGAGTACGCGGCACTTCGCCTGCGCCATACATACTACATAGCCGGGGACCGCTGTGGCAGACTGTTGGCCAACAGGCTCCGAGTGGCGCATCAGAGTCAGCTAGTAAAAGAGATCTCTGACCCCACAGGGACGGTAGTGACGGAAGACGCCCATATAGCTGAAACGTTCCGCAGATTTTATGCAGATCTATATGCCGAAGACCCACCGGATGAAACTGCGGCGTCCACAAACTTGGACTCGGTCACCCTGCCTTCCCTGGATCCCTCGCAGGCGGAGCACCTGGATAGGGAAATCCGAATAGAGGAAGTAATTTCCGCCATTGCCAGGCTCAAGCACGGCAAGGCCCCGGGACCGGACGGGTATACCTCCCTTTTTTATAAAACGTTCTGCACGACGCTGGCCCCGATCCTCACCCGCCTTTTTAATTTGTTCGCTACCCCGGGGGCCATTCCGCCTGACCTCCTGCGGGCCTCACTCACGGTTATCCCCAAACCCGGGAAAGACCGGAAGCACTGCGGCTCTTACAGGCCGATATCTCTCTTGAATGTGGATTTAAAATTATACACTGGGATCCTTGCGGCCCGACTGGCCCCCCACCTACCGGGTCTTATAGATCCGGACCAGGCGGGATTTGTTCCGGGGAGACAGACGGTGGACAACACCAAGAGGATCGTTCACCTACTAGAGAAGGCCTCTCGGATACCCGGAGAGAGAATGATGCTGGCGGTGGACGCCGAGAAGGCGTTTGACCGAGTGCATTGGCCTTATCTCGAACAAGTATTGATGAAGGCGGGCATAGGAGACAAGTTCCGCTCCATGATCCTTAATTGCTACAGATTACCGATTGCGGTGGTGCGAGTAAATGGTTATAGTTCGAGGAGCTTTAACATCGAGAGAGGTACCAGGCAGGGATGCCCGCTCTCACCATTGCTCTTCGCCCTTTATATGGAACCATTCGCCCAACGAGTGCATAATAATCCGGCGGCAACTGGGGTACGGTTCGGGGGCTTCACGTACACCATTAGCCTTTACGCGGATGACATCATACTATCGCTAGCCGAGCCCCGGACTGCCCTGCCGGCTTGCATCGAGGAGCTGGGCTCCTTCGGTGCGGTCGCAGGTTTTAAAATGAATATGGGGAAATCTGTGGCTCTGTACATCTCCCTTACGCCAGCCACTAGAGCTCACCTACAAAGCCAATTCCCCATGCTCTGGTCGTCGGAGCTGGTGCCTTACCTGGGGATCCAGCTGGCCACCACCCTGCCGGCTATGGTGACGGCTAACTATACCGCACTGGGCAAGAAGATCCGGGAGGAACTAGGGCGATGGAATTGTGGCACTCTTTCCTGGTTAGGCAGAATTGCGGCTGTTAAAATGACGGTTCTGCCCCAGGTTCTTTACCTGTTCCGGGCCTTGCCACTCCAGCCACCAGTGGGATGGATCCCACAGCTACAGGCAGACCTCTCGCGCTTTATCTGGCAAGGCAGGAAGCCCAGAATGCGCAGGACTCTCTCCATGTTAGCCCCAGAGGCAGGAGGGCTAGGAATACCAGATCTCCGTAAGTACTTCCAGGCAACACAGTTACGCTATCTGGTAGAATGGAGCAGGTGGGAGTCGGATAAGCACTGGCTCTTCCATGATCAGGCAGTGGCAGGCCGACCACTGCAGGAAGTCCCGTTTTTACGTCGGCCTCATCGGCCCGCGAATCTGTATGCCTCCTTTGTCACCAGAGTACCCCTGCGGGTCTGGGACGCCACCAACCTCGCACATACTCTCACTACATTTCTGTCACCACTTACACCGTTGGGGGACAACCCGGACTTTACTCCGGGGATGGAAAGGGGGGCCTTTACCCACTGGCGTGTGGCCGGGTGTCGGGCCCTGTGCAATATGTATGGCCCAGAAGGAGTCATCCCCTTCCCGCAATTTCGACAGGAATTTTCATTCCCTGAATCTGAAAGACTCCGCTATATGCAGGCTCGCCACTGGGCACTACACCCACAGGTACGGGAGTCGACTGATAGACAATTCCTCTCATTCGAGAAATGGCTTATGACACGTACATCAGACTCGAAATTGATCACAGATCTCTATAGGCTACTGCAACCACTTTCTTCACACTTCTATAACCCGGGAAGAGAGCGCTGGGAACGGGAATTGGGCAGGACACTGAGCCACAAGGAATGGGAGCAGATATCCGACAGGGCAAGACACTCGGCATACCATATGGGCCTCACGGACACACTGACTAAGGTCTCTACCTACTGGTACTATACGCCGGAACGAGTCCATGAAATGGACCGTAGCAAGGAGGACACCTGTTGGAGAGGGTGCGGACACCGGGGCACACTGACACACATTCTATGGGACTGTCCGCTTCTAGAGCTCTACTGGAAGGAAGTGTTAGACGAAATTGACTCCCATTTCAGCATAGAACTGCCACGCTTCCCTGCATATACCCTGTTAGGGCTCCCAAACGGGATGATGTATCCTCTCAAATCACGGAGGGGCAGACAGATAGCTATCGTGCTGGGTTCAGCAGTTCAGAACATTTTAACCCCTTCCATGCTGATGACGAGCTCAGCTCGTCATCAGCGTTACCAGCCGTGTGCTGATGACGAGCTCAGCTCGTCATGAATCACGGTAATTTAAAAAATGGCACATACAGCGGGAAAAACGTCCGCACGCATGCGGTTAATACACTGGCGCACTACCACGATACCCTCTATCACGGGCTGGCCACATAGATTATGGCATGTTTTGGGCATGGAGAAATTATCACTCACAGTAACAGGGGATATAGAGCAATTTAATGATCTCTGGCAACCATTCCACTCTCTGCTACTCACAGAATTCAAGAAACTCACATGTCCCAAATACCTCCGTCTCTTACGGCTCACGAGTCCTGCAGCACCAACCTCCTGAGCGGATAAGGGATCCACCTCTCTCGCCAAGGGCGAACTACGTAGACAGCCTGGGAATGACCTGCGCACTGGACGATGGGTGGGTGGGGGGGGGGTCGGGGTGATGGGGGTTTGGAAGTTGGAGTCGGGGGGAGTTTGAGAAGGGAAAGTAATTTAACACTGCAACCATGCATATCCTTCAATGCCGTTGCAGACTGGCCCATGGTCGAACTGTCCTTTGAAGATATTACGCTGTTGGTGCGGCCTCGTCCGCACTGACCTGATGCCTCATACCTTATGTATGTTTGTCCATGTATGTTGCACCAAATAAAATACTTTAAACATTAAATGGAACTCACAGAAACAGAGGGTCAAGTTCTTAAATTGGGGCTATCATTTTGTTCGGTTGTGCCTCTGTATTATGCGTAGATACAAGTGGACCAATATAAACTTGCTTGTAAGTTGTAAGTATACAAAGTGAATGCCCTAAAAACTCAAAGGAGACACATACAGACAAGTGATTGCAAAGTTAAAAAAATATCTAACTTATTACTTGATGACATTGAGACACTCCATATTTTGCTTGATCTGGGTAACTCTGGTGCTGACACAGGGGCAGGGGAAATGGGTGATTCATTCAATCCCAGTTTTGAGACTAATTTACCCACCTCATTTGGTAGCATTGAGAGCACATTTAAACAGCCATCCAAATACATCCCACAGACACAGAGAGGCAACATAGATGTCTACTGTGAAGTGGCTGCCAACAACATCCTTAAACTATGCAATAAGGTATTGCACACATGTAATGTGACTAAACAACAGTGGGAACCTGTGACTGCATTACAGAAAGACCAAGACCTGGTTATAAAACCTTCCTATATGGGAGGCAATGTACACCGCATGATTAGATAAAATAATATGAAGTAAGCCTATAGGAAACTAAATAGCACAGCATGTTATGTTAAGGTATAATAACCAACTCCCTAACTGGGATGAATTGCAATTCCTTAAAAATTATTTACCTACAATTTCCACCCTATATCTGGTGCCCAAAGTCCACAAAAACTTAAAAAATCCCCGGGCACGTCCTATTGTCTCATCAAAAAATAGTTTTTTTTAAAAGCACTTCTATTTATGTATACTATTTCTTGTTTCCTTTTGTGACAAGTTTAATTTCCTAGGAGAGGGACACTAAAGATTCCATTAATAAAATGCAGAATCTCGGGGCGGCCAAGATGATGGATGAGTTCTAGCTGAAATCCAGCTGCCATTAACGATCAATAGGCATCCTGCCTGACAACGGAGGCCAGGAGAGCTGGATGCCTCCTGTGGGTCTGGGCTGTCAACTGTGCACCCTCCTTGGCCTGAGACCAAGATGCTGCTCACTCAGGAAGAACAGAGATCTGATGAGGAGTGGTGTGCCGGATTGGCATGAGGAGGCAGAGCCCTCACAGTGGGGTAGCCGATGAGCGAGAAAGGCCCATACGGGAGGATGGAGGCCCTCCCTCACCTGCATTCTGCCATGGACCAGGCCAGAGGTGCCGTACTACAATTTATGGTGCCACAAATTGTTGTAAGGTGCAATCGGCCCGGTCTGCCAGACATGTTCTGGCAGAAGTGGCTATCCAGCATTGCTGCCCGGCGGTGTGCTTTCTGAAGACTGCTGGTGAAGAGACCTGTGCTGCCGGCTGGAGAGGACTATTGCTGAGCCCTTCTGAAGGTTTGATGGTGCAGTGGGGACCACCGGAGGGTGGAGATGGGTTCTTTCCATTCCTCCCCCCTCCTCTTTCTCCGCTGGTAAGGGCTGCACTTTTAGTGGGGTCCGAGAAGAAGTCTGACCAGTCAAAATGACATAGGGTGGCGGTGATGATAGGACGTGGGGTCCCCCAGGTCCGGTGCCTGGCCCTGGGACTCCCGCTGTGACCTGTGCTGTGGCGATGAGTTGCGGCCTCTGTGTCTGGAGAGATGGCCTGCTGAGGACCAGCTGCATGTCTACCTGCTGGCCCTTCTGGCAGCAGAGACCGAGGCCGTATAACGAAGAGACTGCCCAAGACAAGGATACTGCTGTGGCTTCAAGAACCAGGCATCCGTTTGAGGAGGAGTCCTACTGGACCTTGCTGTGGATCCGCGATGGTGCAGGAGAGACTACTCTGCAGTGGAGGTGAGGAATGCTGGATTGTGGAAGTTGACCCTTCTTCCTCTTCTCCCCCCTCCCTATCTGCGTTTATCCATGCCATTCATGTGGCTGGGGGCCGAGACGGAGCCAGACCGGCTGAAAACGGCTTGTTGGTGGTGGTGGGCCCTGGTGTGGAGCCCTCCCTGGCTTCCTGCATCTGGTTCTGTGACTTCTGTTGGGCCCTGTCCTGTGGCATCTGGGTTCTCCTGGTGTGAGTCGTGGTCCCATGTCTGATGATGGCGAGGCACCTGTCCACTGCACTCAGGAAGACCGACAACAAGGCTGGATCCTGCCAGGCAAGATTTGTTGTGATCCGGGTCTTCTGAAATGTGGAGGCCTGCCTGAACAGGGTGTTGGCACTTACCTGGTCTCTCCTGCTTTGTTGACCATTACCTGGCTGTGTGCCTGGGCGTGCATGGAGACTATTGCCTCTTTCTTAGATCTCCTATCTGGCAGGTCGAAGATCCTGGAAACCCTTTGCCCCATCGACCAGCTCTGCTTGGCCAGGACCATCATTCTGGGTGAACTTAGTGGTAGGTGGTATCGCCAAGCAATTACTCTGGCCACCTTCGACATTGTCGGGAGATGGATCCCATAAAGGCTGTGCTAGCCCCTAGGCCCTGGACATTGGGGGATGGGCTGGGGAAGGTTGCGCCACAGCCATCGGCTCACCTAAGATTAATCAGTTCACCGTCCCCTTGACTGCACCCCACGACACGGGAGAGAGCTCACTGGAATTGGGAGTAGGCGCGGGACAGCAGGTAGCCACAGACTTAACTGTGGTACTCGGACTCGAGAGAGGTAGTGGAGTGTAAGGCAGACGGCCTCTGTGTAGATTTATTCTTTTTGCGGCAGGACCTTCCCAAGATGGTGGACAAGACCGCAGAGGTTGGAAACAGGGTCTCCGCCACTGAGGACAAACTCTCCTCCCTTAAGAATCAGATGTCTAATCTGTCTGCCTCGGTGTCCTTTCTGACCGAGAGGGCAGAAGGTGCAGAAAACAGGGCGCAGTGGGACAATGTTAGAGTCATTGGCTTGCCTGAATCCTTGGAGCAGGGGTGTCTGGCCATAGTGTTGGAGGACTGGTTCAAAGGATGGGTGCCCCATGACAAACTGTCAATTGTTATTGAGAGGGCACACCATTCTCTGATTCTGAGGCCTCCGCCTGGGCTTTCCCCCATCCGGTGATCATCCGGCTGCTCAACTTTAATGACCACGATGCGATTCAGCAGGAGGCACTGGCCCACCCTGACCTGCGGTCTGGTAACTCATAAATACTTGTGTTTCCAGTCTACACCAGAATGGTGCAAGGCGCTCCTTCGCCGAGGTGAAGCAGAAGCTTCGTGCTCTGGACCTGCACTACATGCAACTGTTTCCCGCTTGCCTTACAGTCTTCTTCCAATCCCGTACCCTCTTCTTTGATATAACGGAGCAAACCTGGAAGTGGGCCACTGACCACCAATTGCCGCAGGGCCCCCCAAACAATGCCGACCACCTAGTACCTAAGTATGAGCACGATCGCTTTACTGCCGCCGATGTTGGGAGGGGCACTCCCAGTCCTGAAGTGCCCGAGCGGGCCGTGGGTCCATGCCAGAGGACCCGGGCCCAGACCCGTAAGATCCGGCATTTCTCCCACACAGGGGGAGACTGAGAACTTGTTGGCTACTCCTTTGGTTTTCAGGTCTGCAGGGGAGATTTGGAGCCCCTCAACCCAGCTATTGGACATTCCATGATCAAGATGCTCCTAATCTGCGTTCTGGGGTGGTGGGTCTGGAGAGTTGGTGAGAGTGGGGTGACTTGCCAATTTTAATCCAGACGAATGTCAGTTATGTATACTATGCTTTTTACATTGGCCAATATCTCTGTGGAGGCCCATAGTGAGTGCATCTCCTTTGAATGAATAAGTAGATCATTGTTACATACCAGATCCTGTTACATGGGGGTCTATGGTTCACAATAGCTTTTCCCCTTAGTTGGAGGTTTGGGCTCCTCGGTTAGGGTGACAGATGCTTCCTTGGTTGAAGTGTGAGGTGGGAGGGCGTTAGGGGGTAGGTTGTATTGTCATGTTCTCAAACCTGTTCTTGTTTCTGATAAGTTGTGCATTAACATTGTTTTTTCCCTTAGGTTAGTAATGGCTACCACACAGGCAGGCTTCAGTGATTGGAATACAGTGGCAGGGTATAGTGGGCTCCTGGAGTTGCACTTCCCCTCTAGGTTGGGTGTGGGCTGCACTGGGCCAGGTGTGAGGTGCTTCCATTTAACTGTGCTAAGTTTGCCCCATAACTTACGGTGCTCTCCTGGAACGTGAGTGGCATTCTGTACCTGATTAAACGGTTCTCAGTGCTGAGATGCACTCTGATCTCTGATCTCTACCAGGCAGGATTTGCCTCCGGAAGGAGATCCCGGTGATTGCTGTGACCTTCGCGGAGTTCTAACGGGGTTATACTCAAGCTGTCCTCTGCTTCTTGAAGAAATAGCCAATCCTCTTCTAGATAGTATAACTCTACTGACTGTGCCAGATGCCTTGCTTTTTTCCCTATTGATGGAGCCTCAGGCGTAGCTTATAAGGTACGATACTCAGGTATGGGGCTAGCAATGGGGAGTTGGTCTCAAGTATAGTGTATCGTTATACACGGATGACATGCTCCTGTTCCTGAGTGACCCACAGTGCTCTGGCCCCTGGTGCCTTAAACTTCTCCAGCTCTACAGTGAGGCAACTGAGCTCCGAGCAAATCATGCCTGGTAGAGATCAGAATGCAAACCAGCAGACGTCCTCCTGCAGGAGACCCACCTGTTAGGTACGAGGTGTCCCTTCCTAGGCTGCTTCAGTTACAATAGGGTGTACCACTCGGGTTCGCACGCGGTTCCAGGGTGGTTGCCTTATTGCTTCGGTTCTTCCCCTGGTGGTTATTGCTCACCACACGGACCCACAGGATTGTTATGTGGGTGTTTAGGGCAGCCTGAAGGAGCGACATTACAACTTTGTATCTTGTTATACTCTGCCGCCCCTGCTGCAGCCTTCCTTGCATACCTTGAGATCCTTTATTCTGACTCTTCCCCAGAGTGTCACAATAATTGAAGGAGAATTCAATGCAGTCCCTGACCCGGTCCTTGACGCCTCTTCTGCTCCATATCCTGATCAACTTGTCTATCCTCCTGGCCTGACTCACTGGGCCTAAGATGTGATGCTCAGGAGTGGGGCTGGCAATGGTGAGTTGGTCTCGAGTATCGTGTATATACACGGATGACATGCTCCTGTTCCTGAGTAACCCACAGTGCTCTGGCCCCCGTTGCCTTAAACTTCTCCAGCTCTACGGTGAGTCAACTGGGTTCCGAGCAAATCCTGTCTGGTAGAGATCAGAATCCTCACTCTCCCCTACAAATGCCTACACAACAACAGACCCAAATACCTCAATGACAGAATAAACTTCGACGTACCCAAAAGAAACCTCTGATTAACCAACCTCGCACTGGCCAAAACTCAGTGCATCCACAGAGCCAGAGCAGGCAGATGACCCTTCTCTCACATTGCAGCCAAAACCTGTAACAAACTGCCGGAGGACATCAGCTGCACCTTCTTCCTGGACACCTTCAGGAAGGCCCTCAAGACCTGGCTTTTCGGTTGACAGATCTGTGGACCCCCCTCCCCTCAGCGCCTTGAGACCCTTACGGGTGATAGTGCGCTTACATTTCCCTGATTGATTGATTGATTTCTTGCCTTTGTGTAAAAATCTGGGTCTACCAGTAGATAATCGTAATGCTTCGCCCGAGCCTGATTGTAGGAGACAATGTGAATTTGATAGGAATCCTATACAGATTAAAAAATGTAATACACAATTACTCGCTAGTGAGTACCGGTCCTCCACACAAAGTCACTTTTTTCAAAAAATCTAAAAAACAGAGGCTTGTGGCAGATGTAAAAATCCAGGAAAATATATAATTTTCCTTTTAGAAAATCAGGGCTCTGTCCCACATGTCATCCAGAGATATTCTGGAGGGTTTCTAGATCTCAGTATTTTGAAAATGAGCAGATGTTTGATGTCCTGATACTCTGTTTGGCTCAATATAAATATATATTTTTTGTTAAGAAAAATACAGGTTGTCCAGCTATCACTACAATGGGGGACTTCATGTCCCATATTGCAGCACAAAAGAGATCATCACATGAGGCCAAAAGACAATTCCGGGTTAAGCAAACCGGATTTTTGATAACATCACCTCCACCCACATGCAGACTTAGGTGCCATTGTCCTTGGGAAATGCCCCCAAATTGATGTACGATCGAGGCGCAAGGTGCGGGCATGTCGGGTTGCAGGGTGGGATCCTCGAATCCTTACGCATGCTGGGCGAGGATTACGGCTCCGGTCCGGATTTTCCCACCTGCCCCTCGGCTACTGACCTGAAGCACAGGTGCAAATGATCATCTAATTTGACCGTGATCTAGAAACTTAAAAACAAGAACTTCCAGGCAAAAATCTCCTGAACCAGACGGCTGATCGATGGTGCAAGTTAGGTGACAAGTGGGTTCTCGAACTTGATGAAGTAAGTCTTGCATGGAGTGTTTTGAGGATTGTTAGAATGCAGGCCCTTCAAGAGGCAGTGAAACAGGATATCTTAGTAGCCTTGTATATCGCTCCTATTGCAAAAGAGGACAGGGTGTGATTATATGTTTTAAGTGTATCTGAAGTGTTGTTGTGTTCCATATATAACTTATTCTGCCTTCCATTCCTGTTCTTATCACAGTAGGGCAATATCTACATATATTGTTTTTTTTATATTCTCTCCATTGAGCTGATATCTGTCTAAACTCTAGCTTATATATCTATTCATGACTCAAGAGTGTGACTACAGGAGAGACCCACTCAGAACAGACTATGTAGCACCTAGCTAAATAGTTCTAGGTATTTACTTTTGTCTGCTTGCTTCACTTTGATCACTGCATTGTTATATATTATGAACGAGACTGACCTTATATATGTCACCAAAGGATAGAGTTAGTCTACTCACTCTAATGACTTGTCTGTTGTTAGTTAATTTGTGTCATATAGTGCTACATATTTTAACCATTTTTGATAATAGCGACTGCTAGAATCGGCTGGTCTCTAGTTGGCTGAGGTAAATACTTCTGACAAATAGGGACCCACCTCCTCTAGTCAGGGCAAGGGTATCACACACTCAGATAACCCCCGCTCACCCCCTTGGTAGCTTGACAGAGCAGACAGGCCTATCTCAGAGGCAGAGTGTTAAGCATTTATGACCACATACAGTAATAAAGTGAATACACCACAAATGGACACAACACAGAAGGTATTATAAAAATAAGGATGTTTATATAAGGCTTAGCACAAGACCCAATAATGACAAAAATATACCACAATCTCAATAAATACTCTTTGGAAGTAAAAATAATAGTTCAGGTAAAGCTTCTTCTTCGTAAATAGTTCTTTAGCAACAAACGTAACTCTTCTTCTCTAAAGCCCAGTTCTTGGCAACAATGTAACCCCCACTGGAGTCACACGACGTCGAGGCAAAGCTATTCCAAAGGTTCGGCGTCGACCGCGAGGAGCGCTACGTCGAGCCCGGAGTCGAAACAGACCCCACAAACACAGTACCTTTTAGAATTAAGAAAACGATGATCCGCAGCAGCGTCGAGAGATGTCGATGTCGTCGTTGCAAGAGGGAGCAGCGCTCACGACGTCGATAAGGGCTGCGGTGTTGAGGCGATCGGTAGCGGCGTCGCTACTGGCATCGATCGGGCCCGGCTGCCGGCGTCGAAGGTGCGGGGCACTGGAGTCGTACTCACGATGACGAGCTGGATTCGGCGTCGGCGTCGTCGTCGTGATTGCTGGTTTCTTTAGATGTGCTGGACTCCCACATTCCAGCAACAGGCAAGTTTAGCAGATGGTGAAGTCCTTTAGCCCTGCGACTTCAACAGGAGACTGGCACTCTTCCAGCCCTTGGAGATTTTCTTGGCAAAGCTTGAGAGTACACACTCAGTTCCTCTCTCCTTGTTCCTTGGCAAAAATAAAGAAGCGACTGCAGGATTCCCCCCAGCAAACAGCGCTCTGGCAGAAGGGGCAGGCAAGTCCTTGGATCAGCAGGCTTCTTGTCCTTGGTATAGGTTTCCTTGTCAGAAGTGATCTAAAATCTTGGGTGCAGGGGTCCTTCTCTTATACCCCTTTTCTGCTTTGATCCCTTTGTCCATGCAGGGGAGTTTCTCCCATCCTGGGTTTGTTGTGGGTGTTGCCAGGCTGAGGCACCTGGCCTATTCACTGTGCAGGGCAGGGTCTTCAGCCGCCCAGCAGGAGGTGGAGCCAGTATTGTCACTGGCAGTGGCAGGGCCATCAGTCGCCCAGCAGGAGGTGGAGCCAGTATTGTGTCAGGCAGGGCAGGCTATCGAGAACTACTCTTCCCCCACTCTAAATGCAAATGCCTCATTCACCCCACACTGACTCACTCAGACTTCTGGAGCCACCCGGCCCCTGTCACACACACCAAGCCAGCAGAGACCGGTAAATAGTTAGACAAGAAACTAGTCACTTTCTAAAAGTGCTAGTTTCAAACTCAGAATCTAAAAACCATCCATCCAAAAAGATGTGTTATCAAATTCTGAGTTCAGGGATACTAAACTCGACTTCCACCATGCTCTCTGAGTCTGTTTAGGATTATATAGTGTAATAATTCCAGCAGCCCATTCTGGCCTAAGGAGAGCAGGTAGCCTTACAATAGTGAGAAACGAAAATGGCTGTAATTCACTATTAGGACATGCTACACACATCAGGGCTTGTCCTACCTTATGCTTACAATGCACCCTGCCCTTGGGCCTACCATAGGGGTGATTAACATGAAGTTAAGGGAAGGTTTTGGGGACTGGCAAGTAGGTGTACTTGCGCAGTCAGCATGGCAGTACCAGACTGCACGCAGGTTCTGCAATGGCAGACCTTAGACATATTTTACTAGGCCGCTTCTGTGGGTGGCACAACCAGTGCTGCAAGCCCACCAGCAGCATTTGTATTTACAAGTCCTGACACTCCTGGTGCACTATACTAGGGACTAACAGTAAACCAAATAGGCCAAACATGGAATCCAATTAATGTACCAATTTAACATAGGGAGCACTTGCACTGTGGCACTGATCAGCAGTGGCCCAGTGCCCAAAGCAATATTCCAGCAAAACATCGTAAACAGAGGAGGCAAACAGACAAAAAATGGAGGAGAGACTCATGCCAATTATGCCAGGTCTAACACGTGTTCCCTCCAGCTGAAATGTGGAGAGAACTACCCTTCACCTAGGGAGTCCTCATCACTAAGGCGGAAAAATCTGGACAGACCATCAGCATTGGCGTGATCTGTACCAGGGCGGTGTTCCACCATGAGGTCCATCCCCTGTAGGGAAATGGACCACTTCAACCGCTTTGGGTTCTCACCCCTCATCTGCATCAACCATCTGAGTGGCCTGTGGTCTGTCTGAACCCGGAAGTGAGTCCCAAACAGGTAGGGTCTTAGCTTCTTCAGTGCCCAGACCACAGCAAATGCTTCTCGCTCTATCGCACTCCACCTCTGTTCCCTGGACAGTAACCTCCTACTGATGAAGGCTACAGGTAAGTCTCAGCCTTCCTCATTCATCTGTGCTAGAACAGCCCCCACGCCATGCTCTGAAGCGTCCGTCTGGACAATACATTCCTTGGAAATTTTGGGGGCCTGGAGTATTGGTGCTGTACACATTGCAGTCTTCAGGGTGTCAAAGGCCGTCTGACAGGCGTCAGTCCAGATCACCAGTCTTGGCTGTTTCCTGGAAGTTAGCGAAGTCAAGGGGTGCACAATGTTGCCATACCCCTTGACAAACCTCCTGTAGTAACCCGTGAGACCTAAGAAGGCTCTCTCCTGAGTCTGGGTTTTGGGTGGTGCCCAAGCCAGGATGGTATCTATCTTGGGTTGCAGGGGGGCCACCTTGCCGCTCCCTACTTGGTGCCCCAAGTACAACACTAAACCCTGCCCAATCTGGCATTTGCTTGCCTTGAATATGAGGCCTGCTCTGCGCAGAGCCAACAACACTTCCTGAAGGTGGCGCAAGTGTTCCTCCCAGCTGGCGCTGAACACTGCTATGTCAACCAGGTAGGCGGCGCTGAAATCCTCCAGTCCAGCCAATACCCAGTTGACCAACGTCTGGAAGGTGACAGAGGCATTCTTCATCCCAAAGGGCATAACCCGGAACTGGTAGTGCCCATCTGGTGTGGAGAATGCAGACCTCTCTTTTGCCCCATCAGTCAAGGCGATCTGCCAGTACCCAGACGTTAGATCAAACGTACTGAGGTACCGGGCAGCCCCCAACTGATCTATGAGCTCATCAGCTCTGGGGATGGGATGCACGCCAGTCTTGGTGACTGAGTTGAGTACTCGGTAATCCACACAGAACCGAAGTTCTGGTGAAGCACCAGGTGCTGTAGCCTTTGGGACCAAGACCACTGGGCTGGCCCAAGGATTGCTAGAGGACTCAACCACCGCTAAGGCAAACATCTTGGAGACCTCCTCCTTGATGTAGGCTCTGACCTTATCAGTCACTCTGTAGGCTTTGTGCTTCACAGAAGTGCTGTTCCCGGTGTCCACATCATGGACACTCCACTGAGTGACACCAGGGGTTAAGGAGAACAGATCAGGGAATTGTCCCAACAGTTGGTGACAATCCTGCTGCTGCTCAGGGGTCAGTGTGTCAGAGAGGACAACACCATCCACTGACCCATCTTGCTCTTTTGCATACAGGAGGTACGGAAGAGGCTCTCTCTTCTCCTCCATTCCAGCATCTGTAGCTCGGAGCATGCCCACTTCGGACCTTTCTAAGTGGGGTTTTAACAGGTTGACATGCAGGACCCTCAGGGGGTTCCTGGGAGACTTCAAGTTCACCAAGTAGGTGACATCGCTCTTTTTCTCCACAACCTCAAATTGTTCAGTCCACCTGTCCTTGAGCGCACAAGGTTCTACAGGGGACATGACCCAAACTTTCTGACCAGGTTGAAGCTTCACCAGAGTGGCATTCCAGTCGTACCACTGCTTCATCTTTTCCTGGCTGACCTCCAGATTTGCCTGAGCAAGATCTCTGAAGCGCCGAGTCTGGTTCCTAAAGGCCAGCATCTAACTGTATACATCCTGGGGAGGTTTCCTGGGAGATTGCTCCCAGCCTTCTTTGACCAGACTCAAAGGTCCTCTTACCGGGTGTCCATAAAAAAGCTCAAAGGGGCTGAACCCTAGAGACTTTTGTGGCACCTCACGGTAAGCAAACAGCAGGCATGGTAAGAGGACGTCCCATTTACACCTCATTGGTTCTTCAAGACCCATGATCATGCCTTTAAGGGTCCGGTTGAATCTCTCAACCAGCCCATTACCTTGTGGGTGGTAAGGAGTGGTGAAGTTGTAGGTTACCCCACACTCCTTCCACAGGGACTTCATGTAATTGGAAATGAAGTTGGTGCCCCGGTCTGACACCACCTCTCTGGGGGACCCCATGCGGGAGAAAACACCCATCAGTGCCCGTCCCACCACGGGGGCCGTCACTGTGCGGAGAGGGATGGCTTCCGGGTACCTGGTGGCATGGTCCACCAATACCAGGATGAACCTATTGCCCATGGCTGTCTTGGGATCCAGTGGCCCCACAATGTCGATCGACACCCGATCAAAGGGGGTATTGACGACGGGAAAAGGTTGGAGGGGAGCCTTCTGCTTCTGCCCGCTTTTCCCACTTGCCTGGCAAGTTTGGCAGGTTTTACAATGGATGTCTACATCCCTTCTCATCTGGGGCCAATAAAAATGGGTGACAAGCCTATCATAGGTCTTGTCCTGCCCCAGATGTCCACCTAATGGAACGTCATGAGCCAAACCCAGTAGGAAGGTTCTGAAGCGCTGGGATACCACCAGCACATGGGTTGACCCAGGCTCAGCAGCCTTAGGCTCGCTATACAGGAGGTCGTTCTTCCAGTAGACCAAATGTGATCCTGACTGATCACTTGTTGTTTGGGCTGAGGCCTGCTGCCTCATACCCACAAGAGAAGGGCACACTTTCTGCTCAGCACAAAATTCTTCCCTGGAGGGCCCACAATCCTGCTGCCAGTGGGTCAGCTCGGGCAGGTCTCCCAGTTCAGCAACTTGTTTCCCTGTAGGTTCCAGGGCATCCCAGTCAAGGTCTGCCTCCTCCTGGACTGTGGGAACTATGGGGGACGGTTACCCGCGCCCCCCTGCCTCTTCTCGTCACAGCTGCGTCCCGGGCCATACTTTCAGGCTCCAGAACCCCATCAACACCCTTACTAGCTGTCATGGATTGAGTGGTTGCACACACCCACTCCGGCACACCCAACATTTTCAAATGTGTCTCTCGCTCCACCTTAGCCCAAGGGGAGTCCTCCAAATCATTGCCCAGGAGACAGTCAACAGGCATGGCGGGCCTCACAGCAACCTGAAGAGTCCCTGAGACCCCCCCCATTCAAAGGGAACCTGAGCTACTTCACCCTCTCTCTGTGAGTTGTCAGCAGCTACAACAGGGTAAAATGCATGAGGGACCACCTGCTCTCTGGACACCAAGTGACACTTGACAGCTGTCACACTCGCTCCGGTGTCTCTGAGAGCTTCCACCCTATGGCCATTAATGGTCACCCACTGCCTATATTTCTTAGTGTTGCTAGGCAGAGGGGGTGGCGGGACCATTTCTATGTCTCCTAAAGAGACCAGGGACATTTCTGCGAGGCCCCTCCCACCAGGGGCAACCATCTCCTCCCCTCCCAGGGCTACACTCGCCATCTGACGGGGGGATGCACGTGGTGGTGCATTAGAGTTCTTCATGGGACACTGGGGATCATAATACCGGTGTCCCACCTGCTTACAAGCGTAGCAGGTCATGGGGCCCCTAGGAACAGGTTTACCTGTCGGGGCCTCTGGCTTCTTTACTGGGGGAGGCTGGGAACCCTTCCCTTGGTTCCCTTGGGGATTACTTTGGGGCCCTTTCTGAAACTCCCTCTGTTTACCCATGTCCCCCCCACTTTTCTGCTGGGGACCATGCCCACCTTTGGCTGAGTCTCCCACTGGACCCTTGTGGACCCTGGTACTGACCCAGCGGTCCGCCTCTTCAGCAAGTTTTCTAGGGCTAGATATCTTACTATCAATAAGGTGCTGGCGTAGCTCTGGAAAACAGTTATTAGACAAGTGCTCCCAAGCAAACAAATCATAAAGGGCATCATAACTTTCCACTTTGCTACCCTTTATCCAACTATCCATGGCTCTGCAAAAAAAGACACATATTCAACCCACGTAGTACCAGGCAATTTCTTACATTCTCTAAAGGCTTGTCTGTACTTTTCTGGAGTTAGGCCATACCTTAACATTAAAGCATCTTTCATATGAGTATAAGACATCCTATCCTCAACAGGCATGTCCAACAGGTTATCTCTCCCTTCATTGACAAAGCGACGCCACAACCCCACTCCCCAATCCTTCTCAGGGACCCGGTGGGCCAACAATGCTAACTCATATGCTTTGAACCATTGGCCAATATCTTAATTCTTATGAAAATCTTTTATCACATCTTTGGGAAAATAAAACCTACTTTCTGCAGGCCCAGATGGAATGCTGCCACCAGAGCGATTCAATTCTAAACTTTTAGTTTTGAGCTCCATCTCCCTCACCATTTTCTCACGTTCAAACGCTAATTTTTCTCTTTCAAAATCTAACCTTTTGCTCTCCATTTCAGCATCTCTCCTGCTTCTTGCATTCTCTAACTCCAACTGCCCTCCTAATTTAAGTTTTGCCATTTCTAACTGGTACTCTCGTTCCTTCGCCCTGTCTTCTAATTCTTCAGGAGAAAGACCCTTGGAGGAAACGCTGCTGCCGGGAGAGGACCCTGGCCCATTCACGGGCTCTTCCTCCTCCCCTTCCCCATGCGGTACCACCACCGGGTCAGAGGGATCTCTGCCTCTAACCAGGCCTCCAAAGGTGTGCGAAAGTCATCTTTCTTTTTGAGGCCTGTTGTAGGAACTTTAAACTGCTTGCAAAAGTGCTCCAGCTCCTCCCTCTTGTATTTTTGTTATCTTCTTCCTATCAAACTCCTCTACAACAACAGGGGTAGTGACTCCGGCATCACTCATGGTAAAAACTGGCAGTGTTAAAAAAATAAGCTCCAGGAAAGCGGAGAACAAAAATAGAATATCCTACCAAAATAGATTGTGGCTGCGCTATGGTCTGCTTTCACTATGCAGCGTACACTAATCACTGCACATGAGTTATAAATGCAAAGTTCAAATCCTCACCGCTGACCAACAATGTTAGAATCGGCTGGTCTCTAGTTGGCAGAGGTAAATACTTCTGACAAATAGGGACCCACCTCCTCTAGTCAGGGCAAGGGGATCACACACTCAGATAACCCCCCCTCACCCCCTTGGTAGCTTGGCAGAGCAGACAGGTCTATCTCAGAGGCAGTGTGTTAAGCATTTATGACCACATACAGTAATAAAGTGAATACACCACAAATGGACACAACACAGAAGGTATTATAAAAATAAGGATGTTTATATAAGGCTTAGCACAAGACCCAATAATGACAAAAATATACCACAATCTCAATAAATACTCTTTGGAAGTAAAAATAATAGTTCAGGTAAAGCTTCTTCTTCGTAAATAGTTCTTTAGCAACAAACGTAACTCTTCTTCTCTAAAGCCCAGTTCTTGGCAACAATGTAACCCCCACTGGAGTCACACGACGTTGAGGCAAAGCTATTCCAAAGGTTCGGCGTCGACCGCGAGGAGCGCTACGTCGAGCCCGGAGTCGAAACAGACCCCACAAACACAGTACCTTTTAGAATGAAGAAAACGATGATCCGCAGCGCCGTCGAGAGATCTCGGGCCGGAGCAGCGCTCGCGGTGGCGAAGCAGGATACGGCGTCGTTGTCAATGTCGTCGTTGCAAGAGGGAGCAGCTTTGATCCCTTTGTCCAAGCAGGGGGGTTTCCCCCATTCTGGGTTTGTTGTGGGTGTTGCCAGGCTGAGGCACCTGGCCTATTCACTGTGCAGGGCAGGGTCTTCAGCCGCCCAGCAGGAGGTGGAGCCAGTATTGTCACTGGCAGGGGCAGGGCCATCAGTCGCCCGGCAGGAGGTGGAGCCAGTATTGTATCAGGCAGGGCAGGCTATCGGGAACTACTCTTCCCCCACTCTGAACGCAAATGCCTCATTCACCCCACACTGACTCACTCAGACTTCTGGAGCCACCCAGCCCCTGTCACACACACCAAACCAGAAGAGACCGGTAAATAGTTAGACAAGAAACTAGTCACTTTCTAAAAGTGCTAGTTTCAAACTCAGAATCTAAAAACCATCCATCCTAAAGGATGTGTTATCAAATTCTGAGTTCAGGGATACTAAACTCGACTTTCCATCATGCTCTCTGAGTCTGTTTAGTATTATATAGTGTAATAATTCCAGCAGCCCATTCAGGCCTAAGGAGAGCAGGTAGCCTTACAATAGTGAAAAACAAAAATCACTGTAATTCACTATTAGGACATGCCACACACATCAGGGCTTGTCCTACCTTATGCTTACAATGCACCCTGCCCTTGGGCCTACCATAGGGGTGACTAACATGAAGTTAAGGGAAGGATTTGGGGACTGGCAAGTAGGTGTACTTGCGCAGTCAGCATGACAGTACCAGACTGCACGCAGGTTCTGCAATGGCAGACCTTAGACATATTTTACCAGGCTGCTTCTGTGGGTGGCACAATCAGTGCTGCAAGCCCACCAGCAGCAATTGTATTTACAAGCCCTGGCACTCCTGGTGCACTATACTAGGGACTGACAGTAAACCAAATAGGCCAAACATGGAATCCAATTAATGTATCAATTTAACATAGGGAGCACTTGCACTGTGGCACTGATCAGCAGTGGCCCAGTGCCCAAAGCAATATTCCAGCAAAACATCGTACACAGAGGAGGCAAACAGACATAAAATGGAGGAGAGACTCATGCCAATGATGCCAGGTCTAACAGCGACCATCTCTCTGGTCGAATATTGTGCTAAGTTAAGTCAACTATAATTCCTTGTTCACTTATTTCATGAACAACAATTTATTCAGCTTTTATATTTACCTCATAGGTTATTAATAATTATAATACAAGTTGAGAGGTAGATCCTTTGTTTATATCTAAGCCCACCCAGCACATACTAATTGCAGTGTAGGGTCATAGACAAAGCTCTGACGAATGCTTTAGACCCACGCCTGGTTACAGAAACCTGTTGGCATAATTATTTGTACAGTGATGCATACAGGTCATTACATCTAAGTATGCCTCCTGTATTTACCCCTTGTTAATCTTTTAGTCAACCAGGGATACCAACAAAATTAAAGGATACTTTAGTGGATTATCCCATGGGTTTTTTAAAGTCATAAACTGGACCTAAATCATTGTCCTGGGAAAAGAAATATCTAAAAACTCCCTCAGAAAAGCCCCATTCTGAAGTCAAGTCCGTCCTGGTATTAATATCTTACCAGGGTGGGATGAGGTGGCAAATGATGAGGAAGCATGTCACATACGTGAGTGAGCCATCCTCGTCCACATCTTGGAATTGCCTTGAATTTAGATAACAAACAACTAGAAGCACACAGAGAAACCATTGGGTCTCTGGTACTAACCTGCTGACTTGCTGATTAAGCAAACAGCATTTCTCTGAGGGTATCACTCTAATTTCTGTGTTTATTTGGAGGATGAAGTCCCCTTGACTACTGAAGGTTGTTGGGGCCCAAGAACCCCAATTGTTGCCACAAGTAATTCCCTCACAATGGAACTGCTGAGACCTCATCAGAGGCCCCACCCCCTTTCACAGTCACTATGCATACAGGCCTATTGGTACACTACTGGTTGGGGGATGAACACCCCTTGGCTGCTGAGGGTTGTTGGGGGACAAGAACCCATATTGTTGACACAAGTAAGTCCCTCACACTTGGATTTCTGAAACCTCGTCAGAAGCCCTGCTACTCTTCTCAAACGCTCTTCAAAGGGCCCTCCTGGTGCATCACTGGTTTGGGGAATAAACTCCCCTTGGCTGCTGAGGGTCGTTGGGGGCCAAGAATGCCTATTGTTGCTACAAGTAAGTCCCCCACAGAGTGATTGCTAAGACCTCATCGGAGGCCCTACCACCTTTCTAAACTACTCTGCAAACATGCCTTCTGAGGCACTGCCGGTTTGAAGATGAAGTCTAGGGGTAAGCATGCCAGTAAACTCTGCAAACTCCTTAGGCAGAGTGGAGTTTACCACCCACCCCTAGTTTTCTGCCTTTTTCTGCTCACTTCTGACTTATATTTTACCTCTTTCTGCTCTTTGCTGACCTTTATTTTCCCTCTTTCAGCTCAATTCTGCCCTGTATTTTTCCTTTCTGTTTGTTTCTGACATTTATTTTGCCTTTTTCTGCTTGTTTCTCAATACTATCATACCACTTTCCGCTTGTTTCTGACCTTTTTTCTGCCTCTCTCTGCTGGATTCTCACCTTTATTTTGCCTCTTTCTGTTCTTTTCTCAATTTTATTGTGGCTCTTAGTGCTCGTTTCTTACCTTTATTCTGCCTTTTTCTGTTAGTTTCTGACCATATTTTTGCCTCTTTCTACTTGTTGCTGACCTTTATTCCTCCTCTTTCTGCTTGTTTCTGAACTTTATTCTGCCTCTTTCTGCTCGTTTCCTACCTTTATTTTGCCTCTTTCTGCTCTTTGCTGACCTGTATTTTCCCCCTTTCTGTGAATTGCTGACATTTAATCTGCCTGTTTCTGCTCATTTCTGACCTTTATTTTGCCTCTTTCTGCTCATTGCTGACCTGTATTCTGCCTCTTACAGACCATTTTTGTCCTTCATCCTGCCTCTTTGTGCTTGTTTCTGACCTTTTTTTAACTTTTTATTGTCTTTCCCCTACACTGGACCACGGAGGGAGCCTCTAAGCCCCGCGGGCTCAGCCAGCTCCCCATCTCCTGCGGGTGATGGTATTCCTCTCAAAGATAGTCTGTCAGAGCAATACTTTTGTCTTTTTCCCTGCTCGATTTACAGTGGGCAGGGAAACAGTCAAAAACTTCACTCTCAGCAAGCGGGAGAGGTTTCAGAGCTCTCGCTTGCTGAGAGCAGAGTTTCTGTTTGCTGTGACTTGGTGGGAGCTGTCAAAGCTCACGCAAAGTCAGAGCAAACAACTACGTCCCGGGGTGGGCATCCCAGGACATAGCAGGAGACAGCCCTGAGGGTTGATTTACATGGGCAGGCCATGGGGAGGTGGTGGTCCCAAGAGCTGTATATGGCCCATAGGGGAGCCTCACGGCCACTCCCATTTATTTTGTAAAATATTTCGGCTCCTGGGAGGTGGTGGTCCTTGGTGCTCAAGGGTCCACAGGCTCCCAATTAGTTTTTATTAAGCCCTGGAGAGGTGGTGGTCTCTGTGGCTTGAGGAGGTGAACAAGATATTGAATCTTTCTTTATAAAGCCCATGGAAGCGGGCTCAACCCCCCTCCCTATGCACCTCCCTCCTTCTTTGCAAAAATGCCCCAGGGGCAATATTCAAACCAAATGCGGAAGCTGGGGCTTGTTTTAAAAGAAAATTTTGCCACATATTCGCGGCTCATGTTTTTGCAGCAACATTTTTAGGAAAAGTGATTTTCTTCCCCTGACAGGGTCACAGGGGTGCCACACCTAGGGGGTCAGGGTATTCATACCCAGTCCCCTTTTCTTTTTTTTTAACCATTTTCATGGGACTCGGCTTAATATATATTTTGTATATATATTCCAACAAAAAAGCTCCTTCCCAGACCATGGACCCTTGAGAGGCAGTGCTTGCAGCAGCAGAGCACGCCAGTAATAGTAAATCCAAAATGTCCAGAAGTAAAGAAAACCAGGTCAAAGATGCGGTTTGTAATTTTATCCAAAAATCCCATTACGCATTTTTACTGCAAGGCAGTCTTGATCACACTGACTTGCAGTCGAAATGTGTAATAGGATTTTTGGATTAAATTACAAACTGCATCTTCGACCTGGTTCTGAGGGTGCGTTCTTTACATCTGTAGGTTTTGGATTTACTATTACCGTCGTGCTTCACCGGTGCATGCACTCCCTCTCAAGGGTCTATAGTCTAGGAAGGAGTGTTCTCATGATATATATATATATATATATTATATATATATATATATATATATATATATATATATATATATATATATATATATATATATATATATATATATATATAGTATTCAATATATTTTTTTCATTACAGTTGATTCTAATGATAACTGAGCATGTTTTGTGAATATCTACATTGTATTCACCATGTCCCATGTAATGTGGATTTCAGTCTACTGTAACTGAACTGTACACATTCAAACTACAATAAAAACAACCATTATTATCCAAGCACATCAATTACCTAAATATGCATCCCTGGCTGGCAATAAATGTTAATTTCAATCTCCGGTTTGCATTTATGGTGACTGTTTCATTTCCCTGAGTTCTTTTTTTTGACAGAGTAGAAAAGAGCTATTTTACATAATCCTTTGCACATCAGGCCACCCACTGCAGCTGTTTCATGAGGGGTTTCACCTTAGAAACCAGGCACAAACAGAAAGCATGGGTTTGCAATTGCTAAATGAGGATTGGACCCATATTCTCATTATTCGGAGCCAAAGCTCAGAGCAGTGGCATTATCTAAATGCCTGTATTGTTTTTAAGTGCTGTAGAGGAGAATGAGGGGTCTGACGGTGTTTGCGTTGTGCTGCTGGTCCATAACAGAACATTGAATCTTACATATTACATATTAAATATGCGTCCGTTTTCAACATAACATGCTGTTTTTTACTTACACCTCATACTGACCCACTGCAAAATTATCAACTTTACCACACTGACACATTTATGTCCTGATTTCTAAACATCTTTAAGAGACTACGGGGCATATTAACAAGGAACAGGGAAAATTATTGCTAGGGGGCTTTGCGTGAATTTTTTTTAACGCCCGCTATCGCTGGATAATATCGCCTGGTTATCGCGTTATTAACAACTCTAACCGCCTAGGCGATAAAAAATCCAGCCATAGTGGCATTTTGGCAGGTTATCGCTGGTAATGCAGCGATAAAACTACAAGGATAGGGATATCCTTCTTGATAGCCCATGGTGGATTTAGCCACCTCCCATTGGATTACATGCCTAAATCTGAAAATTAGCAGACGTAAAAAAGCAGCGTTAACCGTGGTTAGCGCTGCTTTTTTTGTCCCTAACAGGGTTAGCGTGAAGCTTGATAATAGGAGAAATGTCGCTTAGCGACATTTCTCCTAATATTTTGCACTGGAACGCCCGGAGATGCAAAGGGAAGCGTAGTGAAAAAGGGTCCTAACATGTAATTTTGCATGTTAGCACCCTGTTGTTGAGAGGTCGATATTTGTATCTCCGCTTTTTTAGCTTTTAAAGCGAAAAAAGCAGAGATAAAGCCCTTGTTAATATGCCCCTACGTTTTTGAGTGGATGCTCGATTGACACAAATTGGTGGTACTCTCTTCATCGTGGTGCAAATGGTGTATCAATGAAATTTACAAAACAGCTTATATTTTGCACCTAAGTTTGACGTGAGCTCCATATGAAATGGATTTGTGTTGCCTAGAGCCAATCCCCTATATATGAAACTAAACGGATCGTAAGGAAGTGTGATCAGTGCAAACACCCTTGGGATTTTACTCAAAGCCAGATTCACTAGACTTTGTGTAAAAGGAACAAGCAATGGCCAAGTGAAATATCACTTTATTTCCAATTGTAACCTGTAATTTCAGGAAATTTACACATTTTGCACATCTCATACTTGGGCAGTTGTATTGCATGCACATTTGTACTGGATGGCTCACTTTGTGTACAAATGTCATGAAAGCCCCTGTTGTCTTGCCTTTTTCCCCAATGTCGCAATGCTTGAGAATTGGGCAAAAATTTATTTTTGCATGATATGTGGCAGTTCCTGCATGGTGCCATCAATGGAACAATATACTTTGTAAGATAGGGTACTCCACAATTATTTCCTATTAGCGCAATGGTGTGCTGCATATTTTCATGCAAAAACAATTCATCTCAGCCACTGGTGATCGCTCTGAGATGCATTCCAGACAATCGTTTTTTGCACACTGTGTCACTCTTGATAGAGACCTGCCTTATGCAAGTCAGTCTTGATCTTGCTTCAATACAAACGGTTCAGCCTGAACTACTGCCAAGCCAGGTATCCTCTGGGTTGAAGAGCGGAACCCAAGAGGGAAGGAAGTGTATCCAGCAGCTTCCAGCCTAACTATAGTAAGTGGCAATACAGGGATTAGAACTTAGAGCTCACATTAGAAAACAGGGGACCAAATGTCTTTTGTACTTTTAACCCCACAGTCTTAAAGAACAGAAACTGCCATAGAAGACTCCCAAATTAAATTAAGGGATCAGGAGAAGAATTAGCAGGCAATGCTTAAAGCTTCCAGGTAAGAGGGAGCCAATTACTTAGAATACTGCAAAAATGAAGAATAAGAACACAAACATATGATCCTTTGTTATATACATTATTTTCACAGAATTGAAAAAGGAAGTTGTAAGGCTTAACACGTCCTTCCAAAAATTCACCCATAATTAATAGAGGTAAGACCTATTTATTAGTTAGATATAGTAAGTTAGATAGACAATAGATCTAAGTAATATCCCTACTTACACTGTAATTTATACTTTTTGGGAAACAGCAAATACTTCATAAACTTGGCACAAGACCAGTGAAGAAGAAACCACTGAGTAATTTAAGGTATATGAATCATTATTACTTTAAGATGCCAGACTAAAGAATATAAATAGTACATGTATGTAACAAAAGATACTATATTCTCCATTAGAAATACCGCAACAAAAGGTCAAGTCTTATCCGATAAGAACATAAAGAGATTGACTCAAGGAAATACACACTTTTTCGGTAAGAAGCACCAAAATAGGCTACAATTTAAACCAATGAGCAATATAACAAAAGGAAATTAATGATCCCTCTCTTTGGTTTAGAGCTTGAATTACCAGCGTGCTCAGAAAATCCGAACAAAACAGATATTAGGAGGTCTCTTGATAAGCTCTATTAGGTATGTGACCAATTCCAGCACAAGTCCACACCGTCAGACATACAATTTTTTGTTGTAAATAGAAACACGGGGAACAGTTGACAGGTTACCAAATATGAGGGAAATTAGCAATAAATATGTAAATAAATGCAAACCTAAGATGATGTAAAAGAACAGAGTGTGATGTGTAGATCATACGAAATAATGAAAAAAGAATATGGTTATAAAATCCCAAAGTATAAAGATAAGAGAACAGTAATTGAAAAAATGTGAAAACAGCACCAGTACTTTTTAATAATGTATTATTGTTATATTCTTTGCTTAGATGTTTTTATTAATTACAATCAATGTCCTGAAGAAGGTGCAGATACTGTAGAACACCGAAACGCCGCATCGACAAGTTGTTCCATAAGAACTTCATATTTGAATCTTTCGATAAACATGTTTTTAATTTTTAATTTTGAAATTTATATGTTTAATAATCAATATGATTAAGTGTTTTTAAATATTTTTGATAATGATTATGACAATGTATTGCTGACTTAAGAACAATAATAATGAAAGAAGATATATATCACATTCTGGTATTTTAGCTACATTTGATTTGCTTTACGTATGGAATGACAATGTATAGAACCTGAGTTTTGTACATTTGGTAACCTGGGTAAAATCTGTCCCTACACCACATCCCCATCTCACAAGAAGATAGGGAGTGCATAGGATCTCTCCCCACATAATCCGTGGAAAAGGGAATTTTCTGTTGTTTGAAGTTCCTGCATGGTGCCATCAATGGAACAATAAACTTTGTAAGATAGGGTACTCCACAATTATTTCCTATTAGCGCAATGGTGTGCTGCATATTTTCATGCAAAAACAATTAATCTCAGCCACTGGTGATCGCTCTGAGATGCATTCCAGACAATCGTTTTTTGCACACAGTGTCACTCTTGATGGAGACCTGCCTTATGCAAGTCAGTATTGATCTTGCTTCAATATAAACGGTTCAGCCTGAACTACTGCCAAGCCAGGTATCCTCTAGGTGGGAACACACGCAACCCCACCCTGGTTTCGACCTACTTGGGTCTCATCGGTGGAGTGTAGCTTGAGTCCTATGGCACATTTAGCATGGGACGTACATCTTGGCATACCAATTGTGCTTTTTTGTATTTTTAGTTCAGACATCTTAAGTGAGACAGGTATGCCCAGACATGGGTCCCATGCTCACGGTGTCACTGGAACCAAGCTCGACCTGACTGAAGTTACCCAATTATGCTGAAACAGGTTTTTGGTGTGCGTGTGTTCTGAATCAAAGAGGACCTGGCCTGGCAGTTTGAGCTGGAGCAGTGTCAGAGCAAATTTGCATGAGTTGAGTCCTGGGAGACATGGTGGGCAAAAAATGATGGATCGGGAAAGTAATTGCATGTGTGCAATGTGCAGCAGGCAATCCAACACGCGCTGCTGCTAGATTGCCTACATGCCTCCTTCACCTCCCAGTGCTACTGCGTCTTCACTTCTGGGTCAAGGATGCCGAGATGCCGACCGGAGAACGAAGACACTGAGGAGAGATCTGTATGCCTTTGCTCTGCGTTTCGGCCCCCGCTGGACATTTCTTTCATGGGCTCAAATGGCAAATAAGGTAACTTTAAAAGCGCCCACTCGCATGTGCAGCGAAATAAGCAACGTATGGAAATTTGTTTACCTTTTTTGTTTGTCCTTTCTCACCCCTGCAAGGCCGTTTTCTAGTCTTGGCCTCTCAGAGCTCTATCATCAGGCTGCATAATGTATGTTCTTGGATATCCCACACATTAGTAAAGAGGAGACCGGAGGAAGAAAGGAACAAAAGAAGAGAGACAAAAGGACAAGACTCTTTATGTCAGTGGCAAGAGGTGGTAAGAGGAGACCACCAGGTTTTACACTATTCGGTGATTACCAGTATGGAAATTGGGGAGGAAAAAAAGCTGACTAGGTGTGGGTTGTTGTTTGGTTCTCTTTCTCGTCCGTTCAGGAATTTGTTAATCATAAAATAAATAAACAGAGGGTGGGGGGAGAAGAGAGGGGAAGAAATTTTTTTTTTAAATGGGGAAGCACTCAAAAATAGGGAATTTTATGGTAAATGTTGATTCGGTACAGAAATCCAAAACCCCTACAGCTCAACTGAAAAACAGAGCTGCATTAAGGGCAGAGCGGAGTCAAAAAAGTCCACATTGATTTGTTCTGGACTGTTCTAATAAGGCACAGAGTCAAGACTGATTTGCATATGGCCAGGTATGAACTGAGGTGGCATGGTGAGCAAAGGAATGATACATTTAACACAGATTTCTTGACTGGGGGTGAATGTTTTGATTTGTACCGCATTCCGTCTATCAATTGTGTGTCTTTTGCTTTCTTGCCATAGTGCGCCGTGTATGCCCAGACGTGGGTCCCAGGCTCACCGTGCCACTGGGTTCAAGCTATCCTGTCTGATGAGGGGTGACACCCGAAACTGGACTTATAATGCTTGTTTCCAGTCCAGGGAGTACCTGGCTTGGCAGTTTGGACCGGACTTTTCCCATGAGGCAATGGGTCAAGACTGATTTGCATATAGCCAGGTCTGAACTGGGGTGGCATGGTGAGCAAAAGAATGATGGATTTAAACCAGATCTTGGGGGTGAATGTTTTGATTTGTTCTGCATTCCATCCATCAATTGTGTCTTTTTATAATTAATGTCCAGCACAGAGTATTCCCACTAAATCTTTAGCAACAGGCATCTCATAATCAACCAATTCGCCATCTAGGGGTAAGAGTGACAAACCAATATGAAGAACTTTATAGACTGAACTACGAGCCAATGTTGAGTAAAACAAAGGAATTGTTGGATAGATGGTAATTTCTCCCTCTTACATTGATAGGACATGTGGCATTGATCCAGATGTCTATCTTACCTTTATTGATCTCTCATTTTTTTAATATCCCGATTCAAATTACCAGGGTATATTTTAAGGAACTAGACACACTTTTTAGGCAATTTATATAGAATAAAAAGGCTCCTAGAGTTAAATTCCCAATACTCCAGTTGGGTATAAGTCAGGGTGGATTGGCGTTACCCAACATGTATTTTTATTATGAAGCAGCCCTTTTAGATAGAACCGTTTGGATCTTAGATGCTGTAGGAACACACGACAATTTCTTTATCAAAAAGATGCTGCAGGAGGAGGGCTTTCAGCTACTGGCTTTCTTAAAGACTGCAAAGCTCACAAAAAAACCAAGATACAAGGATCTCCAGGAATATTCTACCCGACTTCAATCATATTATGCCATAAGGGGGCAGTCCTCAGGTTATAGATATCTCCAATTAGATGAATGCCAGACCTTGGGGTTAAAAATACCTAAAATGTGTACGAGGTACTGGTATATGAGTGGATTTAAAGAGTTAGGGCATTTTATGATCGGAAGCTGTATTATTTTCTGGCAGAACATCCAAGGAATATGCAGCAATCGTTGTAAGTTGTTTTATTTTGGATATCTGCAGATTGTACATTTTATTAAAAAATTTTATATGTCAATGAGCTCCATCTCTTCACCTACAACAACGGCTCTTTTTAAGACGAGAATGAAGGGAGTAGGAAATTGGTATAAGCTATTGAGGAGCCAAACGGAATGTCTCCTGACGAATATATTTCTGGAGAAGATATCCTTGACAACCAAGTGTACTTTTTCAGAAATAGAATGGCAGATGATTTCAAAATTAGGAAATTCAGCTTTAAGAGTTGCAAACTACAAGAGAATGTCTTTTTTAGCTCACTGGATGGCACACTATACCCCTTGAGCCCTGTCAAAGATGTATCCCGAGCTGGAAGATTGTTGTTTTTGATGTAATCAGTTTGGGAGCGGAGACTGGTTCCATATTTCTTTTACCTGCCCTGGGATAAAAAATGTTTTGGGAACAAGTGTTTGCAGCCTTAAGCAGGGGGCTTAATTTACAGATACGATACCAAAGGGGATGATAGACGGAGCGTTTTAGCAAATCAAACACTCATCCCCAGTCAACTGATCTGGGTTTAATCCATCACCATTCTTTAGCTCACTCCACCACCCCAGTTCAGACATGGCCATATGCAAATCAGTCTGACCCTGTGCTTTATGGGAACAGTCCAGACCGAACTGCCAAGCCATGTCTTTCCTGGACCAGAAACAAGCATCCTGGGACCGGTTTCGGGTTCATAACCCGATTCAGCCAGGCTGTCTTGAATCCAGTGGTAAAGTGAGCAAGGGACTCACGTCTGAAGATACCCTGCCAACTTAGGGTGAACAAAGCGATACCAAAGGGGATGATGGACGGAGCGTTTGAGCAAATCAAACACTCACCCCCAGTCAACTGATCTGGGATTAATCCATCACCATTCATTAGCTCACTCCACCACCCCAGTTCAGACATGGCCATATGCAAATCAGTCTGACCCTGTGCCTCATGAGAACGGTCCAGCTGGAACTGCCAAGCCATGTCTTCCCTGGACCAGAAACAAGCATCCTGGGACCGGTTTCGGGTTCATAAGGGTCAAACTGATTTGCATATGGCCATGTCTGAACTGGGGTGGGGGAGTGAGCTAAAGAATGGTGATGGATTAAACCGAGATCAGTTGACTGAGGGTGAGTGTTTGATTTGCTCAAACGCTACGTCCATCATCCCCTTTGGTATCGATTAAACCCAGATCAGTTGACTGGGGGTGAGTGTTTGATTTTCACAAACGCTCCGTCGATCATCCTCTTTGGTATCGCCTAATATAAAGATACAGCATGATGTAAGGGCAGCGCTTTTTGGGCTTAGCTCCGAAAGGCAATGCAATTTATGAGAAAATGCATTGATGTATTTATAACTATTAGATCTTTTTTTTGCTCACTCTTGATCCTCCAGAATTGGAGGTCTAATAGAACACCAACTTACCAGGAATGGTATAATAAAATTATTCAAACTCAAAAGTTTGAGGAAACATATGCTAGCAGGGTCACCGGCTTTAAACGGTTTGCCACTTCCTCTCAACTTATGATAAAGATCTAGAACTGTACGTCCAGACTTTCTCCTAAAATTATAAATACTATTTTCTTTAAAATGCCACAAGCACTTTATAGGATATAATCGTATGGAATCGATACCTGGTAAATTCCTCATCTTTTCATTTTAAGCATTATATATCCTATGTATGCACTTACGCACATTTGCACTGTAAGTATAACATACTCAGTGTTGGGATTTATGCATATCTGCACTTTCTAGATATATTTAGGATTAGATGCATTATCAAAATATAATGGTGAAAAAGATTGTATCGGATTTCTTAATTTATTTACATATTTTAATATATTATAATATAAAAGAGACTAAGTGTAAGTAAGGTCAAATAAAGGAATTGGATGTCTATTTCTACTGTATTGTAAAACCAACTGGATTATCTAATAGTGTATGAACACTTTGCTATTTTATGGAAATATTTGGATAGGTCTCTTGTTGAAGCTGAAAGAATCATGACGAATTTGATGTATCTGTTTTATCTGCTTATTTCAATTTTTTTTAAATAATTGCAAGTGGCAAAGTTTAATTTAATTCAAGCATTGAATCCATCACTTTCTTATACTTTGCATACATTAATGCAGCACTCCATTGCCTAGCATTTTGTTAATCTATACCATGGTCTGATGACAAACAGATATTTAAAGTGAAATAACCTGCACAATCTGGCATCACTCAGACATTGCCAATTTTATATGTACACACCCACAGATTCAGTGAGGTGAAATCCATTCCGTAGGGTATGACTACTGGCATGGATGCCAACCACCCAAAATGCAAGGAGTAGCAGAAGTTGTATCATGAACCACCTGACCATCAATGACACCACATGGTTGACCCTCCCGTCTTCAGCAGCCTCCTTCTTTCTGTTGAGTGGCGATGGGTAGAGTAAGAAGTGTGAACTACAGAAAGTAAACTGGAGACAATTAGCCCTATTTATGTGCTGCCTCCATGCTTTCTTCAAGATTCCAGAGACCAGGAGTAGCAGCAGCTTCTCCCCCTGCCTTTAATATGTGCCATCCTTGCGGAAACACTGTGGGGAAGATTTGCAAGCCCCTTGCGACATTTTTAACAACAGTTTTGCAACACTCTGTGACGCAGCATTGTCGTAAACAATGCGCCACTATACAACAGATTTACAATGTGGTGCATCTAGTGAGATGCATCATGTTGTAAAGCCCTGCGCTACATTATACCTGCGTCAGGTATAATGTGTGCAGGGTGGGCGTTCCGTCGCAAGGAAGCCCCATAAAAGTGACGCAGTGAAATATACAAGTTTCAAGTTCAAGTTTAACATTTGTATAGCGCACTACTCACCCAGAGGGTCTCAGGGCGCTTGAGGGGGAGGGGTACTTTACTTATCGAATATCCAAGTTTTTAGTTGTTTTCTGAAGGAGAGGTGGTTCTGAGTAAGGCGGAGGTGGGTGGGGAGAGAATTCCAGGTTTTGGCCACTAGGTAGGAGAAGGATCTTCCCCCCATGGTGGATCTAAGGATGCGTGGGATTGCGGCGAGGGCTTGATTGGACGATCGAAGTTGGCGGGTGGGGGTGTAAAAGGACAGGCGCGTGTTGAGGCATTCGGGTCCTAGGTCGTAGAGGGCTTTGTGTGCGTGGGTGAGGAGACGGAACATTATTCTCTTGTTGACGGGGAGCCAGTGGAGGTCTTTCAGGTAGCCGGAAATGTGAGCTTGGCGGGGGATGTCTAGTATGAGTCTGGCTGAGGCGTTTTGGATGCGTTGGAGTTTTTTCTGTAGTTTGGCTGTGGTTCCGGCGTAAAGAGTGTTTCTGTAGTCTAGTCGGCTTGTGACCAGTGCGTGGGTGACCGTCCTTCTAGTTTCGGTGGGGATCCAACTGAAGATTTTTTTGAGCATGCGTAGGATGTTGAAGCATGATGATGAGACAGCGTTGACTTGTCTGGTCATCGAGAGGGAGGAGTCCAGGATGAAGCCCAGGTTACGTGCGTGGTCGGTAGGTATGGGTGCGTTTCCTAGGGCCGGTGGCCACCATGAGTCGTCCCAGGCGGAGGGGGATGAACCTAGGATGAGGACTTCCGTTTTGTCCGAGTTCAGTTTTAAACGGCTGTGATTCATCCACTCGGCTACTTCTTTCATCCCTTCGTGTAGGTTGGTTTTTGTGGTGTTTGGGTCTTTGGTGAGGGAGAGGATCAGCTGGGTGTCCTCTGCATAGGAGATGATGTTGAGGTTGTGTTGGCGCGCGATGGATGCGAGGGGACTCATGTATACATTGAAGAGGGTGGGACTGAGTGAGGATCCTTGTGGTACGCCGCAGATGACTTCGGTGGCCTCTGATCTAAAAGGGGGGAGGCGGACTCTCTGGGTTCTTCCGTCGAGGAACGATATGATCCAGTCCAATGCTTTTTCTTGTATTCTGACGTTGCTGAGGCGTTGTATAAGGGTGCAATGACAGACTGTGTCGAAGGCTGCGGAGAGGTCAAGTAGGATGAGGGCAGCTGTTTCTCCGTTGTCTAGTAGTGTTCGAATGTCCTCTGTTGCTACGATGGGGGCGGTCTCGGTGCTGTGTTTGGCTCGGAAGCCGGACTGTGAAGGGTCGAGGGATTTGTTGGATTCGAGGAAGGCGGCGAGCTGACTGTTGACGGCTTTCTCAATGACTTTGGCAGGGAATGGGAGGAGCGAGATGGGGCGGTAGTTTTTAAGTTCAGTGGGGTCTGCTGTGGGTTTCTTCAAAAGGGCACTGAGTTCGGCATGTTTCCAGATTTCCGGGAAGGTAGCGGAGTTGAGGGAGCAGTTGATGACGTCTCGGAGATGGGGTGCGATGATGGAGTCTTCTTTGTTGAAAATGTGGTGGGGACAAGGGTCGGTTGGCAATCCAGAGTGGATGGTGTTCATCAGGCGGATGGTGTTTTCAGTGGTGATTGGGTTCCAGGCGTAAAGGTTGTTGGAGGGAGGTTTTAGTTCAGAGGTGGGTGGTGTGGACTGGTCTCCAGACTGGTTTTCAAAGCTGTTATGTATGTCAGCGATTTTGTTGTGGAAGAATGAGGCTAGGGACTCGCAGAGGTCTTGGGAGGGAGTGATGTCGTTGGTGCCGGCGGAGGGGTTAGTAAATTCTTAGACGATGTTGAATAGTTCCTTGCTGTGTGGGCGTTGTTGTCGAGTCGATCCTTGAGTGCTGATTTCTTGGTGGATCGGATTAGTTGGTGGTGTTTGCGGGTGGTGTTCTTGAAGGTGGCCAGCTTGTAAGTGGTTGGGTTTTTTCTCCAGGCTTTCTCGAGGGTGCGACAGAACTTCTTGGATTTCTTAATGTCATCGTTGAACCAGGGGGCTTTTTTGCTACCTTGCTTTATTTTATGTTTTTTCAAGGGTGCTAATTCGTCCGCGCTATGGGTGATCCATTGTGTGAGGTTGGTGGCTGCAAGGTTTGGGTCCGATCATTTTATCGGAGGGTTTTGGTGAAGCGATGTGAAGAGTTGGTCGGTGGTAATTTTGTTCCAGTTTCTGCGGGGAATTGGTTGTGGGTGGTTGTGGGTCGTAGTCTTTTTGTAGTTAAAGTGAACGCAGCTATGGTCTGTCCAATGGAGAGCTGTGGTGTGATTGAAGGAGATGTGCTTGCTGGAAGTGAAGATTGGGGCGAGTGTGTGTCCGGCGTAGTGGGTGGGGGTGTTTACTAGTTGTTTGAGTCCGAGATTGGCGAGGTTGTCCAGAAGGGTGGTGGTGTTGCTGTCGTTGTTCTTTTCCAAGTGGAAGTTCAGGTCTCCCTGTAGAATGTAGTTCTCGCAGGGGAGGGCGTGTGGGCTGATGAAGTCAGTGATGTCTTCGCTGAATTGTGTGCGGGGTCCTGGTGGCCTGTAGATGAGGGTGCCTCTGAATGTGGTCTTGGGGTCGGTGTGGATCTGGAAGTGAAGGTGTTCGGCAGCTGCAAGGTGATCTTTGGAACTGGTCGTGATGCGGATGGTATTCTTATGGACAATGGCGATGCCTCTCCTGTATGGTTGATGCGGTCCTTTCGGATAATTTTGTATCCAGCTGGGATGGCTATGGCGATGTCGGGCGTTGATGAGGCGTTTATCCAGGTTTCTGTAAGAAAGGCGATGTCCGGCGATGTGGTGTCGAGTAGGTTCCAAAGTTCAATGGCGTGCCTGTGGACCGAGCGGGTGTTGAGTAGGATGCACTTCAGGTGGTTAGTGTCGGAGCTCTGTTTGGAGTTTATGGATTTGGTGTGGGTCATGATGCAGTCGAACTTGCAGGAGTGGCAGGTGAAGGGTCCATGGGTGTGTCCTGGGGCGGCTTGGTAGCAGTTTGGTGTTCGGCCGGGGTTAAGGGCTGAGAGGGATGCGGCGTCGTACGTTATGCGGGTGGATTGGAAAATGCGGGGGCCAGGGGGTCTGGCGCTGGGCGCTGTCCAGGCGTGGACGGGCGTAGACGGGCTTACCTTTGGCGCACCTTCGGCGCGCATGGGGCACGTCTGCTGCACGTGAACGCTGCGCGTCAGCTGTTCTGAGCATAAGTGGATAGGGGGGGCGGAGCGAGGGAGGAGCAGCTGGGAGGCGGGAGCGGGGTGGAGAGGACGGGCTCCGAGGCACAACAAACAAAATGGATGTCAGCAAAAGCAAAACCGAAACAGGCTGGGGGCACAAAGTGGGATCACGCTGTGGGCAGTGGCACCGGCACAACAAGGCAACAATAATTAAATGCACAAATGAGCAATCGAGCGTTACACGGCCAATAGAGCGCTATGATTTTTAAGCAGGCAGCAATTATTTCGAGCAACAGGCAATGCGAATGGAGCCAAATCAGACCAAAATGCACAAATGAGCTATCGAGCGTTACACGGCCAATAGAGCGCTATGATTTTTAAGCAGGCAGCAATTATTTCGAGCAACAGACAATGTGAATGAAACCCAACGATCCCCAAGAAGACCAGGGAGCGTGGGGAGCGACCGCTTCCGATGTAGTCAGGACGGTCATACAAGATTTCACTGAGTCACTTTTACGTCCCCTTTGCGTCAAAACCTTACTCCTGCTTGTAGCAGGCGTAAGGAGTGACGCAGCACTATGGGTATAGGCCGCCCCTGAGCATTGCTTCCGACATGACTCCAGCAATGCCCTGCCCTTGCGACATAAGATGCAACATGCATCTGACTATCCTTGCTCCATGGTACGTCGCATTGTAAATGCGACGCATCCATTGTGGCGCAAGGGTATTCCTACGTCGCATCTTTACTGATGCATCCCTGGTAATATGCAGGGATGCGCCAGTCCTTGTAAATCTGCCCCTGTGTTGTGGTGCCTATACTCTAAGGACTTTGCAGCAGAAACCTTTCCTCATCACTTTGGTATCCTTTGATGCTGATATTTTAGAATTCATGAATTTATCCAGAGTATCAGCAAACCAAATGATTTGAATGATTACTTTTGTCCTCCGAGTCTTCCTTAACATAGGATAACTGATATATCGCACGTATTTCGATCTTAACATTTTTGGATAAAGAAAAAAAACTTATGATGTAAACTATGTGTTGCACTTTAGAGTTTCATATTTAGTCTGTCATTTCATAAAAGGTTTGCACAACGTTATATCACTGCACATAGGTGGTGTATGAAAGCACAAGAAACTACTTGCAGCATCGATCAGAGGGCAAGCAATGCTTTCAGGTAAGCTGCAATATATTTCCATCGTGCAGAAGCAGAATCCCTGCGATCCACACTATAAATATTGCAGCACATCAAATCAATAACTTGAATGCGGAGGGAGAAACATAGCAATTTCAAAGGCGATGCATGCTTTGATTTCGAGCACAGATTTGTCTACACGCATAGAGAATGGAATTGAAGTCTTTCTTTGTAGGCAGTGGTAGAAGTGAGCTGGATCGGAAGGGCACGGCGTGCCCCTACTTTAAAAAATAATTTCAGTCCGTTTCTCGACTTCTTTCTTTCGAAAAATCGTCCCGGGACAGCAAGATTAGTTCTTCTTCAAAACGATAACTTTTTCATTCCGCTTCCAGGGGCTGCTTGCACTTCTCTGTTGAACTCCAGACGCTGCAGGAGCCCCTCCCTGAGCTCTCACAGACTGTGGGCAGGCCATTGTCATTCTGATTGAGGCTGATTATTCCCTTTCGAATGACAATGCGCCCGCCCTCTCTGCCTTTAGCATCTCATGTGCCCGTGAGATCAGAGTTAGTGATTACAGAGGAGCTTTCCCCAAACAGAGTACTGTGGGGAATTTGCCCCCTTGTGTGATTTGTCAATGTTGTACATAGAGTGAACTGGGCAGGAGCAGTGACGGGACAGATGAGGCGACAGGAAAGGAGAGATAATGGGGCAGGAGAGGTGACCAGGCAGAAGAAGTAATGGGCAGGAGAAGTGACAGGGCAGGAGTAGTGAAAGGGCAGGAGAAGTGACAGAGTAGGAGAAGTGACAGCGTAGGAGAAGTGACGGGGCAGGAGAAGTCAAGGGGTAGGAGAGGTGACGGGTCAGGAGCTGTGACGGGACAGGAGCAGTGACGGGACAGGAGAGATGACAGGAAAGGAGAGATGACGGGGAAGGAGGAGTGATGGGGCAGGAGCAGTGATTAGGCATGAGCAGGGGCGGTAACCGGGCAGGAACAGTGAACGGATAGGGGCAGTGAATGGATAGGAGCAGTGAACCGGGCAGGAGAAGTGATGGGACAGGAGAAGTGATCGGGCAGGAGCAGTGATCGGGCAGGAGCAGTGAACGGGCAGGAGCAGTGAACGAGCAGGAAAGGTGACGGGGCAGGAAAAGTGATGGGGCAGGAAAAGTGAAGGGCAGGAGCAGTGATGGGGCAGGAGCAGTGACGGGCCAGGAGAAGTGACGGGGCAGGAGAACGGAGGGGGCAGGGGAATTGACGAGGCAGGAGCGTTGATTGTGCATGAGCAGGGGTACTGACTGGACAGGAGCAGTGACAGGGTAGGAGCAGTGAAAGGGCAGGAGCAGTGACAGGGCAGGAAAAGTGACCGGCCAGAGAAGTGATGGGGCAGGAGAAGTGACGGGGCAGGAGAAGTGACGGGGAGGAGAAGTGACGGGCAGGAGAAGTGATTAGGCATGAGAAGGAGCGTGAATGGGCAGGAGCAGATAATGGGCAGGAGTAGTGAACGGGCAGGAGTAGTGAACGGGCAGTAGCAGTGAACGGGAAGGAGGAGTGCCGGGGCAGGGGAAATGACAGGGAAGGAGCTGTGAGAGGGTAGGAGAAGTGTCCAGGCAGGAGAAAGTGACAGGGCAGGAGAAGTGACTTGTACTTATGTTCCTTGACTATTTATTTATATACTATTGCATGACATCCACTGATGTGTCTGCAAAGCATACCTGTTGCCCTGAATTTTTGTCCTGAATGTTGGCCTCCTGTACTGAATTTTTGTTGTGAATTTTGATCCCTTGTCCTGAACTTTTACACTCGTCATCCTGAATTTGCACCCATGCCATGTCCCACCCTACTCTGCAGTGCCCACAACCTCCTCCCCCTTCCCTTCTATCTAGGGGCCTGCAAAGCAACACTGAAAGGGCCATCAGACAACTGTGAATTAACTGGTGACACAACAGAGCAGAGCAGATTGTTGACAATGCAATATTGGCCCTTGATTAGCAGTGGATTCCAGAACAAGGAGTGTAAAATTCTCTGTGTAGAGGATGCTGTGGTGCAGGGAGGCACACACACTAGTTTATTTTAACAAGCTGACTACACTGAACGGGGTACCTGTGCATTCTAAACTGGAAACACAGTGATCCATGACGTTTATATCTAATAAGCATACATATCTGCAGTATTGCATTGAAAAAGGTAACTATGGGCATCAGGTGTTTCCCAGGGCAACTGGAAGGGTATGGGGCCAGTTTAGTTTGGGGTATGGGCGGTTTTGTACAAGTGCTGGAGTTTTAAAAACACTTTCAAGTTATTTGTATATTTAGCAGGTTTTGGTCAACAATACAAGGTTATCAATGTACCTGCTGGAGAGAGATAGGAGCATGTTTTGTCTAGTGGCTGTTTTACTCACTTAAGGTAGCGCAGAGGGGTAATATGCCTGCTGGAAAGAACGTGTAACATAGCTCAGTGGGCACTGCTTTATGTTCACGTCCCAAATGAAAGGACACTTGAATACATATGGCCTGGCAGTTCGGGCTGGACTGTTCCCATTGGGTGCAGGAACAAGACTGATTTGCATATGGCTGGGTCCAAACATGAATGGCATGGTGAGCAAAAAACGATGGATTTAGGCCCAGATCTCTGTACTGGGGTGAGTGTATGACATTGTTCTGCATTCTGTCCACCAGTTGTTCTTTTTGTTATATTATGTTTGAGCAGCTAGCTGGCTGACATGAATATGAAGGAGCCTTTATGGGTTTGCGTGAGTCTAGATTCTCCTGAGGTGTCCCTTTCTCTTCTGAGCCCTGCTTAACACATGTGTACAGGAGGACCCTTGTATTCATGTCCTCAATGTTTGAGACAAAAAATACTCATGGATTTCTGAACAATGTTATGTTATGTTAGCTGGATTTATAGAGCGCACAGATGCCCCAGCGAAGGGGCGTCCTGGCGCTATGAGAGTAAAAGCATTAAGGTAAAATGTTTTTCCTACTTATATTTCACACGCTTTACATAAACTTGTATTCCCTTTGAGTATTAGATTTTTCCTGAATTAAACCTCAAATAAACATGTTTATCCGTTGTTTGAATTAAATAACGTTATAAGCTGTAACTGATCAGTTAAATGCTAAACGTACTAAAAATGGTATGTTTTGCTATTTCTAGCCACACCCCTGGCTCTGCCCACTGATCTAATCTTTGGGTATTCCTGCCCCCTGATTCTCCACCAACAGTTCCCCTACTTTTTTTCCCCCACTTCGACCACTGTTTGTAGGTCAGGATTAAAATATAGACCCACATTTAGCAAAGTGTTGCGTAGTCACTCACGAAATGCTATTCGAGGAAAAACGTTAATTTAGTTACCATTGTCAAGGCTCAACGGCGTAGCTGGGGGGGGGGGGCGATCCGCCCCAGGCAGCATTTTTATCGGGGCGGCGGTCACGCAGCACTGATGGCCCATGACTGCGTCCCAGAGCCATCAATCTTGGAGCGTGCAAAAGCGCTACCAATGATGGCTCTGGGAATCATTTTTGGCCAGCCCCCCTCTCCGCTGATTGCACACCAGTGATGTGCGCCACCATTGTGAACAGGATTATCGATTTAATACAACTGTGACAAAGTGAAAATGAAGCAAAGTTAAAGCGGATTAGGGGCTCCCTGAAATTGCTGCCGCCCACTGTAGTTTGGCTATACTCAACAGACATGCTGCTGCCCTGTTGTGACGTGTGTATGTATGGGGTACGGCGGCAGGGTTCATTTTGTGCCTGCTCAGTGTCTTCAATCAAAAGCCACTGATAGCCAGCACGAGCTTGCGCACTCTGGGTAGCTCCAATATTAAGTTAGTAGCTGGCGGCAATCATGACTGCGCAGCTCTCACGGTGCACCTGGAGCTCAAGAGAACACCAGATCCTCAGGATCATTCGTCATGCCTGGGGGTCCCGTTACCGAGGGGCAGGGGCTGGTGATGTACCTGCAGACTTCAATGCGTCACTAGCACCAAACTCTGCAGGTGACCCGTTGGGACTACACGGACACAAGGCACCCCAGTAATTAAGGTGATTTATATGCATTTTAAGTTGCAAAGCTGTTCTATAATTATTTTTATGTACTGGTTAAACTGAAATTTGAAAGTGTTATAGGGTGTGTCAAGGTGTTTTTTAGTCTCTGCTATGTCAGGTTCTGACCTGGGTCGGGCGCATTAGCTATTTCGCGCCGCTCAATAAAGGACACGGACACCTGTTTTAATTTCCGCGTGGTCCCGACTGCCTGCACGGGCCATGCCCCCTTTATTTTATATCGTACGCGGCGTCGCACGCCGCCGCGTAAGCGCACGCCTACGTGCGCGATAAACTAGACCGCAACGTTGCGGTGTAACAACATTACATTCCTTTAAACCTTTAATAGAGAATCAAAGTTACTTGGATGGGGATGCACACATGCGGTAGAATGTACAGTAATACAAAAAGTTCACGGCCATCCGGCCAGTTACCAGTCTCTGGATTCAGCCGCTCAGATTCATCCGACCACATAGTCTGCCAGCTGCGAGGAAGGGGCTGGGTTTCTTCTCAGGCCATAGCCTGCCGCTTCCCCACGGAATAGCACTCTCCTGGGGGGCCCATTGCTGGGAGGCCTGGTCGTCTGGGACCCCATGGGGCTTTGCGAACTTGCAGTTGTAGGTGTCTCAGATGCTCGTAGCCCCTCTGCCGGACTGTCGCTTCTGTCACTGCTTGCGCTGCCGGGGGTGTCCGGGCGTGCTTCGGATCGATCGGGTGATTCCTGCTGACTCTATGGGGTGGGTTGGTCTTCTGCTGGATTGGCCGCTTTTTTAAAGAACGAAACATTGCGAGTGACTGTCTTTCCTCCTCGCTGAGCAGTTATCATAGTCCCTTTTCGGCTCGTGACGGTCCACGGCCGTGGCTCATAGGGGAGCCTGAACTTACTCCCTGGGTACCTGTCCTTCACGTAGACACGGTCATTCTCGTCTAGAGATGATTCTTTGGCTCTTCTCCGAAAACTGGCATAGTCATTCGACCTTTTCCTGTTGGACCATGTCCTTCGTGAACTTGCTTTGTTGGGAGTCCAAGTGTGGTGACTGGGGATGGTGTCACGGACTATTCGCCCCATTGCAGATGGTCCAGGGGCAGCTTCCGTGGTGCGATGCGGTGTGAGTCGGTACTCCCTGAGGAAAGAGTATATTTCCTTTTCCAATGGGACTCCTTCGGCATGGGCAATCCGGATGATTTTGTTTAGGGTGCGCATAAATCTTTCCACCTCTCCATTGGCTTGCGGCCACCTGGGTGTCACCTTCCTGTGTTGTATTCCCCACTCTGCCAGATAGTCCGCAAATTCTTGCCCTTGGAAGGGTGGTCCGTTGTCAGTCTTGACTTGTTCGAAGATACCATGGGTGGCGATGGCCTTTTCAAACTTGGCTATGACCTCTCGGGCGGTGAGTGTCGCCACGATCTCCACTTCCGGATATTTCGTGAAGTCATCCATAATGACCAACATGTGTCTCCCATCTGGTAGATGGCCAAAGTCGGCACTCACGTGCTCCCAAGGTTTTCGCGGGCCGTCCTCGGTGATGATCGGGGCCGGGCTGTCTGGGGGTCCTGCAGCTTGGCACCATTGACAGTCCTTGACGGCTTGTTCAACCTGTGAGTCCAGGTCTGGAAACCAAACTTTCGCACGAAGTCTGCTCTTGGTTTTAACCACTCCCTGGTGTCTTCGGTGAGCGAGAGTGACAGCTTGGTGGGTGAGGCTTGGCGGCATTACGATCCGGGGTCCTCTTAATAAACACCCTTGATTGTCCACTGATAGTTCTTCCTTGACTTTCAGCAGTGCTTCCAGTGCTCTTTTCGCCTGAGGTGTTCTTTTGTTCAACGAGGTTTGGAGGGTCCTCCAGTCGTTGGTGCGTATGGCGCACGCTATGAGTTGGGAGATCTCATCACTTTTGGTTGCTTCGATGATCATGTCCAGACTCATGGGCAAGGGCCTTGACCTTTCAACTACTGCCTTCACATATGCCTCGGTGTCCTCTGCATCTTCCTTTTCCCCGCTGGTGGCTGCCCTGGGGTGTCTGGAGAGATAATCCGCTGGGTTGGTAGCCCCTGGTTTGAACTCAAGCTGGTAGTCATACTCCTGTAGTTGCAGGATCCACTTTTCTATCCTGGGGGGTGGTTTGGATACTGACCCTCGGAATAGTGGAATCAGGGGCTTGTGGTCCGTGGAGACGGTGAATGGATGCCCGTATACATACACATGGAAGTGTCTACACGCCCAATGGATCGCTATGGCCTCCTTCTCAATCTGAGAGTACCTTTGTTCCGTCTCAGTCAGCGACCTTCTCGCATAGGCGATAGGCACCCAGTCATCTTCTCCATGGCGTTGGGTCAGGACTGCTCCCAGACCGTACGGACTGGCATCGACGGCGATGTTGGTTGGTCTAGCCGGGTCGAAGTAGGAGAGTGTCTTCTCTGCTGACAGTGCCGCCTTAGTGTTTTGGAATGCGTCAGTCTGTTCTGCACCCCACTGCCAGGGGGTGGACGACTTTGTGAGTTCTCGGAGGGGTCGGGTGAGGTTGGAAAGGTCTGGGATAAATCTTCCGCAGAAGTTGACCATTCCTAGGAAACTTCGCACCTCCGAGATGTTCGTCGGGGCAGGAGCTGTTTGTACGTCCTTGACTTTGTCAAGATCGGGTGCGACCCCTCTGTCGGAGAAAGTGTATCCAAAAAAACTGATTTTATTTTGGAGAAATTGGCACTTCTCTTTGTGTAGTGTGAGGCCAGAGTCTTTGATTCTTTGCAGTACTCCCCTCAACCTTTGGTGATGCTCTTCCACTGATTGTGCGTATATGAGAAGGTCGTCACTGACGTTTAACACTCCTGGGAGTCCGCTCAGTACTTCTCGGATCGTATTTTGAAACACCTCTGCCGCGCTGGATATGCCGAAGTTGAGGCGTCGATAATGTCTGAGCCCCACATGGGTAGAGAATGTGGTGATGTACCTGGAGTCAGGGTGCAGGGGCAGCTGATGGTAGCCGGAACGGAGATCCATCTTGGAAAACCATTTAGCGCCATTTAGTTCGCCCAAGATATCGTCGATGGTAGGTGTTAAGTGACGTTCTCGCTTGACGGCTGCATTGGGCAGGCGCATGTCCACGCATATGCGTACCTGTCCTGGCTGCTTGGGCTTTCGTGCTACCACGATCGGGGATACCCAGGGTGTGGGCCCCTCGACTTTCTCAATTATGCCCTGCTTCTCGAGGTCCTCAAGTTCCTCCTCCACTTTCTTCCTGAGGTGGAAGGCAATCCTTCGGTGTCTGAGGGCAACTGGCTGGATAGAAGGATCTATGTGCAGCGACACCTCCTTCCCCTTGAGGCAACCAATGCCTCGAAAGGTGTCTTCAAATTCGTCGAGAATAGCATCTAGTTCATCTTCCAGTACCGCCATGGCGTAGAAGATCAGTTGGAGTTCCTCCTCCGTTCGCCCACTGAGGAGCATGCCACTCCCCTCCTTCGTCACATAGATCGTTGTGGATGCTTTCCGATCCTGGTGGTGTATTTCCGTTTGGAAACATCCGATGAGTGGGATCGGGGTCTTTTGTCGTAGGCGAAAACACGGATTTTCGCAGTCTTCAGGGCTGGCTTGTCTCGCAGTTGATGGTAGACGTCGGCCGCCATGAGTTCTAACGAGGCTCCCGTGTCGATGGTGGCTCTCACCGCTTGTTGGTTCACTCGTATTCGACATTTCGGGAGACGTCTCTTCTTCTTGGCTGGCTGGTTGATGGCAAAGACATAGTGGACAGGATATTCATTGGAGTCGTCGTCCATGTCTTCGCTCTCTGGGCTTTCTCGGATGGCGTGTGCTGCTTCTGGCCATTGTTTCGAGGATCTGCAGACTGAGGCGAAGTGATTCATTCGTCCGCATGCGCCACATTTCTTGCCATTCGCAGGGCAATCTTTCGCACGGTGAGGCACTCCTCCACAGTATCCGCAATCTTTTCGTCGATCTTGTGGCTTCTTGTTTCTGAACTGCCGGGGTTTTGGTCGGACAGCGTTCACCTGCTCTGCCACGTTGACTTGTTCGACCTTTACTGGCCTTTGTAGTGCTGCCTCCATGTGCGACGCTCTTGCTCGCGATAATTCTTTGGAGCGGCCTAATTTCAGGATGTCGGCCAGAGGTTTCCCATCTTCCTGGAGAATTTTGACTCGCAAATCGGAGGAGTAGCAGTTCTGAATGATCTGGCCGCGTATCTCCTCTTGTTCATCCCTGAAACCACAGGTGCTGGCGAGTTCCCTCAGTCTCCCGTGGAAAGCGTCTAGGGATTCATCTGCCTCCTGGCGCGCCTGTCGAAAGATGAACCTTTCGTAATCCTTGCTGGCCATGGGCTCAAAATATGCGTTGAGCGCCTGAAGGAGGGTGACATAAGTATGCGGCGTGGCCACCACTAGAGTCTTGTAAATTCTGTGGATGTCCTTGCCCCCGAGGTGGAGGAGGAGCGCTCTGCGCCGATCTCTAGCTGTACCTGCACCTTCAAAGTAGAACTGAAGTCTTTCAGTCCAATCCTTCCATCTAGACGCCAGGGAAGCGGGCGCACCGTCCACTGTAAACGCCTCTATTGGAGGAATGGCCGCCATCTTGACACGAGGACGCTTTAACCTGCCGGTGGCGGGCTCGAAACCTGGGGCTGCGACTGGGCACCACCACTCCGCGGGCGTACCGCCTGTGAGACTTCAGGCAGGGCTGCTGCTATGAAGTCCGCTGCAGGTGGGGCAACCCCCCGTTACAAGGCCCTCGTGAGCACGATGCGTGGCTTCGCGGCCTCCCAGGCCGCACGTGGTGCAGGCGCACTCACCCCCGCTGGACAGGCGTGCAAAGGGCGTGGCAGGGGCATCCGCTCCGCAGCTTGCGCCCAGGCAGCGTTGACCGGTCCTTCGCGGAACCGCCACCGTGGGTCTCGGCCAGAGGCTGCCGAGGTCGAGATCCGGGACTTCATCCAGGCCGGAGGAGCTTGATGACCTTGTGTGCCAGGCCGGCGTTGCCGCTCAGGGGATGCAGGCAGGAGCTTCAACAGGAGCACAGCATGGGGCCGTTCACTCCCTCGTCGCCATTGTCAGGTTCTGACCTGGGTCGGGCGCATTAGCTATTTCGCGCCGCTCAATAAAGGACACGGACACCTGTTTTAATTTCCGCGTGGTCCCGACTGCCTGCACGGGCCACGCCCCCTTTATTTTATATCGTACGCGGCGTCGCACGCCACCGCGTAAGCGCACGCCTACGTGCGCGATAAACTAGACCGCACCGGTGCGGTGTAACAACATTACATGCTACTAGGTTAATTTATGACTACTGCGGCGCAATCAGGTTGACGTGAGAGGGCCTTGAGGCCAGTCAGGCATCTCGTTCGATCCTTTAGTGGCTTTTGCAGCGTTACATTTCAATACTGTATAACCTTGAGGTCGTGGTTGGAATTCTAATTCAGGGATTTGGAAACTAAAATGCCCAGGAGTCCGACAAAAATACAGCTCTTTATTCTATTTCCCAGCATGCCTTGTATCCTGATGCAGATAGGATGTTCAGGAAGTTTCAAAGTCCTCAGAGATTTTTAGCAGGTACTGAGAATGGAATGAAGTGAGAGCTTGCACTTGCTTTGAGGGATGGTGGAATTATGGGCCATAGGGCCGAGGGCTGGGTATTATTGTAGCCATGAAATATTTTATTTCTACGTGTTTATTTTTAGGTAATGTCGGCTTTACAGTGCTTTGAAGCACTTGTGTGATATTAGCACATGCACGACTGTCAGAAGTAAAATAATATAGCAAGCAATAACTTTTCTGTAATCCCAACCTCTATATTTATTAAACCACTAATACCATTGACATTCAGTGACTTTTGCCTCCTTATTTGTACAAATCAAACCCAAAAACCTTTATGTAACATATTTTACATTCAATTACTTTATTTCAAAACTATGTATAATGATGTTTTGTAGTGCGTTACAGACTGTATCAATATTACATTTTTTGTATGTAGTTTCTTGATGGGTATTTTTATAGAGAAAGTGGCTATTTCCTTAGCAAGCTTCAGTGTTTTAGAAACACAATACTAATCTGTGTTTAGCCTGCAAGACCCAGATTTGGTTCATATTAGGACCTCCACAACCATTCTTCTTTCCAAGGTCGAAATTCATTACCATGGAGGGTTGGTGGCACAAAAAAAAACTTATGAGTGAACAGTCATCAAAACCACAGCAAACACAGAAACAACTACAACTGTGCAGTCACGCAGTTTGACTCTGCAGTGCTCTGCTCAATTTTCAGCTGCCTACCATTAGCACACTTTAGTTCGGTGAGTTTTTAGAGTTTCTCATTGGTCAAACGGTTGTAATTTGTGATATTTATGTTTCCCTCCTCATCTTCATTACTTACTTTTGCTTGCAAGAAAATGTCACTCATTGTCGATGAAATGTCACTCATAATTTCACTGAAATTATGACTAAGTCACACATACCAATCTGAAACCTGGGCAGCTATGTGATTCACCAGCATGACTAGTAGCACTGGTGTTAATTTTCCCTGTGTGCCCAGATGTTTTCAGGAGACAGTTAAAATGTCAAGATAACACAAGTAAATAATGTTCCTGCTGGAGGGAGATAAGCATTTTGTCTAGTGGCAGATCTCACTGATCATGAAGTAATGCAGAGGGTTAATGTGCCTGCCGCAAAGAATGTGTACCATGCAGTTCACTAAACTGCATTTTTATGTGGCTATCTCAGTGAGTTGCTGCATTTTTCCATAGAGCTCCTTTGGTTACTTGCAGTTCATAAGGTACAATCCTAATACCACAATTACATATAAACTCCCATCAAGGAGCTGCATTCAAACTGCATTTTATACGTTCCAACATTATTTTTCCCTCCAGTCTTTAACCCCTTGAGTGCCGCCCACGTTCAACGGACGTCCCGGCACTACCTCGGTAGTGCTGCGCACGTCCGTTGAACGTCATGGCCCTGCCCGTGCAATAGAACGTTCCGCACTAGCGCGGAACGTTCAGCGCAGGCAAGGGGTTAATTATCCTAATGTTATTAAAGGGTTTTGTTTGGATAGTAATTCATTCTTGGATGGGCACGCACATAGCTAGGGGGTCACAACCCAGGCTGGAAGGTACTGAATGTGGTGATGAGGAATAAGGTTAATATGGTTAAAAATACATGGTAACGGGATGGAATAATGGAGTATGTCTAACTTTATGATGCAAAGCATGCCAAGAATGTCAGAACACAAAAGCAGTATGCAATTTCTCTAAGTCACTAGGCCTTGTGTGAAAAGAACTTCTTTGTATCAATAACAAGCTGGAGGTTTTTGGCGCGATAGAGCCAAGCTACACGGTTGACTACTTTTGGGGCTCCGGAGCAAATACTTCCTTCTTTCCGCAGCCCCACCCCCTCCCGCTATCGGCCATGGGTGGCAATGTGAGGGATAGCCCCGGGCGCCAGAAGCTCTAGCTACGCCACTGTCAAGGCTTGGATACACAGAGCTAAATTAAGATGCAAGTAACGCGCAAGCGCCTGCACAAACTTTAAATGAGTGTCTAAGTTCAAACGGAATCCCTGTCGCTGCCCTCACCACAGTGATAAATTTGAAAAACTATTTTGAATAGCGAAATTCCGTTCGAAGTTGCCCTTGTTATTTTTCTTGCGTGTTACAACTACATTCTAACTCTGTAGGAAAAGTAGGACGTTGAAGAGACGTAGCCTTTCAGTCATGTGTGCACAAGATGCTTTGTGACATTTGTTGTCAGTTGATATTAGCTGTAAACGTCATTTCTGAGGTAAACAAATATTGTTCCTTGCTTCACCCATGATAACCCTAACATTTCTGCTTGCACGATTTTATCAAGCAGCAGGTTACAGCAGTTCAAGTGATATTGCTTTATTACCCTTTTCACGTATAAAAAAAACTGTAATTTGTGCTTTAAAAAAACAGCAGAGATGAAATAAAATGATATCGTTTTCTTTGACTAATAATATATTTTCTCCTTCGTCATGGTGTTAAAGATTAAGGACAGAGCACCTAATGCATGCTCTGTCGAGTCTAACGTCCTTCTTAATGTAAGCGAATGCACTGCATAGCGATCTATATGGTTTGTGAGCACAGACTGACGTAGTATGCATGCTATTTAAAGCTATGAGCAGGTGCGCTGAAGCGTTCAGGAACTGTACATCTGAAGTGTCGCACGTGTAATCCAGTGTCATACTTGATTTGAGAGGTGAGTGAGCTTCGGTGCTTCCTAAACAATTATCCACCAAGCTAAAGCGGTTTCACTAAGAAATATGTGATTCCCCTATAGAAGATTCCTTCACACAGCAAGCATCGCCTTTCAGTGCAGAATGAAAGGCATTGATTACTTGCAGAATAAAGTGACAAAGCCAAGGGGTTTATTTACAAACCCCTTTCATCCCCGCTACCTCACTTTTTCCCATACCTTAAGTGACACACCGGTGGCGCAAGGGGTTTGCAAATAAGCCACCAAGTTAGAGGGGATAAGGAAACTATGTCTTCCTTAGAACAATTGATCATACAGCTCTTCCATCTGGAGACTTCTGCTGACCATTGATGGAGAGGATTTTTGCTTCCAGATCCCTTTTTTGAGAGACAACTGAATATAAAAGAGCCAAAGTCCAGTAGAAAATAAGTGTTGACTCAATATCTAATTTGAAACATACAGACTTGGGATCTAGTATCTAATGAGATTTTGAATGATAACATAACAATAAAAGATAATTGAAAAAATCGTAACTTTAAATTAGTACATAACCCAGGTGAACCTAAACTATGGCCCATATTTATCATGGGTTTGCATTACTCTTGCGCCACGCAAGGGCGCGCAAGTGCGATGCAAAACTTAGACTGATATTTACCAAGCTGCTCTTGGCTTCCATGCCTGGCCATGCAGATCTTCGTAGATGTGCGTTACTCTACCCCAGGGACGAATTGCAAGGGTGACGCATGGATATTTCTATGCACGCTCCCATATATTTTGGTAAATTCCCAGATATATCATTAGTGGTAGCCCTGGAAATGCATCAAAATGCTAAGCCTCTCCAGGGGTGGCGTAACAAGTGAAAAACATGTTTATTTCTCCTCTTTTTTTTCTCTTTCTATATGCGTTGCAGGACACATTTAGAGAGGTAAATACCTGTGAGAATTATTTTTGTGCAGGAAGGTGTCCCGTGCAGGGGATGTGGGGCCAATATGGATGGTCTTTGGCTCATTTTACCCCTTCTTCAGGGTTCCTGGCTTTCAAGGCAACAACTTCTGCAGGGAGCTTGTTTCACTGGCTCCGTTCACCAGCCTTTCACTTTGCTTCTCATCTGGTCCTCTCTCCTCTGCAAAGAAGTCCAGTCTTTCCCCCAGCTTCTCTTCAGGAGGTGTAAAGGGATCAGCATCTCTGGTGTGTCCTCACTGGTCTTGGGTCAATCAGAAGTAGAGTACTTAATTCAGGTGGTAGTCAGGGGGTTCTTCCTTCTAATTGCCACATCACATCTACACCACTGTTTTAACCTTCTGCACATCCTTCTGGAATACTTCAAGATGGCGTCACCCAGGAGTCACTTGCCATTCGTGCTCTGGGGGTCTCAGCTCCAACCCTTGCTGACATCATTGCCAGGGCCTGCCTCTGCAACACCTTGAAGGAGCCCTCCGGCTGGTTTGGATCGAGAGCCTGGACTTCCTTCCTTTGTTCAGTGTGCTTGGGCCAGCGCTCTTCCTTTGTGGAGGGCAAGTCTTTGTTCCTGCTGCTGGTGAGAAAAGTAATTGACCCGGCCCAGCATGGAGATAAAAGGCCTGGGCTCTGATCATGAGCTGATTCAGAGAATTATGACATTCCTGGATGACCCATAAGTTGTACAGATATGCTTTTGGACTTTACAACATTGTTCTTTTCACACAGGTTATAGTGTCCATTGGTGTGACTCGGGAGCCTGAAGGCCAAAGGGAATCAGAGCTGCACCCTAATGCAGCCTTTCCCACTGGAGTATAATGAAGAAATCACAATGTAACAAATTACAGTCCATATCTGTAAAAGAATGAAGAGGGGGAGGAAAGAGGGGTAAAGAGAAAAAGAGGGAGGGGGAATATCATATAAAACAGAAGAAATAAAAGTATTACCTGAATCTTATCACAAAATCATCAAAAAGAAAATAATTAGGAGTATTGTAAAACATAAACATGGAAATTGAATAATTGGAAGGGAACAAAGGAGTAATATCCCAGAAGAATACATCTGAAGTATACGTGAAGAGACAACATATAATTTATGGAGGTTTCCTAACTTCATTTGGAGTATCAACTTCGGTCAAAGAGGCTGAGGCTGTATCTGTTAAATAGGAGGTTAGAGGAAGCCATAAAAGATCTCTTTTAATGCGAAGAGATACAGGGGTGATATTGTACGTATCTAATCTATGATGAAAACAAGACGCATTCCACCAGGCTTTAAAAGTAACTTTGTCAGCTTGTTTCCAATTAGAAGTTATTAAATGTAGGGCTATTGCTAATAACAAGTTGATTAATGAGGGAATGGGGGAAGGAAATGGCCAGGAATTTGATAAGGATCCCAGAAAAATATTGGAAATGGAAAAGGGGATCTAGGTATTGAAAATTGTATTAATTTGAGACCAAACTAAAAGCCAAAAATGAGAAAGGGAGGGACAGTCATAAAGTATATGTTTTAAATCAGCTTGGGCGTAATTACATGACCAACAGGCTGAGGAGAGGTCAGTGGAAAAAGAAGCTAATTTCAATGGGTTAAAAAGAAGGCGTTTATAAATAAAAGAAAGGGTCTGAGATGTATTGGCAGCTCTTGACGTTTTATGAATTTTTAACCATAATTTGTCCCAAAAAGGAATAGACCAACATTCTACAAGATCTTTTTCCCAGGCCACTTCAGATTTCTCCTTGGGTCTATCGGAGGCAAAAAATAGGTTTTTGTATAAAGAAGTTGCTGATGTAGTAGTGGATATGAGAGAGAAGAGAGTAGAGGATCTGGAAGGAATAAGGGCGTTAGAAGGTAAAGAACAAAGATATTGCAGAAGAGATGGAAGAAGTGAATCATATTGGGATTTACAGGAAGAGGGTAAGGAAAAATGTGATTGAAGTTCTGAAAAGGAGAGGGGAAGGGAATTAGACACCAGTTGTGAGATCCAAAGTAGTCCTTTGAGTCTCCATTTTCTCCAGTAGATGGTACGACCTTTAATACGTAGGAAATGGTTATGCCAAATAGGTTGATGTTCCAATTAAGTAAGGGCAGGATAGAAGGATGGGAGAAGAGGTTTTAATATTTTATGTGTATGGGAGATCACTTGAGGACGGAAAGAAGAAATATTATCAGTAAAAGCCAGAGATTCACGAAAATGGAAGGGAGCTATAAAGTGTTTCTCGATAGTCAACCAGAGAGGATGATGGATACAATGAGTTTGATTAAGCCATCGAGCAGATTGTTTCAGAGAGAAGGCATGATGATATGATTTGAAGTCAGGGAATTTGAGGCCACCAGAAATGTTGTCAGCCTTGAGAGTTTTAAGAGCGATACGAGGAGACTTGTTTTTCCAAAGGAATTTGTTTATAATAGAATCAATTTTCTTAAAATAAAAACCAGGAATATGAATTGGAATCATAGATAGAAGATAAAGAACCAACGGAGAGAGCATCATTTTAATGGAATCTAAGCGTCCCCACCAGGAGAGAAAAAGCGGATGCCAACGATCAGTAGATGTAGACAAAGATTTGGAAAGGCTGTCAAAATATTTTTTTAGAGTTTCCGGAATAGTGGGAGAAAACCATGAACCTAAGTATTTGATTTTAGAAGTTTTCCAGAAAAAACGCGAGGAAATAAAATCTTGCTTCAAACAAAGAACATTTAAGGGGAGAACCAGATAACTGAGAAAAAATATGAACTTGAGAGAGAAAAGCTGGAAGAGAGATAGAAGGATTAGAACAATATAAAAGAATGTCATCAGCATAAACCGACATTTTAACAGAGGAAGTATCGAGTTTCAAACCATAAATTTTGTCATCAAGTCGAATTCTCGTTAAAAAAGGTTCTAATGCAATTATAAATAAAAGAGGAGATAAAGGACAACCTTGACGAACCCCTCTGGAAAGGGAGAAATAATCACAGGATTTTCCATTAACAAAAATAGAGGCTTTGGGGTCAGAATATAATAAAGAAATGAGAGAAATTAATTTAGGAGAAAGACCAATCCATTTAAGAGCTTGGAACATGAAATACCATCCTATTCTATTAAATGCTTTTGCAGCATCTATTGCTATAGCAGCAATGGGATAATCAAGGGAAGAAGCCTTACTTAAAATATTAAAGAAAACTCTGGAATTATCGGAAGATAGATGCCCCTTGGCAAAACCTGATTGTTCCGGACCAATAATGTTTGGTAGAACGGGATCAAGGCGGAGAGCAAGGATTTTAGCAAAAATCTGGTAATCTAATTTGACTAAAGAGATCGGATGATAATTTTTGCCGAAGGGCGGATCTTTATTTTCTTTGAGGATTAAACAAACCACGGCTTCTTGGAAAGAACCTGAAGAGGAGCCTTCTGTTACAAAATATTTATAAAGCGATAAAAGATGAGGAAGTAATAAAGAGGCAAAGTGAGTATAACATTCGATATAGAAGCCATCTGGAACAGGAGCTTTACCTTTTTTCAATTTAGAAACAGCATGTTTAATTTCCGATAAAGTGATGTCTGAGTCCAGTGAGGCAAGATCTGTGTCAGTAGTGGGATGAGGATGAAGAGAGTTAAAGAAAGAGCAAAGAACATCAGGGGACGGGTAGTGCTCCAGTGTGTATACATTTTTATAAAAAGAGACAAATTCATTTAAAATTCAGCATTATTACGGATGGATTCAATTTTAGTTCGTTCCCGACGAATCTTTAAATAATTTGCAAGTAATGTGCCCATCCTATTCTGGCCTCCATAGTAACGGGCACTGCTTTTTAAAAGATAAGAGGAAGCAGCTTCCGTAGATGACTTATTAAAATAAATTTTTACGTCAATTAGATTTTTCAGTGACAATTCTGAATTAGAGCGATAATAGGAAGATTCAAGGTGTTTAATTTTAGCTAATAACTTAGCAGTTTGGGCTTCAAAAAATTTATTTTTCCATGAGACAAAACTTATTATAAATCCCCTAGCTGCCACTTTGAAAGAGTCCCAAATTATTACTGGTGAAGAATTCGGGGTAGAGTTAATTGAGAAGAATTCAGACGTAAAAGAAGTGAATTGGCCTGTGAAGTTGGGATCTGATAGTAATGCATTATTGAAATGCCATCTTCCTGTATGAGGGGTAAAGGGTAAAAGATCAAAATCTACAAAAACCGGAGCATGGTCTGATATGAGAATTGAGCCAATCTTGGCATGAGAGATGAGTTGGGATAAGGGTTTACTGAAGAAAAGATAATCTATTCTAGATTGTGAGTTGTGGGGAGGAGAGTAAAAAGTATACTCCAATAGGTCTGGGTTACAAAGTCTCCAAAGATCAGTTAAAGCTCTGCGACGTATAGCAGAGATGAATTGTGAATGCATCTTGGTGTTTGAGCATTTTACAGAGGAGTGTCTATCTAGAATGGGGTCAAGGACACGATTACAGTCACCTCCGAAGATAACATAGTCATCAGCAAACATAAAAAGTTTATCAGAAATCTGATTCCAGAACACATTATCAACGTTAACAGGTGCATAGGCGTTACACAAAACTAAGGGTATTTGATCAACAAGTAATTTAACAATCACCCAGCGTCCTTAAAGATCATTTTCCTGATGAATTACTGTGAAAGTAGGTTTTTCATGACACAATATAGATAAGCCATTTTTCTTTCCTAAGTCTGGAGAAGAGAAAACATGACCAACCCACACCCTTTTCAGTTTGACTGCTTTGGCATCAGACAAATGGGTTTCTTGAACAAAGGCAATATCAGCATTTAGCCTAGCTAAATGAGTTAAAACGCGTTGTCTCTTTATAGGATTATGAACTCCTTTAACATTCCAAGTTAAGACTCTAAATGAGAATCATGCAAACAACAATGCACAGGTATTGTAAAAATAGCATCAGAATAATATCCATGAAATAGAAAAAATAAATTAATCATATGAATGTAGACTGTCGGAAAATCTAGAATTGGATGTTGAATAAGAACATGCAAACATCTTATAAATACAATTGTAAAATATCTATCAAATAAGCTGTGAGTAGTTAATAAGAAAGCAATATAACAATGCAAAATCTCATTATTTAAAGAAGAAAAAAGAGAGAAGAAAAGAAAAAGGAATAGATTCAGGATTAAGCATAAAGACAAGAAAATGCGAAGCGATGGGAAGATAAAAAGAGTGTTGCAGAAAGTAGAAGTAAAAAGAGTATTATAATAGTAGATGAAACAGAGAGAACGATATGAGGAAAAGGAAAGGAGCAAGGGAGGAAACATCGGAGAGATAAGGGAATAAGAAACAAGAATGCAAGGTAATATAAACATTTGACAATAAAAATGGATAACAAAAAGACATCCCACAAGAAAACAATGAGACTGGGGTTGGTGGAGCCACATGAGGAAAGCAACACACTGGACCAAGGACTCCGTAGGAACGCGCAAGGGGAGAATAAAACCTCCAAGTGATACATGAAGACATAAAGATGAAGGGATCGCAAAATTTGCACCTAAAAGGAATCCAAAGAAACAATATAAAAGTCTGAATACACCATAAAATAAGAATAAGATACAAAAATACAAATATAATACAAAGATTCAGAGCACAAAATACGAACTACAAAACACAAGATACAGTGGGGGTGAGTGAAGGGAGAACATCATGTCGAACATCCTTACATAGTTAAAATAACTTTGATCACTGTGAGGCTCGAGGCATATCCATTGATTCAGTTGTACAAAAGTCAAGAAATTGTTGAAGCATCGCTGGATCTTTATAAGTCGTCGTCTTGTTGTTATAGGTCACTTTAAAGAGGCCGGGATGGATTAAGCCATAGCAATCATTCAAGGACTGAAGAGCAGGCCTCATCTCCAGAAACTTCTTGCAACGATCCGCAGTAGTTTTGGCATAATCTTGCGCAACGAAAAGATGAGAACCATTCCAACTAATCTTCCCCTTCTGCTTGGCAGTCTGTAGCACTTTGAGTAAGTCTGTATACTCTAAAAAATACAGAACAACACCTCTAGGTTTTGTGGTCGAAGGAGAAGAAGTAGGTGAACAGGAAGATGGGCCAGGCGATGTGCTCGTTGAATGTTCAAAGAAGGAGAACTTGGAAGACCATATAGCGTAGGTAAGAAAGATTGAAAAAAGGATATGGCATTCGATTCCTTAAGACCTTCAGCAAGGCCATAAATGCGTAGGTTATTACGCCGATTTCGATTTTCAAAATTTTCAACTTGTTGTTTGAGATCTTGAATTTCCTTCTGCATGCAGGGGACCTGGTTTGTAAACACCTGGACTGAAGCCATTGTCTTTTCAAGATGTTCCACCTTTTGTTCTGAGTGCGATCATTTATCCTCAAGATTTTGAAGGCGGGAATTTGTTTCCGTCATGTAGGGCTTAAGTGAATGGATTTCCTCCAGTAGAAGTTCCATAGAGATAGAAGAGGCTAGATTGGTCGACGATGGCAAATTTGTTTTTACCCTTTTTCCTGAAGTTGAAGAAGAAGATGAAGGTATTTTAGAAGAAGCTTTGGCATTTGAACAAGAAGTATTAGGAGACGAACACTTGGAGGAGAGAGAGTCATTTGATATATTTTCCATATTGTCTTGCAAAACATTAATAGGGTTTTTGTCTTCGAAAAGAAAGTTGGCAGCGTTAATTTCTTGAGGAGGACTTCGGTTATGGAGAGGCATTGCCATTGAGAGAATGAGGAATAGAAATAGAATTAAGACTATATCACAAAAACTGAAGCAGAAAAAAATCCTCAAGTATGGAGGCTGAATGATGAAGTAAAATGCTAGAGTCCGAACAATAGTACAACTGACGGAGGAAAATTGACAAATGTAGCAAGAAGTGGTGAATTCTGACTAAAAACTGTGAAAAACAAAGTAATGACGGTTGAAGAGAACCATTGTAATAGAGGAGTCAGAAATATAGCAGAGAACCGGTTACTCTGTTTTGTAATAAAATTATTCCTTGGTGTAAATTGTAAAAAGACACACTGCGTAAACACATATCCAGAGCAAAACAAGTGTGAAGCCAAAAGGAAGAACGTTGCTGTCCAGACAATGAAGGATAGACCTCCTTAAAATGGCGTCAGAAGTGAAAGTTCAGGCAAAAAGAAATAAAAGAATTAGCCAGTTAATTGCTATTTGTCGGAGTAGGCATACCTTTCAAGCCTGAGGAGAAGCAATGCCACAAATGCGGGGTCGAGAGCAGCGCGAGACGGCAAATGCCCAGCTCTCACCTGGCGTCAAGGAGTCCAAAATGGCGGTCGCATCTCAAGCGAGAACTGCCGAAGGTTGAAAAGTGGAATAAAGTCCTTTCCGCTCCTCCCGCATCGTTGTAGAAGGGACTACAGGGGCAGCAGGGATTCCGGCACTGAAAACAGCGACATTGCGGTCCAGAAAGTAAATTAAGGCACCCGGAGGGATCCCGTCGCAATTAAGAAGCAATGGAGCTCCTCGAAACTGCGGCCATTTCCTCTGGCGCCGTAGCCACGACCCCCCAAGACTCTCCTTTTTAAGTCTTGTGTGGGTAGCAAAGGAACAGTTTCAAGAAACAAGTATTTAAGGGTAAGCCTTAGACAAGCAGACCTTTCCCAGACATGAAGGAATTCTTCAATACGGTGTGCAGTCATAATATCGAGTTTTTTATTTCGACTGGACAGAATATCGAGTAAAAAATATAGAATGGACAAAATATCGACTAGACATAATATAGACAACAAAAATATCGACTAGAAAAAATGTATATTGAATAGAATGGACATAATATCGAATCAAAAATATAGAATGGACATAATATCGACTAGACATAATATAGACAACAAAAATATCGAATTTAAGGTAAGTTAATAATATTTTTAATTTTTTGTGTAATATTATTCTGTAGCGGGTTGTGGGTTTATAGGGGAATAGGGTGGGAAGTAATTTAATTATAATTAATTAAATATGTTAATTTATGTATTGATATTTATTTAGAATTAATTGGTAAATAATTATTAATTGGTAATTAATTAAAATATAATTGGTAATTAATTATAATGTATTAATTGATAAATATTTTAATTTTGGTAATTTATTTTCTGAAGTGGGCTGTGGGTTTATAGGGGAATAGGGTGGGAATTAAGTTTATTTATTTACTGATATTTATTTAGAAATAATTTGTAATTACTTAATAATTGGTAATTAATTAAAATATAATTGGTAATTAATTAAAATTGATTAATTTATAAATATGTTAATTTTATTAAATTATTTTCTGTAGCGGGTGGTGGGTTTATAGGGGAATAGGGTGGGAAGTACTTTAATTATAATTAATTAAATATGTTAATTAATTCATTGTTAATTATTTAGAATTAATTGTTACTTAAATAATAATTGGTAATTAATTAAAATATAATTGGTAAATAATTTTAATTGATTACTTGATAAATATATTAATTTTATTAATTTAATTTCTGTAGCGGGTTGTTGGTTTATAGGGGAATAGGGTGGGAAGTAATTTAATTCTGATTAATTAAATATGTCATTTAATTTATTGGTATTTATTTTGAATTAATTGTTAATTAATTATTAATAGGAAATAAATTAAAATATAATTTTTAATTAAAATTAATTGATTAATTTTAAGATTGTAAATTAATTTATTGTTAATAGGTAATTAATTAGTATGAGTAGGCAATTTTTATAATTAAATAATTTTATTTTGTATTTATAAATAAATATTTAATATATTTTATACACTTGTAAAATATTTTAATTATTTGTAATTGGTATTACTATTTATGCTATTTATATCTATTTGTGAAGTATTTACTTTCCCTACTATTGCACTCTCTGAAGTTGGAATAGTAATTTTAACCCCTACGCTATCCAACACTTTCCCTACTGTTGCACCCACTGGAGTGGGTATGCAACGTTTACAACGCAACTTTTACTATGCACTACCATTACAACGAAACTTTTACAACGCAAAAACTTTTACAACGCATACATTTACAAATTATGTTTTTACAACGCAGATACCTTTACAACGCATACCATTACAACGTAAGTATTGGTAAGTATATAATTATTTTTAAAATGTTATATGTTTGGGTTTTTGGGTAAAGGGGTATTTTTAGGGTTCAGGGTCAGTTTTCAGTTTTTGGGTAAAGGGGTATTTTTAGGGTTCAGGGTCAGTTTTCAGTTTCTGGGGTAAAGGGGTATTTTTAGGGTTCAGGGTCAGTTTTCAGTTTTTGGGTAAAGGGGTATTTTTAGGGTTCAGGGTCAGTTTTCAGTTTTTGGGTGAAGGGGTATTTTTAGGGTTCAGGGTCAGTTTTCAGTTTTTGGGGTAAAGGGGTATTTTTAGGGTTCAGGGTCAGTTTTCAGTTTTTGGGGTAAAGGGGTATTTTTAGGGTTCAGGGTCAGTTTTCAGTTTTTGGGTAAAGGGGTATTTTTAGGGTTCAGGGTCAGTTTTGGGTTTTTGGGGTACAGGGGTACTTTGTAAAAATAAAGTAAAATTACATTTAAATTAAATTTATTAAATAAAATTATATAAAATTAAATTATATTATAATATTTTTAATTAATTTATATTCAAGAAATTATTATATACTTACCAATACTTACGTTGTAATGGTATGCGTTGTAAAGGTATATGCGTTGTAAAATCTTGCGTTGTAAATGTATGCGTTGTAAAAGTTTTTGTGTTGTAAAAGTTTTGTTGTAATGGTAGGCGTTGTAAAAGTATGCGTTGTAACGTCATACATCCCTGGAGTGGGAATAGTAATTTTAACCCCTACGCTATCCAGCGCTTTCCCTACTGTTGCACCCACTGGAGTGGGAATAGTAAATTTTACCTCTACGCTATCCAACACTTTTGCTAATGTTGAACTCACTATAGTTGTAACAATACATTTTAACCATTTTCTATGCTACGCTGAAAATGTTATATATGTTTATTTAATAATATGTTTTTTTATATATATATATATATATATATATATATGTATTATTTTGGGTGATATAATTTTTTAAATTATATAAATTATTTATTAAAATTACATTTTTTTAATAGTTATTTCTAAGTTTATATTAAATATATTTATTACTATATTAGTTTTAACTTAATTTTAAGACATTTTAAAAAATCGATATTTTGACAGTCTATATTTTTGTATGAGTCGATATTTTGGTACTTACCTGTTTGAAGATAGGGAGTCGATATTTTGTCAATCGATATTTTTGACTCGATATTTTTGTATCTCGATATTTGTGAGGTCGATATTATGTCAGTGATCCCTTCAATACAGGTCCTCTTCTATTGTTGCTCTGTTCCAGAAGTCTTTTGGCATCAACATTTGGGGAACAAGTTATTTCTGATGTTGAAACAGTACTGATCCATCATAATGACAGTCTAGCACAATTCCCTCCTGTAGTTCTCAGCTCAACCTGTGTGCTGCGGAAATGTAATCTCACATAAAACTGTTGTCCAGGTTTCCAAAATACCATGAGCTCTCTTTGATGAAATATTTATTTTGTACATAACTACTGTGAGTTGTCTTTCCTTTTTATGTCAGCTACTTTGCTAGCTATATAACTCTCCATATAGAAGCACCGGCATTCAGCACCATAATGCATGCACACTGCACTGTACTGCAAAATTGGTCCCACTCAAATGATTTATTATACTCTCTTTTAGGGTCGCTACATGTTATACACAAATTGCACTAGTGGTTTTGGAGTATATGTGGGCTGCAGTGTGTAGTTACACTACTCTTATATTTTCCAAACAAATGCATTGCTCAGGGAGATGGGTTTTATTAATTGAATGTTATTTAATTTGATCTGTAATAAACATTAAACAATAACATTTTAAAGAATTTGATTGTATTTATTAATAAACATTTTGATATTTTTAATATTTGGAAAAAACAAAGTTTAAAAATGCAAAGAAAGAGAAAGAGTGAGAGAAATTGAATATCAAAGTACAATGAAGCATTATAACCTCAATCAATTATGCTAAATTAATCAGTTAACTGGGAGCACTTCACCATGAAAAACCACTGTGTGAGGTGATCAACGAATTGTGGATAAGTGGCCCTTTTAAACACTTTTAATTAGGAACCATTGAAGGCAAGACCTAACTTTGGCAGGTGCTTGACCGCAGAACATAAAAAAATAATAACATTTTATCAAAACAATCTGTGTCACTTCCCGGAAACTTTAAGGCAGAAGCTCCTTATAAGGCTATTGTTTATTTTAAGCCATGTCGCTATCTTAGTTTCCAAAGCTGCGGAAAGTCCCAGTTGGCTTTGACTCCTACTCCTAGCCCATCTTGTTATTAGTATATCTTCTTGATGTTCAGAAGAGGACAGGGGCTTGGAGACTTGTTCATCAGAAAGACAGTGACCTGGAGTTATCGGCATTCATAGGATAGATACATCTGAGATTAGAGGAGGGTATGAGCCTCTGTAGATGCTCAGGGCAGTGTGGACAATTCTAGCACTACCCTGTCTATTAGCTGGCAGGGGCATTTTAGACTCTCATGCTTCAGATGTGGACAGAATGGGCCTGGGCACTAGATGGTAAAACTAGACCCTGATTCAACTCAAGAGTATTGGTATAATATGTATATTTTATTTATTAAATGCTTTACATTTTTAAATGTTTTTCTATACATTGGAAAACAATTAATGTATTGTCACCATTCATTTTAATTAATACATTTTTAAATCAATAAATAGAAAAATAATTTAAATTAAAAAAAATATATAAGTAATTGTAAAATAACTTCAAAATGAATTCAAGTAATATAACTTGTTTGCATTATATTTCATGTATTCCTGTTGGTAGGTATAATATTTACATATTTTTAGGTTGAACATTGTGGGAGAATCAGTGTAGATTGAAGTGGGAATAGTATATGTAGCCCCTTTAATGACAGACACCTTCCCTAAAGTACTTTAGATGGGAGTGGGAATAGTATATGTATCGCCTTTAATGTCCAACATCTTCCCCAATGAAGTGTAGCTTTGAATGGAAATAGTAAATGTAATCCTTTTAACGTCCATCACTTCCTCAATTTAACATTCATTGTAGTGGGAGTTACTCCTTCAAAGTCCAACACTTTTTTAATGTACTACAGACTGGAGTGGTAATAGAAAATGTAACCCCAACGTAGTGTAAACTGAAGTGGGAATAGCATATCTAATCTATTTAACATCCAGCAGCTTCTCCAGTGTAGTGAACATAGGAGTAGAAATAGTAAATGTAGCCCCTACAATGTCCAACTCATTTCACAAAGTAGTTTCGATTGGAATGGGATTAGTAAATCCATTCTCTTTACTTTAAAAGACCTTCCCCCAAAAGTTGTTTAGCTTGAAGTGGGAATAAGAAATGTAACCCATCTATTTTCCAACATCTTCCCGAAATGATGATTTGATTGGAGTTGGATATTTTTAATATCCAACATCTTTCCCTAAAGTAGCTTAGGTCAGAGTGGAAATAGTATATTAACCCATCCAATGTCCATCGCCTTCCTCAAACATTTTTAATTTAAGTGGGAATTGTGAATGTAACATGTTTGATGTCCAAAGCTATCTCCAACATAGCTTGAATTGGATTCAAAATAGTAGATATATTCTCTTTTATGTCCCAAACCTTCTACAATGTGAGAATGGTAAATTTGAACTCCTTAATGTCCAACAGCTTCCCTAAAGTAGCATAGATGGGCGTGGAATAGTAAATTGAACCCCTTTAAAAATCAACACCTTCACCAAAGCAGTGTACATTAGAGTGGGAATAGTAAATCTAACCCCTTTGATCTGGAATACTTTCCCCAAAGTAGTGTAGAATTAACTGGGAATAGTAGCTCTAATCAATTTAATGTCCAGCACCTTCCCCAACTTAGCTTAGATTGGAGTGTGAATAGGTAAACAAATCCCTTCTATGTTAAACAACTTATAAAGTGTGTAGGAAAGTACAAATTACACAATAAGAAGTAAAACATATGTGCACTTCTTTCAGTTAAGTGGTGTGCATAATAACATTAAATACCATAGTATGACATAACATAACATGTATTATGTTGTATATCTTTAGACATAATAGATACACTTGAATTATTGCACATAAATTTAGAGCAATTTTTTTACAGCTGCATTACACTACAATACAATTTCCCACATATATTTTACTGTTACATATGTTGTTTTTTCACAATTACACATTGTTTTTACAAACATATTTTTTACATTTCTATTGACATTTAATACATATTTCCTGTAGTAATATATTTATTTAATATATATTCATTAGTGTTATTCATTATGATTTGCACTTTTATAGTCATTATTAATTTATATTTTACATCTAATACTTTATAACATGTTCTAATAGTTTTTTAATAGAAGCATATTATATTTGTAACATTTGTTAATTTCTATACGCATACTTCATAAGGATCCATTTTCTTACTGCTACCTGTTGGTCATGGTTCCTTGGTGGGGCTACTTTTAACCCCTTAACTGCTGGGCCTTTTCCTCCCCACTGCTGAGCCTTGTTTTTGGCTATTTTGGGTAGTTTGTGCTTAGGGCTTCATAACTTTTTTCCACATAAGGAATCCACACCAAATTTGCATCCTTTTTTTCCAACTTCCTGGGGACCCTAAGGGCTGAGAAATTAGCCAAAATACAGCTAAAATCTGTTTTTGGTGGGGGGAAAATGGGAAAAAGTGCTGAAGAAGAAAGAGTCAGTTTCCCCCCCTATAGTTGATATCAATGAATGGTTTATGGTACTGAAATCGGCTTCTTGCCAGCTTTCAGGAACAGGCAGACTTTTATCAGAAAACGCAAATTGTATACAATGTTTTGGCATTTTAGTTGGACATAGACATTTTTTTCCAATGATTTTGTTTTTTAAACTCTTTCCAGTTAGTGGTAGGAATGAGTATAAAACTAAAAATGGGTCCTGGAAAGCTATAGATTTCTGAAAAGTAGACAACATTCTTAATTCAGCAAAAGATCATTTGTGTAGATCCTTTACAGTTTTCCTACCGAAAATAACACCTATACCTTCACATAAGTTTGGCAGATTTGTAGAAACAATATACCATTACATCTGTTGGACCCTTCTGGTTGAGGTGATACATAGGACTTGTAGGTTCGCCAAGATCCCAAGGTTCCCAGAGTCAAAAACTGAGCTGAGCCTTGCAATGTTTTTTCATTGTGCACCGAGCATACAGCAATTCATTTGGTAAAATATAAAGAGTGAGAAATAGATATCAGAGAAATCTATGTATTTTCAAAATGGGAACAAAATATTGAGTTTAGAAGCAGTGGTTATTTTCACATCTCTGCATTTGTGGGTACAGATACTAGCATGTGAATTAGAGGACATTTTTCAAAACGACTTCTTTTTTATACACTGTCTTACGTTCGGAAGGTAGAAATGCCTTGAAATTCAATTGATAATAACACTTGTTCTACAATTCTGTATTTTCCTAAGGCTCCCGATAAAAATTGTACCACACTTGTGTGGTTAGTCCTAGTGCCCAAAACACAACGTGGAAACATCTCATGTTTCCAGTGAAAATTGACCCTTTTTTTGCAATGCCCCTAGCTGTGGATTTTGGGGGCTAGCTCAGCCAGCACCTGGGAAAACTTAGCAAACCTGTACATTTTTGAAAACTAGATAATGAGAGGAGTCCAGAATGAGTGACTTGTGTGGCTCCAAGTGGGTTCCTCTACCCAGAATCCCTTGCAAACCTCAAACTTTGTAAAAAAACACATTTTGCTCACATTTCTGGGCTGGATAATTGTGGGAAGCTACAAACTTCCACCCACCCAGCATTTCTCTAAGTCTCCCGATAAAAATGGTACCTCACTTGAGTGAGTAGAGCTAGTGCCCGCAGCAGGAAATGGCACAAAATGTAACATGGACACATCACATTTTTTCAGTGAAAACTGACCCTTTTTTTGCAATGTGCCTAGCTGTGGATTTTTTACCCTAGCTCAGCTGGTACCTAGGAAAACCTATCAAACCTGTACATGTTTTTAAACTAGACACCCAGGGGAATCCAGGATGAGGTGTCTTGTCTGGCTCTCACCAAGTTCTGTTACCCAGAGTCCCTTGGAAACCTCAAACTTTGTCAGAAAAACAAATTTTCCTCACATTTCTGTGATGGAACTTTCTGGAATCTGTGGGGAGCCACAAACTTCATCCTACTCAGTTATCCCCCAAGTCTCCCAATAAAAATGGTACCTCACTTGTGTGGGTAGACCTAGTGCCCGTGAAAGAGAAGGGCCCAAAACATACTGTGGAGACTTCAAAATTATCAATCACAAAGAGACCTGGTTTTGTGAGGGAGTCGCCTGAATTTTTGATCTGAGGCTCGGCTGGCATCCAGAGAAACCTAACAAACCTAGACATTTCTGAAAACTAGACACCGAGGCAGTCTATTGAGCTGTGTCTTGTGCTGATCCTCCAAACAGATGTCGTAATTGTTAAATTATTGATGTGCTGGTGCACCGGTCGCCAGTAGGTAGTTATAGTTAGGACCTAGTTTCCATAGAGAAAGCGTTTTTGATTTGCCTTTTTTTTTTTTATTTAAAAAAATTTACAGCATTTATTCCCCTAAATCCTCCCCCCTCCCCTGCCCAGGACATGAAAAAAGCAAAAAATACAATCAAGTTTCGGTTTTCATTTGCCAATATGTTTGGCGCCGTTTGACTAATCTTTGCGAAATTTTCAAAACTAATGGAGCTCCACCGTCAGCTCCTGTTTTGAAAGTTTTGGGGTGATTCGTGAAGCAGGGGCCAAGAAAAAAGGGGAGTCCCAAAACACGTTATCTCCATGTTAATATCCTCAGGAACCTTTGTTGCGGCTACAGCCCGAACTGCTGAACTGAATGACACCAAATGTTGGCAGAGAGCCAGCTGTTGTTTCAGAGTGCACTCTTTGCTTTAAATGGTGTAAATCCATTCAGTAGATCCTGAGAAATGTCAAAATAAAACATGTCGATATCTAGTGACCGCAGTGGATTTGCAAACCCTCCCGAGCACAAGCTTCATTTTGATTGGCTGTCAACACTCTAAACCAGGACGTGTAGGCAGCCATTTTGTGACTTGGTAAAATCGAGTCACAAGAAAACAGGGTATTTAATGATTAAAAAGAAGAAAAGGGGGCAGGGTAGAAACACCCTGACCCCCTAGGCCTGTCCCAGGGCCAAAAAGTGTTGTTGTTTTATTAATTTTTCTGCGGAATTCGCTCTGGGTGCATGAATCCCACAAAAAAAATGAAGCGCGGTATGTTGTGCATTGTCCTAATGAACCCCCGGGTGGTCCAGGTCCTGGAGGCAATATGAAAAATATACGCAGTGGCTGCACGGGTCCCCGCAGCCCCGGGTACCACCACCTCCCCGGGGCTTTTCATTGTTGTGGGTGGGGGGCTCGCTGTCCCCCCAAGCCTCCACCTTCCCGGGGATTTTCTTTATTTAGGATGGGCGAGGCTCATATCCCCCCTAAGCCGCGGGGGCCACCACCTCCCCAGGGCTTTCATTTTTGTAATGTGGGGGTCTGTTGCAGACCACTGCCCTGGGGACCACAACCTCCCCAAGGCTTTTTAGAAGTTGGGAGGGGGGCTGCATGACCCCCTCCTGGAGCCTTCCTAGGCCCTGCAGACTGCCACACCCCCAGGGCCGGCTCCAGAAATGTCCAAGGGTGCCCACCCCGGGACATTACAGTTTGCAATGACAGGATGGGAGCACAGGCTTCCGCCCTGTCATTGCAAATTCTGCTCCACTTCATGGAAGCAAGAGCAGTTTAGCGAGAGCAGAAAACCTGCTCTCGCTTCCATGAAGTGATGCATATTGCTTTTGGACATCGGAGCTGCTTGTCAGCAGCTCCCCTTGTCCATAAGCAATGCTGGCACCCGCCTAAGGTGGGGAACCGGCATGGACCGCGGGGGCATTGGGCCTCTCCTGCGGTCCCCAATGCGAGGGCATGCCCAAGGGGATGGGGTCCCTGGGGCAAAAAAAGCCCTTGGGGGAGGGGGTAAGTTCTTTTTTTTAAAATAAAATGGCTAGGCTTTGGGGGATTGGGTCCTCGAGTTTGAGTAATGAGAATGGAGGGCATTTTTTTTTCTCGCGTCGTTAGAGTCATGACTCCAATGCTGCTCTCAGCGTGGCCCCCTGGGTAATATTGATGGGTTCGTGACTCCAGGCAAAGTAAAAATAAAGAGTATGTAGGTACTTTAAAAAGTAAGATTTTATGTTGGGTTATAGGGTAGCTCTAAAAAGAGCCGTTGTTTTGATTCTGACTTTGTTGAAGCTAAATGTAAGAGCGGACGCACAGCTTTAGGTTGTTAAGGAAGACTCTGTTCCCTTGATCTGTGAAGTGCACTCATCACTTCTGTAGATGTGGTCCATATTGAAACATAGATTGTTGTTGTAGATGGACAACATTCTATGATCTCTGAGGTATGCAGAAACAGCTTTATTGACATTCTTCCTACCTTTCTCAAACTGTGGACAGAATTGAGTTGACCTGTCCAATTTCTGTCTTTGGCATATTAGAGTATTCAAGGACAGTTTGAGGCAAAAGCAACATCAGTTTTGCAAAGGTGTCCTTTATTAGCATTTCCAGACCTACCACAATCAATGTGCCTAGGTCATTGCCACCACAGTGCACAATTATGAGGTCAGGGGGTTGGAGCTGCAAAATGTTTTCAACCAAAGGCAACAATTGTTGTCACTTTAATCCTCTCCGTGCAATCCATTTAATATCCACATTTTTCAAACCTAGGTCTTTGGCAATACCTCTGCGTTCAGCATACCTTTTGCACCAGAACATATAGCTGTGCCCTACACTCCACACTGTGAGCATCTTGAAGGGATGTCTGGAAGGAATGAAAACATGTCTGAAGCTGAGGTAGTCAGTCAGTAGAATGAAAGGTATCTAAAATGGTGGAGAACATGTTGGGGCATATTAGCAAGAATCTGGTTAAAATTATCGCCATTTTAGCAGCAGGAAACTGCTGCTAAAACGACAATAATGGGCTTGCTAATATGCATTATAGAATTCCAGTAGAAGCCCAGGTTAGATGTGCAGGACATCTAACCTGGGCTTCTATTGGAATTCTATAACGCATATTAGCAAGCCAATTATCGCCGTTTTAGCTGCAGGAGATAACTTTAATGAGGTTCTTGCTAATATGCCCCGTTGTTTTTTTAAAAGTTGATAAGTGATTGGCTGTTCATCAAGACTGTGCACTCAAAAATAGGATGCATGTTACTTTGATGCAGTATCATGTTTATGATTCGTTATTAGAAAATGTTTGAAAGGAACAGTAGATACCATAAGGTAATATTTTGGAAAAGTCAACCACACCTGCTATTTGCATTAGTAAGTATTTGTTCTGAACCTGAAAGTACGGTGAACTTGTGACCTGCCGATACAGTTGAATGTTCCATGAACTGTTACTATGGAAACTGGCATTAAGTAGAATGGGGAAGGGTTGAAACTTAACTGTGGACTTAAAATGTGAAATGGATACTTACATATAAGTGAAACGTTAGTAAATTAAGGTTTTCTAAGACAGTAATATGTGGAGAAGTAGTATGTTGCTCAAAATCTATACTAGTATTATTAAAAATAGGTTTTTGAACTCTTGTGTGGATTCGTAACTCTGCCGATGGAGTTTTGACTAGAAATGTGTTTTACAATTTGAAGTAATGATGTAAGCTATGTGATTTGATGTTTTTAGTTATTTGAGTGCAGAAAGATAGGGAAAGTTTGCCATTTCTGGTTTCACATTTCTGAGAGAGGTGCATTACATTTCTTGTGTGGAAAAGAAAAGCTGTTAAGACTTTCTGATATTTGGAATTCCACAACACTACCTCAAACGTGAGTAACCAATTTGTAAGATGCATTATATAATATTCAGCAATGCTTTATTGTTTCTAGTGATATTTTTAGATTTAAAAAACAAAAACAAATTCCAAGTGTGGAAATTGTTGGCAAAATATGATGTATGAAATATGTTATGAAATGTTCAGATCTCTATTGTACTTTGTATGTGGATAGAAAATATGTGGTATTTAGTGTATAGGAATTATGTAGAGTGGGATTATGTGTTCTGGAGAGTAATTATGTGTTATGGTAGTCTGTGTTGTGGAGTGATAACCTCAGATTGAGTCTTCCTCATTTCCATAGAAGCTATGAATTCTATGAGACAAAAAAAGAAGGAATCACCGAGGAGTGCATTAGCCACATAATTCATCATCTGCTCCCTAATCTACAGATTTAAACAAAAAAAGCCTTGTTTCTAGCTCAAACGGCTCATACATTACCAAAAATGCAGCGACAAGGGTTACAGCATGGTGGAATGCCCTTTGCAAACCTAGAATGGTCACCTGTTACTTATTGCTAAATGTGGGTGTTAAATTGGTACTAAGGGTGTGCAAGCCACTCTTGCTTCCCTCTGTGCCTCTCTTGTCTCTTTCTGCATTTCTGTTGGTTCTTTCTGCACATTTCTTTCTTTTTCTGCACTTCTCTTGCCTCTTTCTGCACCTCATTTGCTTCTTTCTTTACCCCTCTTGTCTCTTACTGCACCCTTCTTGCCTCTCTAGCTTTTTTCTATATCCCTCTTACGACTTTCTGCACCCTTTTGTCCTCTTTCTGCACCTGTGTTACTTCTTTCTGCACTTCTCTTCCTTCTTTCTGCACCTCTCTTGTTTCTTTCTGCACCTCACTTGCCTCTTTCAGCACCTCTGTTGGTTCTTACTGAACTGCTCTTGCTTCTTTTTGCACCTCTCTTGCCTCTTTCTGCACTCCTCTTATTCTTTCTACTCCTCTGTTGCTTCTTTCAGCAATTTTATTGCCTCTTTCTGTACTTTTCTTCCTTCTTCCTGTATCCCTCCTGCCTCTTTCCGTACTCTCTTGCCTCTTTGTGCACCCTTCCTACATTTTTCCTGCACCCCTCTTGCTTCTTGTTGCACATCTATTGGTTCTATCTGCACTGCTCTTGCTTCTTTCTGCACCTCACTTGCCTCTTTCTGCACTTCTCTTGCTTCTTTCAAAGCTTTGTTGCTTCTTTCAGCAATTCTCTTACCTCTGTCTGCACTTCTCTTCCTTTTTTTGCACACCTCCTGCCTCTTTCTGTACCTCTCGTGTCTCTTTCTGCTCCTCTGTTGGTTCTTTCTGCACTGCTCTTGCTTCTTTCTGTACCTCACTTGCCTCTTTCTGAACTCCTCTTACTTGTTTTGCCACCTCTTTTGTATCTTTCTGCTCCATTGTTGCATCTTTCTGCACACCACTCTCTTCTTTCTGCACCTCTCTTGACTTTTTCGGCACTTCTGTTGCTTCTTTCTGCACCCCCTGCCTCTTTCTGCACACCTCTTCCCAATTTGTGCAACTCTCTTGCCTCTTTCTATACCTCTCTTCCCTCTTTCTTTCTGCGCCACTCTTGCAGCTTTATGTTTCTCTGTTGCTTCTTCCTGCACTTCTCTTGCCTCTTTCTGCACCCTTCGTGCCTCTTTCAGCACCTCCTTTGCTTTTTTCTGCTGATCTCTTGCCCCTTTGTGCACCCCTCTTTTCTCTTTCTGCACCTCTCTTGCCTCTATCTGCACTACTGTTCCCTCTTTCTGTACCATTCTGGCGGTTTCTGCACATCTCTTGCCTTTTTCTGTACCTCCGTTACCTCTTTCTGCACTTCTCTTGCTCTTTCTGCACCCTTCGTTGCTCTTTCAGCACCTTTGTTAGCTCTTTCTGTACTGCTCTTGCTTTTTCCTGCACCTCTTTCTGCACTTCTCTTGCTTCTTTCTACACCTCTGTTGGTTCTTTCAGCAATTCTTTTGCTTCTTTCTGTACATTTCTTCCTTCTTTCTGCACCCCTGCGGACTCTTTCCGTACGTCTTTTGCCTCTTTGTGCACCCCTCCTACCTTTTTCTGCATAACTCTTGCCTCTTTATGCATCTCAGTTGCCTCTTTTTGCACTACACGTGCTTCTTTCTGCACCTCTCTTGCCTCTTTCGCCACCTCTGTTAATTTCTTCTGTATCACTCCTGCCTCTTCCTGCACCCCTCTTCCCTATTTTTGCAACTCTCTTGCCTCTTTCTACACCCCTCTTCCCTCTTTTTGCACCACTCTTGCCTCTTTCTGTACCTCTGTTGCTTCTTTCTTCATTTCTCTTGCCTGTTTTTGCACCCCTCATAACTCTTCCAGTACCACTGTTGCTTCTTTCTGCACTTCACTTGTCTCTTTCTGTACTTCTCTTGCTTCTTTCTAAACCTCTGTTGCTTCTTTCAGCAATTCTCTTGCCTCATTCTGCACTTCTCTTCCTTCTTTTTGCACCCCTCCTGCCTCTTTCCGTACCTCTTTTGCCTCTTTGTGCACCTATCCTTTCTCCTTTTGCACCCCTCCTGCCTCCTTTTGCACCTCTTTTGGTTATTTATGCAGTGTTCTTGCTTCTTTCTGCACCCCACTTGCCTCTTTCTGCACTTCTCTTGCTTCTTTCTAAATCTCTGTTGCTTCTTTCAGCAATTCTATTGGTACTTTCTGCACTTCTCTTGCTTGTTTCTGTACCTCTTATGTGTCTTTCTGCACCTCTGTTGCCTCTTTCTGCACTACACTTGCTTCTTTCTGCACCTCTCTTGCCTCTTTCGCCACCTCTGTTCATTTTTTCTGTATCACTCCTGCCTCTTTCTGCACCCCTTCCCTATTTTTGCAACTCTCTTGCCTCTTTCTACATCCATCTTCCCTCTTTTTGCACCACTCTTGCCTCTTTCTGTACCTCTCTTGCTTTTGTCTACACCTCTGTTGCTTCTTTCGGCAATTCTCTTGCCTCTTTCTGCACTTCTCTTCCTTCTTTCTTCACCCCTCCAGCCTCTTTTTGTACCTCTCTTGCCTCTTTCTGCACCCTCCTACATTTTCCTGCACTCCTCTTGCCTCTTTTTGCGCCTCTGTTGGTCCTTTTTGCACTGCTCTTGCTTCTTTTTTACCTCACTTGCCTCTTTCTGTACTTCTCTTGCTTCTTTCCAAACCTCTGTTTGCTCTCTCAGCAAATCTCTTAGCTCTTTCTGCACTTCTCTTGCTTGTTTCTGCACCACTCTTGCGTCTTTCTGTACCTCAGTTTCTTTTTTTGTTTGTTTTTTGTTCTCATTTGTGCGATCTTTAAAGTTTTTTAGCAAGCCAGATCTCCTTTTAGGAAAGTGGACCACCCAAGGTAGGAGAGGTAAGACCATGTCCAAAAAATACCAACAAATTCTTTAGAATCCATCTTCTCGTGGCCACTCTGGTGGATCCTTTTGGAATCAAATGATCGCGTATTGGTGAAATCATTGGACATCCCTTCCTACCCTGTGCCATATTTTTGTCCCAAAGGTCCCAATATTTCGTACGTTTGCTCACCCCTCAAGTGTGTCTAACTTCCTGAACTTATTGACTTGGAGAAGCCAGTCATCTATCTTAGGAGGAGATGGAAGAATCTAATTCCTACATATATCTCGTCTAGCCATTAACATCAAGGTGAATAAAAGGCATTTCTGATTTTTATTTAGAGCAACATCATGATCGTTACCTTCTAGGATACCAAAAATAACATTAAAGGAGCTTACCTTCATTTTGGTGTTTAGAGCGTTATTAATTATCTTACCAATCTCCTTCCAATAGGTATAAAGGTGTGCACATTGATGAAACATGTGGATGTCATTCGCCTTTATTTCACCGCACTTAGGGCCTTTTTCTCATCACCTGATTATTTATTTTTGAAAGCCTCTCTGGCGTCCAATAAGATCTGTGTAGGGTAAAGAGATGATTTCTCCTGAGTGGTGCAGAAACAGTAATGAACCATAAAAAAGAGCAAGATACTTGCCATATTTGTTGCAAGTCTTGAGCTGGGAAGATCTTCTTCCAATTGTAGTCCGGTGTATTAAAGCCTGCTTCATCCCTGTGGGTCAGATAACAGTACCATTTAGAAACTTCTTTTGGAGCTGGCTCTTTTAGTATTTCATCCTCTAGTCCTTCCATATTGACTGGCATTTTCTCTTGTTCTTTGCACTAGCTTGCCAGCTAATAATATTTAAACCTTGAAATGGTTGTGTTGATTCTCTCCAGTAATGCGACCTAGCTTATTAGGTTACCTTGTTCTATAAGCTCCCCCATCTCAATATCCCAGCTTTTTTTAAAGGATCTGCGAGAGAGTCTTTCAAGCATTTTGGAGTGCCCAGGGAGTTCCAAACTGGTGCATGCTCGCTATAGTACGGGAGTTTCCATGATTTCCTAATTTCATACCATACTTTGTATGCTGATTTTAAAACCTTTAATTAGATTTTTTTAAAGTACTTAGGATGGCCAAACTTATAGAGACACAAATCATTGTTGGTTACAGCTTTCCAATAGACAGTATAGACAGTGTGTGATTTAAAAAGTATCCTAATGTTTTTAAAGTTAAAGGCTTTATAGTATGCCATAAGGTCTAGACTGGCTATCCCCCCTCGGTTTTTCTTTTGACATAGCTTTTTCCATGCTATCCTAACTCCTTTGGAGGCCCAGATGAAGATGTTTATTTTGCTCTGAATCTTTCTTAACATCTGTGATTTAAACTCCAAAGGGATAGCATTAAAAAGAAACATAAACTTTGGCAAAATTGCAATTTTAATAACATTCGCTCTCCCTATAAACGTGAGAGATAAACAGTTCCATAGCCTTAATAGCTTCCTCCTCTCCTTAACTTTTATCACCAGATACGCTTGGGCTATTTCGTCAATGTTGTTTAAAATTTCTATACCAACGTATTTAATTTTGCTATTCGATTTTAATACTGGTGTTGTGATGTTCCAATGTAGCACGTCTGTCTTCTGGTGATTGATTTGATACCCAGATATACTCCCAAAGTCAGCTAAAATGGTTGTTATATTGTTAATAGAATTGTTGAGGTTGCTTGTATATATCATTAGATCGTCCGTGTATAACGCAACTTTCAAGTTCCATCCATTAAAAGTAAATGGAGTAATATCATGGGAGCTCCTTATCTTCTCGGCCAAGGGTTCTATATATAAGTTAAAAAGGTGAGGGGAGAGTGGACATCCCTGTCTGGTGCCTCTTTTAAGCTGAAAACTTTTGTTGACAACCTACCGTTAATAAGTATTCTTGCCACAGGACGTGAACAGATGTTTATAATAGCTCCTAAAAAGTTATTCTCTAGGCCATAATGAAGAATAACTTCTTGTAAGAAAGACCAATTCACACGGTCAAAAGCTTTGGCCGCGTCAAAGGTCAGTACAGCCAAAGGTAGTTTTCCATGCACCGCAATGTCAATTGCTCCAATTAGTTGGTGAGTAAGGTCATGCAACTGTCTCCCCGTATAAAGCCCCTTTGGTTATCATGGATACGATTATTTGATAATGAGCCAAATCTTCTTGCTAAGATTTGCGTAAAAATGTTATAGTCATTGTTAAGGAGTGATATCGGCCTGTATGATTCACAGTTGAGAGGGTCTTTACCTGGCTTTAAAATTAAACTTATGGTCGCCTCATTCCATGTTGTTAGGGGTAAGGCACCCTCCAAGTAAATAGTATTAAACAGATCAACCAGTACAGGAGCCGGCGAATCTTTTAAAATTAAATAAAGTTCATTTGGGATGGCGTCTGGGCCAGCGGCTTTTCCTCTTTTCAATTTGCTTATTACCTCCGTTACCTCCTCTGTTGTGATAATTGCATTTAGCGAGTCGCATAAATCTTTGTCTAGTTTGGGGATAGTAATTCCCTAACGTAAGTGCTTATAGCTGAAGGTGAGGGCACTAGGTCTTCATCATACAGTTCCTGAAAAAAGCTTACAAATGCATCTTCTATATCTGCCACAACCTCTACTCTTCTTCCATTGATGCCTTTATTTATAGCCGTGATTTTATTTCTGTTAGAGTCAGTCTTAAGCTTCCAAGCTAGGATTTTTCCATTATTTTCTCCATACTCGTAATTTGAAAAGCAACCAGCTTGCCACTTTTTCCTTACTCTCTCCTCCAAGAAAAGTGCTAGATCATTCTTCTTTTCTAGTAGTTCTCCCTTAACCTTCCTTTTTTCTACCTCCAAAATTTCTGTTTCTAACTTCTCCTGTTTCTTTAATATTTCAGATTCTAATTGGGACATTTTCTGTGTTCTTCCCTTATTACTACTTATTGCTGAGCTGATTAAGACCCCTCTTAGTACTGCTTGTATGCATCCCAAGTTAGATCAGATGACATTTCCCCCTTTTTGTTCTCCTTAAAGTAATTTACGGTTGAAGTTTTAATTTTTTCTACCATTTTCAGATCTAATAGAGGAGTTTGATCTAGTGTCCATCTTTTCTCACCCTGTGTTTGGTTAAGTCGAGCCTCTAATTGAACTAACGAGTGATCTGACCAGTGAGCAGGGAGGTATACAACTTTTTTAACCAGTTTGCTGAAGAGTTTATCAACTAAAAAGAAGTCAATTCTAGAAGCATGACCACATTTGTGGTTCCTGTAAGTAAATCTGTTGTTTAAATCTCCTTTAGTTTCTCAAATGTCAACCAGCCCCAGGTCTTCTCTTAGTCTGTTCACCCTCTCTCTCATTTTGGGGAGGTTTAAAGCTCTATTTGGTGGGTGTCTATCCTTTGTGGGATTTAATAATATATTAAAATCACCACCTATTGTGATCGGAATGGTTATTATTATTAATTGTGCATATAATGATTGGAGAGGTGTGGAGTCATCCGTGTTAGGGCCATTATACCCTACAACAGCTAAGGAGGTATCACCTATCTTGATTTTGGCTATGGCCCATCTGCCTTTTGAGTCTACACTGCTATCCAATAAAACTATATTCAAATGGTTTTTAATAATCATTGAAATGCCTTTAATGTTGCACGACTGATTTGTGCAGACACTATTCCCAATCCACTTCTCATGTTTTATAATTTCATGCCACTCTTCCTTGAGAAGGTGGGTTTCTTGCATTATAATTATGTCACTCCTTACATTTTTGCTGCCTTTTCCTTGTTCTCAACCCATTAACGTTCCATGACATGATTTTTAAATTGCGTAACATACTGAGTTGCAATTCTCCATTTTACCCTGATCCGGCTTGCTAACTACCTGTAGATTGGACAATATATATTTTTTCTTTTTTCCCCAGTGCTCCCTACCAAAAACAAACTTATTGAAAATGTGGACAAAGAAAAACAACAACCCCTTATTCCTATCCCCACCCTGGAGAACCCTCCCTACATTCATCGGGCAAACTTGTTACCCTGTATCAGGTTCCGCCGTTGTGAGGTATTAAGTGTAAAAAAAAAAAATAGAAAAGTTTGACTCTTATAACTTTCTATCATGGGTTTTTTTTAGATTTCATTCGTTCTAAAAGTGATTCTGCATCTTTCGGCTCCCGAATATCATAAGTGTGGTTTTCCCACATTATACGCAGAAGAGCCGGGAATTTCATTTGGACTGTTACACCTTCACTTCTCAAGTCTGGCATATACTTTCCTAAAGCCCATTGCCTATCTGCTGTAGCCTTGGAAATATCAGAGCGAATTTTATAGCTATATCCATCTTTTGAGAGGGTGCCTGCTTTCAAAGCCATGCTCAGAACCTTCTCTTTTAGGGTATACGTTTTAAAGTTAACAACTATTCTTCTTGGATTTTTTCTCGTTTTATTCTGTCTGAAAGGATCCCGATGTACCCTTTGTATATCCTCGTTCAGGCCTTGTTCGTCTAGTTCCGGGGCGGCTTCTTTTAATAGTTGTACTATAAAGCTCCTAAGGTTTTGTCCCTCTGAGCCTTCCTGAATATTCAACAGCCTTAAATTGTTCCTCCTTGAGTTGTTTTCCATTGCCTCGATTTTGTCTCTCAACTCTTTTTCTGTTAATCTTATTTTTTCAATTTCACTTTGACATAGTTTCACCTCTTCTCTAGTTGGCTCCAGGGTGTTCTCAATAGATACCACTCTATCAGATAAGGCATTGAACTTGGTCTCTAAGGCTTCACAAGTCGCCTGAATTTTTTCTTGATTCTTTTCGGATTTAGCAAAGCTGAGTTTCATTTCCCTAAAGAGTGACCCTATCAAGTCGCATGACTCAGGTTGCACAAGTATCTCTGAGCCCTGCTCCGGGTTACCATTTGCCTGATGTTGAGTTCCCTTATTCCCCTGTACCTCCTCCATATCTTTGTCAACCTCATCCCCAAGATCGTTAGACATAAGAATGCTGTACTTGTTAGGAGATTCCATTTGGGGTACGATCAAGGGGGATATAACTTTATTCTCAGCGGGAGGGTTCTCAGTGGGCTCCTTTGGTTTCAGTAAGTCGTCTGCCAGTAATGTCTTATCTTGTATTCTGAAAAAGGAGCGAAGAGATTGTGTAATTTTTAAGTTTGGTCCCTTCTTTTGTTGCTCTTTTTTGGCTGTTGTTGCAGCTCTAGTTGAAACTACCGGTGCTGTGCTCCCCCTTTTTCTCTGCTCTCTATGTTTTTTGTTGGGGATGATCCCTATATTTCCTTCTAATGTGCACCCAATTTGACTCCAACCCTGGGCTTGCACCGTCTCCTTTTCAGGCCTAATAAATATAGGTGGAATAATGTCTTTCTCTGTAGGTAACTGCTCTAAATTCACCCGTTTATTTCTCAACATATAACAGAGGGAGTTTGTGCTGTTTATTTCATTTCCCTCCGTGGAGTCCTTTTCCAAGGTATTTGTGGTTATCTTATTTTTATTTTTTTCTGTATGTTTTCTTTGCTGTACCAGAGTCAATGTTTGGGGAGGCTGAGTAACTGAGCTTGATGTGTCTCCAATGGACTTTGCAGAATTTATGCTAGAGTTTAGGATGGCAGACAGTCTGCATTTGGCTTTGCCATTATTTTTACCTCTTTTCCTGGTGGAACTCATGCAGACCATGTCTCTAGTGACTCTTGCAGTTTTTATCTCCCCTTCGCTATTGTCTCTAAATCCTCCCCCAAGGGCCTGCGCAGCGCTATTGACAAACTAGAAAGATTTCAAGATTGACTATGCAGCATAAAATGATTTATTTGTTAGCCCCCAGGAAGTTACTTTACTAATAGAAAAGCGCTGATGGCGAAATTTTCTCGCAGCAGCAGCCCAGTAGCTCCCCGCCTTTTCCAGCACCGTACCGTGAGAGAGTGAGCCGGTCCCGGGCTGAAGATTTGATTCCTCTTCCAGTGCTGCCGCTGCCGCTGCTCTGCCCTGCATCCCCTACAGCTCTCTCTCGCAGCTCCGCCCTTCTCCCCTGCTCTCCGTCTCGCACAGATGCTGTAGTCGGCAGACGAAAGGAAAATTGCCACGAGAGCCCCAACGCTCCCGTCCAGTCCTCCGCCTCCGTCAGCGTCAATAGTACCCAGCGGAGCCTGCTTAGATCCGGTCACTGCATAACCAAGTCTGAACCATCGCCGCACACAGAAAAACGCCGAAAATCTAACCCTCTCAAATGATTCAGGTAATCACTTCGTAGCCATTTCGTTGTAAGAGCCGCTTAGGGTGTCTGTAACCTCACAGCGGCGGAGCTCACGGCCGTAGCTCCTATCCGGCCGCCATGTTCTCCTCTTTCTGCACCTCTGTTGCCTCTTTCTACACTTCACTTGCTTCTTTCAGCACATCTCTTGCCTCTTTTGCCACCTCTGTTAATTCTTTCTGCACCCCTACTACCTCTTTTTGTACCCCTCTTCCCTATTTGTGCAACTCTCATGCCTCTTTCTACACCTCTCTTCCCTCATTCTACACCTCTCTTCCCTCTTTCTGTACCACTCTTGCCTGTTTCTGTACCTCAGTTGCTTCTTTTTCCACTTCTCTTGCCTCTTTCTACATCCTTCATGCCTCTTTTAGCACCTGTATTGCTTCTTTCTGCACGTCTCTTCCTTCTTTTTGCACCCCTCATAACTCTTTCAGCACCAGTTACTTCTTTCTGTGCTCCTCTTCTTTCTTTCTGAACCTCTTGTCCTTCCTTCTATACCTCTGTTGCCTCTTTCAGCACCTCTGTAGGTTCTTTCTGCATTGCTTTTGCCTCTTTCTGCACTTCTCTTGCTTCTTTCTACACCTCCATTTCTTCTTTCAGCAATTCTCTTGCCTCTTTCTGTAAAACACTTGCCTCTTTGTGCACCCCTCTTACCTTTTTCTACACCTCTTGCCTCTTTTTGCACCTCTGTTGGTTCTTTCTGCACTACTCTTACTTCTATTTACACGTTACTTGCCTATTTCTGCACCCCTGTTTCTGTAAAGTTTAAATATTTTATATATATATTTTTATATATATATATATATATATATATATATATATATATATATATATATATATATATATATATATATATATATATATATCTTCACGCTCAAGCTTGTACCAACAGGCTGGAGGAACGCATGCACGGTCACGGGCCTCAAGCTGCAGCCCGATACCAATCCGTGATCTAGAAGCTGCCTGCTTGCCACATCCTTTAGCAGCCCCAGACACCACTGCCTGACGCGTTTCGATAAGTCTTCATCAGAGGCTTCGGTGAAGGAGAAAGACACACATATGCCAGTACTGCAGTCATAAGGCTTTATTATTGGCGCGCTGTGGATCAGCTGATAGCGCAATAGCGCATTGATTGCTGGTACCTGCAGTCCAGAGGGATTTGGATATCTCCTCAGCATATGAGCGCAAAAAATGTTCTGCTGGCAATTTCGGCCCCGCAATGGGCTACAGGGGAGTGCATCCAGCACCCCTCTCTTTGTGGATTCACAGACACTGAATGCAGAACCCACCTGTTTGCGGGGGCCCATTGCGGGGCCGAAATTGCCAGCAGAACATTTTTTGCGCTCATATGCTGAGGAGATATCCAAATCCCTCTGGACTGCAGGTACCAGCAATCAATGCGCTATTGCGCTATCAGCTGATCCACAGCGCGCCAATAATAAAGCCTTATGACTGCAGTACTGGCATATGTGTGTCTTTCTCCTTCACCGAAGCCTCTGATGAAGACTTATCGAAACGCGTCAGGCAGTGGTGTCTGGGGCTGCTAAAGGATGTGGCAAGCAGGCAGCTTCTAGATCACGGATTGGTATCGGGCTGCAGCTTGAGGCCCGTGACCGTGCATGCGTTCCTCCCGCCTGTTGGTACAAGCTTGAGCGTGATATATATATATATATATACATATATATATATATATATATATATATATACATTTTGAATTTGAATTTGAATTTAATTCATGATGACAGCGCACCCACTTGTTGAAGATTATGCGCACTACAACACCCAGAAGTCTTTGGGACAATGCACACTGCTGCAGGTGTTGAAAATGAGGGCGAACAGTAGCGCTGTCAATCATTTGAAAGCCACTGATGAAAGGGTTTTCCTGAAACGCGTCGGGCTTTAACCACTTGAACGCTATGGGGATTTTTCCCCTGTGCTGGAAAATCCAGAACATCATTCTTCATGACGAGCTGGGCTCGTCATCAGTGTAGCAGGAGGCTACTGCATGACGAGCCCAGCTCGTCATGAGCGTGGAAGGGGTTAAAAACAGTTTGATGTTGTGCTTTCTGACAAGGTGCCTGCTAGCGAGCATTCGATTAAAGAAGTGGATTCAACATAACTCGTGTGGCCTCACCTTAATTTGGACTCCTGCATTGTTGGAGAGATATATATATATATATATGTATATATATATATATATATATATATATATATATATATATATATATATATATATATATATATATATATATATATATATATATATATATACATATATATATATATATATATATATATATACACACACACACACATACACATATACATATATATATATATATATATATTCACTAAAAAAAACATAGGTTTTACACACGTTATAGTTAGGAAGTAGCATTTACAAAACCTATGAAATTCACATATTACATCACTCATGACACCATCCAGTGAATGTGTGTTTCTCTGAAAAATAAATATTAGTGAATAATGTTTAAATTTTTAAATATATGTATTAGTGTTTCACTTTGTGTATAAGTAGCTACATGGGTTGGTGAGTAGGTACATGTGTATGTACATGGGTTATTAGATGTTTTATTAGTATCAGTATGAGTGTTTGTATTGTTTAGTGTGGGAATTACTTACAACATTGATGCATGAGTGACAGACTCTTTTTTTGTATATATTTTGAAGACTACATATGTGCAGGACTGTATGGTTGAATAGTGTGTATATGTGTATGTTAGTGAGTAAATGACTGTCTCACTAGTGTTTTAAACAGTAACTACATATGTTTTAATCTAGAATATGTGAATATTGATGCATATAAGTGAGTATATGTGAGAGTAAGAGATTGTAAAAGTTCCTGTTTACATAAGTATGTGTTTCGAAAAGTTATTGTTTAAGAGAATAAATATGTGTAATTTTCAATAGAAGTAAGGTGGTAGTGTATGTATTGCTCTGTATGCGAAAAAATGGATGTTCAATAGTTTATTTGCATGTGTGAGTATGTGTGTGAGCAACTTTTGGATGACTGTCGGTGTGTAACAGGAAGTATAGGTGTATCACTTCATATGATGAGTGAGTATATGTATGAGTGACTATATAGAACTGTTGGTGAATGAGTGGGTGTGTATATAGATGGTGGAATTACTGAATTGGTTGTAACTGGTATGGATATCTCTTTTTTTTGGAAAATTTTAGTTTCTTTTTTCTTTTTTTGAATGTTTTTCAAGGGTTACATTACACTGAAAGGACATCTATTACTCTGTCACAAGGATGGTGTCATCAGTGATCTCATGAGTGATGTCACTGACCATGTCATGAGTGATGTAATATGTGATGTCATCAGTAGTGCATTACACGCGCAAGTTATAGTGAGTCCAACTAACTATAACGTGGAATTTCATTGGTTTTATATCAGTAAAATTTCCAGCTAACTATAACTGGTGTCAAACCTATGGTTTTTTCAGTGAATTTCATAGGTTTTGTAAATGCTACTTCCTAACTATAACGTGTGTAAAACCTATGTTTTTTTTAGTGAATTTCATAGGTTTTGTAAATGCTACTTCCTAACTATAACGTTTGTAAAACCTATGGTTTTTTCAGTGAATTTCATTGGTTTTTAAAATGCTAATTCAGAAATATCTTGTGTATGCAACCTATACTTTTGTCAATAAAGTTCTGGCAATATTTTTGTCGGAAACAAGCCGTTTTCTTCACTGTTCAAGTTGCATAGAGACTCCTTGTAAAGCGATACAGAATTAGAAAGTCTGTACCTTGCCTTTTTTTGAACGCATTAAAATTTGTCTGTAAATAAAAATAACCTTTCTAAACTTTCGTGCGCGACCCGGTGTGCGCACTCTCGGCAACAGTTCTCAATAAAATGGATAGCGCATTTCCAGGCTTTCGTGCGCGACCGACTGCGCGTACCCGCCTATATATTTCGTGAAAACTTTGCAATTTGAACTTATTGAATTTCTTCATAGACCCATCAAAGAACTTATAGTACGTCAAAGAGACTAAACCTAGGCTTCTTTTTTAATATTATGAAAATTTTCATTAAATGGAGCCGAATGTCTTTTTAAACTTTCGTGCGTGACCGAATGTACACACCTTGGTATTTTAAAAAAAAATATAAAAGGTTTTATACTTTAACAATTGTATGCTTGAATCGAGCTCAGAAGATATATTAAATCCGGATATGTTTGGATTTACTCCTTTTCACGTTTTGAAACTTTGCTGAATTAGACCGCTACTTCCAAATGACGTACGTGACCAGATACTGTCACCGCGTACACGTCCTGAGACGCGCATGTGAAGTCATGTGACTTGAAAACAACACTTCCAATTGGTTCTTAGTAGTTTCTATTCTGCAATTTACACGGAGCACTCCACCCACTTCCCTCACTATCTTTTGTACTCTCAAAAGAGAACAACGTTCAACATCTTTCGGAAAACTTTGCTGAAATGGCTGCCGTTCCGCATTCATCTTCCGAATCTGAAGGAAATGAGCGACTACCTTTAAAAAGAAAAAAGGAATCTTTTATTTGGCAATTTTTCACTTATCCTGAAGAACAAAAGAAAGTGAATGCGCCAAAAGTTACCTGCACGATATGCAAATCGGTTCTCTCAAGAGGAAATCCAACAAAAAAATATTCCTTTTCCATACATACCATGGTGCGGCATGTCAAACAAGTGCACCCTGTGGAATTTGCACAGGCATCGACAAGAGCCCTGGCCACGCTATTACCATCAGAGGTGGCCAGCACATCTTCTGGTGGACGACCTGTATCTCCATCGAGTGCTGTGATGGACTTGAGACCATATCTTGCAAAGGTGCACATGAAATGCAACGAGTGTGGAGAAATTCTTCTGTACGGAGAGCAGAGCCTCATTCTTACTAAACTAAAAATTGAGAGTCATAAATGCCCCGAGAAAAGATAAATTTCTTCATTTCATTTTGATCCTGTGTCACACATGAAAATGTTGTTGCAAGTTTAAAAAATCAAAAACAACATAACACTTGTTTAAAAAAAAAAAAAAAAAAACGTTCTTTTCAGAACTAACTCATTGTACCAAAAAGAGCTCCAGGAGCATATTATAAAGGGGGTTTATCTCCGCTTTTTTGGCTTTCGTTCATGCGCGACCGTGTGCGCGCACCCGCCTATATATTTCGTGAAAACTTTGCAATTGCAACTTATTAAATTTCTTCATAGACCCATCAAAGAACTTATACTACGTCAAAGACACTAAACCTAGGCTTCTTTTTTATTATTATGAAAATTTACATTCGGTCACGCACATTAAACTTTCGTGCGTGACCGAATGTACACACCTTGGTATTTTTAAAAAAAATATAAAAGGTTTTATACTTTAACAATTGTATGCTTGAATCGAGCTCAGAAGATATATTAAATCCGGATGTGTTTGGATTTACTCCTTTTCACGTTTTGAAACTTCGCTAAATTAGACCGCTACTTCCAAATGACGTACGTGACCAGATACTGTCACCGCGTACACGTCCTGAGACGCGCATGTGAAGTCATGTGACTTGAAAACAACACTTCCAATTGGTTCTTAGTAGTTTCTATTCTGCAATTTACACGGAGCACTCCACCCATTTCCCTCACTATGTTTTCTACTCTCAAAAGAGAACAACGTTCAACATCTTTCGGAAGACTTTCTTTTCATGCGATAATGTGAAATACTGAGATTGTTACAGGATTTTCTATCAGATATGTGTTCCCATTGCTGTTGAAGCACTAACACCGTGGAAAATTCCACCGATAGCAGTGATATTTTTAACGCCGAGCACCGGCGATTTTTATCACTTAGAAGCCTTCCTATTATGAAGGTTTATCTCCTAAGTCTCTGATTCTCAAACTGTGCAACGCGGCTCCCCTGTGTGCCTTAATGAGGTGCTAGGGGCGCCGCGCACACTCTAGTGTGACTAACCACCCATAAATTCCACGGACATCTCTACCCTGTTATCTGCAATTGTGAACATCAAAAGGAGCTGCGCTACGCCCCTGTGAGAGGCCTCACTCCCACTGCTGCAACGGCTTGGCAGTCCTCCAGATGCACAGGAACAGCCCCTCCGATCCATTGAAGTTCTCTGTCGTGAGAGGCCTCACTCCCACTGCTGCAACGGCTTGGCAGTCCTCCAGATGCACAGGAACAGCCCCTCCGATCCATTGAAGTTCTGTGTCGGTCTCAATACCACTTACGAAATGAAAATAAGCACTGAAGAATATTCAAGCATGTAGTACTCCTCCTGCTACAGCATACAGAATGCATTATATTACCTATAAAAAAGTGAAACACCCACGCTACAATCATATAGAATACTTCCTCTAAAGAAGCCTGTGAATAACTTTAAAACATCAGGTTAACCTTTTTTTACTCTCTCATCATTGTTAAAGATAAGTATTTACAATACTATATTAAACAATGCCATGGTTGTTGCTTTTTAATTTAAAAAATCTTGCAATCTTTCACAAACCCAATACTCATGGCTTCTTTTTCGTGTCAAAAATCTTGCAATATTACATACCTACATAGAATAACAGAAAAAACATAACACTACAAAGGCCGAACACTCTACTAAACGCGGATTTGTAACCTATGGGGCAGATTTATGTTAACTACTTCATACCCAGATATGCACCAGTTAATGTGCACCACAGTATGCTAGTGCTCCGTTACCCATGGTGTGCCACATTTGAAATGTGGCGCACCATGGTACAAAAACACCATACATGCGTAACACATCTGTGCTGAAAAAGTAATACATTGCTAGAGTTGCATCGCAAGTGTGATGCAGCTCCAGCAAGGCTCACCAATGCACTATATTCACAATGCTGTGTCAATACCTACGCCTGCTTCAAGCACATGCACAGTTTTGAAACAGCATGGGCCTGAAAGTCACTGAGTGAAATATCATGCATTACAGTCAGCCACTTTCAAGACACATTCCTTCAGAGGAACACTTACCGTTTATTAGAGGTAGATCGTCCGACTCCACCGGAGGACACCCCTAATAAAAAGGACATATATATAAAATGCGGACTAGCCGCTGTATCGTGCTAGCAAACTTTAACTTAAAAATCGTTAGAAAAAACAAAAGGAATCGAGCAAAATCAGTAGGCCACTGATAGGATCTCTTTTTGACCTCGCTAAAATAGAAACATTAGGAACAACCCCTCATGAGAAATATGAAACTAGTGAGAGAAACCGAGCTCGACGCCATGATGGCTGCAAGATGAGCTGTCTTGCAGCCATCATGGCGTCGAGCTCCCCGCCGCCCCGCCGCCCACCCCGCCCAAAATAACGACAAACCCTATGCAAATATTATAAATATATACAACACACCAGCAAAGTAACAGGGTAAAACGTTTTATTAAATAACTATTTACATGGCAGCCTGCTGCAACATAAAACAACACTTCCAATTGGTTCTTACTAGTTTCTATTCTGGAATTTACACGCAGCACTCCACCCACTTCCCTCACTATCTTTTGTTCTCTCAAGAGAGAACAACGTCCTACATTTTTCGGAAGACTTTGGTGAAATGGCTACCGTATCTCATTCATCTTCCGAATCTGAACAAAATGATCGACTACCTTTAAGAAGAAAAAAAGAATCTTTCATCTGGCAATTTTTCACTTATCCTGAAGATGAAAAGAAAGTAAATGCACCAAAAGTAACCTGCACGATATGTGACCCGTTTCTCTCAAGAGGAAATCCAACAAAAAAATATTCCTTTTCCATACATACCATGGTGCGGCATGTCAAACAAGTGCACCCTGTGCAATTTGCAGAGGCATCGACAAAAGCCCTGACCACGTTATTACCATTAGAGGTGGCCAGCACATCTCCTGATCGACGACCTGTATCTCCATCGAGTGCAGAGATGGACTGCAAGACAGCTCGGCTCCGCCGCCTACCCCGCCCAAAATAACGACAAACACTATGCAAATATTATAAATATATACAACACACCAACAAAGTAACAGGGTAAAACGTTTCATTAAATAACTATTTACATGGCAGCCTGCTGCAACATCGATCCAAATGCATGACGCTGTTCCTGTGGAGGTAGCATAGCTGGCGGCCTAGGGGTGGAGGACCGTTGTGCAAATACCCCGGGGACGACACCATGCGCCAAGGCTCGTCCCCAGTACATCCAGAGGTGATGTCCGACAAGTTGTGTGGGGGGATGCCTTGCTGATGCCGCCACCCCCACCACCTTCTTGTTGCCTGATCCGGCCAGCTCAATCGATCGAGCATGAGACTCATGCACTCTGATCTCCTTGTCCTCAGTCAAGCATCAATAGTAAAATTTTCATAGGTGAGTGTAGGTTCATAGTTTTCCATCCACAGACTAAAAGCCTGGAGTGGGAGTGAAAAAACCATAACTAGGTAAGAAGGAACGCAGAGGCTGTAGGAAGGACTCTGGATATGCTTGGTCCCTGAGATGCTTCGATGTCACTGCCTTGCACAAATGGCATAGGTCCTGGATGTTGGGTGCCATAGTTGAGGGTTTGACCTAAAGACACGTCCTGCGGTGCCCTGGTCCAACCATCACATATACCTGCGCCAGGAGACGGCGTGGGGTGCACTGGAACGGAGAGGCGGCGCGAACGAGCCTCCCCCACCTCCCCAGGTGGAAGTTTCTCAGCTACACCCCTAAAGACACGTCCTGCGGTGCCCTGGTCCAACCATCACATATACCTGCGCCAGGAGACGGCGTGGGGTGCACTGGAAGGGAGAGGCGGCGCGAACAAGCCTCCCCCACCACCCCAGGTGGAGGTTTCTCAGCTACACCCCTAAAGACACGTCCTGCGGTGCCCTGGTCCAACCATCACATATACCTGCGCCAGGAGACGGCGTGGGGTGCACTGGAAGGGAGAGGCGGCGCGAACGAGCCTCCCCCACCTCCCCAGGTGGAGGTTTCTCAGCTACACCCCAGCGCTTCAGTCGACAAGCTGAGTTGCGCCCGCTCCTGCGGCACATTGCCTCACTCGGCCAGCTGAATTACGCCTGCTCTTGCTATTACAGTGTCTCACCCGCCATCCGGCTGAATTGCACCCACTCTTGCGATACAGCGACAGGCGCCTGCCACGGAGCTCAGGAAATGGCGGTCGGCTCCACAGACTTGGGCCTGGCCTGCAAGGATGGCTCTGGACAACCCTGGTACTCGGACGCTTGACTGCTAGGGCATGGGACCCATTCCCAAAAGCGTCCCATCAGCCTTGAAGATTCTATAAGAGTCACCGGGGCCCCCGACTCCCGCAGAGTTCCGGTGGGGAGCGACTGCCATGATTGCTCGCAGAATGGCCACGACGTAGCCACGGGGTGCTCTCATGCTGACGCCAGCTTCAGTCTGAAACATCCAGAAACACTGTAGACTACCAATTCGATCAGTTCCGGTGGAGCTCCAATGACGTATCGCGTTGTTGCATAATGCGTCATATGACACGCCGCGTTAGCGCACCCGGAAGTGCTCCGGTGCGCGAGGCGCGAAGCGCAGCTTCCCGGAAGCAATCCGGGGCGCGGCGCGGAGCGCGTAGCGTAAGCATAACAGGTCATGTGACTTGTTAATAAAACTTTTCATTGGTTTAGAACTATTTTTTGTCCCAAATGATGAAAACCCCTCCTTGTTTCCTCTTGGCTCCTGCCCCCTCCCCAAGTCTTGCTCGGCCAGCTGAGTTTCGCCCACTCTTGCGGCCTACGACATGGATAGGCCGGGGCGTTATGGATCAGTATGGGCAAATATACACTTGGGGATTCACAAGCAACAACAAGCCTTTGTATTTGGGGCTCTAAATCAACAACAGTGACAGAGAACAGAACCGAACTAAGCACTCAGGGGCTACGTTTAAACGTAACATCATCTCCCCAGAGGTACATCACCTTACACAGACATGCACTCTGATCTCCTTGGCCTCAGTCAAGCATCAATAGTAAGATTTTCATAGGTGAGTCTAGGTTCATGGTTTTCCATCCACAGACTAAAAGCCTGGAGTGGGAGTGAAAAAACCATAACTTGGTAAGAAGGAAGGCAGAAACAGAATCTTCCTCTGCAACATCAGGCTCTGCATCGCTACTTACTTATAAATGCAGAAAAAACTCAATTAACACAAGGGCTCTTTTCAGAGCCACCTTATATCAAAGCACTCAAACTTCTGATTTATCTCCATTTTCACACTCTTGTAAATAGGTGTGCGCGCCCGGGTGCGCGCACCCCGCAACTTTTTTAGAAAAAAATATATATATTTTCGCCTTTAAGGGCCTTACTGCACACCCTGAGAAAACCTACGCAGCAAAACAATCTCTACCTTCTCCCCTTTCCATGTTCCAACGCTTTGAAATGAACAATATATTTACTCGCAGTGACAAAATGGCGGTCAACACTTCCTGATTTCCTTCGAATCGAACGTTAACAGACGTCACGCAGCAAAAAAATAATTCCGCTTGTGCGCAGCCGCTTGAGTGCGCGCACCCGTGCGCGCGTATAGATATATAATTGACTTTAACTTTAATTTTCTCAGCAACTACTGAACGGATTTACACCATTCCAAAAAAAGCGTAATCTGCGAGCCAGACTCTACAGTTTTGACAAATTTCTTATAAATCCATTCAGCCGTTCGACCTGTAGCCGTGTCTAAACGTCCTATGGAAAATAACATGGAGAAAACACGTTTTGGGACCCCCCTTTTATCTCAGCCCCCACTTCACCAATCCCCCCCAAACTTTCAGGGAAGGAGCGCAGCGGACCGAGCCATCTTCTTTGAGAAATTCGCAAAGATTCATCCACCAGGGCCAAAGTTAATCCAAATAGAATGTTGAGGATTTCCTATAGAAACTAGGTCCTAACTATAACTACCTACTGGCGACCGCCAGTAGGTAATATATACACACACACACACACACCCATATATATGTATATATATATATATATATATATATATATATATATATTACCTACTGGCGGTCGCCAGTAGGTATATATAGTTAGGATTTTTTCTCTATGGGTTTTTTGAAAATTGTATGTCTAATAACTTTGGCGTTTGTGGACGGAATCGGCTGAAATTTTCAGGAAAATGGCACATTTTGTTTCTGAGCAGCCCTTGAAAATTTGGGGGGGGTTCGTCCAGTGGGGGCCGAGAAAAAAGGGGGGTCCCAAAACGTGTTTTTAACATTGAGTTTTCCATAGGGCGGTTGGCCTCACTTTTAGCCCGAACGGCTGAATGGATTTGCACGAAACTTGGCAAAATTGTAGGGACTGGTAGCCCGATGTGCCTTTTGTAGGTCTCAATATATGTGCTCCAGTGGATTTTGAGAAATTAACGTTTAAAAAAAGATATATATCTGTAACAGCGGACCGGTTAGCGCTCTGGTTCGCGGACTTTTCGCGCAACGGAGCTTTGTGAAGCGAAGCTGATTGGTTCTCCGGCGTCTGTCAACATTCCAAACAGTCCGTAGCGGCCGCCATCTTGTCTCTCGGTAGGATCGAGAGACAAGAGGAGGTCAAAACAAAGGGGGAAATAACTATAAGGGGGCATAGTAGATCCTCGCTGACCCCCTAGGTTTGATGTGGAGGTTTTAAAAGGGCCCCGCGGGGCAAAAAAAAATAATAATATTAATAATCGAACGGCTGAATGGATTTGCACGAAACTTGGCAAAATTGTAGGGACTGGTAGCCCGATGTGCCTTTGCTAGGTCTCAATATATGTGCTTCAGTGGATTTTGAGAAATTAACGTTCAAAAAAAGATATATATCTGTAACAGCGCACCGCTTCGCGTACTTTTCGCGTTACGGAGCTTTGCGAAGCGAAGCTGATTGGCTCTCCGGTGTCTGTAAACATTCCAAACAGTACGTAGCGGCCGCCATCTTGTCTCTCGGTAGGATCGAGAGACAAGAGGAGGCCAAAGCGAAGGGGCAAATGACCATAAGGGGGCATAGTAGATCCTCGCTGACCCCCTAGGTTTGATGTGGAGGTTTTAAAAGGGCCCCGCGGGGCAAAAAAAAAAATAATAATAATAATCGAACGGCTGATGACCATAAGGGGGCATAGTAGATCCTCGCTGACCCCCTAGGTTTGATGTGGAGGTTTTAAAAGGGCCCCGCGGGGCAAAAAAAAATAATAATAATAATAATCGAACGGCTGAATGGATTTGCACGAAACTTGGTAAAATATTAGGGACTGGTAGCCCGATGTGCCTTTGCTATGTCTCAATATATGTGCTTCAGTGCATTTTGAGAAATTAACGTTCAAAAACAAGATATATATCTGTAACAGCGCTCCGCTTCGCGGAGATAAAATTATATGTGTATTACCTAGCTGTTGCTAACACCAGTTAGCGACGGCTAGTAGGAGATAGCGACCATCTTGGGTCCCACTTTGCATGTGAGTGATATTTATCACTAATGACATGCAAAGTGGGCATGCCAAGATGTTAGCGACTGGAAACAGTCGCTAACATCGCTATCTCCTATTATCAACTTTTGGAAATATTCGAGATAAGCGCGAATATCTCCAAAAAGTAACAGCTGCCCTGAGCAGTTCTTAGCCATGTTATCCAATGGGAGGTGGATAACATGGCTAAGAGCATTAGCTCGGTAATGCATGAATATCGCGGAGTTTTCAGCGACATTAATGCATTGCGCTCGTTTTTTATCGTATTTGCGATAAACCTTGATAATAGCAAGGTTTATCTGCGATAATTTCTGACGGTAAAAAATCGTTGCTAAGCATCGTTAGGGATAAATATCGCTTAACCTTGGTAATATGCCCCAACGTCTGTTAACGTTCGATTCGAAGGAAATCAGGAATTGTTGAAAAACATTGTGTGCGCCATCTTGTCTTTTTTCAAATGCCACACTTTTGTCGTGCACGGCAGCCATTTTAGATGCCTTGACCAGATCCACTCTGTGAACGCTGTCGATCCTTAGCATGGCTCCCCACCCTCGCAAGCATCTCCCCCAGGCAGTGGTCACCCCCGCTCTCTGTTTTATGCATGGGTAATAAACCTCCCCCCATCTGCGCTGTTCTTCCCTGAGAATCACACCCTGTGCCCGCCCGACACCTCCCTTTCGCCCTATTCACTACCGCACCCTCTGACACTCCTTTTCCTCTGTGTCCGATTGTCCAGGCCGGTCCTAGGCTATCAGCTAGCCCTGCAGATGTAGTTTATGGCCACAGCTGTAAAGAATCACCCGTCTTCAAAGGAGTTATAGTAGATCAAGGCCCACACTCGATGAGATCCGTCACAGCAGAAGCGTTGCTATTATCTGAAAACCATTCTGTATTGTGATTGGGGAGGGGACCGAGCGTGAAGCGGAAGATTCCAGGGATGACTCTTTGTACATCAAAGTTTTTACAATTATGTGTCACATTAAAAATATATAGCACTCCGACAAAGTAGTAAGATTATAAAACTTTAATAATTTATAAATATATACAAGAAAACAAAAATAGTAATAACATATAAACATTTTTAGAGAAAAACAACGAAGTAGCGGTCGGCTGTGCGAATAGTCCCAACGCAGCACAACGTCCAGATTTCCGGCGTGGGGCGTCGCGGGGGGTGGGTAATCAGTAGCAAACTGTTGTGCGAATAGTTCCAAGGCAGCAGAACGCGCCGAAATCTAGATGACACAAAAGTGATGTCTAGTAAGTTGCCACCCAGCAAATAACGGCGTGGGGCGTCGCGGGGGGTGGGTCATCAGTAGCAAACTGTTGTGCGAATAGTTCCAAGGCAGCAGAACGATGGCACCAAGGTGATGTCCAGTAAGTTGCCGCACTGGTTTTGGTATCCTACAATGCTGCTCCGAATAACGGCGTGGGGCGCCCCGGGGGAGGCGGCGTGAACGGGCCTCTCCAGGTGGAGTCTTGTCTGTTGTAGTGGGGCGCCCCTTTACCGTTTCAGTTGCCATTCCGTCCGCTTTTGGTCCACTGTGTCAAAATCCGCCATTCAGCTGAGTTGCGCCCACTCTTGCGGTGCAGCGATAGGCGGCTGTCACAGGACTCTCAAAATGGCGGCAGGCTGTTTCCTTTTTGGGCCTGGTCCACTGAAATGGCCCTGGGACACCTTGGAAATCGGACGCTTGTCTGCTAGGTCTTGGACCCCATTCTCGAAAGCGTCCCCTCCGCCTTGAGAATTCATCAAAAGTTTTGGGGGCCCCGACTCCTGCAGGCTTCTGGTGGGGAGCGGCTGCCATGATTGCTCGCGGAATGACCACGACGGAGCTACGAGATGGTGGTGCTCTCATGGTGACGCCAGCTTCAGTCTGAAACATCCAGAAACAAGGTGGGGCTTTCATCGTTTGGGGGAAAAAAAAAGTTTTCATCCAATGAAAAGTGTTGTTTTTAGGTCATATGATCAAGCCTTCCATCATTAGGAAACCAAAAGTAAAATGAACCAATGAAAAGTTTTATAAACAAGTCACATGACCTGTTATGCGGCATAGGGTATAAAATGCGGAGAAAATACGTTGGCACGTGAGGCGGCGTCAGTAGCGGACCGATGTGCGAATAGGCCGAAGGCAATACAACGCGCCAAGATCCGGATGGCATCGAGGTGGTGTCATAGTTGAGAGTTCTGAGCAGCGGTTGTAACACTGTCTGAAGCTTATTTGCAGCTGCTGCAGCTTCACTACGCGCCAAGATCCGGATGGCACCGAGGTGGTGTGTAGGAAGTTGCCGCACTGGTGTGGCCATCCTACATTGCTGAAAGTCGGCGTGGGGCGCCCCGTTGGCCTGTGAGTTTGCGTCAGTAGCGGACCGATGTGCGAATAGGCCGAAGGCAGCACAACGCGCCAAGATCCGGATGGCACCGAGGTGGTGTCTAGTAAGTTGTCGCACTTCTGTGGCCATCCTACAATGTTGAAAGTCGGCGTGGGGCGCCCCGTTGGCCTGTGAGATGGTGTCAGTAGCGGACTGATGTGTGAATGGGGCCAAAGGCAGCGCAACAATATTTTCTACTATATTTCCGTTGTAGAAGAGACCACAAGGCGCTGAGATGCCAAGATCCGGATGGCACCGAGGTGGTGTCTTGCAAGTTGTGGTACTGGTGTGGCCATCCTACAATGCTGAAAGTCGGCGTGGGGCGCCCCGTTGGCCTGTGAGATGGCGTCAGTAGCGGACCGATGTGCGAATAGGCCGAAGGCAGCACAACAATATTTTCTGACTGACACCACAAGGCGCTGAGATGCCAAGATCCGGATGGCACCGAGGTGATGTCTAAGTTGCGGACTGATGTGCGAATGGGGCCAAAGGCAGCGTAACAATATTTTTTGTATGGAAGATACCACTAGGCGTTGAGATGCCAAGATTCGGATGGCACTGAGGTGATGTCTAGCAAGTTGGTGTGGTCATCCTACAATGCTGAAACTCGGCGTGGGTCACCCCATTAGCCTGTGAGATGGCGTCAGTAGCGGACCGATGTGCGAATAGGCCGAAGGCAGCACAACGCGCCAAGATCCGGATGTCACCGTGGTGGTTTCATAGTTGAGAGGCACTTCATCTGCAGTGGGGCGCCGAGATCCGGATGGCACCGAGGTGATGTCTAGCAAGTTGCTGTACTGGTGTGGTCATCCTACAATGCTGAAACTCGGCGTGGGTCGCCCCATTAGCCTGTGAGATGGCGTCAGTAGCGGACCGATGTGCGAATAGGCCGAAGGCAGCACAACGCGCCAAGATCCGGATGTCACCGTGGTGGTTTCATAGTTGAGAGGCACTTCATCTGCAGTGGGGCGCCGAGATCCGGATGGCACCGAGGTGATGTCTAGCAAGTTGCTGTACTGGTGTGGTCATCCTACAATGCTGAAACTCGGCGTGGGTCGCCCCATTAGCCTGTGAGATGGCGTCAGTAGCGGACCGATGTGCGAATAGGCCGAAGGCAGCACAACGCGCCAAGATCCGGATGTCACCGTGGTGGTTTCATAGTTGAGAGGCACTTCATCTGCAGTGGGGCGCCGAGATCCGGATGGCACCGAGGTGATGTCTAGCAAGTTGCTGTACTGGTGTGGTCATCCTACAATGCTGAAACTCGGCGTGGGTCGCCCCATTAGCCTGTGAGATGGCGTCAGTAGCGGACCGATGTGCGAATAGGCCGAAGGCAGCACAACGCGCCAAGATCCGGATGTCACCGTGGTGGTTTCATAGTTGAGAGGCACTTCATCTGCAGTGGGGCGCCGAGATCCGGATGGCACCGAGGTGATGTCTAGCAAGTTGCTGTACTTGTGTGGTCATCCTACAATGCTGAAACTCGGCGTGGGTCGCCCCATTAGCCTGTGAGATAGCAGTTCTTTGGATTTGGGCCTGGCTCGTCTGCTGTAGTGGGGCGCCCCTTTACCGTTTCAGTTGCCATTCAGCTGAGTTTCGGCTGCTCTTGATGCTACAGCGACAGGCGGCTGCAACAGGACTCTCAAAATGGCGGCCTGTTCTTTGGATTTGGGCCTGGTCCACTAAAATGGCCCTGGGACACCTTAGAACTCGGACGCTCGATTTTTTTTTCCTTTCCTGTACATGCAAAAAAAGGTAAATGCCCGGTACGTTACACGCTTCATCTGCCACGATGAACTCTCTAGAGGAACCGAAAAAAAATATAGTTGTGGTAACTATACCATGCATCGTCATATGGAGAGGTGGCACCAATTAATTATAGTGCTGCATAAAAGAGAGATTTGGAGGAGAACCCCTGACCTGCTAGTACATTCATCAAAGAAGTGGCACTGAGAGCTTCAGAGGCAAGGGAAACGGTCCCAAATATTTAGAAGAACTTTGGAAAGATTAAAATGACATGTTTAGATTGTGGCAAATTTATTTCATGTGGACATCTGAGTGTTACTCTAATAAATACAGCATATGAACATCATCATAGTCGATGGTTGGTAGAGACATTTTGACTATATCCTGGACCTGCCCGTCCTCGCCCAAAATGGCGCCAGAATAAATGGGACTCGTAACTCCTTGTTGTGTACTGGTTGCAGAACCTTGAAATCACGAGATACGTATGCAGTTTTGAAGCACATGGCGGGCGGGGACGAGAATTGATTGAATATTTCGACATCCCTATTGATATTAAGTTCTGATGTGTTATTGATTACTGTACTGTTGAAAGTTCGAATTAACGTCACCCATGGTACTTGCCCGCTAATGTATATCTAGATAATTTTATTGTAACTGGCCCTGTCGTATTTTAATTATAAAATGTACGTCCACCGATTCCGTAACTGTTAGACACCTTAGTTCTTGCAACCTAATGGCACGCCCGTTACGTTCCTCTACAGTGTAAATGTCTATTTATCATATACGATTACAGTTTGCTCCGTGGCCGGCCCACGTGGTTATAGGCTCGTATTTGTATAATGAAATTTTCACAATAAAGGTTTTTAAAAGAAAACATGGTAGTAGTATATACATTGGTAAAGTTTTTAATAATAGTCACTGTTTTAGAATCATTAAAAGGCAAGTGAAATAAAGCAGACCAATTACATGAAGGGTAAAAGGTATAATACGAAGGAACGCAGTAAAGATAAATGGTCAAGGGCTGTTGTGTTTTCTATTCCTGCAACATAAAGTGATCGATAAGAATCTCATATTCAGGCGTATCGGCGACTAAGACAGCAGGTCGACCCTCTTTTGCTCAACGGCTCCGTCATGGGACGAAGAAACGCTCTTTTTCTCGAAAAAAGAATATATTTTACTTGCAGGACAGTTGTAAAATTTCCGGGAAAGTACATTAGCCTGGAACATTATAACATATATTTAAGAAAAAATAATGTTCGGAAGTAATGAAAAGCGTAATTTTTAGGTCATATGACCAAGCCTTTCATCATTACAATAAGAAAAGTAAAATGAACCAATGAAAAGTTTTATTAACAAGTCACATGACTTGTTATGCTTACGTTACGCGCTGCGCGCCCCGGATGACTTCCGGATGCGCTAACGCGGCGCGTCATATGACGCATTACGCGACAACGCAGGTACAGAATATAGTCAAAATGTCTCCACCAACCAGCGGTCGGAACACAACCCCTTTCAGCAGGCTAAATAGTTCTGTTAAATGACAACAGAAGGGACAGGCAACAAGAACCATCAGTCAAAGAGGGGAGGGCTAGTTCTTCTCTACCGGGTTACATTGGGGCGCTACCGGAACTGATCGAATTGGTAGTCTACAGTGTTTCTGGATGTTTCAGACTGAAGCTGGGGTTAGCATGAGAGCAGCACCATTTCGTAGCTCCGTCGTGGTCATTCCGCAACCAATCATGGCAGCCGTTCTTTATCGTTATTTTGGGCGGGGTGGGTGGCGGAGCAGAGCTGTTTTGCAGCCATCATTGTGTGGAGTTCAGTTCATCTCACTAGTTTTGTATTTGTCATGAGGGGTTGTTCCTAATGTTTCTATTTTAGCGAGGTCAAAAAGAGATCCCATTAGTGGCCTACTGATTTTGCTCGATTCCTTTTCTTTTTTTTACACGATTTTTCGTTATCTGCAAAGACTAAACAGAGTATTGCGACTCTGTGTTTGTTTGTAAATAGAGAATGAACCAAAGAGAACTAATTCTAAAACAGTAAATACTTGGATAACAATGAATCAAATGGAGAGAGAAGCAGGCACGACGGATTACAATGGGGGCAAAGACCTGCGTTAACTACCTTTCACTATCTGCAAAGAGAGAGTACTCCTAATAGAAATGAGGGGGGGGGCACCATTCAAAGCAGATCAGTGTGCATAAACACGAAAATGTTTTCACTTACCACGTACTTGACATTCGACAGCTTATGATATTTGCTATTAAAAAACCATTGAAATTCACTGAAAAAACCATAGGTTATAGACCATATATAGTTAGGAATTAGCATTTACAAAACCTTGAAAATTCACTGAAAAAACCATAGGTTATAGACCATATATAGTTAGGAATTAGCATTTAAAAAACCTTATTTTACTCACACAAAACCATTGAAATTCCATATATAGTTAGTTGCACTAACTATATATCGCGCACCTGCAATCCACTGCTGATGATGTCACATATTACATCATTCATGACATGGTCAGTGACATCACTGATGACATCACTGATGACATCTCAAATGACATCACTGATGACATCACTGATGACAACATCCAGTGACTGTATGTTTCTGTAAAGTTAAAATGTGTCTTACATATTGAAGAATGAGTGGAAGTATAAGTGTCTGGACAAAGGATTTAGTAGGTGCATGACTGAATGCATGAGTGAGTGATTAAATGTGTCTCACTGAGTGCATGGGTTAGTGACTAAAGTGTCTTAATTTGTGCATCATTATGTCTGTTGTTCTGTAAACTGCTGCATGTTTTGATCAGTAGCTATATGATTAACTATATGGGTTACTGATTGATTGTCCAAGTATTTGTATGGGAGACTGAGTGTGTGTGTGGCTGGCTGGGAGGTGTGTGACTCTGTGCAGATCAATGTGTACTTGTATCAATGATTGTATAACAAGGTAAGTATGTGTTAGTATATGTTTGAAAATGTAAGGTGCTCTATGTTTAACTGTATAGACAAGAAAATGGAAGTGTCATTGATTCTTTACAGGACTGACTAGGTGTGTGAGTAACTCCATGGATGAGTGGCAGACTGTGAGTGTCTGTATAGGTGTATGAGTGCATATGATAGTGTTGTAAAGATGAGTGATTGTATGTATGAATGATAGTATGGGTGAATGAGTGAAGGTGTGTGTAGACGTAGGAATCAGTGAGTGCGTATGTAGTAACTAGTATTGGTGTGTCAATGGTTTCAAAAATTATATTCTGTATTTAACACTGGGTGAAACAGAGGTTATATTAAAATGTGAGGAGATGCATTGTATTGTCACATGAATGATATCATCAGTGATGTGGTCATTGATGTCAAATGAGATGTCATCAGTGATGTCATCAGTGATGTCATTTGAGATGTCATCAGTGATGTCATCAGTGATGTCACTGACCATGTCATGAATGATGTAATATGTGACATCATCAGCAGTGGATTGCAGGTGCGCGATATATAGTTAGTGCAACTAACTATATATGGAATTTCAATGGTTTTGTGTGAGTAAAATAAGGTTTTTTAAATGCTAATTCCTAACTATATATGGTCTATAACCTATGGTTTTTTCAGTGAATTTTCAAGGTTTTGTAAATGCTAATTCCTAACTATATATGGTCTATAACCTATGGTTTTTTCAGTGAATATATATATATATATATATATATATATATGAAACAAACAACCACCTCCCACAGAAGCTCTATGGAAGAAGGCACGGACTCGAGGTGGTTCCAGATTCGGCATCCTTTTATTTATTCAGGTCGCCCTCAATCCCAAGCACAAGGAGAGACGCGTTTCAGCCTTCAAGAGGCCTTTGTCAATGTAGTTTGGCGCGGTCTTACACCTGTATTAAGTAGCCCTTCCCACCGGACTGATGAATAAACATAAACAACATACTATAAAGTATGTGATCAACTCACAGACGAAATAATACATGTATATATTGTCCACAGCTAAAAAATCTGCATAAATGCAGGTAAGGCATAACTTCATAAATATTACGCACAATGCATGTATTTAGTTTGCTTAAAATACCGAAAATGCTGCCCCCATGGAGAATTATGCATGTGGATCACCAAAATCGTTTATCACAGTGGGATGAATGTGGGTATTTGAAAAATGCAGCCAAACTCGTAATCCTGTGTTGCCTTAATAAAAATATATAACTCATAGTTTAAAAATGCCACTACTGTCAAACATTATTGTTCATGGCCGCGTTTATAAGCCAAAGTTCCGAATGCTCAGCTGATAACAAGTCCGCAGCAGCATGACCTCTGACCTCAACTTTGAAATTGAAGTGTTTTCCTGCCATAATATCAATGTCACAATCCTGATGAAAACCGAGCACCAGGACTTGATAAATAAAGTCTCATCTCGGGGTAGCATGTTCAGACAATGAGTTTACTTGCAACTCAAAATCTGCCGAGCACGTGCTCCCAAACCCTTAGGACTCCAAATCCCATATTGCCATAGAATGGTGAACTGTTAGGTGGTTGATGAACATTAGATATTATTATTGTGGGGTCAGTGTCAAAGGCGTCTCACACCGGGGCAAAGGCATTGATTAATAAAAAAGGGACGCTGACAGTTGGCATACAATTAGTCACAATATGGCATAACCTCGGGGTTGAGAGGGACCCATCATCAAAATTGATAACGCCAAAACCACCTCACCACATCGGCATTGGCATCTGCGGTGCCCAGTCACCAGCTGGTACCAGTCTTCCGGGCAAGGCCTTGAACTAGTGATGCCTAAGTGCGTGCGCGCACAAGCAGGGCCACAGACACAATTGTTGCTGTTACCAATGCTGAGTGCTTTATTTTAATCAACGAAGGTGCAGTCTCCAGACACGTTTCGGACACAGACGGTGACCTTCTTCACTTGGAGACACATTACAAGCACTTCCGATTCACGTGATCGGCACATAGATAGACATTAACAAGTTACTGCACATAATATGACTCCATGCAAAGAAAGACCCTGAATGTACGTACTCGGCTGTAATCAAGAGTATAAAAGAATAAGTGCACATACGTAAAAATGATATTTCATTGCAATAAATTGCCCCACAAGGAAAAATTTGTATTAGGCAGTCTCATATCCTGAACATGTAGGCATTACTGTTGAGGCATGGGATGAGGCCAAACAATACTCAGAGAGTTACCATTGGTCAAAATTGTGCAAATTACAACATTAGAACATAATCTATAAATTGTGAAAATTACACTATTTGAACATTATCCACAGATTGAAAAAGCCAGATATATATTACAGAATAACCTATGGCAATGTTATATTTGTGTACAAATGCGCTAATGTAAACATTCCCAGAAGATAATCAAACATATCGGGTCATATTAGTAATCAATGTGCAAATATGCAAAGCTGAAATATGGTAATAAACAATTGTCAGATCGTACCAATAATCAATGTGCAAATACGCAAATTTGGATTATAATGTTCGACTAATGTTAGATGGATAACCGATGTAACTGCCTGAGCAGACTATAGTAATAGGATATAACTGTGCAAATACGCTAATGTAAACGATCGCTAGGGAAAAAGGACATACACGTCTCTATCATAATAAATGTGCAAATACGCAAGATTCAATAATAATGGTCCCATGGAAAACTAAACTGTCTCGCCATCACGTTAGTCAAGAAAAGTGCTATGCGTGCTAAGAGTGTAAAAAATTATCCATGTCCAACACTGTGCTTAAAGAATAATATAAAAATAACCCAAAGCCAAAAAGTGGGTTGGACAGCAGATAACCATATCGCCTGAAGTCAGACTGTCATAAAGCGTGCACTCCTATATATTCTCGTACAAATACTAACTTCTGATGTGCACAAATAGTACTGCCCCAGCTAAACTCAATGCCATGTATAATCCCAAGATAAAAATAGGGTAATTAGATGAAAGGTATTCCACAATCAAATAGATAAACAAGCAGCTAGGAAACAAAACAGAAACATCATGTGGCATGATCCCCCTCCACCAAGGGGCACTGAAAACAGGGAAAGTGGAGAGGACGAACCCTGAAGGGAGACTTAAATACAGGTAGAATAAAAGGTCTCAACCCTTCTTACAGGAGATTGTGAAGATCCTCCCCTGTGTTTAACCCAGACGGGAACTTGGTATCCAGCTCTACAATATATTTGGACTCTAATTGGCGCAGTAATTTCGCTCGGTTCCCACCTTTCTTATTAAGGGGTACTGCATCAATTACTTAGTATTGTAGACACTTTAGATTGTTCTCATGGACAGCCTTAAAATGTCTTGCGACTGGGCAAACCGGGTCCGAATTATTGATAGCACGGAGGTGCTGCAGTATGCATATGTGCACCGATAACTTTGTGCTTCCCACATAGCACAAATTGCAACTACACCTGAGTATATAAACAGCGTGGTCGGTTCTGCATGTATAGTACTCTCTAAGTGGATATTCAAAGTCAGAAAAGGGTGTCTTATACGTGGAGATGTTGATACCAAATTTATAAGCTCTGCATGAGCTGCATCTCGTAAACCCCTTCTTAGGCATCAGCCAATTGATGGATTTGGTAGTTTCTGCACTATTCTTGACCAGATCATTGCGCATCGAGTTTTCAGAAAGTGACAGTGGGATTAGGAGGGAGCACTTTTTTAAGAGTCATGTCGGTCATAACTATTGTCCATTCTTTTTTAATTATTGTTGTTATGGCTTTAGCTTGTTTACTAAAAGTAGTTATTAGTCAAAGCTCATTCCCTTCAACACTAGTCTTTTATTTCACACTGATGGAACTACTGGTATCTCTGTTAGGATCTAGTAAGGCAGTCCTGTCCTTCATGTTGGCTTTCCTTATCGCTATGTCCAGCTTATTGGAAGCATAGCCTCCAGCTTCTAACCTTTTCTTCACCAATTCTTGGTGATAGTCACAGGCTTCTCTAGTGCTACATGCTCTATGTGTTCACAAAAATTTCCCATACGGAATGCTAGCACTTGTGTGATGCGGGTGAAAACTATTAGCGTGCAGCACCGAATTGCCTTATGTAGGCTTTCTGAGGAGGCTGGTTTCAATTCGACCTTGTGTAGCTTGGACAGTGATATCTAAAAAATCTGCACTATTTTTGTCAATATGGGCAGTGAACCGTAAATTCAGATCATTATCATTGACGAATTTCTGGGCCTCATCTTTGGTACCCCTCCAAATAACGAAAATATTGTCAATGTATCGCCACCACTTTATCACATGCTCGGACCAATCACTGGCGTGACTGACCCGGAGGACATGCTCCTCCCACCAGCCAACATGCAAGCATGCATAGCTGGTGGAGAAACATGCCCCCATGCCCACACCCCACAGTTGTTGAAAACAGTGTTGTTGAACATGAATATGTCATTAACCCCTTCTGCGCTGATGACTAGCTCAGCTCGTCATGAGTTTTACCTGCCGTGCGCTCATGACGAGCTGAGCTCGTCATCAACGGCCGGGTTTTAAAAATTTCAGCGCGCAGCGGGAAAACCCACCGCGCGCATGTGGTTAAACAAACACCACTTAGTCATACATAGTAGCATTTCTTTGTGGTGGTACATTTGGATCGGTCTTTTGCCCAAGTTATAACTCACTGCCTTCAGTCCATCTTCATGGGCGATACTTGTATATAAGGCAGTGATGTCCATAGTTAAGAACATATATTCATCCGACCACTCAGTATTGCTCAGTTGGAATAAAAAATCTGTGGTATCCTTAATAAAAGATGGCAATGATGTCACAAAGTCCTGAAGATAAAAGTCAATATGCTTTGATGTTTTCAAAAGTGCTTTTTATAGATGAAACAATTGGTCTTGGTCTGCCTGGAACGGGCAGTGTCCCTTTGTGCACTTTAGGTTTAAAGTATATAGTGGGTATCACAGGGAAGTCATTATTTAAGAAAGAATATTCATTGTTGGAAATCAATCCTTCCTTTCTCCATTTATTCAAATGAACTTTGTAATCTTTTTGGATTTTTTTTGCATTCATCAGATTACTTTTGCGATAACAGGCAGCATCATCAAGATGATTGTAAGCTTCCTCTATGTATTCATTTTTGCCTCATAAAACGGCATTTCCTCCTTTGTCGGATTGATTGACCACTATGGCGTCATTGTCCATATATATATATACCAAGGTGAATTGAAGTATGATTGGGTGTATGAGTGTCTAAATAGATGATAGGGGTGTGTGACTCTGTGCATAGATGTGTGAGTGGGGAATTCACTGGGTGTATGGGTTCAAGAGTGCATCTGTGAAGGGCTGTATGGGTGGGTGAGTGTGTGTGTATGTGTGTGTTGGTGAGTGAATGGATGTCTCAGTGGTACCTGTGTGAGTAACTACATATGTGAAAGGCAGTATATGTGAGTGTTGGAGTATATAAATCACAATGTATGAGAGTGAGTGATTGTGAAAGTGGCTGTATGGATGAGTGTGTGCTTGTATCAGTGATTGTATAAGAGAGTAAGATTAAGTTAGTATCTGTATAAATAAGTGAGGTGGTGTGTGCATACCTGTATAGGTGAGTAAATGGGAGTGTGAATGATTTTTTTCATGATTGACTAGGTGTGTGAGTAACTGTATGGATGAGTGATGACGTGTGAGTTTCTGTACAGGTGTATGAGTACAAATGATAGTGCTGTATTTATAAGTGACTGCATGTATGAGGGACTGTATGGGTGAAGGAATGGACATGTGTGTTGACCTAGGAATCAGTGAGTGGGTATGGAGTAACTGGTATTGATGTGTCTATGGTTTAAAAAATGATAGTCTGTATTTTAGAATGCGTGTCTCAAAGGTTATATTAAGGAGTGAGGAGGTGCATCAGATTATCACATGGATGATGTCATCAGTGATGTCCTTTGAGATGTCATCAGTGATGTCACTGACCATGTCAGGAATGAGGTAATATGTGGCGTCAAATACTTCAACAAGCACATTACCTCTGACACCATTAATTACAATAGATTTTCTATCACAGATGCCCCTTTTATTGACTCTGTGGTTGCATGCTAAATGCTTCTTTTTTCATCAAAGACTCTTTAACAATTAAGTATCACTTCACCAGGTACATAAAAATCACTTCAGTATTTCGAAGTGATACAAAAAACATATACTGGTACCTTGAAAAAAAGTAGGACAACAAGTAACTTGGGGAAAACACACAGTGTCGGTATTTCCCCTGACATGAGTGCAGTAATGCTCAGTAATGTCTGAAGTAAATTAAATACCGCATGATGTATGGGAAAATCAGATCAATTTTTTTTATGTTTATTAATGTTCACAAAATGATTTTTGTTGTCTAGTAAGTTATGTATTATATATATGAGGTTCAGGCGGCCAGGGGTGCCATATTTATGCCCAGAAAGTGCTCTGCGTGGATGATGCAGTCACTGGCCATGGGCTGCCAGGATCACTCATACCCTCTAACAACTTCTTGGCATTTTAGGCATCAAGCTATCCCACTCCCAATATGTCTAAACCCTTCCTTGAATTTTAGCAGCTTGGTAGCCCGCCCTAGAGGTGTGGCTACATGTGAGCTACATCCCCATATGGAAACTGGTTTGGGCACTCGTTTCCCCTCTCTGTTCCTACCACCAGCCTGTCTACCTGAACAAAGGGACAACTCCTCAGGAGTGTGATTGCCTTTTGCCAGCCGAAGGTGGCTGTGTTTCTGCCGCAGTGCACTTTCAGAGTCGAAAAATCAGCAGCATCAGTCCAGAACTTTAGGGGTGATCATGCAAAAAGAGGCATTTCCTTACAAGCATGCCATAATTGTGAATTGTGATAGGAGGGGATTAGAATGTGACTTTGGACCCAATGCTGGATGATATAATCATAACACAGGGAGTGGTGCATCATTGGTGTTTCACCCATCCAGTGGAAGACCAACACACCTTTCTGTCTATTGTCCATGGAACAGAAACTAAACTCTTCTCATGCTCCTTCGTTTGGCGTTCTCTTGACTGTCTGATTGGCCTTTCAATTCTATTCCCCATTGTTCCTATGAACATGGTTTTGTGTGATTTTTTGGATAGTACTGAGCTCTGGAAAAATACATATACATGTGTAACTAAAAAAAAACAAGAAGTACTCGTTCACCTACTTTACACATTGCAGTATTTCTTTTTAGCAGTGTTTGTTAATCAATATGACAGCAATTCATCAAAAAGAGTGAATTCATGCAAATTCATTTCCTAACAATGGCACCCAGAATGGAGTGATTTAGTGCTGCGTTTTGAATGTCTTTCGCTCAAGGGACTCTTAAGTCAAATATTTTCAGATAATGAACTGAAAAAGAAGAGATAGGCATTTACAATGAAGACTTATTTTAACTGGTCTATATATAACACTAAGGGTATCTATTAGAGCAGGGGCTCTCTGTAGAGATTCAAGATGGCTGCTGTATGACGTACTTTCAGGATATTAGCTGGCCATGCATATGCTTCTCACTTAGATTTATTGTGCGCATATTGGTCTGTGAATTACATGCAAATCTTCTCTTCTTCCACAGCGGGCATCCCCGTTTAGAGCACTTAAAAAAAAGTATAGAACGAACTTAAAAAAAAAGCATATGACATCCGTTCTGCGGGCTTTGTGAACGGCAAGACTGTGGGCGCGTGGCAATGGGAGCTTCATTTAAAAGTGCTGGCTGAATATTTTATGTCGGAGTTACCGTGTCTGATGAGTCAGGGAAGTGATAAAATGACAAAAGCTCGGGCCGTTTATGAAACTTCAAACAATGTATCAGTGGGGAGAGTTATGGCGGTGAGTGCCGCGAGTGTGCTGCGACGGAGCCCACATTACAGGGGCGTGGGTGATCTATTGGACAGCTTTCCCTATTTTCTAATCAGCATACGGTTATTTCTGCACTGCAGGAGCTTGATTTCGAGCAGATTTATGAGGGTGATATGGATTTGTTCTGAGAAAAATAGATTACAAATACATTGGGGTTGCAAAGTAGTCCAGGTTCAGGAGAGCATTATTTTGAAATATTCATTACGTCAATCATTCTCTGACCTCATCTGACCGGAGCCTTTGCCTTGATGGACGATCTTAGTATAAAACGGTATAAAACTGCATACAGTTGCACCATCCGACGTGTCTTATGGTTATTTTAAAATATTAAACGTAATTGCGAGCGGTTAATAGATGCATCTGGTTATAAATCGAATAATCCCTATACGAATTGGCGAACTATTTAATTGCACGCGCATGAATATGCTCAGGTCCACATTGCTAAAATTTTAATATGCACACGAGAAATCGTAGTACAATATTATGTTACTCAGAGTTTAATTTAAAAGCTACTTCAACCAATCTCAGCTGTGCCTATAGTTTATAAATTATATCATAGAATATTCTCGAAAATAGTACTATTTTCAAAGGTATACGTATGGGCTTCAGTTGGGCTCGTTATAAAGTTCCTTGCAACTGTTACACCTGATCAATCTGACAAGTGATTACTTAAGGTAATTAAGTAAGGTGTAATGTCCATGAACATTGAAGCAATACTATAGTTTCTGAGTGGCCACACACGTGCAGCACGTTATTTTATGATTTACTAATTCAGGAGCATAACCAGAATCCGTAAGCACCAACATATTTAACAGTTTATGTAGCAATCTTATCCTGGACAATTAGCAAAAAAATAAAATGAACACGGAACCCGAAAAAATCTGAACAGTAACCCTCTAACAACTTCTGGCCATGTTAGGCATCTAGTAATCCCACTCCCTATATGTCTAAACCCTTCCTTGAATTTTAGCAGCTTGGTAGCCCACCCTAGAGGTGTGGCTACATGTGAGTTACATCTCCATATGGAAACTGGTCTGGGCACTGGATTTCCATCTCTGTTCCTACCACCAGCCTGTTTACCTGAACAAAGGGGCAACTCCTCAGGAGTATGGTCGCATTTTTCTGAACATTAACTGTTTGGTTTCCACCTTTGAAATTAGGACTTACGCGCCGCCCATGTGAAAATATAGCATGTCATTTCCATAACTTACTTATAGCAGGAAACTAGACCCATGTGTACTTCTTTTTAATTTTTAACATCATTCCCGGTACTGCAATGTTGCTGGTATTTACCAGAGGAAGTAATAAGCGTAGTTACAGTCTGAGTCAGTGTTACAAGTATGAAGTTGAAAAACGCATTAACCCCTTGGCCGTGACGGTAATTCCGCTGCGAGTCTAGGGGGCAGGGGGGCCACGCCGCGCCGCCATGCTCGTGATGGAACCACTCCGTCACGAGCCGCGGTGGCGCTGTGCTTATGACGGAATGATTCCGTCACGGCCCCGCCTGCTCAATAGAACGCACCGCACAGGCGCGAAATCAGCGGCGGGCAGGCGCGGCGGCCGGACCGTGACGGAACTATTCCGTCACCAGCACAGCCCCACCGTGGCTCGTGACGGAATGGTTCCGTCATGAGCGCGCAAGGGGTTAAACATCATATGTGACAATGAAGACATCACACACCTGTGATGATGAAACCGCATACACATCATATATGAAGACAGCACAGACAAATGTAAGAAGATTTCATACAGTTCATGTGTGAAGATTAAGACACAAGATGAAAATAGTGTGAAAAGAATTACAACACGTATTCATGTGAGGGTGAAAACAACAAGCTAAATATATGAGATGCAAGGGAAAACATATCTATACCATGTGCAAAGGGGAGGACATACATAGGGTATATGTGTAAAGGGAATATCACACAAAGGTCACGAGCGAGGTATGGTTGGCAGTCAGCTATGCCTCACTGGTGACAGTTTTGAATATTGGCATGTCCTCCTGCTTGATGCAGGGTTCACAAATAGTCCTTAGTTCGAAGTGGGCAGCTCTTCCCACCATGGATTATTTATGACAGTGCATTAAAAGATGTTGTAAACTAACATTCCGTCCTTCTGTGAAATTGAAAGTGTTGATTCGTCTGTTACACTCTCCCTCTCTCCCATTCTGGGCAGCTCGTAAGAAATTAACTAATTGCTGTAATCAAAGAGATGTTTGGTTACCATTAACTACATATTTAAATAAGGTTTCCATCAATAATGTTTCTCATCATCGTTCTGAAAATGTTCAACCCCCTTGAATTGAATTCCTTCCTCTTTGTTCTGTCTTCACTCTTCTTTTGAATATTTGATGACATTTTTATACAACAGTTATTTGATCTTTTATATTTACAATTCCTAGGAAAATAGCATTGACATCTATTTAATATTTATTATTGTTAATATATCTTATTCCCCGTCTTTTCCCTTTCCCCCTCACTCCTTTCCCTTATTTTCCCAAAATGTAAACAGCTTTCTACTATGATTATTTTACCTACTCTATTTTGTTTACAAGATATTCTATATATTGTTATTCTTTAGGTCTTTAATGTATGTTATTGACATTTTAAGGTTAAATGAAGCTTATTAAACTTAACAAAACGAATTGCTGTAATCACTATACAATGAGGTAAACATTTCCAAGGTTGGTTCATCCAATTAAAGAAACAGGTTATTAACCCCTTCCGCGCTCATGACGAGCTGAGCTCGTCATGAGTTGTGCCGCTCGCACGCTAATGCGTTTTTTTTAAAAACGCCGCACACAGCGGGAAAACCGCTAGCGGCGATGCGGTTAAGGATAAGAATGCACATGAACACCAGCCTGCAATGAACAGGCAGACTCAGAAATTACACAACTGTGGACAAGGTCATGTGTATATGATAAATGAGTAAGTCAGCCTCTCTCAACACCCATGTGATGTCATGTACCTAACTAGGGGAGACATCCCTTAAGGATAAGAACCCTCACTCACCCGAGGGTGACATGCTTCATCATATGGGTCCCCCTTACCAGTGTAGAAATCCTAGTCCACACTGGGAGCTACTACTCCGGGATCTTAAAGGAGGAGCTCAGAGATGTTTTAATGGGCAAAGGGATGATAATCCCATATGTGAGCAAGATAGGTGTAGTGAGGATAGCAGCGCTGTGTCTATCAAAAACAAGTGAATTTAAAACTATCTAAGGGGATACACTAGATAATTTTATTGATGTGTTCCGCTTGACAGGATTAAAAAGTAACAGCACAGTGGTATAGAGGTAGAACCACTGTCACTAAATGGTGACCATTTGATAGACACAGCGCTGCTATCCTCACTACACCTATCTTGCTCACATATGGGATTATCATCCCTTTGCCCATTAAAACATCTCTGAGCTCCTCCTTTAAGATCCCGGAGTAGTAGCTCCCAGTGTGGACTAGGATTTCTACACTGGTAAGGGGGACCCATATGATGAAGCATGTCACCCTCGGGTGAGTGAGGGTTCTTATCCTTAAGGGATGTCTCCCCTAGTTAGGTACATGACATCACATGGGTGTTGAGAGAGGCTGATTTACTCATTTATCATATACACATGACCTTGTCCACAGTTGTGCATTTTGTGTGATACGTTAATTGGGGAACGCACATTCAGTGGTCTTAGAATTTCCCCACAGACCCCTAATCTACGGTAGTTTTTTTCAGACTCAGAAATTACCCAGGTCAATACAATCAAGGTCATTGAAACAGTAACATGTGTTGTTAATTGCACCAGGTTGAGGCCTCAAACGATATGCTCTATACCAGCATTAAATGATAATTGTGTCACAATGCTTATGTCCACGCATGCGCACAAACAAGAAATGACACGCTCTGAAGCAGCCAGCGTTCATGCCTGTAACGTAAACACGGCTGTGTGCCTCAGAGTTTGCACTAGACTGTTGTAGTTGGGTGCATACATTAAGCAAAAACATGCAGTTTCTAGCCCTCTACACCCTCTGAAATGCATTAGGCAGAATGGATTTCTAAGAAGAATTATATAAAAAATGCACATTTTTACTCAAAATCAAAATAAGGCTGCTGCTGTAGGCACTGCTGTAATGTTGCCCAAGATGTTACTTAAAAGTTGGATATATATCCTTTTATGCTTTTTGCATAATCTGTGGTGGGGGCGGAATATACTCTTTGAGAGCTTCAGAGAAATGGGGACCCTGCTGAGAGTATTCTCACAGCTGGGGTGCACTTAACTGACACATTTAAATTCTCTGATATGCAGACATGTGATCTGCTGTAGCAAGATGATCATAATCTAGCATAGGACCGGTCCTGCAGGCCTAAAGACGTTAAAAGGTTTCCATAACCGTTTCTACTTTTACAGTTATCACTGAACGCTGCCAAGATCCGACAAACTAAAAGCCCTACAGCCTGCTAAACTGCATCAGCACTTTTATGATAGACACTGTGTTTAGGAATGTGCTGATTGTAAAACAAAATGCTCCAAATAGTTAGAACAATTATACAACTGAAGAAGAAGAACCTGCAAACAAACTCTGGATCTGTATCTAAAGCATAATTCTTTTGCTAGGCATACATGAAAAAGCATAATAGAAGATTACAGAAATATGGCTCTTTTAACCCCTTGGCCGCGGCGCTAATTCCGGAGCTGCGCTGGAGGTGTGGGGGGTGAGCGCGGTGCCGCCATGCTTGTGACAGAACCACGCCGTCATGAGTCACGGGCAAGCTGTGCTCATGATTGCGTGGTTCTGTCATGACTCCGCCCACTCACTAATTCGCCCGCACAGGTGGGGAATCAGTGTCGCGTGAGCGGAGCGGCCGCAGCATGAATGAACCACACCGTAATGAGCAGACGCCACCCGTGGCTCATGACGGCATGGTTCCTTCATAAGCAGGGAAGGGGTTAAAAGTCTTCAATCAATCACTCAATGGTTTGTATAACGCGGCTACTCACTTGTGAGGGTCTCAGGGTGCTAAGGGGGAGGGAGGGGCTGCTGATCCATCTGGATGTGGAGGTTCAGTCAAAGAGCCAGGTCTTGAGGTCCTTCCTGAACTGTGTCAATGATGCGGATTTCCTGAGGTGGAGGGGTAGGGTGTTCCATGTCTTGGCGGCAAGGTATGGGAAGGATCTTCCTCCAGTTCTGGTCTTGTGGATCCCAGGGACGGAGGCCAGGGCGAGTTGGGGCAGAGCAGAGATGTCTGGCGGGTGTGTGGAAGGAGAGGCGGTGGTGCAGATATGCTGGTCCTGCTTCGTTGAGAGTTTTTCAGGCATGTGTGAGGAGTTTGAATTTGATTCTCTTGTTGATAGGGAGCTAGTGGAGTTGCCAGAGTTGTTGTGTTGTGGTTGCGGCTGGGGATGTTTAGGGCCAGTCTGACTGTGGTATTTTGGACTTTCTGTAGCTTTTTTAGCTGTTTCCGGGTTATGTTGGTGTAGAGTGCATTGCTGTAGCCCAGTCTACTGGTAATGAGTGCGTGGGTGTGGCAACAGGATGAATATACTACGCTAATTTGGCACTTCATTAATTGCGAGAAGTTTGGTATTATGCCAAAGGTTGCGTGCATGGTCCTTGGGGGAGGGAGGGCTTCCTAGTGCGGCAGGCCACCAGGAGTTGTCCCAGGCTGAGGGAATGGGTCCCAGGAGGAGTGCATCAGTTTTCTCTGAGTTGAGCTTGAGGCAGCTGTTGTGCATCCAGGTGGCGTTTGCCTTCATTCCATTGTGATAGATGGTTCTGGCAGTTGTGGGTTTGTTTGATGATCAGCTGGTTGTCGTCGGCATAGGAGATAATGTTGAGTCGGTGGCTTCTGACGATAGCTGCAAGAGGAGCCATGTAGATTTTGAAGAGGGTGGGGCTCCGGCAGGAGCCCTAGGGCACTCCACAGTTGATCTATTCAGGTTCTGAGTGGAATGTGGAAGTCTGGTTCGCTGAGTTCAGCCGGTCAAGAAGGAGTAGATCCAGTCTAGTGCCTTGTCACGGATGCTGGCATCGTGAATTCTTGTTATTATTGTGAGGTAGGAGACTGTGCCAAAAGCGGCCAAGAGGTCCAGTAGGATGAGGCCTGCAGTTTCTCCCTGCTTGATGATGGAGCGGATGTCCACTATGTCAGTGAGGAATGCAGTCTAGGTGCTGTGGTTACTTCTGAAGTTTGATTGGGAGGTATCCAGGACTTGGTTCTCTTTGATGAACTCGGAGAGTTGGATGTTGATGGCCTTCTCGATGACCTTGGCTGGAAAGGGGAGGAGGAAGATGGGTCTGAAGTTCTTGAGGTCTGTCAGGTCGGTGGACGGTTTCTTTAGCAGGGGGTTGATCTTGGCGTGTTTCAAGTTGTCTGGACAGGTGGCAGTTTTGATGGAGCAGTTGATGGTGCAGTGAAGTAGGCCGATGCTTTGTGGAAGATTTGGTATGGGTAGGGAACTGATGGGGCTCCTGAGTGGATGCTCTTTATTGTCTTCAGTGTGTTAACTGTGGTGGGCAAAGTCCAGTTGAGCACAATCTGCTGGGGTGTTGCGTGGATGCATGCGCCGGTGGAGGGCGTGGTGGCAGGGTCCTGGGAGTCGAATCCGTCATAGATCTGCCTGATCTTCTGGTGGAAGAAGGTGCCAAGTTTGTTGCGGAGGTCTTGGGAGGGAGGGACGTCTGTGGTCCTGCTGTTAGGCCTGGCAAACTCCTTGAGGATGGCAGAATTGAAGGTTGCATGGGTTTTCCAGGGTTTTGTTGTTCCTACATCTCTTCTTGAGTCATTGGCAGGTATGTCTGGACTTTAGGAGGATGGAGTGAATCATCTGCTTTCTTCGAGCTGCAGTGTTGGCATGTATTGGTGTTGGTGGGGTGGTCGTGCCGAGCAGGTAGACAAGACATTCTTCAGTGACCTTGTTTCAGCTGTGATGGGGGTGATGAGAGCGGTGATATACAGTGGGCATGGCAAAAGGGAGGTGCACACAGTGGTGGTCAGTCCACAGGAGCTTGGTGATGTGGCTGTGGGTAATATTCGCGCTTTTGGAGAAAACATGGTTGCACACGTATCCAGCTGTGTGCATCGGTGCAGCCGCTAGCTGCTTGAGGTCAATGTTGGAGAGGTTGTCCAGTAGGGAGGCGGTGTTCTTTTCACTGGGGTTATTTAGGTAGAATTTCAGGCCCTAGAGTAGGACGTACTCGGTGGATGCAAAACCTGGGGTGTGATTAGGTCTACAATGGTGTCAGTGAATGGCAGGTGGGGGACCGGGTCTGTAGATGAGTGTGCCATAGTGGGAGGTCTTGGGGCTGATCTGGATCTGGAAGTGGAGATGTTCCATGGTTGTCATTGGGTCATTTGAGTGTGTCGTCAGTCTGAGGGTTTTGCTGTGGATAATGGTGATGCCTCCTCCTGGTCGGTCGGTTTGATCCTGGCTGGTGATTTTGTAGCGATTGAGGATGGAATTTGCGATATCTGGTTCAGAGCTGTGGTTGGGCCAGGTTTCCACGAAGAAGGTGATGTCAGTAGAGGCGGTGTTGAGGAGGTACCAGATTTCAGTGGCTAGTTTGTGGAGGGATTACATGTTGAGAAGTACCTAGTTGAGCTGGTCAGGTGTGCTGTTCTTCGGCTGGGCGGCGAGAGTAGCTGGTGTGTTGGTGAAGGTGTGGTTGCAGTTCCAGCAGGCGAAAGGTCCATGACCTTCAAGATGCTAACCCACACTAACAAGGCCCTCCACGACACCAGACCAGCATACCTGAACAGCCGACTCAAATTCCACGCACCCCAAAGGACCCCACGATCAGCCCAGCTCTCCTACGCCGTGGTCCCCCGCACCAGAAAGACCAGATCGAGAGGCCGCTCCTTCTCCTTCCACGCGGCCAGAGTCTCGAACGACCTTCCGCTCCACCTCATACAGATAACATTGCTCCCCATCTTAGCAAGAAACCTCAAAACCAGGCTCTTGGACAGACCCCCTCCTTGATGGACTGGAACCTGCGACCCCTCCCCCACACACCCAGCGCCTTGAGACCCTTACGGGTGAGTAGTCGCGCTTAACAAACACCATGATTGATTGATTGATTGATTTATTGATTGATAAATCTCCTTCAGTGGTACGATGTGGCAGGCAGAGTGGCATCCAGAGTTGATAGCGAGGAGGGTGCTAGTCACTGGGCACAGTCCAGGTGCGGCCAGGCGCACATTGACTTGCTTTCGGCACACCAGCAGTGTACCCACTGCGGCTGCTGTTAAGTAGTGCTGTGCCGGGAAGGGGGGTGGACAGCTGTGAGGTGGGAAAATTCTGGAGTAGGAAGGGTTACTGGAGTGGAGCGGGCTGCAGGGGATCACAGGGGATCACAGAGGCAATGAAATAGAAAACAGAAAAAACTAAGAAAAGAAAGAAAAGCAAAAACTAGAGGCAGCAAAAGCTAGAGGCAGGAAGAAATAAAAGAGAGACAGAAAACCAGAAAGAGAGTCAGAAGGCCAGTCAAGCAGCAGAGCAGTGACGCGCTACCACTGGACCACCAGGGATGAAGTGCAGGTAGGAGCCTGCGGGTGGAGCAGCAGCAGCAACGGGTCACCAGCAGCTTCCAGACACAGCTGCGCTGTGAAAGGAGCAAGTCCACTAAAAGGTTAGTGAACTGCCCTTTCACCGCGTAGCAGGCGTTATTAAGTAGTGCTGTGGGGGGATGGACAGCTGGGAGCCTGAAAAATGCAGGAGCAGGAAGGGTCAATGGGTTGGGGTGAGCCGCTTGGGATTGCAGCAGTAGCAATGAAGTAGAAAACCGAAAAAACAAGAAAAGGAAAGAAAAGCAAAAGCCAGAGACAGGAAGAAATAAAAGGGAGATAGAAAAGCAGAAAGAGAGACAGAAGGGCAGTCAAGCAGCAGAGCAGTGCCGTGACGCTCTACCACTGGACCACCAGGGATGAGGCTCAGGCAGGTGTTGCTGGTGGAGGAGGGCCTCGAACTCCTCATCTCTGGGTCAGCAGCAGCAACGGGGACAGCGGCAGCTACCAGATGGAGCTGTGCTGTGAAAGGAGCAAGTCCATTGAAAGGTTAGTGGACTCTTGAAGTCTTGAATTTAAAAGTCACACTTAGCAATAAGACGGACGTTTGAAGGGGCACATTGTGGGTGAGGTATCGTGGAGCACATAGATGGAGAATTCAAGTGGTTTTGGAGCCTCACACAAAACATGTCCACAAATATATTTTAATTATGCCACATAATTCTAAGCGTAGCTGCGGATTTCATCTGTGTGGCTCACCTGAGCTTCATTAGCTTGCCTCTATTACTCACCTCTAAGACTGTCTATCCTGGTGGCTCCACAGACCTTAGTGTTTACATAACAAGAGGGGGAGTACAAGCCTGTTCTGTTAAAGTTTAGGTACCAAGACTGAAGACAAAAGGTTCATTCACAGAGTATATTTCAAAGTTCATCCCTTCGGGGTTAACCTTGAAAATAACTAATATAACTGTTTTTCTCCAACAGCTTAGTTAGAAAACTCTTCACTTTGCCGTCCTGTTTAGCTACTGGAGTATTCAGGTAAGTACATTGTTTCGTTTGGCCTGAGTATTAAAGCCCCCCATTCTCTCAAACACGGCTACATCCTTTTATTTACCAATGCTCTCAAAACAGCTTGAGAGTTACTATCTGCAGGTTCTCCTAGGGCCAGATGTAGGTCGGTCGGTAACGGCCGAAAATCGGTATTTTCGGCCGTTACCGAGCGGTATTGAGCGATCGATATGTAGGTGATAGAAATTGGGCCAAATCGGTAAATTTACAGAATCGGAAAATTTACCGAATCGGTAAAAACCAAATCGGAAAATTTACCGATTTTGAAAATTTACCGAATCGGTAAAAAAACGATTCGGAATATTTACCGAATCGGAAAATTTACTCATTCGGTAAAAGTACCGAATCGGTAAAATACCGATCCGGTAAATAAAAAAGGAAAAATCGAAGAATGAGATGTAGGTAAGCTCTAAATTCGGTATTTAAGAGTCGGTATTTACCATAGATTCAAATCTGGTGGTAACCAGGTGCAGCCTATAAAAATGGACCCAAAATGCAATGCTGTTTGCACAATGGCGGCATTTTATGTCATAGCAAGACGGCTACGGCTACAGGAGGAAGGAGAGAGGGAATGGCTGAGACAGGAGCAGGTCTACAGGCAGAGGGTGACCCAGTTCATGCTCACAGAGGCAGAGATACTGCAGAGGTACAGGTTGGATCCAGACACCATCTTGGAACTAATCAGGGACCTCCAACCACTGTTGCAGCACACTACACCAAGGGCACATGCAATTCCACCCCATGTACAGGTGCTGTGCAGCCTCCACCTGCTTGCGTCTGGGAGCTACCAGAGCGTGGTTGCTGTGGCGGGTGGGGTGACCCAGAGCAGCCTCTCAAGGTTTTTTCACATATTCCTTGACGCCATGTTGCAGAGGATGGAGCATTACATTTCTTTTCCTGCCACCAATGCTGAACTGGTTCAAACCAAATCTGAGTTCTACCAGATGGCTAGATTTCCCCATATCATCGGCTGCATTGATGGCACGCATATCCCCATTTGTCCCCCTGCTGCCACGGAATACATCTACAGGAATAGGAAGTCAACGCACACCATCAATGTGCAGGTGATTTGCAATGCAAAGTGCGCCATCACTGACCTAGTGGCAAAATACCCTGGGAGTACCCACGAATCCTACATATTTCAAAATAGCGGCATCTATGCACGGCTGGCTGCAGGGGAATTTGGTGAAGGATACCTCCTAGGTGAGACACAGTGTCAGACCCCCATCATATCAATTGCAGTAAGAAGTACATGTATGCATGTGAGTAATGTATTCCCTTTTCATTCCAGGAGACAGTGCATATGCCCTCCGCTCATTCATACTGACCCCCTACCTCAACCCCTCAACACCCAGGCAGAGGAGGTATAACCTGGCCCACAAAAGCACAAGGAATGTAGTAGAACGGACATTTGGCATATGGAAAAGCAGATTTAGATGCTTGCACAAAAGTGGAGGTGCAAGGCAGTATACCCCCATCACCTGCTGTAAGATAATTGCTGCCTGTGCCATGTTGCACAACCTTGCTGTGAAGAAGGGCACTGAGGTGGAGTTGTCAGACTACGAGGATCATGATGACGACAATGCTGTGCCAGAAACCCAACCTGCTGGAGTGTCAACACCAAGTGATGGCAGATACAGATGTGAGGAGATTACAGACAACTATTTCTGAGTGAGTAAAGAGATACAGACAGGTTGTGAATGTGAAAAACGATTTTTAATGTTGCCACAACGTTCATGCACTGATGTTGAACAAAAAATAAGTATTTGAACGTGGGGACTGCTAATGTCCCAGGTTGCCTCACCCACACTGTCAATGTCATTTGCGGCCGCGCTTCGCAGAGCCACTGGGGTTTTGCTCACTCCCTTCAGCATGGCCTACAAGCTCAGCTGAGCGCCTGGTGCTCCGGCGTGGCTCAACAACTGCGCTAGCCGGGCTGCTGCGGCTGCTGCTGTCGTCTGCCTCAGCCACGTCCAGGGCAGGATTCACAGCAGTATGGGAGATGATCATGGCCTCCAGGGCACTGGTGATCCTGGCCATGCCCCTGGTTACCTCCGCGGTGTTCTGCGTGAGGCTCTCCTGCATGTTGACGCCCCTACGGCATAGCTGGGATGTTGCCGTGGCCAGCCGGTTCATAGCCCTGTCGTGCACACGCGCATCCCTGCGCCTTGTGTGCTCCTGGGTATTCATTTTTGCGCACAGCTGGTTGATGGCGGTGGTCATGTGAAGCATTCCAGATGCAATGCCACTGTTGGTCTTTGCAACCTCCTTGTTGGTTTCCACTAAATCACTGATGCCCTTGCCCATGTCTCCCATTTGCTGATTTAGGATTCGAAATTGGCGGTGGCAGGCCTGAATCGATTTCCCCTGCATGCGCTGGATGCGCACCATGCTCCCCTCAAGGCCACAGAACACAGTGCCCTCTCCAGGGGGACCTGCACTGCTGGGAGTGCGTTGGCGGCTGCGAGTGCTGCTGGACTGATGGGTGCACACCTGTGCAGTAGGAGTGACTAGTATGGTTGCTGGAGCCTCACCCTCACCTCCCGCCATGACTCTCAGTGGGGCCACATTTTTCCTCCTGGCTGGTGAGGTAGCAGGTGTTGTCAGGGACCGTGATGGGGAGTTCTCATGTGAGAACACCAATGGGGGGGATTGGGAAAGGTGTGGGGAGTGGGGAAACACAAGGGGACGAACAGTGTCATCCTCATGGGAGATGGCAGTGGCGTCTTTGTCCTCCTGCGAGGCTTCTTCGGTGCTTGGCCCTGCCTCAACACTCTCCTCCCTCGCTGGTGCAGTTCCTTGTGATGCAGATGAGATGGTCCACTGCCTGATGTTGGCCCTAGGTATAAAGAAGCGTATGTACACTGAGTGCTATTGTCTTACAGTCACTACAATAAATGCATTGCACATTCCACTTTCATTACTCTGATTGGCTTTCAATGCCTTGCTGTTTTCTCTGCACTTACATGTGGTCCTACATTTGCTGACTACATTTCCCATAATGCATTGCTCATGTATAGTGCTAGCAGTACTGGACTGGGGTTGGCCTGTACACAAAGGCTAAAGGGAAGCAGTTTGCTTTGGGGTGTGATGCTGCGCAAGCCTCTTACCTTTTCTAGTAGCTCTGGCTGAGCTGTCCACATCTCCTACTCCCACAACACTGTCAGGCTCGATGGTTGAGGCCACCAGTTCCTCAAGGTCAGTCAGGGGGGGCGCTGGGTTCCTGCCTCCACCGGTCACACCAGCCCGCTTGTGGATCTCTGCCATTTTTTTTTTGGTGAGGCTCCTGAGGTCGTAAAATCTTTTCTTCAGGTCCTCTTGGCTCCTGCTGGTCACACCCACAGCATTCACCTTCTCCCCTATGGCAAGCCACCGTTTTCTTTTGGCTGACTCTGGTACTGTGAGGGACAGCCTGCCAAAAAGCTGTTTGTGGACCCTCACCACTTCCTCCACCAGTACCTGCAGCTCCATGCTGCTGAACTTTAATTTTCGTTTTCTTTCAGCCTTCTGGCTCTCTGTGCTGCTTGCCATTATTACTCTCTTTCACTGCAAACAAATCTCTCCCTGCTGCTCTGTCTCTCTGCTCAGCTCTGACTGCCTCTCCAGAACCTTCTAATGAGTTGCAGCTGCCTGGGTTGACACTCCCTGGTAGGGTGGGGGAGGGTGCTGGCACCTGATTGGCTGTTTCCATTGCTTTCACGTTTACTTGCTTGCCGATTCGGGATTTACCGATTCGATGTTTACCGATTCTGTATTTTCAATGCATTCCTATGGGCCTTTTGGCCCATAGGGTTGTATGGCCATTACCGATTCGGTAATTACCGATTCGGTATTTGCCGATTCGGTAATTACAGAAAGTCCGATACCGACTTTTACCGATTCGGTAAAAAATACCGATTTTTTACCTACATCTCATTTACCGATTTTTGAATACCGAATCGGTAAAATTCGGTATTTAAAAATCGGTAAATGACATTTACCTACATCTGGCCCTTAGAGCCGTGGTTGTCGTGTTCAGAGCGTTTGTGTTTTTCGACTAACCACACATACGTTGTCTGTATCCTTTTACTAACAAATATTATGTCAGTACATTCAGGTCGAGTCTGTTCCTCTTTCTGGGCCATTGTGAGTGTTTCCTTTGAAGCTTTGGTAGCATCTGTTTTTCAAGAAAACCGTGAGGAATGTCAGTCAAGTGGGGTAAACCTTGGTCTATCCAGGCTGCTATCAAAAAAGTATGGCAGGCATCTCAAATCGCATCTTATATGGGCATTACAGGCAGATTGTACCCACCATGTCCTACTTTTATATTGGAAAGGATTGGAATTATTGTTGTCAAATCTGTTTTGCAGATGTGATTATATCAGGACAATTTAGCTTTAGGGTAAAATGCTGGTTTTGAATGTACTTTTTAAACCTGAAATCCAGTATAATATGCAAAACGTATTAACACAGACTTGAAGTTGCATACAAAATCTCAGCACAACATACACAGTGAATAAACATACCAGTGGGGATGATATATCATTTATCACAGCTGTCATAATTGACCCTCAGTCATAGCACTAGATGACCAGTGCTTAGCTACTGATGTGCAAGGATTGATTCATAAATTGCTCGCAGGTGCCATTGTAAGCCTAGTTTCCCTACAGTTTTAGGACACTGAGCAAACAAATGAAATGACAAGATCATTACAATTGGACAAGTGCAACACATATATGAGGTTTTAAAGTTTTCAGGCAGAAGGTGTGTAGGAGACAATAAAGCACTATTAAAAAAGAATTCATGGTTAACTGGGACCTAGACATACTGATTTAAACGTATTAACTAATCTTGCAATTATTTGAATCCATTACAATGAACCCCTCCCATGCTCATGACGAGCTGAGCTCGTCATGAGCCATGGCGCTCCGATGCTCATGACGAGCTCAGCTCGTCATGAGCCGTGGAACGCTCGCATGCGGGGAGAATTTCCCTGCTGTGCTGAGCGTTCCACGGCAGGTAATGCACCTGTGACGAGCTGAGCTCGTCATGAGCACAGGAGCGCCGTGCCTCATGACGAGCTCAGCTCGTCATGAGCATGCGTGCGCCGTGCGCGCCCCCCTTCCACCCAGCACAGCGGGGGAATAACCCCCGCAGCGAAGGGGCTAAGCACCAAAGCCGCATGAATACATTAAACATCTTATAAAGTGCAAATATGTAAGGGACGAGGTAAGTATGTTCCTTTGTCTATCACATCATTTAAAAAAACACACTATTGCAGCCTGTGTCATTTTATACACCTAGGCACAACTTCAAATTTACTGAAATGGAGTTGGAATCGGATACACCAATTGGAGTGTTTCAGTCAAATATTTAACCTCCATATTTAGAGCCTGATTTATTAAGGCTGTGCACTGATTAGTTTAAACTGTCTTATTATAGTACTAGCAGCCCGCCCCAGAGTTGCCCGGGGCAGAAGGGGGCTGGGGGCAGCATTTCAGGCTTGCGGCAGCATTGCCCGGGACAGAAGGGGGCTGGGGCAGCATTTCAGGCATGCGTGATCCCATGGCTCCCGCCCTTCCCTCGTTGCGCACCCGTGGCTCTTGGATGGTTCACTTACCTTACTCGCCGCTCCTCCTCACGCTGCTGATTTTACCGCTCCACTGCTCCTCCGCTTCTCGCTGGTCATTACCGCTTGTCCGCCGCTCGCCGCTCCACCCCGCCTGTCTGCAGCTCCTCCCCGCGATCATGTCCTCCGCTCTTCCTGTTGCTCCTGGACGCTGCTCCGCCCCGCGTTCCCGATGTCATTAGCAGACGTCGCGGCCGGTGCTTCTTTCAGGGGACTACTTTGTTTTTAAAGTTAATTTTTTTAATTTACGTTATTTTTTTATTTTATGTAGCCTATGTCCATCTACACACCCTGACAATTTCAAGGATGTATCGGGTGTGTGGATTGGCGCTGTGGTTCCCGAGTTTACCTGGCTCAAAGGGTTGTGTTCTATCTTTATAATAGTAGTATAGATTTTGTAGTGGAAGGGAACCATTTCAGTACAAAACCTTTGCTAGACATCACATACACACCCTTACACTCTGGTGCAAGGATGTGTGAGTGGCATATAGCAGCCTAAAGTGTTCATTAGTTGCTATACTGCTGGATTGCATAATTTCTAACAAGCCCTTAGACTATAAAGTGTAAGTCAAAATCATTCAGCGGTGCAAGGTTCATGGCTATGGCCAAAAGAACACCTTAATGTCAGATACACCCTTAAGCTGCGATTGAGGTCATTGGTTTTGGAGATACATGTTGCAAGCAGAAGAAAGCTGGATTTCCTAGCCATTGAAGTCGCTTTGAGGGTAGTATATATCAGTCACCTTGTCCCACTCCAACGTATTAATTTTGAATGTAGCCACTTTTTTGTTGTTAAAATGCTTCACTGGGGAAACTATGGAAGTAGCTGGGCAGGGCTCCATGAAGCTGGATACATTTACCGCAAGGATCTATTAAACCCAGTTTCAAAACAAGCAAATGCTCCAAGAAGAGCAAATTAGGTGTTCTTGTCCACTTTGGGTGGGAATTCCCTGGGCAAGTCTCAGCATCTCATCCCGGTCCTTGAAGATGAAAAAAATTGTTGAGTCCTACTTTTAACACATTATTCAGTCTTTCAGCCCATGGCTCCTCAGCGCAGACTTCTAGGCATCAGGTCTGACTCCAGGCATGGCCCCTGCAGGATCCAGTCCTCTGTTGTCATCTGAACTCTCTTGAAGGCTGGAGTACTGCTGATTTTTGTGTACCTGTAGCAGGAAAACAGGAGAATAACTGATTGCCCCTGGAGAATAGTTCCAAACCCTGGGTGCCAGCCAAAGTGAAGAGTAGTAAAGTTCTTGTATCCCTCAGTGAGCTTCTTTTTTTCCTGCAATGATGAGGAGAGGGGAATCATCTTTCCTCTAGGAGTGGCCTTTTTGTTCAGGAATAGTCCAATACTGCTGTAAGGAGGTGGAGGCTGAGGTGCCAGATAAATTATGTTCAACAGCAAGTGAATGAGGAAATGTTCCTACCCAATTCATACTTCTTTCTCGCCCTGTTCGCACCTTTTTGTTGCACTTCCTGTTTGCTTACATTAAAATTAGCAAGGAAACTCTATTTTAACATGGCAGGTCATATCTGCAACCAGGCAGCCCTCTCTGCAGTTTGTTACCTGCTGTTTATTTAGGTGGCCTTTCTCCCCACCTGACAGGTTCCAAACGTATTCTCTCCCTCACAGTGACTTGAGCCAGGCAGGTTAGAAGAGTCCAGGAGAGGAAAAGGGGAAACCAGGTGTTCTAGCCCACTTCCAAATACTCAGTCCCTTCTATGTGGTCAGCAGGTCACACCACTCTGTTCGTCTTACAGTTAAAAGCAGGCTATTGTCTTCTGAGCTAGAGTTTCACTCCTAGTGCTGGATGTGTAGTCCAGCCCTGTAGGTGTGATGAGAGGACTAACTGTTTTAAGCCAGGTCTGGCTCAGGCAGCCTAGAGTACATTTTTATAATGTTCTCTTTAACTGAAGTTATCAGCATCTATTTTCATCTTTTTATTATATTTTGAAAAGTAAATGAAACATAACTTTACATTATTTACCTAGCATATTCTAAAGCAGAGGTGTTAAATAATTATGTGAATAACACCTAGGTCTGTACATGGAAAAATGTAGCAAAGCCTCCACAATGAAACTAGTTTTCCTGTCTTTCTTTTACTTTGAGAGCACAAATGTAATGTAGAGTGTGCCTCATTTTTAGATATCGACACCCAGCTGGGTGGATTTACCAAGTACAATTTAAGAGTGGCATGAAAAAATAGGCTTTTCTATATGGCAAGGCCATTGTTTGCTTCTCTGTGTTACTACAGTGCATTTAAACTGTAGTGCAACCTGAGCACAGTAGTCCTGCAGGAAACGATGCCATTTTCTGTTATGTAGCTGAGTGATATAAGGATATACAATTACCCATATATGACATTTACCTTTTCAGGCTAAAGGTGTGTCTTTACAAGGTACTTATTGAGAAATCAAATAGACCAAACAAAGAATTCCAATGCAGAGCATCAGCTTATGGTGAGAAACTGGTGCTTTACGACAGTTTGGCGGTGGTAAAGAACACAGGGTTTTAAAGCCAGCAGAATCAAGCACCTACGTTATCCTTCTGATTCCTTGAGAGAAGATGTGAAATATGTTCATCACCCTCCTCTCCAACATCAGCCATCATGATCATTATCAATGTTGACCTGGAAAAGTGGATTCTCACCCTGTTCACATGGAGGGCCTTCAAAGGGTTACTGGGGTTCTCAAGATGAATTATTTTTCTTCTTGTTCAAATCCTAGGGCTCTATCAATCTTTCTTAAAGCTGTTATTTCCAAGGTCCAAATATTGTGACCCAGATGGGCTCTTCTAGAGTTGACCTTTCATCATAACACTACTTGAACATTTACTGACTAGCCTTCAAGTTCTGGTTTGCTTTCTTCATGTATTAGGCCATCTTGGGTCTGATTGTCCTCAGAACTCTGACCTACTCCTACCCCCACCGATGATGTTAGGAAATTTGGCATCATTCAGAACAACAACCCAAAAATTAAGACTTAAGTAAACAATGATGACTCATTTGGGAGAGAATGTGGCCTTACGGCTAGGGCTGTTGACCTCAGAGCTGGGGAACCTGGTTGGGTCTCGGCAGGAACGCTCAACATTCTGTGATTCTGGGCAAATTACTTAACCTCCATGTGCCTTAAAAAATAATGAATGTGTCCGCCTGTGTCGCAACTAGTACTTATGTAGAGCGCTTTGATACCTCCGGGTCTAGTTCGCACTATTATTAAACTCAACATTAAACAAAATAAAAACGACAACTCTGTCTCCTTCTGCTTCTTTACCCTCTACATGCTTCCTAAGATTTTCAAATGCTACCCTGAAGCTCAAAATGCACCATTCGCCAGACCCTCATCTCCCGCTGACTTGACTACGGTAACGCTCTCTACACAGGGATCGCAGCTCACCTCCTCCGATGACTACAGACCATACAGAATGCTGCAGTCAGACTAGTACTGATCTCCCTAGATGAATCCATATCACCCCCTACCTCAGGAAACTCCACTGCCTCCCTGTACAGAAAAGATGCCAGTTCAAGCTCCTGACCCATGCACACAAGGTCCTACAGAACTGCAGACCAGCCTACTTAAACCACCACCTGGACTTCCATCAGCCCAACAGACCCCTCCTCTCTGAGTGCCTTTCTCTAACCCTAACCCCCAACATCCGATGTTATAGAGATAGAGGTTGCTCCTTCTCCTACCCAGCAGTAAAGACATTAAATGAGCCACCCTTTCATCTGTGGACCTCCCTATCTCTTCCAGATTTGTACTGTAAATTGTTTTGTAATTGTATTTATATAGCACTTACTACCACAGACGAGACGTTGTAGTGCTTTTTGGTGAATACTGCGCTACTCCAGAACCCAAAAAAGATTAGTGGTGGATTAGTATAGTACAATTTGAGTTAATTTGACTGTGGGCATGTAAGTCTGTTAGTTGAATTGAAAAGAATAATGGGGTATAGAAGCAGGAAGAGTCTAGAAATTGTTTATTGGAAGATCATAGTAATAAGATGAGGTTTGGAATGAGTATAAGTAGAGATGGAGGAGGGAAGAATCTTTTGAAATGCATTAGGGAAATTGTAAAATGAGTTTTTGAATGAACCAAAGGAGGGACAGGTGGGGGCATAATTTATAAGGGTTCTTTGGGTGATACTAGTATTAAAATGAGGTTTTGTGTGATTCAAGGAAGGATAGAGGAGGGAAGAGTCTAGAAAGCGTTATTGTGAAGATCATAGTAGTAGAATGAGGTTTGAGATGAGTCAGAAAGTGGAGGTAGAAGATATATTGAGAGAAGTATAGGGTACAATATAGGTGAACATCACCTTTGTTACTGTATCAGCAGATCAGGTGATCGTCAGAAGTATCTCCATCTTTCTATACCTTAGCTCTCTTGCCCTGAAGAAGTTGATTTTTGTCAAAGGTATGAACGCATTGGCTGTTATGCTGATTTTTTCTGATGAAGAATAAAGAAAATAATTATAATTGGAACGTTGTACTTATTGTTATTTGATTAAACTTTGGAGCCTACTTCTTGCAGAGGTTGTGTTCCTGTAGCCTAACAGAGGTCAGCCAACTAGTCAGCAAACTTGTTAAAAGGTAATCATCCACGTCTCCCGTGTTCACAGGGTTTCAGAGGCAATCAATTGGGTTTGTGGTTAGTATTTAAAATGAAAATATAAAAGTGTAGATGATCACTATCCTAGCATACCCAAATGTTCAGGTCCATATCACTTATCATGCTGAGACATGTAGATACTCAGTACTTCACACTACCTGCTCATTCAAGGCTCTGGTGTCTCATGATGATAAGACCCATGAAAGTGTCTTAGAGGTGTTAAGGAGGGCTATAGAAAATAAATTATTTGTTCACTTTTCACTGAGATTTAAAGACCACTCATTGCAAAGGGATACCATGTAGGTGCCAGCATTTTACCTATTGCAGTGTAGGAAGACTGGCTAGGAATTACAGTGAGAGGAGAGACCCAGCCTTGTAATGGACCTCTGCTGGCATAAGAGCGGACAGAATGCAGTTCACATGCTGCAGCTTAGAGAGCACATTCTACGCATAGAGGCTGACCTTGCGAACCAATTGTGACATCAGTGATGGCCAAGTGTGACCCCCAAAAAGCAGAGCTTGCACCCAGCGAGCAGTCTGTTATATGCCCAGCTAGATCCCCCTGATAACCCACATAAAACTCTTCCTACAGGTAGGAGAGAAGATGTCAACTTCAAAGACTGAGCTGCTTGTCCTTTGTTGTCACCCTATCTTTCCAAGATGCCGCACCAGAAGCTAACACCATAGAGAGGAGAAGCCCGTCACAGCAAAGAACCATGCAAACTCACTTTCCCAGACTGCACTTTCGCTAAAGTTTCTGCCCAAAGCCGGTCACAAGCAGAGGAGACCAAATGCCATTTGTCACTCAATATGACAGCTGTTGACTCAAGTAACCCTGAGGCTGTAAAGTTTCACATTTTAACCTTTTGCAGCAGTCTCTGGGTAAGACTATGAACTTCAACAGGAGACTCAATTTTTTTCAAAAGCACACCATTATTTTACCGTGCAGCCGTATATGTATTTAAATCGTGTGTTATATATCATCCCGATTGAATCATGTTTATCCAGTGTGGGATACAAAGGGATCCAAAATCACAGCTGAAAGCAAAAATATTATCATTCTTGGGTTAAATAAAAAAAACAGAAGTACATACTTAGGAGCATATCAACAAGGGTAGGTGATAATTATCGCTCGGCGGGCTTAGCGTGAGGATAATTATCGCCGGCTAACGCTGCATTGTATCGCTGAGATAGTGTGCTATCAGCAACGCTTATTTCAAAAGCGATACAATTCCAAGCGCAAGCTGACAAAAGTGCGTTTATTGCTGGAAATCCAGCGATAATCGCACAACGTTTGGCGACAGCTTGATGATAGGGCAGGGCATACTTAGCCATTATATCCACCTTCCATTAATATAAGTCAGACTGCAAGCAGGCATAAGGAAAGTAGCGATAACCGAGGTTAGCGCTACTTTTCTTATCGCTACGCTGTTTAGCGTGCAGCTTGATAATTGGAGAAATGTCGTTAGCGACATTTCTCACATTATTTAGGTATGGAACACAGAGATGCTAAGGGAGGCGTAGGGAAAAAGGGTGCTAACATGCGATTATGCATGTTAGCACCCTCTTGTTATGGGCCATAACTATATCTCCGCTTTTTTGGCTTTTCAAAGACAAAAAAAGTAGAGATGAAGCCCTTGTTAATATGCCCCAAAGAAGATGTGGTGTTGCTCTCTTTTTGCTTTGAAACAAGCTGTAAGAAAGCCGAAGGGGCAGATCAAAATTCTGCATATCTGTCACTTTAAAGATAACGGTTCCCCACAGGTCACAAGTTCGAATCTCCACTTCGGCTGTGCTGGAGGTCGTTCAAATGAATGCGAGAAATTCGGTAACAGTAACATCTATTATTTAGTCCTATGTATTGATAAATATATAGAAAACGTTATTGTTGCTCAGAGTTGCGCAAAGTCTGGTGCAGCAAGGCCGGTGTCGCCCGTTAAAGGGCTGATACTTCGAGGGACGCCTTTCATTATTTTTCTGAGAGTCCTAGGGAAAATGCTCCCCAAATGAGTAAACTTGGTGTGCACATGATTCTACCACTTAAAACAGTCTTGATTGTGACAACAATTGCAGCTTGAAAATTTCATCTTATTAAAATAAATCTTTCTCGGAAAAGCAGCGCATGGATAAGTACTGAGTACCGCTCAGCTCTGTCCAGAGGGTAAGAAGCTGCTCCTCATGTTTTGCTGATGTGGTTGCAGCATTGGGCAGACGGAAAGCCTCTGAGAACATTAGAGCCATTTAATGAATCGTCACAAAAGTTCCCCAGAAATATTTTTCCACTTCAGCTCCATCCCGGAAAGTTCCAAGGGGGTCCCAACACGTTGATTAATCATGTTAATTCCTCCAGGAACTTTTGGAAAGCAATACAGAAAAATACTGTTGCAAATTTGGCATAAAGTTTAACTTTACTCAGAAAGCATACTTTTTAATATTTAGTTTAAACCCATTCTGCCATTTTCAAGAAATTCATGTTCAACGAGGTTTAGAATAGGTATAACTGACCTTTGGGTTTCCAGATATGCTCTATTTGAATAATGTATAATGGGGCTCTGTGAGCACACCCTGACACCAATGGGTATTTGGCAGGATGCAAAGTGGATGACCCACCCCCAGCCCCATAAACAACTTCTGTTTTGTTTCAGCCATTACAGGACTCGGGTCATGGTCTCCCACGGAAATTTATTTTAGTTAATAGCAGGTTTTAGGGTCACAAAAAGGAGCACATATAAAGGGATGGTGTTTAGACAAAATATTGAATCCAAAATATTGTGTGGACAAAATATTGAATCCAAAATATTGAGTGGACAAAATATTGTGAAGGTAAGTTTCTATGGTTAAGCAAAGTTTTACTATACTTAACTTCACATATATCTACCTTGATGATATATATAAATATAATACACAGTGGCTATTGACACTGAGCAGTCAGTTAGGTCAGTGTTTCCATAGGAAACGCATTAAATTGTGATGCTAATAAGTTCGCCTCCGTTTGACTAATCTTCAAGTAAACTTTCCAAAAATGTGCTTTTCCCCTGGTTTGCGCATGGAAAGGGTATACCCTGCCCCCCTATGCCCCTTTGGGGGGGGGGGGGGACAGCTAGACTCCCACTGGGGCAAAAAGAAAATCAGCTTTTTTTTGCAACGATCATGGGTGCCGGGGTGCCTTGTTCAAATATAGGCCCAGAAGCTGCATTTTTATTTAAGGGTAGGGGTGCATAGACCCCTCCCTGAGCTAATATAGGCCCTGGGGAGCCCACCCCAGGGACACATAGCATAAGGAGAGGGGGGTGTGCAGCATCCCAGAGTCCTTATAGGCTCGGAGGAGCTCCCTCCTAGGGCTGAAATGCCAAAAAAAGGGCAGAAGGCCATGAGGCTCCCAACTTTATGAGCCTTCAAAGGCACAAGGGACCCCATCCCCTGGTTTGATACATTTAATTGAGGGGAGGGGGCTATGTGGCCCCCTTCCTGAGCCTCTAAAGGCCCCCAGACCCCATCTCATGGGTCTTCTTACTTGCTCTGTGCCGGGGAGCCTACCCTAGGACACAGCAATTTCCCTGCCCGAAACGGCGCATCCAGGAAACCTGTGTTTGCTCCCACCTGGCTGCGGCATTTTTGAACCTCCCACCACACAGGAGCAAACACAAAGTCTGCTCCCAGCGCACTGGAGCTTTAAAAATGCTCCTGTCAGCAGGGAGCAGACCTTTGATCTATTTCCCTTCCCGACTGATCTGGGCAGGGAAACAGATGAAGAGATTTCTCCCACCAGTGATGTCATCAATGATGTCACTTGAGATGTCATCAGTGATGTCATAAATGATGTAATAGAACATGATATGAGTGATGTAATATGTAGGCAAGTTATAGTTAGATCTGCTAAGTATAACTGGTAAATTTCTGTTGTTTTTTTAGTTCAAATGTTGACTTTGTCACCAACAATTCACCTAACTATAATGTTACTTTAACCTTTGGTCTATTCAGTTAATATATATATATATATATTTTATTTATTTTTTTCACTGAAAAAAACATAGGTTTCAGCCACGTTATAGTTAGGAATTAGTATTTATAAAAACCTTAGAAATTCACTGAAAAAACCATAGGTTTCATACATGTTATATTTAGCTGGACATTTCACTCATACAAAACCATTGAAATTCCCCCGTTATAGTTAGTTCAGCTAACTATAACTCGCGCGCCCGCAATGCACTGCTGATGACGTCACATATTACATCACTCATGACATGGTCAGTGACATCACTCATGACATCACTGATGACATCTCAAATGACATCACTAATGGCATCATCCTTGTGAAAGAGTGACAGACCTCCTCTCACCCTAATATGCCCTTTGATACACACATTCAAAAATAGAATCTAACATTTTCAAAAAAATGGAGATACCAATACCAGTTACAACAACCTATTCAGTAATTCCAACAGCTACATACACATCCACTCATTCACCAACAATTCTATATAGTCACTCATACATGTACTCACTCATCATATGTACTCATACACCTATACATCCTGTTACACACCGATACTCATCCATAGAGTTACTCACACACATACTCACACATGCAAATAAACTATCAAACATCCATTTACTTGCAAATACAGCTATACACACACCACTACACTTACTTCTACGGAAACGTACACATACTTACTCTCTTAAGCAATCACTTATAGAAACACATACTTATTTATACAGGAACTCTTCCAATCTCTCACTCTCACATATACTCACTTATATACATCAATACTCACATATACTTAAAACATATGTAGTTACTCATAAAGATACCATTGAGACAGCCATTCACTCACTAACACACCCATACACACACTCATCCACCCATACAGTCCGGCACACATGCTGTCTTCAAAACACATGCAAACAGTGAGTCAGTCATTCATGCATCTGTGCGCTAAGTACTACCCCCCACCAAACCATACAGACACTCATTCTGATACTCAAAAATCCAACTAATAACCCATATAGACACTCATGTAGCTACTCACCAAGCCATGCAGCCAGTGATACACAAAGTCCAGCTAACTATAACATGTGTGAAACCTATAGTTTTTTCAGTGAATTTCTAAGGCTTTATAAATGCTAATTCCTAACTATAACATGGCTGAAACCTAAGGTTTTGCAGTGAATTTCAAAGGTTTTGTAAATGATAATTTTTAAATGTATTAATTGTTATATTTGTTATACTGATTTATTACATTGTTTTAAAGTATTTTTTTAGATATTTTATTTTTTAAATTACATTACATATTTTTTATATAAATTGAAAAAAATGCTTTTAAAAATATTGAAATTGAATTTTTTTTACTTTATATTTTTTTAATTTATATATATTTTATATAGCAGGTAATTATATCCTATGGAAGGAAATTCAAGTTACTGGTAAGTACGGTTAAAAGTACTTTTCAGGAACAGTAGTGAGCTGAAAGATGCAGCACTGAGGTCTCTCCTGATAACAGGTGAGTAAATCGGAATTTGTAGTTCAACTGATTTTAGAGGAATTTTTTAAAGTTCCAAAACTCCACACTTAGAAGAATTTTCCAAGGTGAAACCAGTCAATGTTAGCCTATAGAAGGAAATTCAAGTTACTGTAACTACTATTAGAATTACTTTTCAGGATCAGTAGTGGGCTGAAAGATGCAGCACTGAGGTCTCTCCTGATAACAGGTGAGTAAATCGGAATTCGTAGTTCGGCTGATTTTTGAGGAATTTTTTAAAGTTCTAAAACTCCACACTTAAAAGAATTTCCAAGTGAAACCAGTCAATGTTAGCCTTTGGAAGGAAATTCAAGTTACTGTACGTATGGTTAGAATTACTTTTCAGGATCAGTAGTGAGCTTAAATATGCAGCACTGAGGTCTCTCCTGATAACAGGTAAGTAAATCAGAGTTCGTAGTTCAACTGATTTTAGAGGAATTTTTTAAAGTTCCAAAACTCTACACTTAGAAGAAATTCCAAGTGAAACCAGTCAATGTTAGCCTATGGAAGGAAATTCAAGTTACTGTAAGCATGGTTAGAATTACTTTTTTGGATCAGTAGTGGGCTGAAAGATGCATCACTGAGGTCTCTCCTGATAACAGGTGACTAAATTGCAGTTCGTAGTTCGGCTGATTTTAGAGGAGTATTTGTATGTTTCAAAAATAGACACTTAGAAACTTTTCTGGTGAAAACCACACAATAGATTCCTATGGAAGGAAATACAAGTTACTGGTAAGTACGCTTAGATAGGATTGAAGAGGAATTAATTCCCCAACTTAAAACGCGCCACAGGGCATGTTTGCACACATATCACCTCAAGCCCCGCCCCTGCCTTCACCACAGTGCAAACGCGCCCCATAGTGCGTTCTAAGTTGGGGGATTAAGTCCCCTTGCATACTGGGGGTCCCTGGGGGCCAACTAGCCCACCAAGAACCTCCAGTATGAGCCAGGGGGCTGAGTTGCAGAGAGATGTAATGAAGCCACGCCCCTTTTTACACCTCTCTGCAACACAGCCCCCTGTTGCATTTGCAGAGGGGGAACTAATTCCCCTTGCATACTGGGGGTCCCTGGGGGCCAACTAGCCCACCAGGAACCTCCAATATTCGCCAGGGGGCTGCCTTGCAGAGAGGTGTTCTGAAGCCATGCCCCTTTTTGCACCTCTCTCCCAGGGTTACAGAAGTAGTACGAGTCCCAAAACCGGTCTGGCTGGTGATGTTATGGGTGATTGTCTCAGTACGTTCCCTGTATGCAGCTGCCTTGCAATAAATGGATGAAATATTACACTGACCAGTGGCTTCTCCTAGCAGGGCTAACTCTGGTTTTGGATATATACATATATATATATCCCACAGAAACACCTCCCAGGGTTACAGAAGTAGTACAAAGCCTTGTGGCTGAATAAAAGAAGCAAAAAAACGCACAAGGCTTCGTACTACTACTGTAACCCTGGTAGGCGTTTCTGTGATTATTCAAGGGGCACGCTTCTGTGGTGTCCCCCGTAACGAAGCGACTTTTGATCTGGAGGAGGCAGTTGCTTACATGGGAGTTTTTTGGTTTTATATATATATATATATTCACTGAAAAAACCATAGGTTTCACACCAGTTATAGTTAGCTGGAAATTTTACTCGCATAAAACCATTGAAATTCCCACGTTATAGTTAGTTGGACTCATTATAACTTGCTCGTGCAATGCACTGCTGATGACGTCACATATTACATCACTCATGACATGGTCAGTGACATCACTCATGACATCACTGATGACACCATCCAGTGAATGTGTGTCTTTCTGAAAAATAAATGTGTTATATATGTATATGTTATTGAATATCTTAGTGAATAAATATATTAGTGAGTAATGTTTAAATATTTAATTATATGGATTAGTGTTTCACTTTGTGTATAAGTGGCTGCATGGGTTGGTGAATAGCTACATGTGCATGTATATGGGTTATTAGATGTTTTTCTTACTATCAGTATGAGTGTTTGTATGGTTTGGTGGGGGTATTACTTAGCACATAGATGCATGAATGACTGACTCTCTCTTTGTATGTCTTTTGAAGACAGCATATGTGCAGGACTATATGGGTGGATGAGTGTGTATATGTGTGTGTTAGTGAGTGAATGACTGTTTCACTAGTGTCTTTATCAGTAACTACATATGTTTTAATCTAGTATATGTGAATATTGATGTATATAAGTGAGTACATGTGAGAGTAAGAGATTGTAAGAGTTCCTGTTTAAATAAGTATGTGTTTCTATAAGTTATTGTTTAAGAGAGTAAGTATGTGTAAGTTTCCTTAGAAGTAAGGTGGTAGTGTGTGTATAGCTGTATATGCAAATAATTGGATGTTCAATAGTTTATTTGCATGTGTAAGTATGTGTGAGAGTATCTTTTGGATGACTGTTTGTGTGTAACAGAATGTATAGGTGTATCACTACATATGATGAGTTAGTATGTGTATGAGTGACTATATAGAACTGTTGGTGAATAAGTGGATGTGTACATAGATGGTGGAATTATTGAATTGGTTGTTGTAACTGGTATGGGTATCCTTTTTTTTGAAAATTTTAGTTTCTATTATTGAACATGTGTTTCAAGGGTTACATTACAGTGAAAGGAGGTCCGTCAGTCTGTCACAAGGATGGTGTCATCAGTGATGTCATGAGTGATGTCACTGACCATGTCATGAGTGATGTAATATGTGACGTCATCAGCAGTGCATTGCACGCGCAAGTTATAGTGAGTCCAACTAACTATAACGTGGGAATTTCAATGGTTTTATGCGAGTAAAATTTCCAGCTAACTATAACTGGTGTGAAACCTATGGTTTTTTCAGTGAATTTCAATGTTTTTTTAATAGCAAATCTCTATAGGTATGAAAAGTAATATTTTTTATACCGAATTTTATATTGTATAAATATGTAAATGTTTTTTTTTTTTTTTTATATTTTTTGCGCGGAGCGCTCCCGGGGCGCGTACCGGTGAATGCACGGGTAAGCGCAATGTTACGGCGCGCCCCGGGGCGCGTACCAGTGAGCGTCCCGATAGCGCTATTGCCGCGAACGAAAACAACATCGTGACGTATCGCGCAGTCGCGTGATGCGTCATATGACGCACTGAGTAAGTGCACCCGGAAGCACGTGATCGCATACGATCGCGCAATGTCTCGACGCGCTTACGCCACGTGCCGCGGGGTGCGCCCCGGGGCGCGTAGCGTAAGCGCGTCGGGTCATGTGATCTGAAAATAACACTTTTCATTGGTGCAAATCAGTTTTGGTTTCCAAATGATTAAAGACTGGATCATGTGACTTGAAAATAACACTTTTCATTGGTTCAGAACAGTTTTGTTTTCCAAATAATGAAAGCCCCACCTTTTTTCCTTATTCTGACTTTGTCCTTTGACTGAGGAAGACCTGTTTGGAGTTCTATCTGTACTTTTTACTTGTATAACATGACTACAGTAGCAGCAACAGCTGGAGCATCTGCCCCACCACCACCACCACCACCACCATCTAAAAGACTACCAGAAGATTACATTGGTGGTGAAGAGGAAGAGGAGGAGGATGATGAAGAGGAGGCACAGACAAGGCAGTTCCTGCCTGAAGATAAACAGCCCTTCAAACCGAAAGAACACTTTATATGGGGGTTCTATAAAATTCCAAGGGGTTTTAAGAAAGTCAACGCTGCAAAGGTGACTTGTTTAATTTGTGGTGCTGAACTGTCTAGGGGGAACCCTAACAAAAAGTATTCCTTCGGGAATCATACCATGATTCGCCACATGATGCGTTGGCATCCAAACAATTGTTCTAATGCAGAGTTAAGGGACCTCTGCAGTGAGCTACCCCCATCAACGTCTAGACCCTCAACAACAAAACAACCCACTCCATCGGGTTCGGGGGGAAGAGACACATTGGCTACTATCCAACCTAAGTTTGGCGATTACAAAATTGTATGCAAATATTGTAACAAGACACTTTGCTATGGTGAGCAAAGCATCGAACTTATCATGGTTGCTGGTGATAACCATAAGTGTCCAAAAAAAACCTAATTTTTCCTGATTTTTTTTATGCTCCAGTTGAGCCATGTACAATTCCCTGTTTTTTGTTTCTCCCCATAAAAAATACAAAAAAAATATAAAAGTGTTCAGAAAAGCCAAAAAAAGAACAAAATTCTCAAAAAAACATAAAAAAATATAAAACAAAAAGAAGAAAAAAAACAGTTCTTCTTAGGACTACCTTTACTTTATAAAAATAAACCTATATCTTTGAAGAATATCTGTCAATTTTTTTTCTACAGGGTACACGTACTGGTACGTGCACCGGGGCGCGCACCGGGGAGCGCACCAAAAAAATAAATAAATAAATAAATAAAGGATTTAGCATGAGGGAAGAACACAAACAGAGTAATGTTAAGAGAAAGAGAGCTAGAGGGAGAAACACAGAGGGATTGTTTATTACATAGTAAAAAACAGAGAAGATGTAATAGGGTGAAAGTGAGAAAAGGAAAATGAATAAGGGAGCGAAAGAAGGGAAGAGAGAGGAAGAAGACTAAAGTAGATGTAGTCGGAGAATGTGAGTGGGTGTTGAAAGAAAAAGAAAGGACAGTAAAAAATGGGGAATGAAGGGAACTGACGCATCCGGGAAAAATGAACAACGTGAGAGAGGGTAAGAAAAGAGTAGTGAGTATAAGTAAAGAGGGGTTAAAGAGTGTGAAAAATTGAAGTAGGATAACACATGGTGAGTGATAAAGAGAAAGGACAGAGACAGTAAAGGAAAAAGTGCCTGAATAGGTCTGAGTGACAGAGCAAAGAAAGGTAAGTAATGCAGTATGTGTGACTTATAGGGAGTCAGTGGGGGTAAGTCGGTGTGTGGGTGTGTAAGGTGTGTCTGTGGGTGTGAGTGTGTGGGGTACTTTGGTGTGGGTGGAGGTGAGGGTGTGTGAGATATGTGTGAGGGGTGTATGGGTGTGGGGAGTATGTGTGTGAGATGTGTGTGTGTGTATGGAATGTGTGTGTGTGAGAGTAGTGTGTGTTTTGGGAGGTGTGTGTATGTATGAGGTGTGTGTGTGGTGTGTGTGTGGGGTGTATGTCAGAGGTGTGTGTATGTGTTGGGAGGGGGATGAGGTGTGTGTGTAGGAGTGAAGTAAATAATTAAGAAAAACAGAATGAGTGAAGAAGGAAAGGAAGGAAACAGAGGGTAAGTGAAGTAAAGAATAGGGACTGAAAGAAGTTGAATATGAGAGGGGAAATAGGGAATGGGGAGTAAACATGGAGAATAAGAATAAGTGAGGGAAGCAGAGTAAAGAAACACTTTGTATCTGTGAAAGAGAGAAGAAAAATAAGTTATAATTAGTAAAATATGTATTTTAAATTAAAAGATACAAATGAAGAGGTTAAAATCATAACAGTGTATTTAGAAATAAAGTAAGAGTGAAGGACATAGAAAGGGAAATAAAGTAAGGTAGAATGAGAAAAAGAGAGAAAAAGAAATAGAAGGAGAGCAAATTACTAAGAGTAAGGCATATAGATTCACTGACAGAGAGGAAGAGAAGAACAGAGAAATGAACTGAAGGTAAGAAAGATACTAAAACATTGTGAGTTAGTAAAACTAAATCAGGAAACAGGAGTAAGTAAAAAGGGAATGACTGAGAGGGAACGGAGTCTGATTGAGGATGCATTAACAAGAATGAGGAATGGAAGATGACTGAGAATGAGTGAAGGGGAGTCACAGAGTGAAGAGATGAAGGGAGAGAGGATTAATATAGAAGGATTGAGGGAAAAGGAGTGAGGAAGTTGGTAGACAGACGGACTAAGGGAAGAACTGAGTGAAGTGGAATACAATGAGTGAGGAAAGGAAAATGACTAAGGGAGCAAAAGAAGGAAAGAGAGGGGAAGAGGACTAAAGCAGTGGAACAGAGAGAATGTGATTCGGTGATGAAACTAAAGAGAAGGATACTGAAAAATAGGAAATGAGAGGTAGTAATGGAACCGGAGTAAAAGAAAAGTGGATGAAGAACGATGATAGAGGAGCAGTGAAGTTGTTGTAAGAGAAATGATAGATGTTAGATAAACACAAGTGAGCATAACACAAGGAGAGTGAGGGACTGAGGACATAGAGGTACTGCACGAAAAACAGAGAGAAGAGGACAAATGAAAGGAGCAAAGAAAGATAAGTCAGGGAGAGTGGGTGAGAAATAGTGACAGACTGCGACAAAAGAGGTGAGTGAGTAAAGAGGAATTACTAAAAGATCAAAAGAGGAAAATACGGAAAAGGGAAGTAAAGCAGAGAGACTGAAAGCTGAAAAGTGGTGCAAGGGAGAGAGGGGATGCAGACAGTTGAAATGAGAATGAGAGGTTGTGAAAGAAGTGGAGTAAACGAATGGGTGTGAAACAGAGTGAGAAAAAGGCAGTGTGAGTGAGTAAAGAGAGCTGAAAGAGAGAGGAAAAAGGAAAGTGAGTGTCAGAGAATGGGAATACAATTTAATTTACACAATCCAAAATATAGAATAACTTGTACAACATGTTACATAGTTTATTTTTGCTGTTCTCAGAATATATTGAATTTCACTTAAAACAGTGAGTTCAAATTACTCATCATATGACAGCGGGGAAAAAAAACACAATCTAAAAGATTGTGTTTTAAAAAAAAACTTAGATACTGATAAATGACAAATGTACACTAATTTTTGTTTGACTTACTTATCCTTGAGGCCAAATAGTATATCATGGAGGTCCTTTTCTCGTTGGAAAGTACTCTGCTGTTCACTTAAAAATCCATTTCATCGACTTTCTAGAAGAAAAGCTCCAAGAACATCTGAAATATTTTCATTATTTTCAAATACTTCTTTTTTCAGTCATGACTCTTTACTCATTCCTGTACCTTTCCATTTGGCCAAATAGTGTCAGATGTATGAGTATATTTTCAAATTAATTGTAAGAAACTCTGAAATTACCTTTTTTCCGACGTTCTGAAAGAAAGTCTCATGCAACATTTTCACAATATTTAAGTATTTGTAAAACCATCTCTGACTCACTCATGTTCATCATTTTCTATAATACTAATATCACTTACTATAGATCCACTTACAGTACCTATATGACAAGTCAATTTTTTATATTACCTGAATCACTTTTACTCAGAATATATTTTTAAACAGCAAAATAACCTTTATTAACTGCTCCCGTCTTCATAGGCCAATTACCTTTACCTAAATTTTGGTTGTAAAAACACTAGGTATGATTTTTTTTAAGCCAAAAGGCAAACGTTGTTTCAAAATCAAATGAGTGTCGTTACAGTGGGTCCAACCTTTACAAGTTTTTAAATAGCATGTGTAATGCCCTGATGTTGTAGAAGGACCATCATGAAAAATAATAGCTACAGTTGCAAAGGTTCTTCCTGATATTGATAACTGAGAAGCCACGAAATTTTTAATAGAAGTTGTCAATTTAGTTCCATCAGGTCTACATCGTTGGAACATTAAAATGACATACTGACCATAATTTTGTAGCAATAATGTGGACAGCATTGTAGACCTACATTGGGTACACACCATATTGTGATCCGCTGCTTTAACTAGATTATTAAAAGGCACTGATTTGCAGTCTGGTAAAGTCAAATATATAAATCTTTCAGTGTCTATTCTAGTAGTACTTGATAAAGTACAGTTGTCGCAGTCATGCTGCCATTGATAAGAAAGGCTAAAAAGATTTTTTATATCTACACCTTCATCTTCCAATACATCAAACATATACATTAAAAATTCCTGACAATCCTGCTGAATATTCTGTGACAATTGATTTTGACCAGAACATATGTCTAGAAGATTTCGAATTTCTGAAACACTTTCTATTTTTGCTCTATCACTGGTACATTTCTCAAACACGGAATTCAACAAACAACAGAATCTTTTATCCCGATTTTCAACAATCTGTTCTTGTATATTTTGAAGAAAAAAAACAACATTAACCACTACATTAGCATAGCAGTTGACACCAGAACTGTTTTCAAACTGAAATCCAACAACATCTTCAACAGAATCCTTTTTCTTTCTCCTTACAATTACAGTTTCATCTACTTTTTGTCTTTTTGCTACTACCTCACTGCAATTACTCTCATTTCTTCTTTTTCGGCCTACCACACGTTTTTCAATCAGAGGATATTGAGGCAAATGTGGAGCATACTCTCTTCTTAACCTATTGTATTCTTTAACACAATGTAGATCTGCACAAATCTTTGTTTCATCACACTCAATCAAGTACAATCCTGATAAAGTTCTGACTCGTGATAATGCCACATGTGCCATACCCTCTTTAAACCCAGAACTTCCAATGTTCACCAAAGCGCTATCTACACTTAAACCTTGAGATTTATGAATTGTCACCGCATATGCCAAACAAATAGGAAACTGTTTTCGGCGAACATATAAGTCTTTCACAAGCAAAAATCTAGCTGAACAACGACAAATTTGTTCTATTTCATCAATGCCATCAAATCACATTTTTATAATTTCAATTCCATCTCTATTTTTGTAATTCACAAAACCAACAACATGACCCATTGCTCCATTTACCAGACCTCTTTCAACATTTAAATTCCTTCTCAAAATGATACGACAATTTAAACACACATTCAGACTCTTTTCAAAACCAGCAGTTTTAGATATATTCTTCTCTAATGAATCCAACTTTGATTTCAAAATTTCTGACAAAATAATTGTTGCTCCCATATGCTCTATTTTATCTATAGCTTCCAGTTTCACTATCTCTTCATTTTCTAACTTCAACATTTTGTTGTTGAACATGGAACATTCTTTCAGAGTAGGCTTCAAACATATGCCAGATTTCTTCTCGTTAATTTTCTTAAAAATATTCTCTGGAAGAATGTTTTCATTTGGGTACAAATTAGAAATTAATCATCCATGTAAAGCTTCTTTCCCATGCTGACTTATTTTTCCGATTCTTACATCTTGTAGAATATTTTTATAATCTTCATCCTTTGCCTGCCGCATATTTTGGAGTAGTTCTGCATATTTGAAATGTAACCATATATTAACGTTTCAATGCTTCCTAGGCACTTCATGGTATCTTCATGCATGACCATTTTAAACACTGGTTGACCTTTCACTGGAGTCAACTGCAGTAGATCTCCAAAAACGATAATGTGTTTTCCTCCAAATAAGATATCATAATCTGTTCTAAGAATTTCTTGCATTCTCAAATGCACAAAAGCAAGCATTACATTTGAGACCATGCTTACTTCATCAATGATAAGAAGTTTCATTTTCTTCAGGATTCTCGAAACTTCAGAACACGCATCTCCAGATAGCTTGTGGTATTGCAATTTGTTATCATGCTCCACTGGCAGCATCAGTAAACGATGTAAAGTAATCCGTTTAATATTATGTGCTGCCAGCCCAGTTGGAGCGGTAACAACACAAGACAGCGGTGATTCAGTCCTTTTCTGCAGATAAGTTGCAATTGCTTTAATCAGAAAACTTTTTCCGGTTCCCGCTTCTCCACTCACGTACAGTCGGACAGGCTTAAATGATGTACATGAGCACTCTTTCTTCTCATGACTGAATCCATGTTCAACCTGTTCTGTGACTTCGTCATATATCTGTTTCTGCTCAAGGTTTAATTGTTTCACCAAATCTTCTAAATTAATTATATCCTCTTGAGCTTGCTCCATAGCTCTTTCCACCTCATCCATGGCAGTGGCAGCTTCATTTTGGATAATTGGTCCTCCTAGTGGATCAATGAAGCAGAACTCTGACTGCTTTGAGAACTGTCTCTTGCAATCTGTGCAGCAATTGTTGCTTCTTGCTCTATTTCTTCATTCAACATTTGCAGATAATTTGGAAAAACAGGACATTCTGTGGTATCCTTGGTTGCATTAAAAGAGTCTTCATAACAGAGAAAATCTCCAAGTAGTTCCTCTTCTTCACGCCATGGTTTAAAGAGTTGCAAAAGAGCCAAATAGTAAAATTCTCTTTTATCTGGATTTTCACAACTCAATTTTTGATGATTAATCAAATGACCTTTTTTCTGTTTCACTAAACATCCTTCACATCCAAAGACAGCATATATTCCATTATTGATATCTTCTCTGATGTTCCTCTTATAAATATATCTTTGCAGAACTTCATAGAGACAAGCGTTCTCAAGGTGAGGACTTCTGTTTGGATAGTATGTATCCAACATGTTTGTCTTCAAAATATCTGTGCTTTCTGGTTCTTTCTCTGCCAAATACTCTATCTCTTGTACAGATTTCAAAACTCGGTTTCGTGTTGCAGCAAGACCTAGACTTATCCAAATGATGGTTCTAGATTTGGCATAGAGACTTGCTGATGACAATCGATCAGAACATTCATATGCTCCAATTTCTCGATGCGACAACATCTTCAGACTGTAACTATATCATTTCTTGCTTAGACTCCTTTCATGTGAAATGTCCTCCCACATTTCCTTCAGTTCTGTCTTTTCTTTTTTTGTGATGTAAGACGTCACATATCGAGCCACAGCAATAGAGTTGTCAGCAACAAATTGAATATCCATGTTAGCATTCCACATGGACAAAATCACTGGGTTGTAGTCGTTGATGTACTTGGAGTCTTCGTTTCTTTTTAAATTGTATGTATTTTTTGGTGACTTCCTAGTCACAGTATGTCGCAGAGAAGATATCAAATTATTTACTCTTCCTTTAGAAATCACTGGTCGTCGAAAGCCAAAACGACATTTTGTGTAGAACTTGTCCTTTGTTCCTGAATTTTCGACGACAGTACTTTCCACAACGATGGGATTGAAAGCGTAAAACTTGTTGCCTTAAACTGTTTTGTTCGGTAGTTTTCGGAACAGCACATGTTGAATACTCTTCAATGAAGCTCATCACTGTCTCATCCGAATATGTTCCAAATTTGGGTGCATCTTTAATCCACAACAAAATATGTATATGAGGAGCACCTCTCGCTTGATACTCCTTTCTCCAAAAGAAATCCAAAACCTCTCCAAGGGGAGGATTTTTTTGTTGGTAATAAAAGACATCATAGCTTCAAATCTATGATTGAAATATCTGCATACATTCACTAGATCCAAAGAACACAGTTCTCCAGCAGTTTTGAATTCTATATTTTGAATATTTGCATTTGCCTCTCGTAGAAATTGAAGTAAGTCGTCCCATGCATACTCGGCACAGCTAAGAGTGAGAAACCATGTAGGAGTTCCTAAATTTCTTAGCATACATTTCAATTCCCCATGACGACGGAACCAATACTCGTTTGTACCACGCTAACATGCCATCAGATTGATTAAATGAGATTCCAAAATATTGTCTTGCAGATTGACTTTCTCCATAAAGTCCCTCGCCGAAACATTTTGCAGATGTGCTCCACTTTTCAGTATATGGTTTACTGCATAAGAAAGCCCAGACAAGTCACTTTCATACAGTAGATGAAACAAATATGGAATGCATTGACGAAACCTCGGATCTTCAGCATATAATCTTAAAGTTCAGTATTCAGATGCAGGAATTTGTAGTGGTCGATCGTCATATCGTCCACCTCGACCTGTTGGAAATAAATATGGAAAACAACGAGCTTCCAAACTTTCTTCCCATACATTAATGGGACTTCCTTTTGCTGCTTTCATTTGAAACAAGTCAATTGCATTCCCCGTCACTTCTTTGGAATGCAAAGGATGAACAGTATGATGTTCATATATTTCTTCACTTCTTGATACATCAACTTTTTCAATTTGGCCAGCTGAACAATCACTGTATTAATCTGCAGCTGTTTCTTCTGCCTCAACACACACATGTTTGTAGTACTCATTGTTTTTGACCAAATACAACGTTGCCTTTTTGACTTTCCTAACATCCACTAAATCTTGCAAGATTTTCTTACTCTTTGTCGGAACCCCATTAACTAGAATAATCAGAGGTTCCTCTTCCACTTTCTCTACACCAATGGTATCAATATTTTTCTTGAAATCTAGAGGCAAATAAACAACTCTTCCCTTTAATCCTCTCTGTAAATCTGAAGGAGGCAATTTCCCTATCTTAGGCTCCATGCGAACAATAGCCTGAAAAGGATGGACACATTGAATCAAAATAGACTCATATGTATTTAAATCCATCAATTCGGGAGGAATGTCTACCAACTCCAGATTATTATGAACAGCTCTAGCAGGCATTCTGTTTTGATTTAATTTATCATAACAATATTTACAAATACGCTGATCAAACTCAAATCAAAACAATTCTCCACCTACAAATAAGTAGCAAAATCCTTCCACTCATAATTATTTATGTTTTCACTTTTTACGTATAAATCAACTAATCTAGTTTGATGCTTATAATGAGTTCGTCGACAACACACACAAGTAAAATTTGGCCTTTCAATTGATTTCACCTTAAACCCGTTAATTTCCTGGTCAAATGTTTCTGTACTTGAAATCTGTACATTGTCTTCCACATTACCTTGAATTTCTGTGTCAATTTCTACACTGTCCTCTTTTTCACCAAAATAAGAAGTCTCAATTTCTTCACAAATCTTCTTCACATCTAGTTCAGTTCCATGCAAAAAAGCACTGTTTAATTGTTTAAGCTTAAGTGCTGGACTTTTTGCATAATACAACATTCTCACTAATTTCCTAATTTTTGTATGATGCACTGCTAACATCCTAAAATGATGAAAAACACTTTGACAGACTTTTCTAGAAAGACAAGCCAGTGAATGGCCTTGCAAACCTGTGTTTTCTCTCACTCTGCAAGGATCTAAGTCTTGCAACAACTTCACTTTCTGCTTTAGACTTTTCTTACTATATGTACGTAAGAAATTACAAAACAAATAAATTGATTCCTGTCGCACACTACAAATACGACTACACTTCCAAGTGTACACTGGACCCTTAGTACGTCTCCCTAAAACTTCATCAGTTAACACCTCTTCTGGTTCTCTAGGCACAAGTTTCTCTTTTTCAATCAGACAACCGTCTTTCACTTCATACGCTTGACCACTGGTGTCAACTGCATGCACTAAATCATTCTCCTAGAAGTAACTCTCCTCATTAAAAAATGGCTCACAACTTGAACTGTACATCCATTCTCCTGAAAAAACTTTACAAAATTTAGTCCGATTAATTACTCTTTTCCATCTACTGTTTGATTTGAAAACATCAATTGTCTTGTTAAGTGTCCTAATTCTATTGATTATTAAAATAATTTTTTTTTCTTCAAAAGCCTGATCAACAATCTTCTCTACATTTTTCTTTTTCTTATAAAAAGCAGCTCTCTGTTTGCCTTTCCTAATGTTTTTTAACAAATTTAAAACCACCCTATTGCGAAACATTCGTTTACGAATGTCTCTAAACTGATTCTGCCTTCTATTCCGATACATATTATTCTCTCCTGCTCCAGTACGAACATTTTTCGAGGGCCTCTCCTTCCTTTTCAAAATTACTCTCTCCTTCTCTTTTTCTACATGCTGTCCAATATTTTTTTTTTGTTCTACATATGTTCCGTAAGAAAGACTTAGTTATCTTACCAGGAGCTTCTTTCCTGTTTTTTGAAGTCTTTGTTGTGGAGGACTGCTGTAATTCCAATGCTGTTTTTTTTTTTAAACCTTACTTCAATTTTTTTTGTTCTTTGCCTTGAGGGCATCGTTCCTTACTCTTGAAATCTTGTTTTCAATCTGTGTTAAAGAAAAAAATAGCAAATTATAGACCACTATTATCAAACAACAAAGCAATGACAAAAAGCAAACAATCTATTCAGGGTTACAGATCAAGTGAGGATTCTCCAGGGGTGCAGAAGAAGTGAAACATGCATTGAAGAGTGTAGTGGAAGAGAGGTATGTCCACAAGTACAAAGAAAGTGAGACCTGTGTCTACGAGTGCAGTAGGCGATAAGCTTCATGAAGTCTAGTCCACTGGACTCTTACACACAGGCTTCACCACTTATGTTCTCCAGGAAAGGCCTCTCTCCCACTACAGTCTTGCACACAGGCCTCACCTCGTCTGTCCCTCTGGACAGGCCTCACCTCATCTACACAATCTACTTCCTAATCTAAGGTAACACAGGTGACATTTTTATGAAAGGATGACATATATGTATTTAATCATGCAGACACTATTTATTCCTTCTCAAAAAACTAAAAGTCATTGTTTTTCACTAAAATCGTTTTTTAAATAACATTTTAGACAGACAGTGCAGGTCCTATGTACAAGCATTCAGTGTCCATGACTACAGTGGAGAGGACTAACCTCCTTTCACCCTTGGACAAGCCTTACCTCATCTCTGTCCTCTGAACAGGCCTCAATGTATTGAGTATAATTGATAGTAAGTAGGTGCAGATGAGGTGACGCATGTCCAAGGCTGAGGCCTATCTAAGCATGCCAATTAGTTGAAGTCTATTCAGAGTTGCAGATGAGGTAAGGATTGTCTAAGGGTGCACAAGAGGTATGGCCTCTATTGAAGAGTGTAGTATAAGAGAGATCTGTCCACGGGTGCAAATAATTTGAGACCTGTGTCTAAGAGTGCAGTGGGGGATAGGCTTCATGAAGCCTAGTCCACTGCACTCTCAGACACAGGTCTCACCACCTACGCTCTCCAAGAAAACCCTCTCTCCCACTACAGTCTTGAACACAGGCCTCAGCTCCTCTGTCCCTCTGGACATTCCTCACCTCATCTGCACAATCTACTTCCTAATCTGAGGTAACACAGATGACATGATTGTGAAAAGGTCAAATTTTTTTATGTAAACATTCACACACTATTTATTCTTTCTCAAAAATGTAAAAGACATTAATTTGCCCCAAAAATGTTTCAGTAGTGTAATGAAAAGCTTATACATATGACCTTTTCTCTGTTTTTCAAATCTTATTCTAAAAAAAGATTATGAGGCCTAAGCAGGAATGCAGATGTAATGAAGCCTGTACAGGGGAGCTCAAAAGGTGAGGCTTGTGTCCAAGAGTGCAGTGGACAGGACTAAACTGGAGTAGTGTACAAAAAAAAGATGAACCTCATTTATAAAGCCCTGCATCAGTTTCCCACTGCTGATGCGTTACTTTTAGTGACACATCGGCGGCATAAAACATATGCCTTGTTGCACCATATTTAAAAAGTGACGCATGTAGGTAGATGCGTCACTTTTTAAACCTCTGCGCCACATTATACCTTAGATAGGTGTAATGTACACAGAGGGGTCATTTCGCCGCAGAAAGCCTCGTAATAGTGACGCAGTGAAATCAATAAGATTTCACTGCGTCACTTTTAGGACACTGTTACGTCAAAATCTTGCGCCTGCCTCACAGCAGACATAAGACTGAGGAAAACGCTTTCACATGGAGCTTTCCCCATGTGAAAGGATGCCTTGCTGGAGTACAAGCATTCCATTTCAGTACTGAAAACTCACTATTTTACAAAATACATTTCCTCTCTCTTGCAAATAATCCTACCGAATGTCCAAGGGTGTAAATAAACTGAGACTTGTCTAAACATGACAATTAGTTGAAGTTTATTCAGGGTTGCAGATGAAGTAAGGATTGTCTAGGGGTGCACAAGAAATATCGCCTCTATTGAAGAGTGTAGTAGAAGAGAGATCTGTCCACAGGTGCAAAGAACTTGAGACCTGTGTCTAAGAGTGCAGTGGGAGATAGGCTTCATGAAGCCTAGTCCACTGCACTTTTAGACACAGGTCTCACCACCTACGCTCTCCAAGAAAAGCCTCTCTCCCACTACAGTCTTGAACACAGGCCTCACCTCCTCTGTCCCTCTAGACATTCCTCACCTCATCTGCACAATCTACTTCCTAATCTGAGGTAACACAGGTGACATGATTGTGAAAAGGTCAAAAAATGTTATCTAATCATTCACACACTATTTATTCTTTCTCAAAAATGTGAAAGACATTAATTTGGCCCAAAAATGTTTCAGTAGTGTAATGAAAAGCTTATACATATGACCTTTTCTCTGTTTTTCAAATGTTATTCTTAAAAAAGATTATGAAGCCTAAGCAGGAGTGCAGATGTAATGAAGCCTGTCCAGGGGAGCACAAACAGTGAGGCTTGTATCCAAGAGTGCAGTGGACAGGACTAAACTGGAGTAGTGTGCCAAAAAAAGATGAACCTCATTTATAAAGCCCTGCATCAGTTTTCCACTGCTGATGCGTCACTTTTTGTGACGCATCAGCGACATAAAACATGTGTCTTGTTGCGCCATATTTAAAAAGTCACGCATGTAGGTAGATGCGTCACTTTTTAAACCTCTGCGCCACATTATACCTCTATCAGGTGTAATGTACACAGAGGGGTCATTTCTCCGCAGAAAGCCTCATAATACTGACGCAGTGAAATCAATGAGATTTCACTGCGTCACTTGTACAATACTGTTACGTCAAAATCTTGCGTCTGCCTCCCAGCAGATATAATACTGAGGCAAACGCTTTCACATGGAGCTTTCCCCATGTGAAAGGATGCATTGCTGGAGTACAAGCATTCCATTTCAGTACTGAAAACTCACTATTTTACAAAATACATTTCCTCTCTCTTGCAAATAATCCTACCGCATGTCCAAGGGTGTAAATAAGCTGAGGCTTGTCTAAGCATGCCAATTAGTTGAAGTCTATTCAGGGTTGCAGATGAGGTAAGGATTGTCTAGGGGTGCACAAGAGGTATGGCCTCTATTGAAGAGTGTAGTAGAAGAGAGATCTGTCCACGGGTGCAAATAATTTGAGACCTGTGTCTAAGAGTGCAGTGGGGAATAGGCTTCATGAAACCTAGTCCACTGCACTCTTAGACACAGGTCTCACCACCTATGCTCTCCCTGAAAAGCCTCTCTCCCACTACAGTCTTGAACACAGACCTCACCTCCTCTGTCCCGCTGGACAATCCTCACCTCATCTGCACAATCTACTTCCTAATCTGAGGTAACACAGGTGACATGATTGTGAAAAGGTCAAATGTTTTTATGTAATCATTCACACACTATTTATTCTTTCTCAAAAATGTAAAAGACATTAATTTGCCCGAAAAAAATTTCAGTAGTGTAATGAAAAACTTATACATATAACCTTTCTCTGTTGTTCAAATGTTATTCTAAAAAAATATTATGAGGCCTAAGCAGGAGTGCAGATGTAATAAAGCCTGTCCAGGGGAGCACAAAAGGTGAGGCTTGTGTCCAAGAGTGCAGTGGACAGGACTAAACTGGAGTAGTGTGCAAAAAAAAGATGAACCTCATTTATAAACCCTGCATCAGTTTTCCACTGCTGATGCGTCACTTTTTGTGACGCATCAGCGGCATAAAATATGAGCCTTGTTGCGCCATATTTAAAAAGTGACGCATGTAGGTATATGCGTCACTTTTTAAACCTCTGTGCCACATTATACCTCTATCAGCTGTAATGTACACAGAAGGGGCATTCCCCCACAGAAAGCCTCGTAATAGTGACGCAGTGAAATCTATGAGATTTCACTGCGTCACTTTTAGGACATATATATGTCAAAATCTTGCACCTGCCTAACAGCAGGCATAAGACTGAGGCAAATGCTTTCACATGGGGCTTTCCTCACGTGAAAGTATGCATTGCTGGAGTTGCGTCATTTTTGTGACACACTCCAGCAATTCGTCACTTTTGCGCTTACAGATACATCACAAATACTGACTTATCTGTAAGTCCTAGAAACATGATGCGTCATACATTAAATATAATGCATCATCGGTGTCACAAGGAGTGCACAGTGAAAAGTGATGCATCACTGTTTTCATAAATAAAGCTCTCAGTGTGCTTCCTAATGTGAGGTAACACAGGTGACATGATTATGAAAGCTTCAAATTATTTTACTTAATCATGCACACATTATTTATTTTTTCTCAAAAATGTAAAAGCTATTAATTTGCCCCAAAATCGATTTTTCAATAACATTTTAGAAACACGGTGCAAGTCCTATGTACAATCATTCCATTTCAGTACTGAAAAGTCACTATTTTACAAAATACATTTCCTATCTCTTGTAAACATTCCTACGAAGCATTACCCAAAAAATTAAGCAAACCAACAGCAAAGAAACTCAATCTGCTTCCCAATCTGAGGTAAAACAGGTAACATGTTTGTAAAAGATTCAAATATTTTTATGTAAATAAGCACACACTATTTATTCCTTCTTAAAAATGTTAAAGCCATGGATTTGCACTAACATCGTTTTTCAATTACCATTTTAGGAACAGAGCACAGGTCCTATGTACAAGCATTCATTTTCACTACTGAAAGCCATTAATTTGCCCTAAAACCGTTTTTTACTTAATATTTTATGAACAGAGCACAGATCCTATTTACAGGCATTCATTTTTACTACTAAAACCCATTGTTTTGCACTAAAATCGTTTTTCAATTAAAATTTTAGAAACAGAGCACAGATCCTATATACAAGCATTCATTTTCACTAATGAAACCCATTGATTTGCACTAAAATTGTTTTTCAATTACCATTTTAGGAACAGAACACGGGTCCTATGTACAAGCATTCATTTTCACTACTGAAACCCATTGATTTACCCTAAAATTTTTAACATAACATTTTAGATACAGAGTGCAAGTCCTATGTACAACCATTCAACTTCACTACTGAAACATCACTATTTCACAAAATACAAATCCTCTATTTTGCAAATATACAAACATGTATTTTTAAAAAGCATCACACAAACCAAAAGCAAAGAAAATCAATGTGCTTCTGAATCTAAACTCTCATTCTAAATGAATCATAACTCACCTTTACAAATGCTTTGGGTGATTTAGAACAGTGTCAGATACACACACCAATATTTCTTTAGCAGAGCAAAAGGTATGTTCTCCAGGCACTGCAACCATTAATGGCACAGTAAACCTCTAATTCTACACACATATTGCTCATGGTAACCAATCAAAACTCTTCCCTCTGTATTTTCAAACCAACACCCTTCCCCCCTCAGCCCTTTCTACCTGTTACCATAGCAACTCCCTCCTCACTGAGCTCCCAGGGTTAAAAGTTTATTCTACAATGTTGCAAATCACCTAAGCAAGGATGTTTGACCTGTGAATACACCAGCTTATCTGGTGCAATGTTTCTTTAAATGACTGTTTTTTAACCATTCAAATGACTTCTTTCACACAACAGAACCATGCACCCTAACTTTCAGTTTTCAACTATCTGAATCCACCAATCATTGCACTAAATCAATCAGAGCACTAAAACTCCACAGTTTTTTTTTATGCAAACTCATACTGTTCCAACTGCCATTTCATTCCCACACTTCATCTGACTGCACCAGAACCTCCTCTCACCATGTACTCTGTCTGGATTATTGGACATAGCTATATCCACTGGGCTCAAAGGTATGCTACTAACAGAAATTTTCACAACCTTGATTTACCAATTGTGAACATCAAATGGATTGGCCAGAGAGGATTGAGATGTCACCAATTGATACCATTGGTGAAAACCTTTTTGCATTTGCCACACCCTGACCTCTTAATTGTGCACTGTGGAGGAAATGACTTGGGCACTTTCACTGGGGTAGGTCTGGAAATGCTTTTAAAGGACACCTTTGATCAATTGATGGCACTTTTTCCACAAACTGCCTTGGTATATTCCAATATATGCCAAAGACAGAAATGGAAGTGGTCCAACCAATTTTGTCCACAATTTGAGAAAGCACGGAAACATGTGAATAAATCGGTTTCTGCTTACATGAGAGACTTTGGAATGGGTTCAATGTACAACAATAACTTGCGTTACAACATGCAAGATATCTACAGAGGAGATGGTGTCCACTTCTCAGATGAGGGGAATAGAATATTCCTCCTGAATTTAAGACTGTGCATCGGAACCTACTTGTAGGTCCCTAAATCAGCCACAGAACCCAAAAGCTCTTTTCAGGGCTACCCTACCTCTGATCACTCCAAATGATTATCTTTTTCATACATTTTTCACTATTTTTCACCAAAGTACGCTCCCCGGTACGCTTCCCGGTGCGCGTACCGGGCGCTCCCCCCGCGAACATTTAAAACAAATTTTTTTTTTGACCTATATGGGCCTCCTAAGACCCCCCAGGAAACCTAGGGGGTCAGGGGGTGCCTACCGTGCCCCCTTATACCCATTCCCAACATTGTTTGTCCTCCATTTTCTCTCTCAAATCTTCCGAAACACAAAATGGAGGACTCCCGTTGCGCTTACCGGTACGCTACTGGGGCGCTCACCGGTGAGCGCTCCCAAAATTTTCTAAAAGTGAATTTACATAAAATCCTCTGTAGAGAAGTTCACCAAATATAGAATAGGCAATACTACATATCAGTCCCTACCATTTTCCCATATTTGATGGAATTCTATTGAGCTATTTGGACTCTAGCCCTGTCTAAATATCCTGAGGTCAATTACATGACAAAAACACATCTGAAGTGTTAGAATTTACAACCAATTAAAATGTTACTTTCATTTTCTACTTTTATTTCATCACATTTGATTGGTTATCTACATGAATATATATAAAAAAGAGAGAGAAACACAGCCATTTTGACTACTACTTCCTGAAGTACATTGCAAAAGGTTTTTCACTGAGAACTTCAACTGCTTTTTCAAAGGTAAGTTGTTATTTTGGAAAGTGAAGTATGTTGTGCACTTTAAGTTAAATTGGAAAACATTTTCTGATAGTTATATACTATCTCTCTGTAATAGTTATAGATTGAGATAGGCTTCTCTGTTATATTTATGGATTGAGTTAGGCTTCTCTGGTATAATTATGAATTTACTTAGCCTTCATCACATGCACTTTTTTATATTTATACTTCCTGCCTGATACCATACACTGCCCAAAGATAACTTGACTGTTAAAAACTCAGAAGTACCTGTCTGAACTTAAACCCAACAGTGCCTTAACTCTACTGATATAGTGATTTTTTATGCAATTTACAGCAAGAAAATGGAAGGTGAACAAGAGAGCATCAATGTTTCCTTCGAAATTTCAAATAAGGAGATTCTTAATGAAGATTTTGTTGACGATGATTTCATGAACGAGTCTTTGGATCAAGAATTTATTGACTGTTTAGAAAACACAGAATCTTCCATTTTTGAGGAGATTCCAGATGAACTAATGCTGGAAGTTTTATTAAACTATGAAAATTCTAACCAATACATTTTTATTTCATAATTAAAAAATTGTTTGAGACATTATTCATTTTTATATGTAATTCATGAAATACTACCAAAATGATTATATTTATATTATAATATAAAGTGAGACTTACAGTATACTTTGCAATTTCAAAACATCATAAGGGAGCAGGGTAGACTACCCATGATCCCCTAGTTCTTCTCAGGGAGTGCTTAATGTATCTATTTCTGCTTTTCTAACAGACTATGATATAGATTCCATATACCTCATTAACTTATGTAACAACATGCAAGATATCTACAGAGGAAACGGTGTACATTAAATTTAAGACTCAGCATTGGTACCTACATGTTGGTACTTAAATCACCCAAACAACAAAAGAACTCTATGCAGAGCTACCCTACCTCTAATCACTTTAAATTATTATTTTCCTGTTTCACTGGCTTTTCCCCGTGGTATGCTCCCCGGCACGCTCCCCGGTGCGCGTACCGGACGCTCCCCACGTGAAAATTCATTAATAAAAAAACCTAGGGGGTCTACCCTGCCCCCTTTTGGTCATTTGCCACTTTGTTTTTTGCCACCTCTTGTGTCTCGATCCTACCGAGACACAAGATGGCGGCCGCTCCGGACTGTTTGGAATGTTTACAGACACCCGAGAGCCAATCAGCTTTCCGCTCGTGAACTCGCGTGGCGCGCTGGTACGCGCCCGGGTACGCGTACCGGGGCGCGCCTATAGATATATACATTTATTCAAACCTAACTTACTCAAAGTCCACTTGAGCACATATCTTGAGACATAGCAAAGGCACATCGGGCTACCCGTCCCTACAATTTTGCCAAGTTTGGTGGAAATCCATTCAGCCGTTCGAGCTAAAAGTGAGTTTGACCGCCCTATGGAAATTAACATGGGGAAAACACGTTTTGGGACCCCCTTTTATCTCGGCCACCGATTGACGAATCCCCCCCAAACTTTAAGGGAAGGAGCGGAGAGCTGCGAGGCAAAGTTGAGGAAAAATTCAGGCAGATTCCTCAACCGGCGCCAAAGTTATTCCCAATAGAATGTTGCGATTTCCCTATGGAAATCAATCCTAACTATAACTACCTACTGGCGACCGCCAGTAGGTAATATATATATATATATATATATATATATATATATATATATATATATATATATATATATCTGCCACCAATACGTTCTTTAGAGGGCGCACGCTATATCACGGTCGGTGCCAGACAGCAGGGATGAACGTATCCCCACAGACAATCTTCCACCAAGCAATGATTATTGTCTGCACACGTCCAAATGCTTTTTATAAGGGTATTTATTCAAGAGACTCACAAAGCCCCATTCACCTACGCGTTTCGACCGCAGGTCTTGATCACAGTGTTTACCACTAGTCCATTTTCTATTTTCACTTTTTATACTGTTTCTCCCAATCAGCCCATAATGAAGCATCTTGGGAGATGTAGTTTTTTAAAACAATATGACACAAATTCGACATATAAAATTACAATAAGATTCACATTGTCATCTCAGTAATTATACTTTCTCTCATAGATGTAAAAGGAAAGTAGGAAAGTCATAGGAGGAGTTTGTACAAAAGTCGGTAATCAAAAGGGAAAAAACCAAAAATAATTTTTTCTATCCTTTTTCTAACCTCAAAGTGGGTAAGCCGACATGAGTGGAATATTAATCAAAAGTTGAATATATAATACCACTAAAGTACATGTTGCATTCACTGGCTAAGTGCCATAAATCACCTCCTAATGAGTAGTACCACATTCCATTGGTTGATGTACTGGGCTCAGTGCCCTTCGTAACAATTTTGAGAAAGAAAAGTAATGAAATATGAAGAAAGATTGTTTGCAGAAAGAGTTTTCAAATAAAGTGTAAAGCTTCAAATACAGATCTCTCACATCTGATTGTAGTCCCCAATAGTCTATTCAAAAGTTTTTAAAGATGAACATACATCTCATCATCCATGTTCAAACCTCTCGGTGCCTTAGTTTGGAACCGTATGATTAGACGCGACTCCAATCTTCTTAATTGCAATTTGCGATTGCCTCCTCTTTCATTCGGGAGTATCGTTGCTATCCCACTATAGCGTATGTCTTTCCAGGTTTTTCCAGTGTGCATTGACATATGCTTAGCTATGGCGTAGGACATGTCCCCATTTTGGATTGCACGGATGTGCTCCAGAATTCTTTTATGCAACGGACAGGTGGTCATCCCGATATAATTCTTACCACATGCACATGTAAGAATGTAAACTACATATGTGGTCTTACAGGTTATTGTCTGTTCTATGTTGAATCTTTTTCCTTGTGGATCCTTCAAAAATTTCAGGGATGAACCTACTGTACATGCTTTGCACACTAAACATTTAGTGAAGCCTTTTTGTTGCGAGGTCAACCAATCATTTTTCTTCTTCAACTTGAAATGACTATTCACTAGTCTATCTTGCAATGAGGGCGGTTTTCTAAAGGTGACCAAGGGATGTTCACTCATTTGGTCACCAATATCAGGGTCTTTTTTGATGATATTCCAGTATTTGTTGAGAATCCTTCTTATATTCTGACTCTCTTTACTGTACGTCATAATCATTCTGATGGGTTCCGTTTTAGATGATGGATTCAGTTGTTTTTTATCAATCAGAGTCTGTGTTCTACTGAGTTGTCTAGCTTTAAGTTCTCCTTTTTTGACATCTGCATAATTATATCCTCTTTTCAGGAACCTTTTAGTTGTTTCCTTGTATTTTTGATTCATTTCATCTGGATTTGAGCAATTCCCTTTCAACCAATGGAATGTGGGACTACTCATTAGGAGGTGATTTATGGCACTTAGCCAGTGAATGCAACATGTACTTTAGTGGTATTATATATTCAACTTTTGATTAATATTCCACTCATGTCGGCTTACCCACTTTGAGAAAAAGGATAGAAAAAATTATTTTTGTTTTTTTCCCTTTTGATTACCGACTTTTGTACAAACTCCTCCTATGACTTTCCTACTTTCCTTTTACATCTATGAGAGAAAGTATAATTACTGAGATGACAATGTGAATCTTATTGTAATTTTATATGTCGAATTTGTGTCATATTGTTTTAAAAAACTACATCTCCCAAGATGCTTCATTATGGGCTGATTGGGAGAAACAGTATAAAAAGTGAAAATAGAAAATGGACTAGTGGTAAACACTGTGATCAAGACCTGCGGTCGAAACGCGTAGGTGAATGGGGCTTTGTGAGTCTCTTGAATAAATACCCTAATAAAAAGCATTTGGACGTGTGCAGACAATAATCATTGCTTGGTGGAAGATATATATATATATATATATATATATAAACACCAAACGCTCACTTACATCAAAATGAGCCCGACACGCCAGGAAAATTCAAAACTGGATTTATTTCAGAGAGTCTTTACAGCGCGTTGCAGGTATTTAGAAACGCTGTGGCAGACGCGTTTCAGCATTGGCTTTCTTCAGTGCCTCGTTTCTATTGCAGTTCTCACACCAAGGGCTTACATCTTTTAAGAATAGTTCCTTAGCCACTCCCACGGCGAGATCGTTATCAGGTGCGCTGCATGGGTTCTCGCGCTGACCTGGGTCCTGTTGCATTATGGTGAACGGAGTGCAATGTGGTAACCCATACAGTGAGGGGTATTACCAGACACCAAGTGGCATTTATCACAGCTTTCTTCACCTTCGGCTTCGGATACCAGGAGAACAGTTATTGCTTGAAGCCAGTTTATTTTCCCCAGTAGCAAATCTACCTCACTCTCTCCCCGTGTAAACAACGATGCACAGTGGCTTTGTTTCCGCTTGGGGGGGGTGACACGGTAGTACCTTCCAAATACGAGTCCAAAAAGTTGCTGGTTTGCTGTGTCACTCCAGACCGAGAGGGGGTGTCGGTGACCAAGACTCCAGCTTGCTTGGTCTAAATATAAACACCAAACGCTCACTTACATCAAAATGAGCCCGACACGCCAGGAAAATTCAAAACTGGATTTATTTCAGAGAGTCTTTACAGCGCGTTGCAGGTATTTAGAAACGCTGTGGCAGACGCGTTTCAGCATTGGCTTTCTTCAGTGCCTCGTTTCTATTGCAGTTCTCACACCAAGGGCTTACATCTTTTAAGAATAGTTCCTTAGAATGTTGCGATTTCCCTATGGAAATCAATCCTAACTATAACCACCTACTGGCGACCGCCAGTAGGTAATATATATATATATATATATATATATATATATATATATATATATATATAAATATATATATATTTATATATGTATGTATGTATGTATGTATGTGTGTATATATATATATATATATAGAAAATTCACTGAAAAAACCATAGGTTATACACCATATATAGTTAGGAATTAGCATTTAAAAAACCTTATTTTACTCACACAAAACCATTGAAATTCCATATATAGTTAGTTGTACTAAGTATATATCGCGCACCCGCAATCCACTGCTGATGATGTCACATATTACATCATTCATGACATGGTCAGTGACATCACTGATGACATCACTGATGACATCTCAAATGACATCACTGATGACATCATCCAGTGATTATGTGTTTCTGTAAAGTTTAAATATGTTTTACTTATTGAAGAATGAGTGGATGTATAAGTGTCTGAATGAAGGTTTTAGTAGGTGCGTGATTGACTGTATGAGTGAGTGATTAAATGCGTCTTACTGAATGCACGGGTTAGTGACTAAACTGTCTGAAAGTGTGCATCAGTATGTCTGTTGTTGTGCAAGCTGCTGCATGTGTTGATCAGTAGCTATATGATTAACTATATGGGTCATTAATTGGTTGCCCAAGTAATTGTATGGGAGACTGAGAGTGTTTATGGGTGGCTGGGAGGTGTATGACTCTCTGCATAGATGTGTGAGCAGTTGATTCACTAGGTGTATGGGTTCAAAAGTGCATGTGGAAACATCTGTATGGGCGGTTGACTGTGTGCATGAGTGCATTGGTGAGTGAATGGATATCTCAGTGCTACATGTCAAAGTAAGTACATATGTAAAACACAGTACATGTGAGAGTTGACATATATAAATAACTGTGCATAAGAGCCAGTGAATGTGTGAGTGGCTGTATGGATCATTGTGAACTTGTATCCAGGATTGTATAAGTGAGTAAATATGTGTTAGTATATGTTTCAATAAGTAAGGTGTGTATAACTGTATAGTTGAGGAAATGGAGGTGTGATTGATTCTTTGCATGACTGACTAGGTGTGTGAGTAACTCCATGGATGAGTGACAGTCTGTGAGTGTCTGTTTTCACTGAGTGTATATAAGGTTATATTAGAGTCTGAAGAGGTTCATCGTATTATCACATGAATGATGTCATCAGTGATGTGATCAGTAATGTCAAATGAGATGTCATCAGTGATGTCATCAGTGATGTCATTTGAGATGTCATCAGTGATGTTATTTGAGATGTCATCAGTGATGTCATCAGTGATGTCATTTGAGATGTCATCAGTGATGTCATCAGTGATGTCATTTGAGATGTCATCAGTGATGTCATCAGTGATGTCACTGACCATGTCATGAATGATGTAATATGTGACATCATCAGCAGTGGATTGCGGGTGCGCGATATATAGTTAGTACAACTAACTATATATGGAATTTCAATGGTTTTGTGTGAGTAAAATAAGGTTTTTTAAATGCTAATTCCTAACTATATATGGTGTATAACCTATGGTTTTTTCAGTGAATTTTCAAGGTTTTGTAAATGCTAATTCCTAACTATATATGGTCTATAACCTATGGTTTTTTCAGTGAATTTCATTGGTTTTTTAAAAGCTAATATCTACAGCTGTAAAATGTATTCTTCTTTAAATCCAAAAATATATTTTATATGTTTATTAATAATTTTTTTTTTTAATATTTTTTTTGTTTCGCTCCCGGTCCGCTAACCGGGAAGCTTCCCGTTAGCTCAATTCGATTCCGCGATCCGGTCCGCGAACCGGTAACAAATCAACATAGTGACGGTATCGCGTTGCCGCGTAATGCGTCTTATGACGTACTGCGTTAGCGCACCCGGAAGTGCCCCGGGGCGCGGACCGAGGCGCGAAACGCAACTCCCCGGAAGCGATCCCCGGCGCGAAAGCGCGACGTATCGCGTTGCCGCGAAATGCGTCTTGTGACGTATCGCGTTAGCGCACCCGGAAGTGTCCCGGGGCGCGGACCGGGGCGCGAAGGGGAGCGACCCGGAAGCTAACCGGGGAGCGTTCCGCAGCGCGTAACATGAGCGTGAGAGGTCATGTGACTTGTTAATAAAACTTTTCATTGGTTCATTTCACTTTTAGTTTCATAATTATGGAAGGCTAGGTCATGTGACCTAAAAATAACACTTTTCATTGGTTAAGAAGTATTGTTTTTTCCAAATGATGAAAACCACTCCTTCTTTCCTCACTCTGACTTTCATTATTGTGAGAGGAAGACCTATTTTGCTTCTTGGAAGACCTATTTTGATTGTATGAAAATGGCTTCACTGATTGCTTCAGCTGGTGCACCCCCACCACCACCTCCACCTCCTCATGGGAAGAGAGGACCACCTCCCCAGGTGGTTACCAACACTGAGGAGGAAGATGAAGAGATGGATGAGGAGGGAGAACAACCACAATTCCTGGAAGAGTTGCCCCGGGTTTCAAGAAAGAAACCCAGTTTCATCTGGCAGTTTTTTTCCATCCCTCGTGGCCAAAAAAAGGTCAATGCCAGGTACGCAACATGCCTCATATGCAAGGAACAATTGTCCAGAGGGACGGACAAAAAATACAGCTATGGTAATCATACCATGCATAGGCACATGACGAGGAAACATCCCCTAAATTACAGCCGGGCGGAATTAAGGGATATGATGGACAATCCTCGACCAACTCCTGTGGCGAGACCAACAACATCGGTTTCTTTATCACCAGAGGAGGCACGGGAAACTGTGCCAAATATCCAACCAAATTTTGGGAATATGATACATTTATGTATGCGCTGTCGTGCATTATTAGCTTGTGGCAACATGAGCATCAATGCACTGAACCTGGCGTATGAACACCATGATTGCCCTAACCGCCCCCAGTAATTTTTTTTTGCTCCTGTTGAGCCCTTTTCAACGCCTGTTTTTTGTTGTTTCCCCCCCCACAAAAAAAACAAAAAAAATTATAAAATCGTTCAAAAAATACAAAAAAAACAAAAAATGTTCAAAAAATAAAAAAAATATATAAAACAACAAAAATATAAAAAAAAAAGTTCTTTTCAGAACTACCTTCCCTTTCCAAAAAAATTGCTACAATGTTTAGCACTCTGGCAAGCTCTATTTCTTTTGGTTCGCTCCCGGGTTAGCTTCCCGGTACGCGGACCGGGAGCTAACCAAAAAAAATAAATTTTTTAAAACAAAGTGTAAGTATAAGGAAAGTAAATAGAGAGTGATGTTTCAAGAAAGACAGCTATAGGGAGTAAAGAAGAGATACTGTTTAATAGATCTATTTACCAAAGAACAGACAGAAGAGGGTATAATTGTGAAAAACAAAATAGATAACGAAGTGAAAGAAAAACAAGCATTGGCATAGCCAATAGGTATCGACTTTGGGACCTTCTAAGTATTTAGTTATGCAGCATAATATCCTTGGTGCAGCAACATCAACTGTTGCATGGCTAAACACGTATAAGGTCCCAAAGGCGAGACCTATTGTCTATGCCAATGCTTGTTTCTTAAGTAGAATTGCAATACGTCTGGCTCTTCCATGTGAAAAGATCTTATCTTGTGCTCTAAAGATTGCTAAAGTCTCGACAGAGAACAGGCTAGGCTGTAAGTAGGGTAAATTGCGCTTGGTGATCTGTTTGAGGGAGCGTCTGCTTTGCCTGGTGTCTTTGGAGAGCAATTTTGATTGTTATACTGGACAATATAGCCCTAATGTAAATAACATAGGGGCATATTATCAACATAGGCAATAAAAGTTTTGCAGCTTTTATCGGCAGAAATGTGTCGCTAAAGCTGCTTTTGCGGCAGAAAACTGCCGCTAAAGCCGCTTTTGCACCAGTTTTCTGCCAATAAAAAGAGCAATAATTTTATTGGCTGCATTCATAATATGCCCCTTAGTGTGCTTCAACTACACAGAGAAAGCATTATGAACAAATAGTGATACAGTGATCAGTCAAAGACACTAAGAGTAATAGAGACGGAGTGAGTGAACAAGAGTGAGGAACTATGAGAAGAAAGGGACTGAGAAAAAGAGTGGAAGGAGTTGAGTAAGTAGGTAATAGAGAAAGGAATGAGGGAAGTAGCAAAGGCAGGAAACTGAGGATTAAAGAAATGAAGCAGTGGAACTAATAGTAGTTCAATGTGATAGATTTTGAATTTTCAACAAAGTACGCTCCCTGGGGCGCTACCCGGTACGCGTACCGGGAGCTAACCTCGCGAAATTTTTTAAAAAAAATGTTTTTTTTTCGCACATATAAACCTCCTCAGCCACCCTCAGAAAACCTAGGGGGTCAAGATAACTCTACCGTGCCCCCTTCTACCCATTCCGAACATTATTTGCCCTCTATCTTGTATCTTAATTCGACCGAAACACAAAATGGTGGACTCCCGGAACGCTTAAGGTCCGCGAACCGAGGCGCTCAACGGTTGGCGTACCGGGTCGCTCCCTGGGAAGATAAAGGAAATAAAAAATAATCAAAAAATCCAACAATCAATTAACATACAGCATTTGAAAAGACTATCATTCATTTTTCATTGTAGTACGCTCCCCAGAACGCTTCCCGGTTCGCGGACCGGGCGCTAACCACGAAAAAAAACAAAAAATTTTTTTTTTTTTTTGCCCCGCGGGGCCCCTTTAAAACCTCCATATTAAACCTAGGGGGTCAGCGAGGATCTACTATGCCCCCTTATAGTTATTTCCCCCTTTGTTTTGGCCTCCTCTTGTCTCTCGATCCTACCGAGAGACAAGATGGCGGCCGCTCCGGACTGTTTAGAATGTTGACAGACACCGGAGAGCCAATCAGCTTCGCTACGCGAAGTTCCGGTACGCTTAAGGTCCGCGAACCGGGGCGCTGCCCGGTCCGCGCTTACAGATATATATCTTTTTTTGAACGTTAATTTCTCAAAATCCACTGTAGCACATATATTGAGACCTACAAAAGGCACATCGGGCTACCAGTCCCTACAATTTTGCCAAGTTTCGTGCAAATCCATTCAGCCGTTCGGGCTAAAAGTGAGGCTAACCGCCCTATGGAAAACTCAATGTTAAAAACACGTTTTGGGACCCCCCTTTTTTCTCGGCCCCCCCTGGACGAACCCCCCCCAAATTTTCAGGGGCTCCTCAGAAACAAAATGTTCCATTTTCCAGAAAATTTCAGCCAATTCCATCCACAAACGCCAAAGTTATTAGACATAGAATTTTCAAAAATCCCATAGGGAAAAAATCCTAACTATATATACCTACTGGCGACCGCCAGTAGGTAATATATATATATATATATATATATATATATATATATGCCAGGAACTTGTACCATTTTACTGGATATAAAGAACGAACCGGACCCACTCAGGTGAATTTGCTGGTTTTTATTAGTGCAACCTCTCGTCCGCCATGACGCGTTTCGGGCCCTCAAGCCCTCGATCACATGACATGGTCAATTACACCTCGTGATTTTAAAGTGCATACATGGATCACCTGACCCTGGGCCTGTAGATATGAACAACAGACTACTGCCTACTCCACAAACTTCACAATAGAATAACGTACAAAGCGCCAAAGAGTATATTCAGCAACATTGCTAAAATATATACATTGCATTGTTTTCACTTGTAATGCTCCCCAATATATCGACCCAGAATAAATATTGTGCAAACTTCGCAATAAATAGATAAATACAAATATGTATAATTATAAATATTAATTATAGCCTTTTTCATTTAACACTATATCAAATGTAAAATCAGGGCTAATGTTTCATTACATATATACACCATTATCAAACAACGAATCCCAATAACAATTTCATTGAATTCATTAATACACATTGATAAAAGTATGTGCAAAGTCTGCTTTAAATGTGCAAAGATATGCAATTCAGATGTCTCTCTTTACTGGGTTTAAAGTGCGAAGGGGAGGATTTACAATAAAAGCCCAAGTGGGCTGGATTTGTTTGTGGATAACTGCATCTACACTGCCCACAAGGTCATGTTGCACCCTGTGCATCTATACGTGTAAATAATATAATTATTCCTAGTGATAAATAAAATAAATTGATTTTTTTAAAAGCAGTTTTGTTCAGTTTAGATGACATATCTCACAGGTTTTTCTCTAAGGACTGCCTTGTACTGGTGCATGTATAATTCATCTTTCTGTTTCAATCTACAAGCATGTGTACAAGTCCTCTGTCGCATTGAGGCCATTCGGTGTCTTGGTGTTGAGTTCAAGAATATATCTAGTCTCTAGTAACCTCAGGCGTGCTTCCCTGTTGCCTCCTCTGCGGAGTGGTGGCACCATGTCTACAGCATAATAACTGAGGCACCCCAAATCCCCCTTGTGGCAAGAGTTGACATGTCTCGCCACAGGGTATGCTTCATCCTTGTTGTTAACAGCCCTCATGTGCTGGAGTATGCGCTTGTGGACCTGTAGCTTGGTGCTACCCACGTACCGTAGCCCACACGCACACTCCAGCACATAGATGACAAAATCTGATTTGCATATCATCTTCTTGGTAATCAGGATCGGAGCCTCACTAAATGGGGACATATACGTCGTTTTGTTTTTCCCCATGGTGCATGCCTTGCAGACAGCGCACTTGATAAAGCCTTTACTCTGCATGAGCCAATTATCTCTGCTCACAACCTCCGGGCTGCTCTTCACAAGCATATCGCTCATTGACCTGGCACGGCTGTAAGTTATGGCTGGAGAGTCAGCCAATGTTTTGCCTATCACGGGATCCCCCTTGACTATTGGCCAATTCTTGCGAATAATCTTTTGTAGTTGCTTGTGTTGGTGGCTATATGCAGTAATTAGTCTTGGTTGGCCACCTGCGCTAACTTTCGCCTTTGATCTTTCATTAAATTTGCCCTCAGTATTGAGCAGAGTACTCGTTCTTGTAAAGGATACACGATGATTCCGCAGGAGCGTCAGGAGTCCGAAGATAAATCCACAGCCTTCCCCTGCGGCCTTCCGACTCTATCGAGCACTAGAGCTCGAGAGGCGCGCCAGGGGAAAACAGGGAAACAAAACAAGGAAAGGTTGGGGGGAAAAAATGTGTGATGGTACTCTTCAGACAGGATGTATTTGCTGCTTCACTGAAGTGTTAGGTAAGGAGTTGGCCTGTAACACAAAGAAGTAAGAACATGTATCTGCATATAGCAATATTCTACAAAACAATACAACCGTGACCTATATGACCCTCTCCTACCCTGTATATGCGTGTAGGAGCTCAAATGTCGTAGAAGGGTAGTGGATGAACCTCTTGTAAGGACTTCTTTTGAAGCTATAGGAAAAGATGGTACATCAATAAGTACAGGGTGCCTGAAATATACGCAGTATAATATATAAGGACCAAAACACTGCTCACTTAGGTGTTTGTGTAATGCTCGTCTTATTCTTATAAAATACAGATGGAATTCTCCAACTCTTGTACCAACACACAGGATAGCAGTATTAACATCTATGGAAACAAACATATAGATTCAAAATACTGTAATAAATCACAATACGTAATTAATTGAATATGCTGCGCTATTGCGCTGTTACCGTGATTCTAGAAGTGTAGAAACATGAAATCCCCTCTGGTCCACGCAAGCATCAACAGCCAAAATAAGAGATGTCCCGAGATAGCTGAATACCTCAATAAAAGGCTGGACAGGGGATAGGTAAACGAGGGAATGGAAGGAAATGACACACTGTGCAAAGCAAAACCTAACTAACTAACTATTAGGAGCACTGTAGTAAACCCAGCCGGGCAGCGGATACCAAGACCGGCATACCGGGCGAAGCAACTCCAGTGGGGGGAAAAAAGGAGAGAAAGCCCGGCCCGTCAGCGGAGCATAAACCCGGCTGAAGGGCGGAGCAGAGGAAGACAACAGCGGCAGGGAGGTAGTGCCCGGCAGAGAGGCGGAGAGAAAGGTCTGGCCGCCGTGCAGGGCTAAACAACTGCAGAATCACGGAAAACACCGTGAAAGGGATTCCACAAGCGAGCGTTAACTGGATACAACGCTCAAGGAGGGCTGGAACCCAAGAAGGGAGGGGGAATGAAAAGGAGCCCGAAAATGACACGGGGGCCAGGAGCTCCCTCGGGGAAAATGCTGAAAGCTCAAAAACCGGAAGTCAGGCAAATTACAGCAGGACGGAAGAAACCAACGGAGCTAGACGCTAGAACGTGAAGCGTCGCTCCATGGGTCAGAGAGGCTTATGTAGTGGCTGATTAAAGGGACAGTGCAGGAGGAGGAGAACGTGTGAGGCATGACAGTTCTATTGGCTCTCATCATTGCTTTTGCAACCAAGACCTCCGAATAGCCCCTTTCCAGAACCTTTCCTTGCTGTTAAGTTGTGATGCCAAGCAAGATTCATCTGTGCTACATATTCTTCTTATCCTCAGCATCTCCCCGTAAGGGATACTTTGGATCAGATGACCAGGGTGCTGCCTGGACGCATGGAGAACCGTGTTACCCGCGGTCTCCTTGCGATGTAAATTGGTTTAGAGCTTGCCTCCTTCAACATAGACTTCAACATCTAGAAAACTGACCTTGTTGTTAGTGATCATGCCGGAAAATTTTAAATTCAGATCATTGACATTGAAGTCCGAAATAAACTGCTCAGCTTCTATAGTTGACCCCCTCCAAATTATAAAAAGGTCATCTATGAACCTGTACCATATCACAACCTTATTGGTCATGACCTCTGCATACGCGACCCCCAGGACCTGCTCCTCCCACAGCCCCATGTGCAAGCATGCGTAGCTGGGGGAGAAGCAGGCCCCCATCGCAACTCCTCTCAGTTGATGGAACATTTGGTTTTGAAAAAGGAAATAGTTATTAGTTAGACAGATTTATAACATTTCTTTGATCATGTTATTGTGTTCCAACATGCATACCGGTCTCTTATTCAAGAAATGTGTGACTGCTCTCATACCATCAGTATGGTGAATACTAGTGTATAGTGCAGTCACATTATGTATATATATATATTCACTGAAAAAACCATAGGTTATAGACCATATATAGTTAGGAATTAGCATTTACAAAACCTTGAAAATTCACTGAAAAAACCATAGGTTATAGACCATATATAGTTAGGAATTAGCATTTACAAAACCTTATTTTACTCACACAAAACCATTGAAATTCCATATATAGTTAGTTGCACTAACTATATATCGCGCACCCGCAATCCACTGCTGATGATGTCACATATTACATCATTCATGACATGGTCAGTGACATCACTGATGACATCACTGATGACATCTCAAATGACATCACTGATGACATCACTGATGACATCACTGATGACAACATACAGTGACTGTATGTTTCTGTAAAGTTAAAATGTGTCTTACATATTGAAGAATGAGTGGAAGTATAAGTGTCTGGACAAAGGATTTAGTAGGTGCATGACTGAATGTATGAGTGAGTGATTAAATGTGTCTCACTGAGTGCATGGGTTAGTGACTAAACTGTCTTAATTTGTGCATCATTATGTCTGTTGTTCTGTAAACTGCTGCATGTGTTGATCAGTAGCTATATGATTAACTATATGGGTTACTGATTGATTGTCCAAGTATTTGTATGGGAGACTGAGTGTGTGTGTGGCTGGCTGGGAGGTGTGTGACTCTGTGCAGATCAATGTGTACTTGTATCAATGATTGTATAAGAAGGTAAGTATGTGTTAGTATATGTTTGAAAATGTAAGGTGCTCTATGTTTAACTGTATAGACAAGAAAATGGAAGTGTCATTGATTCTTTACAGGACTGACTAGGTGTGTGAGTAACTCCATGGATGAGTGGCAGACTGTGAGTGTCTGTATAGGTGTATGAGTGCATATGATAGTGTTGTAAAGATGAGTGATTGTATGTATGAATGATTGTATGGGTGAATGAGTGAATGTGTGTGTAGACATAGGAATCAGTGAGTGCGTATGTAGTAACTAGTATTGGTGTGTCAATGGTTTCAAAAATTATACTCTGTATTTAACACTGGGTGAAACAGAGGTTATATTAAAATGTGAGGAGATGCATTGTATTGTCACATGAATGATATCATCAGTGATGTGGTCATTGATGTCAAATGAGATGTCATCAGTGATGTCATTTGAGATGTCATCAGTGATGTCATCAGTGATGTCACTGACCATGTCATGAATGATGTAATATGTGACATCATCAGCAGTGGATTGCGGGTGCGCGATATATAGTTAGTGCAACTAACTATATATGGAATTTCAATGGTTTTGTGTGAGTAAAATAAGGTTTTGTAAATGCTAATTCCTAACTATATATGGTCTATAACCTATGTTTTTTTCAGTGAATTTTCAAGGTTTTGTAAATGCTAATTCCTAACTATATATGGTCTATAACCTATGGTTTTTTCAGTGAATTTCATTGGTTTTTTAACAGCTAATATCTGTAGCTGTAAAATGTATTCTTCTTTAAATCCAAAAATATATTTTATATGTTTATGAATAATTTTTTTTTTAAATATTTTTTTTTCTTCGTTCCCGCTTCGCGAATCGGGAAGCTTCCCGTTAGCTGACCTTGATGCCGCGAAATAGACCGCGAGCCGGTAAACGTTTCTTTACCGCAACTGCCGCGTTAGAAAACAACATCGTGACGCCTCCCGTCCGCATGACGTTTCACGTTGTCGCGTGATACGTCATATGACGTGCTACGTTAGCGAACTGGTACGCGAAGCGAGTCGCAAAGTGCAGGTTTCTGGAAGCAAACCGGGAGGCCCTGCAAAGCGCTTAACGTAAACACAGCAGGTCATGTGACTTGGTAATAACACTTTTCATTGGTTCATTTCACTTTTGGTTTCCTAATGATGTAAGACTAGGTCATATAATATAAAATGAACACTTTTCATTGGTTGAGAACTCTTGTTTTTCCCAAATGATGAAAATCCCTCCTTCTTTCCTCACTCTGACTTTCATCTTTGAGAGAGAAAGACCCTTTGTTACCAGTGAGCAATGGCTTCTTTAGTAGCTTCAGCTGGTGCTTCCCCACCACCTCCACCACATCCAAGGAAGAGTGGACCACCTGCTCAAGTTATAATTCAACAAGAAGAGGAAGAAGAGGAACAGGACGACGAGCACGAAGAGAGGCAGTTTTTGCCTGAGGAGCCCAGGACGTCTCACCGGAAAGAAAACTTCATTTGGCAATTTTTTTAAATTCCCAAAGGTCAGAAAAAAGTAAATGCAAGATACGTAACTTGCCTTATATGTCAAGATAGACTGTCCAGAGGGACCGAGAAAAAATACAGTTTCGGAAACTACACAATGCATCGCCATATGACTAGGTGGCATCCTAACAACTACAGTGCTGCACAGTTTCGGAACGACCTAGATAATCTCCCTATTATGGCCAGAAGATCTGTTGTACCGGAAGTAACGGGACCAGAGGGCAGGGAGATAGTGCCAAATATACAAATGAGATTTGGTGAAGTAAAACACGTCTGCGTACATTGCGATGGATTCATTTGCTACGGAGAAAGAAGCATCACTCTGATCAACAGAGCTATTGACTATCATATGCAAGTTTGTACGAAACGCCCAAAATATTAAATACTTTTTTTTTGTTTTGTTGCTCCTGTTGAGCCCTTTACAATGAATCGTTTTCATTGCCCCCTCCAAGAAAACCCCCAAAAAATATAAAACTGTTCAGAAAAATTCAAAAAAAGTAAAAAAAGTTCAGAAAAATAATAAAAAAAATATAAAACAACAAAAACAATAAAAAAAAAAGTTCTTTTCAGAACTACCTCCCCGTTATTAAAAAATTGGTACAATATTTGGAACTGTGCCAACCTCTATTTCTCGTAGTTCGCTTCCCAGTTCGCTCGCCGGTACGCGAACCGGAAGTGAACCAAAATTTTTTTTTTAAAAAAAGAACAGTAAGTATAAGGGAAGGAAACAGACACTTATGTTAAAAGAAAGACAGCTATAAGGGAGTAAACTAGAGATACTATTACCCGTAATCCACTGCTGATGATGTCACATATTACATCATTCATGACATGCTCAGTGACATCATCAGCAGAGGATTGCGGGTTTTTTGGCAACGTGCCTTATCCACGGTTTAATAACGCTGCCTTTTGCTTTATATAAGTTTTCAAATTGTATGAAATATATACCAATAGGTCGTTATGAACCTTTAGGTAGTGCTTTTCTTTATGAGGTCTGGTCGCTTCCATACACATACAGATGTTTCAAAGATGATCAAGAAGTTTATCTGAATGGAGAGGAATGCACTGAGACGCCACATCATTCACTAATGTGTAGGCACATACAGTTACACGGTTCATGCAACAAACACCGACCAAATATGGCTTGCGTGTTGCAAGGCACGCCAGTTCCTTCTATCATCCCCACGTTTAAGTTGTTGGAAAATGGTAGTTATTTGATGCTCAATAATGAAGATTGTTCTGGGTTAATTAAAAGTATTCCTTTTATCGTAACAGTAAGTGAACGGGTTATTTGCTGCAGAAATGTTCTATTTCCTCCCACACATGAACATAGGGAGTTTTCAATCTGGCCACAAATACCAACCTTGGGAGCAGATTTCAACGGCATGGCAAGAATAAGAGCTCTTTTGTCTCAGAGAGAGGTGGCCTTGAGTTCGGCCCGTGAAACTTTCGTGCTTCACATAGCGAACACCCGTACAGAGGTGCAGACCCTTTTCAATACAGATTTGCCTTTCCATTTCAGCAAGATGGTTCGGACTATCTTTAACGCGTCCTCCACAAAGGCCCTGGCGCACTTTTTTAAAGTTGTTACCAGTGGTCTCGTGACTTCATTTGAGAAAATCTTTGGAGTCATCCCTGCTTTCTTTCATTCTATTTTTTCCACTCTGCTTTGTGGATTCCCATTTTTACTTGCATTACCAGCGGACGCTCTTGTGCTTTTTTACATTTTTAAATATGGATGTCCCTCCTGTGCAAGCTCCCGCCCTGCAGCTGCTGACACTGTTCCGCAATCGCATGCTAGAATATTATGGCACAATGCCGTTGGCGATATTAAGCACGGCATATGGATTATCTTTTCGATTCTCCTACTTCACCTGTGTCCAGCCTGTATTTCACTGCCTGACCTGTGATTTCGATTGGGCCATTGATTTGTGTCTCTGCGGACCGGTTTCTCCTGACGTCGACTTTAATCAGCTGATGACTCCTATCATTACTCACGAGTTGGTTTGTCCTGGCGAAAGGATTATGGCTGTGGCATTGATGCATGGACTAATTGGTCCCTGGAATTTACTGGCGGCAACACAGTCTTTCTTGGAACAGAGCTTTCTTGAAAACCCACGAGCTGTCCTCTGATGGTGATAGAGGATCCGGTGCTGGGAGAGCACGTATGTTCTTTTCCGCTTTTAAATTGGATGGCTGAACTCTTTTCGGATGAAGACGGTGACTTCCTATTGGAGGCTGTTGCAGCTTATTTTGCATACACAGTTATGTCATAGACCTTTTTCATGTTTGATATGCTGAGTACTAGCATTTCATTGACAATTCATTGACTTATTTGTCAAGTTTTTATTATTTAGCTTGCCTATTGGCTTAAGACTCGATAAAGTACTTGGCTGTTTTATTTTTCTTTAGCATTAAATTTTCCTAGTTTTTAATGCTTTACCTTGCGGACCGTCCACATATAAACTTGCAATCTGCTCTCATGAGATGGCACTTCTATTATCTTATTCAGTTCGTTTCCGGATCATGGGGAGGTGTCATCTAGGTCCTGGATATCTTTACACCGTGTTAAGTTAGCATGGGCTCATTACCGGTTTAAACGCCATTTTTCCTTTTTTGCAACTTCTGCACACGACACTTAGTTGTTGCTTTAGCTTTCAACCTAGTAGTTCATCATGGTTTACATGAGAATAATATGTTCTTGCTCTACTATCTGCTTTGCTTGTTAAACTATATCTGTACAGCGAGTGCTGAAGTTTCAAGAATAACACGATACAGAATTGTTATGAGGTCTGATCTCCACGACTTCATACTCATAACATAAGTGCAACTTCTGCCAATTCTGGGCATGAGGCGGGTTTTATATTGCTTTGCCGAACACACATACACAACAGTTGATGCGGTTCACATGAAGAGAGAGCTGGTGTATGCTGATGTGAGTCCTTCAAATCTAAGACACTAAAGTATGGGCATGCCCTAAACCAACACAAAGAGACCTTCTTAGCAAATAATATAATATGTGTATTAGGGAGGGTGAGATATAAGCAGCCGCGGGCCGTGGAGGGAGTTACGGTGGGGCAGGGAGGCGGGGAGGGGGAGGGGCAGGGTGGAGCCCTCTCCACCCTGCCCCTCCCCCTCCCCGCCTCCCTGCCCCACCGTAACTCCCTCCACGGCCCGCGGCTGCTTATAAGTGTTGCTAACTCTTATTCATTTACAGCATGTTAACATACTGTCACCATTCGCTTTTTATGTACTAGTAACTATGCTGGTAATTTTGCTACTGATAATATGTGTACTTGTATTATCTAACATACTACGCCTGAGAAGACGGCATTAGTAAATAAACATTTCAAATACACATGTGTTCTTCTTAACTCCATGTTCTGGTTTCTAAGAAATATATAACGACCGACTGTTCATGAGTTCCACGTATCCTGAGGTACTATAAGTTCATATTCTGGATTGTCTAAACATTGAGAGTTTGTTATATCCAATGTGACACTGTACCTAGCTTGCTAAGGGGTTTTGATTACTAAGGTGAGTTCTGGGACACTTTAATTCGCCGAGGTTCCAATCCTCTGTCCACAGTTCTGTGTGAGAACAGAAACCCTGCGACAGGGGCACCCCTGAGCCTTGCTGGAGCTTCATCACACTTGCGATACAACTCCAGCAATGCGCCACCTTTACGGCACAGATACGTCACGCATCTGTGCTGTTTTTGCCCCATGATGCGCCGCATTGTAAATGCAGCACACCATAGGTGACTGAACAGCGGCACAGAATGACTAACACATCCCTGGTGATGCGCCAGTCATCATAAATCTATCCCTATGCTTCTTATCTTGTTAGAGATGAACCGCCATATGTATCATCAAAGTTTTTTGCATTTCCTAAATAGCGAACTTTAAGGAATAAATAGCGATTCTTTACCATTCCTAGTTTGCGATGAGCTATTTGCTAATTACAAATTACCCATTCATTTCCTTCATTTCCATAGGGCGGTTGGACTCACTTTTAGCTCGAACGGCTGAATGGATTTCCACGAAACTTGGCAAAATTGTAGGGACTGGTAGGCCGATGTGCCTTTGCTATGTCTCAAGATATATGCTCCAGTGGTTTTTACGAAAATTAACTTTGAAAAATATATATTGGGCTACATTGGCCTATATATATGTTGGAGCCCAAATGTAGCCCAATGTAGCCCAATGAAGCCCAATGAAGCCCAATGTAGCCCAATGTAGCCCAAAGATGGCCGCCAGAGATGAAAAAAAACAAATGTAGCCCAAATATCAGCCAGATGTAGCCCAACTATAGCCCAGTGACAGAATGACCAATCAGCTTCGCAAACCTCCGTTACGCGAAGCGGAGCTCTGTTACAGATATATATCTTTTTTTGAACGTTAATTTCTCAAAATCCACTGGAGCACATATATTGAGACCTAGCAAAGGCACATCGGGCTACCAGTCCCTAATATTTTACCAAGTTTCGTGCAAATCCATTCAGCCGTTCGATTATTATTATTATTATTTTTTTTTGCCCCGCGGGGCCCTTTTAAAACCTCCACATCAAACCTAGGGGGTCAGCGAGGATCTACTATTCCCCCTTATGGTCATTTGCCCCTTCGCTTTCGCCTCCTCTTGTCTCTCGATCCTACCGAGAGACAAGATGGCGGCCGCTACGGACTGTTTGGAATGTTGACAGACGCCGGAGAACCAATCAGCTTCGCTTCACAAAGCTCCGTTGCGCGAAAAGTACGCGTCCTGGAGCGCTGCCCGGTCCGCTGTTACAGATATATATCTTTTTTTAAACGTTAATTTCTCAAAATCCACTGTAGCACATATATTGAGACCTACAAAAGGCACATCGAGCTACCAGTCCCTACAATTTTGCCAAGTTTCGTGCAAATCCATTCAGCCGTTCGGGCTAAAAGTGAGGCCAACCGCCCTATGGAAAACTCAATGTTAAAAACACGTTTTGGGACCCCCCTTTTTTCTCGGCCCCCCCTTGACGAACCCCCCCCAAATTTTCAAGGGCTGCTCAGAAACAAAATGTGCCATTTTCCTGAAAATTTCAGCCAATTCCGTCCACAAACTCTAAAGTTATTAGACATAGAATTTTCAAAAATCCCATAGAGAAAAAATCCTAACTATATATACCTACTGGCGACCGCCAGTAGGTAATATATATATATATATATATATATATATATATATATATATATATATATATATATGTTTACATCATTTATAGCCGAGATGCGTCGGAAGAACATCGTGCTCTGTACTTTTAATAAAGGATGCGTAATTTTGCAACGCATCCTGTTTCGGCTACTACAGAAATGTGTGTGACATATACAGCCCGGGAGTCACACCGGCTGTAGAACACCTGTACGCCTGGTGGATGTGAACATCATATCTATCTATCTATCTATCTATCTATCTATCTATCTATCTATCTATCTATCTATCTATCTATCTATCTATCTATCTATCTATCTATCTATCTATCTATCTATGTATATATATATATATCTTTAAGGTGCATAGATGTGGAGTTAAGAGTAGTAAATCTATACTTACATATTTGCACTTACCTTTTCGATATTTTGACCCTCAATATTTTTGACAACTTTTTCTGTCCACACAATATTTTTTCCTTATATATACTTTTATTTATCCAAAGGGTGATTACTAATTTTTGTCACAGTATAAATCTTTTTGTTGGTGGTAACCTACAATTTTTCGGAATTATGGTTTGTTGTAATTGGATTTTGCCCAGTGAAAAATGCTGATTCCCGGATTGGAATTCATGTACCCTGTTTGATAGAAAAATATTTTTCTCATGATTTTCTCATGGAGATTATGGAAGGTGCTCTAGAAGCTAAAATGAGAGTATGTTTTCTATACATTCACACTATATCTTATTCAACCATGTGAGAATAAAGTATGTGATTGTGGCTAGTGCTCTGAAAGGTAAAGTGAGGATACATTTTCTATGAATCCTCAAATGTATTTCTCATCCATGTCAGTAAAACATTCTGACATGTAGTCCAAAATATACTTTCAACACAAGCAGCAGTTTGTCAGTTAACTCCCCAGTGTGCTACTGCATCTTCAAGCAATCTGACTACAAGGGGAAGGTCGAAGGGAGCAGAGGCACACAGACAGTGAACAGAGGGCAGGTGATAGTGGGCAGTGGTGCACACAAGGAGAACAGAAGGCAGTGATACGGGACCAGGGGCAGCAAATAGATGATGGAGTGAGTCTGGAATAGGCAGGAGAAACAAACTAACCACTGAGAGTAGGCAACAAAAGGCAGAGGCACGCAGACAGAAAACGGAGGTCAGGGGGGAGAGAGGTGGGGTTATTTATGGGTGTTCCTCTTTGCGTGCAATTAATGATGAACAATATTTTCTTTCTGCTCATGAATATATATATTATGTATATATATATATATATATATATATATATACTAAATTGACATCATTGCAATATCATATTACGTGTAGAGATATGTTCATTAATTTGTTTTAGCTTTGCCACATTCTCATGCAAAAGGCCATTTTAGACTAGATGAATGCCATATTTGTTACTCGCTCCAGATTCCCCCTGCACACACCTCCCAGAGGCTCCATAGAGCGCAGTCTAGCTGATGTGTAGTAGTTTATTTCCACATTTTTTTTTAAATGTGATTTCTTTATTGACATTTGAGTCATGCAAAGATTATTTCAGGACATATGAACCGTACTTACATAACAAAGTTTATTGTTAACAATATCTCGGCTCACATAGTCCATTGTATCCTACTGATTAGAGGCATTGTCTTAGTATGACCCCCTAATTTATTTCTACCGTGATGAATATACTGCTTTCAATGAACTTTTTCTTCTTCTCTATGACTTGTAACATTAGCCATTTTCTCTTCCACTGCCTTCCGCTGTGATCACTAGTCTATTCACTGGAAGAACGTCCTAATATTTAAGCGTTTCATATTAGTTAAAACACCCCCAGATTACAGCAACATTGAAGATGTTAATTATGTTTTGTTCTTGAAATGGAACAATGCAAATGTTCTTATTTTCTAAAGAAATTATACTTTTCTGCATACCATGATGATTCTACAGTTTCTCTAGTTTGCTATCCAAACATTTATATAAAACACCTTGAATTTGGCGGTATGCCAGATGTTTTAGAGATTTGAGAAACCTTTCCTATGCTGCTAGGGATGCTACTTAAACTCCTTATGAGTTTGCTGCTTATTGAGACTTAGAATATGTTTTCGATTTTTACATACCCTGTATAACTTTTCATCTGAGAGTCTTCATAACATTAAATGTATACGATCAATTTTGAATATCTGTAAAAAAAACTTTTAATGATCTAAACTCAATTATTGAGTGGACTCCATTTCCTAATGAACTGTTCTACTTTGCTAATTGATGTTTGGGAAGGCGCTTTGACACACATTTAAATCTATGTGAGAACTGTATGAGGTAATTTTTTGGGGTGTTGGAATTTAGGGTACAGATTTGATTCCATAGATGCAGCAAGCTGGAAATGGAAGACCGACCCGTTTAAGAATGGGAAGCACAACAGCTGTCTGGAGGAAAGTGCTGGGGCACACACACACAGAATGGAGGGCAAGAGGAAGAGGGCATTGTCAGGGGCAGAAAGCTGACCGTAGAGGGTAGGGTTGCATGGGCAGGATCAGCACAACAGAAGGCAGGAGGGAAGGGGTAGATCAGATGGATGCATAGAACACAGAGATGCTGGTGGGGTTCAGGGACAATGCAGCAAGCTGACTACAAACGTCAGGCAGGGATGGGCGGAAGTGGCTGGTTGACAACAGATGGAGGGGGTAGGAACACGCAGAGAACGAATGGCAAGCAGGAGGAGTGGCACGGTGAGCAGGCTGATTACAGTGGGCAGGTGCTATGGGCTGGCCACACCCAGGGGAGGACCATTGCCAACCCGTCACTGCATATGGCCAAGTGCTGTGTGACGTTGAAGTGTTGGCTGAATATTATTTTTTTTAAAACACATTCACTAAAAAAGTTTAAAGTAACATTATAGTCATGTGTTGAATGGTGCTAAAAACTAATTTGGACCTCATTGATGGTATATTTAAAGACATCACTGATGAAATCATCCAGTGAATATGACAGGTTTGTACACACATTTCATACTAGAATGTATTCAATTAGGTACATCTAGACCGAATTTTCCACACCAACTCTAGTGCTAAAGGATGTAAACATGCTGAGTGTGAAGCCTATCTGTGAAATCACCCACATTTAGTAGATAATCTGTCATTATTTACTGGTATTGAAATACATTAGAAACATAATGTCTCTGTACACATTAATGCGATCAGCAATTTATGTAAGAGTAAACTTGTATGTGTAAACCACTCACAAGTGTTACCTTCGTGAATTGCCCCAGTAATGCCTCTGTCACAGAAGTATTCATAATTAGTAGGCTCCAAACGTCCTTTCACCATAAATAGACACAAATAAAAATTCACACTATGAATATACTTTAAGGATTTTATTTAAATTAAAAACCTATCCTAATGCATACAATATGTTTTGTGGTTACTACAATAACTAACAAGGCTGTGACAACGCCATTGGATAACAAACAGAAAAGTAAACAAATATTGCAGCATTATAAAAGTAATTTAGAATTGTTTTGGATCGATTTTCCAACCCATTCCGTCATTTGGCTCACTAAGCTACTCTTAGCACCAAAAGGATCCTTTGGGAGGTTTTTAGATGGTCCTACTCCCATCTACATACCCTAGTGGAACAACAGAGGCATTGCTCCATATGAAGACAGCTATTGTTTCTGTCTCCACTCTCAGCAGCTACTATGTTTCCAGGCAGGCGGATAAGTCCACTTGAAGAGTCAATGTACATTCCCATAGCCTTCAGAAAGGGGAGGACGTTTACACTGTTCGTCTGTGCAACTCTCTGCCTCTTTCTGCTAGATTCAAGCATTTCTCTCCCCCTTAATAATGTTCTAATGCAGTAGTATCTATAAAGACTTTGTTGGATGGTATTGAAAGACACAATCAATATAAGGGCTCTAATGCCCTTTTACCTACTTAAGTTCCTGTGAAACCTTGTTTACTGATTTGAAAAATAACTGGACAATTAAGATGTCAGATTATCCTGAAACAAACATTGAAAAAAATGTTTGAGCAAGTACAGTTGTCACTGCAATGGAGAAATCTTTAAACAATGCATAGTATTGTGCAGTTATATTGGAAATAACCTGTATTTGAATAAATGGGTATATGAAATGCAATGGGAAGTTTATAAGTAGGACAAATATGAAGACTGTCTTGGTGTAACGTTTGTGAACTGCATGTGTCTTATTCATTTGCTTTTGTAATTGTGTATATTTGTGGGCATGTATTTCCCTAAGCACTTCATTAAATTTCCCCCAAATCCTCTTAATTTTGAAGTCATGTATTATTCCCCATTTCCTATCCCCATCCATTGTCCCTCCCACATATATTACTAAAACATAAACTCTGTGTGCAGCTATCTCCACACCTGTCGATTAGATTTCTGCATAGAAGAGATGGGAGAGGGATAGATCTCCAGCAAGAGGTTTGTATAAAGGCATATGTCAGTATCTTAAGTAATATTACTGGAGTACTACTTGACACACTAATAAATGGTTTTTGTGACTAGACCCCTGTTTGCCTTCACTTTTACCTGTATCTCTGCAGAAACATAATAACTGATTACTGCTATATTTGCTATAACAGTTAAGGCATCAAGTATGGAATCATATATTAGGATTGGTCAAGGAAACTGTTATGAAAACGTCTAGGAATGTCGCATTTATTTACTCCCATTTCATTTATTGCTCTGCCCCGGCAAACAAATTGGGGAGCCCTAAGCTAGAAGCTGTTTAACCGCTTCAGTGCGGCGCAAATTTTCGCGCTGTGCTGAGCTGTCTAATGAGCCAACGGGCTCATGAGGGAACGGTTCCGTCATGAGCACAGGCCAACCGACGCTCATGACGGAACCGTTCCATCATGAGCCTTCCGTTTTCTGTTGCCAAAGATCTCTAGGGTATACTGGCTATCTATGGAGTGGATTGTTTGATGAGCCCTTGCTCATGATTTCTTTCCTACCTTAGCTTGATATGCCTGATTTGATGACTTTCCTGTCTGTTCTTCTATTGATCCCAAGCTGGAGCATTAGTGCTTTGCCATCATTTTGATTGGACGAGTTGCATCCTACCACTCGACATCCCCCGACACAGCCACATCTCCGGACACTTGAGAGACCTGCACTGGCTCCCGGTCAACAAGAGAATCACCTTCCGCCTCCTCACCCACGCGCACAAAGCCCTACACGACCAAGGCCCGAGCTACCTCAACAACCCGATCAACTTCTACACTCCCACGCGCCTCCTCAGATCAACCAGCCACGCCCTCGCCGCCGTCCCCCGCATCCGAAGAGCGACAACAGGAGGAAGGTCCTTCTCCTACCTGGCTGCCAAGACCTGGAACTCACTCCCGTCCGACCTGCGCATGACCCAAGACCACCTCTCCTTCAGGAAGAAGCTCAAGACCTGGCTGTTCGAGCAGTAACGGCACCCCCCCCCCCCTCCCAGCGCCTTGAGACCCTACGGGTGAGTAGTGCGCTCTATAAATGTCTTGATTGATTGATTGACCACTGCATTTCATTTTTGTTTTAACATGGAAGTGCTTACTTTTCCCCCTCTCTCTCTGTCCGGTAGCTCCCCTGAGACTCCCCCATCCTGCCCACTCATTCTCTCTTGCTGGTTACCACCACTCCCTTCCATCCATTGTTCCTCCGTTTCACACTTTCATGCCCCTCTTCTTGTTTTTTTTTCTCTAAAATTGTTAGCTACTGGGCAACTAACGTGTATGGTGCGGCGCACCAGGGTATAGTTTATTTTTCATTTCTCATAATAAAACGGAATTGGAAAGTAATTATACCATACAATTGAAAATTAAAAAAATATATATTTTAGATGCACGCGCACACCAGCCAATATTGTGAAGTTTTTTTTTTCAAGAAATAAAATATTCCAGGACAGTCTCCTATGGATCTGATTGCCGTGCACATGAGGACATGCATTAGTGGCCATCGGAGGAATATTTTTTCTCCTTCATTTAAAAATAGATGCAGGTTTGTCTGCATACAATGCACATGCACTCATTCACACAAACGGGTGGCCATTTGAGAATGTCTTGTTCTCAGTCACTCCAAGATGGCTGACGGCTTGTCTGTAGACAGGCACATGCACACATTCACAGACATGGACGGCCATTTGGGATTTTGTTTTCTCATAAATAATGAGTAACCATTCCAAAAAGGCCATCTATGAGTGTGCATGCACTCCGATTCACCAACAACCCTCTTTGACTTCTTTTTCAATTTGCTTGATGCCGAAACAAACAATCATTGGAAAATCCAACAGCTTTACTCCTGGTTATTCCAGGCGAGACCAATTGGCATTGTAAGTGCCTGTTGCATACACTCTAACAACTCAGATATATGGTATTAATTTCAGCATCCATATCCCAGTCCAGCTGACGCCAACGAAAGGTGGACAAAGATGATAAAGAGCTAGGGCATTGTGTATACACACACACATACAAACATGTTTGAATTCACGCTTACACAGACACACGTGGCATATACTCTACCATTTAAGAGATTTTGTGTAACCTATAGTAATTGAAATCGAACGGAGTAATCCTGGAAAACAGTTTCAGATGTACCGTTCCATAATGTGCTGTTTCTCACGATTCATTTAACTCTGTTTAACAGCACTGCATTGGCACAGACATCATTAAGAAAATCCCTACTTTCAGAAAATGACTATTTGCCTTTACAATCATACGGCGTAATTCGCATTGCCCCTGCGAAATCCATCATTTCATTATAGTCAGTAAAAATCGTAAACAGAGTTTAGAAAAGAGAGTGGTCTAAATAGAAAAAAATAAAAAAAATTATGTTCGATATGGTTAAACAGGAACGGGCTAATGCCAAGCACAACACTAATAAAAAGAAAAGGGATTTTGCTGATATGTGCAAAAGTTAATAAGATATTGGTAGCTGATAAACAAACAAGATGAAAAGCAAATAGAGCTTTTCACGTTTGCATAGAACATTCTCATTATAATAGAAAGCATGTCCTGCCAACAGAATGTTTTCTGTACAATCAATTTGATACCACTGGTTTTACAGCAGGGTGCTTCATATGGCATTTTCAGACCTCTAGAAAGAAATAATTGGCCGGCAGTATAATCCCTTTGTTTTCAAGTTTAATGCCTAGCTTATGTGCCAACCAAAGAGCTGGATGGCACTTTTAATAGAGTGCACACTTTTTGCAAGTATTTTGTCCATAAAATGAAGTTTCTATGTTCAGTTTTTGTCACCACTCTAAGGGGCACATGCATCATTGTAGGATTTTGCACTTCCTAAATTGCGAAAATTAAGGAATCACAATTCAGGAATTGCAAAATCCTATGCATCAAGAAATCCTAAAAGTTTTTAGGATTTCTTAATTTTCGGAAATTGCGAATCCTTAATTGCGAATCGCATTTAAGGAATGGCAGTACATTGATTCCTATGGGCCTAGAGGCCCATAGGAATCAATGCCGGTTTGAATTTGTTGTTGTTTTTGAACTCGCAATTTGTTGATGCATTGCAAGGGTGCAGAGGGGGGTCCAAAGGACCCCCCCTGCACCCCTGAAATGTATTTTCAAGTGCATGTTTCACACACACATGTCCTAGAGACATGTGTGTCTGTAACATGAAATTTAAAAAATGCATTTTTTTGCTTTTTTAAAGATTTTCGCAAATTAACACGAGGGTCAACGTCATGTTAATTTGCACTTCCTATTTCAAAATTCGCTTTTTTAAAAAAATTGATGCATTGCATTTAAGGAATCGCACAAATGCGATTCCTTAAATACATTCGCATTTTTAGGAAATGCAAAAAATAGCGAATTTTGAAACATTGTTTCATGCATCCCAAAAACGTATTTAGGAAGCGCAAACGGCCGAATTTACCGATTCCCACCGTTTGCACTTCCTAAATAGGTTGATGCATGTGCCCCTAAGTGAGCTAAATGGCAGTTTTCATATTTCTACCCTCTTGCATGTTTAATAAGGACATGGTTAAAAACAGATGATCCTGCCATATGCAAAAGTAACATTAATATGTACACTTTAACAATTCATAACAAAGTTTATTAAGGGGTGACTCAATGTGGTCGTCTGTCTTTAAATGCTTACCTGCATTCTAGTGCCTACATTTAAGGATATATAATTATTTAAAGTTCATAACGTATATACGGAACAAAGCACCTCTTTAAAAAAAATCGATTGCACTGCATTACTATATCTACACTTTAGAAAATAAAAGGAATTGTTGAGGGCTTTACAGAGAAGGCCGAAGCATTCCTTGATGGCCTCACTTAGTCCATAAACTACTTCTAACCTCATAACATGACAGGAGTGAGATGGAGCGAGATACAGGGCTCAGTGAAGTTCGCTTGACCATAAACCATTGTTTCAACATAACATGACAAAAGCAAGTGGCACTGTGCCTGCTCTGGGCAACTACTAGGAGGAAAATGTTCTATTGCCCATTGATACATGCTACTTCACCTGAAAGAGATGTCTGTCCAGATATTTCTCAACAATGGCTTTGCCTGTACTTCACTAAATAAGCTTGACAGTTGTGGGTAATGAGGCTTTGAAGAACAACATACACCTGCATGATTTAGGATCGCTTGTACAAACATTTTAGCTGGTTGAGGACCACTCCAATGAAATCAGTAAATGGAACCAACACCAGAGCTGATGTTTCGTGGCCGCATCAGCCTCTCAGCTTGATTAGTTATTTAGTGCAGATGCTAAGATCAACAATGTGTGCTTCTCATGTAACACTGTCCTCTAATGAGGTCCACACAGTACAAAAGAAGTGAGTCTGGAGATGTTGAACACAGTTGTGTAGCATGCCCCTGCAGCGCCTCTGGAGCATTGGCCCCAAACTTTCAGCAGTCCTCTTTCAGCCCAAGTCCAATGAATATCGGTGAGATATGAGAAACTGCGAGCCCCCTTATTGCATTTTGCAACAGTCCCCATTATTTCGTGTTACGTTACTGGTCCCACACTGCCAATACATGTTATTGATTTCAAAGTTTCAAATGTTGTGATGAAACTTTGGAGAGCTGCATATATCAGAATGTATTGGGAGAACTGGTGCAAACCTGTAGGTCTTGTTCAAACGCTGTGCTGTTTGGAGTTGACAATTTAAGCATCCTTTAAACTCTGTGTGCCTAGGAGGGCACTGGGCTTTTTTCAACAATAAGAGTATGTGCAACTCTTTTTCTAATGTTACTTACTTATATTCTGTTCAAACACAATGAAATTATCTTAGTATTTTGCCTTTGCATGGACGTGAATGGTGGGAAGAAAGCACTGCATTTTTTAAAAGTCTCTGTAGCACCACTAATAGTCCATCCAGCATATCATAAAGATGAAAAGACTCCATTAGAAGGCCTTTTTTTTATAATAAGTAGTTAAACTCTCTTTGTCTACAGTTAGACTGTTCCTTTTCAAAGCAATTGAAATAATTTGTAGCAAGAAGTCCATATCTGTGCGAAATCCTTCAGCTCATGAATATGTATTTTGAGGCAAGTGAACTACAATATTCACAAAGCAAATCTTGTGTTCGTTACTTAATACAATCAGTAGACAGTAAGGCCTCATTTTGACTTCAGCAGACCCATCAGCGGAGCACAGCCATCAATATTATGAGATTCCCTTTGTGCCAAACATTGACTGTATCATAACCAGCTGCACTAGCCCAGTGTAAAGCCAAGCACCTGTTTTAAAAAAAAATGGAGTATTTCTGTTCTCTCCTTGTGCCTGCATACTGTGTGCTGCCTAACACCAACACAGACACCCTAAAAACATAGTGCAAGAGAGCCTATGTTACAGGCAGGATTGTGTTTTTTTTACAGCAAGAGATATCTTCCTGCACAAAAACAATCGAAAAAGGCAATTTCTCTTAGTATATGTGTTGCAGAATGAATCACGCAATCAATCAATCAATCAAAAACATTTGTAGAGCGCGCTACTCACCCGTAGGGGTCTCAAGGCGCTGGGGGAAAGGGGGCGGAGTGCCGCTACTGCTCGAAGAGCCAGGTCTTGAGGTGTTTCTTGAAAGTAAGGTGGTCCTGGGTCAGTCATAGGTGGGCGGGGAGGGAGTTCCATATCTTGGCCGCCAGGTAGGAGAATGATCTTCCTCCGGTTGTGGTTCTGCGGATCTGTGGGTCGGTGGCGAGGGCGAGGCTGGCGGAGCGGAGTTTGCGTGTTGGAGTGTAGATCAGGAGGCGGTTGTTGAGGTATTCGGGACCAATGTCGTGGAGTGCTTTGTGTGCGTGGGTGAGGAGCCTGAACGTGATGATCGTTTTGTTGACAGGAAATAACAAGGGGGAAAAATCATTTTCTGCTCGTTTTGTCATCGTCTGGAAGGTGTACCAAACTGAAAAAATCCCAGGCTCACAAACCTATGTAAATCTGTAATAGCATCAAATACAAGGATGGATGCACAGGTATGCTCCTCCTCTACCCATCAACTACCTACCAGCTCACAAAGTAACATAATGCAGAACAAGCTGCTGCGTTGTGTTACATTTCTTTACACAGCAAATCGTCCCTTGTGTGGCTATGTAAATCTTACTGAAGCCTTTGTGATGTCTGGATAATGCAAACGCATAGTATATTTGTGCCATAATTCCTCTGAGTTAATATATGAAATGCAGACGGTACACATCACAAACAGTGAGCAAAGATCGCTGTTCTCTGTCTCCCTGTTCAAACTGGTGTAGTGTAAAGTTTATGCATTGACTGAGAAATTGTATGTATTTCATTTAGACACCTCAAATGGAAAAAACAGGCACTTGACTTTGCACTGAGCTGGTACAGTTTTTTGTGATAACAGCACAGCACCTCTACATTGTGAGAAGTGTATTATTAGCATAATTTAACCAAATTTCTCAATGAAAACTATTTCAGGGAGCAACTGAGGAAATATGTGTGGAAAATTATGCAGAAAGAGAAAAGTTCCATGGAAACTTAGTGCAATCACGCTTGTTATCCCTCACACTGACATCTGAAACTCAGAACCTGTAGAGAACACTGCCACAATGTACATATGCAAATTGGGATATTGTATTTACCTTGTAGCAAATTTTCCAACCACCCATTCCAACGGGTGGATATTGTGGTGGCATTCCTACAGTGGCAATGTTAGCACCATTGTTGATGAAAATGGATTGCCCTTGAAAATTTGCTCCTCTGTCATCTACTTTCATGGTGATAGACATAAGGTTCCCTCACGGCTAGTCTATCTGTTCCTATATTATGGATCAAGATAACTATGCTTTTAGAGAATGGCATAAGTAAAATCAATTAAAACATCCGAGCCAATTAAAATTTAAAAACAGTTTGTTACCCTGCAACTTACATATAATTTGACATTAGCAATATGTTTTACTACTATTTGGATGTTTCATAAATAAGGGTGCCAGAGAACTGTGTGGTTGATTATTTGGAGCTGAGACAAATTTGCAAGTAAAACGCTTCCCCTCTTCGCACCCGTCCTATTCACCCTAATTCCTTTCTGTTTCCCTTCAAAGTTGTTAGACAGAACTCCTTCCAAGTAGCCAGTCTGAGTTCATTGAATTTCAGTTCAGTTATTTAAAACCAATTTGTTAAGGCCTAACAGGAAGTATTACATGGGATAGAACAGTGACACCTAAGGCAAATTAAGAATATACTTATCGTTTTCAGAACATGAATTGCTTCTTCAATATTTAGTAACTCCAATCATTGAACTAGCGAGTAAGTTGACTAAGAGGACACATTTTCAATGTATACTTTAGCAAATGAGTAGTAACAAAGGGCAGTGCTTAGTCTGAATTTAATAAATAAAAGTCACATAAATAACCATTAACCAGACTATGATTAGTGATATTTCATTGATCAGTTGGTAACACATTTTTGATTTACAATAGTTCATCAACAATTCTGCAGCATTGAAAAATTAATGTTAAAATTACTGGAATTCTAAAAACATTCATATAATGTACTGGCATAATTAGTAAAATAGAATATTAATGATTGCTTTACATACCGAGTAGTACATCGCAATTGTGTATGGACTATATGTGGCTGCCCTTACTGTAAAAATATCTTGATTGATGAATTCTGGAAGCCCCATCGGCCAACACATTTCTTTTATAAGGTTTATTTTAAAAAAACTTTGCTTTCCCTTTCTGTAGCGTATGTTGTAAAAAATTTAAATATTTTGTTATTCAGAACACAAATATTTTTTTACTGATAAAGCGAATTCCCTCATTTTGAAAATGAAACACATTTAGCTGAAAAGTGCAAATTTTTAGGCTGAATAACACATGCACCATAAATACTAAATCTGAGGTAGATAATTGCTCTTGTGCATTATAAGCAAAAACATGAATTAACATATTGTATGGACTTAAGTTAACCTAGTGATGTCAATTTAAAAGTTGATTTTACTTGTTAGCATTAAGAGGCCTGTTTTCGCACTGGAACTGTTGTTTTGCATTATCTTTCCCCTGCAGTTTCTGTAATTTTCCAGAAGCTTTCTGTTAGCCAGTGAAAAGGCATTAGGCAACTGATAAAGAGCTTCTCACTGGGAGGAAAGGTGATTGCAGTGATTGGGACTTATGGGAAAACTGTCTGAACTACAAGATCTGTTCAAAGTAAGACACTAACGATATAGCTCCATAGCTCATTGTGAGGACCTGAGAAATGGGGGAGTTAGTTTATCTACTCCCAGAGTTTGCTGGAGAAGGATTGATTTATGACAGCGGGCATGTGAAATTGTTGGCTTTGATGCTTTGGTAGAATGATATTACCCTAGACTGGAGAGCCTCCTTCTTTCAGAGAGCTTCTCTTTCACTCACAGAGACTAGGTATGGAGAGCTTACTGCAGAACTTAGGAAGTAGACCTTAGAGTTGCCTGCTGATTTAGAGCTAAGAATCCTTTCTAAATTATGCTAATTTCTACTGCTTAGGTGCAAAGGTTTCATGCCTATGCATTGTTATTCTCTCGTCAGAGTCCTACATTTGGGTTTCTGAAACTGACACCTTACCTTGTTTACGGGAACAAAAAGCCTTTACATATCCATTGTTATTGATATTGATTAGGGATGTTCCTTACTGTTCCTGGTGATTGATGTAAATGGTTGCTCCTCATCATCTCTGATTGTTGACTAACAAAGGTCCATAAGACCAATGATCGGGTTATTTAATGATTATACTCAATGACTGAGATACAAGAATCCCCACTCCGGCACTGGTAAAGATTCTAAGATATAGAATATTATTTCATCTTGTTGTCATAGTGGTGAACATGGCAACCATTGAGATGTCCTCTTCCTATTTGAGTGTTGTTTCATGGGTAGATGTATTACTAACGTTGTCAGCCATCTTTGATACAGCCACACTCTTGTTCCACCCAAAAGGTATATGCAGATCAGCAATCAGCAAAGCAGATGTTTCCCTGCAATGATTTTCTTCTTTCTAAATGGATGGATATTTTAGCCTTCATCATTAACTGCTTGCGACTAGTTTTGGGAATATGGAGTAACAAAGCAAACACAAAGAGATGAGTGATGGGATGCTGAAGGTTGTGTGACGTTACAACGCATACTTTTACAACGCATGCCTTTACAACGCATTTTTCACAACGCAACATCCTTTACAATGCATTCCATTAAAACGCATGCCATTACAGGGAATTGCCTAAAAATACCTTTACAACGCATTCCAGTACAACGCATACTACCTTTACAAGCATACCATTACAACAAATACTATTATATTGCAAGTATGCTAAGTATTGGATAATATAGGGGTAAAAATTACTATTCTAACTCCAGGGGGTGCAACAGTAGGGTAAGTGTTGGATAGTGTAGGGGTGAAAATTACTATTCTAACTCCAGGGGGTGCAACAGTAGGGTAGGTTTTGGAGAATGTAAGGATACTATGCATTGTAATGGTATGCATTGTAATGACTGTGTTGTAATGCCATGCTTTGTAATGGTATGCGTTGTAGTGTCATGCGATGTAATGTTTGCGTTGTAACGGTATGCGATGTAAGGGATGTTGCGATGTAATGACTGCGTTGTATTCGTAGTGCGTTGTAAAAGTTGTGTTGTAAAGGTTGTTTCCCGCGCTGACATTTTTCAGACACTCACCCCAAGTCACAGATCTGGGTTGAATCCATCATTGTTCTTTAGCTCATTTTACCACCCCAGTTCAATCCCAGCCATATGAAAATCAGACTTGACCCTATTCCTCATGGGAATAGTCCTGTCCGAACTGCCAAGCCAGGTCTTCCCTGGACCGGAAACAAGCATCGTGGGACTGGTTTCAGGGTAACCCCCCTCATCAGCCAGGCTAGCTTGACTCCAGTGGCAAAGTGAGCAAGGGATCCACAGCTGGGGATACACTTCCAACTTAGGGTGCACAAAGCAAACACAAGTAGATGATGGAAGGAGGGAAGACTTTGCAGCTCGGGTTGGACTGTTCCCATTAGGCACAGTATCGAGACTGGTTTGCATATAGCTGGGTAGGCGTATAGCTGGGTAGGAGTGAATGTCTGAAAAGTTTCAGTGCTCTATCCATCATCTCCTTGTTTTTGGTTTTGAACGTATTCAAGACTTGGGTAGACATATGCTTCTTAGAACGCAGCCAAATCTGAGATCTTGCATTTGACCACTAAAATCAACCTGTGGGAGAAAAAGCTGTGGGCGCTCTATGTGGGCATTTATTGTACTAATGTGCAGGTGGTAGGGAATGCATGGGTTGTGATCGATTCAAAATATGAATATGGTAAGCATATTGTCTAGGTGGTGAAAGCCTGAGTTTTCATCATTAAGTCCTTGACACAAATCCTCCCCATTCTCTGTTTTTCTCATCAGATTTCTGTTGCTAATACATTTGTACAAGTTTTACAAATTGATATATAATAACTTTATACCTTCACATAAACGTAGGTTGGTGCTGTAGTACGGAATAAATTACTTCTCATAACTTGGAGAATCAATGGTCACATGAATGTTAAAACTAAGGGCCTGATTACGATGCCGGACAGACTGGAGTCCATCCGACATCTTTTGGGAACTGGAACCGAACGACCTCCTGTTGTCGGTTCCAGCCCAGCAAGTAGGATCCTATACTTTACAATTGGAGCATGGAATGCATGCTCTCATTGTAAAGCGCAGAGGTGCAGTTGATCCCTGCACCCGGTGGCAGGCACCTAGAGGTGCCTGCCACCGGGTGCAGGGATCAACAGGGGGGCATCATAGGTGCCCCCTAGTCCACCATTCGTCAGCCTTGCACCCGTGGGAGCCCTGCTGGTGGCCCCCAAAGACATATTCCCAAAGCCTTTCTGTGCCAGAAAGGCCGGCACCGAAAGGCTGTGGGAATCTGCCATTGTAATCCCTAGGCTGGAAAAAGCCGGCTGAGGGATTACTAAAGGCTTTCCAAATGGTGAATGAGCTCTCTGAGACTGTCAGAAGCCATTCAGAAATCTAATTCAGATTCCCTTCCGACCGATCCCATCAAAATTGTTCAGGTGGAAAGGAATCCGACCAGCCGATTACGATGCCGGTGGAAGGACTCCTACCAAAGGTTGGAGTCATTTTAGCCTGCATCATAATTAATTCATTAAGTGTTAATTTATTAGCCCCACAGTCACCTTCCAGCACGCATCACATGCTAAAATTGATAAACCATTGCAGGCCAAGCTCCCCTCTTTGCTACCTGCTTTCTGTTCCCCCGCGCAGCATTGCAACATACATATCTTCCTCTAGTATTACTCACTTATGGCAAAGCCCCGTAACATCCTATGCCACCATCTTTGGTCAGAGACTGCAGCAGAGTGAGAACACTGCTATACTTGCTGTTACTGAAAGGGTTGTACAAGGGTTGTGAGATATTCGAATTAGGAACTTGCTAAGTATACTGCCTCGGTGGTGCATTTCTCATAAAAATACTTTTGTTAATGTCTTTGTACAATCACAATTTTAATTGTGCAAATAAATATATATTACCGTTATTGAGAAATACAGGTATTGGTTGATTGAGGTGTGATCCCTGGTCAAGCAACAGCTACAGTCCCTGGCAGGGTGAACCACAAAAACTCACTAAGTGCTTACCTTCAGACTTAGAGGAATTTTTAAGAAGATTTTTCTCAGAAGGAAAAGTTCAGCAATGCAAGTCTGCAGGCGATGTCCAAGGAGGGAGTGTCATCATTGAGGAGGTGTGGAACAGAGCCATGCTGAAGATTTCTATGTTCTGACCTAGTCTCTTTTTTGTAAGTTGAAAATCTCCAGCGGAACGAGACAGGAAAATTAGCCTAAGACAGTACCAAGTGTTATATTCCATGTAGGTAGCCTGATATAGGCTCAGGTATCATCGTAGCCTTTCACCTATACTCTCTCCTACATCACACACATAACGGTTCTTGGGGACTGACTTTTACCTAGATACAACAGTGAACACCAAACGCTGGATTTTCCCTGGTAAAAGCCTCAAACATTATGCATGAGGATTCTTGGAAACTCAGCAGGACTACCATCTCCTGTATAATAACTATGTAAAAAGTTCATTCCTGACATCATCCTAAGCCTGACAAGTGGCACAGCAAGGTAGAATCCTTGGAGAGAACTTTGGGTATATAAACATCACATCTTGCTGAGACAGGGAGAGGAGATCAGGATTTCCCTGCCAACACACTGAGGCAAGAAGCTGAGGCTCCTGCATGCAGATACTCAGCTGTCAGTGGGGTAACATCCCTTGTGGGGTGTCAAACTTGAGACCAAGATGGGGTCCCACAGTCTCTTACTTCAGGTAATGAGGTTGACTTTATCCTAGAGGGATTCTTGGCTTACCATCTACATACATGCTAGGTACACTTAGGTACATCTAGTTAGGGTAGCATCGTAGGAGTACGCATTTTATTGTCATGTATTTTATATACTTGCCTATATTCAAGGTTATAGCAAAATGGTAGAAATCTACCAGCCTTTTACTTTCTTAGTGCTTGTAATCATTTATATCTGTTACTGTCTAATGGTTGTTTCAGCACATCTATTTTACACAAGAATAACGAATGTTAAATAAATACTTATTGAAAAACATCCATGCTGTTTATTCTGTGTATCTCTCGGAGACTGAGTGAGCATGAGTGACTGAGCAAAAAGTAATACAATGTTTCCACGGTCCTGAGGGATCAGGGTTGTCATGCCTGATGTTGTTAAGAATTATTCTCTCCCTGGTAAGAGGAGTTTCTAGTGGCACTGTGAGCTAGCTGGCACGCAGGCCAACATACCCGGTGGAGGTGTCTAGAATCAGTCTGACACCAATCCTACAGTGTATGTTGTCTACACACGCAAATCCTATACAGGTTTTATAGGATCTACATTACACAAAGACTCAGATACCCTTTTGGCAAAGGGTGGCTGAATAGGATTTGATGTTGCAGGGAAGAACATAGTGGTAGCAGCAGCAAACACAACCAACTGGTGATGCACCCTGGGCAGACAGATAAGCAGGTTGGTACAACTCTTTCCTTCGTTCTCTGACCATTTTTAGTCAAACATTTTCTATGTCCTCAATTTTGGATTCGGGCAGCTTTAGCACCTCAAGCAAAAACCCAGGACTGGTTGAACCACTTGGGGGTTCCAAGCTCAATCAGGCTGGGTCCAGGTGTGAGTTCAGAATGGTGGAAGGCTTTTCTGCCCCTGTTTCTCTGAACATGAGGCCAGCAAACTATAACTTGAAGTCACTCTGGTAGTCATGGATTCAGGTGAAGATGCAGAGCTCAAACAGCAGGGCTGGCCTCTGAGGGCTCAAGGCAGGCTGCAGGCAGCAAAGCAGTCCTAGGTACAGCAAGGCAATGTTTCAGAGTGCAGCAAGCCACAGCAGCAGGCAGTCCTCTGAGAGTCCTTTCATAGGTCCAGAAGTCTACTAAAGAGTGGGCCTGAGGGTTCTATTTTCATACACTGTGACTCCTTTGAAGGTGGGAGAAGTTTCTCGAGGTTTCTTCTTTGAAGTGTTTCGAATTTCCTGGCTCCCCTGCCATGACTCCAAGCTGGCTGTATTGACTATGTGAAGGTGGTAAGCCCTTTGTGTTTCCAGCTCTGTTGCCCCATCCTGCCACCAGATGCCCTATTCAGGCACACCTAATCCCTCTGTTGTGTGATTTTCTGGGAGAAATCATGAAGTCTAACTGTAAATTACACTCAGTTATATGATCCAGGAGATGCTACAGGGACCAAATGGCTAAGGTCTGGAAGTATTATTATTATTATCATTAGTAACTTATATAGCATGCAGCTAACCAAAAAGGGTCTCCCATCGCTGGATATAAGCAACAGATTGAGCAGCAACGGGCAGCTAACAACAACCCTATGTAACAGAAAAATCAGACATTACAGCTAAAAAGCAGTGTCTTCAGATTCTTATGAAAGTTAAGCAGGGAGTGACAATTCCTAAGCGAAACCAGGAGAGAATCTCAGGGATCTTGATGCTGAGTAGCTGATAATGAGAAGATGATCTGAGTATAATCAGCGTATGAGAAGATGGTGAGTCCAGACTTCTCAATTACATCTGCAAAAGGGTGAACGTAAATGCTGAAGAGCAGTATGCTCATAATGGATCCCTGAGGAACACCAGAGGTCCGAGCTAAAGTCTCAGATCTAATGCTGGCCAAGGAGACCTGAAAAGGGTGATCTTTTAAAAGGGAGGTCACCCACCTCAAGGCCAAGCCTTCAATGCCCAAAGCTTTAAGTCTGTTTGTCAAAATGGGATGTAACACTGTACAAATGCCACACTTACGTCAAGCAGGAGGAGAGTGGCTTTACCGCCAGAATCGAGCTGTTGCCTAAGACATTCTGCGACCCCGAGTAGAGCAGATTCGATGCTGTAACCAGCCCTAAAACCAGTCTGTGACAGGTGGAGCAAATTGCGGGTGTCAACAAATAAGGAGAGTTGGGTGTTGATTTGCCTTTCCTGAATCTTGGAGAAAAGAGAAAGAAGGGAGATTGGATGAATTTTTGACCAACAGAGAGGGTCATTAAGATCATCCTTCTAACCAAGGTGAAGACACAAGCGTGTTTCCAGCTCTGAGGTACGTAACCTGTGGTCAAGGAAGTGTTGAGGAGATTAAGAATCACAGTTAGGCCTGCGTCATTTAATAATCTAAGTTTTGAAGGAGGAAGAGGATCTAGCGGGGATCCGCACTTGATAGATCCCAATAACGTTTGTAATGTTGCTAAGTCCAGAGAGGACCATACCCAGATTTTGAAAGGTTCCTCAGGCTTAATATCCAAGGGGTTCACTTCCTGGTGTCCATCCTCTTGGGTTGCAGGAAATGCCAGGCTCACAAAATTAGCAGCGCCAGCGGCTAGTACACAGTGAATTGACTCAACTTTGCTTTGAAAAAACTTAGCCATCTCACCACTCTGATGTTGAGAAAGAGAAGGGGCGGCAGAATGGTGCTAGCTGCTGAGAGTTCATTCACAACTCTGATAAGAATCTTCTGGAAATGTTGGGAGTTAGTAATCTTCCCCCCGTGAAATAGGATGCACAAACTGATTTACAAATGGCATGATATTTTTTCAGTGCTGCCAGATATTCTGACTTAGCCTCAGACGCATAATGTTTCCGCAATTGTCTTTCTCAAGTTTTACAATATTTTTTTTTCATATTTGAGGGAATTAATGAACCAAGGGGCAGGAGGAAGCATTATATGAAAGTGGCAGAATCGAATCGGTGGCCTCCAAAATCCATTGGGGCACAGAGATTTGGTCTGGTCAGGTTGAGAGATGAGGGTAGACATTTTGTTGTGAAGCAACTTATTGAACTCCGCCATGTTAGGTTTGGACTTGTTCCTGGTTTTAGGTTTCAGAGCAGGTCGGGTAAGGGAAGTGGAAAATACTTTTTTACTCAATGGCACTTCAAAGTGACCCATCCAGCAGAGTTGAAGAAGAGGTGTGTTAGATAAGGTTTCGTAGGTTAGAAAAATAGGGTCCACAGGGTGCCCTGCGACATGAGTAGGTTCAGAATTAAGAAGAGAGCGATTGAGAGTGCCCAAGTCGTTGATGAAAGCTGCAGTTCGATTGTCATTGGCGTCCTCAAGATCAGATTTAATATCACTGAGCAAGGTAAAATTGGCCACCCACAAAATATCGGGTGCCAGTAAATCAAGAAAAACTGAGTACCAGTAACTGGGAGACAAAGTAGAACAAGATAAGTGCCCCTTAGAAGGTAAATTTAGGAGAAAAGGTAGGAGTAAATAGCAGGGTTTCACAGTTAGGAACCTGGGAGTCCTAAATTTTACACTTGTAGATATTTTTAAAGATGATGGCGATGCCTCCACCTGTTCTGTGAGGTCTATTCATCCCCAACAGAGCAAAGTTGCCAGGAAGTGCTGAGATAGCATTGGGTAAGGATCTGTCATGAAGCCAAGTTTCTGTTAGAAATACCACATCTGGGCTAACATCAAAGAGGAAATTACATTAATGTAGATGGTGCTTGGGGGGAGAAAGGCAATTTAAACTGAAGCACCAACATTTGTGGGGGTAAAGAATTATCAGCCTGGCCATTCGGAAATAGCTCAGGCGCAGCCTCCATAACCTGAGGTTCATATACAGTGTTAGGCTGGGGGTCGGGGTTGCATTCAAACTGAAAGAATGCGAAAGAAGGTGGAATATTTTCAGGATTAAAAGCCTGACAAAGAGTGTTAGGTGAAGGCCTTAAACTGTGTAAGACCAAAGGAGTATCAGATCGAAAAGCCGGTTGCAGAGGACCCGGGTTTCTGACCTCTGGCCCTGGCTGGACGCTTCCGTTTGACCATCTGCTTTAATAGGTGGTGGAAGGAATGACTAGGTCACTCACCGCCCCGGAAGTGAGCCCAGGGCTGGAAGTGGTACCCTAAAGTTTCCTCCGCCCTCCACACAAATGGCATTACAGCCGCATCAGAACAGGGCAGGAAACAGACGTATGAGCAGTGAAGTGCCAACAGGTAAGTTAAAAAGGTAAAATAATAAAGTTTTAAAAAGAGCCATAACAGGGAAAGTGTTATCTAAGCAGCTGCTGCAAACCTTGCCTCTGTCCCCCACCACCCCCTTTTGTACCACTCTGTCCCAACATGGCAAATTTCTAAAAGCAACATTTTCAAATATGTAATTAAAAATCTGACTTTACCGTAAAAATAATTTTTTGTTCAAATTAGCTCATCTTGCTTGTAGAATCAATGGTCACATAAGGTTTCGCTGCACTGACTATTCTCAAAAATGTTAAACTAGGTATATTTTGATTCGTCCCACAGTCAATTTACACCATATGTTGGATGCTAAAAATGATATAACATAGCAAGCCAAGTTCCTCTTTTTCCTACCTGCTTTCTCTTCCCCCACTCAGCATTGCAACACATCTTCCTCTGCATCATAATTATTGCAAAGCCCTGTAACATCCTATGCCAACTTATTTGGTCAGTGACTGCAGCACTGGATCCAATCTTGAAGAACTTCTCCAGTGTTTTTAATGTTACCATGGCAACCTGTGTGCGTCTTTACTTGTGTGTATGTATTTGTGTGTTTGCTTGTGCACTTTCCAATCCATTGATCATTCCTTTCTTTCCCATAATATTTATTACATTTAGCACTATGTTCTAGTACACTCCCTATGTTTCACTGCTGGTAGCCTTATTGTGTTACAACATTACGATAAGCAAAGGTGTCTGTGGTTCCAAAGTGCCTTGTCCTGATTTTGCTGAATGATGTTCCAAGCTTTATATATTCAGAAAAGGATATGCAGTTGCATGACCATTGTTGAACCTGGCTGTTTGCTAAGTGATCTGATATACATGTACCTATTTCTCTTTCATTCAGCTCTAGATATTTTGTATTAATTAAGCTATGAATAAAACATTGATGTCCAGCAGTGGGATGAGGAACTGTATTTTGCAGTATCACAGAGAGATCGTATTTAAAATTAAATGGTTGGGGAAAAAGCAGTAAGGTAAAGTATACTGAGCTGTATAATTTGATTATGAAGCAGAACATCTGAAGTAATTGCTTTACAAAGTGGCATCAACACCAAATAGACTCCAAGCTCACTATCCCTAAGAGGGCTTGGGGAAGAAATGTATCTCTGGCTAACCACCAGAATGTTAAAGGATGTACTTGTGGTAACCACGAGGAAAGTGGTCCAGGCCCCCACCAGAAGGTTAAAAGTGAGAACCTACTTGTGTTCCCCAAATCTCTGACAAGGGGAGATAGACCAAGCCCACTTAAGTGATGAAGCAAAGCAAGGAGACTGGGGGGAAGAAACCATTTGAGAGAGACAAGCGCTTTGAACGTCGGCAGCCAGGGCATAGTAAGAGAGAAGCTTTATGCCCGAGGAAGGCACTCATGAATGGGTATTCTAGAGAGGTGGCTAGTGTAGCACTAGGGGATGTTTATTTCCCAAAGGAGAGAATAGACCATGTCCTAGTATCCCTTTGGTGACAGTGACCAAGCAGGTAAACTGGTGATCCCAGAGAGTTTAAAGAAGTACTTTCAGTGTGTCATATTATATGTTATGTTATGTTATGTTATGTTATGTTGTGTTATGTTATGTTATGTTAAGTGTATGTTATGTTATGTTATGGGGTTTTGTAGAGCGCGCTAATACCAGTAAGGCATCTTGGCGCTAGTGTCCCGGAAAACAGAACACAGTGAAGAAAAAAAACACTGAGGTGGTGAAGTGAGCTACAGAACGATGGGGGAATTCAACCCAGATCTGTGACTGGGGGTGAGTGTCTGAAAAGTTTCAGAGCTCTGTTATTATATTCTTGTGTTTGGTTTGTTCGCCCTAAATTGGCAGGGTATGCCCAGACGCGGGTCCCTTGCTCACTTTGCCACTGGATTCAAACTAGCCTGGCTGATGAGAGGGTGTTACCATGAAACCGGTCCCAGGATGCTTGTTTCCTGTTCAGGGAACACCTGGCTTGGCAGTTCGGACAGGACTGTTCCCATGAGGCACTAGATCAAGACTTATTTGCATATAGTGGGGTCTGAACTGAGGTGGTGAAGTGAGCTAAAGAACAATGATGGATTCAACCCAGATCTTTGACTGGGGGTGAGTGTATGAAAAGTTTCAGCGCTCTGTCCATCATCTCCTTGTGTTTGCTTTGGTCGCCCAAAACAGTACCTGTCGGAAGAGGTTTGTAAGGTTAGGAAAGGCATTGGAGGGATTATGATTACCCATTGCTATGATCTCTTTGAGTGGGGAGAAATAGTTCCCCAAAGGAAGGTATCTGTGTTTCCTTACTTGTCCATAGACTGCATTCTTGGCAGTGATCGCCGATAGTGAGAAAGGATCCAGAAGGGGCAGCCACCTAGGGCTCCCACAAAACTCAGATTTCTATAATTAAGGGGCCCAATTCACAGAACTAGCTTAAGACAAAATCCTAAACTTACTACCATTTTCGTATTCACAGAAGGCACTTACTCATTTTGGTATTCACAGAAGACACTTACTCATTTCGTATTCACAGAAGTTAGGAGTCCTAATTTTAGGACGCCTAAATGCCTTCTGTGAATACCGAAAGTCTTAAAATTAGGATTTTTCTCAGATTAATAGTAGTAAAGTTAGGACTCCTAACTTTAGGACTCCTAAATGACTTCTGTGAATACTGAAAGTCTTAAAATTAGGATTTTTCTCAGTTTAATAGTAGTAAAGTTAGGACTCCTAACTTTAAGACTCCTAAATGCCTTCTGTGAATACCGAAAGTCGTAAAATTAGGATTTTTCTCAATTTAGTAGTTAGGACTCCTAACTTTAGGACTCCTAAATGCCTTCTGTGAATACCGAAAGTCTTAAAATTAGGATTATTCTCAATTTAGTAGTAGTAAAGTTAGGACTCCTAACTTTAGGACTCCTAAATGCCTTCTGTGAATACTGAAAGTATTAAAATTAGGATTTTTCTCAACTTTACTACTACAAAACTGAGAAAAATCCTAATTTTAAGACTTTCGGTATTCACAGAAGGCATTTAGGAGTCCTAAAGTTAGGAGAGCTTACTACCATTTTCGTATTCAAGGAAGGCACTTACTCATTTTGGTATTCACAGAAGACACATACTCATTCGGTATTCACAGAAGTTAGGAGTCTTAACTTTAGGACTCCTAAATGCCTTCTGTGAATACCGAAAGTCCTAAAGTTAGGATTTTTCTCAGTTTAGGAGTAGTAACGTTAGGACTCCTAACTTTAGGACGCCTAAATGCCTTCTGTGAATACCGAAAGTCTTAAAATTTGGATTTTTCTCAGTTTACTAGTAGTAAAGTTAGGACTCCTCACTTTAGGACTCCTAAATGCCTTCTGTGAATACTGAAAGTCTTAAAATTAGGATTTTTCTCAGTTTAATAGTCGTAAAGTTAGGAGTCCTAACTTTAGGACTGCTAAATGCCTTCTGTGAATACCGAAAGTCTTAAAATTAGGATTTTTCTCAATTTAGTAGTAGTAAAGTTAGGACTCCTAAATGCCTTCTGTAGTAAAGTTGAGAAAAATCCTAATTTTATGACTTTCGGTAATGACACGCTTTTATCCATATCATCTGGATAGGAAGCATTCATATATTCTTAGACTTCTCCTATAGTTATTGTTGTATTTTTAAGCAGATTCTCCATGATTTCAATTGCTTGAAATTTTGCTCCTCAACCCCCTTTCCTCCACAAAAAGTCATTAACCTCTAGAAATTTAAAGAAATTCCTATAACCTAGTTTATAGTCATTTTGTAACTCCTCAAAATGCTTCAACCGTATAGTGGAATAAAAACAGCCTAACTGCGTGATCCCTCCATGTACCCATCTATCCATGCAGGTATCCCTAAAAATCTCTGGCAGGTTGTCGTTTTTAAATATTGATGTATAATGAGCTAGCCACCCGATTCCGCTGTTTACGTACATTATTCCAGACCTTATAAATGCCAGGAAGGGTCTTAAATCTGACCTTCTTGAAATAGCTATCGTTTGAATGTCACCAGAAGCACCCTCTAATTTCATTTCCCAATATAAGTTCTTGCGGTGTTGGGATACTGCTATTTATTATGTTATCCGTCCTAATTGAAAATAATTCACTACAATACCTCAATGTGGTAGCCCAATAATACAGTTTAAAATTAGGCAGTGCCAATCCACCTCTATCTTTAGGTAAGGTAATAAATCTTAATGTTCTACGTGGTCTCTTATAACCCCATATAAACCTGGAGAACATGCTGTCTATAGACTTAAACAGTCGGGGTGGAATTTCCAAACACAATGTTCTGAACTAATATAAAAATCTATGTAAAAAAAGCATTTTGATCACACTGCACCTGCCCCCAATGGATAAATGTAGATCATTTAACCTGATCAAATCTTTTTTTGTGTGTTGTATTAATGGTTCGAGATTATTATCAACTAAACTCTCCAGTTTTGCCGTTATGCTAACACCCAGATATGTAGCTTTATCCACTACTCGATAGTCTCTCATCTTGATTTTACAATTGAGGATAATCTGTGTTTTATCTTGATTCAATTTATATCCTGACATCCCTCCAAAGATTTTAGCCTCCTCTTCTATTGCATTTATCGCATTATTAAGGGCACTAGTAACTAGGGCGATATCACCCACATACGCCAATGTTTGGTAGACCAGTCTCGTGCCCATATCAGTGGTATGAAAGGGTCAATAAATACCGCAAATAGAAGAGGAGAACATGGGCACCCCTGTCTTGTCCCTCTAGTAATGGCTATCTTTTTTGACACTGACCCATTTACTATTACCACAGCCGATGGTTCAATATAAAGCATTTGTACTGATTTGATGAATTGTTCCCTGATGCCACTTCTTGAAATTGCAGTCCAAAGCATATTTCCAGGAGACCCAATCAAAGGCCTTTTCGGCATCCAGTAATTTAAGTGCCATAGGGTCTCCTGCAACTCCCGCAATGTCAAAAAATGAAATCACCCTTTGAACATGATCGGTTGTGGATCTCCCTCGGATGAATTATACAATTTTATGTATAACCTGTGCCAGTCAGCTAGCTAATAATTTAGAATACATTTTTGAGTCCCCATTTATCAGAGTGATGGGGCGATACGATCCCAGTTCTGTAGGGTCTTTGTTTTTTTTGTTTTTTTTACACAATTTTAGCTAAAGACCATGATCCCGGAGGTCGCCCCCCTGAAAAATATGTGAAAATAGGTCATACATTATTTTTTCTAACTGTGAGGACAATTTAACATAAATCTCCATTGGTATCCCATCCATACCAGCCGCTTTTTCAGTAGCTAAACTATTCATGGAGAGGAAGATTTCCTCCCACTGCAGTATACCATCCAAACTATCTTGGTCCTCTACCTCTAGTCTTACTGGTGAATTTTGATCTAGATATTCCTCAATTTTGTATTATTGTATATCTGTGTCATCATATAGCTTTTGATAGAACCATTGAAACTTAGCTCTTATTGCATTAGGTTCGGTCCTTTGCCCATGTTCTGGATCTTTAATTCCCCTTATTAGATGGGCTGTACTTTGTTCTCGGGTACGTACCACTAATTTATGTCCGACCTGTTCACTTGATTCGTAAATGCTTTCTCTGTGCATTGGTGCCTTAACTATGGCTTTCTCCATTAGGATATCGATGATAAAAATTTTAGTGGTCGCTACATGACTTAATTCACTTTCAGTTTTCTGTCCCTCCTAAATAGTCTTTACCAATCCTTCCTCGGCTATGCCCAGAATTCTCTGCAGTGCCACCATTTTTTGTTTAGCCTCCTTATTAAAATGTAATGAAAATCGTAGCGTCTCCCCTCTGATTCCGACCTTCAGGGCATGCCAGACCATATCAATTGGTGCACTACCTATATTATCCTCCAAAAACCTGGGTATCCATTTCCTCAGGTGGTGACAATATTCCTCATTTACCAACAGTGCTCTTTCGAACGTCCAAGTTATGACATTGGAGTTCGTTGCTCCACATTCTATATTTAAAACAAGAGGATTGTGGTCAGACAACACTCTTGGCAGTTTTATATTGAACAGTTAGAGCTTATAGTACCTGAAACAAACATATAGATTGTGGACTGGAGTAGTAGGTAAATCCTGGATCACTCAGATGCCCTGTTTGCCAATAATCTATTAATCCATGAGTTCAACGTACATTTTTAAGAGCCTGAAACACTTGGTTTCCTACCCCGAAATTTAAATCCTGAATCCAACGACTAATCACAGGGGTAATTTAGGTTGTAGTCACCACAAACTATTAACGGAAGAAGCCAGTGAGCAAGCTCATTAGAAATATAGTCCAGTACATCCGGGTTATCACTAACATTACCATATGTTGTACATAAGGTCATTCTTTTTATCATTGTTGTACTGACATTCTGTAATTGCCCTCCGCCCATATTTATCAGATGAAGATTGAATAAATAGCATCACGCCCCCTTTAGCCAAAATAGCACTGACGGTAATGGCGGCAGGCATCTAGTCGGCGTTTTAGTGAGCGCGGCGTACCAGGAATCTATGTGGAGAACGCGCTGAGGAACTCACAGTAATAATAGCCTTCAAGCAGCTGCAACTTTTAGAGGTGGTGTAGGCGGAAAAGCGAGAATGAGCAGCGGAGGTCATTGTCGGGCAGTGGCGGCAGAGTTACGCGCCAAAGTGGGGAATATGCGTCTGCTGAATCCCAGGTAATTACAATTGGCCGGTGGGAAGAAAGTTCGTCTACCCCCTCCGGTGGTTGCTTGTAGGATGTCAGCGATGTGAAATGAATTCTGCTGTATTGGAGAGAGGGAGAATGAAAACACGGATTTAAGCAACAAGACCCAGCCGGCAAAGGAAGGAGAGACAGAGAGCCAGTACTGGTGATCCGGCTGGACTCCAGGATTGGATTTCGCAGACCTTGGGGGTCCTTGAGGGCTGTACCAGATCATACTCCCAGCAGGATCCCTGACTTTGCTGACCTCACTGCCAGTCTCCCCCCGCTGCCGCAAGCCTCTCTGCGTCTAGGTGCGGCCGCTGCGAGGGGGGGGACTATGAGTCCCAGGTGCCCCAGCGGCAGGAAGCCGCTCCTGCCCTTTCCCGCGCCCGGAGGCGCTTCAAAATCGAGCGTCTAAGGCTGGGCCACGGCCTTTGGTTTCTGCTATCTTATAGTAAGGACTCGGACTTGGTTATGGACATACTGAGCCTGTTTTCATTTTTAGTGAGAACACTATACTTTTAATTTAGTTAGTCCCTGCAGTATTATATATTTACTCGACCTAATATAGGATCGATTCACGGCTTTGTGACATTGTGCAGGATTTTAATACTCTAAGCAATAAGTGGGTCTATGTAACTGTTTCTGTTAAGGCGAATCTCGTTTGGAACCGTCCTATTTGTACTATTTGTACCATGTCTAATAATCATGACAGGTCGGCAGAGTGCTAAAAATAACGTGACAACTGGGGGGTCTAGTATTGTATCGTATCTGGTAAAGGCAGTTAGTGCCATCAATGAGGAAATAGGAAGGGCAGAGAGACGAATATCCCTGGGTGCAAGTGGTTTGCCTGTAACTCCGGATAATCTGGGAACCCCCAATGAATCAGAGGAAGATGTTATCTCGCCTAAAAAAACTTTGTCAGTAATCACTAAGGGGGCTCAAGTAAATAAGAGCCCGGAACCCAATACAGCCCAGAAACAAACAATTACTATAGATTCGCCTCTACCCAGGGCAAGAAGGGAATGTAGGAAAACACAGAATAACCAAGGGGCAATAAGAAAGTGCAGGGAAATTAACACAATTGTACCAGTCACAGAACCAACTCATATAGGGAACCCTGATAACTCACTTGTAACCCAGATTACTGATGCAATTACAGGGAGGATAGAAGCATGCCTCAAACCCCTATATACTAAGCTAGATCTAATCAATGAGGAAATAACTAGGCTAAGGGGGGACTTGACTACCCAAAATGAGAAATTGGATAAAGCCGTAATAGCCCTCAATGGAAAATGCGTGGCTATAACGACGAACATTCTTCGAGAAGATACAACTAAGGGTAGTATGGGAAATGTGGCATCCCCAATTGTGTCTGGACCAGCAGGGGGAATGCAAACCCAGAGTCTGGGTAACTGCAACAATGACAATGATCTATTAGAGGTTAACTCTAGACCGGGAGAAGGGAGCTTAGAGATGGGGCGGTACCGCTCAGTCAACCTGCCCCCTGACTGTGCCCCGTACGTAGTAGTTATCACTAATGTACCCCCCCTTAGTGAGCAACAGGAAGAGTCTCATGACTCACTTAAAAATAAAAGTATTAGTTGGCTAAGTCGTTACTGTGACTTCCCTACGACGTTTGCAGACCAGATTCTCACTACACGGAGAGTCAAATGGATAGGCCCATCAAGAAAAACCATAAAGAGAGACTACATAATCATTCATTTTAAAAATTGACATTATGCAAGAATATCTCTGAACAGACTAAACCTGGGACAATCATCAGGGCATGGCACTTCATTATTACCCCTGGCGTTTTTCTATAAACACCATAGGCAAATTCGACCAGGTGGGTTAACTCCAGAATTGGATAGAACTAAGAGCAGTACTTTCCAGCAACAGGATAATAGGTTTAACTTGCCAGTTTCCAACAGGTTTCGACCGTTTAGCAACTTAGATGAAAATGACTGACTGGATAAGAACTACCTGAATAATATGAATACTGTTAGTGGGGATAGGAAGAGCTCTAGAAGTAGCCAGGAAACAGAACCGTAATTTCGGAACAAGCCGCCCCAATGGATAATGAGACTATATTGGAGCTAGGCTTGGTAAGCACTGAACAACCACTGTATATGGATTGTTGTCTTGGTATACCTCTAGGAAACGGCAGAGTCAAACAGGAAAGAGGGGTCTCAATAGCCTCCTGGAATATCGCTGGAATATCTAAAAAGCAGGAAATGCTAGGATGGTCAGAGTTCCTTGACTCCAATAAGATTATATGTCTACAAGAGACCTGGTGTACAGGGTCAATTAATTTTGATGATTTTATTTCTTATGAATTACCAGCATTAAGATCAGGACCGGGCAGAGCCAAGGGGGGCTCGTTATTTTAATATCAACTGGTATCGACTTAATTGTAAAGAAGCACATTAACATTGGGTGTCATTCTAAGGTTTTGTGGTTAAAACAAAAGCATGTTAGAGATGTACTTTTAATTAATTTTTATAATAATGTGTTTGACAATACCCGGTTTAAGGTCGTCCTGGAATTAGAGAATGCTATCGCCAAGCTACATGAGGGGATGATGGTTGCGTTTGACATAATATGTGTGGGAGATTTTAATACCCCCACCTGTTTATTTTCCAATACCAGGGTTTGCGGTGTTAGAGATGATTTAGGAGATGATAGCATTCATTTCCCCCATAATTCCTACGGGGAAACACTTAACAACTATATGGCAAATTATGACTTATTCATCCTAACGTGTGCAACGGAGGAGAATGGAGAAAGGATCCCCACTTTTACGGGAAGAAATGCAAACACAATTATTGATCATGTTTTAGTATCTTGTAGTATTTCCCAAAAATGTATTACACCACGGGTAGAAGATTTTTTGCTTAGCGATCATAATTGTATAATTACAAAGGTAGACATCTGGGACACTACTCACGAGAGTATACCGGTTATTGTTGATAATATTGCATCCATTAGGCCAAACAGGGTAAGAATGAAATGGAAAGGAGTGAACCCTGAAAAAACTATGGGAAATACAGTCAGAAATAGCTACCAAGAATTAACAGAGAACTTGTGTGCTAGCAATTCACCAATGATGATTTTAACAAACTTCTGTAAAATAAATATTAACATCAGCACTATCCTAACGATAGCATCTAAAAAACACTTTGCAGGGGGTAAGGGCTGGTTTAACCATGCCTGCACACACTCACTAACCTTGTTAAAAAAGGCCCTGGCAAGTTCACCCAGGGACCCGTTGATGGTAAAGAAATTTAGGATTGAATATAAAGAAGTTCTTAAATCTAGGAAAAGAGAATTGCAACAGGACGCCTGGGATAAGCTCAACCAGGCTGTAGATACTTCTGACTCGCAGTTGTTCTGGGCTACTGTAAACTCCCCTTTCCTAAAGAATGAATCCTAGCCTGAATTATCATCCAATGTAAACTGTGAGGCATGGGTAACTCACTTTTCGAGTATTTTTAAAACTGAGGCTGCCAATAATCTAACTGACTTAGCTAATTGGCCAATCCTACCTCTTGACATTACCCTTGATGAAGTAGCACAAGGCATCAAGAACAGTTAGGAGGGAAAGGCCGCAGGCCCTGATGGAGTGCCTGTAGATGCCTATAAGTCATTGCCAGCCCTTTGGGTACCGCTTTTAAATATAGTATTTAACATAGCAGTAATGGTAGGCCCCCCGGATTCTTGGGGAGAATCAACTATAATACTGATATATAAAAAGGGGGTGAAATCGGATCCTAAAAATTATACACCGATTTCACTGTTAGATTCTTCAATAAAAATAATGAGCAGGAACCTACTAGTGAGATTGGAGGAATGGGCTGAGGACAATAGGATTTTAGCAGATTCACAATTTGGTTTTAGAAAAGGCAGAGGCACCCTGGAAAAACGTATCAATTTGGATTTGATCATTGGGAAATATACTTGTGCTAAGCAAGGGTCTCTTTATTTATGTTTCACTGATCTTAGCAGCGCTTTTGATTTAGTGGACCACTCCATTTTATGGACAACTCTATTGGACCTTGGTGCCCCGGAACCCATAATCTTCTTCCTTGCAAGGCTTTATGAAAGGCTTTTTACATTTGTCCGGTATGGCCAGGGAGGTGAATGTACTCCTAAGTTCAGGGTAAGATGCGGCATCCGCCAGGGTTGTGTTCTGGCCCCATTATTATTTACACTCTTTATTAATGGGGTAGACGCAACCCTTAAACGGGTTTTTATCGGATGCGCCCAAGGCAAATAGAATAGATGTCCCAGTACTGCTATACGCGGTACTATTATCTAGAACCCCATTAGGGCTCCAGCGTCTCCTTAATTCATTTGTTGATTTTATGTCTAGGAGGAAAATGGTGATCAATGAAAGTAAAACATATGCTATGGTTGTTGGCCAAAAAAGGAACTTATGTAAACCTTTTTACATAGAAGGACAGAAAATTGAAACAGTCGATAAGTTCTGTTACCTAGAGATAACTTTTATCGGGAACGGCACTTGGTCAAATGAAAAACTAAATGTACAAGCAAAAATGGCCAAAAGTTGCCATGGTATTTTTAAATTTGCAGCCAATCTGGGGGACCGCCGAATTAAGTACATGCCACATATATATCATTCTAGAAGTGCATCCATCGCACTATATGGTGCGGGGATGTGGGGTCATGGCTGTAACATGCAATTACAAATAACTGAAAATAAGTTTTTAAAAAAGTTGCTTAGCCTTCCTAGTTCGGCATCAACAGAGCTTATTCATAGGTAACAGTTATTTGTCAGATAAACTAGCACTTAGACCCCTAATGTCCTGGAGACTAATCTGGATTAAAGAAGAGACAGCTTTTAATAGACTAATTATCCAAGATTGCCTCCGGTTGGACAACTGGCATAAGATCCCCTGGCTTAAATATGTTGTACAATGTTTTAATGACTTCCTTAAAGTAAATATTAAAGATGACCCTGAGGCAACAACAGAACTGACAAAATTAGAAATTAAGAACCGGTTTTTATCTAACAGAACTATGGTGAATAGTAGTGATAACGAACAGCTAAAAACCTGTCAATACTATTCTAGCTATTCAGACGCTGTTGGGTTCCAACCATATCTAAGTTTTGTCACCAGAGCATCCCATAGATATGTGGGTGAGATTTGGGTTTGCGCACCATTTGGTCGCATTCCCTAAGATCAAAGAATATCCAACTTCCCCCTGCCCGTGTGATGGCCTTACCAAACAGAGCACCTTGCACTTCCTCCTAGTTTGTGAATTGTATACAACTTTTCGTATAGCCTTTTTAAAATCGTTATTTTTCAAATATTGCACTTTTACCACTGATGTTGCTATGAGGTTGATTGTCTCAATGAATGAATTAGATGTTTGCTTCTTTACTGCAACGTTTCTGCTCAAATCTATTGAAGCTAGGAAAAGCATGATGTTTTAAATTTATCCCTTATTAATTAACGATTTTTTATGACTTTTTGTGACCGTTTTAAAAAAAATGAATGTAATAAGAATTGATATTGATGATGTATGTATATGCTTTTATGGTTATTTTTAATGACCCGATTAAAGCTTTCTGAATTGAATTGAGCCAAAATAGCCACACCCCTAGTCCTTACTCCTTGTGTTGTGGCAGTAATCAGCCTATACCCGAGTGTGTTGAGTAAATACCATTGTGACCCCTCAATATGTGTCTCTTGTTTACAGATAATATTGGCCCCTGCCATTTGTAATCCAACAGACATTCTTTGTCTTTTCTTTGTATCATTGAGACCGCATATATTAACAGTAGGGATTTTCAATCTAGCCATATTGATTCTCATCAGCCCCTAACTGTGAATATTTCCCCTATCGGGCCCACTTCCAATTGTACGACATTTGCCATGGTTTGTTTTTTCTATACCCAAATTGGTCCCTCCTGATTGCTCCTTTTATATCCATCACCTGTCTGAGATTCCCCCCTTCCCTCCCTCCCATCCTGCCTCCCCCACCCTTATTTAGGCATTCAGGCTCAATCCTGAGCCTGTGTGATAGCATCTGAACCATCCTCAATAACTCTCCACCTCACTCACTTCCACTTGTGTATAAAAGTATTTTTAGCCATCATAATCATAACTCATTGTATTACAAAGCACTCCCCTATCCTATCCTGAAGGAAAAGAAAGAACAAAAACAAGAGCACCCATAACATAAACAGAAGAAGGGAAAAAAACGACCAGGAGTAAGAACACATATAACCATCAATTCACCACCCCAAAGTTTGCTATATTAACACCTAGGGGCTGATTCCGATCTCGCTCGGTAGGGATCCAAACGCTATCCGGCTGGAAAAAGTAGGAGCCGTACACGTGTTTTCCGACTGAAACGTACAGCTGTATGAGCGAGCAAGTACGATGCGATAAACGTGAAATCATCGACCAAATCGTTTCCGGGTCTGAACTGCTCCATACTTCTCATCCGTAAGCAAACTGTGCCGTGCAATGGAGGCGATTTCTGACCGAGCCAGTACGATGCACGATTCGGACAGCCGGATCAAGTCGGAATCGCCGACATGTAAAATCTCCGGGAAGCAGATGTCGGGGGTCCGCGCAGGACCTCCTAACACCCGTAGTCATATGAGTCGATCACAGGGGGAGCCAAGCGTCCCCCGTACAGATGCATGTACGGTGTGGGTGGCACAGTCGCGTCCCCACTACAGGGTCGCCCTTGTGCGCAACGCACCTTTTTTGTCAATGGGATTCTATGTCCGCTTAGTACAACAGGCTCCCACTGACTTCAATGGGGCTCGGAGCGACCCGTGTCTGTCAGCGCATGTTTGCATCACACTCAGGCGCTTGGAGCCCCGAGCAGGAGTCAGTCGGAGACTTCTCCCAGCGAGATCGCAATCGACCCCTTAGTGTTTGCTCTCAGCAGTCCCGAGTTTCTCCGCTATAATTTCCTCCTATGCTTTCTGAGCTTGTATTTCAGAGGTGAAATAATAGTTTTGACCTTGCAAAATAACTTTTAACTTAGCAGGGTTTTGTAAAAGAAACTATTGCTCCTGTGGCGCAATCAGTTGCCTGAGCCTAAATCTTCTCTCCACTGTGGCATGTGCAAAGTCTAGTTTAGCAAAAAATGAAAATTTCTCCCAATTCCTTTTCTTATTGGGTCTCACCAAGTCATAAATAGCCTGTTAAAGAAGAAAGTTCCTGAAAAAGATTAAGATTACCATTGGATATGACTGGTCGTTGAAAGGGCGCCTGGATATTGTTAAAGGGAATCTATGTAAACGTTAGATTTCTTTATCCCAATCCCATTGTGCTAGTTCTGGCAGAGAGTTTCCCAACATATTTATTGTGAATTTCCTGATGTAACTGCCTTCACTGTTCTCCGGGGTCCCTAGCAACCTTAGGTTGTTGCAACGTTGACGATTTTCTGCCTCTTCAAGCTTCAACATCACATCCTTCAATGAGCTATCTTGAGAGCCGTATGTGTTTTCAGTACATCCACCGTAGTTTCTAGGGCTTCTGTCTGATTTTCCACCATACTTAGTCTTTCAGCAATCTCGGTACAGGTTTTCCCAATTTTATGGATTGAATCTTGTAAAGTTTTTGAGGCCACTCACGCTTGTCGATTTTCCATTTTGACCTCATCTTGAAATGATTTAAGGGATTGTAGGATCAAAGACAGGGATGGCTCAGCAGACTGCTCAAAGTTTGTCTGTCCCGCCATATCCCCTAGTTGTTTCCTGGACATCCTCTCTGTCTCGTGTACTCCATTAAAGGGTAGCGGCTGTGTTGCTGAATAATCCCATCCAAGTTCTACCTCTTCCTCTCCCCCATTCCGCTTGTGGTTACTCTTTTTTCCTTCTGATAGCCTCTTTGTTTTCCTGGGTATCTTTCTCACCCCTTTCTGGCTGTAATTGCTTGTGGAAGTATGCCCGCAATCGTCGTCATTACTACTACTGTTCGATACCACAATGTCTGATACACCGGATTCCTCATTCAAAGAGTCAAAGTTTTCCATGGGGTCAGGGGAAAGGTATCTCATCTTGTGTCTTTTCCCTGTATACCCCCTTCTATAGTAGGATGTTGCATTATTTCGTTAATCGCCTCAGCTTTACTTATTTCCTTTACAGTTATTGCTGATTCGCCTATACCTTCCATGGTGGGGCTACCCTGATCCAGGATACTTGCCATAACTTTAATATTTTCTTGGTGGGCACTGGTGAGTGTCCCTGGCATTCCCAGCACTGTATTTTCACAATTTCACCCCCATGAAAGGTGCTCCTTGCTTAGTTCTAACATCATATCCTGTGTGACAGTCTGTGGCTCTACTGCTTCGGGTATTGCCGTGCCGGTAGGGGTGTTGGTTGAGTCAGCCAGCTGTCCTCTCTCTTTCACATTTCTGTGTATACCCATAGGTGGAAACAGTCTTGTCTTCTTTTTCCCTTGCTCTCCCTCTGTCGGGCCCCTCTGGACAGAATTTTTAATAGATTCCACTTTACTACCCTTACCAGTACGCGGTTCACATTTCTTTGGGTCCGTGTCCGATTTCGTGTCAATTTCATGCTGTGCTGACATTGGCGCTGGCTGCACAGCCGAGCGCATCTTGATTCAAGCTCCTCGTGCTGCGATGGCTTCTCTGGAATGAGCTCTGGTATCTCCACGCCCTCATTGCTAGAAGACTCCGACCGGTATCCATCAATGATTCCCCAGCTGGAAACTTCCATCAATAAAAGCCAGGCAAGAGATTCTCACCACTTGCAGCAGCACTCGCTTCTGTAACTTTTTCCCTCGGACCGGTGATCGCCCAGTCTCCAACCACTTTCACACCATCCAGTCCATCGAGTCCAGCGGTCGCGTTCTACTTGCATAGTTGGCTCCACTCGGAGAAAAACCTAGTCGAGGATTGGAGCAGAGCAAAGGTGAGTGACAGTGGTCTTACTCAGACGCCATCTTGCCCTTCAATAGGTTGGAAGGTTTTATCCACCTTGAATAATAAGAGTAAGGTGCACCGTGGGATTGTTTGCAGTAGGGCAAATAGGAACTGCTGCACATGAATACGGTTGCCCATGGACACTTTTATCCCACAGGTCAAGGAAGAGCAAGGAGTTACCTTCATCAAAAGTTAGTACAAGCCGTAAATACACTACCCCAAGGTACCTTCCTCAGGAAACTTTCTGGACCTGCAGAAGATAAGAACTGGATTGAACCAGTGGTCCATGGTCTGAGAGGAGTCATGAAAGATTGGATGTGTTCCCTCCTGTGCCCAGGTCTGAGGGGTGGACTTCATTGGCCAGTTGACTGGTTTCCCTTTGTTGCTACAGGGAAAAGCTGCGAGAGGCCTTTTTAGTGAAGTGACCAAAAGTCCAATACCAACTGGATCTTGTTGGTGGGCTTTGCTGAGGTAACTCCTGCCACATAAGTGCTGTCCCTGATGTCCAAAAAGCCTGGAAAGTTAGAACTTAAAAAATATTTGTACTTCCAGCAGAGGTGTCCTATTTAAATGCACCTTCCTTGGATAAATTATCAGGATTTTGAGCTGAATAAAAAAGACTAAGGGCATGATTTAGATCGTGGTGGGTAGGTTACTTAGTCTCAACAGTGATGGATATCCTATACACCGAAATATAAATCCCATCATATGCTATGGGATTTATATTTCAGCGGATGGAATATCCATCACCGTTGTGACAGAGTAATCCAGTCCGGCAAGATTTAAGTCGCTAAGTCAGAAGTTAAAATATTTGACCAGAACAAACCCACTTGGCCCATGCTCTAGCTCAAGCAGCCTGACATTTCACCTTAAGCCCGTCTGTCCTATCCCATAGATACCACGTGGTATATAGCTCAGGTTAATTTAATGAATTTGGAGTTCACCCTGACAAGTTAGTGTCAATATTCTTTGAGTTGTGGCAACTACTACCCACACTACAACATTATCAACGTTCCTACAATGATGTGTTACGTAACATGATGTGATGCGATGCTGCATGGCATAGCAAGGCATGATATAACATTGTCAGTTAATTGTACAACAGCATATTCCAAAATTGTGACAAACCTCCTATGATATTATACATCTATTGGCAGACAAAGTAGGTAAGCTAATACACCCTACCTGATTTCAAAATCAATTTAAATTAAACCCAAAGAAAAGTTGTTATCAACAAATTAGGATTTTACGTTGGCAATGTGTTCCTGTAAATGTCAGTCTTTGCAAAATGTTGGTGAAACGCTCGCAAACCAAGTAACTTGAATTGCATTATGGCGAGAACAATAATTGAACAATACAATAAAATTACCAAATATAAAGAGATGCCAGAAAATTTCATATTTCATTAGATCAGGATTTTCTCACTGATGGCAATATGGTAGAACTGTGGAGATTATTAATGTAATTTATTTTGCGTTCTGTTATATTTTCAAAGCTCACTATCTGCCAGTGCATTGTCTTCCAGGTTCTGTGCCATATGAAATGCGCCTTAACCAAAATAATAAAATACGCCCGAAATCATGTACACACTTCTAGTGCTGTTCCAGCTTTGATAAAAAAATATTCAGCAATACGTTTACGATTTCTGTTAGAACAGAAAGGAAGCTTAAGTTTGCATACTGCTTAGTAAAAAAAAGACTTTTCAAAGGTCTCTTAAAAACATCAAAGCAATGATGAATGTTCCGAGAAAGCCTAATGCGTTTCACACCAGGGAGTCAGGAAAACAAAATGACAACCCCGAATATTCCTGCTGAACAGGAAACAAACTTCAACACCCTGATGTGTTTCAATTAAAAGTGCAGTAAACTTAGGGCTCATTGATGTTTGTAAATATTTCAAACCTTTTCACACAGAGATTGCAGCAGGGTGACCTATGCTATTAAATATGCACTGCCAACCTTCACAAATGTAATGAAAAAAATGTGTCATTGGGTACTAGAATGACAGTAATTGTGTACACAATCAAAATATCTTGCAAACTAAATGAAAAAGGAAATATGGTAAAACCATGTAATTTAAAGTTTTCGATAAAGCGTGTATTCTATTATTATGTCAAATGTGTTGTAGTAACAACAATCTTTAATATTAGTACTAGCTCTGCTCCTGCTGCAGGCACTTTTTCATCACTACTTCCTTCCTTGATTCTTTTCTTCCTTTCTCATTCCTTCCTTCCTTTCTTCCTTCTTCATTTCTTCCTTCCTTCTTTCATTCCTTTCTTCCATAACCATGAATGCAACTGATGTTTGTGGGTGATTTTGTTGAGATAAGTTTAAACAAAAAATATTCAAGATAGACGGATGGTCTTAGTAGGGGAAATGTTTGACAACTGTAATAGTGCAGAATGCAGCACACACAGAAAAAGGTAATGCTAGGAGAAATACAGGTATTTCTCCTCGTTGCACCTTCATTACACCTCCTCTGGGGAGGCGTATGTTTGTGGCGCAGCCTCAGAGTTATGATTCCTTGGATATCTGGTGCAGTGTCAAAAAGCCATTGGTGTTGCTGGGAACACCCACAGCAACACCCATTGCACATCCCTTTAACGCAGAGAACTGCATTACAGAGAACAATATTTACAAGGCTGCATTAAGCCACGCAAAGTGGTTTAGTGCTGCCTGACAAAAATGGAGCAGACCCCTGCGACACCGGAGCATCACAAAAAGAGTTGATTCGGAGGCGCAACCTCGTTGTAAATGAGGCCCTTCGATTTTCATCCATTTAGGAACAGGATGATTTCCTTCAACTAGTGATGCCATTGCTTCAGGTATCAGGTATCAGATTTGTTAAAATCAATGACCACAAGGAGACACCACAGGGCACTCTTAACAAATCTACCAGCTCCCACTTTGCGCAATCCATGGATCCCTTTCTGCAATGCTTGTGATTTCAGTCTGTTATTTTAATAACTTCAGTGGCATGCTGTGCCACTCATGGCCTTATTTGCAGAGAATGGACCCATGAGTATCAATGCTGTTTAAATGTCTCTGCCTAAGCCAATTAGGTTTTCTCTTCATGGGGTAACAACATCTTTTTCATTCTCATGTGTTTAAAACATGATCCTCAACCTTAGAAACACAACTATTGCTCCACATTGTCTGGCTTTTTTCCAATCATTGCAGTCACAGGGAGGGTTGGGCCATATCAAATGTGGGATTACGGATATTTGTCACTAGCGAAGACATTTTGTCCATGGTCTAACAAGGAACATCCACCTCTCAAGCATTATTGATTCTCTGGTTATTCTGGTCAAGCAGCACATGCCGAGCTGATGGCGGTGATGGGAATGTTGAGTTTAAGTACATCACAACACAATTATTAAAGGTTCAGTAAAGATGTAAGGCGCAGTCACCTTTGCTACTTTGTACAAAACAGCGACACTTTAATAATTCTTCAAAATACATAAATATGTTAGGTAAAAAAAGAAGCAAATAATTAATTTCTTGCCAATTGCATGAAGCAATGGCATCAGACACTAAATTAAAATGCAAAAATGGGAACGCAAATTACACACAATACACACTGCTCAAAATCACTAACTAATCACAAATGATGGGCTGTTTGTAACTTTAAACAGAGCACAGTGGGTCACACTTGTCCTACCAAAATATACCGACTATTAAAACATAGTATGCAATGGATAACTTATTATTAACCCTAGCAATCCTCTGAAAATATAAAAATACTTGTATTACAGCCTGCGGATAGGGAAAACTATAATCCATAATCTAGGAATCAAATGTTGTAGTGTTCTATATTTAAACAACGTTGTATGTTAAAAAAAGTACTTAAAATAAACATAAAACCTTTTATGCACAGGTTCAAATAAAAAAAAAAACATTACAGGAACAACGTTTTTACAATTCAACCACTACAAATGCATAACTAAATCCTTAACAATATAACAAAAAGAAACATTGCCCTTAACTACAAACATTTACAAATCAACTTAAATATATATCACTCGTAATAAGTGCCTAACAACAGTAGCTGAAATATCTGTGGCCCTAACTTGTTGTATGCATCACCATGAATAACTCATCTGAATTCTTTTCCCTGAGCTCAACATGTACCTGTCCTATGTGCTGGAGTCAGGACATGGTCATGCCTACCATGTCCCTTTGATCGAATTGATTTATTTTATATCTGTATTTTTTATACCAAAGATTAAATCCCATTTTCCCATACCAAAGATTCATTTTATACATGTATTTTTACTATAAAAAGATTAAATAGTCAAGAATACATCTTGTCTACAGGCAGATGATGACATGTATAGAATTGGAGCTAGGAATCTATCAATCTTTATGCAAATGTATAACAAGCCTTGATTTTTAAATAATGTCTGAGGAAAGGAATTTTGGCTCCAAAATTACGTTTATGCAAAAACAGCAGGCATAGAATTACTATCATTCACTCAAAAAAGCACTGTGTTAAAAATATACCTTCACCATATGTCCAAAGAGTCCCACGTCAATGATGTCATCAGTGGAACACAATGAAAAAAGTCTATATTGCACATTGCGCAGCCTTGATCTATCAGCTAGAAGTGTATTGCATTAAATTTGCACTCAAAGTATTCCCTAGGGGACAAATTCCAGGGGGCAACTGCCCAGGGGCAAGCCATGTAAGATGTGTAAGTGATTGTGAATCACAAAAGCAACACTTAAGCCTATCATGCAATTTACTGTGTATTCCCCGCTTGACTTGAAATGCCAAAAGGATCTGACACAAAGCCCACTCTGGCTATTTTAGGTGTTCAGGCTCTTCATCAATTCTAAGATGTGTTTGCACATATTCATCCATAAATGCCTCCATTGCATATTGTAACAAGAGCTTCCAGTGTACGAGCCCGTTTTGACACTATGACCATGGATAACTGCTCCCAGGTAGCAGTAGTGGGGTAGTGAGCTGGGAAAGAGGAGGGCGTTATTAAAAGAAGTTCACTTACCTGCCAGCCGTCCGGCTGGTGAGCCACTTTCATCCTCTCCGCCCTCTCCGCCCTCTTCCTGGCTTCTCTAGGAACAGGAAGCAGGAAGCACCCAGGCTCTCTGAGCCAATCACAACACTACATTGCAGTGTTGTGATTTGTCTGAATGCTGTAGTTCAGATCTTAGGCAGGGAATGGGAGCCTAAGCATGTTCTCCACCCAAGCTGTAATACAACCTGGGTGGAGAACATGCAAAGTGCACATGACTGTCTGGAAGGCTGAAGACGGCCGGCCAAACAGTCATCAGCACTAAGTGTATGCCACCACTCCTCCCCCCTGCGCTGCTTAGCCTAGCCCCGCCTCGCAAAACTGCATCAGCACAAAAAACAACATGATAATAACCTCGCGTTATTGTCATTTTTTTTTTTTTTGCAGTACTGAAAGGTAGTGGCGTGACGCCCTTCCGGCGGAGCCCTCCCTGACTATGGCCCTGGTTATGAGTAGGCTGGAATTCCAAGGTGGGTGTTATTTAATGTACTCAGTAATCACTGGGTGCATTAAATACCTCACACAACATTACATTTCAACAGGTTAAGCCAGTCGAAATTTAACAGGGGAAACGTGTACAGTATTTGCTGTACCATTACGATTCTAAGCACCAAAATCTGCATGCTATTTCCTGAAAACTCAGAATAGACACTATTTCTGAAACCCCAACAAAAATGTACCACTCGGATCATTATATGAGGTGCAATAATAGATTTTGATTCCAATGACGTTGCAGAGGCACCCAGGCCGACCTAAAGTAAATCTGGATCATAGTTTCTCAAGTGCACCTATAAAATAGTGCAGCTGAATTCAGATTTGGTTCTGCCTTTTAAAACTTCCCTTTAATTCCCAGATCAGGTATTACATTTTTTTTATAGCTGTTGGTAGATGAACAATTTCTTTATCATTTCATAGGGTTTTATGCAATCATCTCCATCTTTTTCCATCCTTTTAAGAATAAAATAATTTGGATAGATGTCTTACACCTATCCCTTTTTCCTACCACAACTCAGATAAGAGGTGATCAGGACACACAAATAGCAATATCAGTTTTTTTCGATTACAAAGAAAGAAAAAAATTGAAAGTTTGATAATGATTTGGCATTACCTAGCCATCTCTCCAAAATATAGCCATTGTCAAACGTGGGGTGGGGGTCTGGCGAGATTCTGACTAAACAAGGACATTAGTGTTCACATCACATGTGTTTACTTGCACTGATCCCTCTATTCTTTGAGCCTGCTTGAACCTCAAAAATTGTTGCTTTTTTTTCCTGTGCACCATCAGTCCATGGATTCCCACCATATGTAAAGAATTACCACCAGTGTGTCATGGTCAAAAGTATGTCGGGGAGCGCTTTATTGTGCAAAAAATGTCCACATTGTGCCAAGAATTACCAGTAAACTGGGTGGACTCCCTTTATGTAATGGTTTCGGCCCCACTGTCCAGGTGAGACAAGTTGCAACAGATATAAGAATTAAGACTATACATAAATTGAGTTTTAGAAAGAAAAGAATGTGACTGGTAATCGAAGTTACCAAGAAGGACGAGAAGAGAAGAATAAAGAAGGACAGAACTTTTAACCCTATATAGTATCTGATAGCAAGGTTATTCCTTGAAAAGGTAGCGGATGTCCTGCCCTCCATACCTCAAATGCATTGTGGTCAAATACAGTTGATGGAACATTTGACACTTTTTAATGGAGCATCCTATAGTAGTCAAAGTTTAAATAAGACTTTTATTAGGGTACTGAAATCTACCAAATGCGTGGAAAGATAGCTTGGGAGCTATGAATAATTAGGAATTAAATAGCAAATTGTAAAACAAAGGTTAAAAAGTTTTCACAGTAGGAATGTCCAACATTCCCCAATGGGACAGCCCCGAAAAAAATTCACTGATTTTGTCCACACAATTACATAATAAATAATGTCCTACGTTCAATGTCACTTTTTAGCAGTGCACTTTCTTGAATCCTTGTCATGAATCTTCATAAAGTGAATTGTTTGTATTATTTAAAAACTTGTTTCAAGACTTAATATTCTTCTTTTAATCTCATTATATTAGAGTCAGAGTCAGAATACGCTTTATTCGATTTAAAAATTGTCAAACGATAAAAGCACAAAACATAATAAACTATAAAAACATACATTTCATGTTTATATACAAAATAAAAATTGAAGCGATGTTTTACGAAGAAGTAGGACCATCCATTTACAGCCGTTGTCTAACCACCCCTTTTAAATATTTAACAAT